>NW_027641092.1:2758500-4137750 GCF_949752795.1 Hyperoodon ampullatus
GACTATGCTCCTTGAAACCTGTCATGACAAGGCTCCATGCATTTTTCATCACAATGATCCATGCACTTTTCTTCACAATACTCCAAGACTCCTGTAATCACAATGCTCCATGCCCTTGTCATCACAAAGCTTCATGAAGCATGTCTTCAAAATGCTCCATGGCCTTCTCATCACCATGCTCCATGCCCTTTTCATCACAATGCTCCATTCCCTGGTCATCAAAATGCTCCATGACGCCTGTCATCACAATACTCCATGAATATTTACAGCCCAATGCTCCATGACCTTCACTTCACAATGCCCCATGAACCCTGTCATCACTATGCTCCATGACCACTGTCATCACAACGATCCATGACCCCTGACAACACAATGATCCTGGACTCTTGTCATCAAAATGCTCCATGACCCTTGTCATCACAATGATCCATTCCCTTGTCATCACAATGCTCCATAAACCTTGTCATCACAAGGCTCCAAGCCCTTGTCATCACAATGCTCCATTATATTTGTCATCATATTTCTCCATGACACTTGGCATCACAATGCTCCATGCCATTGTCATCACAATGGACCATGACATATGTCACCACAATGCTCCCTGACAACTGTCTTCACAATAATCTACGACCGTGTCATCACAATGCTCCATGCCCCTCTCATCACAATGTTCCATGCATTTGTCAGCAAAATGCTTCATGAACTTGTCTTCACAATGCTCCATTCCCCCTGTCATAACAATGCTCCATGACACCTGCCATCACAAGGTTCCACAGCCCTGTCATCACAAGACTCCATGACCCTTTTCATCACAATGCTCCAAGAACCTGTAATCACAATCCTTCATGCAATTGTCATCAGAAAGCTCCATGACGCATGTCATCAGAATGCTCCATGGACTTCTCATTCACTATGCTCCATGCCCTTGTCATCACAATGCTCCAAGACCCATGTAATCACAATGCTCCAAGAACCCTGTCATCCCATGCACCATGCCCATCATCATAATGCTTCATGCTATTGTCATCACAATGAAATCAATATGCTCCATGACTTCTGTCATCACAATGCTCCAAACACTTGTGAGCACAATGTTCCATAACACTTGTCATCACAATGCCCCATGACGCTCCTCATCACAGTTAACCATGGTCTTCTCATCACAATGCTCCATGAACTTTGTCATCACAATGCTCAATACACTTGTCATCACAATGCTCCCTGACATTTGTCGAGAGTATGCTCCTTGAACCCTGCCATGACAAGGCTCCATGCCTTTTTCATCACAATGATCCATGCCCTTTTCATCACAATGCTCAAAGTCCCCTGTAATCACAATGCTCCATTCCCCTTTTCATCACAAACATCCATGACACATGTCATCAGAATGCTCCATGGCCTTCTCATCACAATGCTCCATGCCCTTGTTATCACAGTGCTCCAAGACACCTGTCATCACAATACTCTATGAATATTTTCAGCCCAATGCTCCATGATCTTCTCATCACAATGCTCCATGATCCCTGTCATCACAATGCTCCGTGCTCCTTGAAATCAAAATGATCCATGACCTCTGTCATCACAATGCTCCAAACCCTTGTGATCACATTGTTCCACAACACTTGTCATCACAACGCTCCATGATGCCTGTCATCACAATACTCCATGCCCTTGTCATCACAATGCTCCATGACCTTTGTCATCACAATGCTCAATACACTTGTCATCACAATGCTCCCTGACACTTGTCGTCAGAATGCTCCTTGAACGCTGTCATGAAAAGCCTCCATGCCTTTTACATCACAATGCTCCATGCCCTTTTCATCACAATGCTCCATGCCATTGTCATCACATTACTCCACAAGGTTGTCATCAGAATGCTCCATGACCCTTGTCATCACAATGCTCCATGACTCGTGTCATCACAATGCTCCATGACCCCTGTCATCACAATGCTCCATGCCCCTTGTCATTACAGTGCTGCATGACGCTCGACATCACAATTATCCATGGTCTTCTCATCACAGTGCTCCACGGTCTTGCCATCACAATGCTCCATGATACTTCTCATAACAATGTTACATGATCTTGTCATCACAATTCTCCATGCACTTGTCATTGCAATGCTCCATAACCCCTGTCATAGCAAGCTCCAAGTTCTTTTCATCACAGTGCTTCACGACATTGTCATCAAAATTCTCAATGGCCATTGTCATCACAGTGCTTCATGCCCTTGTCATCACAGTGCTCCATGACAATTGTCATCAAAAAGCTCCAAGCCCTTGTCATCACAATGCTCCATTACATTTGTCATCACAATCCTCCATGACACTTGGCTTCACAATGCTCCATGCCATTGTCATCACAATGCACCAAGACATATGTCATCACAATGCTCCCTGACACCTGTCTGCACAATAATTCATGACCTTCTCATAACAATGCTCCATGCCCTTGTCTCACAATGTGCCATGCCCACTGTCATCTCAATAATCTACGAAACATTTCAGACCAATGTTCCATGCCCCTGTCATCACAATGCTCCATGCCCTTGTCATCACAATGCTCCGTGATTCCAGTCATCACAATGCTTCATGACCTTTGGCATCAAAATGGTCCATGCCCTCGTCATCACAGGGCTCTGTGAAATTTGTCACCATAATGCTCCATGAACTTTTCATTCACAATGCTCTGTGACCCTTGCCATCACAATGCTCCATGCCTTTGTCAGCAGAGTGCTCCATGACCCTTGTTATCACAATGCTCCATGCGCTTGTTATCAAAATTTTCCACAAACTTGTCATCAAAATGCTCCATAAAACTTGTCGTCAATATGCTCCATGTACTTCTCATCAAAATGCTCTCTCACCACTGATATCAAAATGTTCCATCACTAGTCATCACAATACTCCCTCACCCCTGTCATGACAATGTTCCACGGCCTTGTCATCACAAGGCTCCATGACTCTTGTCATCACCATGCTCCAAGACACCTGTAGTCACAATGCTCCATGCTATTGTCATCACAAAGCTCCATGACGCATGTCATCAATCTGCTCCATGGCCTTCTCATCACAATGCTCCGTGCCCTTGTCATCACAATTCTCCAAGACACCTGTAATCAAAATGCTCCATGCCACTTTTCATCTCAATGATCCATGAACTCTGTAATCACAATGAACAATGCCCATCATCAAAATGCTTCATGCTATTGTCATCACAATGAAATCAAAATGTTCCATAACCTCTGTCAACACAATGCTCCAAACCCTTGTGATCACAATGTTCCATAACACTTGTCATCACAACGCCCCATGATGCTCATCATCACAATTAACCATGGTCTTCTCATCACAATTCTCCATGTCCTTTGTCATCACAATGCTCAATACACTTGTCATTACAATGCTCCCTGACACTTGTCATCAGTATGCTCCTTGAACCCTGCCATGACAAGGCTCCATGCCTTTTGCATCACAATCACCCATGCCATTTTCATCACAATGCTCCAAGACCCATGTAATCACAATGCTCCACACCCCTTTTCATCAGAATGCTCCATGACACTTGTCATCACAAGGCTCCATGGTCTTCTCCTCACAATGCTCCAGGACCTTGTCATCACAATGCTCCATTCCATTGTCATCGCAATGCTCCATGACCACTGCCATCGCAATACTCAATGAATATTGTCAGCCCAATGCTCCATGAACTTCTCATCACAGTGCTCCATGACCCCTGTCATCACAATGCTCCATGACCACTGTCATCACAGTGCTCCTTGACACCGGACAACACAATGATCCGGGACTCTTGTCATCAAAATGCTCCATGACCCTTGTCATCACAATGATCCATGCCCTTGCCATCCCAATGCTCCGTGACCCCTGTAATCACAATGCTCCATGACGCTTGTCATCAGAGTGTTCCATGACACTTGTCATCAAAATGCTCCATGACCTTGTCATCACAATGCTCCATGAGCTTGTCATCACAATACTCCATTCCCATTGTCAACAAAACCCTCCATGAACCTTGGGTTCACAATGCTTCATGCCCTTGACATCACAATGCTCCATGCACCTTGAAATGAAAATGATACATGACTTCTGTCATCACAATGCTCAAAACCCTTGTGATCACAATGTTCCATAACATTTGTCATCATAACGCTCCATGATGCCTGTCATCACAATGCTCCATGATCTTTGTCATCACAATGCTCAATACACTTGTCATCACAATGCTCCCTGACACTTGTCATAAGAATGCTCCTTGAAACCTGTCATGAAAAGGCTCCAAGCCTTTTTCATCACAATGCTCTATGCCCTTTTCATCACAATGCTCCATGCCATTGTCATCACATTACTCCACAAGCTTGTCATCAGAATGGTCCATGACCCTTGTCATCACAATGATCCATGACACCTGTCATCACAATGCTCTATGCCCCTTGTCATTACAGTGCTCCATGACGCTCATCATCACAATTACCCATGGTCTTCTCATCACAGTGCTCCACGGTCTTTCCATCACAATGCTCCATGCACTGCTCATCACAATTCTACATGTCCTTATCATCAAAATGCTCCATGACACTTCTCATCACAATGTTACATGATCTTGTCAATACAATTCTCCATGCACTTGTACATCGCAATGCTCCATGACCCCTGTCATAGCAAGCTTGGTGCGCTTTTCATCACAATGCTTCACGACCTTTTCATCAAAATTCTCAATGGCCCTTCTCCTCACAATGCTCCAAGATCTTGTCATCACAGTGCTCCATGACCCTTGTCATCACGATGCTCCAAGCCCTTGTCATCACAATGCTCTATTACTTTGTCATCACAATCCTCCCTGACACTTGGCATCACAATGCTCGATGCCATTGTCATCATAATGGACCATGACATATGTCATCACAATGCTCCTTGACACCTGTCTTCACAATATTCCTTGACCTTGTCATCACAATGCTCCATGCGCCTGTCATCACAATGCGCCATGCCCACTGTCATCACAATAATCCATAAAAACTGTCAGAGCCAAGCTCTGTGCCCCTGTCATCAGAATGCTCCATGACCCCTGTCATCACAATGCTCCGTGACTCCAGCAACCACAATACTTCATGACTTTGTCATCAAAATGTTCCATGCCCACATCATCACAATGTTCCGTGACCTTTGTCATCACAATGCTACATGCAATTATCATCACAATGCTCCATGACGCCTGATATCACAATGTTCCATAACCCCAGCATCAAAAAGCTCCATGACCCTTTTCATCACAAAGCTCCATGACCCCTGACATCACAATGTTCCATATCCCCTGTCATCAAAATGTTCCATGACAGTTTTCATCAAATTGCTCTATGACCCTGTCATCACAATGCTCCCTGCCCTTCTCATCACAATGCTCAATGCCCTTGTAATCAAAATGCTCCCTGACCTTTGTCATCACAAAGCTCCATGACCCTTGGCATCACAATGCTCCATGCCATTGTCATCACAATGCTCCATGAACCCTTTCATCACATTGCTTCATGCCCTTGTCATCACAAAGCTCCATGACGCTTGTCATCACAATGCTCGATGACCTTCTATTCACAATGCTCCATGCTCTTGTCATTACAATCCTCCATGACCCATGTATCACAGTGTTCCTTGCCCTTGTCATCACAATGCTCCAAGACCCCTGTAATCACAATGCTCCATGCCCTGGTCATCACAAAGCTTCATGACGCATGTCATAAGTATGCTCCATGGCCTTCTCATCACAATGCTCCATGCCCTGGTCATCACAATGCTCGAAGGCTCCTGTAATCAAAATGCTCCATGCCCCATTTCATCAGAATGCTCCATGAGACTTGTCATCACAAGGCTCCATGGACTTCTCATCACAATGCTCCAGGACCTTGTCATCACGATGCTCCATTCCCTTGTCATCACAATACTCCATGAACATTTTCAGCCAATGCTCCATGATCTTCTCATCACACTGCTCCATGACCCGTATCATCACAATGCTCCATGACCACTGTCATCACAATGCTCTATGACCCCTTACAACACAATAATCCGGGACTGTTGTCATCACAATGCTCCATGATCATTGTCATCACAATGCTCAATACACTTGTCATCACAATTCTCACTGACACTTGTTGTCAGAATGCTCCTTGAAACCTGTCATTAAAAGGCTCCATGCATTTTTCATCACAATGATCCATGCCCTTTTCATCACAAATATCCATGCCATTTTCATCACATTACTCCACAAGCTTATCATCAGAATGCTCCATGACCCTTGTCATCACAATGCTCCATGACCCGTCTTCACAATGTTCCATGACCCATGTCATCACAATGCTCCATGACGCCTGTCATCAGTATGATCCAGGCCCCTTGTCATTACAGTGTTCCATGACGCTCATCATCACAGTTATCCATGGTCTTCTCATCACAGTGCTCCACGGTCTTGCCATCACAATGCTACATTCCCTGGTCATAACAATGCTCCATGACCCTTGTCATCACAATGCTCCATGTGCTTGTCCGCACAATGCCCCATGACCTGTGTCATCACAATGCGACATGCGCTTGTCATCACAATGCTCCACAACCTTGTCATCACAGTGCTCCATAAACCTTGTCGTCACAATGCTCCATGCACTTCCCATCAAAAGGCTCTCCCATCACTGATATCATAATGTTCCATCACTAGTCATCACAATACTCCTTCATCCCTGTCATCACAATGTTCCATGACCCCTGTCATCACAATGCTCAATGACACTTTTCATCACAATGCTCCCTGACCCCTGACATCACAATTTTCCATAACCCCTGTCTTCAAAATGTCCCATGACACTTTTCATCAAATTGCTCCATGACCCTTTCATCACAATGCTCACTGCCCTTCTCATCACAGTGCACCACGCCCTTGTCATCAAAACCCTCCATGACCTTTGTCATCACAAAGCTCCGTGACCCTTGGCATCACAATGCTCCATGCCATTGTCATCAAAATGCTCCATGAACCCTCTCAACACATTGTTACATGTCCTTGTCATCACAGGCTCCATGATGCTTTTCATCACAATGCTCGATGCTCTTCTTAACACAAAGCTCCAAGGCTTGTCATTACAATCCTCCATGACCCATGTATCACAGTGTTCCGTGCCCTTGTCATCACAATGCTCCATGCCCCCTCTCATCACAATAATCCATGAAAATTTTCAGACCAATGGTCCATGCCCTTGTCATGAAAATGCTCCATTACCACTGTTATAACAATGCTCCATGAAAACTGCCATTACAATGTTCCACGGCCTTCTCATCACAAGGCTCCATGACCCTTGTCATCACAATGCTCCAAGACACCTGTAATCACAATGCTCCATGCCCTTGTCATCACAAAGCTCCATGACGCATGTCATCAGAATGCGCCTTCGCCTTCTCATCACAATGCTCCATGACCTGGTCATCACAATGCTCCAAGACCCCTGTAATCACAATGCTCCATGCCCCTTTTCATCACAATGCTCCATGAACCCTGTCATCACAATGCACCATGACCATCATCATAATGCTTCATGCTATTGTCATCACAATGAAAACAAAATGCTCCATGACCTCTGTCATCACAATGCTCCAAACCCTTGTGATCACAATGTTCCATAACACTTGTCATCACAACGCCCCATGACGCTCATCATCACAATTATCCATGGTCTTCTATTCACAATACTCCATGACCTTTTTCATCACAATTCTCAATAAACTTGTATTAACAATGCTCCCTGACAATGGTCGTGACTATGCTCCTTGAAACCTGTCATGACAAGGCTCCATGCATTTTTCATCACAATGATCCATGCACTTTTCTTCACAATACTCCAAGACTCCTGTAATCACAATGCTCCATGCCCTTGTCATCACAAAGCTTCATGAAGCATGTCTTCAAAATGCTCCATGGCCTTCTCATCACCATGCTCCATGCCCTTTTCATCACAATGCTCCATTCCCTTGTCATCAAAATGCTCCATGACCCCTGTCATCACAATACTCCATGAATATTTACAGCCCAATGCTCCATGACCTTCACTTCACAATGCCCCATGAACCCTGTCATCACTATGCTCCATGACCACTGTCATCACAACGATCCATGACTCCTGACAACACAATGATCCTGGACTCTTGTCATCAAAATGCTCCATGACCCTTGTCATCACAATGATCCATTCCCTTGTCATCACAATGCTCCATAACCCTTGTCATCACAAGGCTCCAAGCCCTTGTCATCACAATGCTCCATTATATTTGTCATCACATTTCTCCATGACACTTGGCATCACAATGCTCCATGCCATTGTCATCACAATGGACCATGACATATGTCACCACAATGCTCCCTGACAACTGTCTTCACAATAATCTACGACCTTGTCATCACAATGCTCCATGCCCCTGTCATCACAATGTTCCATGCCCTTGTCAACACAATGATCCATTCCCTTGTTATCACAATGCTCCATGACCCCTGTAATCACAATGTTCAGTGACGCTTGTCATCACAGTGCTCCATGACCCTTGTCATCAAAATGTTCCATGCATTTGTCAGCAAAATGCTTCATGAACTTGTCATCACAATGCTCCATTCCCATTGTCATCAAAATCCTCGATGAAACTTGGGTTCACATTGCTTGATGCCCTTGTCATCACAATGCGCCATGGTCCTTGAAATGAAAATGATCCATGACCTCTGTCATCACAATGCTCCATGCCCACTGTCATAGCAATAATCCATGAAACTTGTCAGACCAATGCTCCATGCCGCTGTCATCACAATGCTCCATGCCCTTTTAATCACAATGCTCCATTACCCCTCACATCATAATGTTCCTTGACTCCAGTCATCACAATGCTTTATGACCTTTGTCATCACAATGGTCCATTCCCTCGTCATCACAATGCTCTGTAACTCTTCTCATCACAATGCTCCATGCATTTGTCAGCACAATGCTCCATGACCCTTGTCATCACAATGCTCCATGTGCTTCTCAGCACAATGCTCCAAGACACATGTCATCACAATGTGCCATGCACTTGTCATCACAATGCTCCACAACATTGTCATCACAATGCTCCATAAACCTTGTCATCACAATGCTCCATGCACTTCTCATCTAAATGCTCTCTCACCACTGATATCACAATGTTCCATCACTAGTCATCACAATACTCCCTCACCCCTGTCATCACAATGTTCCATGACCCCTGTCATCAAAATGCTACATGCCCTTATCATCACAATGCTCCATGACCACTGACATCACAATGTTCCATGACCCCTGTCATCAAAATGTTCCCTGACCCTTTTCATCAAATTGCTCCATGACCCTGTCATCACAATGCTCCCTGCCCTTCTCATCACAATGCACCACGCACTTGTCATCAAAATGCTCCATGACCTTTGTCATCACAAAGCTCCATGACCCTTGGCATCACAATACTCCATGCCATTGTCATCACAATGCTCCATGAACGCTCTCATCACATTGCTCCCTGCCCTTGTCATCACAATGCTCAATGGCCTTTTCATCACAATGCTCCATGCAATTGTCATCATCATACTCCTCAAGCTTGTCGTCCGAATGCTCCATGAACCTTGTCATCACAATGCTCCATGACCCCTGTCATCACAATGCTGCATGACACCAGTTATCACTATGCTCCATGCCCCTTGTCACTACAGTGCTCCATGACGCCCGTCATCACAATTATCCATGGTCTACTCATCACAATGCTCCCGGGTCTTGCCATCACAATGCTCCATGCCTTGGTCATCAGTATTCTCCAGGTCCTTGTCATCACAATGCTCTTTGACACATCTCATCACAATTTTACATGCTCTTTTCATCAAAATTCTCCATGCACTTGTCATCGCAATGCTCCATGACCCCTGTCATAGCAAGCTTCATGCGCATGTCATCACAATGCTTCACGAACTTGTCATCAAAATTCTCAATGACCCTTGTCATCACAATGCACCAAGCCCTTGTCATCACAATGCTCCATTACCTTTGTCATCACAATCCTCCATGACACTTCGCATCACAATGCTCCATGCCATTGTCATCACAATTGTCCATGGCATAGGTCATCACAATGTTCCCTGACACCTGTCTTCACAATTCTGCATGACGTTGTCATCACAATGCTCAATGCCCTTGTCATCACAAGGAGCCATGCCCATTGCCATCACAATAATCCATGAAACATGTCAGACCAATGTTCCATGCCCCTGTCATCACAATGCTCCATGCCATTGTCATCACAGTGATCCGTGACTCCAGTCATCAAAATGCTTCATGACCTTGGTCATCACAATGGTCCATGCCC
Organism: Hyperoodon ampullatus; assembly: GCF_949752795.1. NCBI lineage: Eukaryota > Metazoa > Chordata > Mammalia > Artiodactyla > Ziphiidae > Hyperoodon > Hyperoodon ampullatus. The sequence goes on from NW_027641092.1 coordinate 2,768,913, forward strand.
TCGTCATCACAAGGCTCTGTGACATTTGTCACCACAATGCTCCATGAACTTTCCATCAAAATGCTTTGTGACACTTGTCATCACAATGCTCCATGCCTTTCTCAGCACAATGCTCCATGAACCTTGTCATCACAATGCTCCATGCCCTTGTCAGCACAGTGTTCCATGACCTTTGTCATCACAATGCTCCAAGCCCTTGTCATCACAATGCTCCATTACCTTTGTCATCACAATCCTCCATGACACTTGGCATCACAATGCTCCATGCCATTGTCATCATAATGGACCATGACATATGTCCTCACAATGCTCCTTGACACCTGTCTTCACAATATTCCTTGACCTTGTCGTCACAATGCTCCATGCGCCTGTCATCACAATGCGCCATGCCCACTGTCATCACAATAATCCATAAAAACTGTCAGAGCAATGCTCTATGCCCCTGTCATCACAATGCTCCATGCCCTTGTCATCACAATGTTCCATGACCCCTGTCATCACAATGCTCCGTGACTCCAGCAACCACAATACTTCATGACTTTGTCAACAAAATGGTCCATGCCCACATCATCACAATGTTCCGTGACCTTTGTCATCACAATGCTACATGCAATTATCATCACAATGCTCCATGACGCCTGATAGCACAATGTTCCATAACCCCAGCATCAAAAAGCTCCATGACCCTTTTCATCACAAAGCTCCATGACCCCTGACATCACAATGTTCCATATCCCCTGTCATCAAAATGTTCCATGACAGTTTTCATCAAATTGCTCTATGACCCTGTCATCACAATGCTCCCTGCCCTTCTCATCACAATGCACAACACCCTTGTAATCAAAATGTTCCATGACCTTTGTCATCACAAAGCTCCATGACCCTTGGCATCACAATGCTCCATGCCATTGTCATCACAATGCTCCATGAACCCTTTCATCACATTGCTTCATGCCCTTGTCATCACAAAGCTCCATGACGCTTGTCATCACAATGCTCGATGACCTTCTATTCACAATGCTCCATGCTCTTGTCATTACAATCCTCCATGACCCATGTATCACAGTGTTCCTTGCCCTTGTCATCACAATGCTCCAAGACCCCTGTAATCACAATGCTCCATGCCCTGGTCATCACAAAGCTTCATGACGCATGTCATAAGTATGCTCCATGGCCTTCTCATCAAAATGCTCCATGCCCTGGTCATCACAATACTCGAAGCCTCCTGTAATCAAAATGCTCCATGCCCCATTTCATCAGAATGCTCCATGAGACTTGTCATCACAAGGCTCCATGGACTTCTCATCACAATGCTCCAGGACCTTGTCATCACGATGCTCCATTCCCTTGTCATCACAATACTCCATGAACATTTTCAGCCAATGCTCCATGATCTTCTCATCACACTGCTCCATGACCCCTGTCATCACAATGCTCCATGACCACTGTCATCACAATGCTCTATGACCCCTTACAACACAATAATCCGGGACTGTTGTCATCACAATGCTCCATGATCATTGTCATCACAATGCTCAATACACTTGTCATCACAATGCTCCACGACACTTGTTGTCAGAATGCTCCTTGAAACCTGTCATTAAAAGGCTCCATGCATTTTTCATCACAAAGATCCATGCCCTTTTCATCACAATGCTCCATGCCATTTTCATCACAGTACTCCACAAGCTTATCATCAGAATGCTCCATGACCCTTGTCATCACAATGCTCCATGACCCGTCTTCACAATGTTCCATGACCCATGTCATCACAATGCTCCATGACACCTGTCATCAGAATGCTCCATGCCCCTTGTCATTACAGTGCTCCATGACGCTCGTCATCACAGTTATCCATGGTCTTCTCATCACAGTGCTCCACGGTCTTGCCATCACAATGCTACATACCCTGGTCATATCAATGCTCCATGACCATTGTCATCACAATGCTCCATGTGCTTGTCCGCACAATGCCCCATGACCTGTGTCATCACAATGCGACATGGGCTAGTCATCACAATGCTCCACAACCTTGTCATCACAGTGCTCCATAAACCTTGTCGTCACAATGCTCCATGCACTTCCCATCAAAAGGCTCTCCCATCACTGATATCATAATGTTCCATCACTAGTTATCACAATACTCCCTCAACCCTGTCATCACAATGTTCCATGACACCTGTCATCACAATGCTCAAAGACACTTTTCATCACAATGCTCCCTGACCCCTGACATCACAATTTTCCATAACCCCTGTCATCAAAATGTCCCATGACAATTTTCATCAAATTGCTCCATGACCCTTTCTTCACAATGCTCACTGCCCTTCTCATCACAGTGCACCACGCCCTTGTCATCAAAACCCTCCATGACCTTTGTCATCACAAAGCTCCGTGACCCTTGGCATCACAATGCTCCATGCCATTGTCATCAAAATGCTCCATGAACTCTCTCAACACATTGTTACATGTCCTTGTCATCACAGGCTCCATGATGCTTTTCATCACAATGCTCGATGCTCTTCTTAACACAAAGCTCCAAGGCTTGTCATAACAATCCTCCATGACCCATGTATCACAGTGTTCCGTGCCCTTGTCATCACAATGCTCCATGCCCCCTCTCATCACAATAATCCATGAAAATTTTCAGACCAATGCTCCATGCCCTTGTCATGAAAATGCTCCATTACCACTGTTATAACAATGCTCCATGAAAACTGCCATTACAATGTTCCACGACCTTCTCATCACAAGGCTCCATGACCCTTGTCATCACAATGCTCCAAGACACCTGTAATCACAATGCTCCATGGCCTTGTCATCACATAGCTCCATGACCCCTGTCATCACAATGCTCCATGACCCCTGTCATCACAATGCTCCATGCCCCTTGTCATTACAGTGCTGCATGATGCTCGACATCACAATTATCCATGGTCTTCTCATCACAGTGCTCCACAGTCTTGCCATCACAATGCTCCATGACATTACTCATAACAATGTTACATGATCTTGTAATCACAATTCTCCATGCACTTGTCATTGCAATGCTCCATGACCCCTGTCATAGCAAGCTCCAAGTTCTTTTCATCACAGTGCTTCACGACATTGTCATCAAAATTCTCAATGGCCGTTGTCATCACAGTGCTCCATGCCCTTGTCATCACAGTGCTCCATGACAATTGTCATCAAAAAGCTCCAAGCGCTTGTCATCACAATGCTCCATTACATTTGTCATCACAATCCTCCATGACACTTGGCTTCACAATGCTCCATGCCATTGTCATCACAATGCACCAAGACATATGTCATCACAATGCTCCCTGACACCTGTCTGCAAAATAATTCATGACCTTCTCATAACAATGCTCCATGGCCTTGTCATCACAAAGCTCCATGATGCATGTCATCAGAATGCACCTTCGCCTTCTCATCACAATGCTCCATGACCTGGTCATCGCAATGCTCCAATACCCCTGTAATCACAATGCTCCATGCCACTTTTCATCTCAATGCTCCATGTACCCTGTCATCACAATGCACCATGACCATCATCATAATGCTTCATGCTATTGTCATCACAATGAAATCAAAATGCTCCATACCTCTGTCATCACAATGCTCCAAACCCTTGTGATCACAATATTCCATAACACTTGTCATCACAACGCCCCTTGACGCTCATCATCACAATTATCCATGTTCTTCTATTCACAATACTCCATGACTTTTGTCATCACAATTCTCGATAAACTTGTCATCACAATGCTCCCTGACAATGGTCGTGAATATGCTCCTTGAAACCTGTCATGACAAGGCTCCATGCATTTTTCATCACAATGATCCATGCACTTTTCTTCACAATACTCCAAGACTCCTGTAATCACAATGCTCCATGCCCTTGTCATCACAAAGCTTCATGAAGCATGTCTTCAAAATGTTCCATGGCCTTCTCATCACCATGCTCCATGCCCTGTTCATCACAATGCTCCATTCCCTTGTCATCAAAATGCTCCATGACCCCTGTCATCACAATACTCCATGAATATTTACAGCCCAATGCTCCATGACCTTCACTTCACAATGCCCCATGAACCCTGTCATCACTATGCTCCATGACCACTGTCATCACAACGATCCATGACCCCTGAAAACACAACGATCCTGGACTCTTGTCATCAAAATGCTCCATGACACTTGTCATCACAATGATCCATTCCCTTGTCATCACAATGCTCCATAACCCTTGTCATCACAAGGCTCCAAGCCCTTGTCTTCACAATGCTCCATTATATTTGTCATCACATTTCTCCATGACACTTGGCATCACAATGCTCCATGCCATTGTCATCACAATGGACCATGACATATGTCACCACAATGCTCCCTGACAACTGTCTTCACAATAATCTACGACCTTGTCATCACAATGCTCCATGCCCCTATCATCACAATGTTCCATGCCCTTGTCATCACAATGATCCATTCCCTTGTTATCACAATGCTCCATGACCCCTGTAATCACAATGTTCAGTGACGCTTGTCATCACAGTGCTCCATGACCCTTGTCATCAAAATGTTCCATGCATTTGTCAGCAAAATGCTTCATGAACTTGTCATCACAATGCTCCATTCCCATTGTCATCAAAATCCTCGATGAAACTTGGGTTCACATTGCTTGATGCCCTTGTCATCACAATGCACCATGGTCCTTGAAATGAAAATGATCCATGACCTCTGTCATCACAATGCTCCATGCCCAATGTCATAACAATAATCCATGAAACTTGTCAGACCAATGCTCCATGCCGCTGTCATCACAATGCTCCATGCCCTTTTAATCACAATGCTCCATTACCCCTCACATCATAATGTTCCTTGACTCCAGTCATCACAATGCTTTATGACCTTTGTCATCACAATGGTCCATTCCCTCGTCATCACAATGCTCTGTAACACTTCTCATCACAGTGCTCCATTCCTTTGTCAGCACAATGCTCCATGACCCTTGTCATCACAATGCTCCATGTGCTTCTCAGCACAATGCTCCAAGACACATGTCATCACAATGTGCCATGCACTTGTCATCACAATGCTCCAAAACCTTGTCATCACAATGCTCCATAAACCTTTTTATCACAATGCTCCATGCACTTCTCATCTAAATGCTCTCTCACCACTGATATCACAATGTTCCATCACTAGTCATCACAATACTCCCTCACCACTGTCATCACAATGTTCCATGACCCCTGTCATCAAAATGCTACATGCCCTTATCATCACAATGCTCCATGACCACTGACATCACAATGTTCCATGACCCCTGTCATCAAAATGTTCCCTGACCCTTTTCATCAAATTGCTCCATGACCCTGTCATCACAATGCTCCCTGCCCTTCTCATCACAATGCACCACGCACTTGTCATCAAAATGCTCCATGACCTTTGCCATCACAAAGCTCCATGACCCTTGGCATCACAATACTCCATGCCATTGTCATCACAATGCTCCATGAACGCTCTCATCACATTGCTCCCTGCCCTTGTCATCACAATGCTCAATGGCCTTTTCATCACAATGCTCCATGCAATTGTCATCATCATACTCCTCAAGCTTGTCGTCCGAATGCTCCATGAACCTTGTCATCACAATGCTCCATGACCCCTGTCATCACAATGCTCCATGACACCAGTTATCACAATGCTCCATGCCCCTTGTCACTACAGTGCTCCATGACGCCCGTCATCACAATTATCCATGGTCTACTCATCACAATGCTCCCGGGTCTTGCCATCACAATGCTCCATGCCTTGGTCATCAGTATTCTCCAGGTCCTTGTCATCACAATGCTCTTTGACACATCTCATCACAATTTCACATGCTCTTTTCATCAAAATTCTCCATGCACTTGTCATCGCAATGCTCCATGACCCCTGTCATAGCAAGCTTCATGCGCATGTCATCACAATGCTTCACGAACTTGTCATCAAAATTCTCAATGACCCTTGTCATCACAATGCTCCAAGCCCTTGTCATCACAATGCTCCATTACCTTTGTCATCACAATCCTCCATGACACTTGGCATCACAATGCTCCATGCCATTGTCATCACAATTGTCCATGGCATAGGTCATCACAATGTTCCCTGACACCTGTCTTCACAATTCTGCATGACGTTGTCATCACAATGCTCAATGCCCTTGTCATCACAAGGAGCCATGCCCATTGCCATCACAATAATCCATGAAACATGTCAGACCAATGTTCCATGCCCCTGTCATCACAATGCTCCATGCCATTGTCATCACAGTGATCCGTGACTCCAGTCATCAAAATGCTTCATGACCTTGGTCATCACAATGGTCCATGCCCTCGTCATCACAAGGCTCTGTGACATTTGTCACCACAATGCTCCATGAACTTTCCATCAAAATGCTTTGTGACACTTGTCATCACAATGCTCCATGCCTTTCTCAGCACAATGCTCCATGAACCTTGTCATCACAATGCTCCATGCCCTTGTCATCACAATGCTCCATGACCTTTGTCATCACAATCCTCCATGACACTTGGCATCACAATGCTCCATGCCATTGTCATCATAATGGACCATGACATATGTCCTCACAATGCTCCTTGACACCTGTCTTCACAATATTCCTTGACCTTGTCGTCACAATGCTCCATGCGCCTGTCATCACAATGCGCCATGCCCACTGTCATCACAATAATCCATAAAAACTGTCAGAGCAATGCTCTATGCCCCTGTCATCACAATGCTCCATGCCCTTGTCATCACAATGTTCCATGACCCCTGTCATCACAATGCTCCGTGACTCCAGCAACCACAATACTTCATGACTTTGTCAACAAAATGGTCCATGCCCACATCATCACAATGTTCCGTGACCTTTGTCATCACAATGCTACATGCAATTATCATCACAATGCTCCATGACGCCTGATAGCACAATGTTCCATAACCCCAGCATCAAAAAGCTCCATGACCCTTTTCATCACAAAGCTCCATGACCCCTGACATCACAATGTTCCATATCCCCTGTCATCAAAATGTTCCATGACAGTTTTCATCAAATTGCTCTATGACCCTGTCATCACAATGCTCCCTGCCCTTCTCATCACAATGCACAACACCCTTGTAATCAAAATGTTCCATGACCTTTGTCATCACAAAGCTCCATGACCCTTGGCATCACAATGCTCCATGCCATTGTCATCACAATGCTCCATGAACCCTTTCATCACATTGCTTCATGCCCTTGTCATCACAAAGCTCCATGACGCTTGTCATCACAATGCTCGATGACCTTCTATTCACAATGCTCCATGCTCTTGTCATTACAATCCTCCATGACCCATGTATCACAGTGTTCCTTGCCCTTGTCATCACAATGCTCCAAGACCCCTGTAATCACAATGCTCCATGCCCTGGTCATCACAAAGCTTCATGACGCATGTCATAAGTATGCTCCATGGCCTTCTCATCAAAATGCTCCATGCCCTGGTCATCACAATACTCGAAGCCTCCTGTAATCAAAATGCTCCATGCCCCATTTCATCAGAATGCTCCATGAGACTTGTCATCACAAGGCTCCATGGACTTCTCATCACAATGCTCCAGGACCTTGTCATCACGATGCTCCATTCCCTTGTCATCACAATACTCCATGAACATTTTCAGCCAATGCTCCATGATCTCCTCATCACACTGCTCCATGACCCCTGTCATCACAATGCTCCATGACCACTGTCATCACAATGCTCTATGACCCCTTACAACACAATAATCCGGGACTGTTGTCATCACAATGCTCCATGATCATTGTCATCACAATGCTCAATACACTTGTCATCACAATGCTCCCTGACACTTGTTGTCAGAATGCTCCTAGAAACCTGTCATTAAAAGGCTCCATGCATTTTTCATCACAAAGATCCATGCCCTTTTCATCACAATGTTCCATGCCATTTTCATCACAGTACTCCACAAGCTTATCATCAGAATGCTCCATGACCCTTGTCATCACAATGCTCCATGACCCGTCTTCACAATGTTCCATGACCCATGTCATCACAATGCTCCATGACACCTGTCATCAGAATGCTCCATGCCCCTTGTCATTACAGTGCTCCATGACGCTCGTCATCACAGTTATCCATGGTCTTCTCATCACAGTGCTCCACGGTCTTGCCATCACAATGCTACATACCCTGGTCATATCAATGCTCCATGACCATTGTCATCACAATGCTCCATGTGCTTGTCCGCACAATGCCCCATGACCTGTGTCATCACAATGCGACATGCGCTAGTCATCACAATGCTCCACAACCTTGTCATCACAGTGCTCCATAAACCTTGTCGTCACAATGCTCCATGCACTTCCCATCAAAAGGCTCTCCCATCACTGATATCATAATGTTCCATCACTAGTTATCACAATACTCCCTCAACCCTGTCATCACAATGTTCCATGACACCTGTCATCACAATGCTCAAAGACACTTTTCATCACAATGCTCCCTGACCCCTGACATCACAATTTTCCATAACCCCTGTCATCAAAATGTCCCATGACACTTTTCATCAAATTGCTCCATGACCCTTTCATCACAATGCTCACTGCCCTTCTCATCACAGTACACCACGCCCTTGTCATCAAAACCCTCCATGACATTTGTCATCACAAAGTTCCGTGACCCTTGGCATCACAATGCTCCATGCCATTGTCATCAAAATCCTCCATGAACACTCTCATCACATTGTTACATGTCCTTGTCATCACAGGCTCCATGATGTTTTTCATCACAATGCTCGATGCTCTTCTTAACACAAAGCTCCAAGGCTTGTCATTACAATCCTCCATGACCCATGTATCACAGTGTTCTGTGCCCTTGTCATCACAATGCTCCATGCCCCCTCTCATCACAATAATCCATGAAAATTTTCAGACCAATGCTCCATGCCCTTGTCATGAAAATGCTCCATTACCACTGTTATAACAATGCTCCATGAAAACTGCCATTACAATGTTCCACGACCTTCTCATCACAAGGCTCCATGACCCTTGTCATCACAATGCTCCAAGACACCTGTAATCACAATGCTCCATGGCCTTGTCATCACATAGCTCCATGACCCCTGTCATCACAATGCTCCATGACCCCTGTCATCACAATGCTCCATGCCCCTTGTCATTACAGTGCTGCATGATGCTCGACATCACAATTATCCATGGTCTTCTCATCACAGTGCTCCACAGTCTTGCCATCACAATGCTCCATGACATTACTCATAACAATGTTACATGATCTTGTAATCACAATTCTCCATGCACTTGTCATTGCAATGCTCCATGACCCCTGTCATAGCAAGCTCCAAGTTCTTTTCATCACAGTGCTTCACGACATTGTCATCAAAATTCTCAATGGCCGTTGTCATCACAGTGCTCCATGCCCTTGTCATCACAGTGCTCCATGACAATTGTCATCAAAAAGCTCCAAGCGCTTGTCATCACAATGCTCCATTACATTTGTCATCACAATCCTCCATGACACTTGGCTTCACAATGCTCCATGCCATTGTCATCACAATGCACCAAGACATATGTCATCACAATGCTCCCTGACACCTGTCTGCAAAATAATTCATGACCTTCTCATAACAATGCTCCATGGCCTTGTCATCACAAAGCTCCATGATGCATGTCATCAGAATGCACCTTCGCCTTCTCATCACAATGCTCCATGACCTGGTCATCGCAATGCTCCAATACCCCTGTAATCACAATGCTCCATGCCACTTTTCATCTCAATGCTCCATGTACCCTGTCATCACAATGCACCATGACCATCATCATAATGCTTCATGCTATTGTCATCACAATGAAATCAAAATGCTCCATACCTCTGTCATCACAATGCTCCAAACCCTTGTGATCACAATATTCCATAACACTTGTCATCACAACGCCCCTTGACGCTCATCATCACAATTATCCATGTTCTTCTATTCACAATACTCCATGACTTTTGTCATCACAATTCTCGATAAACTTGTCATCACAATGCTCCCTGACAATGGTCGTGAATATGCTCCTTGAAACCTGTCATGACAAGGCTCCATGCATTTTTCATCACAATGATCCATGCACTTTTCTTCACAATACTCCAAGACTCCGGTAATCACAATGCTCCATGCCCTTGTCATCACAAAGCTTCATGAAGCATGTCTTCAAAATGTTCCATGGCCTTCTCATCACCATGCTCCATGCCCTGTTCATCACAATGCTCCATTCCCTTGTCATCAAAATGCTCCATGACCCCTGTCATCACAATACTCCATGAATATTTACAGCCCAATGCTCCATGACCTTCACTTCACAATGCCCCATGAACCCTGTCATCACTATGCTCCATGACCACTGTCATCACAACGATCCATGACCCCTGAAAACACAACGATCCTGGACTCTTGTCATCAAAATGCTCCATGACACTTGTCATCACAATGATCCATTCCCTTGTCATCACAATGCTCCATAACCCTTGTCATCACAAGGCTCCAAGCCCTTGTCTTCACAATGCTCCATTATATTTGTCATCACATTTCTCCATGACACTTGGCATCACAATGCTCCATGCCATTGTCATCACAATGGACCATGACATATGTCACCACAATGCTCCCTGACAACTGTCTTCACAATAATCTACGACCTTGTCATCACAATGCTCCATGCCCCTATCATCACAATGTTCCATGCCCTTGTCATCACAATGATCCATTCCCTTGTTATCACAATGCTCCATGACCCCTGTAATCACAATGTTCAGTGACGCTTGTCATCACAGTGCTCCATGACCCTTGTCATCAAAATGTTCCATGCATTTGTCAGCAAAATGCTTCATGAACTTGTCATCACAATGCTCCATTCCCATTGTCATCAAAATCCTCGATGAAACTTGGGTTCACATTGCTTGATGCCCTTGTCATCACAATGCACCATGGTCCTTGAAATGAAAATGATCCATGACCTCTGTCATCACAATGCTCCATGCCCAATGTCATAACAATAATCCATGAAACTTGTCAGACCAATGCTCCATGCCGCTGTCATCACAATGCTCCATGCCCTTTTAATCACAATGCTCCATTACCCCTCACATCATAATGTTCCTTGACTCCAGTCATCACAATGCTTTATGACCTTTGTCATCACAATGGTCCATTCCCTCGTCATCACAATGCTCTGTAACACTTCTCATCACAGTGCTCCATTCCTTTGTCAGCACAATGCTCCATGACCCTTGTCATCACAATGCTCCATGTGCTTCTCAGCACAATGCTCCAAGACACATGTCATCACAATGTGCCATGCACTTGTCATCACAATGCTCCAAAACCTTGTCATCACAATGCTCCATAAACCTTTTTATCACAATGCTCCATGCACTTCTCATCTAAATGCTCTCTCACCACTGATATCACAATGTTCCATCACTAGTCATCACAATACTCCCTCACCCCTGTCATCACAATGTTCCATGACCCCTGTCATCAAAATGCTACATGCCCTTATCATCACAATGCTCCATGACCACTGACATCACAATGTTCCATGACCCCTGTCATCAAAATGTTCCCTGACCCTTTTCATCAAATTGCTCCATGACCCTGTCATCACAATGCTCCCTGCCCTTCTCATCACAATGCACCACGCACTTGTCATCAAAATGCTCCATGACCTTTGTCATCACAAAGCTCCATGACCCTTGGCATCACAATACTCCATGCCATTGTCATCACAATGCTCCATGAACGCTCTCATCACATTGCTCCCTGCCCTTGTCATCACAATGCTCAATGGCCTTTTCATCACAATGCTCCATGCAATTGTCATCATCATACTCCTCAAGCTTGTCGTCCGAATGCTCCATGAACCTTGTCATCACAATGCTCCATGACCCCTGTCATCACAATGCTCCATGACACCAGTTATCACAATGCTCCATGCCCCTTGTCACTACAGTGCTCCATGACGCCCATCATCACAATTATCCATGGTCTACTCATCACAATGCTCCCGGGTCTTGCCATCACAATGCTCCATGCCTTGGTCATCAGTATTCTCCAGGTCCTTGTCATCACAATGCTCTTTGACACATCTCATCACAATTTTACATGCTCTTTTCATCAAAATTCTCCATGCACTTGTCATCGCAATGCTCCATGACCCCTGTCATAGCAAGCTTCATGCGCATGTCATCACAATGCTTCACGAACTTGTCATCAAAATTCTCAATGACCCTTGTCATCACAATGCTCCAAGCCCTTGTCATCACAATGCTCCATTACCTTTGTCATCACAATCCTCCATGACACTTGGCATCACAATGCTCCATGCCATTGTCATCACAATTGTCCATGGCATAGGTCATCACAATGTTCCCTGACACCTGTCTTCACAATTCTGCATGACGTTGTCATCACAATGCTCAATGCCCTTGTCATCACAAGGAGCCATGCCCATTGCCATCACAATAATCCATGAAACATGTCAGACCAATGTTCCATGCCCCTGTCATCACAATGCTCCATGCCATTGTCATCACAGTGATCCGTGACTCCAGTCATCAAAATGCTTCATGACCTTGGTCATCACAATGGTCCATGCCCTCGTCATCACAAGGCTCTGTGACATTTGTCACCACAATGCTCCATGAATTTTCCATCAAAATGCTTTGTGACACATGTCATCACAATGCTCCATGCCTTTCTCAGCACAATGCTCCATGAACCTTGTCATCACAATGCTCCATGCCCTTGTCAACACAGTGTTCCATGACCTTTGTCATCACAATGCTCCAAGCCCTTGTCATCACAATGCTCCATTACCTTTGTCATCACAATCCTCCATGACACTTGGCATCACAATGCTCCATGCCATTGTCATCATAATGGACCATGACATATGTCCTCACAATGCTCCTTGACACCTGTCTTCACAATATTCCTTGACCTTGTCGTCACAATGCTCCATGCGCCTGTCATCACAATGCGCCATGCCCACTGTCATCACAATAATCCATAAAAACTGTCAGAGCAATGCTCTATGCCCCTGTCATCACAATGCTCCATGCCCTTGTCATCACAATGTTCCATGACCCCTGTCATCACAATGCTCCGTGACTCCAGCAACCACAATACTTCATGACTTTGTCAACAAAATGGTCCATGCCCACATCATCACAATGTTCCGTGACCTTTGTCATCACAATGCTACATGCAATTATCATCACAATGCTCCATGACGCCTGATAGCACAATGTTCCATAACCCCAGCATCAAAAAGCTCCATGACCCTTTTCATCACAAAGCTCCATGACCCCTGACATCACAATGTTCCATATCCCCTGTCATCAAAATGTTCCATGACAGTTTTCATCAAATTGCTCTATGACCCTGTCATCACAATGCTCCCTGCCCTTCTCATCACAATGCACAACACCCTTGTAATCAAAATGTTCCATGACCTTTGTCATCACAAAGCTCCATGACCCTTGGCATCACAATGCTCCATGCCATTGTCATCACAATGCCCCATGAACCCTTTCATCACATTGCTTCATGCCCTTGTCATCACAAAGCTCCATGACGCTTGTCATCACAATGCTCGATGACCTTCTATTCACAATGCTCCATGCTCTTGTCATTACAATCCTCCATGACCCATGTATCACAGTGTTCCTTGCCCTTGTCATCACAATGCTCCAAGACCCCTGTAATCACAATGCTCCATGCCCTGGTCATCACAAAGCTTCATGACGCATGTCATAAGTATGCTCCATGGCCTTCTCATCAAAATGCTCCATGCCCTGGTCATCACAATACTCGAAGCCTCCTGTAATCAAAATGCTCCATGCCCCATTTCATCAGAATGCTCCATGAGACTTGTCATCACAAGGCTCCATGGACTTCTCATCACAATGCTCCAGGACCTTGTCATCACGATGCTCCATTCCCTTGTCATCACAATACTCCATGAACATTTTCAGCCAATGCTCCATGATCTCCTCATCACACTGCTCCATGACCCCTGTCATCACAATGCTCCATGACCACTGTCATCACAATGCTCTATGACCCCTTACAACACAATAATCCGGGACTGTTGTCATCACAATGCTCCATGATCATTGTCATCACAATGCTCAATACACTTGTCATCACAATGCTCCCTGACACTTGTTGTCAGAATGCTCCTAGAAACCTGTCATTAAAAGGCTCCATGCATTTTTCATCACAAAGATCCATGCCCTTTTCATCACAATGTTCCATGCCATTTTCATCACAGTACTCCACAAGCTTATCATCAGAATGCTCCATGACCCTTGTCATCACAATGCTCCATGACCCGTCTTCACAATGTTCCATGACCCATGTCATCACAATGCTCCATGACACCTGTCATCAGAATGCTCCATGCCCCTTGTCATTACAGTGCTCCATGACGCTCGTCATCACAGTTATCCATGGTCTTCTCATCACAGTGCTCCACGGTCTTGCCATCACAATGCTACATACCCTGGTCATATCAATGCTCCATGACCATTGTCATCACAATGCTCCATGTGCTTGTCCGCACAATGCCCCATGACCTGTGTCATCACAATGCGACATGCGCTAGTCATCACAATGCTCCACAACCTTGTCATCACAGTGCTCCATAAACCTTGTCGTCACAATGCTCCATGCACTTCCCATCAAAAGGCTCTCCCATCACTGATATCATAATGTTCCATCACTAGTTATCACAATACTCCCTCAACCCTGTCATCACAATGTTCCATGACACCTGTCATCACAATGCTCAAAGACACTTTTCATCACAATGCTCCCTGACCCCTGACATCACAATTTTCCATAACCCCTGTCATCAAAATGTCCCATGACAATTTTCATCAAATTGCTCCATGACCCTTTCTTCACAATGCTCACTGCCCTTCTCATCACAGTGCACCACGCCCTTGTCATCAAAACCCTCCATGACCTTTGTCATCACAAAGCTCCGTGACCCTTGGCATCACAATGCTCCATGCCATTGTCATCAAAATGCTCCATGAACTCTCTCAACACATTGTTACATGTCCTTGTCATCACAGGCTCCATGATGCTTTTCATCACAATGCTCGATGCTCTTCTTAACACAAAGCTCCAAGGCTTGTCATAACAATCCTCCATGACCCATGTATCACAGTGTTCCGTGCCCTTGTCATCACAATGCTCCATGCCCCCTCTCATCACAATAATCCATGAAAATTTTCAGACCAATGCTCCATGCCCTTGTCATGAAAATGCTCCATTACCACTGTTATAACAATGCTCCATGAAAACTGCCATTACAATGTTCCACGACCTTCTCATCACAAGGCTCCATGACCCTTGTCATCACAATGCTCCAAGACACCTGTAATCACAATGCTCCATGGCCTTGTCATCACATAGCTCCATGACCCCTGTCATCACAATGCTCCATGACCCCTGTCATCACAATGCTCCATGCCCCTTGTCATTACAGTGCTGCATGATGCTCGACATCACAATTATCCATGGTCTTCTCATCACAGTGCTCCACAGTCTTGCCATCACAATGCTCCATGACATTACTCATAACAATGTTACATGATCTTGTAATCACAATTCTCCATGCACTTGCCATTGCAATGCTCCATGACCCCTGTCATAGCAAGCTCCAAGTTCTTTTCATCACAGTGCTTCACGACATTGTCATCAAAATTCTCAATGGCCGTTGTCATCACAGTGCTCCATGCCCTTGTCATCACAGTGCTCCATGACAATTGTCATCAAAAAGCTCCAAGCGCTTGTCATCACAATGCTCCATTACATTTGTCATCACAATCCTCCATGACACTTGGCTTCACAATGCTCCATGCCATTGTCATCACAATGCACCAAGACATATGTCATCACAATGCTCCCTGACACCTGTCTGCAAAATAATTCATGACCTTCTCATAACAATGCTCCATGGCCTTGTCATCACAAAGCTCCATGATGCATGTCATCAGAATGCACCTTCGCCTTCTCATCACAATGCTCCATGACCTGGTCATCGCAATGCTCCAATACCCCTGTAATCACAATGCTCCATGCCACTTTTCATCTCAATGCTCCATGTACCCTGTCATCACAATGCACCATGACCATCATCATAATGCTTCATGCTATTGTCATCACAATGAAATCAAAATGCTCCATACCTCTGTCATCACAATGCTCCAAACCCTTGTGATCACAATATTCCATAACACTTGTCATCACAACGCCCCTTGACGCTCATCATCACAATTATCCATGTTCTTCTATTCACAATACTCCATGACTTTTGTCATCACAATTCTCGATAAACTTGTCATCACAATGCTCCCTGACAATGGTCGTGAATATGCTCCTTGAAACCTGTCATGACAAGGCTCCATGCATTTTTCATCACAATGATCCATGCACTTTTCTTCACAATACTCCAAGACTCCGGTAATCACAATGCTCCATGCCCTTGTCATCACAAAGCTTCATGAAGCATGTCTTCAAAATGTTCCATGGCCTTCTCATCACCATGCTCCATGCCCTGTTCATCACAATGCTCCATTCCCTTGTCATCAAAATGCTCCATGACCCCTGTCATCACAATACTCCATGAATATTTACAGCCCAATGCTCCATGACCTTCACTTCACAATGCCCCATGAACCCTGTCATCACTATGCTCCATGACCACTGTCATCACAACGATCCATGACCCCTGAAAACACAACGATCCTGGACTCTTGTCATCAAAATGCTCCATGACACTTGTCATCACAATGATCCATTCCCTTGTCATCACAATGCTCCATAACCCTTGTCATCACAAGGCTCCAAGCCCTTGTCTTCACAATGCTCCATTATATTTGTCATCACATTTCTCCATGACACTTGGCATCACAATGCTCCATGCCATTGTCATCACAATGGACCATGACATATGTCACCACAATGCTCCCTGACAACTGTCTTCACAATAATCTACGACCTTGTCATCACAATGCTCCATGCCCCTATCATCACAATGTTCCATGCCCTTGTCATCACAATGATCCATTCCCTTGTTATCACAATGCTCCATGACCCCTGTAATCACAATGTTCAGTGACGCTTGTCATCACAGTGCTCCATGACCCTTGTCATCAAAATGTTCCATGCATTTGTCAGCAAAATGCTTCATGAACTTGTCATCACAATGCTCCATTCCCATTGTCATCAAAATCCTCGATGAAACTTGGGTTCACATTGCTTGATGCCCTTGTCATCACAATGCACCATGGTCCTTGAAATGAAAATGATCCATGACCTCTGTCATCACAATGCTCCATGCCCAATGTCATAACAATAATCCATGAAACTTGTCAGACCAATGCTCCATGCCGCTGTCATCACAATGCTCCATGCCCTTTTAATCACAATGCTCCATTACCCCTCACATCATAATGTTCCTTGACTCCAGTCATCACAATGCTTTATGACCTTTGTCATCACAATGGTCCATTCCCTCGTCATCACAATGCTCTGTAACACTTCTCATCACAGTGCTCCATTCCTTTGTCAGCACAATGCTCCATGACCCTTGTCATCACAATGCTCCATGTGCTTCTCAGCACAATGCTCCAAGACACATGTCATCACAATGTGCCATGCACTTGTCATCACAATGCTCCAAAACCTTGTCATCACAATGCTCCATAAACCTTTTTATCACAATGCTCCATGCACTTCTCATCTAAATGCTCTCTCACCACTGATATCACAATGTTCCATCACTAGTCATCACAATACTCCCTCACCCCTGTCATCACAATGTTCCATGACCCCTGTCATCAAAATGCTACATGCCCTTATCATCACAATGCTCCATGACCACTGACATCACAATGTTCCATGACCCCTGTCATCAAAATGTTCCCTGACCCTTTTCATCAAATTGCTCCATGACCCTGTCATCACAATGCTCCCTGCCCTTCTCATCACAATGCACCACGCACTTGTCATCAAAATGCTCCATGACCTTTGTCATCACAAAGCTCCATGACCCTTGGCATCACAATACTCCATGCCATTGTCATCACAATGCTCCATGAACGCTCTCATCACATTGCTCCCTGCCCTTGTCATCACAATGCTCAATGGCCTTTTCATCACAATGCTCCATGCAATTGTCATCATCATACTCCTCAAGCTTGTCGTCCGAATGCTCCATGAACCTTGTCATCACAATGCTCCATGACCCCTGTCATCACAATGCTCCATGACACCAGTTATCACAATGCTCCATGCCCCTTGTCACTACAGTGCTCCATGACGCCCATCATCACAATTATCCATGGTCTACTCATCACAATGCTCCCGGGTCTTGCCATCACAATGCTCCATGCCTTGGTCATCAGTATTCTCCAGGTCCTTGTCATCACAATGCTCTTTGACACATCTCATCACAATTTTACATGCTCTTTTCATCAAAATTCTCCATGCACTTGTCATCGCAATGCTCCATGACCCCTGTCATAGCAAGCTTCATGCGCATGTCATCACAATGCTTCACGAACTTGTCATCAAAATTCTCAATGACCCTTGTCATCACAATGCTCCAAGCCCTTGTCATCACAATGCTCCATTACCTTTGTCATCACAATCCTCCATGACACTTGGCATCACAATGCTCCATGCCATTGTCATCACAATTGTCCATGGCATAGGTCATCACAATGTTCCCTGACACCTGTCTTCACAATTCTGCATGACGTTGTCATCACAATGCTCAATGCCCTTGTCATCACAAGGAGCCATGCCCATTGCCATCACAATAATCCATGAAACATGTCAGACCAATGTTCCATGCCCCTGTCATCACAATGCTCCATGCCATTGTCATCACAGTGATCCGTGACTCCAGTCATCAAAATGCTTCATGACCTTGGTCATCACAATGGTCCATGCCCTCGTCATCACAAGGCTCTGTGACATTTGTCACCACAATGCTCCATGAATTTTCCATCAAAATGCTTTGTGACACATGTCATCACAATGCTCCATGCCTTTCTCAGCACAATGCTCCATGAACCTTGTCATCACAATGCTCCATGCCCTTGTCAACACAGTGTTCCATGACCTTTGTCATCACAATGCTCCAAGCCCTTGTCATCACAATGCTCCATTACCTTTGTCATCACAATCCTCCATGACACTTGGCATCACAATGCTCCATGCCATTGTCATCATAATGGACCATGACATATGTCCTCACAATGCTCCTTGACACCTGTCTTCACAATATTCCTTGACCTTGTCGTCACAATGCTCCATGCGCCTGTCATCACAATGCGCCATGCCCACTGTCATCACAATAATCCATAAAAACTGTCAGAGCAATGCTCTATGCCCCTGTCATCACAATGCTCCATGCCCTTGTCATCACAATGTTCCATGACCCCTGTCATCACAATGCTCCGTGACTCCAGCAACCACAATACTTCATGACTTTGTCAACAAAATGGTCCATGCCCACATCATCACAATGTTCCGTGACCTTTGTCATCACAATGCTACATGCAATTATCATCACAATGCTCCATGACGCCTGATAGCACAATGTTCCATAACCCCAGCATCAAAAAGCTCCATGACCCTTTTCATCACAAAGCTCCATGACCCCTGACATCACAATGTTCCATATCCCCTGTCATCAAAATGTTCCATGACAGTTTTCATCAAATTGCTCTATGACCCTGTCATCACAATGCTCCCTGCCCTTCTCATCACAATGCACAACACCCTTGTAATCAAAATGTTCCATGACCTTTGTCATCACAAAGCTCCATGACCCTTGGCATCACAATGCTCCATGCCATTGTCATCACAATGCCCCATGAACCCTTTCATCACATTGCTTCATGCCCTTGTCATCACAAAGCTCCATGACGCTTGTCATCACAATGCTCGATGACCTTCTATTCACAATGCTCCATGCTCTTGTCATTACAATCCTCCATGACCCATGTATCACAGTGTTCCTTGCCCTTGTCATCACAATGCTCCAAGACCCCTGTAATCACAATGCTCCATGCCCTGGTCATCACAAAGCTTCATGACGCATGTCATAAGTATGCTCCATGGCCTTCTCATCAAAATGCTCCATGCCCTGGTCATCACAATACTCGAAGCCTCCTGTAATCAAAATGCTCCATGCCCCATTTCATCAGAATGCTCCATGAGACTTGTCATCACAAGGCTCCATGGACTTCTCATCACAATGCTCCAGGACCTTGTCATCACGATGCTCCATTCCCTTGTCATCACAATACTCCATGAACATTTTCAGCCAATGCTCCATGATCTCCTCATCACACTGCTCCATGACCCCTGTCATCACAATGCTCCATGACCACTGTCATCACAATGCTCTATGACCCCTTACAACACAATAATCCGGGACTGTTGTCATCACAATGCTCCATGATCATTGTCATCACAATGCTCAATACACTTGTCATCACAATGCTCCACGACACTTGTTGTCAGAATGCTCCTTGAAACCTGTCATTAAAAGGCTCCATGCATTTTTCATCACAAAGATCCATGCCCTTTTCATCACAATGTTCCATGCCATTTTCATCACAGTACTCCACAAGCTTATCATCAGAATGCTCCATGACCCTTGTCATCACAATGCTCCATGACCCGTCTTCACAATGTTCCATGACCCATGTCATCACAATGCTCCATGACACCTGTCATCAGAATGCTCCATGCCCCTTGTCATTACAGTGCTCCATGACGCTCGTCATCACAGTTATCCATGGTCTTCTCATCACAGTGCTCCACGGTCTTGCCATCACAATGCTACATACCCTGGTCATATCAATGCTCCATGACCATTGTCATCACAATGCTCCATGTGCTTGTCCGCACAATGCCCCATGACCTGTGTCATCACAATGCGACATGCGCTAGTCATCACAATGCTCCACAACCTTGTCATCACAGTGCTCCATAAACCTTGTCGTCACAATGCTCCATGCACTTCCCATCAAAAGGCTCTCCCATCACTGATATCATAATGTTCCATCACTAGTTATCACAATACTCCCTCAACCCTGTCATCACAATGTTCCATGACACCTGTCATCACAATGCTCAAAGACACTTTTCATCACAATGCTCCCTGACCCCTGACATCACAATTTTCCATAACCCCTGTCATCAAAATGTCCCATGACAATTTTCATCAAATTGCTCCATGACCCTTTCTTCACAATGCTCACTGCCCTTCTCATCACAGTGCACCACGCCCTTGTCATCAAAACCCTCCATGACCTTTGTCATCACAAAGCTCCGTGACCCTTGGCATCACAATGCTCCATGCCATTGTCATCAAAATGCTCCATGAACTCTCTCAACACATTGTTACATGTCCTTGTCATCACAGGCTCCATGATGCTTTTCATCACAATGCTCGATGCTCTTCTTAACACAAAGCTCCAAGGCTTGTCATAACAATCCTCCATGACCCATGTATCACAGTGTTCCGTGCCCTTGTCATCACAATGCTCCATGCCCCCTCTCATCACAATAATCCATGAAAATTTTCAGACCAATGCTCCATGCCCTTGTCATGAAAATGCTCCATTACCACTGTTATAACAATGCTCCATGAAAACTGCCATTACAATGTTCCACGACCTTCTCATCACAAGGCTCCATGACCCTTGTCATCACAATGCTCCAAGACACCTGTAATCACAATGCTCCATGGCCTTGTCATCACATAGCTCCATGACCCCTGTCATCACAATGCTCCATGACCCCTGTCATCACAATGCTCCATGCCCCTTGTCATTACAGTGCTGCATGATGCTCGACATCACAATTATCCATGGTCTTCTCATCACAGTGCTCCACAGTCTTGCCATCACAATGCTCCATGACATTACTCATAACAATGTTACATGATCTTGTAATCACAATTCTCCATGCACTTGTCATTGCAATGCTCCATGACCCCTGTCATAGCAAGCTCCAAGTTCTTTTCATCACAGTGCTTCACGACATTGTCATCAAAATTCTCAATGGCCGTTGTCATCACAGTGCTCCATGCCCTTGTCATCACAGTGCTCCATGACAATTGTCATCAAAAAGCTCCAAGCGCTTGTCATCACAATGCTCCATTACATTTGTCATCACAATCCTCCATGACACTTGGCTTCACAATGCTCCATGCCATTGTCATCACAATGCACCAAGACATATGTCATCACAATGCTCCCTGACACCTGTCTGCAAAATAATTCATGACCTTCTCATAACAATGCTCCATGGCCTTGTCATCACAAAGCTCCATGATGCATGTCATCAGAATGCACCTTCGCCTTCTCATCACAATGCTCCATGACCTGGTCATCGCAATGCTCCAATACCCCTGTAATCACAATGCTCCATGCCACTTTTCATCTCAATGCTCCATGTACCCTGTCATCACAATGCACCATGACCATCATCATAATGCTTCATGCTATTGTCATCACAATGAAATCAAAATGCTCCATACCTCTGTCATCACAATGCTCCAAACCCTTGTGATCACAATATTCCATAACACTTGTCATCACAACGCCCCTTGACGCTCATCATCACAATTATCCATGTTCTTCTATTCACAATACTCCATGACTTTTGTCATCACAATTCTCGATAAACTTGTCATCACAATGCTCCCTGACAATGGTCGTGAATATGCTCCTTGAAACCTGTCATGACAAGGCTCCATGCATTTTTCATCACAATGATCCATGCACTTTTCTTCACAATACTCCAAGACTCCTGTAATCACAATGCTCCATGCCCTTGTCATCACAAAGCTTCATGAAGCATGTCTTCAAAATGTTCCATGGCCTTCTCATCACCATGCTCCATGCCCTGTTCATCACAATGCTCCATTCCCTTGTCATCAAAATGCTCCATGACCCCTGTCATCACAATACTCCATGAATATTTACAGCCCAATGCTCCATGACCTTCACTTCACAATGCCCCATGAACCCTGTCATCACTATGCTCCATGACCACTGTCATCACAACGATCCATGACCCCTGAAAACACAACGATCCTGGACTCTTGTCATCAAAATGCTCCATGACACTTGTCATCACAATGATCCATTCCCTTGTCATCACAATGCTCCATAACCCTTGTCATCACAAGGCTCCAAGCCCTTGTCTTCACAATGCTCCATTATATTTGTCATCACATTTCTCCATGACACTTGGCATCACAATGCTCCATGCCATTGTCATCACAATGGACCATGACATATGTCACCACAATGCTCCCTGACAACTGTCTTCACAATAATCTACGACCTTGTCATCACAATGCTCCATGCCCCTATCATCACAATGTTCCATGCCCTTGTCATCACAATGATCCATTCCCTTGTTATCACAATGCTCCATGACCCCTGTAATCACAATGTTCAGTGACGCTTGTCATCACAGTGCTCCATGACCCTTGTCATCAAAATGTTCCATGCATTTGTCAGCAAAATGCTTCATGAACTTGTCATCACAATGCTCCATTCCCATTGTCATCAAAATCCTCGATGAAACTTGGGTTCACATTGCTTGATGCCCTTGTCATCACAATGCACCATGGTCCTTGAAATGAAAATGATCCATGACCTCTGTCATCACAATGCTCCATGCCCAATGTCATAACAATAATCCATGAAACTTGTCAGACCAATGCTCCATGCCGCTGTCATCACAATGCTCCATGCCCTTTTAATCACAATGCTCCATTACCCCTCACATCATAATGTTCCTTGACTCCAGTCATCACAATGCTTTATGACCTTTGTCATCACAATGGTCCATTCCCTCGTCATCACAATGCTCTGTAACACTTCTCATCACAGTGCTCCATTCCTTTGTCAGCACAATGCTCCATGACCCTTGTCATCACAATGCTCCATGTGCTTCTCAGCACAATGCTCCAAGACACATGTCATCACAATGTGCCATGCACTTGTCATCACAATGCTCCAAAACCTTGTCATCACAATGCTCCATAAACCTTTTTATCACAATGCTCCATGCACTTCTCATCTAAATGCTCTCTCACCACTGATATCACAATGTTCCATCACTAGTCATCACAATACTCCCTCACCACTGTCATCACAATGTTCCATGACCCCTGTCATCAAAATGCTACATGCCCTTATCATCACAATGCTCCATGACCACTGACATCACAATGTTCCATGACCCCTGTCATCAAAATGTTCCCTGACCCTTTTCATCAAATTGCTCCATGACCCTGTCATCACAATGCTCCCTGCCCTTCTCATCACAATGCACCACGCACTTGTCATCAAAATGCTCCATGACCTTTGCCATCACAAAGCTCCATGACCCTTGGCATCACAATACTCCATGCCATTGTCATCACAATGCTCCATGAACGCTCTCATCACATTGCTCCCTGCCCTTGTCATCACAATGCTCAATGGCCTTTTCATCACAATGCTCCATGCAATTGTCATCATCATACTCCTCAAGCTTGTCGTCCGAATGCTCCATGAACCTTCTCATCACAATGCTCCATGACCCCTGTCATCACAATGCTCCATGACACCAGTTATCACAATGCTCCATGCCCCTTGTCACTACAGTGCTCCATGACGCCCGTCATCACAATTATCCATGGTCTACTCATCACAATGCTCCCGGGTCTTGCCATCACAATGCTCCATGCCTTGGTCATCAGTATTCTCCAGGTCCTTGTCATCACAATGCTCTTTGACACATCTCATCACAATTTCACA
Source organism: Hyperoodon ampullatus (assembly GCF_949752795.1). Lineage (NCBI taxonomy): Eukaryota > Metazoa > Chordata > Mammalia > Artiodactyla > Ziphiidae > Hyperoodon > Hyperoodon ampullatus. The sequence goes on from NW_027641092.1 coordinate 2,793,878, forward strand.
TGCTCTTTTCATCAAAATTCTCCATGCACTTGTCATCGCAATGCTCCATGACCCCTGTCATAGCAAGCTTCATGCGCATGTCATCACAATGCTTCACGAACTTGTCATCAAAATTCTCAATGACCCTTGTCATCACAATGCTCCAAGCCCTTGTCATCACAATGCTCCATTACCTTTGTCATCACAATCCTCCATGACACTTGGCATCACAATGCTCCATGCCATTGTCATCACAATTGTCCATGGCATAGGTCATCACAATGTTCCCTGACACCTGTCTTCACAATTCTGCATGACGTTGTCATCACAATGCTCAATGCCCTTGTCATCACAAGGAGCCATGCCCATTGCCATCACAATAATCCATGAAACATGTCAGACCAATGTTCCATGCCCCTGTCATCACAATGCTCCATGCCATTGTCATCACAGTGATCCGTGACTCCAGTCATCAAAATGCTTCATGACCTTGGTCATCACAATGGTCCATGCCCTCGTCATCACAAGGCTCTGTGACATTTGTCACCACAATGCTCCATGAACTTTCCATCAAAATGCTTTGTGACACTTGTCATCACAATGCTCCATGCCTTTCTCAGCACAATGCTCCATGAACCTTGTCATCACAATGCTCCATGCCCTTGTCATCACAATGCTCCATGACCTTTGTCATCACAATCCTCCATGACACTTGGCATCACAATGCTCCATGCCATTGTCATCATAATGGACCATGACATATGTCCTCACAATGCTCCTTGACACCTGTCTTCACAATATTCCTTGACCTTGTCGTCACAATGCTCCATGCGCCTGTCATCACAATGCGCCATGCCCACTGTCATCACAATAATCCATAAAAACTGTCAGAGCAATGCTCTATGCCCCTGTCATCACAATGCTCCATGCCCTTGTCATCACAATGTTCCATGACCCCTGTCATCACAATGCTCCGTGACTCCAGCAACCACAATACTTCATGACTTTGTCAACAAAATGGTCCATGCCCACATCATCACAATGTTCCGTGACCTTTGTCATCACAATGCTACATGCAATTATCATCACAATGCTCCATGACGCCTGATAGCACAATGTTCCATAACCCCAGCATCAAAAAGCTCCATGACCCTTTTCATCACAAAGCTCCATGACCCCTGACATCACAATGTTCCATATCCCCTGTCATCAAAATGTTCCATGACAGTTTTCATCAAATTGCTCTATGACCCTGTCATCACAATGCTCCCTGCCCTTCTCATCACAATGCACAACACCCTTGTAATCAAAATGTTCCATGACCTTTGTCATCACAAAGCTCCATGACCCTTGGCATCACAATGCTCCATGCCATTGTCATCACAATGCTCCATGAACCCTTTCATCACATTGCTTCATGCCCTTGTCATCACAAAGCTCCATGACGCTTGTCATCACAATGCTCGATGACCTTCTATTCACAATGCTCCATGCTCTTGTCATTACAATCCTCCATGACCCATGTATCACAGTGTTCCTTGCCCTTGTCATCACAATGCTCCAAGACCCCTGTAATCACAATGCTCCATGCCCTGGTCATCACAAAGCTTCATGACGCATGTCATAAGTATGCTCCATGGCCTTCTCATCAAAATGCTCCATGCCCTGGTCATCACAATACTCGAAGCCTCCTGTAATCAAAATGCTCCATGCCCCATTTCATCAGAATGCTCCATGAGACTTGTCATCACAAGGCTCCATGGACTTCTCATCACAATGCTCCAGGACCTTGTCATCACGATGCTCCATTCCCTTGTCATCACAATACTCCATGAACATTTTCAGCCAATGCTCCATGATCTCCTCATCACACTGCTCCATGACCCCTGTCATCACAATGCTCCATGACCACTGTCATCACAATGCTCTATGACCCCTTACAACACAATAATCCGGGACTGTTGTCATCACAATGCTCCATGATCATTGTCATCACAATGCTCAATACACTTGTCATCACAATGCTCCCTGACACTTGTTGTCAGAATGCTCCTAGAAACCTGTCATTAAAAGGCTCCATGCATTTTTCATCACAAAGATCCATGCCCTTTTCATCACAATGTTCCATGCCATTTTCATCACAGTACTCCACAAGCTTATCATCAGAATGCTCCATGACCCTTGTCATCACAATGCTCCATGACCCGTCTTCACAATGTTCCATGACCCATGTCATCACAATGCTCCATGACACCTGTCATCAGAATGCTCCATGCCCCTTGTCATTACAGTGCTCCATGACGCTCGTCATCACAGTTATCCATGGTCTTCTCATCACAGTGCTCCACGGTCTTGCCATCACAATGCTACATACCCTGGTCATATCAATGCTCCATGACCATTGTCATCACAATGCTCCATGTGCTTGTCCGCACAATGCCCCATGACCTGTGTCATCACAATGCGACATGCGCTAGTCATCACAATGCTCCACAACCTTGTCATCACAGTGCTCCATAAACCTTGTCGTCACAATGCTCCATGCACTTCCCATCAAAAGGCTCTCCCATCACTGATATCATAATGTTCCATCACTAGTTATCACAATACTCCCTCAACCCTGTCATCACAATGTTCCATGACACCTGTCATCACAATGCTCAAAGACACTTTTCATCACAATGCTCCCTGACCCCTGACATCACAATTTTCCATAACCCCTGTCATCAAAATGTCCCATGACACTTTTCATCAAATTGCTCCATGACCCTTTCATCACAATGCTCACTGCCCTTCTCATCACAGTACACCACGCCCTTGTCATCAAAACCCTCCATGACATTTGTCATCACAAAGTTCCGTGACCCTTGGCATCACAATGCTCCATGCCATTGTCATCAAAATCCTCCATGAACACTCTCATCACATTGTTACATGTCCTTGTCATCACAGGCTCCATGATGTTTTTCATCACAATGCTCGATGCTCTTCTTAACACAAAGCTCCAAGGCTTGTCATTACAATCCTCCATGACCCATGTATCACAGTGTTCTGTGCCCTTGTCATCACAATGCTCCATGCCCCCTCTCATCACAATAATCCATGAAAATTTTCAGACCAATGCTCCATGCCCTTGTCATGAAAATGCTCCATTACCACTGTTATAACAATGCTCCATGAAAACTGCCATTACAATGTTCCACGACCTTCTCATCACAAGGCTCCATGACCCTTGTCATCACAATGCTCCAAGACACCTGTAATCACAATGCTCCATGGCCTTGTCATCACATAGCTCCATGACCCCTGTCATCACAATGCTCCATGACCCCTGTCATCACAATGCTCCATGCCCCTTGTCATTACAGTGCTGCATGATGCTCGACATCACAATTATCCATGGTCTTCTCATCACAGTGCTCCACAGTCTTGCCATCACAATGCTCCATGACATTACTCATAACAATGTTACATGATCTTGTAATCACAATTCTCCATGCACTTGTCATTGCAATGCTCCATGACCCCTGTCATAGCAAGCTCCAAGTTCTTTTCATCACAGTGCTTCACGACATTGTCATCAAAATTCTCAATGGCCGTTGTCATCACAGTGCTCCATGCCCTTGTCATCACAGTGCTCCATGACAATTGTCATCAAAAAGCTCCAAGCGCTTGTCATCACAATGCTCCATTACATTTGTCATCACAATCCTCCATGACACTTGGCTTCACAATGCTCCATGCCATTGTCATCACAATGCACCAAGACATATGTCATCACAATGCTCCCTGACACCTGTCTGCAAAATAATTCATGACCTTCTCATAACAATGCTCCATGGCCTTGTCATCACAAAGCTCCATGATGCATGTCATCAGAATGCACCTTCGCCTTCTCATCACAATGCTCCATGACCTGGTCATCGCAATGCTCCAATACCCCTGTAATCACAATGCTCCATGCCACTTTTCATCTCAATGCTCCATGTACCCTGTCATCACAATGCACCATGACCATCATCATAATGCTTCATGCTATTGTCATCACAATGAAATCAAAATGCTCCATACCTCTGTCATCACAATGCTCCAAACCCTTGTGATCACAATATTCCATAACACTTGTCATCACAACGCCCCTTGACGCTCATCATCACAATTATCCATGTTCTTCTATTCACAATACTCCATGACTTTTGTCATCACAATTCTCGATAAACTTGTCATCACAATGCTCCCTGACAATGGTCGTGAATATGCTCCTTGAAACCTGTCATGACAAGGCTCCATGCATTTTTCATCACAATGATCCATGCACTTTTCTTCACAATACTCCAAGACTCCGGTAATCACAATGCTCCATGCCCTTGTCATCACAAAGCTTCATGAAGCATGTCTTCAAAATGTTCCATGGCCTTCTCATCACCATGCTCCATGCCCTGTTCATCACAATGCTCCATTCCCTTGTCATCAAAATGCTCCATGACCCCTGTCATCACAATACTCCATGAATATTTACAGCCCAATGCTCCATGACCTTCACTTCACAATGCCCCATGAACCCTGTCATCACTATGCTCCATGACCACTGTCATCACAACGATCCATGACCCCTGAAAACACAACGATCCTGGACTCTTGTCATCAAAATGCTCCATGACACTTGTCATCACAATGATCCATTCCCTTGTCATCACAATGCTCCATAACCCTTGTCATCACAAGGCTCCAAGCCCTTGTCTTCACAATGCTCCATTATATTTGTCATCACATTTCTCCATGACACTTGGCATCACAATGCTCCATGCCATTGTCATCACAATGGACCATGACATATGTCACCACAATGCTCCCTGACAACTGTCTTCACAATAATCTACGACCTTGTCATCACAATGCTCCATGCCCCTATCATCACAATGTTCCATGCCCTTGTCATCACAATGATCCATTCCCTTGTTATCACAATGCTCCATGACCCCTGTAATCACAATGTTCAGTGACGCTTGTCATCACAGTGCTCCATGACCCTTGTCATCAAAATGTTCCATGCATTTGTCAGCAAAATGCTTCATGAACTTGTCATCACAATGCTCCATTCCCATTGTCATCAAAATCCTCGATGAAACTTGGGTTCACATTGCTTGATGCCCTTGTCATCACAATGCACCATGGTCCTTGAAATGAAAATGATCCATGACCTCTGTCATCACAATGCTCCATGCCCAATGTCATAACAATAATCCATGAAACTTGTCAGACCAATGCTCCATGCCGCTGTCATCACAATGCTCCATGCCCTTTTAATCACAATGCTCCATTACCCCTCACATCATAATGTTCCTTGACTCCAGTCATCACAATGCTTTATGACCTTTGTCATCACAATGGTCCATTCCCTCGTCATCACAATGCTCTGTAACACTTCTCATCACAGTGCTCCATTCCTTTGTCAGCACAATGCTCCATGACCCTTGTCATCACAATGCTCCATGTGCTTCTCAGCACAATGCTCCAAGACACATGTCATCACAATGTGCCATGCACTTGTCATCACAATGCTCCAAAACCTTGTCATCACAATGCTCCATAAACCTTTTTATCACAATGCTCCATGCACTTCTCATCTAAATGCTCTCTCACCACTGATATCACAATGTTCCATCACTAGTCATCACAATACTCCCTCACCCCTGTCATCACAATGTTCCATGACCCCTGTCATCAAAATGCTACATGCCCTTATCATCACAATGCTCCATGACCACTGACATCACAATGTTCCATGACCCCTGTCATCAAAATGTTCCCTGACCCTTTTCATCAAATTGCTCCATGACCCTGTCATCACAATGCTCCCTGCCCTTCTCATCACAATGCACCACGCACTTGTCATCAAAATGCTCCATGACCTTTGTCATCACAAAGCTCCATGACCCTTGGCATCACAATACTCCATGCCATTGTCATCACAATGCTCCATGAACGCTCTCATCACATTGCTCCCTGCCCTTGTCATCACAATGCTCAATGGCCTTTTCATCACAATGCTCCATGCAATTGTCATCATCATACTCCTCAAGCTTGTCGTCCGAATGCTCCATGAACCTTGTCATCACAATGCTCCATGACCCCTGTCATCACAATGCTCCATGACACCAGTTATCACAATGCTCCATGCCCCTTGTCACTACAGTGCTCCATGACGCCCATCATCACAATTATCCATGGTCTACTCATCACAATGCTCCCGGGTCTTGCCATCACAATGCTCCATGCCTTGGTCATCAGTATTCTCCAGGTCCTTGTCATCACAATGCTCTTTGACACATCTCATCACAATTTTACATGCTCTTTTCATCAAAATTCTCCATGCACTTGTCATCGCAATGCTCCATGACCCCTGTCATAGCAAGCTTCATGCGCATGTCATCACAATGCTTCACGAACTTGTCATCAAAATTCTCAATGACCCTTGTCATCACAATGCTCCAAGCCCTTGTCATCACAATGCTCCATTACCTTTGTCATCACAATCCTCCATGACACTTGGCATCACAATGCTCCATGCCATTGTCATCACAATTGTCCATGGCATAGGTCATCACAATGTTCCCTGACACCTGTCTTCACAATTCTGCATGACGTTGTCATCACAATGCTCAATGCCCTTGTCATCACAAGGAGCCATGCCCATTGCCATCACAATAATCCATGAAACATGTCAGACCAATGTTCCATGCCCCTGTCATCACAATGCTCCATGCCATTGTCATCACAGTGATCCGTGACTCCAGTCATCAAAATGCTTCATGACCTTGGTCATCACAATGGTCCATGCCCTCGTCATCACAAGGCTCTGTGACATTTGTCACCACAATGCTCCATGAATTTTCCATCAAAATGCTTTGTGACACATGTCATCACAATGCTCCATGCCTTTCTCAGCACAATGCTCCATGAACCTTGTCATCACAATGCTCCATGCCCTTGTCAACACAGTGTTCCATGACCTTTGTCATCACAATGCTCCAAGCCCTTGTCATCACAATGCTCCATTACCTTTGTCATCACAATCCTCCATGACACTTGGCATCACAATGCTCCATGCCATTGTCATCATAATGGACCATGACATATGTCCTCACAATGCTCCTTGACACCTGTCTTCACAATATTCCTTGACCTTGTCGTCACAATGCTCCATGCGCCTGTCATCACAATGCGCCATGCCCACTGTCATCACAATAATCCATAAAAACTGTCAGAGCAATGCTCTATGCCCCTGTCATCACAATGCTCCATGCCCTTGTCATCACAATGTTCCATGACCCCTGTCATCACAATGCTCCGTGACTCCAGCAACCACAATACTTCATGACTTTGTCAACAAAATGGTCCATGCCCACATCATCACAATGTTCCGTGACCTTTGTCATCACAATGCTACATGCAATTATCATCACAATGCTCCATGACGCCTGATAGCACAATGTTCCATAACCCCAGCATCAAAAAGCTCCATGACCCTTTTCATCACAAAGCTCCATGACCCCTGACATCACAATGTTCCATATCCCCTGTCATCAAAATGTTCCATGACAGTTTTCATCAAATTGCTCTATGACCCTGTCATCACAATGCTCCCTGCCCTTCTCATCACAATGCACAACACCCTTGTAATCAAAATGTTCCATGACCTTTGTCATCACAAAGCTCCATGACCCTTGGCATCACAATGCTCCATGCCATTGTCATCACAATGCCCCATGAACCCTTTCATCACATTGCTTCATGCCCTTGTCATCACAAAGCTCCATGACGCTTGTCATCACAATGCTCGATGACCTTCTATTCACAATGCTCCATGCTCTTGTCATTACAATCCTCCATGACCCATGTATCACAGTGTTCCTTGCCCTTGTCATCACAATGCTCCAAGACCCCTGTAATCACAATGCTCCATGCCCTGGTCATCACAAAGCTTCATGACGCATGTCATAAGTATGCTCCATGGCCTTCTCATCAAAATGCTCCATGCCCTGGTCATCACAATACTCGAAGCCTCCTGTAATCAAAATGCTCCATGCCCCATTTCATCAGAATGCTCCATGAGACTTGTCATCACAAGGCTCCATGGACTTCTCATCACAATGCTCCAGGACCTTGTCATCACGATGCTCCATTCCCTTGTCATCACAATACTCCATGAACATTTTCAGCCAATGCTCCATGATCTCCTCATCACACTGCTCCATGACCCCTGTCATCACAATGCTCCATGACCACTGTCATCACAATGCTCTATGACCCCTTACAACACAATAATCCGGGACTGTTGTCATCACAATGCTCCATGATCATTGTCATCACAATGCTCAATACACTTGTCATCACAATGCTCCCTGACACTTGTTGTCAGAATGCTCCTAGAAACCTGTCATTAAAAGGCTCCATGCATTTTTCATCACAAAGATCCATGCCCTTTTCATCACAATGTTCCATGCCATTTTCATCACAGTACTCCACAAGCTTATCATCAGAATGCTCCATGACCCTTGTCATCACAATGCTCCATGACCCGTCTTCACAATGTTCCATGACCCATGTCATCACAATGCTCCATGACACCTGTCATCAGAATGCTCCATGCCCCTTGTCATTACAGTGCTCCATGACGCTCGTCATCACAGTTATCCATGGTCTTCTCATCACAGTGCTCCACGGTCTTGCCATCACAATGCTACATACCCTGGTCATATCAATGCTCCATGACCATTGTCATCACAATGCTCCATGTGCTTGTCCGCACAATGCCCCATGACCTGTGTCATCACAATGCGACATGCGCTAGTCATCACAATGCTCCACAACCTTGTCATCACAGTGCTCCATAAACCTTGTCGTCACAATGCTCCATGCACTTCCCATCAAAAGGCTCTCCCATCACTGATATCATAATGTTCCATCACTAGTTATCACAATACTCCCTCAACCCTGTCATCACAATGTTCCATGACACCTGTCATCACAATGCTCAAAGACACTTTTCATCACAATGCTCCCTGACCCCTGACATCACAATTTTCCATAACCCCTGTCATCAAAATGTCCCATGACAATTTTCATCAAATTGCTCCATGACCCTTTCTTCACAATGCTCACTGCCCTTCTCATCACAGTGCACCACGCCCTTGTCATCAAAACCCTCCATGACCTTTGTCATCACAAAGCTCCGTGACCCTTGGCATCACAATGCTCCATGCCATTGTCATCAAAATGCTCCATGAACTCTCTCAACACATTGTTACATGTCCTTGTCATCACAGGCTCCATGATGCTTTTCATCACAATGCTCGATGCTCTTCTTAACACAAAGCTCCAAGGCTTGTCATAACAATCCTCCATGACCCATGTATCACAGTGTTCCGTGCCCTTGTCATCACAATGCTCCATGCCCCCTCTCATCACAATAATCCATGAAAATTTTCAGACCAATGCTCCATGCCCTTGTCATGAAAATGCTCCATTACCACTGTTATAACAATGCTCCATGAAAACTGCCATTACAATGTTCCACGACCTTCTCATCACAAGGCTCCATGACCCTTGTCATCACAATGCTCCAAGACACCTGTAATCACAATGCTCCATGCCCCTTGTCATTACAGTGCTGCATGATGCTCGACATCACAATTATCCATGGTCTTCTCATCACAGTGCTCCACAGTCTTGCCATCACAATGCTCCATGACATTACTCATAACAATGTTACATGATCTTGTAATCACAATTCTCCATGCACTTGCCATTGCAATGCTCCATGACCCCTGTCATAGCAAGCTCCAAGTTCTTTTCATCACAGTGCTTCACGACATTGTCATCAAAATTCTCAATGGCCGTTGTCATCACAGTGCTCCATGCCCTTGTCATCACAGTGCTCCATGACAATTGTCATCAAAAAGCTCCAAGCGCTTGTCATCACAATGCTCCATTACATTTGTCATCACAATCCTCCATGACACTTGGCTTCACAATGCTCCATGCCATTGTCATCACAATGCACCAAGACATATGTCATCACAATGCTCCCTGACACCTGTCTGCAAAATAATTCATGACCTTCTCATAACAATGCTCCATGGCCTTGTCATCACAAAGCTCCATGATGCATGTCATCAGAATGCACCTTCGCCTTCTCATCACAATGCTCCATGACCTGGTCATCGCAATGCTCCAATACCCCTGTAATCACAATGCTCCATGCCACTTTTCATCTCAATGCTCCATGTACCCTGTCATCACAATGCACCATGACCATCATCATAATGCTTCATGCTATTGTCATCACAATGAAATCAAAATGCTCCATACCTCTGTCATCACAATGCTCCAAACCCTTGTGATCACAATATTCCATAACACTTGTCATCACAACGCCCCTTGACGCTCATCATCACAATTATCCATGTTCTTCTATTCACAATACTCCATGACTTTTGTCATCACAATTCTCGATAAACTTGTCATCACAATGCTCCCTGACAATGGTCGTGAATATGCTCCTTGAAACCTGTCATGACAAGGCTCCATGCATTTTTCATCACAATGATCCATGCACTTTTCTTCACAATACTCCAAGACTCCGGTAATCACAATGCTCCATGCCCTTGTCATCACAAAGCTTCATGAAGCATGTCTTCAAAATGTTCCATGGCCTTCTCATCACCATGCTCCATGCCCTGTTCATCACAATGCTCCATTCCCTTGTCATCAAAATGCTCCATGACCCCTGTCATCACAATACTCCATGAATATTTACAGCCCAATGCTCCATGACCTTCACTTCACAATGCCCCATGAACCCTGTCATCACTATGCTCCATGACCACTGTCATCACAACGATCCATGACCCCTGAAAACACAACGATCCTGGACTCTTGTCATCAAAATGCTCCATGACACTTGTCATCACAATGATCCATTCCCTTGTCATCACAATGCTCCATAACCCTTGTCATCACAAGGCTCCAAGCCCTTGTCTTCACAATGCTCCATTATATTTGTCATCACATTTCTCCATGACACTTGGCATCACAATGCTCCATGCCATTGTCATCACAATGGACCATGACATATGTCACCACAATGCTCCCTGACAACTGTCTTCACAATAATCTACGACCTTGTCATCACAATGCTCCATGCCCCTATCATCACAATGTTCCATGCCCTTGTCATCACAATGATCCATTCCCTTGTTATCACAATGCTCCATGACCCCTGTAATCACAATGTTCAGTGACGCTTGTCATCACAGTGCTCCATGACCCTTGTCATCAAAATGTTCCATGCATTTGTCAGCAAAATGCTTCATGAACTTGTCATCACAATGCTCCATTCCCATTGTCATCAAAATCCTCGATGAAACTTGGGTTCACATTGCTTGATGCCCTTGTCATCACAATGCACCATGGTCCTTGAAATGAAAATGATCCATGACCTCTGTCATCACAATGCTCCATGCCCAATGTCATAACAATAATCCATGAAACTTGTCAGACCAATGCTCCATGCCGCTGTCATCACAATGCTCCATGCCCTTTTAATCACAATGCTCCATTACCCCTCACATCATAATGTTCCTTGACTCCAGTCATCACAATGCTTTATGACCTTTGTCATCACAATGGTCCATTCCCTCGTCATCACAATGCTCTGTAACACTTCTCATCACAGTGCTCCATTCCTTTGTCAGCACAATGCTCCATGACCCTTGTCATCACAATGCTCCATGTGCTTCTCAGCACAATGCTCCAAGACACATGTCATCACAATGTGCCATGCACTTGTCATCACAATGCTCCAAAACCTTGTCATCACAATGCTCCATAAACCTTTTTATCACAATGCTCCATGCACTTCTCATCTAAATGCTCTCTCACCACTGATATCACAATGTTCCATCACTAGTCATCACAATACTCCCTCACCCCTGTCATCACAATGTTCCATGACCCCTGTCATCAAAATGCTACATGCCCTTATCATCACAATGCTCCATGACCACTGACATCACAATGTTCCATGACCCCTGTCATCAAAATGTTCCCTGACCCTTTTCATCAAATTGCTCCATGACCCTGTCATCACAATGCTCCCTGCCCTTCTCATCACAATGCACCACGCACTTGTCATCAAAATGCTCCATGACCTTTGTCATCACAAAGCTCCATGACCCTTGGCATCACAATACTCCATGCCATTGTCATCACAATGCTCCATGAACGCTCTCATCACATTGCTCCCTGCCCTTGTCATCACAATGCTCAATGGCCTTTTCATCACAATGCTCCATGCAATTGTCATCATCATACTCCTCAAGCTTGTCGTCCGAATGCTCCATGAACCTTGTCATCACAATGCTCCATGACCCCTGTCATCACAATGCTCCATGACACCAGTTATCACAATGCTCCATGCCCCTTGTCACTACAGTGCTCCATGACGCCCATCATCACAATTATCCATGGTCTACTCATCACAATGCTCCCGGGTCTTGCCATCACAATGCTCCATGCCTTGGTCATCAGTATTCTCCAGGTCCTTGTCATCACAATGCTCTTTGACACATCTCATCACAATTTTACATGCTCTTTTCATCAAAATTCTCCATGCACTTGTCATCGCAATGCTCCATGACCCCTGTCATAGCAAGCTTCATGCGCATGTCATCACAATGCTTCACGAACTTGTCATCAAAATTCTCAATGACCCTTGTCATCACAATGCTCCAAGCCCTTGTCATCACAATGCTCCATTACCTTTGTCATCACAATCCTCCATGACACTTGGCATCACAATGCTCCATGCCATTGTCATCACAATTGTCCATGGCATAGGTCATCACAATGTTCCCTGACACCTGTCTTCACAATTCTGCATGACGTTGTCATCACAATGCTCAATGCCCTTGTCATCACAAGGAGCCATGCCCATTGCCATCACAATAATCCATGAAACATGTCAGACCAATGTTCCATGCCCCTGTCATCACAATGCTCCATGCCATTGTCATCACAGTGATCCGTGACTCCAGTCATCAAAATGCTTCATGACCTTGGTCATCACAATGGTCCATGCCCTCGTCATCACAAGGCTCTGTGACATTTGTCACCACAATGCTCCATGAATTTTCCATCAAAATGCTTTGTGACACATGTCATCACAATGCTCCATGCCTTTCTCAGCACAATGCTCCATGAACCTTGTCATCACAATGCTCCATGCCCTTGTCAACACAGTGTTCCATGACCTTTGTCATCACAATGCTCCAAGCCCTTGTCATCACAATGCTCCATTACCTTTGTCATCACAATCCTCCATGACACTTGGCATCACAATGCTCCATGCCATTGTCATCATAATGGACCATGACATATGTCCTCACAATGCTCCTTGACACCTGTCTTCACAATATTCCTTGACCTTGTCGTCACAATGCTCCATGCGCCTGTCATCACAATGCGCCATGCCCACTGTCATCACAATAATCCATAAAAACTGTCAGAGCAATGCTCTATGCCCCTGTCATCACAATGCTCCATGCCCTTGTCATCACAATGTTCCATGACCCCTGTCATCACAATGCTCCGTGACTCCAGCAACCACAATACTTCATGACTTTGTCAACAAAATGGTCCATGCCCACATCATCACAATGTTCCGTGACCTTTGTCATCACAATGCTACATGCAATTATCATCACAATGCTCCATGACGCCTGATAGCACAATGTTCCATAACCCCAGCATCAAAAAGCTCCATGACCCTTTTCATCACAAAGCTCCATGACCCCTGACATCACAATGTTCCATATCCCCTGTCATCAAAATGTTCCATGACAGTTTTCATCAAATTGCTCTATGACCCTGTCATCACAATGCTCCCTGCCCTTCTCATCACAATGCACAACACCCTTGTAATCAAAATGTTCCATGACCTTTGTCATCACAAAGCTCCATGACCCTTGGCATCACAATGCTCCATGCCATTGTCATCACAATGCCCCATGAACCCTTTCATCACATTGCTTCATGCCCTTGTCATCACAAAGCTCCATGACGCTTGTCATCACAATGCTCGATGACCTTCTATTCACAATGCTCCATGCTCTTGTCATTACAATCCTCCATGACCCATGTATCACAGTGTTCCTTGCCCTTGTCATCACAATGCTCCAAGACCCCTGTAATCACAATGCTCCATGCCCTGGTCATCACAAAGCTTCATGACGCATGTCATAAGTATGCTCCATGGCCTTCTCATCAAAATGCTCCATGCCCTGGTCATCACAATACTCGAAGCCTCCTGTAATCAAAATGCTCCATGCCCCATTTCATCAGAATGCTCCATGAGACTTGTCATCACAAGGCTCCATGGACTTCTCATCACAATGCTCCAGGACCTTGTCATCACGATGCTCCATTCCCTTGTCATCACAATACTCCATGAACATTTTCAGCCAATGCTCCATGATCTCCTCATCACACTGCTCCATGACCCCTGTCATCACAATGCTCCATGACCACTGTCATCACAATGCTCTATGACCCCTTACAACACAATAATCCGGGACTGTTGTCATCACAATGCTCCATGATCATTGTCATCACAATGCTCAATACACTTGTCATCACAATGCTCCACGACACTTGTTGTCAGAATGCTCCTTGAAACCTGTCATTAAAAGGCTCCATGCATTTTTCATCACAAAGATCCATGCCCTTTTCATCACAATGTTCCATGCCATTTTCATCACAGTACTCCACAAGCTTATCATCAGAATGCTCCATGACCCTTGTCATCACAATGCTCCATGACCCGTCTTCACAATGTTCCATGACCCATGTCATCACAATGCTCCATGACACCTGTCATCAGAATGCTCCATGCCCCTTGTCATTACAGTGCTCCATGACGCTCGTCATCACAGTTATCCATGGTCTTCTCATCACAGTGCTCCACGGTCTTGCCATCACAATGCTACATACCCTGGTCATATCAATGCTCCATGACCATTGTCATCACAATGCTCCATGTGCTTGTCCGCACAATGCCCCATGACCTGTGTCATCACAATGCGACATGCGCTAGTCATCACAATGCTCCACAACCTTGTCATCACAGTGCTCCATAAACCTTGTCGTCACAATGCTCCATGCACTTCCCATCAAAAGGCTCTCCCATCACTGATATCATAATGTTCCATCACTAGTTATCACAATACTCCCTCAACCCTGTCATCACAATGTTCCATGACACCTGTCATCACAATGCTCAAAGACACTTTTCATCACAATGCTCCCTGACCCCTGACATCACAATTTTCCATAACCCCTGTCATCAAAATGTCCCATGACAATTTTCATCAAATTGCTCCATGACCCTTTCTTCACAATGCTCACTGCCCTTCTCATCACAGTGCACCACGCCCTTGTCATCAAAACCCTCCATGACCTTTGTCATCACAAAGCTCCGTGACCCTTGGCATCACAATGCTCCATGCCATTGTCATCAAAATGCTCCATGAACTCTCTCAACACATTGTTACATGTCCTTGTCATCACAGGCTCCATGATGCTTTTCATCACAATGCTCGATGCTCTTCTTAACACAAAGCTCCAAGGCTTGTCATAACAATCCTCCATGACCCATGTATCACAGTGTTCCGTGCCCTTGTCATCACAATGCTCCATGCCCCCTCTCATCACAATAATCCATGAAAATTTTCAGACCAATGCTCCATGCCCTTGTCATGAAAATGCTCCATTACCACTGTTATAACAATGCTCCATGAAAACTGCCATTACAATGTTCCACGACCTTCTCATCACAAGGCTCCATGACCCTTGTCATCACAATGCTCCAAGACACCTGTAATCACAATGCTCCATGGCCTTGTCATCACATAGCTCCATGACCCCTGTCATCACAATGCTCCATGACCCCTGTCATCACAATGCTCCATGCCCCTTGTCATTACAGTGCTGCATGATGCTCGACATCACAATTATCCATGGTCTTCTCATCACAGTGCTCCACAGTCTTGCCATCACAATGCTCCATGACATTACTCATAACAATGTTACATGATCTTGTAATCACAATTCTCCATGCACTTGTCATTGCAATGCTCCATGACCCCTGTCATAGCAAGCTCCAAGTTCTTTTCATCACAGTGCTTCACGACATTGTCATCAAAATTCTCAATGGCCGTTGTCATCACAGTGCTCCATGCCCTTGTCATCACAGTGCTCCATGACAATTGTCATCAAAAAGCTCCAAGCGCTTGTCATCACAATGCTCCATTACATTTGTCATCACAATCCTCCATGACACTTGGCTTCACAATGCTCCATGCCATTGTCATCACAATGCACCAAGACATATGTCATCACAATGCTCCCTGACACCTGTCTGCAAAATAATTCATGACCTTCTCATAACAATGCTCCATGGCCTTGTCATCACAAAGCTCCATGATGCATGTCATCAGAATGCACCTTCGCCTTCTCATCACAATGCTCCATGACCTGGTCATCGCAATGCTCCAATACCCCTGTAATCACAATGCTCCATGCCACTTTTCATCTCAATGCTCCATGTACCCTGTCATCACAATGCACCATGACCATCATCATAATGCTTCATGCTATTGTCATCACAATGAAATCAAAATGCTCCATACCTCTGTCATCACAATGCTCCAAACCCTTGTGATCACAATATTCCATAACACTTGTCATCACAACGCCCCTTGACGCTCATCATCACAATTATCCATGTTCTTCTATTCACAATACTCCATGACTTTTGTCATCACAATTCTCGATAAACTTGTCATCACAATGCTCCCTGACAATGGTCGTGAATATGCTCCTTGAAACCTGTCATGACAAGGCTCCATGCATTTTTCATCACAATGATCCATGCACTTTTCTTCACAATACTCCAAGACTCCTGTAATCACAATGCTCCATGCCCTTGTCATCACAAAGCTTCATGAAGCATGTCTTCAAAATGTTCCATGGCCTTCTCATCACCATGCTCCATGCCCTGTTCATCACAATGCTCCATTCCCTTGTCATCAAAATGCTCCATGACCCCTGTCATCACAATACTCCATGAATATTTACAGCCCAATGCTCCATGACCTTCACTTCACAATGCCCCATGAACCCTGTCATCACTATGCTCCATGACCACTGTCATCACAACGATCCATGACCCCTGAAAACACAACGATCCTGGACTCTTGTCATCAAAATGCTCCATGACACTTGTCATCACAATGATCCATTCCCTTGTCATCACAATGCTCCATAACCCTTGTCATCACAAGGCTCCAAGCCCTTGTCTTCACAATGCTCCATTATATTTGTCATCACATTTCTCCATGACACTTGGCATCACAATGCTCCATGCCATTGTCATCACAATGGACCATGACATATGTCACCACAATGCTCCCTGACAACTGTCTTCACAATAATCTACGACCTTGTCATCACAATGCTCCATGCCCCTATCATCACAATGTTCCATGCCCTTGTCATCACAATGATCCATTCCCTTGTTATCACAATGCTCCATGACCCCTGTAATCACAATGTTCAGTGACGCTTGTCATCACAGTGCTCCATGACCCTTGTCATCAAAATGTTCCATGCATTTGTCAGCAAAATGCTTCATGAACTTGTCATCACAATGCTCCATTCCCATTGTCATCAAAATCCTCGATGAAACTTGGGTTCACATTGCTTGATGCCCTTGTCATCACAATGCACCATGGTCCTTGAAATGAAAATGATCCATGACCTCTGTCATCACAATGCTCCATGCCCAATGTCATAACAATAATCCATGAAACTTGTCAGACCAATGCTCCATGCCGCTGTCATCACAATGCTCCATGCCCTTTTAATCACAATGCTCCATTACCCCTCACATCATAATGTTCCTTGACTCCAGTCATCACAATGCTTTATGACCTTTGTCATCACAATGGTCCATTCCCTCGTCATCACAATGCTCTGTAACACTTCTCATCACAGTGCTCCATTCCTTTGTCAGCACAATGCTCCATGACCCTTGTCATCACAATGCTCCATGTGCTTCTCAGCACAATGCTCCAAGACACATGTCATCACAATGTGCCATGCACTTGTCATCACAATGCTCCAAAACCTTGTCATCACAATGCTCCATAAACCTTTTTATCACAATGCTCCATGCACTTCTCATCTAAATGCTCTCTCACCACTGATATCACAATGTTCCATCACTAGTCATCACAATACTCCCTCACCACTGTCATCACAATGTTCCATGACCCCTGTCATCAAAATGCTACATGCCCTTATCATCACAATGCTCCATGACCACTGACATCACAATGTTCCATGACCCCTGTCATCAAAATGTTCCCTGACCCTTTTCATCAAATTGCTCCATGACCCTGTCATCACAATGCTCCCTGCCCTTCTCATCACAATGCACCACGCACTTGTCATCAAAATGCTCCATGACCTTTGCCATCACAAAGCTCCATGACCCTTGGCATCACAATACTCCATGCCATTGTCATCACAATGCTCCATGAACGCTCTCATCACATTGCTCCCTGCCCTTGTCATCACAATGCTCAATGGCCTTTTCATCACAATGCTCCATGCAATTGTCATCATCATACTCCTCAAGCTTGTCGTCCGAATGCTCCATGAACCTTGTCATCACAATGCTCCATGACCCCTGTCATCACAATGCTCCATGACACCAGTTATCACAATGCTCCATGCCCCTTGTCACTACAGTGCTCCATGACGCCCGTCATCACAATTATCCATGGTCTACTCATCACAATGCTCCCGGGTCTTGCCATCACAATGCTCCATGCCTTGGTCATCAGTATTCTCCAGGTCCTTGTCATCACAATGCTCTTTGACACATCTCATCACAATTTCACATGCTCTTTTCATCAAAATTCTCCATGCACTTGTCATCGCAATGCTCCATGACCCCTGTCATAGCAAGCTTCATGCGCATGTCATCACAATGCTTCACGAACTTGTCATCAAAATTCTCAATGACCCTTGTCATCACAATGCTCCAAGCCCTTGTCATCACAATGCTCCATTACCTTTGTCATCACAATCCTCCATGACACTTGGCATCACAATGCTCCATGCCATTGTCATCACAATTGTCCATGGCATAGGTCATCACAATGTTCCCTGACACCTGTCTTCACAATTCTGCATGACGTTGTCATCACAATGCTCAATGCCCTTGTCATCACAAGGAGCCATGCCCATTGCCATCACAATAATCCATGAAACATGTCAGACCAATGTTCCATGCCCCTGTCATCACAATGCTCCATGCCATTGTCATCACAGTGATCCGTGACTCCAGTCATCAAAATGCTTCATGACCTTGGTCATCACAATGGTCCATGCCCTCGTCATCACAAGGCTCTGTGACATTTGTCACCACAATGCTCCATGAATTTTCCATCAAAATGCTTTGTGACACATGTCATCACAATGCTCCATGCCTTTCTCAGCACAATGCTCCATGAACCTTGTCATCACAATGCTCCATGCCCTTGTCAACACAGTGTTCCATGACCTTTGTCATCACAATGCTCCAAGCCCTTGTCATCACAATGCTCCATTACCTTTGTCATCACAATCCTCCATGACACTTGGCATCACAATGCTCCATGCCATTGTCATCATAATGGACCATGACATATGTCCTCACAATGCTCCTTGACACCTGTCTTCACAATATTCCTTGACCTTGTCGTCACAATGCTCCATGCGCCTGTCATCACAATGCGCCATGCCCACTGTCATCACAATAATCCATAAAAACTGTCAGAGCAATGCTCTATGCCCCTGTCATCACAATGCTCCATGCCCTTGTCATCACAATGTTCCATGACCCCTGTCATCACAATGCTCCGTGACTCCAGCAACCACAATACTTCATGACTTTGTCAACAAAATGGTCCATGCCCACATCATCACAATGTTCCGTGACCTTTGTCATCACAATGCTACATGCAATTATCATCACAATGCTCCATGACGCCTGATAGCACAATGTTCCATAACCCCAGCATCAAAAAGCTCCATGACCCTTTTCATCACAAAGCTCCATGACCCCTGACATCACAATGTTCCATATCCCCTGTCATCAAAATGTTCCATGACAGTTTTCATCAAATTGCTCTATGACCCTGTCATCACAATGCTCCCTGCCCTTCTCATCACAATGCACAACACCCTTGTAATCAAAATGTTCCATGACCTTTGTCATCACAAAGCTCCATGACCCTTGGCATCACAATGCTCCATGCCATTGTCATCACAATGCCCCATGAACCCTTTCATCACATTGCTTCATGCCCTTGTCATCACAAAGCTCCATGACGCTTGTCATCACAATGCTCGATGACCTTCTATTCACAATGCTCCATGCTCTTGTCATTACAATCCTCCATGACCCATGTATCACAGTGTTCCTTGCCCTTGTCATCACAATGCTCCAAGACCCCTGTAATCACAATGCTCCATGCCCTGGTCATCACAAAGCTTCATGACGCATGTCATAAGTATGCTCCATGGCCTTCTCATCAAAATGCTCCATGCCCTGGTCATCACAATACTCGAAGCCTCCTGTAATCAAAATGCTCCATGCCCCATTTCATCAGAATGCTCCATGAGACTTGTCATCACAAGGCTCCATGGACTTCTCATCACAATGCTCCAGGACCTTGTCATCACGATGCTCCATTCCCTTGTCATCACAATACTCCATGAACATTTTCAGCCAATGCTCCATGATCTCCTCATCACACTGCTCCATGACCCCTGTCATCACAATGCTCCATGACCACTGTCATCACAATGCTCTATGACCCCTTACAACACAATAATCCGGGACTGTTGTCATCACAATGCTCCATGATCATTGTCATCACAATGCTCAATACACTTGTCATCACAATGCTCCACGACACTTGTTGTCAGAATGCTCCTTGAAACCTGTCATTAAAAGGCTCCATGCATTTTTCATCACAAAGATCCATGCCCTTTTCATCACAATGTTCCATGCCATTTTCATCACAGTACTCCACAAGCTTATCATCAGAATGCTCCATGACCCTTGTCATCACAATGCTCCATGACCCGTCTTCACAATGTTCCATGACCCATGTCATCACAATGCTCCATGACACCTGTCATCAGAATGCTCCATGCCCCTTGTCATTACAGTGCTCCATGACGCTCGTCATCACAGTTATCCATGGTCTTCTCATCACAGTGCTCCACGGTCTTGCCATCACAATGCTACATACCCTGGTCATATCAATGCTCCATGACCATTGTCATCACAATGCTCCATGTGCTTGTCCGCACAATGCCCCATGACCTGTGTCATCACAATGCGACATGCGCTAGTCATCACAATGCTCCACAACCTTGTCATCACAGTGCTCCATAAACCTTGTCGTCACAATGCTCCATGCACTTCCCATCAAAAGGCTCTCCCATCACTGATATCATAATGTTCCATCACTAGTTATCACAATACTCCCTCAACCCTGTCATCACAATGTTCCATGACACCTGTCATCACAATGCTCAAAGACACTTTTCATCACAATGCTCCCTGACCCCTGACATCACAATTTTCCATAACCCCTGTCATCAAAATGTCCCATGACAATTTTCATCAAATTGCTCCATGACCCTTTCTTCACAATGCTCACTGCCCTTCTCATCACAGTGCACCACGCCCTTGTCATCAAAACCCTCCATGACCTTTGTCATCACAAAGCTCCGTGACCCTTGGCATCACAATGCTCCATGCCATTGTCATCAAAATGCTCCATGAACTCTCTCAACACATTGTTACATGTCCTTGTCATCACAGGCTCCATGATGCTTTTCATCACAATGCTCGATGCTCTTCTTAACACAAAGCTCCAAGGCTTGTCATAACAATCCTCCATGACCCATGTATCACAGTGTTCCGTGCCCTTGTCATCACAATGCTCCATGCCCCCTCTCATCACAATAATCCATGAAAATTTTCAGACCAATGCTCCATGCCCTTGTCATGAAAATGCTCCATTACCACTGTTATAACAATGCTCCATGAAAACTGCCATTACAATGTTCCACGACCTTCTCATCACAAGGCTCCATGACCCTTGTCATCACAATGCTCCAAGACACCTGTAATCACAATGCTCCATGGCCTTGTCATCACATAGCTCCATGACCCCTGTCATCACAATGCTCCATGACCCCTGTCATCACAATGCTCCATGCCCCTTGTCATTACAGTGCTGCATGATGCTCGACATCACAATTATCCATGGTCTTCTCATCACAGTGCTCCACAGTCTTGCCATCACAATGCTCCATGACATTACTCATAACAATGTTACATGATCTTGTAATCACAATTCTCCATGCACTTGTCATTGCAATGCTCCATGACCCCTGTCATAGCAAGCTCCAAGTTCTTTTCATCACAGTGCTTCACGACATTGTCATCAAAATTCTCAATGGCCGTTGTCATCACAGTGCTCCATGCCCTTGTCATCACAGTGCTCCATGACAATTGTCATCAAAAAGCTCCAAGCGCTTGTCATCACAATGCTCCATTACATTTGTCATCACAATCCTCCATGACACTTGGCTTCACAATGCTCCATGCCATTGTCATCACAATGCACCAAGACATATGTCATCACAATGCTCCCTGACACCTGTCTGCAAAATAATTCATGACCTTCTCATAACAATGCTCCATGGCCTTGTCATCACAAAGCTCCATGATGCATGTCATCAGAATGCACCTTCGCCTTCTCATCACAATGCTCCATGACCTGGTCATCGCAATGCTCCAATACCCCTGTAATCACAATGCTCCATGCCACTTTTCATCTCAATGCTCCATGTACCCTGTCATCACAATGCACCATGACCATCATCATAATGCTTCATGCTATTGTCATCACAATGAAATCAAAATGCTCCATACCTCTGTCATCACAATGCTCCAAACCCTTGTGATCACAATATTCCATAACACTTGTCATCACAACGCCCCTTGACGCTCATCATCACAATTATCCATGTTCTTCTATTCACAATACTCCATGACTTTTGTCATCACAATTCTCGATAAACTTGTCATCACAATGCTCCCTGACAATGGTCGTGAATATGCTCCTTGAAACCTGTCATGACAAGGCTCCATGCATTTTTCATCACAATGATCCATGCACTTTTCTTCACAATACTCCAAGACTCCTGTAATCACAATGCTCCATGCCCTTGTCATCACAAAGCTTCATGAAGCATGTCTTCAAAATGTTCCATGGCCTTCTCATCACCATGCTCCATGCCCTGTTCATCACAATGCTCCATTCCCTTGTCATCAAAATGCTCCATGACCCCTGTCATCACAATACTCCATGAATATTTACAGCCCAATGCTCCATGACCTTCACTTCACAATGCCCCATGAACCCTGTCATCACTATGCTCCATGACCACTGTCATCACAACGATCCATGACCCCTGAAAACACAACGATCCTGGACTCTTGTCATCAAAATGCTCCATGACACTTGTCATCACAATGATCCATTCCCTTGTCATCACAATGCTCCATAACCCTTGTCATCACAAGGCTCCAAGCCCTTGTCTTCACAATGCTCCATTATATTTGTCATCACATTTCTCCATGACACTTGGCATCACAATGCTCCATGCCATTGTCATCACAATGGACCATGACATATGTCACCACAATGCTCCCTGACAACTGTCTTCACAATAATCTACGACCTTGTCATCACAATGCTCCATGCCCCTATCATCACAATGTTCCATGCCCTTGTCATCACAATGATCCATTCCCTTGTTATCACAATGCTCCATGACCCCTGTAATCACAATGTTCAGTGACGCTTGTCATCACAGTGCTCCATGACCCTTGTCATCAAAATGTTCCATGCATTTGTCAGCAAAATGCTTCATGAACTTGTCATCACAATGCTCCATTCCCATTGTCATCAAAATCCTCGATGAAACTTGGGTTCACATTGCTTGATGCCCTTGTCATCACAATGCACCATGGTCCTTGAAATGAAAATGATCCATGACCTCTGTCATCACAATGCTCCATGCCCAATGTCATAACAATAATCCATGAAACTTGTCAGACCAATGCTCCATGCCGCTGTCATCACAATGCTCCATGCCCTTTTAATCACAATGCTCCATTACCCCTCACATCATAATGTTCCTTGACTCCAGTCATCACAATGCTTTATGACCTTTGTCATCACAATGGTCCATTCCCTCGTCATCACAATGCTCTGTAACACTTCTCATCACAGTGCTCCATTCCTTTGTCAGCACAATGCTCCATGACCCTTGTCATCACAATGCTCCATGTGCTTCTCAGCACAATGCTCCAAGACACATGTCATCACAATGTGCCATGCACTTGTCATCACAATGCTCCAAAACCTTGTCATCACAATGCTCCATAAACCTTTTTATCACAATGCTCCATGCACTTCTCATCTAAATGCTCTCTCACCACTGATATCACAATGTTCCATCACTAGTCATCACAATACTCCCTCACCACTGTCATCACAATGTTCCATGACCCCTGTCATCAAAATGCTACATGCCCTTATCATCACAATGCTCCATGACCACTGACATCACAATGTTCCATGACCCCTGTCATCAAAATGTTCCCTGACCCTTTTCATCAAATTGCTCCATGACCCTGTCATCACAATGCTCCCTGCCCTTCTCATCACAATGCACCACGCACTTGTCATCAAAATGCTCCATGACCTTTGCCATCACAAAGCTCCATGACCCTTGGCATCACAATACTCCATGCCATTGTCATCACAATGCTCCATGAACGCTCTCATCACATTGCTCCCTGCCCTTGTCATCACAATGCTCAATGGCCTTTTCATCACAATGCTCCATGCAATTGTCATCATCATACTCCTCAAGCTTGTCGTCCGAATGCTCCATGAACCTTGTCATCACAATGCTCCATGACCCCTGTCATCACAATGCTCCATGACACCAGTTATCACAATGCTCCATGCCCCTTGTCACTACAGTGCTCCATGACGCCCGTCATCACAATTATCCATGGTCTACTCATCACAATGCTCCCGGGTCTTGCCATCACAATGCTCCATGCCTTGGTCATCAGTATTCTCCAGGTCCTTGTCATCACAATGCTCTTTGACACATCTCATCACAATTTCACATGCTCTTTTCATCAAAATTCTCCATGCACTTGTCATCGCAATGCTCCATGACCCCTGTCATAGCAAGCTTCATGCGCATGTCATCACAATGCTTCACGAACTTGTCATCAAAATTCTCAATGACCCTTGTCATCACAATGCTCCAAGCCCTTGTCATCACAATGCTCCATTACCTTTGTCATCACAATCCTCCATGACACTTGGCATCACAATGCTCCATGCCATTGTCATCACAATTGTCCATGGCATAGGTCATCACAATGTTCCCTGACACCTGTCTTCACAATTCTGCATGACGTTGTCATCACAATGCTCAATGCCCTTGTCATCACAAGGAGCCATGCCCATTGCCATCACAATAATCCATGAAACATGTCAGACCAATGTTCCATGCCCCTGTCATCACAATGCTCCATGCCATTGTCATCACAGTGATCCGTGACTCCAGTCATCAAAATGCTTCATGACCTTGGTCATCACAATGGTCCATGCCCTCGTCATCACAAGGCTCTGTGACATTTGTCACCACAATGCTCCATGAACTTTCCATCAAAATGCTTTGTGACACTTGTCATCACAATGCTCCATGCCTTTCTCAGCACAATGCTCCATGAACCTTGTCATCACAATGCTCCATGCCCTTGTCAGCACAGTGTTCCATTACCTTTGTCATCACAATCCTCCATGACACTTGGCATCACAATGCTCCATGCCATTGTCATCATAATGGACCATGACATATGTCCTCACAATGCTCCTTGACACCTGTCTTCACAATATTCCTTGACCTTGTCGTCACAATGCTCCATGCGCCTGTCATCACAATGCGCCATGCCCACTGTCATCACAATAATCCATAAAAACTGTCAGAGCAATGCTCTATGCCCCTGTCATCACAATGCTCCATGCCCTTGTCATCACAATGTTCCATGACCCCTGTCATCACAATGCTCCGTGACTCCAGCAACCACAATACTTCATGACTTTGTCAACAAAATGGTCCATGCCCACATCATCACAATGTTCCGTGACCTTTGTCATCACAATGCTACATGCAATTATCATCACAATGCTCCATGACGCCTGATAGCACAATGTTCCATAACCCCAGCATCAAAAAGCTCCATGACCCTTTTCATCACAAAGCTCCATGACCCCTGACATCACAATGTTCCATATCCCCTGTCATCAAAATGTTCCATGACAGTTTTCATCAAATTGCTCTATGACCCTGTCATCACAATGCTCCCTGCCCTTCTCATCACAATGCACAACACCCTTGTAATCAAAATGTTCCATGACCTTTGTCATCACAAAGCTCCATGACCCTTGGCATCACAATGCTCCATGCCATTGTCATCACAATGCTCCATGAACCCTTTCATCACATTGCTTCATGCCCTTGTCATCACAAAGCTCCATGACGCTTGTCATCACAATGCTCGATGACCTTCTATTCACAATGCTCCATGCTCTTGTCATTACAATCCTCCATGACCCATGTATCACAGTGTTCCTTGCCCTTGTCATCACAATGCTCCAAGACCCCTGTAATCACAATGCTCCATGCCCTGGTCATCACAAAGCTTCATGACGCATGTCATAAGTATGCTCCATGGCCTTCTCATCAAAATGCTCCATGCCCTGGTCATCACAATACTCGAAGCCTCCTGTAATCAAAATGCTCCATGCCCCATTTCATCAGAATGCTCCATGAGACTTGTCATCACAAGGCTCCATGGACTTCTCATCACAATGCTCCAGGACCTTGTCATCACGATGCTCCATTCCCTTGTCATCACAATACTCCATGAACATTTTCAGCCAATGCTCCATGATCTCCTCATCACACTGCTCCATGACCCCTGTCATCACAATGCTCCATGACCACTGTCATCACAATGCTCTATGACCCCTTACAACACAATAATCCGGGACTGTTGTCATCACAATGCTCCATGATCATTGTCATCACAATGCTCAATACACTTGTCATCACAATGCTCCACGACACTTGTTGTCAGAATGCTCCTTGAAACCTGTCATTAAAAGGCTCCATGCATTTTTCATCACAAAGATCCATGCCCTTTTCATCACAATGCTCCATGCCATTTTCATCACAGTACTCCACAAGCTTATCATCAGAATGCTCCATGACCCTTGTCATCACAATGCTCCATGACCCGTCTTCACAATGTTCCATGACCCATGTCATCACAATGCTCCATGACACCTGTCATCAGAATGCTCCATGCCCCTTGTCATTACAGTGCTCCATGACGCTCGTCATCACAGTTATCCATGGTCTTCTCATCACAGTGCTCCACCGTCTTGCCATCACAATGCTACATACCCTGGTCATATAAATGCTCCATGACCATTGTCATCACAATGCTCCATGTGCTTGTCCGCACAATGCCCCATGACCTGTGTCATCACAATGCGACATGCGCTAGTCATCACAATGCTCCACAACCTTGTCATCACAGTGCTCCATAAACCTTGTCGTCACAATGCTCCATGCACTTCCCATCAAAAGGCTCTCCCATCACTGATATCATAATGTTCCATCACTAGTTATCACAATACTCCCTCAACCCTGTCATCACAATGTTCCATGACACCTGTCATCACAATGCTCAAAGACACTTTTCATCACAATGCTCCCTGACCCCTGACATCACAATTTTCCATAACCCCTGTCATCAAAATGTCCCATGACACTTTTCATCAAATTGCTCCATGACCCTTTCATCACAATGCTCACTGCCCTTCTCA
Source organism: Hyperoodon ampullatus (assembly GCF_949752795.1). Taxonomy (NCBI): domain Eukaryota; kingdom Metazoa; phylum Chordata; class Mammalia; order Artiodactyla; family Ziphiidae; genus Hyperoodon; species Hyperoodon ampullatus. Next base: position 2,822,041 of record NW_027641092.1, read on the forward strand.
TCACAGTACACCACGCCCTTGTCATCAAAACCCTCCATGACATTTGTCATCACAAAGTTCCGTGACCCTTGGCATCACAATGCTCCATGCCATTGTCATCAAAATCCTCCATGAACACTCTCATCACATTGTTACATGTCCTTGTCATCACAGGCTCCATGATGTTTTTCATCACAATGCTCGATGCTCTTCTTAACACAAAGCTCCAAGGCTTGTCATTACAATCCTCCATGACCCATGTATCACAGTGTTCTGTGCCCTTGTCATCACAATGCTCCATGCCCCCTCTCATCACAATAATCCATGAAAATTTTCAGACCAATGCTCCATGCCCTTGTCATGAAAATGCTCCATTACCACTGTTATAACAATGCTCCATGAAAACTGCCATTACAATGTTCCACGACCTTCTCATCACAAGGCTCCATGACCCTTGTCATCACAATGCTCCAAGACACCTGTAATCACAATGCTCCATGGCCTTGTCATCACATAGCTCCATGACCCCTGTCATCACAATGCTCCATGACCCCTGTCATCACAATGCTCCATGCCCCTTGTCATTACAGTGCTGCATGATGCTCGACATCACAATTATCCATGGTCTTCTCATCACAGTGCTCCACAGTCTTGCCATCACAATGCTCCATGACATTACTCATAACAATGTTACATGATCTTGTAATCACAATTCTCCATGCACTTGTCATTGCAATGCTCCATGACCCCTGTCATAGCAAGCTCCAAGTTCTTTTCATCACAGTGCTTCACGACATTGTCATCAAAATTCTCAATGGCCGTTGTCATCACAGTGCTCCATGCCCTTGTCATCACAGTGCTCCATGACAATTGTCATCAAAAAGCTCCAAGCGCTTGTCATCACAATGCTCCATTACATTTGTCATCACAATCCTCCATGACACTTGGCTTCACAATGCTCCATGCCATTGTCATCACAATGCACCAAGACATATGTCATCACAATGCTCCCTGACACCTGTCTGAAAAATAATTCATGACCTTCTCATAACAATGCTCCATGGCCTTGTCATCACAAAGCTCCATGATGCATGTCATCAGAATGCACCTTCGCCTTCTCATCACAATGCTCCATGACCTGGTCATCGCAATGCTCCAATACCCCTGTAATCACAATGCTCCATGCCACTTTTCATCTCAATGCTCCATGTACCCTGTCATCACAATGCACCATGACCATCATCATAATGCTTCATGCTATTGTCATCACAATGAAATCAAAATGCTCCATACCTCTGTCATCACAATGCTCCAAACCCTTGTGATCACAATATTCCATAACACTTGTCATCACAACGCCCCTTGACGCTCATCATCACAATTATCCATGTTCTTCTATTCACAATACTCCATGACTTTTGTCATCACAATTCTCGATAAACTTGTCATCACAATGCTCCCTGACAATGGTCGTGAATATGCTCCTTGAAACCTGTCATGACAAGGCTCCATGCATTTTTCATCACAATGATCCATGCACTTTTCTTCACAATACTCCAAGACTCCTGTAATCACAATGCTCCATGCCCTTGTCATCACAAAGCTTCATGAAGCATGTCTTCAAAATGCTCCATGGCCTTCTCATCACCATGCTCCATGCCCTGTTCATCACAATGCTCCATTCCCTTGTCATCAAAATGCTCCATGACCCCTGTCATCACAATACTCCATGAATATTTACAGCCCAATGCTCCATGACCTTCACTTCACAATGCCCCATGAACCCTGTCATCACTATGCTCCATGACCACTGTCATCACAACGATCCATGACCCCTGAAAACACAACGATCCTGGACTCTTGTCATCAAAATGCTCCATGACACTTGTCATCACAATGATCCATTCCCTTGTCATCACAATGCTCCATAACCCTTGTCATCACAAGACTCCAAGCCCTTGTCTTCACAATGCTCCATTATATTTGTCATCACATTTCTTCATGACACTTGGCATCACAATGCTCCATGCCATTGTCATCACAATGGACCATGACATATGTCACCACAATGCTCCCTGACAACTGTCTTCACAATAATCTACGACCTTGTCATCACAATGCTCCATGCCCCTATCATCACAATGTTCCATGCCCTTGTCATCACAATGATCCATTCCCTTGTTATCACAATGCTCCATGACCCCTGTAATCACAATGTTCAGTGACGCTTGTCATCACAGTGCTCCATGACCCTTGTCATCAAAATGTTCCATGCATTTGTCAGCAAAATGCTTCATGAACTTGTCATCACAATGCTCCATTCCCATTGTCATCAAAATCCTCGATGAAACTTGGGTTCACATTGCTTGATGCCCTTGTCATCACAATGCACCATGGTCCTTGAAATGAAAATGATCCATGACCTCTGTCATCACAATGCTCCATGCCCAATGTCATAACAATAATCCATGAAACTTGTCAGACCAATGCTCCATGCCGCTGTCATCACAATGCTCCATGCCCTTTTAATCACAATGCTCCATTACCCCTCACATCATAATGTTCCTTGACTCCAGTCATCACAATGCTTTATGACCTTTGTCATCACAATGGTCCATTCCCTCGTCATCACAATGCTCTGTAACACTTCTCATCACAGTGCTCCATTCCTTTGTCAGCACAATGCTCCATGACCCTTGTCATCACAATGCTCCATGTGCTTCTCAGCACAATGCTCCAAGACACATGTCATCACAATGTGCCATGCACTTGTCATCACAATGCTCCAAAACCTTGTCATCACAATGCTCCATAAACCTTTTTATCACAATGCTCCATGCACTTCTCATCTAAATGCTCTCTCACCACTGATATCACAATATTCCATCACTAGTCATCACAATACTCCCTCACCCCTGTCATCACAATGTTCCATGACCCCTGTCATCAAAATGCTACATGCCCTTATCATCACAATGCTCCATGACCACTGACATCACAATGTTCCATGACCCCTGTCATCAAAATGTTCCCTGACCCTTTTCATCAAATTGCTCCATGACCCTGTCATCACAATGCTCCCTGCCCTTCTCATCACAATGCACCACGCACTTGTCATCAAAATGCTCCATGACCTTTGTCATCAAAAAGCTCCATGACCCTTGGCATCACAATACTCCATGCCATTGTCATCACAATGCCCCATGAAAGCTCTCATCACATTGCTCCCTGCCCTTGTCATCACAAAGCTCAATGGCCTTTTCATCACAATGCTCCATGCAATTGTCATCATCATACTCCTCAAGCTTGTTGTCCGAATGCTCCATGAAACTTATCATCACAATGCTCCATGACCCCTGTCATTACAATGCTCCATGACACCAGTTATCACAATGCTCCATGCCCTGGTCATCAGTATTCTCCACGTCCTTGTCATCACAATGCTCTTTGACACATCTCATCACAATTTTACATGCTCTTTTCATCAAAATTCTCCATGCACTTGTCATCGCAATGCTCCATGACCCCTGTCATAGCAAGCTTCATGCGCATGTCATCACAATGCTTCACGAACTTGTCATCAAAATTCTCAATGACCCTTGTCATCACAGTGCTCCAAGCCCTTGTCATCACAATGCTCCATTACCTTTGTCATCACAATCCTCCATGACACTTCGCATCACAATGCTCCATGCCATTGTCATCACAATTGTCCATGGCATAGGTCATCACAATGCTCCCTGACACCTGTCTTCACAATTCTGCATGACGTTGTCATCACAATGCTCAATGCCCTTGTCATCACAAGGAGCCATGCCCATTGCCATCACAATAATCCATTAAACATAACAGACCAATGTTCCATGCCCCTGTCATCACAATGCTCCATGCCATTGTCATCACAGTGATCCGTGACTCCAGTCATCAAAATGCTTCATGACCTTGGTCATCACAATGGTCCATGCCCTCGTCATCACAAGGCTCTGTGACATTTGTCACCACAATGCTCCATGAACTTTCCATCAAAATGCTTTGTGACACTTGTCATCACAATGCTCCATGCCTTTCTCATCACAATCCTCCATGACACTTGGCATCACAATGCTCCATGCCATTGTCATCACAATGGGCCATGACATAGGTGTTCACAATGCTCCCTGACACCTGTCTTCACAAAACTGCATGACCTTGTCATCACAATGCTCCGTGCCCTTGTCATCACAATGTGCCATTCCCACTGTCATCACAATAATCCATGAAACTTGTCCGACCAATGATCCATGATCCTGTCATCACAATGCCCCATGCCCTTGTCATCACAATGCTCCATGACCCCTGTCATCACAATGCTCTGTGACTCCAGTCATCACAATGCTTCATGACCTTTCTCATTAAAATGGTCCATGCCCTCGTCATCACAAGTCTCTGTGACCTTTGTCACCACAATGCTCCATGAACTTTTCATCACAATGCTCTGTGACCCTTGTCATCACAATGCTCTATGCCTTTCTCAGCACAATGCTCCATGACCCTTGTCATCACAATGCTCCATGCGCTTCTCAGCACAATACTCCATGACCCATGCCATCACAACGTGCCATGTGCTTGTCATCACAATGCTCCACATCCTTTTCATCACAATGCTGCTTAAACCTTGTCATTACAGTGTTCCATGCACTTCTCATCAAAATGCTCTCTCACCACTGATATCACAATGTTCCATCACAATTCATTCCAATACTCCATCACCCCTGTCATCACAATGTTCCATGATCCCTGTCATTAAAATGCTACATGCACTTATCATCAAAATGTTCGATGACCCCTGACATCACAATATTCCATAACCCCTGTCATCAAAATGCTCCATGACACATTTCATCACAAAGCTCCATGACCCCTGACATCACAATATTCCATAACCACAGTAATGAAAATGTTCCATGACCCTTTTCACCAAATTGCTCAATGACCCTGAGTTCACAATGCTCCCTGCGCTTCTCATCACAATGCACGTCACCCTTGTCATCTGAATGCTCCATGACATTTGTCATCACAAAGCTCCATAACCCTTGGCATCACAATGCTCCATGCCATTGTCATCACAATGCTCCATGAACCCTCTCATCACATTGCTCCATGCCCTTGTCATCACAAAGCTCCATGACGCTTGTCATCACAATGCTCGATGCATTTCTCATCACAATGCTCCATGCCCTTGTCATTACAATCCTCCATGACCCATGTATCACAGTGTTGCGTTAACTTGTCATCACAATGCTCCATTCCCCCTGTCATAACAATGCTCCATGACACCTGCCATCACAAGGTTCCACAGCCCTGTCATCACAAGACTCCATGACCCTTTTCATCACAATGCTCCAAGAACCTGTAATCACAATCCTTCATGCAATTGTCATCAGAAAGCTCCATGACGCATGTCATCAGAATGCTCCATGGACTTCTCATTCACTATGCTCCATGCCCTTGTCATCACAATGCTCCAAGACCCATGTAATCACAATGCTCCATGCCCCTTTTAATCTCAATGCTCCATTAACCCTGTCATCCCATGCACCATGCCCATCATCATAATGCTTCATGCTATTGTCATCACAATGAAATCAATATGCTCCATGACTTCTGTCATCACAATGCTCCAAACACCTGTGATCACAATGTTCCATAACACTTGTCATCACAATGCCCCATGACGCTCCTCATCACAGTTAACCATGGTCTTCTCATCACAATGCTCCATGAACTTTGTCATCACAATGCTGAATACACTTGTCATCACAATGCTCCCAGACATTTGTCGAGAGTATGCTCCTTGAACCCTGCCATGACAAGGCTCCATGCCTATTTCATCACAACGATCCATGCCATTTTCATCACAATGCTCAAAGTCCCCTGTAATCACAATGCTCCATTCCCCTTTTCATCACAAACATCCATGACACATGTCATCAGAATGCTCCATGGCCTTCTCATCACAATGCTCCATGCCCTTGTTATCACAGTGCTCCAAGACCCCTGTCATCATAATACTCCATGAATATTTTCAGCCCAATGATCCATGATCTTCTCATCACAATGCTCGATGATCCCTGTCTTCACAACGCTCCGTGCTCCTTGAAATCAAAATGATCCATGACTTCTGTCATCACAATGCTCCAAACCCTTGTGATCACATTGTTCCACAACACTTGTCATCACAACGCTCCATGATGCCTGTCATCACAATACTCCATGCCCTTGTCATCACAATGCTCCATGACCTTTGTCATCACAATGCTCAATACACTTGTCATCACAATGCTCCCTGACACATGTCGTCAGATTGCTCCTTGAACGCTGTCATGAAAAGCCTCCATGCCATTTACATCACAATGCTCCATGCCCTTTTCATCACAATGCTCCATGCCATTGTCATCACATTACTCCACAAGGTTGTCATCAGAATGCTCCATGACCCTTGTCATCACAATGCTCCATGACCCCTGTCATCACAATGCTCCGTGACCCCTGTCATCACAATGCTCCATGCCCCTTGTCATTACAGTGCTGCATGACGCTCGACATCACAATTATCCATGGTCTTCTCATCACAGTGCTCCACGGTCTTGCCATCACAATGCTCCATGACACTTCTCATAACAATGTTACATGATCTTGTCATCACAATTCTCCATGCACTTGTCATCGCAATGCTCCATGACCCCTGTCATAGCAAGCTCCAAGTGCTTTTCATCACAGTGCTTCACGACATTGTCATCAAAATTCTCAATGGCCGTTGTCATCACAGTGCTCCATGCCCTTGTCATCACAGTGCTCCATGACCATTGTCATCAAAAAGCTCCAAGCCCTTGTCATCACAATGCTCCATTACATTTGTCATCACAATCCTCCATGACACTTGGCTTCACAATGCTCCATGCCATTGTCATCACAATGCGCCAAGACATATGTCGTCACAATGCTCCCTGACACCTGTCTGCAAAATAATTCATGACCTTCTCATAACAATGCTCCTAGCCCTTGTCATCACAATGTGCCATGCCCACTGTCATCTCAATAATCTATAAAACTTTTCAGACCAATGTTCCATGCCCCTGTCATCACAATGCTCCATGCCCTTGTCATCACAATGCTCCGTGATTCCAGTCATCACAATGCTTCATGTACCTTTGGCATCAAAATGGTCCATGCCCTGGTCATCACAGGGCTCTGTGAAATTTGTCACCATAATGCTCCATGAACTTTTCATTCACAATGCTCTGTGACCATTGCCATCACAATGCTACATGCCTTTGTCAGCAGAGTGCTCCATGACACTTGTTATCACAATGCTCCATATGCTTGTTATCAAAATTTTCCACAAACTTGTCATCAGAATGCTCCATAAAACTTGTCATCACAATGCTCCATGTACTTCTCATCAAAATGTTCTCTCACTACTGATATCAAATTCTTCCATCAGTAGTCATCACAATACTCCCTCACCCCTGTCATGACAATGTTCCATGGCCTTGTCATCACAAGGCTCCATGACCCTTGTCATCACAATGCTCCAAGACCCCTGTAGTCACAATGCTCCATGCTATTGTCATCACAAAGCTCCATGACGCATGTCATCAATCTGCTCCATGGCCTTCTCATCACAATGCTCCGTGCCCTTGTCATCACAATGCTCCAAGACACCTGTAATCAAAATGCTCCATGCCACTTTTCATCTCAATGATCCATGAACTCTGTAATCACAATGAACAATGCCCATCATCAAAATGCTTCATGCTATTGTCATCACAATGAAATCAAAATGCTCCATGACCTCTGTCAACACAATGCTCCAAACCCTTGTGATCACAATGTTCCATAACACTTGTCATCACAACGCCCCATGATGCTCATCATCACAATTATCCATGGTCTTCTCATCACAATTCTCCATGTCCTTTGTCATCACAATGCTCAATACACTTGTCATTACAATGCTCCCTGACACTTGTCGTCAGTATGCTCCTTGAACACTGTCATGGCAAGGCTCCATGCCTTTTGCATCGCAATCACCCATGCCATTTTCATCACAATGCACCAAGACCCATGTAATCACAATGCTCCACACACCTTTTCATCAGAATGCTCCATGACACTTGTCATCACAAGGCTCCATGGTCTTCTCCTCACAATGCTACAGGACCTTGTCATCACAATGCTCCATTCCATTGTCATCGCAATGTTCCATGACCACTGCCATCGCAATACTCAATGAATATTGTCAGCCCAATGCTCCATGAACTTCTCATCACAGTGCTCCATGACCCCTGTCATCACAATGCTCCATGACCACTGTCATCACAGTGCTCCATGACACCGGACAACACAATGATCCGGGACTCTTGTCATCAAAATGCTCCATGACCCTTGTCATCACAATGATCCATGCCCTTGCCATCCCAATGCTCCGTGACGCCTCTAATCACAATGCCCCATGACGCTTGTCATCACAGTGTTCCATGACACTTATCATCAAAATGCTCCATGCATTTGTCAGCAAAATGCTACATGACCTTCTCATCACAATGCTCCATGCGCTTGTCATCACAATAGTCCATTCCAATTGTCATCAAAACCCTCCATGAACGTTGGGTTCACAATGCTTCATGCCCTTGTCATCACAGTGCTCCATGCACCTTGAAATGAAAATGATACATGACTTCTGTCATCACAATGCTCAAAACCCTTGTGATCAAAATGTTCCATAACATTTGTCATCACAACGCTCCATGATGCCTGTCATCACAATGCTCCATGATCTTTGTCATCACAATGCTCAATACACTTGTCATCACAATGCTCCCTGACACTTTTCGTAAGAATGCTCCTTGAACCCTGTCATGAAAAGGCTCCAAGCCTTTTTCATCACAATGCTCCATGCCCTTTTCATCACAATGCTCCATGCCATTGTCATCACATTACTCCACAAGCTTGTCATCAGAATGGTCCATGACCCTTGTCATCACAATGATCCATGACACCTGTCATCACAATACTCTATGCCCCTTGTCATTACAGTGCTCCATGACGCTCATCATCACAATTACCCATGGTCTTCTCATCACAGTGCTCCACGGTCTTTCCATCACAATGCTCCATGCACTGGTCCTCACAAATCTACATGTCCTTATCATCAAAATGCTCCATGACACTTCTCATCACAATGTTACATGATGTTGTCAATACAATTCTCCATGCACTTGTACATCACAATGCTCCATGAGCCCTGTCATAGCAAGCTCGGTGCGCTTTTCATCACAATGCTTCACGACCTTCTCATCAAAATTCTCAATGGCCCTTCTCCTCACAATGCTCCAAGATCTTGTCATCACAGTGCTCCATGACCCTTGTCATCACGATGCTCCAAGCCCTTGTCATCACAATGCTCCATTACTTTGTCATCACAATCCTCCATGACACTTGGCATCACAATGCTCCATGCCATTGTCATCATAATGGACCATGACATATGTCATCACAATGCTCCTTGACACCTGTCTTCACAATATTCCTTGACCTTGTCGTCACAATGCTCCATGTGCCTGTCATCAAAATGCGCCATGCCCACTGTCATCACAATAATCCATAAAAACCGTCAGAGCAATGCTCTATGCCCCTGTCATCACAATGCTCCATGCCCTTGTCATCACAATGCTCCATGACCCCTGTCATCACAATGTTCCGTGACTCCAGCAACCACAATACCTCATGACTTTGTCATCAAAATGGTCCATGCCCACATCATCACAATGCTCCATGACCCTTGGCATCACAATGCTCCATGCCCTTGTCATCACAATTCTCCAAGACACCTGTAATCAAAATGCTCCATGCCACTTTTCATCTCAATGATCCATGAACTCTGTAATCACAATGAACAATGCCCATCATCAAAATGCTTCATGCTACTGTCATCACAATGAAATCAAAATGCTCCATGACCTCTGTCAACACAATGCTCCAAACCCTTGTGATCACAATGTTCCATAACACTTGTCATCACAACGCCCCATGATGCTCATCATCACAATTATCCATGGTCTTCTCATCACAATTCTCCATGTCCTTTGTCATCACAATGCTCAATACACTTGTCATTACAATGCTCCCTGACACTTGTCATCAGTATGCTCCTTGAACCCTGTCATGACAAGGCTCCATGCCTTTTGCATCACAATCACCCATGCCATTTTCATCACAATGCTCCAAGACCCATGTAATCACAATGCTCCACACCCCTTTTCATCAGAATGCTCCATGACACTTGTCATCACAAGGCTCCATGGTCTTCTCCTCACAATGCTCCAGGACCTTGTCATCACAATGCTCCATTCCATTGTCATCGCAATGCTACATGACCACTGCCATCGCAATACTCAATGAATATTGTCAGCCCAATGCTCCATGAACTTCTCATCACAGTGCTCCATGACCCCTGTCATCACAATGTTCCATGACCACTGTCATCACAGTGCTCCATGACACCGGAAAACACAATGATCCGGGACTCTTGTCATCAAAATGCTCCATGACCCTTGTCATCACAATGATCCATGCCCTTGCCATCCCAATGCTCCGTGACCCCTCTAATCACAATGCTCCATGACGCTTGTCATCACAGTGTTCCATGACACTTGTTATCAAAATGTTCCATGCATTTGTCAGCAAAATGCTACATGACCTTGTCATCACAATGCTCCATGCGCTTGTCATCACAATACTCCATTCCCATTGTCATCAAAACCCTCCATGAACCTTGGGTTCACAATGCTTCATGCCCTTGTCATCACAATGCTCCATGCACCTTGAAATGAAAATGATACATGACTTCTGTCATCACAATGCTCAAAACCCTTGTGATCACAATGTTCCATAACATTTGTCATCACAACGCTCCATGATGCCTGTCATCACAATGCTCCATGATCTTTGTCATCACAATGCTCAATACACTTGTCATCACAGTGCTCCCTGACACTTGTCGTAAGAATGCTCCTTGAACCCTGTCATGAAAAGGCTCCAAGCCTTTTTCATCACAATGCTCCATGCCCTTTTCATCACAATGCTCCATGCCATTGTCATCACATTACTCCACAAGCTTGTCATCAGAATGGTCCATGACCCTTGTCATCACAATGATCCATGACACCTGTCATCACAATACTATATGCCCCTTGTCATTACAGTGCTCCATGACGCTCATCATCACAATTACCCATGGTCTTCTCATCACAGTGCTCCACGGTCTTTCCATCACAATGCTCCATGCACTGGTCCTCACAAATCTACATGTCCTTATCATCAAAATGCTCCATGACACTTCTCATCACAATGTTACATGATGTTGTCAATACAATTCTCCATGCACTTGTACATCACAATGCTCCATGAGCCCTGTCATAGCAAGCTCGGTGCGCTTTTCATCACAATGCTTCACGACCTTCTCATCAAAATTCTCAATGGCCCTTCTCCTCACAATGCTCCAAGATCTTGTCATCACAGTGCTCCATGACCCTTGTCATCACGATGCTCCAAGCCCTTGTCATCACAATGCTCCATTACTTTGTCATCACAATCCTCCATGACACTTGGCATCACAATGCTCCATGCCATTGTCATCATAATGGACCATGACATATGTCATCACAATGCTCCTTGACACCTGTCTTCACAATATTCCTTGACCTTGTCGTCACAATGCTCCATGCGCCTGTCATCAAAATGCGCCATGCCCACTGTCATCACAATAATCCATAAAAACCGTCAGAGCAATGCTCTATGCCCCTGTCATCACAATGCTCCATGCCCTTGTCATCACAATGCTCCATGACCCCTGTCATCACAATGTTCCGTGACTCCAGCAACCACAATACCTCATGACTTTGTCATCAAAATGGTCCATGCCCACATCATCACAATGTTCCGTGACCTTTGTCATCACAATGCTACATGCAATTATCATCACAATGCTCCATGATGCCTGATATCACAATATTCCATAACCCCAGCATCAAAAAGCTCCATGACCCTTTGCATCACAAAGCTCCATGACCCCTGACATCACAATGTTCCATATCCCCTGTCATCAAAATGTTCCATGACAGTTTTCATCAAATTGCTCTATGACCCTGTCATCACAATGCTCCCTGCCCTTCTCATCACAATGCACAACGCCCTTGTAATCAAAATGCTCCATGACCTTTGTCATCACAATGCTCCATGACCTTTGGCATCACAATGCTCCATGCCATTGTCATCACAATGTTCCATGACACTTCTCATCACAATGTTACATGCTCTTGTCATCACAATTCTCCATGCCGCTTGTCATCGCAATGCTCCCTGAACCCTGTCATTTCAAGCTCCATATCCTTGTCATCACAATGCTTCATGACATTGTTATAAAAATTCTCAATGTCCCTTGTCATCACAATGCTCCCTACCATTGTCATCACAATGCTTCATGACACTTGTCATCACAATTCTCCAAGCCCTTGTCAACACAATGCTCCATGCCCTTGTCATCACAATGCTACATGACCCATGTCATCACAATGTTCCCTGACACCTGTCATCACAATGCTCCTTGCCCCTTGTCAGTACAGTGCGCCATGATGCTCGTCATCACAATTACCCAAGGTCTTCTCATCACAATGCTTCACGGTTTTACCATCACAATGCTCCATGCCCTGGTCATCTCAATGCTCCATGTCCCTTGTCATCACAATTCTCCACGTCCTTGTCATCACAATGCTTCTTGACACTTCTCATCACAATGATATATTTTCTTGTCATCACAATTCTGCATGCACTTGTCATCACAATGCTCCATGACCCCTGTCATAACAAGCTCCATGTGCTTGTCATCACGATGTTTCAAGACCTGGTCATTAAAATTCTCAATGGCCCTTGTCATCACAATGATCCATGTCCTTGTCATCACAATGCTCCTTTACCTTTTTCATCACAATCCTCCATGACACTTGGCATCACAATGCTCCATGTCATTGACATCACAATGGACCATGACATATGTCATCAAAATGCTCCCTGACACCTGTCTTCACAATAATCCATGACGTTGTCATCACAATGTTCCATGCTCTTGTGATCACAATGCACCATTCCCACTGTCATCACAATAATCCATGAAACTTGTCAGACCAATGCTCCATGCCCCTGTCATCATAATGCTCCTTGCCCTTGACATCCCAATGCTCCATGACCCCTGTCATCACAAGGCTCCGTGACTCCATTCATCACAATGCTTCATGATCTTTGTCATCACAATGGTCAATGCCCTCGTCATCACAAGTCTCTTTGACCTATGTCACCAAAATGCTCCATGAACTTTTCATCACAATGCTCCGTGATCCTTGTCATCACAATGCTCCATGACTTTCTCAGCACAATACTCAATGAGACATGTCATCACAATGCTCCATGCGCTTGTCAACACAATGCTCCACCAGCTTGTCATCACAATGCTCCATGCACTTCTCATGAAAATGCTCTGTCACCACTGATATCACAGTGTTCCATCAGTAGTCATCACAATACTCCCTCACCCTTGTCATCACAATGTTCCATGACCCTTGTCATCACAATACTACATGCCCTTATAATCACAGTGCTCCATGAGCACTGACATCACAGTGCTCCATAACCCATGTCATCAAAATGCTCCATGACCCTTTTCATCACAATGCTCCATGACCCCTGACCTCACAATGCTCCATAACACATTTCATCAAAATGCTCCATGACATTTGTCATCAAAAAGCTCCATGACCCTTTGCATCACAATGCTCCATGTCATTGTCATCACTATGCTCCATGAACCTTCTCATCACATTGCTCCATGCCCTTGTCATTACAGTTCTCCATGAACCCTGTACCACAGTATTCCGGGCCCTTGTCATCACAATGCTCCATGCCCACTCTCATAACAATAATCCATGAAACTTTTCAGACCAATTCCAAATGGCCTTGTCATCACAGTGCTCCATTACCCCTGTCATAAGAATGCTCCATGATCCCTGTCATCACAATGTTCCACAGCCTTGTCATCACAAGGCTCCATGACCCTTGTCATCACAAGGCTCCAAGACCCATGTACTCACAGTGCTTCATGCCCTTGTCATCACAAAGATCCATGATGGATGTCATCAGATTTCTCCATGGCTTTCTCATCGCAATGCTCCTTTCCATTGTCATCAGAATGCTCCAACACCCTTGTAATCACAATGCTCCATGCCCATTTACATCGGAAATCTCCATGAGACTTGTCATCACAAGTCTCCATGGGTTTCTCATCACAATGCTCCAGGACATTGTCATCACAATGCTCCATTTCCTTGTCATCACAATGCTCCATGCCTGCTGTCATCACAATACTCCATGAACATTTTCAGCCCAATGTTCCATGACATTCTCATCACAATGCTCCATGACCCCTGTCATCACAATGCTCCATAACCACTGTCATCACAGTGCTCCATGACCCCTGACAAAACAGTGATCCGGGACTCTTCTCATCAAAATGCTCCATGACACTTTTCATCACAATGATCCTGCCCTTGTCATCCCAATGCTCCATGAACCCGTAATCACAATGCTCCGTGACGCATGTCATCACAGTGCTCCATGACACTTGTCATCACAGTGCTCCATGCATTTGTCATCAAAATGCTCCATGACCTTGTCATCACAATGCTCCATGCCCTTCTCATCACAATGCACCATGACCTTGTCATCAAAATGCTCCATGACCTTTGTCATCACAAAGCTCCATGACCATTGGCATCACAATGCTCCATGCTCCTTTAAATCAAAATGATCCATGACCCCTGTCATCACAATGCTCCAAACCCTTGTGATCTCAATGTTCCATAATTCTTGTCATCACAACGCTCCATGATGCCTGTCAACACATTACACCATGCCCTTGTCATCACAATGCTCCATGACCTTTGTCACAACAATTCTCAATACACTTGTCATCACAATTCTCCCTAACACTTGTCGTCAGAATGCTCCTTTAACCCTGTCATGAAAAGGCTCCATGCCTTTTTCATCACAATGCTCCATGCCATTTTCATCACAATGCTCCATGCCATTGTCATCACAATACTCCACATGCTAGTCATCAGAATGCTCCATGACCCTTGTCATTACAATGCTCCATGACCGCTGTCATCAGAATTCTCTATAACACCTGCCATCACAATGCTCCATGCCCCTTGTCATTACAGTGCTCCATGACACTCGTCATCACAATTATCCATGGTCTTCTCATCACAATACTCCACGGTCTTGCCATCACAATGCTGCATGCCCTGGTCATTACAATGCTCCATGTCTTTGGTGATCACAGTTCTCCATGTACTTGGAATCACTATGCTCCATGACACTTCTCCTCACAGTGTTAAATGCTTTGTCATCACAATTCTCTATGCACTCTTCATCACAATGCTCCATGACCCCTGTCATAGCCAGCTCCATGTGGTTGTCATCACAATGCTTCATGAATTGTCATCAAAATTATCAATGGCCCTTGTTATCAAAATGCTCCATGCCCTTGTCAACACAATGCTCCAAGCCCTTCTCATCACAATGCTCCATTACCTTTGTCATCACAATCCTCCATGACACTTGGTATCACAATGCTCCATGGCATTGTCATCACAAGGGACCATGACATAGGTCATCACAATGCTCCCTGACACCGGTCTTCACAATAACCCATGACCTTGTCATCACAATGATCCATGCCCTTGTCATAACAATGCACCATGCCCACTGTCATCACAATAATCCATGAAACTTGTCAGACCAATGCTCCATGCCACTGTCATCACAATGCTCCATGCCCTTTTCATCACAATGCTCCAAGAACCCTGTAATCACAATGCTCTATGCCCCTTTTCATCAGAATGCCCCATGAGACTTGTCATCACAAGGCTCCATAGTCTTCTCATCACAATGCTCCAGCACCATGTCATCACAATGCTCGATGCGCGTGTCAGCACAATGCTCCATAACCCATTTCATCACAATGCACCATGCACTTGTCATCACAATGATCCACATCCTTGTCATCAAAATGCTCCATAAACTTTGTCATCACAATGCTCCATGCACTTGTCCTCAAAATGCCTTCTCACCACTGATATCACAATGTTCCATCACTAGTCATCACAATACTCCCTCACCCCTGTCATCACAATATTCCTTGACCCCTGTAATCACAATTCTCCATGCCCTTGTCATCACAAATCTCCATGACGCATGTCATCAGAATGCTCCATGGCCTTCTCATCACAATGCTCCATGCCCTTGTCATCACAATGCACCAACACCCCTGTAATCACAATTCTCCATGCCCCTTTTCATCTCAATGCTCCATGAACCCTGTCATCAAGATGCACCGTGCCCATCACCATAATATTTCATGCTATTGTCATCACAATGAAATCAAAATGCTCAATGACCTCTGTCATCACAATGCACCAAACCCTTCTGATCACAATGTTCCATAACACTTGTCATCACAATGCCCCATGACGCTGGTCATCACAATTATCCATGGTCTTCTCATCACAATGCTCCATGATCTTTGTCATCACAATGCTCAATACACTTATCATCACAATGCTCCCTGACAGTTGTCATCAGTATGCTCTTTGAACCCTGTCATGACAAGGTCCATGCATTTTTCATCACCATGTTCCATTCCCTTTTCATCACAATGCTCCAAGACCCCTGTAATCACAATGCTCCATACCACTATTCATCAGAATGCTCCATGAGACTTGTCATCACAAGGCTCCATGGTCTTCTCATCACACTGCTCCAGGACCTTGTCATCACAATGCTCCATTCCCTTGTCATCACAATGCTCCTTGACCACTGTCATCACAATACTCCATGAATGTTTTCAGGCCAATGCTCCATGACCTTCTCATCACAATGCTCCATGACCCTTGTCATCACAATGCTCCATGACCCCTCTCATCACAATGCTCCATGACACCTGTTATCACGATGCTCCATGCCCCTTGTCATTACAGGGATCCATGACGCTCTTCATCATAATTATCCATGGACATTTCATCACAATGCTCCACGGTCTGGCGATCACAATTCTCCATGCCCTGTTCATCACAATGCTCCATGTCCCATGTCATTACAATTCTCCAAGTCCTTGTCATCACAATGCTTCGTGACACTTCTCATCACAATGTTACATGGTTTTGTCATCACAATTCTCCATGCACTTTTCATCGCAATGCACTATGAGCCCTGTCATAGCAAGCTCAATGCGCTTGTCATCACAATGCTTCACGACGTTGTCATCAAAATTCACAATGGCCCTTGAAATCACAATGCTCCATGCCCTTGTCATCACAATGCTCCATGACCCTTGTCATCACAATGTTTCAAGCCCTTGTCATCAAAATGCTCCATTACCTTTGTCATCACAATCCTCCATGACACTTGGTATCACAATGCTCCATGCCATTGTCATCACAATGGACAATGACATATGTCATCACAATGCTCCCTGACACCTGTCTTCACAATACTCCATGACCTTGTCATCACAATGTTCCATGCCCTTGTCATCACAATGCGCCATGCCCACACTCATCACAGTAATCCATTAATCTTGTCAGAGCAATGCTCCATGACCCCTGTCATCACAATGCTCAGTGACTCCAGTCATCACAATGGTTCATGACCTTTGTCATCACAGTGGTCCATGCCCTCTTCACACAAGGCTCTGTGATCTTTTTCACCACAATGCTCCATGAATATTTCATCACAATGCTCTGTGTCCCTTGTCATCAAAATGCTCCATGCCTTTTTCACCACAATGCTCCATGCCCTTGTCATCTCAATGCTCCATGCCCACTGTCATCACAATAATCCATGAAACTTGTCAGACAAATGTTCCATGCCCCTGTCATCACATTGCTCCATGCCCTTGTCATCACAAGGCTCCATGACCCCTTTCATCACAATGCTCCGTGACTCCAGTCATCACAATTCTTCATGACCTATCTCATCACAATGGTCCATGCCCTCGTCACACAAGGCTCTGTGATCTTTTTCACCACAATGCTCCATGAATATTTCATCACAATGCTCTGTGTTCCTTGTCATCACAATGCTCCAAGCCTTTTTCATTACAATGCTCCATGACACTTGTCATCAAAATGCTCCTTGTGCTTGTCAGTACAATGCTCCATGACCCATGTCATCAAAATGCGCCATGTGCTAGTCATCACAATACTCCACATCCTTATCATTGCTATGCTCCATAACACTTGTCATCACAATGCTCCATGCACTTCTCATCAAAATGCTCTCTCACCACATATATCACAATGTTACATCACTAGTCATCATAATACTCCCTCACCCCTGACATCACAGTGTTCCATGACCCCTGTCATCACAGTGCTACATGCCCTTATCATCACAATGCTCCATGAACCCTGACATCACAATGTTCCATAACCCCTGTCATAAAATGCTCCATGACCCATTTCATCACAATGCTTCATGACCCCTGACATCACAATGTTTCATAACACCTGTCATCAAAATATTCCATGACAATTTTATTCAAATTGCTCCATGACCCTGTAATCACATTGCACCCTGCCCTTCTCATCACAATGCACCACGCCCTTGTCATCAAAATGCACCATGACATTTGTCATTACAAAGCTCCATGACCCTTGGCATCACAATGCTCCGTACCATTGTCATCACAATGCTCAATGAAATCTCTCATCTCATTGCTCAATGCTCTTGTCATCACAATGTTCCATTCCCTTGTCATCACAATGCTCCTTGACCCCTGTAATCACAATACTCCATGAACATTTTCAGGCCAATCCTCCATGACCTTCTCATCACAGTGCTCCATGACCCCTCTCATCACAATGCTCCATGACACCTGTCATCACAGTGCTCCATGCCCCTTGTCATTACAGTGATCCATGAATCTCTTCATCATAATTATCCATGGTCTTTTCATCACAATGCTCCATGGTCTTGCTATAATAATTCTCCATGCCCTGTTCATCACAAGGCTCCATTTCCCAAGTCATTACAATTCTCCACGTCCATGTCATCACAATGCTTCGTGACACTTCTCATCAAAATGTTACATGATCTTGTCATCACAATTCTCCATGCACTTGTCATCGCAATGCTCTATGACCACTGTCATAGCAAGCTCCATGCGCTTGTCATCACAATGCTTCACGACGTTGTCATCAAAATTCTCAATGGCCCTTGTCATCACAATGCTCCATGCCCTTGTCATCACAATGCTCCATGACTCTTGTCCTAACAATGTTCCAAGCCCTTGTCATCAAAATGCTCCATTACCTTTGTCATCACAATCCTCCATGACACTTGGTATCACAATGCTCCATGCCATTGTCATCACAATGGACAATGACATATGTCATCACAATGCTCCCTGACACCTGTCTTCACAATACTCCATAACCTTGTCATCACAATGTTCCATGCCCTTGTCATCACAATGTGCCATGCCCACTCTCATCACAATAATCCATAATCTTGTCAGAGCAATGCTCCATGACCCTTGTCATCACAATGCTCCGTGACCCCAGTCATCACAATGCTTCATGACCTTTTTCATCACAGTGGTCCATGTCCTCTTCAAACAAGGCTCTGTGATCTTTTACACCACAATGCTCCATGAATATTTCATCACAATGCTCTGTGTCCCTTGTCATCACAATGCTCCATGCCTTTTTCACCACAATGCTCCATGCCCTTGTCATCACAATGCTCCATGACCACTGTCATCACAATAATCCATGAAACATGTCAGAGCAATGTTCCATGCCCCTGTCTTCACATTGCTCCATGCCCTTGTCATCACAGTGCTCCAAGGCCACTGTAATCACAATTCTCCATGCCACTTTTCATCTGAACGCTCCATGAACCCTGTCATCAAAATGCACCATGCCCATTATCATAATGATTCATGCTATTTTCATCAAAATGAAATTAAAATGCTCCATGACCTCTGTCATCACAATGCTCCAAACCCTTCTTATCACAATGTTCCATAACACTTGTCATCACAATACCCCATGACGCTCGTCATCACAAATATGCAAGGTTGTCCCATCACAATGTTCCCTGACATTTGTCACCACAATGCTCAATACACTTGTCATCACAATGCTCCCTGACACTTGTCATCAGTATGCTGCTTGAACACTGTCATGACAAGGCTCCATGCCTATTTCATCACAATGATCCATTTCCTTTTCATCACAATGCTCCAATACCCCTGTTATCACAATGCTCTGTGACTTCAGTCATCACAATCCTTCATGACATTTGTCATCACAATGGTCCATGACCTCGTCACACAAAACTCTGTGACCTTTGTCACCACAATGCTCCATGAAATTTTAATCACAATGCTCTCTGATCCTTGTTATCACAAGGCTCCAAGCCTTTGTCAGCACAATGCTCCATGACCCTTGTCATCACAATGCTTGATGCGCATGTCAGCACAATGCCGCATAACCCATGTCATCACAATGCGCCATGCACTTGTCATCACAATGCTCCACATCCTTGTCATCAAAATGCTCCATAAACCTTGTCATCACAATGCTCCATGCACTTCTCCTCAAAATGCTCTCTTACCACTGAAATCACAATGTTCCATCACTAGTCATCACAATACTCCCTCACCCCTGTCATTACAATGTTCCATGACCCCTGTCATCACAATGCTACATGCACTTATCATCACAATGCTCCATGACACCTGACATCACAATGTTCCATAACCCCTGTAATCAAAATCCTGCATGACCCTTTTCATCACAAAGCTCCATGACCACTGTCATCACAATGTTCTATAACTCCTGTCATCAAAATATTCCATGACCCTTTTCATCAAATTGCTCCATGACACTGTCATCACAATTCTCCCTGCCTTTCTCATCACAATGCACCACGCCCTTGTCATCAAAATGCCCCATGACATTTGTCATCACAAAGTCCATGACCCTTGGCATCACAATGCTCCATTCCATTGTCATCACAATGCTCCATGAACCCTCTCATCACATTGCTCCATGCACTTGTCATTACAATCCTGCATGATCTATGTATCACAGTGTTCCGTGCCCTTGTCATCACAATGCTCCATGCACACTCTCATCACAATAATCCATGAAAATTTTCAGACCAATGGCACATTCCCTTGTCATCACAAAGCTCCATTACTCGTGTCATAACAATGTTCCATGACCCCTGCCATCACAACGTTCCACGGCCTTGTCATCACAAGCCTCGATGACCCTTGTAATCAAAATGCTCCAAGACCACTGTAATCACAATGCTCCATGACCTGGTCCTCACAAAGCTCCATGACGCATGTCATCAGAATGCTCCATGGCCTTCTCATCACAATGATCCATGCCCATGTAATGACAATGTTCCAACATCCCTGTAATGACAATGCTCCATGCCCCTTTTGATCTCAATGCACCATGAAACCTGTCATCATATTGCACCGTGCCCATTACCATAATATTTCATGCTATTGTCATCACGATAAAATCAAAATGCTCAATGACCTCAGTCATCACAATGCACCGAACCCTTCTGATCAAAATGTTCCCTAACAATTGTCATCACAATGTCCCATGACGCTGGTCATCACAACGATCCATGCAGTTTTCATCACAATGCTCAAAGACCCCTGTAATCACAATGCTCCATGTCCTTGTCATCACAAAGCTCCATGACGCATGTCATCAGAATGCTCCATTGATTTCTCATCACAATGGTCCATGCCCTTGTCATCACAATGCTTCAAAACCACTGTAATCACAATGCTCCATGCACCTTTTCATCAGAATGCTCCATGACCCTTTTCATCAAAATGCTCCATGACCCCTGACATCACAATGTTTCATAACCACTGTCATCAAAATGTTCCATGACACTTTTCATCAATTTGCTCCATGACCCTGTCATCACAATGCTCCCTGCCTTTCTCATCACAATGCACCACAAACTTGTCATCAAAATGCTCCATGACCTTTGTCATCACAAAGCTCCATGACACGTGGCATCACAATGCTCCATGCCATTTCATCACAATGCTACATGAAACGTCTCATCACATTGCTCCATGCCCTTGTCAGCACAATGCTCCATGACACTTGTCATCACAATGCTCGATACTCTTCTCATCACAATGCTCCATGCCCTTGTCATTACAATCCTCCATGACACATGTATCATAGTGTTCCGTGCCCTAGTCATCACAATGCTCCATGCCGAATCTCATCACAGTAATACATGAAATTTTCAGACCAATGTTCCATGCACTTGTCATCAAAATGCTCCATTACCCATGTCGTAACAATGCTCCATGACCCCTGCAAACACAATGTTCCACGGCCTTGTCATCCAAGGCTCCATGGCCCTTGTCATCACAATGCTCCAAGACCCTTGTAATCACAATGCTCCATGCCCTTGTCTTCACAAAGATATATGACCCATGTCATCAGAATGCTCCATGGACTTCTCATCACAATGCTCCATGCCCTTGTCATCACAATGCTCCAAGACCCCTGTAATCACAATGCTCCATGCCCCTATTCATCAGAATGCTCAATGAGACTTGTCATCACAAGACTCCATGGTTTTCTCATCGCACTGCTCCAGGACCTTGTCATCACAATGCTCCATTCCCTTGTCATCACAATGCTCCTTGACCCCTGTCATCACAATACTCCATGAACATTTTCAGGCCAATGCTCCATGACCTTCCATTCACAATGCTCCATGACCCTTGTCATCACATTGCTCCATGGCCCCTCTCATCACAATGCTCCATGTCCCATGTCATCACAATTCTCCACGTCTTTGTCATCACAATGCTCCATGACACATCTTATCACAATGTTACATGATCTTGTCATCACAATTCTCCATGCATTTGTCATTGCAATGCTCTATGACTCCTCTTATAGCAAGCTCCATGCGTTTGTCATCACAATGCTTCACAACGTTGTCATCAAATTTCTCAATGGCCCTTGTCATCACAATGCTCCATGCCCTTGTCATCACAATGCTCCATGTCCATTGTCATCACAATGTCCCAAGCCCTTGTGATCAAGATGCTCCATACCTTTGTCATCTCAGTCCTCCGTGACACTTGGTATCACAATTCTCCATGCCATTGTCATCACAATGGACAATGACATATGTCATCACAATGCTCCCTGACACCTGTCTTCACAATACTCCATGACCTTGTCATCACAATGTTCCATGCCCTTGTCATCACAATGCGCCATGCCCACAATCATCACAATAATCCATGAAACTTGTCAGACCAGTGTTCCATGCCACTGTCATCACAATGCTCCATGCCCTTGTCATCACAATGCTCCATGACCCCAGTCATCACAATGCTCCGTGACTCTAGTCATCACAATGATTCATGACTATTGTCATCACAATGGTCCATGCCTTCGTCACACATGGCTCTGTGACCTTGGTCACAACAATGCTCCATGCACTTGTCATCACAAAGCTCCATGACGCATGTCATCAGAATGCTCCATTGCCTTCTTATCACAATGCTCCTTGCCCTTGTCATCATAATGCTTCAAAACCCCTGTAATCACAATGCTCCATGCAGCTTTTCATCAGAATGCTCCATAACACTTTTCATCAAAATGCTCCATGACCCTTTTCATCATAATGCTCCATGACCCCTGACATCACAATGTTCCATAACCCCTGTAATCAAAATGTTCCATGACACTTTTCATCAATTTGCTCCATGACCATGTCATCACAATGCTCCGTGCCCTTCTCATCACAATGCACCACGACATTGTCATCAAAATGCTCCATGACATTTGTCATCACAAAGCTCCATGTCCCTTGGCATCACAATGCTCCATGCCATTTCATCACAATGCTACATGAAACCTCTCATCACATTGCTCCATGCCCTTGTCAGCACAGTGATCAATGACGCATGTCATCACAATGCTCGATAATCTTCTCATCACAATGCTCCATGCCCTTTTCATTACAATCTCCCATGACACATGTATCACAGTGTTCCATGCCCTAGTCATCACAATGCTCCATGCTGAATCTCATCACAATAATCCATGAAATTTTCAGACTAATGTTCCATGCCCTTGTCATCACAATGCTCCATTACCCCTGTCATAAGAATGCTCCATGACCCATGCCATCACAATGTTCCACGGCCTTATCATCCAAGGCTCCAAGACCCTTGTCATCACAGTGCTCCAAGACCCCTGTAATCACAATTTTCCATGCCCTTTTCGTCAAAAAGATTCATGACACATGTTATCAGAATGTTGCATGGCCTTCTCATCACAATGCTCCATGCCCTTGTCATCACAATGCTCCAAGACCCCTGTAATCACAATGCTCCATGCCCCTTGTCATTACAGTGCTCCATGACGCTCGTCATCACAGTTATCCGTGATCTTCTCATCACAATGCTCCACGGTCTTGCCATCACAATGCTCCATGTCCCATGTCATCACAATTCTCCACGTCCTTGTCATCACAATGCTCCATGACACTTATTATCACTATGTTACATGATCTTTTCATCACAATTCTCCAGGCACTTGTCATCGCAATGCTCTATGACCCTTGTCATAGCAGGCTCCATGCGCTTGTCATCACAATGCTTTACGACGTTGTCATCAAAATTCTCAATGGCCCTTGTCATCACAATGCTCCATGACCCTTGTCATCACAATGTCCCAAGCCCTTGTTATCAAAATGCTCCATTACCTTTGTCATCACAATCCTCCATGACACTTGGTATCACAATGCTCCATGCCATTGTCATCACAATGGACAATGACATATGTCATCACAATGCTCCCTGACACCTGTCTTCACAGTACTCCATGACCTTGTTATCACAATGTTCCATGCCCTTGTCATCACAATGTGCCATGCCCACTGTCATCACAGTAATCCATGTAACTAGTCAGACCAATGTTCCATGCCCCTGTCATCACAATGCTCCATGCCCTTGTCATCACAATGCTCCATGAACCCTGTCATCACAGTGCACCATGCCCATCATCATAATGCTTCATGCTATTGTCATCACAATGAAATCAATATGCTCCATGACCTCTGTCATCACAATGCTCTAAACACTTGTGATCACAATGTTCCATAACTCTTGTCATCACAACGCCCCATGACACTCATCATCACTATTAACCATGGTATTTTATTCACAATACTCCATGAACTTTGTCATCACAATGCTCAATAAACTTGTCATCACAATGCTCCCTGACAATGGTCGTCAATATGCTCCTTGAAACCTGTCATGACAAGGCTCCATGCATTTTCCATCACAATAATCCTTGCACTTTTCATCACAATACTCCAAGACCCATGTAATCACAATGCTCCATGCCATTTTCATCACAATGCTTAATGAAGCATGTCTTCAAAATGCTCCATTGCCTTCTCATCAACATGCTCCATGCCCTTTTCATCACAATGCTCCATTCCCTTGTCATCAAAATGCTCCATGACCCGTGTCATCACAATACTCCATGAATATTTTCAGCCCTGTGCTCCATGACCACTTCACAATGCCCCATGAACCCAGTCATCACTATGCTCCATGACCACTGTCATCACAACGATCCATGACCCCTGACAACACAGTGATCATGGACTCTTGTCATCAAAATGCTCCATGACACTTGTCATCACAATGATCCATTCTCTTGTCATCACAATGCTCCATAACCCTTGTCATCACAAGGCTCCAAGCCCTTGTAATCACTATGCTCCATTATATTAGTCATCACATTTCTCCATGACACTTTGCATCACAGTGCTCCATGCCATTGTCTTCACAATGGATCATGACATATGTCACCACAATGCTCCCTGACACCTGTCTTCACAATAATCTATGACCTTGTCATAACAAAGCTTCATGCCCTTTTTATCACAATGCACCATGCCCACTGTCATCACAATAATCCAAGAAATTTATCAGACCAATGCCCCATGAACCCTGTCATCCCAATGCTCCATGAGCCCTGTAATCAGAATGCTCCATGACGCTTTTCATCACAGAGCTCCATGACCCTTGTCATCACAATTCTCCATGACCCCTGCCATCACAATACTCCATGAATATTTTCAGCCCAATGCTCCATGACCTTCTCATCACAATACTCCAAGATCCCTTTAATCACAATGCTCCTTGCCCCTTTTCATCTCAATGCTCCATGAACCCTGTCATCACAATGATCCATGCCCATCATCATAATGCTTCATGCTATTTTCATCACAATGAAATCAAAATGCTCCATGACCTCTGTCATCACAATGTTCCAAACCCTTGTGATCACAATGTTCCATAACAGTTGTCATCACAAAGCCCCATTACGCTCGTCATCACAATTATCAATGGTCTTCTCATCACAATGCTCCATGACATTTGTCATCACAATGCTCAATACACTTGTCATCACAATGCACCATGAGCTTGTCAGCACAATGCTCCCTGACACTTGTCATCAGTATGCTCCTTGAACACTGTCATGACAAGGATCCATGCCTATTTCATCACAATGATCCATTCCCTTTTCATCACAATGCTCCAAGACCACTGTTATCACAAAGCTCCGTGACTTCAGTCATCACAATGCTTCATGACATTTGTCATCACAATGGTCCATGACCTTGTCACACAAAGCTCTGTGACCTTTGTCACCACAATGCTCCATGAACTTTGAATCACAATGCTCTGTGACCCTTGGCATCACAACGTTCCATGCCTTTGTCAGCACAATGCTCCATGACCCTTGTCATCAAAATGCTCCATGAGCTTGTCAGCACACTGCTCCATGACCGATGACATCACAAGGTGCCATGCGCTTGTCAACACAATGCTTCACATTTTTGTCATCACAATGCACCATAAAACTTGTCATCACAATACTCCATGCACTTCTCAAGAAAATGCTCTCTCACCACTGATACCACAATGTTCCATCACTAATCATCAGAATACTCCCTAACCCATTTCATCACAATGTTCCATGACCCCAGTCATCACAATGCTACATGCCCTTATCGTCACAATGTACCACTCCCTTGTCATCAAAATGCTACATGACCTTTGTCATCACAAAGCTCCATGACCCTTGGCATCACAATGCTCCATGCCATTGTCATCACAATGCTCCATGAAGCCTCTCATCATATTGCTCCATGCCCTTGTCATCACAAAGCTCCAAGACGATTGTCATCACAATGCTCGATGCCCTTCTCATCACAATGTTCCATTCCCTTGTCATTAAAATCCTCCAAGACCCATGTATCAAATTGTACCTTGCCCTTGTCATCATAATGCTCCATGCACACTCTCATCACAATAATCCATGAAACTTTTCAGACCAATACTCCATGTCCTTGTCATCACAATGCTCCATTACTCCTGTCATAACAATGCTCCATGACCCCTGCCATCACAATGTTCCACGGCCTTGTTATCACAAGGCTCCATGACCCTTGTCATCACAATGCTCCAAGACCTCTGTAATCACAATTCTCCATGCCACTTTTCATCTCAGTGCTCCATGAACACTGTCATCACAATGCACCACGCCCATCATCATAATGATTCATGCTATTGTCATCACAATGAAATCAAAATGCTCCATGTCCTCTGTCATCACAATGCTCCAAACCCTTCTGATCACAATTTTCCATAACACTTGTCATCACATGCCCCATGACGCTCGTCATCACTATTATGCAAGGTCTTCTCATCAAAATGCTCCATGACATTTTTCACCACAATGCTCAATACACTTGGCATCACAATGCTCGCTGACACTTGTCATCAGTATGCTCCTTGAACACTGTCATGACAAGGCTCCATGCCTTTTTCATCACAATGATCCATTTCCTTTTCATCACAATGCGCCAAGACCCCTGTAATCACAATGCTCCATGTCCTTGTCATCACAAAGCTCGATGACGCATGTCATCAGAATGCTACATTGCCTTGTCATCACAATGCTCCATGCCCTTGTCATCACATTGCTTCAAAACCCCTGTAATCACAATGCTCCATGCACCTTTTCATCACAAGGCTCCATGCCCACTCTCATCACAATAATCCATGAAACTTTTCAGACCAATGCTCCATGCCCTTGTCATCACAATGTTCCATTCCCCCTGTCATAACAATGCTCCATAACACCTGCCATCACAAGGATCCACAGCCTTGTCATCACAAGACTCCATGACCATTTTCATCACAATGCTCGAAGACCCTGTAATCACAATGCTCCATGCAATTGTCATCAGAAAGCTCCATGACGCATGTCATAAGAATGTTCCGTGGACTTCTCATTAACTAGGCTCCATGCCCTTGTCATCACAATGCTCCAAGACCCATGTAATCACAATCCTCCATGTCCCTTTTAATCTCAATGCTCCAAGAACCCTGTCATCCCATGCACCATGCCCATCATCATAATGATTCATGCTATTGTCATCACAATGAAATCAATATGCTCCATGACTTCTGTCATCACAATGCTCCAATCACTTGTGATCACAATGTTCCATAACACTTGTCATCACAATGCCCCATGTTGCTCCTCATCACAGTTAACCATTGTCTTCTCATCACAATGCTCCATGAACTTTGTCATCACAATGCTCAATACAATTGTCATCACAATGCTCCCTGACATTTGTTGAGAGTATGCTCCTTGAACCCTGCCCTGACAAGGCTCCATGCCTTTTTAATCACAATGATCCATGCCCTTTTCATCACAATGCTCAAAGACCCCTGTAATCACAATGCTCCATTCCCCTTTTCATCACAAACATCCATGACACATGTCATCAGAATGCTCCATGGCCTTCTCATCACAATGCTACATGCCCTTGTTATCACAGTGCTCCAAGACCCCTGTCATCACAATACTCCACGAGTATTTTCAGCCCAATGCTCCATGATCTTCTCATCACAATGCTCCATGATCCCTGTCATCACAACACTCCAAACACTTGTAATCTCATTGTTCCACAACACTTGTCATAACAACGCTCCATGATGCCTGTCATCACAATCCTCCAAGCCCGTGTCATCACAATCCTCCATGACCTTTGTCATCACAATGCTCAATACACTTGTCATCACAGTGCTCCCTGACACTTGTGGTCAGAATGCTCCTTGAATGCTGTCATGAAAAGCCTCCATGCCTTTTACATCACAATGCTCCATGCCCTTTTCAACACAATGCTCCATGCCATTGTCATCACATTACTCCACAAGCTTGTCATCAGAATGCTCCACGACCCTTGTCATCACAATGCTCGATGCCCCTTGTCATTACAGTGCTGCATGACGCTCGACATCACAATTATCCATGGTCTTCTCATCACAGTGCTCCACGGTCTTGCCATCACAATGCTCCATGACACTTCTCATCACAATGTTACATGATCTTGTCATCACAATTCTCCATGCACTTGTCATCGCAATGCTCAATGAACCCTGTCATAGCAAGCTCCAAGTGCTTTTCATCACAGTGCTTCACGGCATTGTTATCAAAATTCTCAATGGCCGTTGTCATCACAGTGCTCCATGCCCTTGTCATCACAGTGCTCCATGACCATTGTCATCAAAAAGCTCCAAGCCCCTGTCATCACAATGCTCCATTACCTTTGTCATCACAATCCTCCATTACACTTGGCTTCACAATGCTCCATGCCATTGTCATCACAAAGCACCAAGACATATATCATCACAATGCTCCCTGACACCTGTCTGCACAGTACTCCATGACCTTCTCATAACAATGCTGCATGCCCTTGTCATCACAATGCGCCATGCCCACTGTCATCTCAATAATCCATGAAACTTGTCAGACCCATGCTCCATGCCCCCGTCATCACAATGCTCCATGCCCTTGTCATCAAAATGCTCCGTGATTCCAGTCATCACAATGCTTCATGACCTTTGCCATCAAAATGGTCCATGTCCTCGTCAACACAGGGCTCTGTGAAATTTGTCACCATAATGCTCCATGAACTTTTCATTCACAATGCTCTGTGAACCTTGCCATCACAATGCTCCATGCCTTTGTCAGCAGAGTGCTCCATGACCCTTGTTATCACAATGCTCCATATGCTTGTTATCAAAATTTTCCACAAACTTGTCATCAGAATGCTCCATAAAACTTGTCATCACAATGCTCCATGTGCTTCTCATCAAAATGCTCTCTCACCACTGATATCAAAATGTTCCATCACTAGTCATCACAATACTCGCTCACCCCTGTCATGACACTGTTCCACGGCCTTGTCATCACAAGGCTCAATGACCCTTGTCATCACAATGCTCCAAGACCCCTGTAATCACAATGCTCCATGCTATTGTCATCACAAAGCTCCATGACGCAGGTCATCAATCTGCTCCATGGCCTTCTAATCACAATGCTCCATGCCCTTGTCATCACAGTGCTCCAAGACAACTGTAATCAAAATGCTCCATGCCACTTTTCATCTCAATGCTCCATGAAATCTGTAATCACAATGAACCATGACCATCATCATGGAGACTTATCAATACAAAGGTTTTAAGATTCTTACTAGTCAGATATATTCCTCTGCGAGAAATATGGGGTTTTGAGTCCATTTCACTAAGGAAAGTGTAGGTCTTGTGTATTCCGTATTTGGTTTCTGGAACGGTACCTGTACTAATATCAAACTCTGGTTTTATGCATCACCCCACCTCTCCTTCCCCCTTAAGCAGGCACAAGAGTGTTTTCTAAATGTGAGACTCTGTTCTCTTTCCTAACTCAGTTCATGTGTAGCCATGTTTACAGGACCTTCATAAGTGATATCTTATGATAAGATTCTTTTTCTCTGTGACTTATTTCACTTAGAATCATCGTACCTGAATCCACTCACTTTGCTGCTACTGGCCTTATAACATTGATTTCATGGCTGAGGGATATTCCATCGTACATAAGTAACACAAATTCTTGAATCATTTTTGTCTTTCCTAGGATATTTAAGTTGAACCCAAGTTGAGGTTCTTTTAAGCAGTGCAGCACTAAATTTTGCGGTGGCTCTGTCTTATTGATTTTCAGTATTCCCAAGGTATATTCCCTAGACTGGAAGTGCCCTTGGCTCTGTTGCTCTGTTGTTTCCTTGTTTTAGGGAACACAATGCACTCCTCCAGAGAGGCAGTTGGCAATTTACATGCTGCCAATCAGCATAACTAGGCGCCCTGTTTTCCAGGGCCTGTCTTGCCTTTCTGGTTTTTACACATTTTGCAGATGTCCCTTTTGACCGGTGGGAAGTGATCCTTCATTGTAGTTCAGATTTGCGTTGCCCGCTTGCTTGCTTGGCCAAAAAGGACGTATGAGTTTTCTCCTGAATATATTCAGGAGAAAACACATACGCCCTTTCTGGCCAAGTGCATCATTGTCGAAGTTGTGCCCCTCTTCCTGTGCTTTAAATGTGATTCCAATGTACCTCTTGAAATCTGTTTCCTGGTATTCTGGCTCGCTTTCAAGTCTGCCTCATTGTCTTCCCTCAAAAGATTTTTGGACGATTGTTGTCCTTTACTTCTCTGACAGTTTGTGCTTTGCTGTGCCCCTAAGCTCCATTTATCAACTCGTTTTTTGTGAGTTGACCGCAAGTCCAAATTTTGGTTCAAGACCTATACTGGTTCCCGGCGGGTGGCTGAGTCTTTGGTTAATTCTTCTTCCTTCCGGGAAATTAGAGTGATATGTGCCCGTCCAAATGCCTAACAGCTACTCTCTCATTGGTTCTCCCTCTTCCCTTTCATCCTCTGCCAAATTGGCAACCTGTGCGAACCAGGAGGTTAAAGGGGCTGTCTTTCCAGGTTGGGAGATTGGTAGTAAATCTGTTGGAAAGTCAAACCGGAGCACCAGGAGAGGGATTATTAGTTGAGTTTTAGAAATCTTTCATATTCACAGTGTGTCCATTCTCTAGGGTTTCCATACATGTTATTGCTGGAGTAATATTCCCTTCATCCTGGAGAATTGGGACCCTTGGAATATGGGCCACTCGTTATTGCTTTAAAGGGTCTGCATTTGCTCACCGAATCTCACCAATCCTCTCAGTCCCTAGTGTCCAGCTTTATGCCACATCCAGCTGTCATTGTAGATAGGGTCATTCCAGGTTTCATCAGAGCCCCTGAAGGAATTTTAAAGAATTTCCCTGTTTTTTTGTTTTGTTTTTGAAATTCTTTTTATATTGGGTTTGAACTGATTCTCACTGCCATGTTTATTCCAGTCTAGACAAATTTTATTCCCTTATGGAGACATATCAATACATAGGTTTTAAGTTTCTTACAAGTCAGATATATTCCTCTGCGGGAAATATGTCATTTTGTGTCCCTTTCACTGAGGAAAGTGTAGGTTTTTTCTATTCCGTAGTTGGTTTTTGGAACGGTACCTGTACTAATATCAAACTCTGGTTTTATGCATCACCCCACCTCTCTTTCCACCTTGAGCAGGCATAAGAGTGTTTCCTAAATGTGAGACTCTGTTCTCTTTCCTAACTCAGTTCATGTGTAGCCATGTTTACAGGACCTTCATAAGTGATATCTTATGATAAGTTCCTTTTTCTCTGTGACTTATTTCACTTAGATTCATCGTACCTCAATCGACTCATTTTGCTTCTACTGGCCTTATGACATTGATTTCATGCCTGAGGGATATTCCATCATACGCTAGTACCACAATTTCTTGAACCATTTTTGTTTTCCTAGGATATTTAAGGTGTATCCAAGTTGAGGTTCTTGTAAGCAGTGCAGCCCTAAATTTTGGGGTGGCTCTGTCTTATTGATTTTCAGTTTTCACAATTATATTCCCTAGACTGGAAGTGCCCTTGGCTCTGTAGCTCTGCTGTTTACTTGTTTTAGGGAACACAATGCACTCCTCCAGAGAGGCAGTTGGCAATTTACATCCTGCCCATCAGCATAACTAGGCTCCCTATTTTCCAGGGCCTGTCTTGCCTTTCTGGTTTTTACACATTTTGTGGATGTCCCTTTTGACCGGTGGGAAGTGATACTTCTTTGTAGTGCAGATTTGCATAGCCTGCTTGCTTGCTTGGCCAAAAAGTGCGTATGCGTTTTCTCCTAAATATATTCAGGAGAAAACGCATACGCCCGTTTTGGCCAAGTGCATCATTTTCGAAGTTTTGCCCCTCTTCCTGTGCTTTAAAGGCGATTCCAATGTACCTCTTGAAATCTGTTTCCTGCTATTCTGCCTCGCTTTCAAGTCCGCCTCGTTGCCTTCCCTCAACAGATTTTTGGATGATAGTTGTCCTTTATTACTTTGCCAGTTTGTGAATTGCTGTGCCCCTGAGCTCCATTTTTCTACTCGTTTGTTGTGAGGTGACAGTAAGTCCAAAATTTTGGTTCAGGACCTATACTGGTTCTTGGTGGGTGGCCGAGAGTTTTGTTAATTCATCTTACGGCCGGGAAATTAGAGTGACATGTGAAAGTCCAAATGCATAACAGCTACTCTCTCATTGGTTCTCCCTATTCCCTTTCATCCTCTGCCAAATTGGCAACCTGTGCGAACCAGGATGTTAAAGGGGCAGTCTCTCCAAGTAGGGAGATTGATAGTAAAGCAATTGGGAAATCAAACGGGAGCACCAGGAGATGGACTATTAGTTGAGATTTATAAACCTTTCGTATTCACAGTGTGTCCATTCTCTAGGTTTCCCGTACATGTTATAACTGTAGTAATATTCCCATCAACCTTGAGAGTTGGGATCCTTGGAATGTGTGCCACGAATTATTGCTTTAAATGGTCTGCATTTGCTCACCGAATCTCACCAATCCTCTCAGTCCCACGTGTCCAGCCTTATGCCACATCCAGCTGTCATTGTAGATAGGGTCATTCCAGGTTTCATCAGAGCCCCTGAAGGAATTGTAAAGAATTTCCCTGTTTTTTTGTTTTGTTTTTGAAATTCCATTTTATAGTGGGTTTGAACTCATTCTCACTGCCATGTTTATGCCAGTCTAGACACACATGATTCCCTTAAGGAGACATATCAATACATAGGTTTTAAGATTTTACTAGTCAGATATATTCCTCTGAGGGAAATATGGGGTTTTGAGTCCCTTTCACTGAGGAAGGTGTAGGTTTTGGCTAATCCGTAGGTGCTTTTTTGAACGGTACATGTATTAATATCACACTCTGGTTTTATGCATTACCCCACCTCTCCTTCCCCATTAAGCAGGCATTCGAGTGTTTTCTAAATGTGAGATTCTTTTCTCTTTCCTAACTCAGGTCATGTGTACCCATGTTTACAGTACCTTCATAAGTGATATCTTATGTTAAGTTTCTTTTTCTCTGTGACGTATTTCACTTAGAATCATCGTACCTAAATCCAATCATTTTGCTGCTGCTGGACTTAGGACATTGATTACATGGCTGAGGGATAATCCATCGTACGTAAGTAACACAATTTCTTGAACCATTTTTGTCTTTCCTGGGATATTTTAGGTGGACCCAAGTTGAGGTTCTTGTAAGCAGTGCAGCCCTAAATTTTGGGGTGGCTCTGTCTTATTGATTTTCAATTTTCCCAAGGTATATTCCGTAGATTGGAAGTGCCCTTGGCTCTGTAGCTCTGTTGTTTACTTGTTTTAGGGAACACAATGCACTCCTCCAGAGAGGCAGTTGGCAGTTTACATCCTGCCCATCATCATAAGTAGGCTCCCTGTTCGCCAGGCCCTCTCTTGCCTTTCTATTTTTTTTACAAATTTTGCGGATGTCCCATTTGACTGTTGGGATGTGATACTTCTTTGTAGTGAAGATTTGCATTGCCCGCTTGCTTGCTTGGCCAAAAAGTGCGTATGCGTTTTCTCCTGAATATATTCATGAGAAAACGCATACGCCCTTTTTTAGCTAAGTGCATCACTGTCAAAGTTGTGTCCCACTTCCTGTGCTTCAATGTTGATTCTAATGTACCTCTTGAAATCTGTTTCCTGCTATTCTGGCTCGCTTTCAAGTCCGCCTCTTTGCCTTCCCTCAACAGATATTTGGATGATAGTTGTCCATTATTACTCTGCCACTTTCTGAATTGCTGTGCCCCTGAGCTCCATTTTTCAACTCGTTTTTTGTGAGCTGACCGCAAGTCTAAAATTTAGGTTCAGGAACTATATTGGTTCCCGGAGGGTGGCTGACACTTTGGTTAATTCTCCTTCCTGCCAGGAAATTAGAGTGACATGTGCCCGTCCAAATGCCTAACAGCTACTCTCTCATTGGTTCTCCCTCTTTCCTTTCATCCTCTGCCAAATTGGCAACCTGTGCGAAACAGGAGGTTTTAGGGGTTGTCTCTCGAAGTTGGGAGATTGATAGTACAGCAGTTGGAATGTCAAACCGGAGCACCAGGAGAGGGATTATTAGTTGAGTTTTAGAAACCTTTCGTATTCACAGTGTGTCCATTCTCTAGGTTTCCCGTACATGTTATAGCTGTAGTAATATTCCCTTCAACCTGAAGAGTTGGGACCCTTGGAATGTGTGGCACACATTATTGCTTTAAATGGTCTGCATTTGCTCACTGAATCTCACCAATCCTCTCAGTCCCACGTGTGCAGCCTTATGCCACATCCAGCTGATGTTTTAGATAGGGTCATTCCAGGTTTCATCAGATCCCCTGAAGGAATTGTAAAGAATTTCCCTGTTTTTTTGATTTGTTTTCGAAATTCTTTTTATAGTGGGTTTGAGCTGATTTTTACTGCCATGTTTATGCCAGTCTAGACACACTTGATTCCCATACGGTGACATATCAATACATAAATTTTAAGATTCTTACTAGTCAGATATATTCCTCTGCGGAGAATAGGGGTGTTGAGTCCCGTTCACTGAGGAAGAAGTAGGTCTTGTCTATTCTTTATTTGGATTATGGAATGGTACCTGTGCTAATATCAAACTCTGGTTTTATGCATCTCCCCACCTCTCCTTTCCCCTTAAGCAGGCATAAGTATGTTTTCTCTATGTGAGACTCTGTTCTCTTTACTAATTCAGTTCATGTGTACCCATGTTTACATTTCCTTCATAAGTGATATCTTATGTCAGAATGCTCCATGGCTCTTGTCATCATAATGCTCCATGATGCTTGTCACCACGATTATCCATGGCCTTCTCATCACAATACTCCACGGTCTTGCCATCACATTGCTCCATGCCCTGATCATCACAATGCTCCATGTCCCTTGTCATCACAATTCTCCACCTCTTTGTCATCACAATGTTCCATGACACTTCTCATCACAATGTTACACGCTCTTGTCATCACAATTCTCCATGCACTTGTCATCACAATGCTCCCTGAACCCTGTCATAGCAAGCTCCATATCCTTGTCATCACAATGCTTCATGACATTGTTATAAAAATTCTCAATGTCCTTTGTCATCACAATGCTCCCTGCCACTGTCATCACAATGCTTCATGACACTTGTCATCACAATGCTCCAAGCCCTTGTCATCACAATGCTCCATGCCCTTTTCATCACAATGCTACATGACCCATGTCATCACAATGTTCCCTGACACCTGTCATCACAATGCTCCTTGCCCCTTGTCAGTACAGTGCGCCATGATGCTCGTCATCACAATTACCCAAGGTCTTCTCATCACAATGCTTCTCGGTTTTACCATCACAATGTTCCATGCCCTGGTCATCTCAATGCTCCATGTCCCTTGTCATCACAATTCTCCACGTCCTTGTCATCACAATGCTTCTTGACACTTCTCATCACAATGATATATGCTCTTGTCATCACAATTCTGCATGCACTTGTCATCACAATGCTCCATGACCCCTGTCATAACAAGCTCCATGTGCTTGTCATCACGATGTTTCAAGACCTGGTCATTAAAATTCTCAATGGCCCTTGTCATCACAATGATCCATGCCCTTGTCATCACAATGCTCCTTTACCTTTGTCATCACAATCCTCCATGACACTTGGCATCACAATGCTCCATGGCATTGACATCACAATGGACCATGACATATGTCATCAAAATGCTCCCTGACACCTGTCTTCACAATAATCCATGACGTTGTCATCACAATGTTCCATGCTCTTGTCATCACAATGCACCATTCCCACTGTCATCACAATAATCCATGAAATTTGTCAGACCAATGCTCCATGCCCCTGTCATCACAGTGCTCCATGCCCTTGACATCCCAATGCTCCATGACCCCTGTCGTCACAAGGCTCCGTGAATCCATTCATCACAATGCTTCATGATCTTTGTCATCACAATGGTCAATGCCTTCGTAATCACAAGTCTCTTTGACCTATGTCACCAAAATGCTCCATGAACTTTTCATCACAATGCTCCGTGACCTTTGTCATCACAATGCTCCATGCCTTTCTCAGCACAATACTCAATGAGACTTGTCATCTCAATGCTCCATGTGCTTGTCAACACAATGCTCCACCAGTTTGTCATCACAATGCTCCATGCAGTTCTCATCAAAATGCTCCGTCACCACTAATATCACAATGTGCCATCAGTAGTCATCACAATACTCCCTCACCCTTGTCATCACAATGTTCCATGACCCCTGTCATTCCAATACTACATGCCCTTATCATCACAGTGCTCCATGACCCCTGACATCACAGTGCTCCATAACCCAGGTCAGCAAAATGCTCCATGACCCTTTTCATCACAATGCTCCATGACCCCTGACCTCACAATGCTCCATAACACATGTCATCAAAATGCTCCATGACCTTTGTCATCACAAAGCTCCATTACCCTTGGCATCACAATGCTCCATGTCATTGTCATCACAATGCTCCATGAACCTTCTCCGCACTTTGCTCCATGCCCTTGTGATCACAAATCTCCATGACGCTTGTCATCAAAATGCTCGATGCCCTTCTCATAACATTGCCCCATGCCCTTGTCATTACAGTTCTCCATGAACCCTGTACCACAGTATTCCGGGCCCTTGTCATCACAATGCTCCATGCCCACTCTCATAAAAATAATCCATGAAACTTTTCAGACCAATTCCACATGGTCTTGTCATCAAAATGCTCCATTACCCCTGTCATTACAATGCTCCATGATCCCTCTCATCACAATGTTCCACAGCCTTGTCATCACAAGGCTCCATGACCCTTGTCATCACAAGGCTCCAAGACCCATGTACTCACAGTGCTGCATGCCCTTGTCATCACAAAGATCCATAATGGATGTCATCAGAATGCTCCATGGCTTTCTCAACGCAATGCTCCTTTCCCTTGTCATCAGAATGCTCCAAGACCCCTGTAATCACAATGCTCCATGCACATTTACATCAGAATGCTTCATGAGACTTATCATCACAATGCTCCATGACCCTTTTCATCAAAATGCTCCATGACCCCTGACATCACAATGTTCCATAACCCCTGTCATCAAAATGTTCCATTACCTTTGTCATCACAATCCTCCATGACACTTGGTATCACAATGCTCCATGCCATTGTCATCACAATGGACAATGACATATGTCATCACAATGCTCCCTGACACTTGTCTTCACAATATTCCATAACCTTGTCATCACAATGTTCCATGCCCTTGTCATCACAATGCGCCATGCCCACTGTCATCACAATAATCCAGGAAACTTGTCAGACAAATATTCCATGCCACTGTCATCACAATGCTCCGTGACTCCAGTCATCACAATGCTTCATGACCTTTGTCATCACAATGGTCCATGCCCTCGTCACACAAGGCTCTGTGACCTTTGTCAACACAATGCTCCATGCCCTTGTCATCACAATGATCCATGCTCACTCTCATCACAATAATCCATGAAACTTGTCATCCGAATGGTCCATGCCCTCGTCACACAAGGCTCTGTGATCTTTGTCACCACAATGCTCCATGAACTTTTCATCACAATGCTTTGTGTCCCTTGTCATCACAAGGCTCCATGCCTTTGTCAGCACAATGCTCCATGACACTTGTCATCAAAATTCTCCATGCGCTTGTCAGCACAATTCTCTATGACACATGTCATCACAATGCTCCATGCACTTCTCATCAAAATGCTCTCTTACCATATATATCACAATGTTCCATCACTAGTCCTCACAATACTCCCTCACCCCTGTCACCACAGTGTTCCATGACCCCTGTCATCACACTGCTACATGCCCTTATCATCACAATGCTCCATGAGCCCTGACATCACAATGTTCCATAACCCCTGTCACAAAATGCTCCATAACCCATTTCATCACAATGCTTCATGACCCCTGACATCAGAATGTTCCATAACCCCTGTCAACAAAATATTCCATGACCCTTTTCATCAAATTTCTCCAAGACCCTGTCATCACAATGCTCCCTGTCCTTCTCTCCTCAATGCACCAAGCCCTTGTCGTCAAAATGCCCCATGACTTTGTCATCACAAAGCTCCATGACGCTTGGCATCACAATGCACCAAGACCTCTGTAATCACAATTCTCCATGCCCCCTTTCATCTCAATGCTCCATGAACCCTGTCATCACAATGCACCATGCCCATCATCATAATGATTCATGCTATTGTCATCACAATGAAATTAAAATGCTCCATGACCTCTGTCATCACAATGCTCCAAACCCTTCTGATCACAATGTCCCATAACACTTGTCATCACAATACCCCATTACGCTCGTCATCACAAATATGCAAGGTCTTCTCATCACAATGCTCCATGACCTTTGTCACCACAATGCTCAATACACTTGTCATCACAATGCTCCGTGACACTTGTCATCAGTATGCTCCTTGAACACTGTCATGACAAGGATCCATGCATTTTTCATCACAATGATCCATTCCCTTTTCATGACAATGCTCCAAGACCACTGTTATCACAGTGCTCTGTGACTTCAGTCATCACAGTCCTTCAAGACATTTGTCATCACAATGGTCCATGACCTCATCACACAAAGCTCTGTGACCTTTGTCACTACATGGCTCCATGAAGTTTTAATCACAATGCTCTGTGATCCTTGCCATCACAAAGCTCCATGCCTTTGTCAGCACAATGCTCCATGACCCTTGTCATCACAATGCTCGATGCGTGTGTCAGCACAATGCTCCATAACCCATGTCATCACAATGCGCCATGCACTTGTCATCATAATGCTCCACATCTTTGTCATCAAAATGCTCCATAAACCTTGTCATCACAATGCTCCATGCACTTCTCCTCAAAATGCTCTCTCACCACTGATATCACAATGTTCCATCACTAGTCATCACAATACTCCCTCACCCCTGTCATCACAATGATCCATGACCCCTGTCATCACAATGCTCCATGCCCTTATCATCACAATGCTCCATGACACCTGACATCACAATGTTCCATAACCCCTGTAATCAAAATGCTCCATGACCCTTTTCATCACAAAGCTCCATGACCACTGACATCACAATGTTCCATAACCACTGTCATCAAAATATTCCATGACACTTTTCATCAATTTGCTCCATGATCTTGTCATCACAATGCTCCCAGCCCTTCTCATCACAATGCACTACGACCTTGTCATCAAAATGCTCCATGACCTTTGATATCACAAAGCTCCATGAATCTTGGCATCACAATACTCCATGCCATTTTATCACAATGCTACATGAAACCTCTCATCACATTGCTCCATGACCCTTTGCATCTCAATACTACATGCCATTTTATCACGATGCTACATGAAACCTCTCATCACATTGCTCCATGACCTTGTCAGCACAATGCTCCATGACGCTTGTCATCACAATGCTCGATACTCTTCTCATCACAATGCTCCAT
The DNA here is from genome assembly GCF_949752795.1 of Hyperoodon ampullatus. Classification (NCBI taxonomy): domain Eukaryota; kingdom Metazoa; phylum Chordata; class Mammalia; order Artiodactyla; family Ziphiidae; genus Hyperoodon; species Hyperoodon ampullatus. The sequence continues at coordinate 2,863,059 of NW_027641092.1, forward strand.
GCCCTTGTCATTACAGTCCTCCATGACACATGTATCACAGTGTTCCGCGCCCTAGTCATCACAATGCTCCATGCCTAATCTCATCACAATAAAAGATGAAATTTTCAGAGTAATGTTCCATGCCCTTGTCATCACAATGCTCCATTACCCCTGTCATAACAATGCTCCATGACCCCTGCCATCACAATGTTCCACGGCCTTGTCATCCAAGGCTCCATGACCCTTGTCATCATAGTGCTCCAAGACATCAGTAATCACAATGCTCCATGCCCTTGTTGTCACAATGATTATTGTCACATGTCATCAGAATTCTCCATGGACTTCTCATTAAAATGCTCCATTCCCTTGTCATCACAATGCTCCAAAACCTCTGTAATCACAATGCTCCATGCCCCTTGTCATTAAAGAGCTCCATGACGCTCGTCATCACAATTATCCGTGAACTTCTCATCACAATGCTCCACGGTCTTGCCATCACAATGCTCCATGGACTGGTCAACACAATGCTCCATGTCCGATGTCATCACAATTCTCCACGTCCTTGTCATCACAATGCTCCATGACACTTCTTATCACAATGTTACATGATCTTGTCATCACAATTCTTCATAAACTTGTCATCGCAATGCTCTATGACCACTGTCATAGCAAGCTCCATGCACTTGTCATCACAATGCTTCACGACGATGTCATCAAAATTCTCAATGGCCCTTGTCATCACAATGCTCCATGCCCTTGTCATCACAATGCTCCATGACCCTTGTCATCACAATGTCCCAAGCTCTTGTCATCAAAATGCTCCATTACCTTTGTCATCACAATCCTTCAAGACACTTGGTATCACAATGCTCCATGCCATTGTCATCACAATGGACAATGACATATGTCATCACAATGCTCCCTGACACCTATCTTCACAATACTCCATGACCTTTTCATCACAATGTTCCATGCCCTTGTCATCACAATGTGCCATGCCCACTGTCATCACAATAATCCATGAAACTTGTCAGACCAATGTTCCATGCCCCAGTCATCACAATGCACCATGCCCTTGTCATCACAATGCTCAATGACCACTGTCATCACAATGCTCCGTGACTCCAGTCATCACAATGCTTCATGACCTTTGTCATCACAATGGTCCATTCCCTCGTCACAAAAGGCTCTGTGACCTTTGTCACCACAATGCTAAATGTCCTTGTCATCACAAAGCTCCATGACACATGTCATCAGAATGCTCCATTGCCTTCTCATAAAAATGCTCCTTGCCCTTGTCATCACAATGCTTCAAAACCCCTGTAATCACAATGCTCCATGCACCTTTTCATCAGAATGCTCCATGACCCTTTTCATCAAAATGCTCCATGATCCCTGACATCACAATGTTCCATAACCCCTGTAATCAAAATGTTCAATGACACTTTTCATCAATTTGCTCCATGACCCTGTCATCACAATGCTCCCTGCCCTTCTCATCACAATGCACCACGAACTTGTCATCAAAATGCTCCATGACCTTTGTCATCACAAGCTCCATGACCCTTGGCATCACAATGCTCCATGCCATTTCATCACAATGCTACATGAAACGTCTCATCACATTGCTCCATGCCCTTGTCAGCACAATGCTCCATGACGCTTGTCATCACAATGCTCGATACTCTTCTCATCACAATGCTCCATGCCCTTGTCATTACAATCCCCCATGACACATGTGTCACAGTGTTCAGTGCCCTAGTCATCACAATGCTCCATGCCGAATCTCATCACAATAATCCATGAAATTTTCAGACCAATATTCCATGCCCTTGTCATCACAATGCTCCATTACCCCTGTCATAACAATGATGCCTGCCATCACAATGTTCCACGGCCTTGTAATACAAGGATCCTTGACCATTGTCATCACAGTGCTCCAAGACCCCTATAATCACAATTTTCCATGCCCGTGTCATCACAAAGATTCATGACACATGTCATCAGAATGCTCCGAGGCCTTCTCATCACAATGCTCCATGCCCTTGTCATCACAATGCTCCAAGACCCCTGTAATCACAATGCTCCATGCCTCTTGTCATTACAGTGCTCTATGACGCTCGTCATCACAATTATCCGTGATCTTCTCATCACAGTGCTCCACGGTCTTACCATCACAATGCTCCATGTCCCATGTCATCACAATTCTCCAAGTACTTGTCATCGCAATGCTCTATGACCCCTGTAATCACAATGCTCCATGTCCTTTTCATCACAAAGCTCCATGACGCATGTCATCAGAATGCTCCATTGCCTCCACATCACAATACTCCATGCCCTTGTCAACACAATGTTCCATAACCCCTGTTATCAAAAGGTTCCCTGACACTTTTCATCAATTTGCTCCAAGACCCTGTCATCACAATGCTCCCTGCCCTTCTCATCACAATGCCCCATGACTTTTGTCATCACAAAGCTCCATTACCTCTGTCATAAGAATGATCCATGACCCCTGCCATCACAAGTTTCCACGGCCTTGTCATCCCAAGCCTCCACGGCATTGTCATCACAAGCCTCCATGACCCATGTCATCACAATGCTCCAAGACCCCTGTAATCACAATACTCCATGCCCTTGTCATCACAAAGCTCCATGACACATGTCATCTGAATGCTCCATGGCCTTCTCATCACAATGCTCCATGCCCTTGTCTTCACAATGCTCCAACATCCCTGTAATCAAAATGCTCCATGCCCCTTTTCATCCCAATGCTCCATGAACCCTGTCATCACCATTGACCGTGTCCATCACCATAATATTTCATGCTATTGTCATCACAATGAAATCAAAATGCTCAATGACCTCTGTCATCACAATGCTCCATGACGCCTGACATCACAATGTTCCATAACCCCTGTCATCAAAATGTTCCATGACACTTTTCATCAAATTGCTCCATGACACTGTCATCACAATGCTCCCTGCCCTTCTCATCACAATGCACCACGCCCTTGTCATCAAAATGCCCCATGAAGGGCTTCCCTGGTGGCGCAGTGGTTGAGAGTCCGCCTGCCGATGCAGGGGATGCGGGTTCGTGCCCCGGTCTGGGAAGATCCCACATGCCGCAGAGCGGCTGGGTCCGTGCGCCATGGCCGCTGAGCCTGCGCATCCAGGAGCCTGTGCTCCGCAATGGGAGAGGCCACAGCAGTGAGAAGCCCGCGTAACGCAAAAAAAAAAAAAAAAAAAAAAAAAAAAAAATGCCCCATGACCCTTGTCATCACAAAGCTCCATTACCCCGGTCATAACAATGATCCTTGAACCCTGCCATCACAATGTTCCACGACCTTGTCATCACAAGCCTCCATGACCCTTGTCATCACAATGCTACAGGACACCTGTAATCACAATGCTGCATGCCCTTGTCATCACAATGCTCCAACAACCCTGTAATCACAATGCTCCATGCCCCTTTTTAACTCAATGTTCCAAGCCCCTTTTTATCTCAATGCTCCATGAACCCTGTCATCAAAATGCACCGTGTCCATCACCATAATATTTCATGCTATTGTCATCACAATGAAATCAAACTGCTCAATGACCTCTGTCATCACAATGCACCAAACCCTTCTGATCAAAATGTTCCATAACACTTGTCATCACAATGCCCCATGAGGCTGGTCATCACAATTATCAGTGGTCTTCTCATCACAATGCTCCATGATCTTTGTCATCACAATGCTCAATACACTTATCATCACAATGCTCCCTGACCCTTCTCATCAGTATGCTCCTTGAACCCTGTCATGACAAGGCTCCATGCATTTTTCATCACAATGATCCATTCCCTTTTCATCACAGTGCTCCAAGAACCCTGCAATAAAAATGCTCCATGTACTTGTCATCACAAAGCTCCATGACGCATGTCATCAGAATGTTCCATAGCCTTCTCATCACAATACTCCATGCCCATGCCATCACAATGCTTCAAAACCCCTGTAATCACAATGCTCCATGCACTTTTTCATCACAATGATCCATAACCCTTTTCATCAAAATGCTCCATGACCCCTCACATCACAATGTTCCATAACCCCTGTCATCAAAATGTTCCATGACACTTTTCATCAATTTGCTCCATGCCCTTGTCATCACAATGCTCCAAGACCCCTGTAATCACAATGCTCCATACCACTTTTCATCTGAATGCTCCATGAACACTGTCATCACAATGCACCATGCCCATCATCATAATGCTTCATGCTATTGTCATCAAAATGAAATCAAAATGCTCCATTACCTCTGTCATCACAATGTTCTAATCCCTTGTGATCACAATGTTCCATAACTCTTGTCATCACAATGCCCCTTGACGCTGGTCATCACAATTATCCATGGTCTATTCATCACAATGCTCCATGACCTTTGTTATCACAATGCTCAATACACTTATCATCACAATGCTCCCGGACACTTATCATCAGTATGCTCCTTGAACACTGTCATGAGAAGGCTCCATGCACTTTTAATCACAATGATCCATTTCCTTTTGATCCCAATGCTCCAAGACCCCTCTAATCACAATGCTCCATGTCTTTGTCATCACAGAGCTCCATGACACATGTCATCAGAATGCTCCATGGCCTTCTCATCACAATGCTCTATGCCCTGGTCATCACAATGCTTCAAAATCCCTGTAATCACAATGCTCTATTCACCTTTTCATCAGTATGCTCCATGATTATTCTCATCACAAGGCTCCAAGTCCCTCTCATCAAAATTCTCCAGGACCTTCCCATCACATTGCTCCATTCCCTTCTCATCACAATGCTCCATGACCCCTGTCATCACAATACTCTATGTACATTTTCAGCCCAATGCTCAATGACCGTCTCATTACAATGCTCCATGACCCATGTAATCACAATGTTCCATGACCACAGTCATCAAAATGCTCCATGACCCCTGTCATAACAATGGTGCATGCCCTCGTCATCAAAAGGCTCTGTGACATTTGTCACCACAATGCTCCATGAAATTTTCATGACAATGTTCTCTTACTCATGTCATCACTGTGCTCCATGCCTTTGTCAGCACAATGCTCCATGACCCTTGTCATCACAATGCTCCATGTGCTGGTCCGCACAATGCCCCATGACCTGTGTCATCACAATGCGACATGTGCTTGTCATCACAATGCTCCACAACATTGTCATCACAGTGCTCCATAAACCTTTTCGTCACAATGCTCCATGCACTTCCCATCAAAATGCTCTCCCATCACTGATATCATAATGTTCCATCACTAGTCAACACAATACTCCCTCACCCCTGTCATCACAATGTTCCATGACCCCTGTCATCACAATGCTCAATGACACTTTTCATCACAATGCTCCCTGACCCCTGACATCACAATGTTCCATAATCCCTGTCATCAAAATGTCCCATGACACTTTTCATCAAATTGCTCCATGACCCTTTGATCACAATGCTCACTGCCCTTCTCATCACAGTGCACCAAGCCCTTGTCATCAAAACCCTCCATGACCTTTGTCATCACAAAGCTCCGTGACCCTTGGCATCACAATGCTCCATGCCATTGTCATGAAAATGCTCCATGAACCCTCTCAACACATTGTTACATGTCCTTGTCATCACAGGCTCCATGATGCTTTTCATCACAATGCTCGATGCTCTTTTTAACACAAAGCTCCAAGGCTTGTCATTGCAATCCTCCATGACCCATGTATCACAGTGTTCCGTGCCCTTGTCATCACAATGCTCCATGCCCCCTCTCATCACAATAATCCATGAAAATTTTCAGACCAATGCTCCATGCGCTTGTCATGAAAATGCTCCATTACCACTGTTATAACAATGCTCCATGAAAACTGCCATTAAAATGTTCCACGGCCTTCTCATCACAAGGCTCCATGACCCTTGTCATCACAATGCTCCAAGACACCTGTAATCACAATGCTCCATGCCCTTGTCATCACAAAGCTCCATGACGCATGTAATCAGAATACGCCTTCGTCTTCTCATCACAATGCTCCATGACCTGGTCATCACAATGCTCCAAGACCACTGTAATCACAATGCTCCATGCCCCTTTTCATCTCAATGCTCCATGAACACTGTCATCACAATGCACCATGCCCATCATCATAATGCTTCATGCTATTGTCATCACAATGAAATCAAAATGCTCCATGACCTCTGTCATCACAATGCTCCAAACCCTTGTGATCACAATGTTCCATAACACTTGTCATCACATGCCACATGACGCTCGTCATCACAATTATGCAAGGTCTTCTCATCACAATGCTCCATGACCTTTGTCATCACAATGCTCAATACACTTGTCATCACAATGCTCCCTGACATTTGTCGAGAGTATGCTCCTTGAACCCTGCGATGACAAAGCTCCGTGCCTTTTTCATCACAATGATCCATGCCCTTTTCATCACAATGCTCAAAGTCCCCTGTAATCACAATGCTCCATTCCCCTTTTCATCACAAACATCCATGATACATGTCATCAGAATGCTCCATGGCCTTCTCATCACAATGCTCCATGCCCTTGTTATCACAGTGCTCCAAGACCCCTGTCATCACAATACTCCATGAATATTTTCAGCCCAATGCTCCATGATCTTCTCATCACAATGCTCCATGATCCCTGTCTTCACAACGCTCAGTGCTCCTTGAAATCAAAATGATCCATGACCTCTGTCATCACAATGCTCCAAACCCTTGTGATCACATTGTTCCACAACACTTGTCATCACAACGCTCCATGATGCCTGTCATCACAATACTCCATGCCCTTGTCATCACAATACTCCATGACCTTTGTCATCACAATGCTCAATACACTTGTCATCACAATTCTCCCTGACACTTGTCATCAGAATGCTCCTTGAACGCTGTCATGAAAAGCCTCCATGCCTTTTACATCACAATGCTCCATGCCCTTTTCATCACAATGCTCCATGCCATTGTCATCACATTACTCCACAAGGTTGTCATCAGAATGCTCCATGACCCATGTCTTCACAATGCTCCATGACCCCTGTCATCACAATGCTCCATGAACCCTGTCATCACAATGCTCCATGCCCCTTGTCATTACAGTGCTGCATGATGCTCGACATCACAATTATCCATGGTCTTCTCATCACAGTGCTCCAAGGTCTTGCCATCACAATGCTCCATGACACTTCTCATCAAAATGTTACATGATCTTGTCATCACAATTCTCCATGCACTTGTCATCGCAATCCTCATTGACCCCTGTCATAGCAAGCTCCAAGTTCTTTTCATCACAGTGCTTCACGACATTGTCATCAAAATTCTCAATGGCCTTTGTCATCACAGTGCTCCATGCCCTTGTCATCACAGTGCTCCATGACCATTGTCATCAAAAAGCTCCAAGCCCTTGTCATCACAATGCACCATTACCTTTGTCATCACAATCCTCCATGACACTTGTCTTCACAATGCTCCATGCCCTTGTCATCACAATGTGCCATGCCTACTGTCATCTCAATAATCTATGAAACTTTTCAGACCCATGTCCCATGCCCCTGTCATCACAATGCTCCATGCCCTTGTCATCACAATGCTCCGTGTTTCCAGTCATCACAATGCTTCATGACCTTTGGCATCAAAATGGTCCATGCCCTCGTCATCACAGGGCTCTGTGAAATTTGTCAACATAATGCTCCATGAACTTTTCATTCACAATGCTCTGTGACCCTTGCCATCACAATGCTCCATGCCTTTGTCAGCAGAGTGCTCCATGACCCATGTTATCACAATGCTCCATGCGCTTGTTATCAAAATTTTCCACAAACTTTTCATCAAAATGTTCCATAGAACTTGTCATCACAATGCTCCATGTACTTCTCATCAAAATGCTCTCTCACTACTGATATCAAAATGTTCCATCACTAGTCATCACAATACTCCCTCACCCCTGTCATGACAATGTTCCACGGCCTTGTCATCACAAGGCTCCATGACCCTTGTCATCACATTGCTCCAAGACCCCTGTAGTCACAATGCTCCATGCTATTGTCATCACAAAGCTCCATGACGCATGTCATCAATCTGCTCCATGGTCTTCTCATCCCAATGCTCCATGCCCTTGTCATCACAATGCTCCAAGACACCTGTTATCAAAATGCTCCATGCCACTTTTCATCTCAATGATCCATGAACTCTGTAATCAAAATGAACAATGCCCATCATCAAAATGCTTCATGCTATTGTCATCACAATGAAATCAAAATGCTCAATGACCTCTGTCATCACAATGCACCAAACCCTTGTGATCACAATGTTCCATAACACTTGTCATCACAACGCCCCATGATGCTCATCATCACAATTATCCATGGTCTTCTCATCACAGTGCTCCATGACCTTTGTCATCACAATGCTCAATACACTTGTCATCACAATGCTTCCTGACACTTGTCGTAAGAATGCTCCTTGAACCCTGTCATGAAAAGGCTCCAAGCCTTTTTCATCACAATGTTCCATGCCCTTTTGATCACAATGCTCCATGCCATTGTCCTCACATTACTCCACAAGCTTGTCATCAGAATGGTCCATGACCCTTGTCATCACAATGATCCATGACACCTGTCATCACAATGCTCTATGCCCCTTGTCATTACAGTGCTCCATGATGCTCATCATCACAATTACCCATGGTCTTCTCATCACAGTGCTCCACGGTCTTTCCATCACAATGCTCCATGCACTGGTCATCACAATTCTACATGTCCTTATCATCAAAATGCTCCATGACACTTCTCATCACAATGTTACATGATCTTGTCAATACAATTCTCCATGCACTTGTACATCACAATGCTCCATGACCCTTGTCATAGAAAGCTCGGTTCGCTTTTCATCACAATGCTTCACGACCTTCTCATCAAAATTCCCAATGGCCCTTCTCCTCACAATGCTCCAAGATCTTGTCATCACAGTGCTCCATGACCCTTGTCATCACGATGCTCCAAGCCCTTGTCATCACAATGCTCCATTACTTTGTCATCACAATCCTCCATAACACTTGGCATCACAATGCTCCATGTCCTTGTCATCACAAACTCCATGACGCATGTCAGCAGAATGCTCCATTGCCTTCTCATCACAATGCTCCATGCCCTTGTAATCACATTGCTTCAAAACCCCTGTAATCTCAATGCTCCATGCACCTTTTCATCAGAATGCTCCATGCCCTTGTCATCACAATGCTCCATGTCCCTTGTGATCACAATGCTCCAAGCCACTGTCATCACAATGCTCCATTACCTTTGTCATCACAATCCTGCATGACACTTGGCATCACAATGCTCCATGACATTGTCATCTCCATGGACCATGACATATGTCATCACAACGCTTCCTGTCACCTGTCTTCACAATATTCCATGACCTTGAAATCACAATGCTCCATGCCCTTGTCATCAATATGCACCATGTCCACCATCATCACAATAATCCATGAAACATGTCAGACAAATGTTCCATGCACCTGTCATCAAAATTCTGCATGCCCTTGTCATCACAATGCTCCATGATGCCTGTCATGACAATGCTCCATGACTCCAGTCATCACAATGCTTCATGACCCTTGGCATCACAGTGCTCCATGCAATTGTCATCACAATGCTCAATGAAATATCTCATCACATTGCTCCATGCGCTTGTCATCACAATGCTCGATTACACCTATCAAAACAATGCTCCATGGCCCCTGCCATCACAATGTTCCACTGCCTTGTCATCAGAAGGCTCCATGACCCTTGTCATCACAATGCTCCTAAGACCTCTGTAATCACAATTCTCCATGCCACTTTTCATCTCAGTGCTCCATGAACACTGTCATCACAAAGCTCCATGACCCTTGTCATCACAATGTTCCAAGACCTCTGTAATCACAATTCTCCATGCCAATTTTCATCTCAATGCCCCATGAACACTGTCATCACATTGTACCATGCCCATCATCATAATGATCCATGCTATTGTCATCATAATGAAATCAAAATGCTCCATGTCCTCTGTCATCACAATGCTCCGAACGCTTCTGATCACAATGTTCCATTACACTTGTCATCACATGCCCCATGACGCTCGTCATCACAATTATGCAGGGTCTTCTCATCACAGTGCTCCATGACATTTGTCACCACAATGCTCAATACACTTGGCATCACAATGCTCGCTGACACTTGTCATCAGTATGCTCCTTGAACACTGTCATGACAAGGCACTATGCCTTTTTCATCACAATGATCCATTCCGTTTTCATCACAATGCTCCAAGACCCCTGTTATCACAATGCTCCGTCACTCCAGTCATCACAATGCTTCATGACATTTGTCATCACAATGGTCCATGACCTGGTCACACAAAGCTCTGTGACCTTTGTCACCACAATGCTCCATTAAATTTTTATCACAATGCTCTGTGACCCTTGTCATCACAAAGCTCCATGTCTTTGTCAGCACAATGCACCATGACCCTTGTCATCACAATGCTCGATGTGCGTGTCAGCACAATGCTCCATAACCCATGTCATCAAAATGCACCATGCACTTGTCATCACAATGCTCCACATCCTTGTCATCACAATGCTCCATAAACCTTGTCATCACAATGCTCCATGCACTTCTCCTCAAAATGCCTTCTCACCACTGATATCACAATGTTCCATCACTAGTAATTACAATACTCCCTCACCCCTGTCATCACAATATTCCATGACCCCTGTAATCACAATTCTCCATGCCCTTGTCATCACAAAGCTCCATGACGCATGTCATCAGAATGCTCCATGGCCTTCTCATCACAATGCTCCATGCACTTGGCATCACAATGCTCCAACACCCCTGTAATCACAATGCTCCAACACCCCTGTAATCACAATGCTCCATGCCCCTTTTCATCTCAATGCTCCATGAACCCTGTCATCACAATGCCCGTGACCATCACCATAATATTTCATGCTATTGTCATCACAATGAAATCAAAATGCTCCATGTCCTCTGTCATCACAATGCTCCAAACCCATCTGATCACAATGTTCCATAACACTTTTCATCACATGCCCCATGACGCTCGTCATCACAATTATGCAAGGTCTTCTCATCACAATGCTCCATGACCTTTGTCACCACCATGCTCAATACACTTGGCATCACAATGCTCGCTGACACTTGTCATCAGTATGCTCCTTGAACACTGTCATGACAAGGCTACATGCCTTTTTCATTACAATGATCCATTCCCTTTTCATCACAATGCTCCAAGAACCCTGTAATCACAATGCTCCATGGCCTTGTCATCAAAAACTCCATGACGCATGTCAGCAGAATGCTCCATTGCCTTCTCATCACAATGCTCCATGCCCTTGTAATCACATTGCTTCAAAACCCCTGTAATCTCAATGCTCCATGCACCTTTTCATCAGAATGCTCCATGCCCTTGTCATCACAATGCTCCATGACCCTTGTCATCGCAATGTTCCAAGCCCTTGTCATCAAAATGCTCCATTACATTTGTCATCACAATCCTCCATAACACTTGGTATCACAATGCTCCATGCCATTGTCATCACAATGGACAATGACATATGTCATCACAATGCTCCCTGACACCTGTCTTCACAATACTCCATGACCTTGTCATAACAATGTTCCATGCCCTTGTCATCTCAATGTTCCATGCCGAATGTCATCACAATAATCCATGAAACTTTTCAGACCAATGATCCATGCCCCTTTCATCACATTGATCCATGCCCTTGTCATCACAATGCTCCATGACCCATTTCATCACAATGCACCGTGACTCCAGTCATCACAAAGATTCATGACCTATGTCTCCACAATGATCCATGCCCTCGTCAAACAAGGCTCTGTGGTCTTTGTCACCACAGTGCTCCATGAAATTTTCACCAGAGTGCTCTGTGTCCCTTGTCATCACAATGCTCCATGCCTTTGTCAGTACAATGCTCCATGACACTTGTCATCAAAATGCTCCATGCGCTTGTAAGCACAATGCTCCATGAAACATGTCATCACAATGTGCCATGCTCTTGTCATCACAATGCTCCACATCCTTTTCATCGCTATGCTCCATAAAACTTGTCATCACAATTCTCCATGCACTTCTCATCAAAAAGCTCTCTCACCACACATATCACAATGTTCCATCACTAGTCATCACAATACTCGCTCACCCCTGTCATCACGATGTTCCATAACCACTGTCACAAAATGCTCCATGACCCATTTCATCACAATGCTTCATGACACCTGACATCACAATGTTCCATAACCCCTGTCATCAAAATATTCCATGACCCTTTTATTCAAATTGATCCATGACCCTGTCATCACAATGCTCCCTGCCCTTCTCATCACAATGCACCACGCCATTGTCATCAAAATGCCCCATGATATTTGTCATCACAAAGCTCCATGACCCTTGGCATCACAATGCTCCATGCCATTGTCATCACAGTGCTCAATGAAATCTCTCATCACATTGCTCCATGCCCTTGTCATCACAATGGTCCATTACACCTGTCATTACAATGCTCCATGAGCCCTGCCATCACAATGTTCCACGGACTTGTCATCACAAGGCTCCATGACCCTTGTCATCAAAATGCTCCAAGGGGGCTTCCCTGGTGGCGCAGTGGTTGAGAGTCCGCCTGCTGATGCAGGGGACATGGGTTTGTGCCCCGGGCCGGGAAGATCCCACATGCCACGGAGCGGGTGGGCCCATGAGCCATGGCCGCAGAGCTTGCGCATCCGGAGCCTGTGCTCCACAACGGGAGAGGCCACAACAGTGAGAGGCCCGCGTACTGGAAAAAAAAAATGCTCCAAGACCTCTGAAATCACAATTCTCCATGCCACTTTTCAACTCAATGCTCCATGAACACTGTCATCACAATGCACCATGCCCATCATCATAATGATTCATGCTATTGTCATCACAATGAAATCAAAATGCTCCATGTCCTCTGTCATCACAATGCTCCAAACCCTTCTGATCACAATGTTCCATAACACTTGTCATCACATGCCCCATGATGCTCGTCATCACAATTATGCAAGGTCTTCTCATCACAATGCTCCATGAACTTTGTCACCACAATGCTCAATACACTTGGCATCACAATGCTCGCTGACACTTGTCATCAGTATGCTCCTTGAACACTGTCATGACAAGGCTCCATGCCTTTTTCATCACAATGATCCATTCCCTTTTCATCACAATGCTCCAAGACCCCTGTAATCACAATGCACCATGTACTTTTCATCACAAAGCTCCATGACGCATGCCATCAGAATGATCCATTGCCTTCTCATCACAATGCTCCATGCCCTTGTCATCACATTGCTTCAAAACCCCTGTAATCTCAATGCTCCATGCACCTTTTCATCAGAATGCTCCATGCCCTTGTCATCACAATGCTCCATGACCCTTGTCATCGCAATGTTCCAAGCCCTTGTCATCAAAATGCTCCATTACCTTTGTCATCACAATCCTCCATGACACTTGGTATCACAATGCTCCATGCCATTGTCATCACAATTGACAAAGACATATGTGGACACAATGCTCCCTGACACCTGTCTTCACAATATTCCATGACCTTGTCATCACAAAATTCCATGCCCTTGTCATCACAATGCACCATGCCCACTGTCATCACAATAATCCATGAAACATGTCAGACCAATGTTCCATGCCCCTGTCATCACAATGCTCCATGCCCTTGTCATCACAATGCTCCATGACCCCTGTCATCACAATGTTCCGTGACTCCAGTCTTCACAATGCTTCATGACATTTCTCCACACAATGGTCCATGCCCTCGTCACACAAGGCTCTGTGACCTTGGTCACCACAATGCTCCATGCCCTTGTCATCTCAATGCTCCATGCCCACTGTCATCACAATAATCCATGAAACTTGTCAGACCAATGTTCCATGCCCCTGTCATCACATTGCTCCATGCCCTTGTCATCAAAATGCTCCATGACCCCTGTCATCACAATGCTCCGTGACTCCAGTCATCAAAATGATTCATGACCTTTCACATCACAATGGTCCATGCCCTCGTCACACAAGGCTCTGTGATATTTTTCACCACAATGCTCCATGAAATTTTCATCACAATGCTCTGTGTCACTTGTCATCAAAATGCTCCATGCCTTTGTCAGCACAATGCTCCATGACACTAGTCATCAAAATACTCCATGCGTTTGTCAGCACATTGCTCCATGACACATGTCATCAGAATGTGCCATGCTCTTTTCATCACAATGCTCCACATCCTATACATCGCTGTGCTCCATAAAATTTGTCATCACAATGCTCCATGCACTTCTCATCAAAATGCTCTGTCACCTCCTATATCACAATGTTCCATCACTAGTCATCACAATACTCGCTCACCCCTGTCATCACAATGTTCCATGACCACTGTCATCACAGTGCTACATGCCCTTATCATCACAATGCTCTATGACCCCTGACATCACAATGTTCCATAACCCCTGTCACAAAATGCTCCATGACCCATTTCATCACAATGCTTCATGACCCCTGACATCACAATGTTCCATAACCCCTGTCATCAAAATATTCCATGACCCTTTTATTCAAATTGCTCCATGACCCTGTCATCACAATGCTCCATGCCCTTGTCATCAAAATCCTCCATGACGCTGTCATCACAATGCTCCATGCCCTTGTCATCAAAATGCTCCATGACCCCTGTCATCACAATGCTCCGTGACACCAGTCATCACAATGATTCATAACATTGTCCTTACGATGGTCCATGCCCTCGTCACACAAGGATCTGTGACCTTTGTCACCACAATGATCCATGCCCTTGTCATCTCAATGCTCCATGCCCACTGTCATCACAATAATCCATGAAACTTGTCAGACCAATGTTCCATGCCCCTGTCATCATATTGCTCCATGCCCTTGTCATCACAATGCTCCATGACCCCTGTCATCACAGTGCTCCGTGACTCCAGTCATCACAATGATTCTTTACCTTTCTCATCACAATGGTCCATGCCCTTGTCACACAAGGCTGTGTGATCTTTGTCACCACAGTGCTCCATGAAATTTTCATCACAATGTTCTGTGTCCCTTGTCATCACAATGCTCCATTCGTTTGTCAGCACAATGCTCCATGACACTTGTCATCAAAATGCTCCATGCGCTTGTCAGCAAAATGCTCCATGACCCATGTCATCACAATGTGCCATGCTCTTTTCATCACAATGCTCCACATCCTTTTCATCGCTCTGCTCCATAAAACTTGTCATCACAATGCTCCATGCACTTCTCATCAAAATGCTCTCTCACCACATATATCACAATGTTCCATCACTAGTCATCACATTACTTGCTCAACCCTGTCATCACAATGTTGCATGACCACTGTCATCACAGTGCTACATGCCCTTATCATCACAATGCTCCATGACCCCTGACATCACAATGTTCCATAACCCCTGTCACAAAATGTTCCATGACCCATTTCATCACAAAGCTTCATGACCCCTGACATCACAATGTTCCATAACCACAGTCATCAAAATATTCCATGACATTTTTATTCAAATTGCTCCATGACCCTGTCATCACAATGCTCCCTGCCCTTCTCATCACAGTGCACCACGCCATTGTCAGGAAAATGCCCCATGACATTTGTCATCACAAAGTTCCATGACCCTTGTCATCACAATGCTCCATGCCATTGTCATCACAATGCTCAATGAAATCTCTCATCACATTGCTCCATGCCCTTGTCATCACAATGCTCCATTAACCTGTCATAACAATGCTACATGACCCCTGCCATCACAATGATCCACGGCATTGTCATCACAATTCTCCATGACCCTTGTCATGACAATGCTCCAAGACCTCTGTAATCACAATTCTCCATGCCACTTTTCATCTCAATGCTCCATGAACACTGTCATCACAATGCACCATACCCATCATCATAATGATTCATGCTATTGTCATCACAATGAAATCAAAATGCTCCATGTCCACTGTCATCACAATGCTCCAAACCCTTCTGATCACAATGTTCCATAACACTTGTCATCACATGCCCCATGACGCTCGTCGTCACAATTATGAAAGGATTTCTCATCACAATGCTCCAGGACCTTTGTCACCACAGTGCTCAATACACTTGGCATCACAATGCTCGCTGACACTTCTCATCAGTATGCTCCATGAACACTGTCATGACAAGGCCCCCTGCATTTTTCATCACAATGATACATTCCCTTTTCATCACAATGCTCCATGACCCCTGTTATCACAATGCTCCGTGACTCCAGTCATCACAATGCTTCATGACATTTGTCATCACAATGGTCCATGGCCTCTTCACACAAAGCTCTGTGACCTTTGTCACCACAATGCTCCATGAAATTTTTATCAGAGTGCTCTGTGACCCTTGTCATCACAAAGCTCCATGCCTTTGTCAGCACAATGCTACATGACCCTTGTCATCACAATGCTCGATGCGCATGTCAGCACAATGCTCCATAACCCAAGTCATCACAATGCACCATGCACTTGTCATCACAATGCTCCACATCCTTGTCATGAAAATGCTTCATAGAACTTGTCATCACAATGCTCCATGCACTTCTCCTCAAAATGACTTCTCACCACTGATATCACAATGTTCCATCACTAGTCATCACAATACTCCCTCACCCCTGTCATCACAATATTCCATGACCCCTGTAATCAAAATTCTCCATGCCCTTGTCATCACAAAGCTCCATGACGCATGTTTTCAGAATGCTCCATGGCCTTCTCATCACAATGCTCCATGCCCTTGTCATCACATTGCTCCAAAACCCCTGTAATCTCAATGCTCCATGCACATTTTCATCAGAATGCTCCATGCCCTTGTCATCACAATGCTCCATGACCCTTGTCATCACAATGTTCCAAGCCCTTGTCATCAAAATGCTCCATTACCTTTGTCATCACAATCCTCCATGACACTTGGTATCACAATGCTCCATGCCATTGTCATCACAATGGACAATGACATATGTCATCACAAGGCTCCCTGACACCTGTCTTCACAATACTCCATGACCTTGTCATCACAATGTTCCATGACCTTGTCATCACAATGCGCTATGCCCACTGTCATCACAATAATCCATGAAACATGTCAGACCAATGCTCCATGACCATGACATCACAATGCACCATGCCCCTGTCATCACAATGCTCCATGCCCTGGTCATCACAATGCTCCATGACCCCTGTCATCACAATGCTTCATGAAATTTGTCCTCACAATGGTCCATGCCCTCGCCACACAAGGCTCTGTGACCTTTGTCACCACAGTGCTCCATGCCCTTGTCATCTCAATGATCCATGCCCACTGTCATCACAATAATCCATGAAACTTGTCAGACCAATGTTCCATGCCCCTGTAATCACAATGCTCCATGCCCCTATTCATCAGAATGCTCCATGAGAGCTGTCATCACAAGGCTCCATGGCCTTCTCATCACACTGCTCCAGGACCTTGACATCACAATGCTCCATTCCCTTGTCATCACAATGCTCCTTGACAACTGTCATCACAATACTCCATGAACATTTTCAGGCCAATGCTCTATGACCTTCTCATCACAATGCTACATGACCCTTGTCATCACAATGCTCCATGACCCCTCTCATCACAATGCTCCATGACACCAGTCATCACAATGCTCCATGCCCCTTGTCATTACAGTGATCCATGACGCTCTTCATCATAATTATCCATGGACTTTTCATCACAATGTTCCACGGTCTTGCTATCACAATTCTCCATGCCCTGTTCATCACAATGCTCCATGTCCCATGTCATTATAATTCTCCACGTCCTTGTCATCACAATGCTTCGTGACACTTCTAATCACAATATTACATGATCTTTTCATCACAATTCTCCATGCACTTTTCATTGCAAAGCTCAATGACCCCTGTCATAGCAAGCTCCATGCACGTGTCATCACAATGCTTCACAACGTTGTCATCAAAATTCTCAATGGCCCTTGTCATCACAATGCTCCATGCCCTTGTCATCACAATGCTCCATGATGCATGTCATCACAATGTTCCAAGCCCTTGTCATCAAAATGCTCCATTACCTTTGTCATCACAATCCTCCATGACACTTGTTATCACAATGCTCCATGCCATTGTCATCACAATGGACAATGACATATGTCATCACAATGCTCCCTGACACCTGTCTTCACAATACTCCATGACCTTGTCATCACAATGTTCCATGCCCTTGTCATCACAATTCGCCATGCCCACTCTCATCACAATAATCCATCAATCTTGTCAGAGCAATGCTCCATGACCCCTGTCATCACAATGCTCCGTGACTCCAGTCATCACAAATTTTCAAGACCTTTGTCATCACAGTGGTCCATGCCCTCTTCACACAAGGCTCTGTGATCTTTTTCACCACAATGCTCCATGAATATTTCATCGCAATGCTCTTTGTCCCTTGTCATCAAAATGCTCCATGCCTTTGTCACCACAATGCTCCATGCCCTTTTCAACACAATGCTCCATGCCCACTGTCATCACTATAATCCATGAAACTTTTCAGACCAATGTTCCATGCCCCTGTCATCACATTGCTCCATGCCCTTGTCATCACAATGCTCCATGACCCCTGTCATCACAGTGCTCCGTGACTCCAGTGATCACAATTCTTCATGACCGTTCTCATCATAATGGTCCATGCCCTCGTCACACAAGGCTTTGTGATCTTTTTCACCACAATGCTCCATGAATATTTCATCACAATGCTCTGTGTCCCCTGTCATCAAAATGCTCCATGCCATTGTCAGCACAGTGCTCCATGACACTTGTCATCAAAATGCTCCATGTGCTTGTCAGCACAATGCTCCATGACCAATGTCATCACAATGCGCCATACGCTTGTCATCACAATATTCCACATCTTTATCATTTTTATGCTGCATAACACTGGTCATCACAATGCTCCATGCACTTCTCATCCAAATGCTCTCTCACCACATATATCACAATATTCCATCACTAGTCATCACAATACTCCCTCACCCCTGTCATCACAGTGTTCCATGACCCCTGTCATCACAGTGCTACATGCCCTTATCATCACAATGATTCATGACCCCTGACATCACAATGTTCCATAACCCCTGTCACAAAATGCTATTGTCATCGCAATGAAATTAAAATGCTCCATGACCTCTGTCATCACAATGCTCCAAACCCTTCTGATCACAATGTTCCATAACACTTGTCCTCACAATACCCCATGACGCTTGTCATCACAATTATCCATGGTCTTCTCATCACAATGCTCCATCATCTTTGTCACCACAATGTTCAATACACTTTTCATCACAATGCTCCCTGACACTTGTCATCAGTATTCTCCTTGGACACTGTCATGACAAGGATCCATGCCTATTTCATCACAATGATCCATTCCCTTTTCATTACAATGCTCGAAGACCAATGTTATCACAATGCTCTGTGACTTCAGTCATGACAATGCTTCATGACATTTGTCATCACAATGGTCCATGACCTGGTCACACAAAGCTCTGTGACCCTTGTCACCACAATGCTTCATGAAATATTTTTCACAATGCTCTGTGATCCTTGTCATCACAAAGCTCCATGCCTTTGTCAGCACAATGCTCCATGACCCTTGTCATCACAATGCTCGATGCGCGTGTCAGCACAATGCTCCATAAACCATGTCATCACAATGCACCATTTATTTGTCATCACAATGCTCCAAATCCTTGTCATCAAAATGCTCCATAAACCTTGTCATCACAATGCTCCATGCACTTCTCCTCAAAATTCCTTCTCACCACTGATATCACAATGTTCCATCACTAGTCATCACAATACTCCCTCACCCCTGTCATCACAATATTCCATGACCCCTGTAATCACAATTCTCCATGCCCTTGTCATCACAAAGCTCCATGACGCATGTCTTTAGAATGCTCCATTGCCTTCTCATCAGAATGCTCCATGCCCTTGTCATCACAATGCTCCAACACCCCTGTAATCACAATGCTCCGTGCCCCTTTTCATCTCAATGCTCCATGAACCCTGTCATCACAATGCACCGTGCCCATCACCATAATATTTCATGCTATTGTCATCACAATGAAATCAAAATGCTCAATGACCTCTGTCATCACAATGCACCAAACCCTTCTGATCACAATGTTCCATAACACCTGTCATCACAGTGCCCCATGACGCGGGTCATCATAATTATCCATGGTCTTCTCATCACAATGCTCCATGATCTTTGTCATCACAATGCTCAATACACTTATCATCACAATGCTCCCTGACAGTAGTCATCAGTATGCTCCTTGAACCCTGTCATGACAAGGCTCCATGCATTTTTCATCACGATGATCCATTCCCTTTTCATCACAATGCTCCAAGACCCCTCTAATCACAATGCTCCATGTCCTTGTCATCACAAAGCTCCATGTTGCATGTCATCAGAATGCTCCATTGCCTTCTCATCACAATGCTCCATGCCCTTGTCATCACAATGCTCCATGACCCTTGTCATCTCAATGTTCCAAGCCCTTGTCATCAAAATGCTCCATTACCTTTGTCATCACAATCC
Source organism: Hyperoodon ampullatus (assembly GCF_949752795.1). Taxonomy (NCBI): domain Eukaryota; kingdom Metazoa; phylum Chordata; class Mammalia; order Artiodactyla; family Ziphiidae; genus Hyperoodon; species Hyperoodon ampullatus. Next base: position 2,883,823 of record NW_027641092.1, read on the forward strand.
TCCATGACACTTGGTATCACAATGCTCCATGCCATTGTCATCACAATGGACAATGACATATGTCATCACAATGCTCCCTGACACCTGTCTTCACAATACTCAATGACCTTGTCATCACCAAGTTGCATGCCCTTGTCATCACAATGCTCCAACACCCCTGTAATCACAATGCTCCATGCCCCTTTTCATCTCAATGCACCATGAAACCTGTCATCACAATGCTCCAAGCCCCTTATCATAATGCTTCATGCTATTGTCATCACAATGAAATCAAAATGCTCCATGACATCTGTCACCACAATTCTCCAAATCCTTGTGATCACAGTGTTCCTTAACACTTGTCATCAAAATGCCCCATGACGGTCGTCATCACTATTATGAATGGTTTTCTCATCACAATGCTCCATGACCTTTGTCACCACAGTCCTCAATACATTTATCATTACAATGCTCCCTGACACTTGTCATTAGTATGCTTCATGAACCCTGTCGTGAAAAGGCTCCATGCCTTTTTTATCACAATGATCCATTCCCTTAACATCACAATGCTCCAAGACCCCTGCAATCACAATGCTCCCTGCCCTTGTCATCACAAAGCTCCATGACGCATGTCATCAGAATGCTCCATGGCCTTCTCATCACAATGATCCATGCCCTTGGCATCACAATGCTCCAAGAACCCTGAAATCACAATACTCCGTGACTACAGTCATTGCAGTGCTTCATGACATTTGTCATCACAATGGTCCATGACCTCGTCACCGAAGGCTCTGTGACCTTTGTCACCACAGTGCTCCATGAACTTTCATCACAATTCTCTGTCACCCTTGTCATCACAATGCTCCATGCGTTTGTCAGCACAATGCTCAATGACCCTTGTCATCACAATGCTCCATGCGCTTGTCAGCACAATGCTTCATAACCCATGTCATCACAATGTGCCATGTGCTTGTCATCACAATGCTCCACATCCTTGTCATCAAAATGCTCCATAAACCTTGTCATCACAATGCTCCATGCACTTCTCATAAAAATGCTCTCTCACCAATGATATAACAGTGTTCCATCACTAGTCATCACAATACTCCCTCTCCCCTGTCATCACAATGTTCCATGACCCCGGTCATCAAAATGCTATATGCCCTTATAATCACAATGCTCCATGAGCGCTGACATCAGAATGTTCAATAATCCCTGTCACAAAATGCTCCATGACCCTTTTCATCACAATGCTCCATGACACCTGACATCACAATTTTCCAAATCCCCTCTCATCAAAATGTTCCATGACCCTTTTGATCAAATTGCTCCATGACCCTGTCATCACAATGCTCCCTGCACTTCTCATAACAATGCACCAAGGCCTTGTCATCAAAATGCTCCATGACATTTGTTATCACAAAGCTCCATGACAATTGGCATCACAATTCTCCATGCTATTATCATCAAATGCTCCTTGAACCCTCTCATCACATTGCTCCATGCCCTTGTCATCACAAAGCTCCATGACGCTTGTCATCGCAATGCTCGATGCCCTTCTCATCACAATGCTCCATGCCTTTATCATTACAATCCTCCATGACCTATGTATCATAGTGTTCCGTGCCCTTGTCATCACAATGCTCCATGCCCACTGTCATCACAATAATCCATGAAACTTTTCATACCAATGCTCCATGCCGTTGTCATCACAATGCTCCATTACCCCTGTCATTATAATGCTCCATGACACCTGCCATCACAAGGTTCCATGGCCTTGTCATCACAAGCCTCCATGACCCTTGTCATCACAATGCTCCAAGACCCTTCTAATCACAATGCTCCATGTCTTTGTCATCACAAAGCTCCATGATGCATGTCATCAGAATGCTCCATGGCCTTCTCATCACAATGCTCCATTCCCCTTTTCATCTCAATGCTCCATGAACCCTGTCATCACAATGTACCATGCCGATCATCATAATGCTTCATGCTATTGTCATCACAATGAAATCAAAATGCTCCATGACCTCTGTCATCACAATGCTCCAAACCCTTGTGATCAAAATGTTCCATAACACTTGTCATCACAATGCCCCATGACGCTGGTCATTACAATTATCCATGGTCTTCTCATCACAATGCTCCATGACCTTTGTCATCAGAATGCTCAATACACTTGTCATCACAATGCTCCCTGACACTTGTCGTCAGTATGCTCCTTGAACCCTGTCATGACAAGGCTCCATGCATTTTTCATCACAATGATCCATACCCTTTTCATCACAATCCTCCAAGACCCCTCTAATCACATTGCTCCATGCCCTTGTAATCACAATGCTCCATTGCCCATGTCATAACAATGCTCCATGACCCCTGCCATCACAATTTTCCACGGCCTTGTCATCACAAGGATCCAAGACCCCTGTAATCACAATGCTCTATGCCAGTTTTCATCAGAATGCTCCATGAGAATTGTCATCACAAGGCTACATCGTCCTCTCATCACAATGCTCCAGGACCTTGTCATCACAATGCTCCGTGACTCCAGTCATCACAATGCTTTATGACCTTTGACAACACAATGGTCCATTCCCTCGTCATCAAAAGGCTCTGTGATATTTGTCACCACAATGCTCCATGAAATTTTCATGACAATGCTCTGTTACCCATGTCATCACTATGCTCCATACCTTTGTCAGCACAATGTTCCATGACCATTGTCATCACAATGCTCCATGCGCTTGTCCGCACAATGCCCCAAGAACTGTGTCATCACAATGCGCCATGCGCTTGTCATCACAATGCTCAACAACATTTTCATCACAGTGCTCCATAAATCTTGTCATCACAATGCTCCATGCACTTCCCATCAAAATGCTGTCCCACCACGGATATCATAATGTTCCATCAATAGTCATCAAAATACTCCCTCACCCCTTTCATCACAATGTTCCAGGACCCCTGTCATCAAAATGCTCCATGACCCTTTTCATCATAATGCTCCATGACCCCTGACATCGCAATGTTCCATAACCACTTTCATCAAAATATCCCATGATATTTTTAATCAAATTGCTCCATGACCATTTCATCACAATGCTCTCTGCCGTTCTCATCAAAGTGCACCACACCCTTGTCATCAAAATGCTCTATGACCTTTGTCATCACAAAGCTCCATGACCCTTTGCATCACAATGCTCCATGCCATTGTCATAAAAATGCTCCATGAACACTCTCATCACATTGTTCCATGCAATTGTCATCACAGGCTCCATGATGCTTTTCATCACAATGCTCGATGCTCTTCTTAACACAATGCTCCATGCGCTTTTCATTAAAATCCGCGATGACCCATGTATCACAGTGTTCCGTGCCCTTGTCATCACAATGCTCCATGCCCCCTCTCATCACAATAAGCCATGAAACTTTTCAGACCAATGCTCCATGCCCCTGTCATCAAAATGCTCCATTACCCGTTATAATAATGCTCCATGACACCTGTCATTACAATGTTCCATGGCCTTATCATCACAAGGCTCCTTAACCCATGTCATCACAATGCTCCATGTCCTTGTCATCACAAAGCTCCATGACACATGTCATCAGAATGCTCCATGGCCTTCTCATTCACGATGCTCCATGCCCTTGTCATCACAATTCTCCTAGACCCCTGTAATCACAATGCTCAATGCCCCTTTTCATCTCAATGCTCCATGAACCGTGTCATCACAATTCACCATGCCCATCATCATAATGCTTCATGCTATTGTCATCAAAATGAAATCAAAATGCTCCATGACCTCTGTCATCACAATGCTCCAAACCCTTGTGATCACATTGTTCCATAACACTTGTCATCACAACGCCCCATGACGCTCATCATCACAATTATCCATGGACTTCTATTTACAATACTCCATGAACTTTGTCATCACAATGCTCAATACACTTGTCATCACAATGCTCCCTGACACTTGTCGTCAGTATGCTCCTTGAAACCTGTCATGACAAGGCTCCATGGCTTTTTAATCACAATGATCCATGCCCTTTTCCTGACAATGCTCCAAGACCCCTGTAATCACAATGCTCCATGCCCTTGTCATCACAAAGCTTCATGGCATATGTCTTCAGAATGCTCCATGGCCTCCTCATCACCATGCTCCATGCCCTTTTCATCACAATGCTCCTTTCCCTTGTCATCAAATTGCCCCATGACCTCTGTCATCACAATACTCCTTGAATATTTTCAGCCCAATGCTCCATGAACTTCTCATCACAATGCCCCATGAATCCTGTCATCACAATGCTCCATGACCCCTGTCATCACAATACTACGTGACTACAGTCATCACAATTCTTCATGACTTTTGTCATCAGAATGGTCCATGCCATTGTCACACAAGGCTCTGTGTCATTTGTCACCACAATGCTCCATGAACATTTCATCACAATGTTCTGTGACCCTTGTAATCACAATGTACCATGCCTTTGTCAGCACAATGATCCATGACACTTGTCATCACAATGTTCCATGCGCTTTTCAGCACAATGCTTTTTGACCCATGTCATCACAATGCTCCACATCCTTGTCACCACAATGCTCCATAAACCGTGTTATCACAATGCTCCATGCACTTCTCATCAAAATGCTCTCTCACCACTGATATCACAATGTTCCATCACAAGTCTTCACAATACTCCCTCACCCCTGTCATCACAATGTTCCATGACCCCTATCATCACAATGCTACATGCACTTATCATTAAATGCCCCATGACCCTGGACATCACAATGTTCCATAAACCCTGTCATCAAAATACTCCAATACCCTTTTCATCACAATGCTCCATGACCCCTGACACCACAATTTTCCATAACCACTCTCATCAAAATATTCCATGACCTTTTTCATCAAATTGCTCTATGACCCTTTTATCACAATGCTCCCTGCCCTTCTCTTCACAACGCACCTCGACCTTGTCATCAAAATGCTCCATGACATTTGTCATCACAAAGCTCCATGACCCTTAGCATCACAGTGCTCCATGCCATTGTCATCACAATGCTCCATGAAGCCTCTCATCACATTGCTCCATGCCCTTGTCATCACAAAGCTCCATGATGCTTGTGATCCCAATGCTTGATGCCCTTCTCATCACAATGCTTCATGCCCTTGTCATTACAATCCACCATGACCCATGTATCAAAGTGTTCCGTGCCCTTGTCATCACAATAATCCATGAAAATTTTCAGACCAATTCACCATGCCCTTGTCATCACAACGCACCATTACCACTGTCATAACACTGCTCCATGACACCTGCCCACACAAGGTTCCACGACCTTGTCATCACAAGACTCCATGACACTTTTCATCACAATGCTCCAAGACAATGTAATCACAATTCTCCATACCCATGTCTCACAAAGATCCATGACACATGTAATCAGAATGCTCCATGGCCTTCTCATTCACGATGCTCCATACCTTTGTCATCACAATGCTCCAAGACACCTGTAATCACAATGCTCCATGCCCCTTTTCATCTCAATGCTCCATGAACCCGGTCATAACAATGCACCATGCCCATCATCAAAATGCTTCATACTATTGTCATCACAATGAAATTAAAATGCTCCATGACCTCTGTCATCACAATGCTCCAAACCCTTGTGATCACAATGTTCCATAACACTTGTCATCACAATGCCCCATGACTCTGGTCATCACAATTATCCATGGTCTTCTCATCACAATGCTCGATGTTCTTTGTCATCACAATGCTCAAAACACTTGTCATCACAATGCTCCATGACACTTGTCGTCAGAATGCTCCTTGAACCCTTTCATGACAAGGCTCCATGCATTTTTCATCACAATGATCCATGCCTTTTTCATCACAGTGCTCCAAGACCACTCTAATCTCAATGCTCCTTGCCCTTGTCATCACAAAGCTCCATTATCCATGTCATTAGAATGCTCCATGGCCTTCTCATCACTATGCTCCATGACCTTGTCATCTCAATGCTCCAAGACCACTGTCATCATAATGATCCATGCCCCTTTTCATCAGAATGCTCCATGAGACTTGTCATCACAAGGCTCCATTGTCTTCTTATCACAATGCTCCAGGACCTTGTCATCACAATTCTCCATGCCCTTGTCATCACAATGTGCCTTCCCCACTGTCATAAAAATGATCCGTGAAACTTGTCAGACCAATGTTCCATGCCACTGTTATCACAATGCTCCATGCCCTTGTCATCACAATGCTCCGTGACACCAGTCATCACAAAGCTTCATGACCTTTGTCATCACAATGGGCCATGCCCTCGTCATCACAAGGCTCAGTGACCTTTGTCACCACAGTGCTCCATGAACTTTTCGTCACAAGGCTCTGTGAAACTTGTCATCACAATGCTCCTTGCCTTTGTCTGCACAATACTCCAGAAGCTTGTCATCAGAATGCTCCATGTCCCTTGTCATCACAATGATCCATGACACCTATCATCACAATTCTCCATGCCACGTGTCATTACAGTGCTCGATGACACTCGTCATCAAAATGCTCCATGGTCTTGCCATCACAATGCTCCATGCCCTGGACATCACAATGCTCCATGTCCCTTGTCATCACAATGCTCCATGACACTTCTCATCACCATGTTACATGCTCTTGTCATCACAATCCTCCATGCCATTGTCATCACAATGGACCATGACATATGTCATCACCATGCTCCCTGACACCTGTCTTCACAATACTCCATGACGTTGTCATCACAATGATCCATGCCCTTGTCATCACAATGCTCCATGCCCTTGTCTTCACAATGCACCATGCCTACACTCATCACAATAATCCATGAAAGTTGTCAGACCAATTCTCCATGCCCCTATCATCACAGTGCTCCATGCCGTTGTCATCACAATGTACCATGAACCCTGTCATCACATTGCTCCCTGACTCCACTCATCACAATGCTTCATGACCTTTGACATCAAGGTGGTCCATGCCCTGGTCATCAGAAGTCTCTGTGACGTTTCTCACCACAATGCTCCATGAACTTTTCATCACAATGCTCCATGACCCTTGTCATCACAAAGCGCCATGCGCTTCTCAGCACAATGCTCCATGACCCATGTCATCGCAATGTGTCATGCGCTTGTCATCACAATGCTCCACAACCTTGTCATCACAGTGCTCCATAAACCTTGTCATCACAATGCACCATGCACTTCTCATCAAAATGCTCTCTCACAACTGATATCACAATGTTCCATCACTAGTCATCACTATACTCCCTCACCCCTGTCATCACAATGTTCCATGACCCCTGTAATCACAATGCTCCATGCCCTTGTCATCACAAAGCTCCATGATGTATGTCATCAGAATGCTCCATGGCCTTTTCATCACAATGCTCCATGCCCTTGCCATCACAATGCTCCATTACACCTGTCATCACAATGCTCCTTGACCACTGTCAACAGAGCGCTCCATGACCCCTGACTGCACAGTGATCTGGGACACTTGTCATCAAAATGCTCCATGACACTTGTCATCACAATGATCCATGCGCTTGTCATCCCAATTCTCCATGACCCCTGTAATCAGAATGTTCCGTGATGCTTGTCATCCCAGTGCTCCATGACCCTGGGCATCACAATGCTCCATGCCATTGGCATCACAATGCTCCATGAACCCTCTCATCACATTGCTCCATGCCCTTGTCATCACAAAGCTCCATGACGCTTGTCATCACACTGCTCGATGCCATTCTCATCACAATGCTGCAGGCTCTTGTCATTACAATGTTCCATGGTCCATGTATCACCGTGTTCCGTGCCTTTGTCATCAAAATGCTCCATGCCCACTCTCATCACAATAATCCATAAAACTTGTCACATCAATGAACCATGCACTTGTCATCAAAAGGCTCCATTACCCGTGTCATAACAATGCTCCATGACCCCTGCCATCACAATGTTCCACGGCCTCATCATCACAAGGCTTCATGACCCTTGTCATCACAATTCTCCAAGAAAACTGTAATCGCAATGCTCCATGCACTTGTCATCACAAAGCTCCATGACGAATATCATCAAAATGCTCCATGACCTCTGGCATCTCAGTGCTCCAAACCATTGTGATCACAATGTACCATAAAACTTGTCATCACAATTCCCCATGACGCACCTCATCACAATTATCCATGGACTTCTCATCACAATGCTCCATGACCTGTGTCATCACAATGCTCAATACACTTGTCAGCTCAATGCTCCCTGACACTTGTCCTCAGTATGCTCCTTGAACCCTGTCATGACAAGGCTCCATGCCTTTTTCATCACAATGATCCATGCACTTTTCATCACAATGCTCCAAGACTCCTGTAATCACAATGCTCCATGCCCTTGTCATCGCAAAGCTCCATGACCCATATCATCAGAAGTCTCCATGGCCTTCTCATCACCATGCTCCATGCCCTTGTCATCACAATGTTCCCTGACATTTGTCTTCAGAATGCTCCTTGAAACCTGTCATGAAAAGGCTCCATGCCTTTTTCATCACAATGTTCCATGCCCTTTTCATCACGATGCTCCAGGCCATTGTCATCACAAAGCTCCACAAGCATGTCATCACAATGCTCCATGACACCTGTCATCACAATGCTCCATGCTCCTTGTCATTACAGTGCTCCATGACTCTTGTCATCACAATTATCCATGGCCTTCGCATCACACTGCTCCACGGTCTTGCCATCACTATGCTCCATGCCCTGGTCATCACAATGCTCCATGTCCCTTGTCATCACAATTCTCCACGTCCTTGTCATCACAGTACTCCATGAAACTTCTCATCACAATGTTACGTGGTCTTGTCATCACATTTCTCCATGCACTTTTCATAGCAATGCTCCATGTCCCCTGTCATAGCAAGCTCCGTGCGCTTGTCATCACAATGCTTCACGACGTTTGCATCAAAATTCTCAATGGCCCTTGTCATCACAATGCTCCATGCCCTTGTCATCACAATGCTCCATGACCCTTTTCTTCACAATTCTAAAAGATATTTTCATCACAATGCTCCATTACCTTTGTCATCACAATCCTCCATGACACTTGGCATCACAAGGCTCCATTACAGTTGTAATCACAATCCTCCATGACACTTGGCATCACAATGCCCCATACCATTGTCATCAAAATGCACCATGACATATGTCATCACAGTGCTCCTTGACACCTGTCTTCACAATACTACATGACCTTGTCATAACTATGTTCCATGCCCTTGTCATCACAATGTGCCCTGTCCACTCTCATAGCAATAATTCATGAAAATTGTCAGACCAATGCTCAATGCCCCTGTCATCACAATGCTCCATGCCCTTGTAATCACAATACTCCATGACCCCTCACGTCATAATGCTCCGTGACTCCAGGCATCACAATGCTTTATGAACTTTTTCATCACAATGGTTAATTCCCTCGTCATCACAATGCTCTGTAACACTTCTCATCACAATGCTCCATGCCATTGTCAGCACAATGCTCCATGACTCTTGTCATCACAATGCTCCATGCCCTTGTCAGCACAATGCTCCAAGACACATATCATCACAATGTGCCATGCACTTGTCATCACAATGCTCCACAACCTTGTCATCACAATTTTCCATAAAACTTGTCATCACAATGCTCCATGCACTTCTCATCTAAATGCTCTCTCACCACTGATATCACAATGTTCCATCACCAGTCATCACAATACTCCCTCAACACTGTCATCACAATGTTCCATGACCCCTGTCATCAAAATGATACATGCCCTTATCATCACAATGCTCCATGACCACTGACATCACAATGTTCCATAACCACTGTCATCAAAATATTCCCTGACCCTTTCTATAAAATTGTTCCATGAACCTGTCATCAGAATGCTCCCTGCCCTACTCATCACAATGCACCACGCCCTTGTCATCAAAATGCTCCATTACATTTGTCATCACAAAGCTCCATGACCCTTGGCATCACAATGCTCCGTTCCATTTTCATCACAATGCTCCATGAAACATCTCATCACATTACTCCATGCAATTGTCATCCCAAATCTCCATGACGTTTGTCATCACAATGCTCGATGCCTTTCTCATCACAATGATCCATGCCTTGTCATTACAATCCTCCATGACCCATGTATCACCGTGTTCCCTGCCCTTGTCATCACAATGCTCCATGCCCACACACATCACAATAATGCATGAAACATTTCAAACCAATGCTCCATGCCCTTGTCATCACAATGCTCCATTACCCCTGTCATAACAATGCTCCATTACCCCTGCCATCACAACGTTCCACGGCATTGTCATCACAAGGCTCCATGAACATTGCCATCACAATGATCCAAGACCCCTGTAATCACAATGCTCCATACCCCTTTTCATCTCAATTCTCCATGAACACTGTCATCAAAATGCACCATGCCAATCATCATAATGCTTCATGCTATTGTCATCACAAAGAAATCAAAATGCTCCATGACATCTGTCATCACAATGCTCCAAACCCTTCTGATCACAATGTTCCATAACACTTGTCATCACAATGCGCCATGACTCTCGTCATCACAATTATCCATGGTCTCCTCATCAAAATGTTCCATGAACTTTGTCAACACAATGCTCAATACACTTGTCATCACAATGCTCCCGGACACTTTTCTTCAGTATGCTACTTGAAACCTGTCATGACAAGGCTCTTTGCCTTTTCCTCACAATGATCCATGCACTTTTCATCACACTGCTCCAAGACCCCTGTAATCACAATGCTCCATGTGCATGTCATCACAAATCTCCAGGACGCATGTCATCAGAATGCTCCATGGCATTGTCATCACCATGCTCCATGCCCTTGTCATCACAATGTTCCAAGACCCCTCTAATCACAATGCTCCATGCACTTGTCATCGCAATGCTCCATGACCCATGTCATATCAAGCTCCATGCGCTTGTCATAACTATGCTTCACGACCTTGTCATCAGAATTCTCAATGGCCCTTGTCTCCACAATGCTCCAAGCCCTTGTCATCACAATGCTCCATTACCTTTGTCATCACAATACTCCATGACACTTGGCTTCACAATGCAACATGACATTGTCATCACAATGCACCAGGACATATGTCATCACAATACTCCCTGATACCTGTCTTCACAATAATCCATGACCTGGTCATAACAATGCTCCATGCCCTTGTCATCACAATGCGACATGCACACTTTCATCACAATAATCCATGATACTTCTCAGACCAATGCTCCATGCCCCTGTCATCACAATGCCCCATGCCCTTGTCATCACAATGCTCCGTGACTCCAGTCATCACACTGCTTCTTGACCTTTGTCATCACAGTGGTCCATGCCCTCGTAATCACAGGGCTCTGTGATGTTTGTCACCATAATGCTCCATGAACTTCTCATCACAATGCTCTGTGACCCTTGTCATCACAATGCTCCATGACTTTGTCAGCAGAGTGCTCCATGTCCCTTGTCATCACAGTGCTCCATGTGCTTGTCAGCACAATGCTCCATGACCCATGTCATCACAATATGCCATGCGCTTGTCATCACAATGTTCCACATCTTTGTCATCCCAATGCTCCATAAACCTTGTCATCACAAAGCTCCATGCACTTCTCATTAAAATGCTCTTTCACCACAGATATCAAAATGTTCCGTCACTAGTCATTACAATACTCCCACACCCCTGTCATGACAATGTTCCACGGCCTTGTCATCACAAGGCTCCATGACCCTTGTCATCACAATACTCCAAGACCCCTGTAATCAAAATGCTCCATGCTCTTGTCATCACAAAGCACCATGACGCATGTCATCAGACAGCTCCATGGCCTTCTCATCACAATGCTCCATGCCCTTTTCATCACAATGCTCCATGAACTCTGTCATCACAATGAACCATGCCCATCATCATAATGCTTCATGCTATTGTCATCACAATGAAATCAAAATGCACCATAACCTCTGTCATCACAATGCTCCAAACCATTGTGTTCACAATGTTCCATAACACTTGTAATCACAACTCCCCATGACGCTCATCATCACAATTATCCATGGTCTTCTCATCACAATGTTCCATGACCTTTGTCATCACAATGCTCAATACACTTGTCATCACAATGCTCCCTGACACTTGTCGTTAGTATGCTCCTTGAACCCTCTCATGACAAGGTTCCATGCTCTTTCATCACAATCATCCATGCCCTATTCTTCGCAATGCTCCAAGACCCATGTAATCACAATGCTCCATGCCCCTTTTCATCAGAATGCTCCATGATACTTGTCATCACAAGGCTCCATGGTCTTCTCCTCACAATGCTCCAGGACCTTGTCATCACAATGCTCCATTCCATTGTCATCACAATGCTCCATGACCCATGCCATCACAATACTCAATGAATACTGTCAGTCCAATGCTCCATGAACTTCTGATCACAATGCTCCATGACCCCTGTCATCACAATGCTCCATGACCCCTGTCATCACAATGCTCCATGACACCAGACAACACAATGATCCGGGACACTTGTCATCAAAATGCTCCATGACACTTGTTATCACAATGATCCATGTCCTTGCCATCACAATGCTCCATGAGCCCTGTCAACACAATGCTCCATGACTCCAGTCATCACAATGCTTCATGACCTTTGTAATCACAATGGTCCATGCCCTCATTTTCACAAGGCTCTGTGTTATTTGTCACCACAATGCTCCATGAAATTTTCATCATAGTGGTCTGTGACCGTTGTCATCACAATGCTCCAAGCCTTTCTCAGTACAATGTTCCATGACCATTGTCATCACAATGCTCCATGCCATTGTCAGCACAGTGCGCTATGAACCTTGTCATCACAAGGCTCCAAGCCCTTATCATCACAATGCTCCATTACGTTTGTCATCACAAACCTCCATGACACTTGGCATCACAACGCTCCATGGCATTGTCATCACAATGGGCCATGACATATGTCTTCAAAATGCTCCCAGACACCTGTCTTCAAATACTGCATGACCTTGTCATCAAAATGCTCCATGCCCTTGTCATCACAATGCACCATTCCCACTGTCATCTCAATAATCCATGAAACTTGTAAGACCAATGCTCCATACACCTGTCATCACAATGCTCCATGCCCTTGTCATCACAATGCTCCATGACCCGTCATCATAATGCACCGTGACTCCTGTCATCACAATGCTTCATGACATTTCTCATCACAATGGTCCATGCCCTCGTCATCACAAGTCTCTTTGACATTTGTCACCACAATGCTCCATGAAGTTTTCATCACCATGCTCTGCGACCCTTGTCATCACAATGCTCTAGGACCCTTTTCATCACACTGCTCCATGACCCCCGACATCACAATATTCTATAAACCATGTAATCAAAATGTTCCATGACACTTTTCATCAAATTGCTCCATGACCCTGTCATCACAATGCTCCCTGACCTTCTCATCACAATGCACCATGCCCTTGTCATCAAAATGCTCCATGACATTTGTCATCACATAGCTCCATAACCCTTGGCATCACAATGCTCCATGCCATTGTCATCACAATGCTCCAAGACCCCTGTAATCACAATGCTCCATGCACTTGTCATCGCAATGCTCCATGAACCCTGTCACAGAAAGCTCCATGTGCTTGTCATTACAATGCTTCACGACATTGTCATCAACATTCTCAATGGCCCTTGCCACCACAGTGCTCCAAGCCCTTGTCATCACAATGCTCCATTACCTTTGTCATCACAATCCTCCATGACACTTTGCTTCACAATGCTCCATGCCCTTGTCATCACAATGCTCCGTGACTCCAGTCATCACACTGCTTCTTGACCTTTGTCATCACAATGGTCCATGCCCTCGTAATCACAGGGCTCTGTGATGTTTGTCACCATAATGCTCCATGAACTTCTCATCACAATGCTCTGTGACCCTTGTCATCACAATGCTCCATGACTTTGTCAGCAGAGTGCTCCATGTCCCTTGTCATCACAGTGCTCCATGTGCTTGTCAGCACAATGCTCCATGACCCATGTCATCACAATATGCCATGCGCTTGTCATCACAATGTTCCACATCTTTGTCATCCCAATGCTCCATAAACCTTGTCATCACAAAGCTCCATGCACTTCTCATTAAAATGCTCTTTCACCACAGATATCAAAATGTTCCGTCACTAGTCATTACAATAGTTCCACATCCCTGTCATGACAATGTTCCACGGCCTTGTCATCACAAGGCTCCATGACCCTTGTCATCACAATGCTCCAAGACCCCTGTAATCACAATGCTCCATGCTCTTGTCATCACAAAGCACCATGACGCATGTCATCAGACAGCTCCATGGCTTTCTCATCACAATGCTCCTTGCCCTTTTCATCAAAATGCTGCATGAACTCTGTCATCACAATGAACCATGCTCATCATCATAATGCTTCATGCTATTGTCATCACAATGAAATCAGAATGCACCATAAACTCTGTCATCACAATGCTACAAACCCTTGTGTTCACAGTGTTCCATAACTCTTGTCATCACAACTCCACATGACGCTCATCATCACAATTATCCATGGTCTTCTCATCACAATGCTCCATGACCTTTGTCATCACAATGCTCCATACACTTGTCATCACAATGCTCCCTGACACTTGTCGTTAGTATGCTCCTTGAACCCTCTCATGACAAGGCTCCATGCTCTTTCATCACAATCATCCATGCCCTATTCTTCACAATGCTCCAAGATCCATGTTATCACAATGCTCCATGCCCCTTTTCATCAGAATGCTCCATGATACTTGTCATCACAAGGCTCCATGGTCTTCTCCTCACAGTGCTCCAGGACCTTGTCATCACAATGCTCCATTACACCTGCCATCACAATACTCAATCAATACTGTCAGCCCAATGCTCCATGAACTTCTGATCACAATGCTCCATGACCCCTGTCATCACAATGAACCATGACCCCTGTCATCACAATGCTCCATGACCCCTGTCATCACAACACTCCATGACACCAGACAACACAATGATCCGGGACCCCTCTCATCAAAATGCTCCATGACACTTGTCATCACAATGATCCATGCCCTTGCCATCACAATGCTCCATGACCCCTGTTATCACAGTGCTCCATGACTCCAGTCATCACAATGCTTCATGACCTTTGTCATCACAATGGTCCATGCCCCGTCTTCACAATGCTCTGTGACATTTGTCACCACAGTGCTCCATGAAATTTTCATCATAATGGTCTGGGACCGTAGTCATCACAATGCTCCAAGCCTTTCTCAGTACAATGCTCCATGACCATTGTCATCACAATGCTCCATGCCCTTGTCAGCACAGTGCGCCATGACCCTTGGCAACACAAGGCTCCAAGCCCTTGTC
This sequence comes from Hyperoodon ampullatus, assembly GCF_949752795.1. Classification (NCBI taxonomy): domain Eukaryota; kingdom Metazoa; phylum Chordata; class Mammalia; order Artiodactyla; family Ziphiidae; genus Hyperoodon; species Hyperoodon ampullatus. Next base: position 2,899,311 of record NW_027641092.1, read on the forward strand.
ATCACAAACTCCATTACCTTTATCATCACAAACCTCCATGACACTTAGCATCACAGTGCTCCATGGCATTGTCATCACAATGGGCCATGACTTATGTCTTCCAAATGTTCCCAGACACATGTCTTCAAAAACTGCATGACCTTGTCATCACAATGCTCCATGCCCTTGTCATCACAATGCGCCATTCCCACTGTTGTCGCAATAATCCATGAAACATGTAAGACCAATGTTCCATGCTCCTGTCATCACAATGCTCCATGCCCCTGTCATCACAATGCTCCATGCCCTTGTCATCACAATGCTCCATGACCCGTCATCACAATGCTCCGTGACTCCTGTCATCACAATGCTTCATGACCTTTCTCATCAAAATGGTCCATGCCCTCGTCATCACAAGTCTCTGTGCCATTTGTCACCACAATGCTCCATGAACTTTTCATCACAATTCTCCATGAACCTTGTCATCACAATGCTCCATGTGCTTATCAGCACAATGCTGCATGACCCATGTCATCACAATGCACCATGTACTTGTCATCACAATGCTCCACATCCTCGTCACCACAGTGCTCCATAAAACTTGTCATCACAGTGCTCCATGCACTTCTCATCAAAATGCTCTCTCACCTCTGATATCAAAATGTTCCATCACTAGTCATCCCAGTACTCCATCACCCCTGTCATCACAATGTTCCATTACCCCTGTCATCAAAATGCTACATGCACTTATCATCACAATGTTCGATGACCCCTGACATCACAATGTTCCATAACCCCTGTCATCAAAATGCTCCATGACCCTTTTCATCACACTGCTCCATGATCCCGGACATCACAATATTCTATAACTCCTCTAATCAAAATGTTCCATGACCCTTTTAATCAAATTTCTCCATGACCCTGTCATCACAATGCTCCCTGCCCTTCTAATCACAATGCTCCATGCCCTTGTCATCAAATTGCTCAAGACATTTGTCATCACGAAGTTCCATAACCTTTGGCATCACAATGCTCAATGCCATTGTCATCACAATGCTCTATGAACCCTCTCATCAAATTGCTCCATGAACATGTCATCACAAAGCTCCATGACGCTTGTGATACCAATGCTCGATGCCCTTCTCATCACAATGCTCCATGCCCTTGTCATTACAATCCTCCATGACCCATGTAGCACAGTGTTCCGTGACCTTGTCATCACAATGCTCCATGCCCACTCTCATCACAATAATCTTTGAAACTCTTCAGAACAATGCTGATGCCCTTGTCATCACAATGCTCCATTACCCCTGTCATAACAATGCTCCATGACACCTGCCATCACAAGGTTCCACGGCCTTGTCATCACAAGACTCCATGACCCTTGTGATCACAATGCTCCAAGATGCTGTAATCACAATGCTCCATGCACTTGTCATCACAAAGCTCCATGGCGCATGTCATCAGAATGCTCCATGGCCTTCTCATTCACAATGCTCCATTCCCTTGTCATCACAATGCTCCAAGACACCTGTAATCACAATGCTCCATGAACCCTGTCATCACAATGCACCATGCCCATCATCATAATGCTTCATGCTTTTGTCATCACAATGAAATCAAAATGCTACATGACCTCTGTCATCACAATGCTCCAAACCCTTGTGATCACAATGTTCCATAACATTTGTCATCACAATGCCCCATGACGCTCCTCATCACAGTTATCCATGGTCTTCTCATCACAATGCTCCATGAACTTTGTTAAAACAATGCTCAATACACTTGTCATCACAATGCTCCCAGACACTTGTCATCAGTATGCCCCTTGAACCCTGTCATGATAAGGCTCCATGTCATTTTCATCACAATGCTCCAAGACCCCTGTAATCACAATGCTCCTGCCCTTATCATCACAAACCTCCATGACGCATGTCATCAGAATGCACTATGGCCTTCTCATCACAATTCTCCATGCCCGTGTTATCACAATGCTCCAAGAACCCTGTCATCACAATACTCCATGAATATTTTGAGCCTAATTCTCTATGATATTCTCATCACAATGCTCCATGACCCCTTTCATCACAATGCTCCATGCTCCTTGAAATCAGAATGATCCCTGCCCTCTATCATCACAATGCTCCAAACCCTTGTGATCACATTGTTCCACAACACTTTTCATTGCAACGCTCCATGATACCTGTCATCATAATACTCCATGCCCGTGTCATCACAATGCTCCATGAACTTTGTCATCACAATGCTCACTGACACTTGTCGTCAGAATGCTCCTTGAACCCTGTCATGAAGAGCTCCATGCCTTTTCCATCACAATGCTCCATGCCCTTTTCATCACAATGCTCCATGACCCCTGTCATCACAATTCTCCATGCACTTTTCATCGCAATGCTCCATGTCCCCTGTCATAGCAAGCTCCGTGTGCTTGTCATCAAAATGCTTCACGACGTTGGCATTAAAATTCTCAATGGCCCTTGTCATCAAAATGCTCGATGACGCTCGTCATCACAATTATCCATGGTCTTCTCATCACAGTGCTCCACGGTCTTGCCATCACAATGCTCCATGACACTTCTCATCACAATGTTATATGCTCTTGTCATCACAATTCTCCATGCACTTGCCATCCAATTCTCCATGACCCCTGTCATAGCAAGCTCCATGTGCTTTTCATCACAGTGCTTCACGAACTTGTCATCACAATTCTCAATGGCCCTTGTCATCATAATGCTCCATTACCGTTGTCATCACAATCCTCCATGACACTTGGCTTCACAATGCTCCATGCCATTGTCATCACAATGCACCATGACATATGTCATCACAATGCTCCATGACACCTGTCTTCACAGTACTCATGACCTGGTCATAACAATGCTCCATGCCCTTGTCATCACAATGTGCCATGCCCACTATCATTACAATAATCCATGAAACTTGTCAGACCAATGCTCCATGCCCCTATCATCACAATGCTCCATGCCTTTGTCATCACAGTGCTCCGTGACTCCAGTCATCACATTGCTTCATGACCTTTGTCATCACAATGGTCCATGCCCTCCTCATCACAATGCTCTTTGAAATTTGTCACCATAATGCTCCATGAACTTTTCATCACAATGCTCTGTGACCCTTGTCATCACAATGCTCCATGCCTTTGTCAGCAGAGTGCTCCATGACCCTTGGCATCACAATGCTCCATGCACTTCTCAGAACAATGCTCCATGACCCATGTCATCACAATGTGCCATGCGCTTGTCATCACAATGTTCCACAATCTTATCATCACAATGCTCCGTAAACATTGTCATCAGAAAGCTCCATGCACTTCTCATCAAAATGCTCTTTCACCACTGATATCAAAATGTTCCATCACTAGTAATTACAATACTCCCTCACCCCTGTCATGACAATGTTCCACGGCCTTGTCATCACAAGGCTCATTGACCCTTGTCATCACAATGCTCCAAGACCCCTGTAATCACAATGCTCCATGCCCCTTGTCATCAGTGTGCTCCATGAGACTTGTCATCACAAGGCTCCATGGCCTTCTCATCACAATGCTCCAGGACCTTGTCATAACAATGCTTCACGACCTCCTCATCAGAATTCTCAATGTCCCTTCTCATCATATTTTTCCAAGCCCTAATCACAATGCCCATTATCTTTGTCTTCACAATCCTCCATGACACTTGGCATCACAGTGCCCCATGCCATTGTCATCGCAATGGAACATGACATATGTCATCACAATGCTCCCTGACACCTGTCTTCACAATACTCCATGACCTTGTCATCACAATGCTCAAGACACTTGTCATCACAATGCTCAATACACTTGTCATCACAATGCTCCCGGACACTTGTCGTCAGTATGCTCCTTGAACCCTGACATGACAAGGCTCCATGCATTTTTCATCACAATGATCCATGCCCTTTTCCTCACAATGCTCCAAGACCCCTGTAATCACAATGCTCCATGCCGTTGTCATCACACAGCTTCATGACGAATGTCTTCAGAATGCTCCATGGCCTTCTCATCACCATTCTCCATGATATTTTCATCAAAATGCGCCATTCCCTTGTCATCAAAATGCCCCATGACCCCTGTCACCAGAATACTCCATGAATATTTTCAGCCCAATGCTCTATGACCTTCTCATCACCATGCCCCACGAAACCTGTCATCACAATGCTCCATGAACCCTGACAACACAATGATCCGGGACTTTTGTCATCAAAATGCTCCATGACCCTTGTCATCACAATGATCCATTCCATTGTCATCACAATGCTCCATTACCCTTGTCATCACAATGCTCCAAGCCGCTGTCATCACAATGGTCCATTACATTTGTCATCACATTTCTCCATGAGACTTGGCATCACAATGCTCAATGCCATTGTCTTCACAATGCACCGTGGCATATGTCACCACAATGCTCCCTGACACCTTTCTTCACAATAATCAATGGCCTTGTCATCACAATGCTCTATGTGCTTGTTATCACAATGTGCCATGCCCTCTGTCATCACAATAATCCATGAAACATGTCAGACGAATGCTCCATGCCCCTTTCATCCCAATGTTCCATGCCCTTGTCATCACAATGCTCCATGACCCCTGTCATCACAATGCTCCATGACCTCTGTCATCACAATGCTCAATATACTTGTCATCACAATGCTCCTTGACACTTGTCGTCAGTATGCTCCTTGAACCCTGTCATAACAAGGCTCCATGCCTTTTTAATCACAATGATCCATGCCCTTTTCCTGACAATGCTCCAAGACCCCTGTAATCACAATGCTCCATGCCCTTTTCATCACAATGCTCCATGACCCTTGTCATCACAATGCTCCAAGCCCTTGTCATCACAGTCCTCCATGACACTTGGCATCACAATGCTACATGCCATTGTCATCACAAAGCGCCATGCCCACTGTCATCAAAATAATCCATAAAACTTGTCAGAGCTATGCTCTATGGCCCTGTCATCACAATGCTCCATGCCCTTTTCATCACAATGCTCCATGACCCCTGTAATCACAGTCCTCCTTGACTCCAATCATAACAATGATTCATGACCTTTGTCATCACAATGGTCCATGCCCTCTTCATCACAAGTCCCTGTGACCTTTGTCACCACAATGCTCCATGAACTTTTGATCACAATGCTCTGTGACCCTTGTCATCAAAATGCTCCATGCCTTCCTCGGCACAATGCTCCATGACCATTGTTATCACAATGCTCCATGTGCTAATCAGCACAATGCTCCATAACTCATGTCATAACAATGTGTCATGCACTTGTCATCACAATGCTCCACATCCTTGTCATCACAATGCTCCATAAACATTGTCATCACAATGCTCCATACACTTCTCATCAAAATGCTCTCTCACCAACGATATCACAATGTTCCATCATTAGTCATCACAATAGTCCCTCACCCCTGTCATCACAATGTTCCATGACCCCAGTCATCACAATGGTACATGCCCTTATCATCACAATGTTCAATGACCCCTGACATCACAATGTTCCATAACACCTGTCATCAAAATTCTCCATGACCCATTTCATCAAAATGCTCCATGAACCCTGACATCAAAATTTTCCATAACCCCTGTCATCAAAATGTTCGATGACACTTTTCATCAAATTGCTCCATGACCCTGTCATCACAATGCACGCTGCCCATCTAATCACAATGCACGACGCACTTGTCATCAAAGTGCTCCATGACCTTTGTCATCACAAAGCTCCATGACCCTTTGCATCACAATGTTCCATGCCATTGTCATCACAATGCTTCATGAAGCCTCTCATCACATTGTTCCATGTCCTGGTCATCACAAAGCTCCAAGATGCTTGTCATCAAAATGCTTGATGTCCTTCTCATCACAATGCTCCATGCCCTTGTCATTACAATCCTTCAAGACCCATGTATCAGAGTGTTCCATGACCTGTCATCACAATGCTCCAAACCCTTGTGATCACAATGTTCCATAACACTTGACATCACAATGCTCCATGATGCCTGTCATCACAATACTACATGTCCTTGTCATCACAATGCTCCATGACCATTTTCATCACAATGCTCAATACACTTGTCATCACAATGCTCCCTGACACTTGTTGTCAGAATGCTCCTTTCAAACTGTCATGAAAAGGCTCCATGCATTTTTCATCACAATGATCCATGTCCTTTTCATCACAATGCTCCATGCCATTGTCATCACAATACTCCACAAGCTTATCATCAGAATGCTCCATAACCCCTGTCATCACAATGTTCCATGACCTCTGTCATCACAATGCTCCAACACGCCTGTCATCAGAATGCTCCATGCCCCTTGTCATTACGGTGCTCCATGATGCTCGTCATCACAGTTATCCATTTTTCTTCTCATCACAGTGCTCCATGGTCTTGCGATCACAATGCTCCATTCCCTGGTCATAACAATGCTCCATGTCCCTTGTCATCACAATTCTCCACGTTCTTGTCATCACAATGCTCCATGACACTTCTCTTCACAATTTTACATGCTCTTGTCATCACAATTCTCCATGCACCTGTCATCGAAATGTCCCATGACACTTGTCATAGCAAGATCCATGGCTTTGTCATCAAAATGCTTCATACCTTGTCAACAAAATTCTCAATGCCCGTTTTCATCACAATGCTCCATGACCCTTGTTATCACAATGCTCCAAGCCCTTGTCATCAAATTGCTCCATTACCTTTGTGATCACAATCCTCCATGACACTTGGCGTCACAATGCTCCATGCCCTTTTCATCACAATTCGCCATGCCCACTGTCATCACAATAATCCATAAAACTTGTTACACCAATTTTCCATGCCACTGTCTTCACAATGCTCCATGCCCTTGTCATCACAAAACTACATGACGCATGTCATCAGAATGCTCCATTGCCTTCTCATCACAATGTTCCATGCCCATGTCATCATAATGCTCCAAAACCACTTTAATCACAATGCTCCTTGCCACTTTTCATCTCAATTCTCCATGAACCCTGTCATCACAATGCACCATGCCCAACATCATAATGCTTCATGCTATTGTCATCACAATGAAATCAAAATGATACATGACCTCTGTCATCACCATGCTCCAAACCCTGGTTATCACAATGTTCCATAACACTTGTCATGACAGCGCCCCATGACGCTCGTCATCACAATTATACATGGTTTTCTCATCACAGTGCTCCATGACCTTTGTCATCGCAATGCTCAATACAATTGTCATCACAATGCTCCATGACTTTGTCATCACAATGCTCCCTGACCCATCTCATCACAATGCTCCATGACCCTTGTCATCACAGTGTTCCAAGCCCTTGTCATCAAAATGCTCCATTACCTTTGTCATCACAATCTTCCATGACACTTGGTATCACAATGCTCCATGCCATTGTCATCACAATGGACAATGACATATGTCATCACAGTGCTCCCTGACACCTGTCTTCACAATACTCCATGACCTTGTCATCACAATGTTCCATGCCCTTGTCATCACAATGCGCCATGCCCACTGTTATCATAATAATCCATGAAACTTGTCAGACCAATGTTCCATGCCCCTTTCATCACAATGCTCCATTACCCATGTCATCAAAATGCTCCGTGACTCCAGTCATCACAATGCTTCATGACTTTTGTCATCACAATGCTCCATGCCCACTGTCATCACAGTAATCCATGAAACTTGTCAGACCAATTGTCCACGCCCCCGTCACACAAGGCTCTTTGATCTTTGTCACCACAATGCTCCATGAATATTTCATCACAATGCTCTGTGTCCCTTGTCATCACCATGCTCCATGACTTTGTCAGCACAATGCTCCATGACACTTGTCATCAAAATGCTCCATGCGCTTGTCAGCACAATGCTCCATGACCCCTGCCAACACAATTCTCCGTGACTCCAGTCATCACAGTGCTTCATGACCTTTGTCAACACAATGGTCCATGCCCTCTTCACACAAGGCTCTGGGACCTTTGTCATCACAATGCTCCATGCCCACTGTCATCACAATAATCCATGAAACTTGACAGACATATTTTCCATGCCCCTGTCATCACATTGCTCCCTGCCCTTGTCATCAAAATGCTCCATGACCCCTGATATCAGAATGTTCCATAACCACTGTCACAAAATGCTCCATGACCCATTTCATCACAATGCTTCATGACCACTGATATCACAATGTTCCATAACGCCTGTCATCAAAATAATCCATGACGTTTTTCATGAAATTGCTCCATGACCCTTTCGTCACAATGCTCCCTGCCATTCTCATCACAATGCACCACGCCCTTGTTATTAAAATGTCCAATGACATATTTCATCACAAAGCTCCATGACCCTTGGCATCACAATGCTCCATGCCATTGTCATCACAATGCTCAATGAAATCTCTCATCACATAGCTCCATGCCCTTGTCATCACAATGCTCAATTACAGCTGTCATAACAATGCGCCATGACCCCTGCCATCACAATGTTACACGGCCTTGTCATCACAAGGCTCCATGACCCTTGTCATCACAATGCTCCAAGACCTCTGTAATCACAATTCTCCATGCCCCTTTTCATCTCAATTCTCCATCAACCCTGTCATCACAATGCACCATGCCCATCATCATAATGATTCATGCAGTTGTCATCACTATGAAATCAAAATGCTCCATGACCTCTGTTATCACAAAGCTGCAAACCCTTCTGATCACAATGTTCCATGACACTTGTCATCACAATGCCCCATGACGGTCGTCTTCACAATTATGCAAGGTCTTCTCATCACAATGTTCCATGACCTTTGTCAACACAATGCTCAAAACACTTGTCATCACAATGCTCCCTGACACTTGTCATCAGTATGCTCCTTGAACACTGTCATGACAAGGCTCCATGCCTTTTTCATCACAATGATCCATTCTCTTTTCATCACAATGCTCCAAGACCCCTGTTATCACAATGCTCCGTGATTCCAGTCATCACAATGCTTCATGACACTTGTCATCACAGTGGTCCATGACCTCGTCACACAAAGCTCTGTGACCTTTGTCACCAAAATGCTCCATGAAATTTTTATCACAATGCTCTGTGACCCTTGTCATCACAAAGCTCCATGCCTTTGTCATCACAAAGATCCATGACCCTTGGCATCACAATGCTCCATTCCATTATCATCACAATGTTCCATGGACCCTCTCATCACATTGCTCCATGAACTTGTCATCCCAAATCTCCATGACGCTTGTCATCACAATGCTCGATGCCCTTCTCATCACAATGATCCATGCCATTGTCATTACAATCCTGCATGATCTATGTATCACAGTGTTCCATGCCCTTGTCATCACACTGCTCCATGCCCACTCTCTTCACAATAATCCATGAAACATTTCAGACCATTTCCCCATGTCCTTGTCATCACAATGCTCCATTACCCCTGTCATAACAATGCTCCATGATACCTGCCATCACAAGATTCCACGGTCTTTTCATCACAAGCCTCGATGACCCTTGTCATCACAATGCTCCAAGACCCCTGAAATCACAAATCTCGATGCCCTTGTCATCAAAAAGCTCCATGATGCATGTCATCAGAATGCTCCATGGCATTCTCCTCACAGTGCTCCATGCCCTTGTCATCACTATGCTCCAACACGCCTGGAATCACAATGCTCCAAGCCCCTTTTCATCTCAATGCTCCATCAACCCTGTCATCACAATTTACCATGCCCATCACCATAATATTTCATGCTTTTGTCATCACAATGAAATCAAAATGCTCAATGACGATTGTCATTACAATGAACCAAATCCTTGTGATAACAATGTTCCATAACACTTGTCATCACAATGCCCCATGACGCTGGTCATCACAATTATCCATGGTCTTCTCTCACAATGCTCCAAGCCCTTGTCATCAGAATGCTCCATTACATTTGTCATCACAATCCTCCATGACACTTGGCTTCACAATTCTCCATGCCATTGTCATCACAATGCACCATGACATATGTCATCACAATGCTCCCTGACACCTGTCTTCACCATACTCAATGACCTGGTCATATCAATGCTCAATGCCGCTGTCATCACAGTGCGCCATGCCCACTATCTTCACAATAATCAATGAAAGATGTCAGACCAATTCTCCATTCTCCTGTCATCACAATGCTCCATGCCTTTGTCATCACAATTGTCCGTGACTCCAGTCATCACAATGCTTCATGACCTTTGTCCTCACAATGGTCCATAACCTCGTCATCAAAGGGCTCTGTGAACTTTGTCACCATAATGCTCCATGAACTTTTCATAACAATGCTCTGTGACCCTTGTCATCACAATGCTCCATGCCTTTGTCAGCAGAGTGCTCCATGACCCTTGTCATCACAATGCTCCATGGGCTTGTCAGAACACTGCTCCATGACACTTGTCATCACAATGTTCCACAACTTTGTCATCACAATACTCTATAAACCTTGTCATCAGAAAGCTCCATGCACTTCTCATCAAAATGCTCTTTCACCGCTGATATCAAAATGTTCCATCACTAGTCATTACCATACTCCCTCACGCCTGTCATGACAATGTTCCACCTCCTTGTCATCACAAGGCTCCATGACCCTTGTCATCACAATGCTCCAAGACCCCTGTAATCACAATGCTGCATGCTCTTGTCATCACATAGTTCCATGACGCTTGTCATCAGACAGCTCCATGGCCTTAGCATCACAATGTTCCATGCCCTTTTCATCACAATGCTCCAAGACACCTGTAATCACAATGCTCCATGCCCCTTTTCATCTCAATGCTCCATGAACTCTGTCATCACAATGAACCATGCCCATCATCATAATGCTTCATGCTATTGTCATAAAATGAAATCAAAATGCTCCATAAACACTGTCATCACAATGCTCCAAACTCTTGTGTTCACAATGTTCCGTAACACTTGTCATCACAACTCCCCATGACGCTTATCATCACAATTATCCATGGTCTTCTCATCACAATGCTCCATGACCTTTGTCATCACAATGCTCAATACACTTGTCATCACAATGCTCCCTGACACTTGTCGTCAGTATGCTCCTTGAACCCTCTCATGACAAGGCTCCATGCTTTTCCATCACAATCATCCATGCCCTATTCATCACAATGCTCCAAGTCCCCTGTTATCACAATGCTCCATGCCCCTTTTCATCCGAATGCTCCATGATACTTGTCATCAAAAGCCTACATGGTCTTCTCCTCACAATGCTCCAGGAACTTGTCATCACTATGCTCCTTTCCATTGTCACCACAATGCTCCATGACCCCTGCCATCATAATACTCAATGAATATTTTCAGCCCAATGCTCCATGAAATTCTGATCACAATGCTCCATGACCCCTGTCATCACAATGTTCCATGACCACAGTCATCACAACGCTCCATGACACCAGACAGCACAATGATCCGGGAACCTTGTAATCAAAATGCTCCATGACACTTGTCATCAGAATGATCCATGCCCTTGCCATCCCAATGCTTCATGACCCCTGTAATCACAATGCTCCATGACGCATGTCATCACAGTGCTCCATTACACTTGTCATCAAAATGCTCCATGCATTTGTCAGCAAAATACTACATTACATTTTCATCACAATGCTCCATGACAGGTTTCATCGCAATGGTCCAGGCCCCTGTCAGCATCGGGCTTCGTGACCCTTGTCATCACAATGCTCCAAGCCCTTGTCATCACAATGGTCCATTACCTTTGTCATCACAAACCTCCATGACAATTGGCATCACAATACTCCATGGCATTGTCATCACAATGGGCCACGACTTATGTCTTCACAATGCTCCCAGACACCTGTCTTCACAATACTGCATTACCTTGTCATCACCATGCTTCATGCCCTTGTCATCACAATGAACCATTCCCACTGTCATTGCAGTAATCCATGAAACTTGTAAGACCAATGTTCCATGCCCCTGTCTTCACAATGCTCCATGTACTTGTCTTCACAATGCTCCATGACCCGTCATCACAATGCTCCATGACCCCTTTTATCACAATGCTCCATGCTCCTTGAAATCAAAATGATCCATGACCTCTGTCATCACAATGCTCCAAACATTTGTGATCACATTGTTCCACAACACTTGTCATCACAACGCTCCATGATGCCTGCCATCACAATACTCCATGCCCGTGTCATCACAATGCTCCATGAGCTTTGTCATCACAATGTTCAATACACTTGTCATCACAAGTCTCTGTGACCTTTGTCACCACAATGCTCCATGAACTTTTCATCACGATGCTCTGTGACCTTTGTCATCACAATGCACTATGCGTTTCTCAGCACAATGTTCCGTGACCCTTGTCATCACAATGCTCCATGCGCTTGTCATTAAAATGCTCCATGATCTTTGTCATCACCAAGCTCCATGACCCTTGGCATCACAATGCTCCATGCGCTTGTCATCAAAATGCTCCATGATCTTTGTCATCACCAAGCTCCATGACCCTTGGCATCAGAATGATCCATGCCATTGTCATCACAATGCTTCCTGAAGCCTCTCATCACATTGCTTCCATGTCCTTATCATCACAAAACTCCACGATGATTGTCATCAAAATGAACGATTCCCTTCTCATCACAATGTTCCATGTCCTTGTCAATACAATTCTCCATGACCCATGTATCACAGTGTTCCTTTCGCTTGTCATCATAATGCTCCATGCCAACTCTCATCACAATAATCCATGAAAAGTTTCAGACCAATGCTCCATAAACTTGTAATCACAATGCTCCATTACCCCTGTCATGACAATGCTCCATAACCCCTGCCATCAAAATGTTCCACAGCCTTGTCATCACAAGGCTCCATAACCCTTGTCATTACAATGATCCAAGACCCCTGTAATCACAATGCTCCATGCCTTTGTCATCACACAGCTCAATGACGCATGTCATCAGAATGCTCCATGGCTTTCTCATCACAATGCGCCATACCCTTGCCATCACAATATTCCATTAGCCCTGTCATAACAATGCTCCATGACCACTCTCATAATGATGTTCCATGCCCTTGTCATCACAATGCTCCATGAACCCTGTCATCACAATGCTCCGTGACTCCAGTCATTACAGTGCTTCATGAACTTTGTCATCACAATGGTCCATGCCCTCATCATCACAATTCTCTGTGACCTTTGTCACCACAATGCTGCATGAACTTTTCATCACAATGCTCTCTAACCATTGTCATCACAATGCTCTATGCCTTTCTCAGCACAAAGCTCCATGACCCTTGTCATCACAATGCTCCATGTGCTTCTCAGCACATTGCTCCATGACCCATGTTATCAAAATGTGCCATGCGCGTGTCAACACTGTGCTCCACAATATTGTCCTCACAATGCTCCATAAACCTTGTCATCAATATGCTCCAGGCACTTCTCAACAAAATGCTCTCTCACAACTGATATCACTATGTTACATCACAAGTCATCACAATACTCCGTCACGCCTGTCATCACAATGTTCCATGACCCCTGTCATCACATTGCTACATGCACTTATCATCACAATGTTCGATGACCCCTGACATCACAATGTTCCATAACCCCTGTCATCAAAATCTTCCATGACCTTTTTCATCAAATTGCTCCATGACCCTGTCATCACAATGCTCCCTTCCCTTCACTACACAATGCACCACGAACTTGTCATCAAAATGCTCCATGACATTTGTCGTCACACATCTCCATGACAATTGGCATCACAATGCTCCATGTCATTGTGATCACAGTGCTCCATGAACCCTCTCATCACATTGTTCCATGCCATTGTCATCACAAAGCTCCAAGACGCTTGCCATCACAATGCTCGATGCCCTTCTCATCACAATGCTCCATGTCCTTGTCATTATAATCCTCCATGACCCATGTATCACAGTGTTCCTTGACCTTGTCATCAGAATGCTCCATGCCCACTCTCATCACAATAATCCATGAAACTTTTCAGACCAATGCTCCATGCCCTAGTCATCACAGTCCTCCATTGCACCTGTCATAACAATGCTCCATGACCCCTGCTATCACAATGATCCACGGCCTTTTAATCACAAGGCTCCATGACTCTTGTCATCACAATGCTCCAAGACCCCTGTAATCACAATGCTCCATGCAATTGTCATCACAAAGCTCCTTGACGCATGTCATCAGAATGCTCTATGGCCTTCTCATCACAATGTTCCATGCCCTTGTCATCACAATGCTCCAAGTCCCCTGTATTCACAATGCTCCATGCCCTTGTCATCACAAAGATGCATGACACATGTCATCAGAATGCTCCTTGGCCTTCTCATCACAATGCTCCATGCCCTTGTCATCACAATGTTCCAAGACCCCTGTAAACACAATGCTCCATGCCTCTTTTCATCAGTATGGTCCATGAGACTTGTCATCACAAGGCTCCATGATCTTCTCAACACAATGCTCCAGGACTTTGTCATCACAATGCTTCACGACCTTCTCATCAAGATTCTAAATGGCCCTTGTGATCATAATGTTCCAAGCCCTAATCATCACAATGCCCCATTATCTTTGTTATCACATTCCTCCATGACACTTGGCATCACAATGCCCCACGCCATTGTCATCGCAATGGAACATGACATATGTCATCACAATGCTCCCTGACACCTGTCTTCACAATAATCCATGACCTTTTCATCACAATGCTCCATGCCCTTGTCACCACAATCCGCCATGCCGAATGTCATCACAATAATCCATGAAACTTGTCATACCAATGCTCCATGCCCTTGTCATCACAATGCTCCATGCCCTTGTCATCACAATTCTCCATGACCCCACACATCATAATTCTCCGTGAATCCAGTCTTCACAATGCTTTATGACCATTGTCATCACAATGGTCCATTCCCTCATCATCACAGTTCTCTGTAACACGTTTCATCACAATGCTCCATGCCTTTGTAAGCATAATGCTCCATGACCATTGTCATCACAATGATCCATGCGCTTGTCAGCACAATGCTCCACAACCTTATCATCACAACACTCCATAAACCTTGTCATCACAATGCTCCTTGCACTTCTCATCTAAATGCTCTCTCCCCACTGATATCACAATGTTCCATTACTACTCATCACAATACTCCCTCACCCCTTTCATCACAATGTTCCATGACCCCTATCATCAAAATGCTACATGTCCTTATCATCATAATTCTCCATGACCACTGACATCACAATGTTCCATAACCCTATCATGAAAATGTTCCCTGACCATTTTCATCAAATTGCTCCATGACCCTGTCATCACAATGCTCCCTGCCCTTCTCATCAGAATGCACAACGCTCTTGTCATCAAAATGCTCCATGACCTTTGTCATCACAAACTCCATGACCCTTGGCATCACAATGCTCCATGCCATTGTCATCACAATGCTCCATGAAACCTATCATCACATTGTTCCTTGCTCTTGTCATCACAAAGCTCCATGATGCTTGTCATCACAATGCTCGATGCCTTTCTCATCACAGTGATCCATGCCCTTGTCATTACAATCCTCTATGACCCATGTATCACCGTCGTTCTGTGCCCTTGTCATCACAATGCTCCATGCCGACTCTCATCACAATAATCCATGAAACTTTTCAAACCAATACTCCATGCCCTTTTCATCACAATGCTCCATTACCCCTGTCATAATAATGCTCCATGACCCCTGCCATCACAATGTTCCACGGTGTTGTCATCACAAGGCTCCAGGACCCTTGTCATAACAATACTCCAAGACCCCTGTAGTCACAATGCTCCATGCCCCTTTTCATCAGAATGCTCCATGAGACTTGTCATCACAATGCTCCATGGTCTTCTCATCACGATGCTCCAGGACATTGTCATCCCAATGCTCCATTCCCTTGTCATCACAATGCTCCATGACCCCTGCCATCACAATACTCAAGGAATATTGTCAGCTCAGTTCTCCATGAAATTCTCATCACAATGCTCCATGACCCCTGTCATCACAATGCTCCATGACCACTGTCATCACAACGCTCCATGACACCAGACAACACAATGATCTGGGAATCTTGTCATCGAAATGCTCCATTACACTTGTCATCACATTGATCCATGCCCTTGCCATCCCAATGCTCCATGACCCCTGTAATCACAATGCTCCATGACGCTTGTCATCACAATGCTCCATGACACTTGTCATCAAAATGCTCCATGCATTTGTCAGCAAAGTGCTACATGACCTTGTCATCACAATGCTCCTTGCGCTTGTCATCACAATACTCCATTCCCATTGTCATCAAAATCCTCCATGAACTTTGGGTTCACATTGCTTCATGCCCTTGTCATCACAATGCTCCATGCTACTTGAAATGAAAATGATACATGACTTCTGTCATCACAATGTTCCATAACACTTGTCATCATAACGCTCCATGATGCCTTTCATCACAGTGCTCCATGAAATTTGTCATCACAATGCTCAATACACTTGTCATCACAATGCTCCCTGAGACTTGTCATCAGAATGCTCCTTGAACACTGTCATGAAAAGGCTCCATGCCTTTTTCATCACAATGCTCCATGCCATTGTCATCACAGTACTCCACAAGCTTATCATCAGAATGCTCCGTGACCCTTGTCATCACAATGCTCCATGACCCCTGTCATCACAATGTTCCATGACCCCTGTCATCACAATGCTTCATGACAACTGTCATCACAATGCTCCATGCCCCTTGTCATTACAGTGCTCCATGAGGCTCGTCATCACATTTATTCATGGCCTTCTCATCACAGTGCTCCACGGTCTTGCTATCACAATGCTCCATTCCCTGGTAATCACAATGCTCCGTTCCCTTGTAATAACAATGCTCCATGTCCCTTGTCATCAGAGTTATCCACGTCCTTGTCATCACAATGCTCCATGACACTTCTCATCACAATGTTACATGCACTTGTCATCAAAATTTTCCATGAAATTGTCATCTAAATGCCATATGACCCCTGTCATAGCAAGCTCTATGCCTTTGTCATCAAAATTCTTCACGACATTGTCATCAAAATTCTCAGTGTCCATTGTCATCACAATGCTCCATGCCCTTGCCATCCCAATGCTCCATGACCCCTGTAATCACAATGCTCCATGACGCTTGTCATCACAATGCTCCATGACACTTGTCATCAAAATGCTCCATGCATTTGTCAGCAAAGTGCTACATGACCTTGTCATCACAATGCTCCTTGCGCTTGTCATCACAATACTCCATTCCCATTGTCATCAAAATCCTCCATGAACTTTGGGTTCACATTGCTTCATGCCCTTGTCATCACAATGCTCCATGCTACTTGAAATGAAAATGATACATGACTTCTGTCATCACAATGTTCCATAACACTTGTCATCATAACGCTCCATGATGCCTTTCATCACAGTGCTCCATGAAATTTGTCATCACAATGCTCAATACACTTGTCATCACAATGCTCCCTGAGACTTGTCATCAGAATGCTCCTTGAACACTGTCATGAAAAGGCTCCATGCCTTTTTCATCACAATGCTCCATGCCATTGTCATCACAGTACTCCACAAGCTTATCATCAGAATGCTCCGTGACCCTTGTCATCACAATGCTCCATGACCCCTGTCATCACAATGTTCCATGACCCCTGTCATCACAATGCTTCATGACAACTGTCATCACAATGCTCCATGCCCCTTGTCATTACAGTGCTCCATGAGGCTCGTCATCACATTTATTCATGGCCTTCTCATCACAGTGCTCCACGGTCTTGCTATCACAATGCTCCATTCCCTGGTAATAACAATGCTCCGTTCCCTTGTAATAACAATGCTCCATGTCCCTTGTCATCAGAGTTATCCACGTCCTTGTCATCACAATGCTCCATGACACTTCTCATCACAATGTTATATGCACTTGTCATCAAAATTTTCCATGAAATTGTCATCTAAATGCCATATGACCCCTGTCATAGCAAGCTCTATGCCTTTGTCATCAAAATTCTTCACGACATTGTCATCAAAATTCTCAGTGTCCATTGTCATCACAATGCTCCATGCCCTTGCCATCCCAATGCTCCATGAACCCTGTAATCACAATGCTCCATGACACTTGTCATCACAATGCTCCATGACACTTGTCATCGAAATGCCCCATGCATTTGTCAGCAAAATGCTACATGACCTTGTCATCACAATGCTCCATGCGCTTGTCATCACAATACTCCATTCCCATTGCATCAAAATCCTCCATGAACCTTGTGTTCACATTGCTTCATGCCCTTGTCATCACAATGCTCCAAGCTCCTTGAAATGAAAATGATACATGACTTCTCTCATCACAATGCTCCAAAGCCTTGTGATCACAATGTTCATAACACTTGTCATCATAACGCTCCATGATGCCTGTCTTCACAATGCTCCATGAAATTTGTCATCACAATGCTCAATACATTTGTCATCACAATGCTCCCTGAGACTTGTCATCAGAATGCTCCTTGAACACTGTCATGAAAAGGCTCCATGACTTTTTCTTCACAATGCTCCATGACCTTTTCATCAAAATGCTCCATGCCATTGTCATCACATTACTCCACAAGCTTGTCATCAGAATGGTCCATGACACTTGTCATCACAATGATCCATGACACCTGTCATCACAATGCTCCATGCCCCTTGTCATTACAGTGCTCCATGATGATCCTCATCACAATTATCCGGGGTCTTCTCATGACAATGCTCCACGATCTTGTCATCCCAATGCTCCATGCCCTGGTCATAACAATTCTACATGTCCTTTTCATCACAATGCTCCATGACACTTCTCATCAAAATGTTAGATGCTCTTGTCAATACAATTCTCCATGCACTTGTCATCGAAATGCTCCATAACCCCTGTCATAGCAAGCTCCATGCGCTTGTCATCACAATGCTTCACGACCTTGTCATCAAAATTCTCAAAGGCCCTTGTCATCACAATGCTCCATGATGTTGTCATCACAATGCTTCATGACCTTGTCATCACGAAGCTCCAAGCCCTTGTCATCAAAATGCTCCATTACCTTTGTCATCACAATCCTCCATGACACTTGGCATTCCAATGCCCCATGCCATTCTCATCACAATGGACCAAGACATATGTCATCCCAATACTCCCTGACACCTGTCTTCACAATACTGTATGACCTTGTCATCACAATGCTCCATGCCCTTGTAATCACAATGTGCCGTACCCACTGTCATCACAATAATCCATAAAACTTGTCAGAGCAATGCTCTATGCCCATGTCATCACAATGCTCCATTCCCGTGTCATCACAATGCTCCGTGACTCCAGTCATCACAGTGCTTTATGAACTTTGTCATCACAATGGTCCATGCTTTCATCATCACAAGTCTCTGTGACTTTGTCACCACAATGCTCCATGAACTTTTCATAACAATGCTCTCTGACCCTTGTCATCAAAATGCTCTATGCCTTTCTCAGCACAGTGCTCCATCCCCCTTTTCATCACAATGCTCCATGTGCTTGTCAGCACATTGCTCCATGACCCATGTTATCACAATGTGCCATGCGCTTGTCATCACAATGCTCCACAACCTTGTCATCACAATGCTCCATAAACCCTTGTCATCACAATGCTCCATGCACTTCTCAACAAAATGCTCTCTCACAACTGATATCACTATGTTCCATCACTAGTCATCACAATACTTCCTCATCCCTGTCATCACAATGTTCCATGACCCCTGACATCACTATGTTCCATAACCCCTGTCATCAAAATGCTCCATGACCCTTTTCAGCAAAATGCTCCATGACCCCTGACATCACAATGTTCCATAACCCATATTATCAAAATCTTCCATGACCCTTTTCATCAAATTGCTCCTCGACTCTGTCATCACAATGCTCCCTTACCTTCACAACACAATGCACCACGCCCTTGTCAAAAAAATGCTCCATGACATTTGTCGTCACATGTCTCCATGACACTTGGCATCACAATGCTCCATGCCATTGTCATCAAGATGATCCATGAACCCTCTGATCACATTGTTCCATGCTCTTGTCATCACAAAGCTCCATGACATTTGTCATCACAATGCTTGATGCCCTTCTCATCACAAAGCTCCATGCCCTTGTCATTACAATCCTCCATGACCAATGTATCACAGTGTTCCGTGACCTTGTCATCACAATGCCCCATGCCCACTCTCATCACAATAATCCATGAATTTTTCAGAACAATGCTCCATGCCCTTGTCATCACAATGCTCCATGACGCCTGATATCACAATGTTCCATAATCCCTGGCATCAAAATGCTTCATGACCCTATTCATCACAAAGCTCCTTTACCCCTGACATCACAATATTCCATATCCCCTGTCGTCAAAATGATCCATGACCCTTTTCATCAAATTGTTCCATGACCCTGTCATCACAATGTTCCCTGCCCCTCTCATCACAATGCACAACGCCATTGTCATCAAAATGCTCCATGACCTTTGTCATCACAAAGGTCCATGACTCTCGTCTTCACAATTTTCCATGGTCTTCTCATCACAATGCTCCATGACCTTTGTCATCACAATGCTCAATACACTGGTCATCACAATGCTCCCTGACACTTGTCATCAGTATGCTCCTTGAACCCTCTCATGACAACGCTCCATGCCTTTTTCATCACAAGGATCCATGCCCTTTTCATCACAATGCTCCATGCCATTGTCATCAAAATACTCCACAAGCTTATCATCAGAATGCTCCGTGACCCTTGTCATCACAATGCTCCATGACCCCTCTCATCACAATGCTCCATGACCCCTGTCATCACAATGTTCCATGACCCCTGTCATCACAATGCTCCATGACAACTGTCATCAGAATGCTCCATGCCCCTTGTCATTACAGTGCTCCATGAGGCTCGTCATCACATTTATTCATGGCCTTCTCATCACAGTGCTCCACGGTCTTGCTATCACAATGCTCCTGTCCCTGGTAATCACAATGCTCCATTCCCTGGTAATAACAATGCTCCATGTCCCTTGTCATCAGAATTCTACACGTCCTTGTCATCAAAGTGCTCCATGACACTTCTCATCACAATGTTACATGCACTTGTCATCAAAATTTTCCATGAAATTGTCATCTCAATGCCATATGACCCCTGTCATAGCAAGCTCCATGCCTTTGTCATCAAAATTCTTCACGACATTGTCATCAAAATTCTCAATGCCCGCTGTCCTCACAATGCTCCATGCCCTTGTCATCACAATGCTCCATGACCCTTGATATCACAGTGCTCCAAGCCGTTGTCAACACAATGCTCCATTACCTTTTTCATCACAATACTCCATGACACCTGGCATCACAATGCCCCATGCGATTGTCACCACAATGGGCCATGACATATGTCATCACAATGCTCCCTGACACCTCTTTTCACAATACTCTATGACCTTGTCATCACAATGCTCCATGCCCTTGTCATCACAATGCACCATGCCCACTCTCATCACAATAGTCCATAAATCTTGTCAGAGCAATGCGCTATAACCCTGTCATCACAATGCTCCATGCCCTTGTCATCACAATGCTCCATGACCCTGTGATCACAATGCTCCGTGACTCGTCATAACAATGATTCAAGAACTTTGTCATCACAATGGTCCATACCCTCGTCATCACAAGTCTCTGTGACTTTGTCACCACAATGCTCCATGAACTTTTCATCACAATGCTCTCTGACACTGGTGATCACCATATTCTGTGCCTTTTTCAGCACAATGCTCCCTAACCTTTGTCATAAGAGTGCTCCATGTGCTTGTCAGCACATTGATCCATGAACCATGTTATCACAATGCGTCATGCACTTGTCATCAAAATGTAACCAAGTTGAGGTTCTTGTAATCAGTGCAGCCCTATATTTTGGGGTGGCTCTGTCTTATTGATTTTCAGTTTTCCCAAGGTATATTCCCTAGACTGGAAGTGCCTTGGCTCTGTAGCTCTGGTGTTTACTTCTTTTAGGGAACACAATGCACTCCTCCAGAGAGGCAGTTGGTAATTTACATCCCGCCAATCAGCATAACTAGGCTCCCTGTTCTACAGGGCCTGTCTTGCCTTTCTGGTTTTACACATTTTGTGGATGTCCCTTTTCACCTGTGGGAAATGATACTTCTTAGTAGTGCATATTTGCATTGCCCGCTTTGTTGCTTGGCCAAATGGGCCTAAGCGTTTTCTCCTGAATATATTCAGGAGAAAACACATATGCACTTTTTGGCCAAGTGCATCATTGTCGAAGTTGTGCCCCTCTTCCTGTGCTTTAAAGGCGATTCCAATGTACCTCTTGAAATCAGTTTCCTGCTATTCTGCCTTGTTTTCAAGTCCTCCTCATTGTTTTCCCTCAACAGATTTTTGGTCGATAGTTGTCCTTTATTACTCTGCCAGTTTTTGAAATGCTTAGCCCCGGAGCTCCATTGTTCAACTCGTTATTTGTGAGCCGACCGCAAATCCACAATTCTGGTTCAGGACATATACTGGTTCCTGGCGGGTGGCTGAGACTTTGGTTAATTTTTCTTCCTTAACGGAATTTAGAGTGACAAATGCCGGACCAAATGCCTAACAGCTACTCTCTCATTGGTTCTCCCTCTTCCCTTTCATCCTCTGCCAAATTGGCAACTTCTGCGAACCAGGAGGTAAAAGAGGCTGTCTCTGCAAGTTGGGAGATTGATAGTAAAGCAGTTGGAAATTCAAACCGGAGGACCAGGAGAGGTACTATTAGTTGACTTTTAGAAAACTTTCGTATTCACAGTGTGTCCATTCTCTAGGTTTCCCGTACATGTTATACTTGTAGTAATATTCCCTTGAACCTGGAGAGTTGGGACCCTTGGAAAGTGTGCCAAACATTATTGCTTTAAATGGTCTGCATTTGCTCACTGAATCTCACCAAACCGCTCAGTCCCAAGTGTCCAGGCTTATGCCACATCCAGCTGTCCTTGTACACAGGGCCATTCCAGGTTTCGTCAGAGCCCCTGTAGTAATTGTAAAGAATTTCCCTGTTTTTTTG
Source organism: Hyperoodon ampullatus (assembly GCF_949752795.1). Taxonomy (NCBI): domain Eukaryota; kingdom Metazoa; phylum Chordata; class Mammalia; order Artiodactyla; family Ziphiidae; genus Hyperoodon; species Hyperoodon ampullatus. The sequence continues at coordinate 2,922,516 of NW_027641092.1, forward strand.
TTTTGTTTTTGAAATTCCTTTTTATAGTGGGTTTGAGCTGATTCTCACTGCCATGTTTATGCCAGTCTAGAACCACTTGATTCCCTTATGGAGACATATCAATACATAGGTTTTAAGATTCTTACTAGTCAGATATATTCCTTTGCGGGAAATATGGGGTTTTGAGTCCCTTTCACTGAGGAAGGTGTAGGTCTTTTCTATTCCATATTTGGTTTTTGGAACGGTAGCTGTACTAATATCAAACTCTGGTTTTATGCATCACCCAACCCCTCCTTCCCCATTAAGCAGGCATAAGAATGTTTTTTAAATGTGAGACTCTGTTCTCTTTCCTAAGTCAGTAGATGTGTAGCCATGTATACAGAATCGTCGTAAGTGATATCTTATGATAAGTTTCTTTTTCACTGTGACTTATTTCACGTAGAATCATCGTAACTGAATCCACTCATTTTGCTGCTACTGTCCTTATGACATTGATTTCATTGATGAGGGATATTCCATCGTACGTAATTACCACAATTTCTTCAACGACTTTTGTCTTTCCTGGGATATTTAAGGTGTACCCAAGTTGAGATTCTTGTAAGCAGTGCAGCCCTAAATTTTGGGGTGGCTCTGTCTTATTGATTTTCAGTTTTCCCAAGGTTTATTGCCTAGAAATGAAATGCCCTTGGCTCTGTAGCTCTGTTGTTTACTTGTTTTAGGGAACACAATGCACTCCTCCAGAGAGGCAGTTGGCAATTTACATCCCGCCCATCAGCATAACTATACTCCCTGTTGTCCAGGGCTTGTCTTGACTTTCTGGTATTTACACATTTTGTGGATGTCCCTGTTCACCTGTGGGAAATGATGCTTTTTGTAGTGCAGATTTGCATTGCCCGATTGGTTGCTTGGCCAAATGGGCATATGCGTTTTCTCCTGAATATATTCAGGAGAATACGAATATGCACTTTTTGCCAAGTGCATCATTGTCGAAGTTGTGGCCCTCTTCCTGTGCTTTATAGGTGATTTCAATGTACATCTTGAAATCTGTTTCCTTCTATTCTGCCTCGCTTTCAAGTCCACCTCGTTGCCTTCCCTCAACAGATTTTTGGACGAGAGTTGTCCTTTTTTAATCTGCCAGTTTGTGAATTGCTGTGTCGCTGAGCTCCATTTTTCAACTCGTTTTGTGTGAGCTGACCGCAAATCCACAATTTTGGTTTAGGACCTATACTGTTGCCCGGCGGGTGGCTGAGACTTTGATTAATTCTTCTTCTGACCGGGAAATTAGAGTGACATGTGCCCATCCAAATGCCGAACAGCTGCTCTGTCATAGGTTCTCCCTCTTCCCTTTCATCCTCTGCCAAATTGGCAACCTGTGCGAACCAGGAAGTTAAAGGGGCTGTCTCTCCAATTTGTAAGATTGATAGTAAAGCAGTTGGAAAGTCGAACCGGAGCACCAGGAGAGGGACTATTAATTGAGTTTTAGAAACCTTTCGTATTCACAGTGTGTCCATTCTCTAGGTTTCCCGTACATGTTATATCTGTAGTAATATTCCCTTCAACCAGGAGAGCTGGGACCAATGGAATGTGTGCCACGCATTATTGCTTTAAAGGGTCTGCATTTGATCACCTAAGCGCACCAATCATCTCAGTCCCAAGTGTCAAGCCTTATGACACATCGACCTGTCATTGTAGATATTTTCATTCCAGGTTTTAACGGAGTCCCTGAAGGAAATGTAAAGAATTTCCTGTTTTTTTGTTTTATTTTTGAAATTCATTTTTATGGTGGTTTTCTGCTGATTCTCACTGCCATGTTTATGACAGTCTAGACACACTTGATTCCCTTATGTAGACATATCAATACATAGGTTTTAAGATTCTTACTAGTCAGATATATTCCTCTGGGGGAAATATGGGATTTTCAGTCACTTTCACTGAGGAAAGTGTAGGTCTTTTGTATTCCGTATTTGGTTTTTGGAGCGGTACCTGTACTAATGTCAAACTCTGGTTTTATGAATCACCCCACCTCTCCTTCCCCCTTAAGCAGGCATAACAGTGTTTTCTTAATGTGAGACTGTTCTCTTTCCTAACTCAGTTGATATGTAGCCATGTTTACAGGACCTTCATAAGTGATATCTTATGATAAGTTACTTTTTCAGAGTGACTTATTTCACTTAGAATCATCTTACCTGAATCCACTCATTTTGCTGCTACTGGCCTTATGACATTGATTTCATGGCTGAGCGATATTCCGCTGTACATAACTACAACAATTTCTTCAACTACTTTTGTCTTTCCTGGGATATTTAAGGTGTACCCAAGTTGAGATTCTTGTAAGCAGTGCAGCCCTAAATTTTGGGGTGGCTCTGTCTTATTGATTTTCAGTTTTCCCAAGGTATATTTCCTAGAATGGAATTGCCCTTGGCTCTGTAGCTCTGTTTTTTACTTGTTTTAGGGAACACAATGCACTCCTCCAGAGAGGCAGTTGGCAATTTACATCCCGCCCATCAGCATAACTAGGCTCCCTGTTCTCCAGGGCCTGTCTTGCCTTTCTGGTTTTTACACATATTTTGGATGTCCCTTTTGAATGGTGGGAAGTGATACTTCTTTGTAGTGCAGATTTCCATTGCCTGCTTGCTTGCTTGGCCAAAAAGTGTGTATGCTTTTTCTCCTGAATATAATCTGGAGAAAACGCATACGCCTTTATTGGCCTAGTGCATCATTGGCGAAGTTGTGCTCCTCTTCCTGTGCCTTAAATGTGATTCCAATGTACCTCTAGAAATCTGTTTCCTGCTATTCTGGCTCGCATTCAAGTCCGTCTCGTTGCCTTCCCTCAACAGATTTTTGAACGATAGTTGTCCTTTATTACGCTGCCAGTTTGTGAATTGCTGTGCCCCTGAGCTCCATTTTTCATCTCGTTTTTTGTGAGCTGAACGCAAGTCCAAAATTTTGGTTCAGGACCTATACTGGTTCCCGGCAGGTGGCTGAGACTTTGGTTAATTCTTCTTCCTGATAGGAAATTAGAGTGACATGTGCCCGTCCAAATGCCTAACAGCTACTCTCTCATTGTTTCTCCCTCTTCCCTTACATCCTCTGCCCAATTGGCAACCTGTGCGAACCCGGAGGTTAAAGGGGCTGTCTCTCCAAGTTGGGAGATTGATAGTAAAGCAGTTTGAAAATCAAACCGTAGCACCAGGAGAGAGACTATTAGTTGAGTTTTAGAAACCTTTCGTATTCACAGTGTGTCCATTCTCTAGTTTTCCCGTACATATTATAGCTGTAGTAATATTCCCTTCAACCTGGAGAGTTCGGACCCGTGGAATGTGTGCCACGCATTATTGCTTTAAATGGTCTGCATTTGCTCACCGAATCTCACCAATCCTCTCAGTCCCAAGTGTCCAGCCTTATGCCACATCCATCTGTGGTTGTAGATAGGGTCATTCCAGGTTTCATCTGAGCCCCTAAAGGAATTGTAAATAATTTCCCTGTTTTTTTGTTTTGTTTTTGAATCTCCTTTTTATAGTGGGTTTGAGCTGATTCTCACTGCCATTTTTTTGCCAGTCTATACATACATGATTCCCTTATGGAGACATATCAATACACAGCTTTTAAGATTCTTACTAGTCAGATATATTCCTCTGTGGGAAATATGGGGTCTTGAGTCCCTTTCACTGAGGAAGGTGTAGGTCTTGTCTATTCCGTAGGTGGTTTTTGGAATGGTACCTGTACTAATATCACACTCTGGTTTTATGCAGCACCCCACCTCTCCTTCCCCCATAAGCAGGCATAAAAGTGTTTTCTAAATGTGAGACTCTGTTCTCCTTCCTAACTCAGTTCATGTGTAGCCATGTTTACATTACCTTCATAAGTGATATCTTATGTTAAGTTTCTTTTTCTCTGTGATGTATTTCACTTAGAATCATCGTACATGAATCCAATCCTTTTGCTGCTACTGGCCTTATGACATTGATTTCATAGCTGAGGGATAATCCATCGTAAGTAAGTAACACAATTACTTGAACCATTTTTTTCTTTCCTGGGATATTTTAGGTGGACTCAAGTTGAGGTTTTTGGAAGCAGTGCAGCCCTAAATTTTGGGGTGGCTCTGTCTTATTGATTTTCAATTTTCCCAAGGTATATTCCCTAGACTGGATGTGCCCTTGGCTCTGTAGCTCTGTTGTTTACTTGTTTTAGGGAACACAATGCACTCCTCCAGAGAGGCAGTTGGCAATTTACATCCTGCCCATCAGCATAAGTAGGCTCACTGTTCTCCAGGGCCTGTGTTGCCTTTCTAGTTTTTACACATTTTGCGGATGTCCCTTTTGACCGGTGGGAAGTGATACTTCTTTGTAGTGCAGATTTGCATTGCCCGCTTGCTTGATTGGCCAAAAAGGGCATATGCGTTTTCTCCTGAATATATTCAGGAGAAAACGCATATGCCCTTTTTAGCCAAGTGCATCATTGTCGAAGTTGTGCCCCTCTTCCTGTGCTTTAAAGGTGATTCAAATGTACCTATTGAAATCTGTTTCCTGCATTTCCTGCTCGCTTTCAAGTCCGCCTCGTTGCCGTCCCTCAACAAATATTTGGACGATAGTTGTCAATTATTACTCTGCCAGTTTGTGAGTGGCTGCGCCCCTGAGCTCCATTTTTCAACTCGTTTTTTGTGAGCTGACCGCAAGTCCAAAATTTTGGTTCAGGACCTATATTGGTTCCCGGCGGGTGGCTGAGACTTTGGTTAATTCTCCTTCCTGCTGGGAAATTAGAGTGACATGTGCCCGTCCAAATGCCTAACAGCTACTCTCTCATTGGTTCTCCATCTTTCCTTTCATCCTCTGCCTAATTTGCCACCTGTGAGAAGCAGGAGGTTAAAGGGGCTGTCTATCCAACTTGGGAGACTGATAGTAAAGCAGTTGGAATTTCAAACAGAACCACCACGAGAGGGACTATTAGTTGAGTTCTAGAAACCTTTCGTATTCACAGTGTTTCCATTCTCTAGGTTTCCCGTACATGTTATAGCTGTAGTAATATACCCTTCAACCTGGAGAGTTGGGCTCCTTGGAATGTGTGCCACACATTATTGTTTTAAATTGTCTGCATTTGCTGACCCAATCGCACCAATCCTTTCAATTCCAAGTGTCCAGCCTTATGCCACATCCAGCTGTCGTTGTAGATAGGGCCATTCTAGGATTCTTCAGAGACCCTGTAGGAATTGTAAAGAATTTCCCTGTTTATTTGTTTTGTTTTTCAAATTCCTTTTTATAGTGGGTTTGAGCTGATTCTCAGTGCCATGTTTATGCCAGTCTAGAAACACTTGATTCCCTTACGGAGACATATCAATACATAGGTTTTAAGATTCTTACTAGTCAGATATATTCCTCTGTGGGATATATGGGGTTTTGAGTCTCTTTCACTGAGGAAGGTGTAGGACTTGTATAATCCGTAGTTGGTTTTTGGAATGGTACCTGTACTAATATCAAACTCTGGTTTTATGAATCACCCCTCCTCCCCTTTCCCCTTAAGAAGGCATAAGAGTGTTTTCTAAATCAGAGGCTCTTTTCTCTTTCGTAACTCTGTTCATGTGTAGCCATGTTTACAGGAACTTCATAAGTGATATCTTATGAAAGGTTCTTTTTCTCTGTGACTTATTTCACTTAGAATCATCGTACCTGAATCCACTCATTTTGCTGCTACTGGCCTTATGACATTGATTTCATGGCTGAGGGATAATCCATCGTACGTAAGTACCGAAATTTTTTTTTTTTTTTTTTTTTTTTTTTTTTTTTTTTTTTTTTTTTTGTGGTATGCGGGCCTCTCACTGTTGTGGCCTCTCCCGTTGCGGAGCACAGGCTCCGGATGCGCAGGCTCAGCAGCCATGGCTCACGGGCCCAGCCGCTCCGCGGCATATGGGATCCTCCCAGACCGGGGCACGAACCCGTATCCCCTGCATCGGCAGGCGGACTCTCAACCACTGCGCCACCAGGGAGGCCCAGTACCGAAATTTCTTGAACCAATTTTGTCTTTCCTGGGATATTTTAGGTGTACCCAAGTTGAGGTTCTTGTAAACAGTGCAGCCCTAAATTTTGGGGTGGCTCTCTCTGATTGATTTTCAGTTTTCCCAAGGTATATTCCCTAGACTGGAAGTGCCCTTGGCTCTGTAACTCTGTTGTTTAATTGTTTTAGGGAACACATTGCACTCCTCCAGAGAGGCGGTTGGCAATTTACATCCTGCCCATCAGCATAACTAGGCTCCCTGTTCTCCATGGCATGTCTTGCCTTTCTGGTTTTTACACATTTTGCAGATGTCCCTTTTGACCGCTTGGAAGTGATACTTCTTTGTACTGCAGAACTTCATTGCCCGCTTTCTTGCTTGGCCAAAAAGGGCGTATGCGTTTCCTCCTGATTATATTCAGGAGGAAACGCATACGCCCTTTTTGGGCTAGTGCATCATGGTCGAAATTGTGGCCCTCTTCCTGTGCTTTAAAGGCAATTCCAATGTACTTCTTGAAATCTGTTTCCTGCTTTTCTGGCTCCCTTTCAAGTCCGCCTCGTTGCCTTCCCTCAACAGATATTTGGACGATAGTTTCCCTTTATTACTCTGCCAGTTTGTGAATTGTTGTGCCCCTGAGCTCCATTTTTCAACTCGTTTTTTGTGAGCTGACCGCAAGTCCAAAATTTTGCTTCAGGATGTATATTGGTTCCCGGCGTGTGGCTGAGACTTTGGATAATTCTTATTTCTGCTGTGAAATTAGAGTGACATGTGTCCGTCCAAATGCCTAACAGCTACTCTCTCATTGGTTCTCCATCTTTCCTTTCATCCTCTGCCAAATTGGCAACCTTTGAGATCCAGGAGGTTAAAGGGTCTGTCTCTCCAAGTTGGGAGATTGATAGTAAAGCAGTTGGAAATACAAACTGAAGCACCAGGAGAGGGACTGTAAGTTGACTTTTAGAAACCTTTCGTATTCACAGTGTGTCCATTCTCTAGGTTTCCCGTAAATGTTATAGCTGTAGTAGTATTCCCTTCAACCTGCGGAGTTGGGACCATGGGAATGTGTGCCACACATTATTGCTTTAAATGCTCTCCATTTCCTCACCGAATCTCTCCAATCCTCTCAGTCCCAAGTGTCCAGACTTATGCCACATCCAGCTGTCATTGTAGATAGGGTCATTACAGGTTTCATCAGAGCCCCTGAAGGAATTGTAAACAATTTCCCTGTTTTTTTGTTTTGTTTTTGAAATTCCTTTTTATATTGGGTTTGATCTGATTCTCACTGCCATGTTTATGCCAGTTAGGACACACTTGATTCCCTTACGGAGACATATCAATACATATGTTTTAATATTCTTACTAATCAGATATATTCCTCTGTGGGAAATATGGGGTTTTGAGTCCCTTTCACTGAGGAAGGTGTAGGGATTGACTCTTCCGTAGTTGGTTTTTGGAACGGTACATGTACTAATATCAAACTCTGGTTTTATGCATCACCCCACCTCTCCTTCCCACTTAAGCAGGCATAAGAGTGTTTTCTAAATGTGAGACTCTGTTCTCTTTCCTAACTCAGTTCATGTGTAGCCATGTTTACAGGACCTTCATAAGTGATATCTTATGATAAGTTTCTTTTTCTCTGTGACTTATTTCACTTAGAATCATCGTACCTGAATCCAATCATTTTGCTGCTACTGGCCTTATGACATTGAATTAATGGCTGAGAGATATTCCATCGTACGTATGTACCACAATTTCTTGAACCATTTTTGTCTTTCCTGGGATATTTCAGGTGTACCCAAGTTGAGGTTCTTGTAAGCAGTGCAGCCCTAAATTTTGGGGTGGCTCTGTCTTATTGATTTTCAGTTTTCCCAAGGTATATTCCCTAGACTGGAAGTGCACTTGGCTCTGTAGCTCTGTTGTTTACTTGTTTTAGGGAACACAATGCACTCCTCCAGAGAGGCAGTTGGCATTTTACATCCCGCCCATCAGCATAACTAGGCTCCCTGTTCTCCAGGGCCTGTGTTGCCTTTCTAGTTTTTACACATTTTGCGGATGTCCCTTTTGTCCGGTGGGAAGTGATACTGCTTTGTAGTGCAGATTTGCATTGCCCGCTTGCTTGCTCGGCCAAAAAGGGTGTTTGCGTTTTCTCCTGAATATATTCAGGAGAAAACGCATACACACTTTTTGGCCCATTGCATCATTGTCGAATTTGTGTCCCTCTTCCTGTGCTTTAAAGGCGATTCCAATTTACCTCTTGAAATCTGTTTCCTTCTATTCTGGCTCGCTTTCAAGTCCACCTTGTTGCCTTCCCTCAACAGATTTTTGGACGATAGTTTCCCTTTATTACTCTGCCCGTTTGTGAATTGCTGGGCCCCTGAGCTCCGTTTTTCAACTCGTTTTTTGTGAGCTGACCGCAAGTCCAAAATTTTGGTTCAGGACCTATACTGTTTCCCGGCGGGTGGCTGAGACTTTGGCTAATACTTCTTCCTGCCAGGAGATTAGAGTGACTAATGCTGGTCCAAATGCCTAACAGCTACTCTCTCATTGGTTGTCCATCTTCCCTTTCATCCTCCGCCAAATTGGCACCATGTGAGAACCAGGAGGATAAAGGGGGGGCTGTCTCTCTAAGTTGGGAGATTGATAGTAAAGCATTTGGAAATTCAAATCGGAGCACCAGGAAAGGGACTATTAGTTGAGTTTTAGAAACCTTTCGTATTCACAGTGTGTCCATTCTCTAGGTTTCCCGTACATGTTATAGCTGTAGTAATATTCCCTTCAACCTGGAGAGTTGGGACCCTTGGAATGTGTGCCACACATTATTGCTCTAAATGGTCTGCATTTGCTCACCGAATCTCACCAGTCCTCTCAGTCCCAAGTGTCCAGCCTTATGCCACATCCAGCTGTCATTGTAGATAGTGTCATTCCAGGTTTCATCAGAGCCCCTGAAGGAATTTTAAAGAATTTCCCTGTTTTTTTGTTTTGTTATTGAAATACCTCCTTAGTGGGTTTGAGCTGATTCTCACTGCCATGTTTATGCCAGTCTAGACACACTGGATTACCTTATGGAGACATATCGATACATAGGTTTTAAGATTTATACTAGTCAGATGTATTCCTCTGCGGGAAATATGGGGTTTTGAGTTCCTTTAACTGAGGAAAGTTTAGGTCTTGTCTATTCCGTATTTGGATTTTGGAACGGTACCTGTACTAATATCAATCTCTGGTTTTATGCATCACCACACCTCTCCTTCCCCCTTAAGAAGGCATAAGGGTGTTTTCTGAATGTGAGACTCTGTTCTCTTTCCTAACTCACTTCATGTGTAGCCATGTTTACAGGACCTTCATAAGTGATATCTTATGATAAGTTTCTTTTTCTCTGTGACTTATTTTCCTTAGAATCATCATACCTGAATCCACTCATTTTGCTGCTACAGGCCTTATGACATTGATTTCATGGCTGAGAGATATTCCATCGTACATAAGTACCACAATTTCTTGAACCATTTTTGTCTTTCCTGATTTATTTCAGGTGTACCCAAGTTGAGGTTCTTGTAAGCAGTGCAGCCCTAAATTTTGGGGTGGCTCTGTCTTATTGATTTTCAGTTTTCCCAAGGTATATTCCCTAGACTGGAAGTGCACTTGGCTCTGTAGCTCTGTTGTTTACTTTTTGGGGGGAACACAATGCATTCTTCCAGAGAGGCAGTTGGCAATTTACATCCTGCCCATCAGCATAACTAGGCTCCCTGTTCTCCAGGGCCTGTGTTGCCTTTCTAGTTTTTACACATTTTGCAGATGTCCCTTTTGTCCAGTGGGAAGTGATACTGCTTTGTAGTGCAGATTTGCATTGCCCTCTTGCTTGCTTGGCTAAAAAGGGCATATGCATTTTCTCCTGAATATATTCTGGAGTAAACTCATATGCACTTTTTGGCCAAGTGCATCATTGTCGACAATGAGCCCCTCTTGCTGTGCTTAAAAGGCGATTCCAAAGTACCTCTTGAAATTTGTTTCATGCTATTGGGCCTCGTTTTCAAGTCCGCCTCATTGCCATCCCTCAAAAGATTTTTGGACGATAGTTGTCGTTCATTACGCTGACAGTTTTTGAATTGCTGTGCCCCAGAGCTCCATTTTTCAACTCGTTTTTTGTAAGCTGACAGCAAATCCACAATTTTGGTTGAGGACCTGTACTGGTTCCTGGCGGGTGACTGAGACTTTGGTTAATATTTCTTCCTGACGGGAAATTAGAGTGACATGTGCCAGTCCAAATGCCTAACAGCAACTCTCTCATTGGTTCTCCATCTTACCTTTCATCCTCTGCCAATTGGCAACATGTGAGAACCAGGAGGTTAAAGGGGCTGTCTCAACAAGTTGGGAGATTGATAGTAAAGCAGTTGGAAATTCAAACTGGAGCAACAGGAGAGGGATTATTAGTTGAGTTTTAAAAACCTTTCATATTCACAGTGTGTCCATTCTCTAGGTTTCCCGTAAATGTTATAGCTGTAGTAGTATTCCCTTCAACCTGCGGAGTTGGGACCATGGGAATGTGTGCCACACATTATTGCTTTAAATGCTCTGCATTTCCTCACCGAATCTCACCAATCCTCCCAGTCCCAAGTGTCCAGACTTATGCCTCAACCAGCTGTCATTGTAGATAAGGTCATTACAGGTTTCATCAGAGCGCCTGAAGGAATTGTAAACAATTTCCCTGTTTTTTTTGTTTTGTTTTTGAAATTCCTTTTTATATTGGGTTTGATCTGATTCTCACTGCCATGTTTATGCCAGTTAGGACACACTTGATTCCCTTACGGAGATATATCAATACATATGTTTTAATATTCTTACTAATCAGATATATTCCTCTGCGGGAAATATGGGGTTTTGAGTCCCTTTCACTGAGGAAGGTGTAGGGATTGACTCTTCCGTAGTTGGTTTTTGGAACGGTACATGTAGTAATATCAAACTCTGGTTTTATGCATCACCCCACCTCTCCTTCCCACTTAAGCAGGCATAAGAGTGTTTTCTAAATGTGAGACTCTGTTCTCTTTCCTAACTCAGTTCATGTGTAGCCATGTTTACAGGACCTTCATAAGTGATATCTTATGATAAGTTTCTTTTTCTCTGTGACTTATTTCACTTAGAATCATCGTACCTGAATCCAATCATTTTGCTGCTACTGGCCTTATGACATTGATTTCATGGCTGAGAGATATTCCATCGTACGTATGTACCACAATTTCTTGAACCATTTTTGTCTTTCCTGGGATATTTCAGGTTTACCCAAGTTGAGGTTCTTGTAAGCAGTGCAGCCCTAAATTTTGGGGTGGCTCTGTCTTATTGATTTTCAGTTTTCCCAAGGTATATTCCCTAGACTGGAAGTGCACTTGGCTCTGTAGCTCTGTTGTTTACTTGTTTTAGGGAACACAATGCACTCCTCCAGAGGGGCAGTTGGCATTTTACATCCCGCCCATCAGCATAACTAGGCTCCCTGTTCTCCAGGGCCTGTGTTGCCTTTCTAGTTTTTACACATTTTGCGGATGCCCCTTTTGTCCGGTGGGAAGTGATACTGCTTTGTAGTGCAGATTTGCATTGCCCGCTTGCTTGCTCGGCCAAAAAGGGTGTTTGCGTTTTCTCCTGAATATATTCAGGAGAAAACGCATACACACTTTTTGGCCCATTGCATCATTGTCGAATTTGTGCCCCTCTTCCTGTGCTTTAAAGGCGATTCCAATTTACCTCTTGAAATCTGTTTCCTTCTATTCTGCCTCGCTTTCAAGTCCACCTTGTTGCCTTCCCTCAACAGATTTTTGGACGATAGTTTCCCTTTATTACTCTGCCCGTTTGTGAATTGCTGGGCCCCTGAGCTCCGTTTTTCAACTCGTTTTTTGTGAGCTGACCGCAAGTCCAAAATTTTGGTTCAGGACCTATACTGTTTCCCGGCGGGTGGCTGAGACTTTGGCTAATACTTCTTCCTGCCAGGAGATTAGAGTGACTAATGCCGGTCCAAATGCCTAACAGCTACTCTCTCATTGGTTGTCCATCTTCCCTTTCATCCTCCGCCAAATTGGCACCATGTGAGAACCAGGAGGATAAAGGGGGGGCTGTCTCTCTAAGTTGGGAGATTGATAGTAAAGCATTTGGAAATTCAAATCGGAGCACCAGGAAAGGGACTATTAGTTGAGTTTTAGAAACCTTTCGTATTAACAGTGTGTCCATTCTCTAGGTTTCCCGTACATGTTATAGCTGTAGTAATATTCCCTTCAACCTGGAGAGTTGGGACCCTTGGAATGTGTGCCACACATTATTGCTCTAAATGGTCTGCATTTGCTCACCGAATCTCACCAATCCTCTCAGTCCCAAGTGTCCAGCCTTATGCCACATCCAGCTGTCATTGTAGATAGTGTCATTCCAGGTTTCATCAGAGCCCCTGAAGGAATTTTAAAGAATTTCCCTGTTTTTTTTGTTTTGTTATTGAAATACCTCCTTAGTGGGTTTGAGCTGATTCTCACTGCCATGTTTATGCCAGTCTAGACACACTTGATTACCTTATGGAGACATATCGATACATAGGTTTTAAGATTTATACTAGTCAGATGTATTCCTCTGCGGGAAATATGGGGTTTTGAGTTCCTTTAACTGAGGAAAGTTTAGGTCTTGTCTATTCCGTATTTGGATTTTGGAACGGTACCTGTACTAATATCAATCTCTGGTTTTATGCATCACCACACCTCTCCTTCCCCCTTAAGAAGGCATAAGGGTGTTTTCTGAATGTGAGACTCTGTTCTCTTTCCTAACTCACTTCATGTGTAGCCATGTTTACAGGACCTTCATAAGTGATATCTTATGATAAGTTTCTTTTTCTCTGTGACTTATTTTCCTTAGAATCATCATACCTGAATCCACTCATTTTGCTGCTACTGGCCTTATGACATTGATTTTATGTCTGAGTGACATTCCATTGTATACAAGTACCACAATATCTTTATCCATTTTTTTTTCCTTTCCTGGGATATTTAAAGTGTACCGAAGTCGAGGTTCTTGTAAACAGAGCAGCCCTAAATTTTGGGCTGGCTGTGTGTTGTGGATTTTTAGTTTTCCCAAAATACACGCCCATGAGTGGAAGTGTGCTATGCTCTGTATCTCTGTTTTAGAAAACAACATTCAGTTCTCCAGAGAGGCTGTTGGCAATTTACATCCTCTCCATCGGCATAACCAGGCTCCCTTTTCTCCATGGCCTGTCCTGCATTTGTGGTTTTTACACTATTTGCGGATGGCCCTATTGACTGTTGGTAAGTGACACTTCTATGTAGTGTGGATTTGCAATGCCTGATGGCTTGCTTGGCCAAAAAGGGCGTATGCATTTTTTCCCGAATATATTCAAGAAAATACACATACTCCCTTTTCGGTCAAGGGCAACATTGTCGAAGTTCTGTCGCTTTTCATGTGCTTTAAAGACGACTCCAATCTACCTCTTGAAATCTGTTTCCTTCAATTCTGCCTTGCTTTCAAATCCTCTTCACTGCATTACCTCAAAATATTTCTGGATGATAGTTGTCCTTTATAACTCTGCAAGTTTGTGAATTGCTGTGCCGCTGATTTCCATTTTTTAACTCAATTATTTGTGAGCTGGCTGCAATACCGCAGGATGGCTTTAGGCCCTAGTCTGTTTCCGGGGTTGCAGGCTGAGCCTTTGTTTAATTCTTCTTCCTGATGGGAAACTAGAGTGACATGTGCCCATCCAAACACCTACAGCTAATCTCTCATTTGTTTCCCCTCTTCCTGTTCATCCTCTGCACAATTTGCAAACTGTGCATAACAGGAGGGTAAAGGCGCTGACACTCCAAGTGGGGAGATTTTCAGTATTGCAGATGGAATCGCTAAGCCAAACACGAGGAAAGAAAAAATGAGGTACATTTTAGAAAACTTTCCCGATTACACAGTGTACCATCCAACGGGTTTCCCATGCATGTTTTAACTGTAGGAAGATTCCCTTAAACCTGGAGAGTTGGGGCCACTAGAATGCGTAGCACACAGTATTGCTCTAAGTGGTGTTCTTTTGCTCACACAACCTCAGCAATCTTGTCAGCCCCAAGTGTCCCGTCTTATGTCTCCTCCAGCTGTGGGTATAAAGGTGGTCAATCCAGGTTGCATCACAGGCCCTGAAAGTAATTTTTAAGACTTTCTCACTGTTTTGCTTTTTTTTTCGTTTTGCTTTTGAAATTTATTTTTATAAGGGTGTTTAGCTGAATTTCAGTGCTGTGCATTCCGTTATACACACGCATGATTCCTTTATGGAGACATGAGAATACATATGTTTTAGAATTATTACAAGTCAGATATATTCTTCTGCAATGAATAGGGGTTGTTGAGTCCAGTTCATTGTGCCGGGAGTAGGTGCTGTCTATTACAAACTTGGTTTAAGGAACGGTATCAGTGCTAATTTAGGACTGTGGATTTATGCATCACCCCACCTCTCCTTCCCCCTTAAGCAGGCATAAGAGTGTTTTCTAAATGTGCGTCTCTGTTCTCTTTCCTAACTCAGTTCATGGGTAGCCATGTTTACAGGAACTTCATAAGTGATATCTTATGATAAGTTTCTTTTTCTCTGTGACTTATTTCACTTAGAATCATCGTACATGAAGCCACTCATTTTGCTGCTACTGGCCTTATGGCATTGATTTCATGGCTGTGGGATATTCCATCGTACTTAAGTACCACAATTTCTTGAACCATTTTTGTCTTTCCTGGGATATTTCCGGTGTACCCAAGTTGAGGTTCTTGTAAGCAGTGCAGCCCTAAATTTTGAGGTGACTCTGTCTTATTGATTTTCAGTTTTCCCAAGGTATATTCCCTAGACTGGAAGTGCCCGTGTCTCTGTAGCTCTGTTGTTTACCTGTTTTAGGGAACACAATGCACTCCTCAAGAGAGGCAGTTGGCAATTTACATCCCGCACATCAGCATAACTAGGCTCCCTCTTCTCCAGGGCCTGTCTTGCCTTTCTGGTTTTTACATATTTTGTGGATGACCCTTTTGTCTGGTTTGAAGTGATACTGCTTTGTAGTGCAGATTTGCATTGTCCGCTTGCTTGCTTGGGCAAAAAGGGCTTAAGTGTTTTCTCCTGAATATATTCAGGAGAAAACGCATATGCCCTGTTTGGCCACGTGCCTCATTGTCGAAGTTGTGCCCCACTTCCTGTGCTTTAAAGGCGATTCCAATGTACCTCTTGAAATCTGTTTCCTGCTATTCTGGCTTGCTTTCAATTCTGCCTCGTTGCCTTCCCTGAACAGATTTTTGAACGATAGTTTTCCTTTATTACTCTGCCCATTTGTGAATTGCTGTGCCCCTGAGCTCCATTTTTCAACTCGTTTTTTGTGAGCTGACCACAAGTCCAAAATTTTGGTTCAGGACCTATACTGGTTCCCGGCGGGTGGCAGAGACTTTGATTAATTCTTCTTCCTGCTGGGAAATTAGAGTGACATGTGTCCGTCCAATGTCTCTCAGCTACTCTCTCATTGGTTCTCCATCTTACTTTTCATCCTCTGCCAATTGGCAAAATGTGAGAACCAGGAGTTTAAACGGGCTGTCTCTCCAAGTTGGGAGATTGATAGTAAAGCAGTTGGAAATTCAAACCGGAGCAACAGGAGAGGGAGTATTAGTTGAGTTTTAAAAACCTTTTGTATTCACAGTGTGTCCATTCTCTAGGTTTCCTGTACATGTTATATCTGTAGTAGTATTCCCTTCAACCTGGAGAGTTGGGACCATTGGAATGTGTGCCACACATTATTGCTTTAAATGGTCTGAATTTGCTCACCGAATCTCACCAATCCTCTCAGTCCCAAGTGTCCAGCCTTATGCCACATCCAGCAGTCGTTGTACATAGGGTCAGTCCTGGTTTCATCAGAGACCCTGAAGGAATTGTAAAGGATTTCCCTGATTTTTTGTTTTGTTTGTGAAATTCCTTTTTAGAATGGGTTTGAGCTGATTCTCACTGCCATGTTTATGCGAGTCTAGACACACTTGATTCCCTTACGGAGACATATCAATACATAGGTTTTAAGATTTTTACTAGTCAGATATTTTCCTCTGCGGGAAATATGGGGTTTTGAGTCCCTTTCACTTAGGAAGTTGTAGGTATTTTCTACTCCGTATTTGGTTTTTGGAATGGTACATGTACTAATATCAAATTCTGGTTTTATGCATCACCCCACCTCTCCTTCCCCGTTAAGCAGGCAAAAGCGTTTTTTCTCAATGTGAGAGTGTGTTCTCTTTCCTAACTCACTTCATGTGTAGCCATGTTTACAGGACATTCATAAGTGATATCTTATGATAAGTTTCTTTTTCTCTGTGACTTATTTCACTTAGAATCATCGTACCTGAATCCACTCATTTTGCTGCTACTGGCCTTATGACATTGATTTCATGGCTGAGGGATATTCCATCATACGTAAATACCACAATTTCTTAAACCATTTTTGTCTTTCCTGGGATATTTCAGGTGTACCCAAGTTGAGGTTCTTGTAACCATTGCAGCCCTGAATTTTGGGGTGGCTCTGTCTTATTGACTTTCAGTTTTCCCAAGGTACATTCCCTAGACTGGAAGCGCCCTTGGCTCTGTAGCTCTGTTGTTTACTTGTTTTAGGGAACACAGTGCAGTCCTTCAGAGTAGGCAATTTACATCCCGCCCATCAGCATAACTAGGCTCCCTCTTCTCCAGGGCCTGTCTTGCCTTTCTGGTTTTTACATATTTTGTGGACTTCCCTTTTGCCTGTTGGGAAGTGATACTGCATTGTAGTGCAGATTTGCATTGCCCGCTTGCTTGCTTGGCCAAAAAGAGCTTATGCGTTTTCTCCTGAATATATTCAGGAGAAAACGCCTACACCCTGTTTGGCCAAGTGCATCATTGTAGAAGTTGTGCCCCTCTTCCTGTGCTTTAAAGGCGATTCCAATGTACCTCTTGAAATCTGGTTCCTGCTATTCTGGCTCACTTTCAAGTCCGCCTAGTTGCCTTCCCTCAACAGATTTTTGGACGATAGTTTTCCTTTATTACTCTGCCCGTTTGTGAATTGCTGTGCCCCTGAGCTCCATTTTTCAACTCGTTTTTTGTGAGCTGACCGCAAGTCCAAAATTGTGGTTCAGGACCTAAACTTGTTCCCGGTGGATGGCTGAGACTTTGAATAATTCTTATTCCTGCCGGGAAATTAGAGTGACATGTGCCCGTCCAAATGTCTAACAGGCACTCTCTCATTGGTTCTCCATCTTACCTTTCATCCTCTGCCAATTGGCAACATGTGAGAACCAGGAGGTTAAAGGGGCTGTCTCTCCAAGATGGGAGATTGATACTGAAGCAGTTGGAAATTCAAACCGGAGCACCAGGAGAGGGAGTATTAGTTGAGTTTTAAAAACCTTTTGTATTCACAGTGTGTCCATTCTCTAGGTTTCCCGCACATGTTATATCTGTAGTAGTATTCCCTTCAACCTGGAGAGTTGGGACCATTGGAATGTGTGCCACGCATTATTGCTCTAAATGGTCTGCATTTGCTCACCGAATCTCACCAATCCTCTCAGTCCCAAGTGTCCGGACTTATGCCACATCCAGCTGTCATTGTAGATATGGTCATTATAGATTTCATCAGAGCCCCTGAAGGAATTTTAAAGAATTTCCATGTTTTTTTGTTTTGTTTTTGAAATTCATTTTTAGAGTGGGTTTGAACTGATTCTCACTGCCATGTTTCTGCTAGTCTAGACACACTTGATTCCCTGATGGAGACATATCAATACATAGGTTTTAAGATTCTTACTAGTCAGATATATTCCTCTGCTGGAAATATGGGATTTTGCGTCCTTTTCACTGAGGAAGGTGTAGGGATTGACTGTTCTGTAGTTGGTTTTTGGAACGGTACCTGTACTAATATCAAACTCTGGTTTTATGCATTACACCACCTCTCCTTCCCCCTTAAGCAGGCATAAGTGTATTTCTAAATGTGAGACTCTGTTGTCTTTCCTAACTAAGTTCATGTGTAGCCATGTTTAAAGGAACTTCATAAGTGATATCTTATGATAAGTTTCTTTTTCTCTGTGACTTATTTAACGTAGAATCATCGTACCTTAATCCACACATTTTGCTGCTACTGGCCTTATGACTTTAATTTCATGGCTGAGGGATATTCCATCGTACGTAAGTACCACAATTTCTTGAACCATTTTTGCCTTTCCTGGGATATTTCAGGTGAACCCAAGTTGAGGTTCTTGTAAGCAATGCAGCCCTAAATTTTGAGGTGGCTCTGTCTTATTGATTTTCAGTTCTCCCAAGGTTTATTGCCTAGAATGGAAGTGCCCGTGTCTCTGTAGCTCTGTTGTTTACTTGTTTTAGGGAACACAATGCACTCCTCCAGAGAGGCAGTTGGCAATTTACATTCCGCCCATCAGCATAACTAGGCTCCCTCTTCTCCAGGGCCTGTCTTGCCTTACTGGTTTTTACATATTTTGCGAATGTCCCTTTTGTCTGTTGGGAAGTGATACTGCTTTGTAGTGCAGATTTGCATTACCCGCTTGCTTGCTTGGCCAAAAAGGGCTTATGCGTTTACTCCTGAATAGATTCAGGAGAAAATGCATACGCCCTGTTTGGCCAAGTGCATCATTGTCGAAGATGTGCCCCTCTTCCTGTGCTTTAAAGGTGATTCTTATGTACCTCTTGAAATCTGGTTCCTGCTATTCTGGCTCGCTTTCAAGTCCGCCTCGTTGCCTTCCCTCTACAGATTTTTGGACGAGAGTTTTCCTTTATTACTCTGCCCGTTTCTGCATTGCTGTGCCCCTGAGCTCCATTTTTCAACTCGTTTTTTGTGAGCTGACCGCAAGCCCAAAATTTTGGTTCAGCACCTATACTGGTTCCCAGCGGGTGGTTTACTTTGATTAATTCTTATTCCTGCCGGGAAATTAGAGTGACATGTGCCCGTCCAAATGTCTAACAGGTACTCTCTCATTGGTTCTCCATCTTGCCTTTCATCCTCTGCAAATTGGCAACATGTGAGAACCAGGAGGTTAAAGGGTCTGTCTCTCCAATTTGGGAGATGGATAGTAAAGTGGTTTGAAATTCAAACTGGAGCTCCAGGAGACAGACTATTAGTTGAGTTTTAAAAACCTTTTGTCTTGACAGTGGGTCCATTCTCTATGTTTCCCGTACATGTTATATCTGTAGTAATATTCCCTTCAACCTGGTGAGTTGGAACCCTTGCAATGTGTGCCACACAATATTGCTTTAAATGGTCTGCATTTGCTCACCGAATCTCACCAATCCTCTCAGTCCCAAGTGTCCTGCCTTATGCCACATCCAGCTGTCATTGTAGATAGGGTCATTCCAGGTTTCATCAGAGCCCCTGAAGTAATTGTAAAGAATTTCCCTGTTTGAGCTGATTCTCACTGACATGATTCTGCTAGTGTAGACACACTTGATTCCCTGATGGAGACATATCAATACATAGGTTTTAAGATACTTACTAGTCAGATATATTCCTCTGTGGGAAATATGGGGTTTTGAGACCCTTTCACTGAGGAAGGTGTAGGCCTTGTCTCTTCCGTAGTTGGTTTTTGGAACGGTACCTGTACTAATATCAAACTCTGGTTTTATGCATCACCCCACCTCTCCTTCCCCCTTAAGCAGGCATAAGAGTGTTTTCTAAATGTGAGACTCTGTTCTCTTTCCTAACTCAGTTCATGTGTAGCCATGTTTACAGGACCTTCATAAGTGATATCTTATGATAAGTTTCTATTTCTCTGTGACTTATTTCATTTAGAATCATCGTACATGAATCCACTCCTTCTGCTGCTACTGGCCTTATGACATTGATTTCATGGCTGAGGGATATTCCATCATACGTAATAACACAATTTCTTGAACCATTTTTGTCTTTCCTGGGATATTTCAGGTGTACCCAAGTTGAGGTTCTTGTAAGCAGTGCAGCCCTAAATTTGGGGTGGTTCTGTCTTATTGATTTTCAGATTTCCCAAGGCATATTCCCTAGACTGGATGTGCACTTGGCTCTGTAGCTCTGTTGGTTACTTGTTTTAGGGAACACAATGCACTCCTCCAGAGAGGCAGTTGGCAATTTACATCCCGCCCATCAGCATAACTAGGCTCCCAGTTCTAAAGGGCCTCTGTTGCCTTTCTAGGTTTTACACATTTTGTGGATGTCTCTTTTTTCTGGTGGGAAGTGATACTGCTTTGTAGTGCAGATTTGCATTGCCCGCTTGCTTGCTCGGCCAAAAAGGGGGTATGTGTTTTCTCCTGAATATATTCAGGAGAAAACGCAAACCCCCTTTTTGGCCCATTGCATCTTTGTCGAAGTTGTGCCCCTCTTCCTGTTCTTTAAAGGCAATTCCAATGTACCTCTTGAAATCTGATTCCTGCTATACTGGCTCCCTTTCAAGTCCACCCCGCTGCCTTCCCTCAACAGATTTTTGGATGATTGTTGTCCGCTATTACTCTGCCAGTTTGTGAATTGTTGTGCCCCTGAGCTCCATTTTTCAACTCGTTTTTGTGAGCTGACCGCAAGTCCAAAATTTTGGTTCAGGACCTATACTGGTTCCTGGCGGGTGGCTGAGACTTGGGTTAATTCTTCTTCCTGCCGGGAAATTAGAGTGACATGTGCCCGTCCAAATGCCTAACAGCTACTCTCTCATTGATTCTCCCTCTTCCCTTTCATCCTCTGCCAAATTGGCAATCTGTGCGAACCAGGAGGTTAAAGGGGCTGTCTCTCCATGTTGGGAGATTGATAGTAAAGCAGTTGGAAAGTCAAACCGGACCACCAGGAGAGGGATTATTAGTTGAGATTTAGAAACATTTCGTATTCACAGTGTGTCCATTCTCTAGGTTTCCTATACATGTTATAACTGTAGTAGTATTCCCTTCAACATTGAGAGTTGTGAGCATTGGAATGTGTGCCACGCATTATTGCTTTAAGTGGTCTGCATTTGCTCACCGAATCTCACCAATCCTCTCAGTCCCAAGTGTCCAGCCTTATGCCACATCCAGCTGTCATTGTGCATAGGGTCATTCCGGGTTTCATCAGAGACCCTGAAGGAATTGTAAAGGATTTCCCTGCTTTTTTGTTTTGTTTGTGAAATTCCTTTTTAGAATGGGTTTGAGCTGATTCTCCCTGCCATGTTTATGCGAGTCTAGACACACTTGATTCCCTTACGGAGACATATCAATACATAGGTTTTAAGATTTTTACTATTCAGATATTTTCCTCTGTGGGAAATATGGGGTTTTAAGTCCCTTTCACTTAGGAAGTTTTAGGTCTTTTCTACTACGTAGTTGGTTTTTGGATCGGTACATGTACTAATATCAAACTCTGGTTTTATGCATCACCCCACCTCTCCTTCCCCCTTAAGCAGGCGTAAGTGTTTTTTTCTCAATGTGAGACTCTGTTGTCTTTCCTAACTAAGTTCATGTGTAGCCATGTTTACAGGAACTTCATAAGTGATATCTTATGATAAGTTTCTTTTTCTCTGTGACTTATTTCAATTAGAATCATCGTACCTGAATCCACTCATTTTGCTGCTACTGGCCTTATGATATTGATTTCATGGCTGAGGGATATTCCATCATACGTAAATACCACAATTTCTTGAACCATTTTTGTCTTTCCTGGGATATTTCAGGTGTACCCAAGTTGAGGTTCTTGTAAGCAGTGCAGCTCTAAATGGTGGGGTGGCTGTGTCTTATTGATTTTCAGTTTTCCCAAGGTATATTCCTTAGACTGGAATTGCCCTTGGCTCTGTAGCTCTGTTGTTTACTTATTTTAGGGAACACAGTGCACTCCTCCAGAGAGGCAGTAGGCAATTTACATCCTGCCCATCAGCATAAAAAGGCTCCCAGTTCTCCAGTGCCTGTCTTGCCTTTCTGGTGTTTACACATTTTGTGGATGTCCCTTTTGACCGGTGGGAAGTGATACTTCTTTGTAGTCCAGATCTGCATTGCCCGCTTCCTTGCTTGGCCAAAAAGGACGTATGCGTTTTCTCCTGAATATATTCAGGAGAAAACGCATACGTCCTTTTTGGCCAAGTACATCATTGTCGAATTCTGCCCCTCTTCTTGTGCTTTAAATGCAATTCCAATGTACCTCTTGAAATCTGATTCCTGCTATTCTAGCTCTCTTTCAAGTGTGCCCCTTTGCCTTTTCTCAACAGATTTTTGGCCGAATGTTGTCCTTTATTACTCTGCCATTTTGTGAATTGCTGTGCCCTGAGCTCCAGTATTCAACTCGTTTGTGTGAGCTGACGTCAAGTCCAAAATTTCGGTTCAGGACCTATACTGGTTCCCGGTGGGTGGCTGAGACTTTGGTTAATTCTTCTTCCTGCTGGGAAATTAGAGTGACATGTGCCCGTCCAAATGCCTAAGAGCTACTCTCTCATTGATTCTCCCTCTTCCCTTTCATCCTCTGCCAATTTGGCAACCTGTGCGAACCAGGAGTTTAAAGGGGCTGTCTCTCCAAGTTGGGAGATTGATAGTAAAGCAGTTGGAAACTCAAACCGGAGCACCAGGATAGGGACTATTTGTTGAGTTTTAGAATCCTTTTGTCTTCACAGTGTGTGCATTCTCTACGTTTCCCATACATGTTATAACTGTAGTGTTATTCCCTTTTACCTGGCGAGTTGTGACCCATGGAATTGTTGGCATGCATTATTGCTTTAAACGGTCTGCATTTTCTCGTTGAATCTCAGCAATCCTCTCAGTCAAAAGTGTCCAGCCTTATGTCTCATCCAGCTGTCGTTTTAGATATGGTCATTCCAGGTTTCATCAGAACACCTGAAGGAATTGTGTTAGGATTTCAATGTTTTTTTGTTTTGTTTTTGAAAATCATTTATATAATGAGGTTGAGCTTATTTTCACTGACGTGTTTATGCTGGTCTAGACACATTTGATTCCCTTACGGATACATATCAATACATAGGTATTAAGATTCTTACTAGTCAGATATATTCCTCTGCGGGAATAGGGCTGTTGAGTCCCATTCACTGAGGAAGGAGTAGCTCTTGTCTATTCTGTATTTGGATTATGCAACGGTACCTGTGCTAATATCAAACTCTGGTTTTGTGCATCTCCCCACCTCTCCTTTCCCCTTAAGCAAGCATAAGTATCATTTCTAAATGTGAGACACAGTTCTCTTTCCTAATTCAGTTCATGTGTAGCCATGTTTACATTTACTTCATAAGTGATATCTTATGTAAGAATGCTCCACGGCTCTTGTCATAATAATGCTCCATGATGCTCATCATCACAATTATCCATGGCGTTCTCCTCACAATGCTCCACCGTCTTGCCATCACATTGCTCCATGTCCTGGTCATCACAATGCTCCATGTCCCTTGTCATCACAATTCTCCACCTCTTTGTCATCACAATGCTCCCTGACACTTCTCATCACAAAGTTACATGCTCTTGTCATCACAATGCTCCATGACCTCTGTCATCACAATGTTCCCTGAAAACTGTCATCACAAAGCTCCATGCCCCTTGTCAGTACAGTGCTCCATGATGCTCGTCATCACAATTACCCAAGGTCTTCTCATCACAATTCTTCAGGGTTTTACTATCACAATGCTCCATGCCCTGGTCATCTCAATGTTCCATGACCCTTGTCATTACAATTCTCTACATCCTTGTCATCACAATTCTGCATGCAATTTTCATCACAATGCTCCAGGACACCTGTAATAGCAAGCTCCATGCACTTTTCATCACAATGTTTCAAGACCTGGTCATTAGAATTCTCTATGGCACTTGTCATCACAGTGATCCATGATCTTGTCATCACAATGCTCCTTTACCTTTGTCATCACAATCCTCCATGACACTTGGCATCACAATGCTCCATGCCATTGGAATCACAATGGACCATGACATATGTCATCACAATGCTCCCTGACACCGGTCTTCACAATTCTCCATGACCTTGTCATCACAATGCTCCATGCCCTTGTCATTACAATGCACCATGCCCACTGTCATCACAATAACCCATGAAACTTGTCAGACCAATGCTCCATGCCCCTGTCATCACAATGCTCCATGCCCTTTTCATCACAATGCTCCAAGAACCCTGTAATCACAATGCTCTATGCCCCTTTTCATCAGAATGCTCCATGAGACTTTTCATCACAAGGGTCCATGGTCTTCTCATCACAATGTTCCAGAACCTTGTCATCACAATTCTCCATTACCTTGTCATCACAATGTTCTATGACACCTGTCATCTCAATACTCCATGAACATTTTCAGCCCAATGCTCAATGACCTTTTCATCACAATGTTTCATGACCCATGTCATCACAATGCTCCATGACCACTGGCATCAAAATGCTCCATGATTATTGTCATCACAATGATCCATGCCTTTGTCATCCCAGTGTTCCATGGCCCCTGGAATCACAATGCTCTGTGACGCTTGTCATCACATTGCTCCGTGACCCTTGTGATCACAATGCTCCATGCCTTTGTCAGCAAAATGCTACATTACCTTGTCATCACAATGCTCCATGCGGCTGTCATAATAATTCTCCATTATCATTGTTATCAAAATCCTCCATGCGGTTGTCATAATAATTCTCCATTATCATTGTCATCAAAATCATCCATGAATATTGGGATCACATTGCTTCATGCCCTTGTCATCAAAATGCTCCATGCTCCTTGAAATCAAAATGCTCCATGACCTCTGTCATCACAATGCTCCAAACACTTGTGATCACAATGTTCTATAACACTTGTCATCACAACACACTTTGATGCCTGTCATCACAATTATCCATGGACTTCTCATGACAATGCTCCATGACATTTGTCATCACAATGCTCAATACACTTGTCATCACAATGCTCCCTGTCACTTCTCCTCAGAATGCTCCTTGAACCGTGTCATGAAAAGGCTCCATGCCCCTTTCATCACAATGCTCGATGCCATTGTCATCACAATACTTCACAAGCTTGTCATCAGTATCCTCCATGACCCTTGTCATCACAATGCTCCATGACCCCTGTCATCACAATGTTCCATGCCCCTTGTCATTACAGTGCTCCATGAAGCTCTTCATCACAATTATCCATGGTCTTCTCATCACAATGCTCCACGGTCTTGCCATCACAATGCTCCATGTGCCTTGTCATTACAATACTCCACATCCTTGTCATCACAATGATCCTTAACACTTCTCATAACAATGTTACATGATCTTGTCTTCACAATTCTCCATGCACTTGTCATCGCAATGCTCTATGACCACAGTCATAGCAAGCTCCATGTGCTTTTCATCACAATGCTTCACGACGTTTTCATCAAAATTCTCAATGGCCCTTGTCATCACAATGCTCCATTCCCTTGCCATCACAATGCTCCATTACCTTTGTCATCACAATCCTCCATGACACTTGGTATCAAAATGCTCCATGCCATTGTCATCACAATGGACAATGACATATGTCATCACAATGCTCCCTGACACCTGTCTTCAAAATACTCCATGACCTTGTCATCATAATGTTCCATGCCCTTGTCATCACAATGCTCCATGACCCCTGTCATCACAGTGCTCCATGACTCCAGTTATCACAATGCTTCATGACCTTTGTCATCACAATGCTTCATGACCTTTGTCATCACAATGGTGCATGACCTCGTCACACAACGCTCTGTGACCTTTGTCACCACAATGCTGCATGTCATTTTCATCACAATGCTCCAAGCTCACTGTCATTACAATAATCCATGAAACTTGTCAGACAGATGTTTCATGCCCCTGTCATCACATTGCTCCTTGGCCTTGTCATCACAATGCTCCATGCACTTCTCATCAAAATGCTCTCTCACCACATATAACACAATGTTCCATCACTAGTCATCACAATACTCCCTCACCCCTGTCATCACAGTGTGCCATGACCCCTGTCATCACAGTGCTACATGCCCTTATCTTCACAATGCACCATGACCACTGACATCACAATGTTCCATAAACTCTGTCAGAAAATGCTCCATGACCCATTTAATCACAATGCTTCATGACCCCTGACATTACAATGTTCCATAACCCCTGTCATCAAAATATTCCATGACCCTTTTCATCAAATTTCTCCATGACCCTGTCATCACAATGCTCCCTGCCCTTCTCATCTCAATGCACCACGCCCTTGTCACCTAATGCCCCATGACTTTGTCATCCCAAAGCTCCAAGACCCTTTGCATCACAACGCTCCATGCCATTGTCATCACAATGCTCCATTACACCTGTCATAACAATGCTCCATGAGCCCTGCCATCACAATGCTCCATTACACCTGTCATAACAATGCTCCATGAGCCCTGCCATCACAATGTTCCACGGCCTTGTCATCACAAGGCTCCATGACCCTTGTCATCACAATGCTCCAAGACCCCTGTAATCACAATACTCCATGCGCTTGTCGTAACAAAGTTCCATGACGCATGTCATCAGAATGCTCCATGGCCTTCTCATCACAATGCTCCATGCCCTTGTCATCACAATGCTCCAAAACCACTGTAATCACAATGCTCCATTCCCCTTTTCATCTCAATGCTCCATGAACCCTGTCATCACAATGCACCATGCCCATCATCATAATGCTTCATGCTATTGTCATCACAGTGAAATCAAAATGCTCCATGACATTTGTCACCACAATGCTCCAAATCCTTGTGATCACGGTGTTCCATAACACTTGTCATCAAAATGCCCCATGACGCTCGTCATCACTATTATGAATGGTTTTCTCATCACAATGCTCCGTGACCTTTGTCACCACAATCCGCAATACACTTATCATCACAATGCTCCCTGACACTTGTCATTAGTATGCTTCACGAACACTGCCGTGAAAAGGCTCCATGCTTTTTTTTTATCACAATGATCCATTCCCTTTTCATCACAATGCTCCAAGACCCCTGTAATCACAATGCTCCGTGACTACAGTCATCACAGTGCTTCATGACATTTGTCATCACAATGGTCCATGACCTCATCACAGAAGGCTCTGTGACCTTTGTCACC
Source organism: Hyperoodon ampullatus (assembly GCF_949752795.1). NCBI lineage: Eukaryota > Metazoa > Chordata > Mammalia > Artiodactyla > Ziphiidae > Hyperoodon > Hyperoodon ampullatus. The sequence goes on from NW_027641092.1 coordinate 2,949,535, forward strand.
ACAATGCTTCATGGACTTTTCATCACAAAGCTCTGTCACCCCTGTCATCACAATGCTCCATGCGTTTCTCAGCACAATGATCAATGACCCTTGTCATCACAATGCTCCATGCGCTTGTCAGCACAATGCTTCATAACCCATGTCATCACTATGCGCCATGTGCTTGTCATCACAATGCTCCACATACTTGTCATCAAAATGCTCCATAAACATTGTCATCACAATGCTCCATACACTTCTCATCAAAATGTTCTCTCACCAAAGATATCACAGTGTTCCGTCACTAGTTATCACAATACTCCCTCACCCCCGTTATCACAATGTTCCATGACCCATGTCATCAAAATGCTATATGCCCCTATCATCACAATGCTCCATGACACCTGTCATCAAAATGCTCAGTGACCCGTTTCATCAGAATGCTCCCTGCCCCCTGACATCAGAATGTTCAATAATCCCTGTCACACACTGCTCCATGACCCTTTTCATCACAATGCTCCATGACACCTGACATCACAATTTTCCATTACCCCTCTCATCAAAATGTTGCATGAACCTTTTCATCAAATTGCTCCATGACCCTGTCATCACAATGCTCCCTGCACTTCTCATCACAATGCACCACGGCCTTGTCATCAAAATGCTCCATGACATTTTTCATCACAAAGCTCCATGACCATTGGCATCAGAGTGCTCCATGCCATTATCATCAAAGGCTCCTTGAACTCTCTCATCACATTGCTCCATGGCCTTGTGATCACAAAGCTCCATGACGCTTGTCATCACAATGCTCGATGCCCTTCTCATCACAATGCTCCATGCCCTTATCATTACAATCCTCCATGACCTATGTATCATAGTGTTCCATGCCCTTGTCATCACAATGATCCATGCACACTCTCATCACAATAATCCATGAAACATTTCAGACCAGTGCTCCACGTCCTTGTCATCACAATGCTCCAATACCCCTGTCATAATAATGCTCCATGACACTTACGATCACAAGGTTCCATAGCCTTGTCATCAGAAGCCTCCATGACCCTTGTCATCACAATGCTCCAAGACCCCTCTAATCACACTGCTCCATTTCTTTGTCATCACAAAGCTCCATGATGCATATCATCAGAATGCTCCATGGCCTTCTCATCACAATGCTACATGCCCTTCTCATCACAATGCTCCAACACCCCTGTAATCACAATGCTCCATGCCCCTTTTCATCTCAATGCTCCATGATCCCTGTCATCACAATCCACGATGCCCATCATCATAATGCTTCATGCTATTGTCATCACAGTGAAATCAAAATGTTCCATGACCTCTGTCATCACAATGCTCCAAACCCTTGTGATCACAATGTTCCATAACACTTGTCATCACAATTCCCCATGACGCTTGTCATTACAATTATCCATGGTCTTCTCATCACAATGCTCCATGACCTTTGTCATCACAATCCTCAATACACTTATCAACACAATGCTCCCTGACTCTTGCCATCGGTATGCTCATTGAACACTGTAATGACATGGCTCCATGCATTTTTCATCACAATGATCCATTCCCTTTTCATCACAATCCTCCAAGACCCCTCTAATCACAATGCTCCATGTCCCTGTCATCACAAAGCTCCATGACGCATGTCATCAGAATGCTCCATGGCCTTATCATCACAATGCTCCATGCCCTGGTCTTCACAATGCTACAAAACCCCTGTAATCACAATGCTCCATGAACCTTTTTATCAGTATGATCCATGACCCTTGTCATCACAAGGCGCCATGGCCCTCTCATCACAATGCTCCCGGACCTTCTCATCACATTGCTCCATTCCCTTCTCATCACAATTCTCCATGACCCTTGTCATCACAGTACTCCATGAATATTTTCAGCCAAATGCTCCATGACCTTCTCATCACAATGCTCCATGACCTATGTCATCACAATGCTACATGACCACTGGCATCAAAATAATCCATGCCACTTGTCATCAGAATATTCCATGCGCTTGTCATCCCCATGCTCCATGACCCCTGTAATCACAATGGTCCTTGACGCTTGTCGTCACAGAGCTCCATGACACTTGTCATCACGGTGCTCCATGCCTTTGTCAGCAAAATGCTACATGACCTTATAATCACAATGCTCCATGCACTTGTCCTCACAATTCTCCATTACCAGTGTCATTACAATCCTCCATGAACCTTGGGATCACATTGCTTCATGCCCTTGTCATCACAATGCTCCATGATACTTGAAATCAAAATGATCCATGACCTCTGTCATCACAATGCTCCAAAGCCTTGTGATCACCATGTTCCATAACACTTGTCATCACAATGCTCCATGATGCCTGTCATCACAATACTTCATGCCCTTGTCATCACAATGCTCCATGAACTTTGTCATCACAATGCTCAATACACCTGTCATCACAATGCTCCCTGACACTTTTCCTTAGAATGCTCCTTGAACACTGTCATGAAAAGGCTCCATGCCTTTTTCATCACAATGCTCCATGCCCTTTTTCTCACAATGCTCCATGCCATTGTCATCACAATACTCCACAAGCTTGTCATCAGAATGCTCCAAGACACTTGTCATCACAATGCTCCATGATCAGTGTCATCACAATGCTCCATGACACCTGTCATCAAAATGCTCCATGCCCCTTGTCATAACAGTGCTCCATGACGCTCGTCATCACAAATATCCATGATCTTCTCATCACAATGCTCCACGGTCTTTCCATCACAATGCTCCATGACACTCCTCATCACAATGTTACATGCTCTTGTCATCACAATTCTCCATGCACTTGTCATCGCAATGCTCCATGAACCCTGTCATAGCAAGCTCCATGTGCTTTTCATCACAGTGCTTCACGAACTTGTCATCACGATTCTCAATGGCCCTTGTCATCACAATGCTCCATTACCGTTGTCATCACAATCCTCCATGACACGTGGCTTCACAATGCTCCATGTCATTGTCATCACAATGAACCATGACATATATCATCACAATGCTCCCTGACACCTGTCTTCACAATATTCCATGACCTGGTTATAACAATGCTCCATGCCCTTGTCATCACAATGTGCCATGCCCACTATCATCACAATAATCCATGAAATTTGTCAGACCAATGCTCCATGCCCCTGTCATGAAAAGGCTCCATGCCATTGTCATCACAGTGCTCCGTGATTCCAGTCATCACATTGCTTCATGACCTTTGTCATCACAATGGTCCATGCCCTCCTCATCACAGTGCTCTTTGAAATTTGTCACCATAATGCTCCATGAACTTTTCATCACAATGCTCTGTGACCCTTGTCATCACAATGCTCCATGCCTTTGTCAGCAGAGTGCTCCATGACCCTTGACATCACAATGCTCCATGCGCTTGTCAGAACAATGCTCCATGACCCATGTCATCACAATGTGCCATGCGCTTGTCATCACAATGTTCCACAACCTTATCTTCACAATGCTCTGTAAACATTGTCATCACAAAGCTCCATGCACTTCTCATCAAAATGCACTTTCACCACTGATATCAAAATGTTCCATCACTAGTCATTACAATACTCCCTCACCCCTGTCATGACAATGTTCAACGGCCTTGTCATCACAAGGCTCCATGACCCTTGTCATCACAATGCTCCAATAACCCAGTAATCACAATGCTCCATGCCCCTTGTCATCAGTCTGCTCCATGAGACTTGTCTTCACAAGGCTCCATGGTCTTCTCATCACAATGCTCCAGGACCTTGTCATCACAATGCTTCACGACCTCCTCATCAAAATTCTCAATGTCCCTTGTCATAATAATATTCCAAGCCCTAATCATCACAATGCCCCATTTTCTTTGTCATCACAATCCTCCATGACACTTGGCCTCACAATGCCCCATGCCATTGTCATTGCAATGGAACATGACATATGTCATCACAATGCTCCCTGACACCTGTCTTCACAATACTCCATGACCTTGTCATCACAATGCTCAATACACTTGTCATCACAATGCTCAATACACTTGTCATCACAATGCTCCCTGACATTTGTCGTCAGTATGCTCCTTGAACCCTGACATGACAAGGCTCCATGCATTTTTCATCACAGTGATCCATGCCCTTTTCCTCAGAATGCTCCAAGACCGCTGTAATCACAATGCTCCATGCCGTTGTCATCACACAGCTTCATGACGAATGTCTTCACAATGCTCCATGGCCTTCTCATCACCATGCTCCATGATATTTTCATCACAATGCTCCATTCCCTTGTCATCAAAATGCCCCATGATCCCTGTCACCACAATACTCCATGAACATTTTCAGCCCAATGCTCCATGACTTTCTCATCACCATGACCCATGAACCCTGTCATCACAATGCCCCATGACCCATGTCATCACAATGCTCCATGAACCCTGACAACACAATGATCCGGGACTCTTGTCATCAAAATGCTCCATGACCCTTGTCATCACAATGATCCATTCCCTTGTGATCACAATGCTCCATTACCCTTGTCATCACAATGCTCCAAGCCCTTGTCATCACAATGCTCCATTACATTTGTCATCACATTTCTCCATGACACTTGGCATCAGAATGATCAATGCCATTGTCATCACAGTGCACCGTGACATATGTCACCACAATGCTCCCTGACACCTTTCTTCACAATAATCAATGACCTTGTCATCACAATGCTCCATGCAATAGTTATCACAATGTGCGATGCCCTCTGTTATCACAATAATCCATGAAATATGTCAGGCCAATACTCCATGCCACTTTCATCCCAATGCTCCATGCCCTTGTCATCACAATGCTCCATGACCCCTGTCATCACGATGCTCCGTGACTCCAGTTATCACAATGCTTCATGACATTTGTCATTACAATATTCCATGCCACTTTTCATCTCAATGCTGCATGAACCATGTCATCACAGTGCACCATGCCCATCATCATAATGCTTCATGCTACTGTCATCACAATGAAATCAATATGCTCCATAATCTCTGAAAACAAAATGCCCCAAACCCTTGTGATCACAATGTTCCATAAAACATGGCATCACAACGCCCCATTACGCTCGTCATCACAATTATCCATGGTCTTCTCATCACAATGCTCCATGACCTTTGTCATCACAATGCTCAATACACTTGGCATCTCAATGCTCCCTGACTCTTGTCCTCAGTGTGCTCCTTGAACCCTGTCATGACAAGGCTCCATGCATTTTTCATCACAATGATCTATGCCCTTTTCATCACAATGCTTCAAGACCCCGGTAATCAAAATGCTCCATGTGCTTGTCTTCACAAAGCTCCATGACGCATGTCATCGGAATGCTCCATGGCCTTCTCATCACCATGTTCCATGCCCTTGTCATCTCAATGCTCCAAGACCCCTGTAATTACAATGGTCCATGCCGCTTTTCATCAGAATGCTCCATGAGACTTGTCATCACAAGACTCCATGGTCTTCTCAACACAATGCTCCGTGACTCCAGTCATCACAATGCTTCATTACCTTTGTCCTCACAATGGTCCATGCCCTTGTCACACAAGGCTCTGTGACCTTTTTCACCACAATGCTCCATGCCCATGTCATCTCAAAGCTCCATGCCCACTGTCATCACAATAATCCATGAAAATTGTCAGACCAATGTTCCATGCTCCTGTCATCATATTGCTCTATGCCCTTGTCATCACAATGCTCCATGAAATTTTCTTCACAATGCTCTGTGTCCCTTGTCATCACAATGCTCCATGCCTTTGTCATCACAATGGACAATGACATATGTCATCACAATGCTCCCTGACACCTGTCTTCACAATACTCCATGACCTTGTCATCAAAATGCCCCATGACCCTTGTCATTACAAAGCTATATGACCCTTGTCATCACAATGATCCATGCCATTGTCATCACAATGTTCAATGAAATCTCTCATCACATTGCTCCATGCCCTTGTCATCACAATGCTCCATTACACCTGTCATAACAATGCTCCATGACCCCTGACTTTACAATGTTCCACGGCCTTGTCATCACAAAGCTCCATGACCCTTGTCATCACAATGCTCCAAGACCTCTGTAATCACAATTCTCCATGCCACTTTTCATCTCAATGCTCCATGAACACTGTCATCACAATGCACCATGCCCATCATCATAATGATTCATGCTATTGTCATCACAATGAAATCAAAATGCTCCATGTCCTCTGTCATCACAATGCTCCAAACCCTTCTGATCACAATGTTCCATAACACTTGTCATTACTTGCCCCATGACGCTCGTCATCACAATGATGCAAGGTCTTCTCATCACAATGCTCCATGACCTTTGTCACCACAGTGCTTAGTACACTTGGCATCACAATGCTCGCTGACATTTGTCATCAGTATGCCCCTTGAACACTGTCATGACAAGGCTCCATGCCTTTTTCATCACAATGATCCATTCCCTTTTCATCACAATGCTCCAAGTCCCCTGTTATCACAATGCTCCGTGACTCCAGTCATCACAATGCTTCATGACATTTGTCATCACAATGGTCCATGACCTCGTCACACAAATCTCTATGACCTTTGTCACCACAATGCTCCATGAAATTTTTATCACAATGCTCTGTGACCCTTGTCATCACAAAGCTCCATGCCTTTGTCAGCACAATGCTCCTTGACACTTGTCATCACAATGCTCGGTGCGCGTGTCAGCACAATGCTCCATAACACATGTCACCACAATGCTCCACATCCTTGTCATCAAAATGCTCCATAAACCTTGTCATCACAATGCTCCATGCCTTTCTCCTCAAAATGCCTTCTCACCACTGATATCACACTGTTCCATCACTAGTCATCACAATACTGCCTCACCGCTGTCATCACAATATTCCATGACCCCTGTAATCAAAATTCTCCATGCCCTTGTCATCACAAAGCTCCACGACGAATGTCATTAGAATGCTCCATGGCCTTCTCATCACAATGCTCCACGCCCTTGTCATCACAATGCTCCAACACCCCTGTAATCACAATGATCCATGCCCCTTTTCATCTCAATGCTCCATGAACACTGACATCACAATGTTCCATAACACCTGTCATCAAAATGTTCCATGATACTTTTCATCAATTTGCTCCATGACCCTGTCATCACAATGCTCCATGCCCTTCTTATCACAATGCACCACGACGTTGTCATCAAAATGCTCTTGACCTTTTTCATCACAAAGCTCCATGCCATTTCATCACAATGCTACATGAAAGCTCTCATCACATTGCTCCATGCCCTTGTCACCACAATGCTCCATGACACTTGGGATCACAATGCTCGATACTCTTCTCATCACAATGCTCCATGCACTTGTCATTACAATACTCCATGACACATGTATCACAGTGTTCCGTGCCTTAGTCATCACAATGTTCCATGCCGAATCTCATCACAATAATCCATGAAATATTCAGACCGATGTTCCATGCCCTTGTCATCACAATGCTCCATTACCCATGTCATATCAATGCTCCATGACCCCTGCCATCACAATGTTCCACCGCCTTGGCATCAAAGGCTCCATGACACTTGTCATCACAATGCTCCAAGACCCCTGTAATCACAATGCTCCATGCCCTTGTCATCAAAAAGATCCATGGCACATGTCATCAGAAAGCTCCATTGCCTTCTCATCACAATGCTCCATGCCCTTGTCATCACAATGCTCCAAATCCCCTGTAATCAAAATGCTCCATGCCCCTATTCATCAGAATGCTCCATGAGACTTGTCATCACAAGGCTCCATGGTCTTCTCATCACACTGCTCCAGGACCTTGTCATCACAATGCTCCATTCCCTTGTCATCACAATGCTCCTTGACCAATGTCATCACAATTCTCCATGAATATTTTCAGGCCAATGCTCCATGAACTTCTCATCAAAATGCTACATGACCCTTGTCATCACAATGCTCCATGACCCCTCTCATCACAATGTTCCATGACACCTGTTATCACAATGCTCCATGCCCCTTGTAATTACAGTGATCCATGATGCTCTTCATCATAATTATCCATGGTCTTTTCATCACAATGCTCCACGGTCTTGCTATAAGAATTCTCCATGCCCTGTTAATCAAAATGCTCCATGTCCCATGTCATTACAATTCTCCACGTCCTTGTTATCACAATGCTTCGTGACACTTCTCATCACAATGTTACATGATATTGTCATCACAATTCTCCATGCACTTGTCATCGCAATGCTGTATGACCACTGCCATAGCAAGCTCCATGCGCTTGTCATGACACTACTTCACGACGATGTCATCAAAATTCTCAATGGCCCTTGAAATCACAATGCTCCATGACCCTTGTCATCACAATGTTCTAATCCCTTGTCATCAAAATGCTCCATTACTTTTGTCATCACAATCCTCCATGACACTTGGTATCACAATGCTCCATGCCATTGTCATAAAAATGGACAATGACATATGTCATCACAATGCTCCCTGACACCTCTCTTCACAATACTCCTTGACCTTGTCATCACAATGTTCCATGCCCTTGTCATCACAATGTGCCATGCCCACTCTCATCACAATAATCCATAATCTTGTCAGAGCAATGATCCTTGACCCCTGTCATCACAATGCTCCGTGACTCCGGTCATCACAATGCTTCATGACCTTTGTCATCACAGTGGTCCATGTCCTCTTCAAACAAGGCTCTGTGTTCTTTTACACCACAATGCTCCATGAATATTTCATCACAATGCTCTGTGTCCCTTGTCATCAAAATGCTCCATGCCTTTGTCACCACAATGCTCCATGCCCTTGTCATCACAATGCTCCATGCTCACTGTCATCACAAAAATCCATGAAACATGTCAGAACAATGATCCATGCCCCTGTCTTCACATTGCTCCATGCCCTTGTCATCACAATGCTCCATGACCCTTTTCATCACAATGCTCCGTGACTCCAGTCATCACAATGCTTCATGACCTATCTCATCACTATGGTCCAATCCCTCGTCACATAAGGCTCTGTGATCTTTTTCACCACAATGTTCCATGAATATTTCATCACAATGTTCTGTGTCCCTTGTCATCAAAATGCTCCATGCCTTTCTCAGCACAATGATCCATGACACTTGTCATCAAAATGTTCCATGTGCTTCTCAGCACAATGCTCCATGAACCATATCATCACAATGCGCCATGTGCTTGTCATAACAATACTCCACATCCTTATCATTGCTATGCTCCATAACAGTTGTCATCACAATGCTCCATGCACTTCTCATCAAAATGCTCTCTCACCACATATATCACAATGTTACATCACTAGTCATCACAATACTCCTTCACCCCTGTCATCACAGTGTTCCATGACCCCTGTCATCACAGTGCTACATGCCCTTATCATCACAATGCTCCATGACACCTGACATCACAATCTTCCATAAACCCTGTCACAAAATGCTCCATGACCCATTTCATCACAATGCTTCATGACCCCTGACATCACAATGTTCCAATACCCCTGTCATCAAAATATTCCATGACACTTTTATTGAAATTGCTCCATGACCCTGTCATCACAAAGCGCCCTGCCCTTCTCATCACAGTGCAAAACGCCGTTGTCCTCAAAATGCCCCATGACATTTGTCATCACAAAGCTCCATGACCCTTGGCATCACAATGCTCCATGCCATTGTCATCACAATGCTCAATGAAATCTCTCATCACATTGCTCCATGCCCTTGTCATCACAATGCTCCATTACACCTGTAATAACAATGCTCCATGAACCCTGCCATCACAATGTTCCACGGCCTTGTCGTCACAATGCTCGAAGACCTCTGTAATCACAATTCTCCATGCCACTGTTCATCTCAATGCTCCATGAACACTGTCATCACAATGCACCATGCCCATCATCATAATGATTCAAGATATTGTCATCACAGTGAAATCAAAATGCTCCATGTCCTCTGTCATCACAATGCTCCAATCCCTTCTGATCACAATGTTCCATTACACTTGTCATCACATGCCCCATGACACTCGTCATCACAATCATGCAAGGTCTTCTCATCACAATGCTCCATGACCTTTGTCACCACAATGCTCAATACACTTGCCATCACAGTGCTCGCTGACACTTGTCATCAGTATGCTCCTTGAAAACTGTCATGACAAGGCTCCATGCCTTTTTCATCACAGTGTTCCATTCCCTTTTCATCACAATGCTCCAAGACTCCTGTTATCACAATGCTCCGTGACTGCAGTCATCAAAATGCTTCATGACATTTGTCATCACAATGGTCCATGACCTCATCACACAAAGCTCTGTGACCTTTGTCACCACAATGCTCCATGAAATTTTTATCACAATGCTCTGTGACACTTGTCATCACAAAGCTCCATGCCTTTATCAGCACAATGCTCCATTACCCTTGTCATCACAATGCTCGATGTGTGTGTCAGCACAATGCTCCATAAGCCATGTCTACACAATGCACCATGAACTTGTCATCACAATGCTCCACATCCTTGTCATCAAAATTCTCCATATAACTTGTCATCACAATGCTCCATGAACTTCTCCTCAAAATGCTTTCTCACCACTGATATCACAATGTTCCATCACTAGTCATCACAATACTCCCTCACCCCTGTCATCACAATATTCCATGAACCCTGTAATCACAATTATACATTCCCTTGTCATCACAAAGCTCCATGACACATGTAATCAGAATGCTCCATGGACTTCTCATCACAATGCTCCATGCCCTTGTCATCACTATGCTCCAACACCCCTGTAATCACAGTGCTCCATGCCCCTTTTCATCTCAATGGCCCATGAACCCTGTCATCACAATGCACCATGCCCATCACCATAATATTTCATGCTATTGTCATCACAATGAAATCAAAATGCTCAATGACCTCTGTCATCACAATGCACCAAACCCTTCTGATCACAATGTTCCATAACACTCGTCATCACAATGCCCCTTGACGCTGGTCATCACAATTATCCATGGTCTTCTCATCACAATGCTCCATGATCTTTGTCATCACAATGCTCAATACACTTATCATCACAATGCTCCCTGACAGTTGTCATCAGTATGCTCCTTGAACCCTGTCATGACAAGAATCCATGCATTTTTCATGACAATGATCCATTCCCTTTTCATCACAATGCCCCAAGACCCCTGTAAACACAATGCTCCATGTCCTTGTCATCACAAAGCTCCATGACGCATGTCATCAAAATGCTCCATTGCCTTCTCATCACAATGCTCCATGCCCCTGTAATCACATTGTTTCAAAACCCCTGTAATCTCAATGCTCCATGCACCATTTCATCAGAATGCTCCATGACCCTTTTCATCAAAATGCTCCATGACCCCTGACATCACAATGTTCCATAACCCTTGTCATCAAAATGTTCCATGACACTTTTCATCAATTTGCTCCATGACCCTGTCATCACAATGCTCCCTGGACTTCTCATCACAATGCACCCCGAACTTGTCATCAAAATGCTCCATGACCTTTGTCATCACAAACCTCCTTGACCCTTTGCATCACAATGCTCCATGCCATTGTCATCACAATGCTCAATGAAATCTCTCATCAAATTGCTCCATGCCCTTGTCATCACAATGCTCCATTACACCTGTCATAGCAATGCTCCATGACACCTGCCTTCACAATGTTCCACGGCCTTGTCATCACAAGGTTCCATGACCCTTGTCAATACAATGCTCCAAGACCTCTGTAATCACAATTCTCCGTGCCACTTTTCATCTCAATGCTCCATGAACACTGTCATCACAATGCATCATGCCCATCATCATAATGATTCATGCTATTGTCATCACAATGAAATCAAAATGCTCCATGTCCTCTGTCATCACAATGCTCCAATCCCTGCTGATCACAGTGTTCCATAACACTTGTCATCACATGCCCCATGACGCTCGTCATCACAGTTTTTCAAGATCTTCTCATCACAGTGCTCCATGAACTTTGTCACCACAATGCTCAATACACTTGGCATCACAGTGCTCGATGACACTTGTCATCAGTATGCTCCTTGAACACTGTCATGACAAGGCTCCATGCCTTTTTCATCACAGGGATCCATTCCCCTTTCATCACAATGCTCCAAGGCCCCTGTAATCACAATGCTCCATGTCCTTGTCATCACAAATCTCCATGACGCATGACATCAGAATGCTCCATTGCCTTCTCATCACAATGCTCCATGCCCATGTAATCACATTGCTTCAAAACCCCTGTAATCTCAATGCTCCATGCACCTTTTCATCAGAATGCTCCATGACCCTTTTAATCAAAATGCTCCATGACACCTGACATGGCAATGTTCCATAACCACTCTCATCAAAATGTTCCATGACACTTTTCATCAATTTGCTCCATGACCCTGTCATCACAATGCTCCCTGCCCTTCTCATCACAATGCACCACGAACTTGTCATCAAAATGCTCCATGACCTTTGTCATCACAAAGCTCCTTGACCATTTGCATCACAATGCTCCATGCCCTTTTAATCACATTGCTTCAAAAACCCTGTAATCTCAATGCTCCATGAACCTTTTCATCAGAATGCTCCATGCCCTTTTCATCACAATGCTCCATGACACTTGTCATCGCAATGTTCCAAGCCCTTGTCATCAAAATGCTCCATTACCTTTGTCATCACAATCCTCCATGACAACTGGTATCACAATGCTACATGCCATTGTCATCACAATGGACAATGACATATGTCATCACAATGCTCCCTGACACCTCTCTTCACAATACTCCATGACCTTGTCATCACAATGTTCCATGCCCTTGTCATCAGAATGCGCCATGCCCACTGTCATCACAATAATCCATGAAACATGTCAGACCACTTTTCCATGCCCCTGTCATCACAATGGTCCATGCCTTTGTCATCACAATGCTCCGTGGCTCCAGTAATCAAAATGCTACATAACTTTGTCCTCACAATGGTCCATGCCCTTGTCACACAAGGCTCTGTGACCTTTGTCACCACAATGCTCCATGCCCTTGTCATCTCAATGCTCCATGCACACTGTCATCACAATAATCCATGAAACTTGTCAGACCAATGTTCCATTCCACTGTCATCACATTGCTCCATGCCCTTGTCATCACAATGCTCCATGACCCATGTCATCACAATGCTCCGTGACTCCAGTCATCACAATGATTCATGACCTTTGTCCTCTCAATGGTCCATGCCCTCGTCACACAAGGCTCTGTGATCTTTGTCACCACAATGCTCCATGAAATTTTCATCACAATGCTCTGTGTCCCTTGTCATCACAATGCTCCATGCCTTTGTCAGCACAATGCTCCATGACACTTGTCATCAATATGCTCCATGCACTTGTCAGCACAATGCTCCATGGCACATGGCATCACAATGTGCCATGCTCTTTTCAGCACAATGCTCCACATCCTTTTCATCGCTATGCTCCATAAAACTTGTCATCACTATGTTCCATGCACTTCACATCAAAATGCTCTCTCACCACATATATCACAATGTTCCATCACTAGTCATCACAATACTCGCTCACACCTGTCATCACAATGTTCCATGACCACTGTCATCACAGTGCTAATGCCCTTATCATCACAATGCTCCATGACCCCTGACATCACAATGTTCAATATCCCCTGTCACAAAATGCTCCATGACCCATTTCATCACAATGCTTCATGACCCCTGACATCACAGTGTTCCATAACCCCTGTCATCAAAATATTCTATGACACTTTTCATCAAATTGCCCCATGACCCTGTCATCAAAATGCTCCCTGCCCTTCTCATCCAAATGCGCCACGCCCTTGTCAACAAAATGCCCCATGACATTTGTCATTTTAAAGCCCCATGACCCTTGGCATCACAATGCTCCATGCCATTGTCATCATAATGCTCAATGAAATCTCTCATCACATTTCTCCATGCCCTTGTCATCACAATTCTCCATTAAACCTGTCATAACAATGCTCCATGACCCCTGCCATCACATGGTTCCACGGCCTTGTCATCACAAGGCTCCATGACCCTTTTCATCACAATGCTCCAGGACCTCTGTAATCACAATTCTCCATGCCACTTTTCATCTCAATGCTCCATGAAGCCTGTCATCACAATGCACCATGCCCATCATCATAATGATTCATGCTATTGTCATCACAATGAAATCAAAATGCTCCATGACCTCTGTCCTCACAATGCTCCAAACCCTTCTGATCACAATGTTCCATAACACTTGTCATCACATGCCCCATGACGCTCATCATCACAATAATGCAAGGTCTTCTCATCACAATGCTCTATGAACTTTGTCACCACAATGCTCATTACACTTGGCATCACAGTGCTCGGGGACACTTGTCATCAGTATTCTCCTTGAACACTGTCATGACAAGGCTCCATGCCATTTTCATCACATTGATCCATTCCCTTTTCATCACAGTGCTACATGACCCCTGTTATCACAATGCTCCGTTGCTCCATTCATCACAATGCTTCATGACATTTGTCATCACAATGGTCCATGACCTCGTCATACAAAGCTCTGTGACCTTTGTCACCACAATGCTCCATGAAATTTTTATCACAATGCTCTGTGACCCTTGTCATCACAAAGCTCCATGCCTTTGTCAGCACAATGCTCCATGACCCTTGTCATCACAATGCTCAATGCGCGTGTCAGCACAATGCTCCATAACCCATGTCATCACAATGCACCATGCATTTGTCATCACAATGCTCCACATCCTCGTCATCAAAATGCTCCATCAACCTTGTCATCTCAATGCTCCCTGCACTTCTCTTCAAAATGCCTTCTCACCACTGATATCACAATGTTCCATCACTAGTCATCACAATACTCCCTCACCCCTGTCATCACAATATTCCATGACCCCTGTAATCACAATTCTCCATGCCCTTGTCATCACAAAGCTCCATGACGCATGTCATCAGAATGCTCCACGGCCTTCTCATCACAATGCTCCATGCCCTTGTCATCACAATGCTCCAACACACCTGTAATCACAGTGCTCCATGCCCCTTTTCATCTCAATGCTCCATGAACACTGTCATCACAATGCACCGTGCCCATCACCATAATATTTCATGCTATTGTCATCACAATGAAATAAAAATGCTCAATGACCTCTGTCATCACAATGCACCAAACCCTTCTGATCACAATGTTCCATAACACTTGTCATCACAATGCCCCATGAGGCTGGTTACCACAATTTTCCATTGAATTCTCATCACAATGCTCCATGATCTTTGTCATCACAATGCTCAATACACTTATCATCACAATGCTCCCCGACAGTTGTCATCAGTATGCTCCTTGAACACTGTCATGACAAGGCTCCATGCATTTTTCATCACAATGATCCATTCCCTTTTCATCACAATGCTCCAAGACCCCTTTAATCACAATGCTCCATGTCCTTGTCATCACAAAGCTCCATGACGCATGTCATCAGAATGCTCCATGGCCTTCTCATCTCAATGCTCTATGCCCTTGTAATCACATTGCTTCAAAACCCCTGTAATCTCAATGCTCCATGCACCTTTTCATCAGAATGCTCCATGACCCTTTTCATCAAAATGATCCATGACCCCTGACATCGCAATGTTCCATAACCCCTGTCATCAAAATGTTCCACGACACTTTTCATCAATTTGCTCCATGACCGTGTCATCACAATGCTCCCTGCCCTTCTCATCATAATGCACCACCACCTTGTCATCAAAATGCTCCATGACCTTTGTCATCACAAAGCTCCATGAACCTTGGCATCACAATGCTCCATGCCATTTCATCACAATGCTACATGAAACCTATCATCATATTGCTCCATGCCCTTGTCACCACAATGCTCCATGACACTTGTCTATCACAATGCTCGATACTCTTTTCATCACAGTGCTACATGCCCTTGTCATTACAATCCTCCATTACACATGTATCACAGTGTTCCGTGCCCTAGTCATCACAATGTTCCATGCCGAATCTCATCACAATAATCCATGAAATTTTCAGACCAATGTTCCATGCCCTTGTCATCACAATGCTCCATTACCCCTGTCATAACAATGCTCCATGACTCCTGCCATCACAATGTTCCACCGCCTTGGCATCCAAGGCTCCATGACCCTTGTCATCACAATGCTCCAAGACCCCTTTAATCACAATGCTCCATGCCCCTGTCATCACAAAGATCCATGACACATGTCATCAGAATGCTCCATGGCCTTCTCATCACTATGCTCCATGACCTTGTCATCACAATGCTCCAAGACCGCTGTAATCACAATGCTCCATGCCCCTATTCATCAGAATGCTCCATTAGACTTGTCATCACAAGGCTCCATGGTCTTCTCATCACACTGCTCCAGGACCTTGTCATCAAAATGCTCCATTCCCTTGTCATCACAATGCTCCTTGACCACTGTAATCACAATACTCCATGAACATTTGCAGTCCAATGCTCCATGACCTTCTCATCACAATGCTCCATTACGCTTGTCATCACAATGCTCCATGACACCTGTCATCACAATGCTCCATGCCCCTTGTCATTTCAGTGATCCATGACGCTCTTCATCATAATTATCCATGGTCTTTTCATCACAATGATCCACGGTCTTGCTATCACAATTATCCATGCCCTGTTCATCACAATGATCCATGACCCAAGTCATTACAATTCTCCACGTCTTTGCCATCACAGTGCTACGTGACACATCTCATCAAAATGTTACATGATATTGTCATTACAATTCTCCATGCATTTGTCATCGCAATGCTGTATGACCACTGTCATAGCAAGCTCCATGCACTTGTCATCACAATGCTTCACGACGTTGTCATCAAAATTATCAATGGCCCTTGTCATCACAATGCTCCATGAACCTAGTAATCACAATGTTCCAAGACCTTGTCATCAAAATGCTCCATTACCTTTGTCATCAGAATCCTCCATGACACTTGGTATCACAATGCTCCATGCCATTGTCATCACAATGGACAATGACATATGTCATCACAATGCTCCCTGACACCTCTCTTCACATTACTCCATGACCTTGTCATAACAATGTTCCATGCACTTGTCATCACAATGTGCCATGCCCACTCTCATCACAATAATCCATAATCATGTCAGAGCAATGCTCCATGAACCCTGTCATCACAATGCTCCGTGACTCCGTCATCACAATGCTTCATGACCTATCTCATCTCTATGGTCCATGCCCTCGTCACACAAGGCTCTGTGATCTTTTTCACCACAATGCTCAATGAATATTTCATCACAATTCTCTGTGTCCCTTGTCATCAAAATGCTCCATGCCTTTGTCAGCACAATGCTCCATTACACTTCTCATCAAATGGCTCCATGTGCTTGTCAGCACAATGCTCCATGACCCATGTCATCACAATGTGCCATGCGCTTGTCATCACAATACTCCACATCCTTATCATTGCTATGCTCCATAACACTTGTCATCACAATGCTCCATGCACTTCTCATCAAAATGCTCTCTCACCAGATATATCACAATGTTACATCACTAGTCATCACAATACTCCCTCAGCCCTGTCATCACAGTGTTCCTTGACCCCTGTCATCACAGTGCTACATGCCCTTATCATCACAATGCTCCATGACCACTGACATCAAAATGTTCCATAAACCCTGTAACAAAATGCTCCATGACCCATTTCATCACAATGCTTCATGACCCATGACATCACAATGTTCCATAATTCCTGTCATCAAAATATTCCATGACACTTTTCATCACCTTGCTCCATGACCCTGTCATCAAAATGCTCCCTATCTTTCTCATCTCAATGCACCATGCCCTTGTCGTCAAAATGCCCCATGACCTTTGTCATCACAAAGCTCCATGACACTTGGCATCACAATGCTCCATGCCATTGTCATCACAATGCTCAATGAAATCTCTCATCACATTGCTCCATGCCCTTGTCATCACAATGATCCATTACACCTGTCATAACAATGCTCCATTACCCCTGTCATCACAATGTTCCACTGCCTTGACATCACATGGCTCCATGACCCTTGTCAACCCAATGCACCAAGACCTATGTAATCACAATTCTCCATGCCCCTTTTCATCTCAATGCTCCATGAACACTGTCATAACAATGCACCATGACCATCACCATAATGATTCATGCTATTGTCATCACAATGAAATTAAAATGCTCCCTGACCTCTGTCATCACAATGCTCCAAACCCTTCTGATCACAATGTTCGATAACACTTGTCATCACATGCCCCATGACTCTCGTCATCACAATTATGCAAGGGCTTCTCATCACAATGCTCCATGACCTTTGTCACCACAATGCTCAATACACTTGGCATCACAATGCTCGCTTACACTTGTCATCAGTATGCTCCTTGAATAATGTCATGACAAGTCTCCATGCATTTTTCATCACAATGATCCATTCCCTTTTCATCAGAATGATCCAAGACCCCTGTTATCACAAATCTCCGTGACTCCAGTCATAACAATGCTTCATGACATTTGTCATCACAATGGTCCATGACCTCGTCATACAAAGCTCTGTGACCTTTGTCACCACAATGCTCCATGAAATTTTTATCACAATGCTCTGTGACCCTTGTCATCACAAAGCTCCATGCGTTTGTCAGGACAATGCTCCATGACCCTTGTAATCACAATGCTCGATGCGTGTGTCAGCACAATGCTCCATAACCCATGTCATCACAATGCACCATGCACTTTTCATCACAATGCTCCACATCCTTGTCATCAAAATGCTCCATAAACCTTGTCATCACAATGCTCCATGCACTTCTCCTCAAAATGCTTTCTCACCAATGATATCATAATGTTCCATCACTAGTCATCACAATACTCCCTCACCACTGTCACCACAATAATCCATGACCCCTGTAATCACAATTCTCCATGCCCTTGTCATCACAAAGCTCCATGACGCATGTCATCAGAATGCTCCATGGCCTCCTCATCAAAATGCTCCATGCCCTTGCCATCACAATGCTCCAACACCCCTGTAATCACAATGCTCCATGCCCCTTTTCATCTCAATGCTCCATGAACACTGTCATCACAATGCACCGTGCCCAGCACCATAATATTTCATGCTATTGTCATCACAATGAAATCAAAATGCTCAATGACCTCTATCATCACAATGCACCAAACCCTTCTGATCACAATGTTCCATAACACTTGTCATCACAATGCCCCATGACGCTGGTCATCACAATTATCCATGGTCTTCTCATCACAATGCTCCTTGATCTTTGTCATCACAATGCTCAATACATTTATCATCACAATGCTCCCTGACAGTTGTCATCAGTATGCTCCTTGAACCCTGTCATGACAAGGCTCCATGCATTTTTCATCACAATGATCCATTCCTTTTTCATCACAATGCTCCAAACCCCTGTAATCACAATGCTCCATGTCCTTGTCATCACAAAGCTCCATGACGCATGTTATCAGAATGCTCCATTGCCTTCTCATCACAATGCTCCATGCCCTTGTAATCACATTGGTTCAAAACCTCTGTAATCTCAATGCTCCATGCACCTTTTAATTAGAATGCTCCATGCACTTGTCATCACAATGCTCCATGACCATTGTCATCGCAATGTTCCAAGCCCTTGTTATCGAAATGCTCCATTACCTTTGTAATCACAATCCTCCATGACACTTGGTTTCACAATGCTTCATGCCATTGTCATCACAATGGACAATGACATATGTCATCACAATGCTCCCTGACACCTGTCTTCACAATATTCCATGACCTTGTCATCACAATGTTCCATGTCTTTGTCATCACAATAATCCATGAAACATGTCAGACCAATGTTCTATGCCCCTGTCATCACAATGCTCCATGCCCTTCTCATCACAATGCTCCATGACCCCTGTAATCAGAATGCTCCGTGACTTCAGTCATCACCATGCTTCATGGCCTTTCTCCTCACAATGGTCCATGCCCTCGTCACACAAGGCTCTGTGACCTTTGTCACCACAATGATCCATGCCCTTGTCATCTCAATGTTCCATGCCGACTGTCATCACAATAATCCATGAAACTTGTCAGACCAATGTTCCATGCCCTTGTCATCACATTGCTCCATGCCCATGTCATCACAATGCTCCATTACCGCTTTCATCACAATGCACCGTGACTCCAGTCATCACAAAGATTCATGACCTTTGTCCTCACAATGGTCCATGCCCTCGTCACACAAGGCTCTGTGATCTTTGTCACCACAATGCTCCAGGAAATTTTCATCACAGTGCTCTGTGTCCCTTGTCATCACAATGCTCCATGCCTTTGTCAGCACAATGCTCCATGACACTTGTCATCAAAATGCTCCATGTGCTTGTCAGCACAATGCTCCAAGACACATGTCATCACAATGTGCCATGCTCTTTTCATCACAATGCTCGACATCATTTTCATCGATATGCTCCATAAAACTTGTCATCACAATGCTCCATGCACTTCTCATCAAAATGCTCTCTCACCACATATATCACAATGTTCCATCACTAGTCATCACAATACTCTCTCACCCCTGTCATCACAATGTTCCATGACCACTGTCATCACAGTGCTCCATGCCCTTATCATCACAATGCTCCATGACCCCTGACATCACAATGTTCCATAACCCCTGTCATCAAAATATTCCATGACACTTTTATTCAAATTGCTCCATGACCCTGTCATCAAAATGCTCCCTGCCCTTCTCATCACAATGCACCACGCCCTTGTCAACAAAATGCCCCATGACATTTGTCATCACAAAACTCCATGACCCTTGGCATCTCAATGCTCCATGCCATTGTCATCACAATGCTCCATTACAGCTGTCATAACAATGCTCCTTGACCCCTGCCAAAACAATGTACCACGACCTTGTCATCACAATGCACCATGCCCACTCTCATCACAATAATCCATAATCTTCTCAGAGCAATGCTCCATGACCCCTGTCATCACAATGCTCCGTGACTCCATTCATCACAATGTTTCTTGACCTTTGTCATCACAGTGGTCCATGTCCTCTTCAAACAAGGCTCTGTGATCTTTTTCACCACAATGCTCCATGAATATTTCATCACAATGCTCTGTGTCACTTGTCATCAAAATGCTCCATGCCTTTGTCACCACAATGCTCCATGCCCTTGCCATCACAATGCTCCAACCCACTGTCATCACAATAATCCATGAAATTCGTCAGACCAATGTTCCATGCCCCTGTCATCACATTGCTCCATGCCCTTGTCATCACAATGCTCCATGACCACTTTCATCACAATGCTCCATGACTCCAGTCATCACAGTGCTTCATGACCTATCTCATCACTATGGTCCATGCCCTCGTCACACAAGGATCTGTGATCTTTTTCACCACAATGCTCCATGAATATTTCATCACAATGCTCTGTGTCCCTTGTCATCAAAATGCTCCATGCCTTTGCCAGCACAATGCTCCATGACACTTGTCATCAAAATGCTCCATGTGCTTGTCAGCACAATGCTCCATGACCCATGTCATCACAATGCGCCATGCGCTTGTCATCACAATACTCCACATCCTTATCATTGCTATGCTCCATAACACTTGTCATCACAATGATCCATGCACTTCTCATCAAAATGCTCTCTCGCCACATATATCACAATGTTACATCACTAGTCATCACAATACTCCCTCACCCCTGTCATCACAGTGTTCCATGACACTGTCATCACAGTGCTACATGCCCTTATCATCACAATGCTCCATGACCCCTGACATCACAATGTTCCATAACCCCTGTCACAAAATGCTCCATGACCCATTTCATCACAATGCTTCATGACCCATGACATCACAATGTTCCATAACCCCTGTCATCAAAATATTCCATGACCATTTTCAGCAAATTGCTCCATGACCCTGTCATCAAAATGCTCCCTCTCCTTCACATCTCAATGCACCATGCCCTTGTCCTCAAAATGCCCCATGACCTTTGTCATCACAAAGCTCCATGACACTTGGCATCACAATGCTCCATGCCATTGTCATCACAATGCTCAATGAAATCTCTCATCACATTGCTCCATGCCCTTGTCATCACAATGCTCCATTACACCTGTCATAACAATGCTCCATTACCCCTGTCATCACAATGTTCCACGGCCTTGACATCACATGGCTCCATGACCCTTGTCAACCCAATGCACCAAGACCTATGTAATCACAATTCTCCATGCCCCTTTTCATCTCAATGCTCCATGAACACTGTCATAACAATGCACCATGACCATCACCATAATGATTCATGCTATTGTCATCACAATGAAATTAAAATGCTCCCTGACCTCTGTCATCACAATGCTCCAAACCCTTCTGATCACAATGTTCGATAACACTTGTCATCACATGCCCCATGACTCTCGTCATCACAATTATGCAAGGGCTTCTCATCACAATGCTCCATGACCTTTGTCACCACAATGCTCAATACACTTGGCATCACAATGCTCGCTGACACTTGTCATCAGTATGCTCCTTGAATAATGTCATGACAAGTCTCCATGCATTTTTCATCACAATGATCCATTCCCTTTTCATCAGAATGATCCAAGACCCCTGTTATCACAAATCTCCGTGACTCCAGTCATAACAATGCTTCATGACATTTGTCATCACAATGGTCCATGACCTCGTCATACAAAGCTCTGTGACCTTTGTCACCACAATGCTCCATGAAATTTTTATCACAATGCTCTGTGACCCTTGTCATCACAAAGCTCCATGCGTTTGTCAGGGCAATGCTCCATGACCCTTGTAATCACAATGCTCGATTCGTGTGTCAGCACAATGCTCCATAACCCATGTCATCACAATGCACCATGCACTTTTCATCACAATGCTCCACATCCTTGTCATCAAAATGCTCCATAAACCTTGTCATCACAATGCTCCATGCACTTCTCCTCAAAATGCTTTCTCACCAATGATATCATAATGTTCCATCACTAGTCATCACAATACTCCCTCACCACTGTCACCACAATATTCCATGACCCCTGTAATCACAATTCTCCATGCCCTTGTCATCACAAAGCTCCATGACGCATGTCATCAGAATGCTCCATGGCCTCCTCATCAAAATGCTCCATGCCCTTGCCATCACAATGCTCCAACACCCCTGTAATCACAATGCTCCATGCCCCTTTTCATCTCAATGCTCCATGAACACTGTCATCACAATGCACCGTGCCCAGCACCATAATATTTCATGCTATTGTCATCACAATGAAATCAAAATGCTCAATGACCTCTATCATCACAATGCACCAAACCCTTCTGATCACAATGTTCCATAACACTTGTCATCACAATGCCCCATGACGCTGGTCATCACAATTATCCATGGTCTTCTCATCACAATGCTCCTTGATCTTTGTCATCACAATGCTCAATACATTTATCATCACAATGCTCCCTGACAGTTGTCATCAGTATGCTCCTTGAACCCTGTCATGACAAGGCTCCATGCATTTTTCATCACAATGATCCATTCCTTTTTCATCACAATGCTCCAAACCCCTGTAATCACAATGCTCCATGCCCTTGTAATCACATTGCTTCAAAACCTCTGTAATCTCAATGCTCCATGCACCTTTTAATTAGAATGCTCCATGCACTTGTCATCACAATGCTCCATGACCCTTGTCATCGCTATGTTCCAAGCCCTTGTTATCGAAATGCTCCATTACCTTTGTAATCACAATCCTCCATGACACTTGGTTTCACAATGCTTCATGCCATTGTCATCACAATGGACAATGACATATGTCATCACAATGCTCCCTGACACCTGTCTTCACAATATTCCATGACCTTGTCATCACAATGTTCCATGTCTTTGTCATCACAATAATCCATGAAACATGTCAGACCAATGTTCTATGCCCCTGTCATCACAATGCTCCATGCCCTTCTCATCACAATGCTCCATGACCCCTGTAATCAGAATGCTCCGTGACTTCAGTCATCACCATGCTTCATGGCCTTTCTCCTCACAATGGTCCATGCCCTCGTCACACAAGGCTCTGTGACCTTTGTCACCACAATGATCCATGCCCTTGTCATCTCAATGTTCCATGCCGACTGTCATCACAATAATCCATGAAACTTGTCAGACCAATGTTCCATGCCCTTGTCATCACATTGCTCCATGCCCATGTCATCACAATGCTCCATTACCGCTTTCATCACAATGCACCGTGACTCCAGTCATCACAAAGATTCATGACCTTTGTCCTCACAATGGTCCATGCCCTCGTCACACAAGGCTCTGTGATCTTTGTCACCACAATGCTCCAGGAAATTTTCATCACGGTGCTCTGTGTCCCTTGTCATTACAATGCTCCATGCCTTTGTCAGCACAATGCTCCATGACACTTGTCATCAAAATGCTCCATGTGCTTGTCAGCACAATGCTCCAAGACACATGTCATCACAATGTGCCATGCTCTTTTCATCACAATGCTCGACATCATTTTCATCGATATGCTCCATAAAACTTGTCATCACAATGCTCCATGCACTTCTCATCAAAATGCTCTCTCACCACATATATCACAATGTTCCATCACTAGTCATCACAATACTCTCTCACCCCTGTCATCACAATGTTCCATGACCACTGTCATCACAGTGCTCCATGCCCTTATCATCACAATGCTCCATGACCCCTGACATCACAATGTTCCATAACCCCTGTCATCAAAATATTCCATGACACTTTTATTCAAATTGCTCCATGACCCTGTCATCAAAATGCTCCCTGCCCTTCTCATCACAATGCACCACGCCCTTGTCAACAAAATGCCCCATGACATTTGTCATCACAAAACTCCATGACCCTTGGCATCTCAATGCTCCATGCCATTGTCATCACAATGCTCCATTACAGCTGTCATAACAATGCTCCTTGACCCCTGCCAAAACAATGTACCACGACCTTGTCATCACAATGCACCATGCCCACTCTCATCACAATAATCCATAATCTTCTCAGAGCAATGCTCCATGACCCCTGTCATCACAATGCTCCGTGACTCCATTCATCACAATGTTTCTTGACCTTTGTCATCACAGTGGTCCATGTCCTCTTCAAACAAGGCCCTGTGATCTTTTTCACCACAATGCTCCATGAATATTTCATCACAATGCTCTGTGTCACTTGTCATCAAAATGCTCCATGCCTTTGTCACCACAATGCTCCATGCCCTTGCCATCACAATGCTCCAACCCACTGTCATCACAATAATCCATGAAATTCGTCAGACCAATGTTCCATGCCCCTGTCATCACATTGCTCCATGCCCTTGTCATCACAATGCTCCATGACCACTTTCATCACAATGCTCCATGACTCCAGTCATCACAGTGCTTCATGACCTATCTCATCACTATGGTCCATGCCCTCGTCACACAAGGATCTGTGATCTTTGTCACCACAATGCTCCATGAAATTTTCATCACAATGCTCTGTGTCCCTTGTCATCAAAATGCTCCATGCCTTTGCCAGCACAATGCTCCATGACACTTGTCATCAAAATGCTCCATGTGCTTGTCAGCACAATGCTCCATGACCCATGTCATCACAATGTGCCATGCGCTTGTCATCACAATACTCCTCATCCTTATCATTGCTATGCTCCATAACACTTGTCATCACAATGATCCATGCACTTCTCATCAAAATGCTCTCTCGCCACATATATCACAATGTTACATCACTAGTCATCACAATACTCCCTCACCCCTGTCATCACAGTGTTCCATGACACTGTCATCACAGTGCTACATGCCCTTATCATCACAATGCTCCATGACCCCTGACATCACAATGTTCCATAACCCCTGTCACAAAATGCTCCATGACCCATTTCATCACAATGCTTCATGACCCATGACATCACAATGTTCCATAACCCCTGTCATCAAAATATTCCATGACCATTTTCAGCAAATTGCTCCATGACCCTGTCATCAAAATGCTCCCTCTCCTTCACATCTCAATGCACCATGCCCTTGTCCTCAAAATGCCCCATGACCTTTGTCATCACAAAGCTCCATGACACTTGGCATCACAATGCTCCATGCCATTGTCATCACAATGCTCAATGAAATCTCTCATCACATTGCTCCATGCCCTTGTCATCACAATGCTCCATTACACCTGTCATAACAATGCTCCATTACCCCTGTCATCACAATGTTCCACGGCCTTGACATCACATGGCTCCATGACCCTTGTCAACCCAAAGCACCAAGACCTATGTAATCACAATTCTCCATGCCCCTTTTCATCTCAATGCTCCATGAACACTGTCATAACAATGCACCATGACCATCACCATAATGATTCATGCTATTGTCATCACAATGAAATTAAAATGCTCCATGACCTCTGTCATCACAATGCTCCAAACCCTTCTGATCACAATGTTCGATAACACTTGTCATCACATGCCCCATGACTCTCGTCATCACAATTATGCAAGGGCTTCTCATCACAATGCTCCATGACCTTTGTCACCACAATGCTCAATACACTTGGCATCACAATGCTCGCTGACACTTGTCATCAGTATGCTCCTTGAATAATGTCATGACAAGTCTCCATGCATTTTTCATCACAATGATCCATTCCCTTTTCATCAGAATGATCCAAGACCCCTGTTATCACAAATCTCCGTGACTCCAGTCATAACAATGCTTCATGACATTTGTCATCACAATGGTCCATGACCACGTCATACAAAGCTCTGTGACCTTTGTCACCACAATGCTCCATGAAATTTTTATCACAATGCTCTGTGACCCTTGTCATCACAAAGCTCCATGCGTTTGTCAGGACAATGCTCCATGACCCTTGTAATCACAATGCTCGATGCGTGTGTCAGCACAATGCTCCATAACCCATGTCATCACAATGCACCATGCACTTTTCATCACAATGCTCCACATCCTTGTCATCAAAATGCTCCATAAACCTTGTCATCACAATGCTCCATGCACTTCTCCTCAAAATGCTTTCTCACCAATGATATCATAATGTTCCATCACTAGTCATCACAATACTCCCTCACCACTGTCACCACAATATTCCATGACCCCTGTAATCACAATTCTCCATGCCCTTGTCATCACAAAGCTCCATGACGCATGTCATCAGAATGCTCCATGGCCTCCTCATCAAAATGCTCCATGCCCTTGCCATCACAATGCTCCAACACCCCTGTAATCACAATGCTCCATGCCCCTTTTCATCTCAATGCTCCATGAACACTGTCATCACAATGCACCGTGCCCAGCACCATAATATTTCATGCTATTGTCATCAAAATGAAATCAAAATGCTCAATGACCTCTATCATCACAATGCACCAAACCCTTCTGATCACAATGTTCCATAACACTTGTCATCACAATGCCCCATGACGCTGGTCATCACAATTATCCATGGTCTTCTCATCACAATGCTCCATGATCTTTGTCATCACAATGCTCAATACATTTATCATCACAATGCTCCCTGACAGTTGTCATCAGTATGCTCCTTGAAGCCTGTCATGACAAGGCTCCATGCATTTTTCATCACAATGATCCATTCCTTTTTCATCACAATGCTCCAAACCCCTGTAATCACAATGCTCCATGTCCTTGTCATCACAAAGCTCCATGACGCATGTTATCAGAATGCTCCATTGCCTTCTCATCACAATGCTCCATGCCCTTGTAATCACATTGCTTCAAAACCTCTGTAATCTCAATGCTCCATGCACCTTTTAATTAGAATGCTCCATGCACTTGTCATCACAATGCTCCATGACCCTTGTCATCGCAATGTTCCAAGCCCTTGTTATCGAAATGCTCCATTACCTTTGTAATCACAATCCTCCATGACACTTGGTTTCACAATGCTCCATGCCATTGTCATCACAATGGACAATGACATATGTCATCACAATGCTCCCTGACACCTGTCTTCACAATATTCCATGACCTTGTCATCACAATGTTCCATGTCTTTGTCATCACAATAATCCATGAAACATGTCAGACCAATGTTCTATGCCCCTGTCATCACAATGCTCCATGCCCTTCTCATCACAATGCTCCATGACCCCTGTAATCAGAATGCTCCGTGACTTCAGTCATCACCATGCTTCATGGCCTTTCTCCTCACAATGGTCCATGCCCTCGTCACACAAGGCTCTGTGACCTTTGTCACCACAATGATCCATGCCCTTGTCATCTCAATGTTCCATGCCGACTGTCATCACAATAATCCATGAAACTTGTCAGACCAATGTTCCATGCCCTTGTCATCACATTGCTCCATGCCCATGTCATCACAATGCTCCATTACCGCTTTCATCACAATGCACCGTGACTCCAGTCATCACAAAGATTCATGACCTTTGTCCTCACAATGGTCCATGCCCTCGTCACACAAGGCTCTGTGATCTTTGTCACCACAATGCTCCAGGAAATTTTCATCACAGTGCTCTGTGTCCCTTGTCATCACAATGCTCCATGCCTTTGTCAGCACAATGCTCCATGACACTTGTCATCAAAATGCTCCATGTGCTTGTCAGCACAATGCTCCAAGACACATGTCATCACAATGTGCCATGCTCTTTTCATCACAATGCTCGACATCATTTTCATCGATATGCTCCATAAAACTTGTCATCACAATGCTCCATGCACTTCTCATCAAAATGCTCTCTCACCACATATATCACAATGTTCCATCACTAGTCATCACAATACTCTCTCACCCCTGTCATCACAATGTTCCATGACCACTGTCATCACAGTGCTCCATGCCCTTATCATCACAATGCTCCATGACCCCTGACATCACAATGTTCCATAACCCCTGTCATCAAAATATTCCATGACACTTTTATTCAAATTGCTCCATGACCCTGTCATCAAAATGCTCCCTGCCCTTCTCATCACAATGCACCACGCCCTTGTCAACAAAATGCCCCATGACATTTGTCATCACAAAACTCCATGACCCTTGGCATCTCAATGCTCCATGCCATTGTCATCACAATGCTCCATTACAGCTGTCATAACAATGCTCCTTGACCCCTGCCAAAACAATGTACCACGGCCTTGTCATCACAATGCACCATGCCCACTCTCATCACAATAATCCATAATCTTCTCAGAGCAATGCTCCATGACCCCTGTCATCACAATGCTCCGTGACTCCATTCATCACAATGTTTCATGACCTTTGTCATCACAGTGGTCCATGTCCTCTTCAAACAAGGATCTGTGATCTTTTTCACCACAATGCTCCATGAATATTTCATCACAATGCTCTGTGTCACTTGTCATCAAAATGCTCCATGCCTTTGTCACCACAATGCTCCATGCCCTTGCCATCACAATGCTCCAACCCACTGTCATCACAATAATCCATGAAATTCGTCAGACCAATGTTCCATGCCCCTGTCATCACATTGCTCCATGCCCTTGTCATCACAATGCTCCATGACCACTTTCATCACAATGCTCCATGACTCCAGTCATCACAGTGCTTCATGACCTATCTCATCACTATGGTCCATGCCCTCGTCACACAAGGATCTGTGATCTTTTTCACCACAATGCTCCATGAATATTTCATCACAATGCTCTGTGTCCCTTGTCATCAAAATGCTCCATGCCATTGCCAGCACAATGCTCCATGACCCATGTCATCACAATGCGCCATGCGCTTGTCATCACAATACTCCACATCCTTATCATTGCTATGCTCCATAACACTTGTCATCACAATGCTCCATGCACTTCTCATCAAAATGCTCTCTCGCCACATATATCACAATGTTACATCACTAGTCATCACAATACTCCCTCACCCCTGTCATCACAGTGTTCCATGACACTTTCATCACAGTGCTACATGCCCTTATCATCACAATGCTCCATGACCCCTGACATCACAATGTTCCATAACCCCTGTCACAAAATGCTCCATGACCAATTTCATCACAATGCTTCATGACCCATGACATCACAATGTTCCATAACCCCTGTCATCAAAATATTCCATGACCATTTTCAGCAAATTGCTCCATGACCCTGTCATCAAAATGCTCCCTCTCCTTCTCATCTCAATGCACCATGCCCTTGTCGTCAAAATGCCCCATGACCTTTGTCATCACAAAGCTCCATGACACTTGGCATCACAATGCTCCATGCCATTGTCATCACAATGCTCAATGAAATCTCTCATCACATTGCTCCATGCCCTTGTCATCACAATGCTCCATTACACCTGTCATAACAATGCTCCATGACCCCTAGCAATCACAATGTTCCACTGCCGTGTCATCACATGGCTCCTTGACCCTTGTCATCACAATGCACCAAGAACACTGTAATCAGAATTCTCCATGCCCCTTTTCATCTCAATGCTCCATGAACCCTGTCATCACAATGCACCATGCCCATCATCATAATGATTCATGCTATTTTCATCACAATGAAATTAAAATGCTCCATGACCTCTGTCATCACAATGCTCCAAACCCTTCTGATCACAATGTTCCATGACACATGTCATCACATGCCCCATGACGCTCGTCATCACAAATATGCAAGGTCTTCTCATCACAATGCTCCATGACCTTTGTCACCACAATGCTCAATACACTTGGCATCACAATGCTCGCTGACACTTGTCATCAGTATGCTCCTTGAACACTGTCATGACAAGGCTCCATGCCTTTTTCATCACAATGATCCATTCCCTTTTCATCACAATGCTCCAAGACCCCTGTTATCACAGAGCTCCGTGACTCCATTCATCACGATGCTTCATGACATTTGTCATCAAAATGGTCCATGACCTCGTCATACAAAGCTCTGTGACCTTTGTCAGAACAATGCTCCATGAAAATTTAATCACAATGCTCCATGTCCTTGCCATCGCAAAGCTCCATGATGCATGTCATCAGAATGCTCCATTGCTTTCTCATCACAATACTCCATGCTCTTGTCATCACAATGCTTCAAAACCCCTGCAATCTCAATGTTCCATGCACCATTTCATCAATATGCTCCATGACCCTTGTCATCACAAGGCTCCATGGCCCTCTCTTCACAATGCTCCAGGACCTTCTCATCACATTGCTCCATTCCCTTCTCATGACAATGCTCCATGACCCCTGTCATCACAGTACTCCATGAATAATTTCATCCAAATGCTCCATGACCTTCTCATCACAAAGCTCCATGACACATGTCATCACAATGCTACATGACCACTGTCATCAAAATGATCCATGCCACTTTTCATCAGAATGTTCCATGTGCTTGTCATCCCAATGATCCATGACCCCTGTAATCAAAATGCTCCTTGACGCTTGTCATCACAGAGCTCCATGACACTTGTCATCACAATTCTCCATGCCTTTGTCAGCAAAATGCTACATGACCTTTTCATCACAATGCTCCATGCAATTGTTATCACAATTCTCCTAAACCAGTGTCATCACAATCCTCTGTGAACCTTGGGATCACATTGTTTCATGCCCTTGTCATCACAATGCTCCGTGATTCTTGAAATCAAAATGATCCATGACCTGTGTCATCACAATGCTCCAAACTCTTGTGATCACAATGTTCCATAACAATTGTCATCACAACGCTCCATGATGCCTATCATTACAATACTCCATGCCCTTGTCATCAAAATGCTCCATGAACTTTGTCATCACAATGCTCAATACACTTGTCATCACAATGCTCCCTGACAATTTTCGTCAGAATGCTCCTTGAACCCTGTCATGAAAAGGCTCCATGACTTTTTCACCACAATGCTCAATGCCCTTTTCCTCACAATGCTCCATGCCATTGTCATCACAATACTCCACAAGCTTGTCATCAGAATGCTCCATGACCCTTGTCATCACGATGCTCCATGATCCCTGTCACCACAATGCTCCAAACCCCTGTCATCACAATGCTCCATTACCTTTGTCATCACATTCCTCCATGACACTTGGCATCACAATACTCCATGCCATTGTCATCAAAATGGACCATGACATATGTCATCACATTCCCCCAGACCCCTGTCTTCACAGTACTCCATGACCTTCTCATCACAATGCTCCATGCTCTTCTCATCAGAATGCGCCTTGCCCACTGTCATCACAATTAAGAATGAAACTTGTTCAGACCAATGCACCATGCCCCTGTCATCAGAATGCTCCATACCCTTGTAATCACAATGTTCCGTGACTCCAGTCATCACAATGCTTCATGACCTTTGTCATCACAATGGTACTTAACCTCGTCATCACAAGGCTCTGTGACCATTGTCACCACAATGCTCCATGAACTTTTCATCACAATGCTCTGTGACCGTTTTCATCACAAGGTTCCATGAATTTGTCAGAACAATGATCCATGACCCTTGTCATCACAATGCTCCATGCGCTTCTCAGCACAATGCTCCATGACCCATGTCATCAAAATGCGCCATGCAATTGTCAACACAATGCTCCATAAACTTTGTCATCACAATGCTCCATAAACATTGTCATCACAGTGTTCCATGCACTTCTCATCAAAATGCTTTCTCACCACTGATATCACAATGTTCCATCAGTAGTCACCACAATACTCCCTCACCACTGTCATCACAATTTTCCATGACCTCTGTCATCACAATGCCACATGCCATATCATCACAATGCTCCATGACCCCTGACATCAAAATGTTCCATATCCTCTGTCATCAGAATGCTCCATCACCCTTTTCATCACAATGCTCCAAGACCCCTGACATCACAATGTTCCATAACCACTGTCATCGAACTGTTCCATGACCCTTTTCATCAAATTGCTCCATGACCCTGTCATCACAATGCACCATGTCCATCATCATAATGCTTCATGCTATTGTCATCACAATGAAATCAATATGCTTCATGACCTCTGTCATCAAAATGCACCAAACCCTTTTGATCACAATGTTCCATAACCATTGTCATCACAATGCACGATGACACTCATCATCACAATTATCCATGGTCTTCTCATCACAGTGCTCCATGACCTTTGTCATCACAACGCTCAATACACTTGTCATCACAATGCTCCCTGACACTTTTCATCAGTATGCTCCTTGAACCCTGTCATGACAAGGCTCCATGCCTTTTTCATCACAATGATCCATACCATTTTCATCTTAATGCTCCAAGACCCCTGTAATCACAATTCTACATGCCCCATGTCATTACAGTGCTCCATGACACTCGTCATCAAAATTATCCGTGATCTTCTCATCACAATGCTCCACGGTCTTGACATCACAATGCTCCATGCCCTGGTCATCACAATGCTCCATGTCCCATGTCATCACAATTCTCCACGTCCTTGTCATCACAATGCTCCATGACACTTCTTATCACAATGTTACCTGATCTTGTCATCACAATTCTCCATGCACTTGTCATCGGAATGCTCTATGATCCCTGTCATAGCAAGCTCCATGCGCCTGTCATCACAATGCTTCACGACATTGTCATCAAAATTCTCAATGGCCCTTGTCATCACAATGCTCCATGCCATTGTCATCACAATGCTCCATGACCCTTGTCATCACAATGTTCCAAGCCCTTGTCATCAAAATGCTCCATTACCTTTGTCATCACAATCCTCCATGACACTTGGTATCACAATGATCCATGCCATTGTCATCACAATGGACAATGACATATGTCATCACAATGCTCCCTGACACATGTCTTCACAATACTCCATAACCTTGTCATCACAATGTTCCATGCCCTTGTCATCAAAATGCACCATGCCCACTGTCATCACAATAATCCATGAAGCATGTAAGAACAATATTCCATGCCCCTGTCATCACAATGCTCCATGCCCTTGTCATCACAATGCTCCATGACACTGGTCATCACAATGCTTCATGACCTTTGTCGTCACAATGTTCCATGCCCTCGTCACACAAGGCCATGTGACCTTTGTCACCACAATGCTCCATGTCCTTGTCATCACAAAGCTCCATGACGCATGTCATCAGAATGCTCCATTGCCTTCTCACCACAATGCTCCTTGCCCATGTCATCACAATGCTTCAAAACCCCTGTAATCACAATGCTCCATGCACCTTTTCATCAGAATGCTCCATGACCCTTTTCATCAAAATGCTCCATGACCCATGACATCACAAGGTTCCATATCCCCTGTCATCAAAATGATAAATGACACTTTTCATCAATTTGCTCCATGACCTTGTCATCACAATGCTCCCTGCCCTTCTCATCACAATGCACCACGACTTGTCATCAAAATGCTCCATGACCTTTGTCATCACAAAGCTCCATGACCCTTGGCATCACAATGCTCCATGCCATTTCATCACAATGCTACATGAAACCTCTCATCACATTGCTCCATGCCTTTGTCAGAACAATGCTCCATGACGCTTGTCATCACAATGCTCGATACTCTTCTCATCACAATGCTCCATGCCATTGTCACTACAATCCCCCATGACACAGGTATCACAGTGTTCTGTGCCCTAGTCATCACAATGCTCCATGCCGAATCTCATCACAATAATCCATGAAATTTTCAGACTAATGTCCCATGCCCTTGTCATCACAATGCTCCATTACCCCTGTCCTAACAATGCTCCATGACCACTGCCATCACAATGTTCCACAGCCTTGTCATCCAAGGCTCAATGACCCTTGTCTTCACAGTTCTCCAAGACACCTGTAATCACAATGCTCCATGCCTTTGTCGTCACAAAGATTCATGACACATGTCATCAGAATGCTCCGTGGCCTTCTCATCAAAATGCTCCATGCCCTTGTCATCACAATGCTCCAAGACCCCTGTAATCACAATGCTCCATGCCCCTTGTCATTACAGTGCTCCATGACGCTCGTCATCACAATTATCCGTGATCTTCTCATCACAATGCTCCACGGTCTTGCCATCACAGTGCTCCATGCCCTGGTCATCTCAATGCTCTATGTCCCATGTCATCAAAATTCTCCACGTCCTTGTCATCACAATGCTCCATGTCACTTCTTATCAGAATGTTACATGATCTTTTCATCACAATTCTCCATGCACTTGTCATCGCAATGCTCTATGACCCCTGTCATAGCAAGCTCCATGCGCTTGTCATCACAATGCTTCACGACTTTGTCATCAAAATACTCAATGGCACTTGTCATCAGAATGCTCCATGACCCTTTTCATCAAAATGTTCCAAGCCATTGTCATCAAAATGCTCCATTACATTTGTCATCACAATCCTCCATTACACTTTGTATCACAATGCTCCATGCCATTGTCATCACAATGGACAATGACATATGTCATCACACTGCTCCCTGACTCCAGTCATCACAATGCTTCATGACATTTGTCATCACAATGGTCCATGCCCTCGTCACACAAGGCTATGTGACCTTTGTCACCAGAATGCTCCATGCCCTTGTCATCACAATGCTCCATGCCCACTGTCATCACAATAATCCATGAAACTTGTCAGACCAATGATCCATGCCCTCTTCACACATGGCTCGGTGATCTTTGTCAGCATAATGCTCCATGAACTTTTCATCACAATGCTCTTTGCCCCTTTTCATCACAATGCTCCATGCCTTTGTCAGCACAATGCTCCTTGACCCATGTTAACACAATGCGCTATGGGTTTGTCATCACAATGCTCCACATCCTTTTCATCGCTATGCTCCATAAAACTTGTGATCACAATGCTCCATGAACTTCTCATCAAAATGTTCTCTCAACACATATATCACAATGTTCCATCACTTGTAATCACCATACTCCCTCACCCCTGTCATCACAATGTTCCATGACCCCTGTCATCATAGTGCTACATGCCCTTATCATCACAATGATCCATGACCCCTGACATCACAATGTTCCATAACCCCTGTCATCAAAATATTCCATGACCCTTTTCATCAAATTGTTCCATGACTCTGTCATCACAATGCTCCCTGCACTCCTCATCACAATGCACCACACCCTTGTCATCAAAATGCCCCATGACCTTTGTCATCACAAAGCTCCATTACCCCTGTCATAACAATGATCCATGACCCCTGCCATCAAAAGGTTCCGCGGCCTTGTCATCACAAGCCTCCATGACACTTGTCATCACAATGCTCCAAGACACCTGTAATCACAATGCTCCATGCCTTTGTCATCACAAAGCTCCATGAAGCATGTCATCTGAATGCGCCATGGCCTTCTCATCACAATGCTCCATGCCCTTGTCATCACAATGCTCCAACAGCCCTGTAATCACAATGCTCCATTCCCCTTTTCATCTCAATGCTCCATGAACCCTGTCATCACAATGCACCGTGTCCATCACCATAATATTTCAAGCTATTGTCATCAAAATGAAATCAAACTGCTCAATGACCTCTGTCATCACCATGCACCAACCCCTTCTGATCACAGTATTCCATAACACTTGTCATCACAATGCCCCATGAGGCTGGTCATCACAATTATCCATGGACTTCTCATCACAATGCTCCAAGATCTTTGTCATCACAATGCTCAATACACTTATCATCACAATGCTCCCTGACAGTTGTCATCAGTATGCTCCTTGAAACCTGTCATGACAAGGCTCCATGCATTTTTCATCAAAATGATCCATTCCCTTTTCATCACAGTGGTCCAAGACCCCTGTAATCACAATGCTCCATGTACTTGTCATCACAAAGCTCCATGACACTTGGCATCACAATGCTCCAAGACCCCTGTAATCACAATTTTCCATGCCCTTTTCGTCACAAAGATTCATGACGCATGTCATCAGAATGCTCCGTGGCCTTCTCAACACAATGATCCATGCCCTTGTCATCACAATGCTCCAAGACCCCTGTAATCACAGCGCTCCATGCCCCTTGTCATTACCGTGCTCCATGACACTCGTCATCATAATTATCCGTGATCTTCTCATCACAATGCTCCACGGTCTTGCCATCACAATGCTCCATGCCCTGGTCATCAGAATGTTCCATGTCCCATGTAATCACAATTCTCCAATTCCTTGTCATCACAATGCTCCTTGACACTTCTTATCACAATGTTACATGTTATTTTCATCACAATTCTCCATGCACTTGTCATCGCAATGCTCTATGACCCCTGTAATCACAATGCTCCATGTCCTTCTTATCACAAAGCTCCATGACACATGTCATCAGAATGCTCCATTGCCTCCTCATCACAATACTGTATGCCCTTGTCATCACAATGTTCCATAACCCCTCTTATCAAAATGTCCCATGACACTTTTAATCAATTTGCTCCAAGACCCTCTCATCACAATGCTCCCTGACCTTTTCATCACAATGCACAACGACCTTGTCATCAAAATGCTCCATTAACTTTGTCATCACAATGCACCACGCGTTTGTCATCAAAATGCCCCAAGACCTTTGTCATCACAAAGCTCCATTATCCCTGTCATAACAATGATCCATGACCCCTGCCATCACAAGGTTCCATGGCATTGTCATCACAAGCCTCCATGACCCTTGTCATCACAATGCTCCAAGACCCCTGTAATCACAATGCTCCATGCCCTTGTCATCACAAAGCTCCATGACGCATGTCATCAGAATGCTCCATGGCCTTCTCATCACCATGCTCCATGCCCTTGTCATCACAGTGCTCCAACAGCCCTGTAATCACAATGCTCCATGCCCCTTTTCATGTCAATGCTCCATGAACCCTGTCATCACAATGCACCGTGTCCATCACCATAATATTTCATGCTATTGTCATCACAATGAAATCAAAACGCTCAATGACCACTGTCATCACAATGCACCAAACCCTTCTGATCAAAATGTTCCATAACAACTTGTCATCACAATGCCCCAAGAGGCTGGTCATCACAATTATCCATGGACTTCTCGTCACAATGCTCCATGATCTTTGTCATCACAATGCTCAATACACTTATCATCACAATGCTCCCTGACAGTTGTCGTCAGTATGCTCCTTGAACCCTGTCATGACAAGGCTCCATGCATTTTTCATCACAATGATCCATTCCCTTTTCATCACAATGCTCCAAGACCCCTGTAATCACAATGCTCCATGTCCTTGCATTCACAAAGCTCCATGACGCATGTCATCAGAATGCTCCATTGCTTTCTCATCACAATACTCCATGCTCTTGTCATCACAATGCTTCAAAACACCTGCAATCTCAATGTTCCATGCACCATTTCATCAGTATGCTCCATGACCCTTGTCATCACAAGGCTCCATGGCCCTCTCATCACAATGCTCCAGGACCTTCTCATCACATTGCTCCATTCCCTTCTCATGACAATGCTCCATGACTCCTGTCATCACAGTACTCTATGAATAATTTCAGCCAAATGCTCCATGACCTTCTCATCACAAAGCTCCATGACCCATGTCATCACAATGCTACATGACCACAGTCATCAAAATGATCCATGCCACTTTTCATCAAAATGTTCCATGTGCTTGTCATCCCAATGCTCCATGACCCCTATAATCAAAATGCTCTTTGACGCTTGTCGTAACAGAGCTCCATGACACTTGTCATCACAATTCTCCATGCCTTTGTCAGCAAAATGCTACATGACCTTGTCATCACAATGCTCCATGCAATTGTCATCATATTCTCCTTTACCAGTGTCATCACAATCCTCCATGACCCTTGGGATCACATTGTTTCATGCCCTTGTCATCACAATGCTCCGTGATTCTTGAAATCAAAATGATCCATGACCTGTGTCATCACAATGCTCCAAACTCTTGTGATCACAATGTTCCATAACAGTGGTCATCACAACGCTCCATGATGCCTGTCATCAAAATACTCCATACCCTTGTCATCACAATGCTCCATGAACTTTGTCATCACAATGCTCAATACACTTGTCATCACAATGCTCCCTGACACTTTTCGTCAGAATGCTCCTTGAACCCTGTCATGAAAAGGCTCCATGCCATTTTCATCACATTGCTCCATGCCCTTTTCATCACAATGCTCCATGCCATTGTCATCACAATACTCCACACGCCTGTCATCAGAATGCTCCATGACCCTTGTCATCACAATGCTCCATGACCCATGTCATCAGAATGCTCCATGACACCTGTCATCACAATGCTCCATGCCCCTTGTCATTACAGTGCTCCATGACACTAGTCATCAAAATTATCCATGGTCTTCTCATCACAATGCTCCACGGTCTTGCCATCACAATGCTCCATAACACTTCTCATCACAATGTTACATGCTCTTGTCATCACAGTTCTCCATGCACTTGTCATCGCAATGCTCCATGACCCCTGTCATAGCAAGCTCCATGTACTTTTCATCACAGTGCTTCAGGAACTTGTCATCAAAATTCTCAATGGCCCTTGTCATCACAATCCTCCATGCTCTTGTCATCAAAATGCTCCATGACTCTTTTCATCTCAATGTTCCAAACCCCTGTATCACAATGCTCTATTAACTTTGTCATCACATTCCTCCATGACACTTGGCATCACATTACTCCATGCCATTGTCATCACAATGGACCATGACATATGTCATCACAATGACCCCAGACTCCTGTCTTCACAGTACTCCATGACATTCTCATCATAATGCTCCATGCTCTTCTCATCAGAATGCGCCTTGCCCACTGTCATCACAATAAACCATGAAATTTCTCAGACCAATGCACCATACCCATGTCATCAGAATGCTCCATACCCTTGTCATCACAATGTTCCGTGACTCCAGTCATCACAATGCTTCATGACCTTTGTCATCACAATGGTCCTTGACCTCGTCATCACAAGACTCTCTGACCATTGTCACCACAGTGCTCAATAAACTTTTCATCACAATGCTCAGTGACCGTTGTCGTCACAATGTTCCATGACCCTTGTCATCACAATGCTCCATGCGCTTCTCAGCACAATGCTCCATGACCCATGTCATCAAAATGAGCCATGTAATTGTCATCACAATGCTCCACAGCCTAGTCATCACAATGCTCCATAAAACTTGTCATCACAATGCTCCTTGCACTTCTCATCAAAATGCTTTCTCACCACTGATATCACAATGTTCCATCAGTAGTCATCACAATACTCCCTCACCACTGTCATCACAATTTTCCATGACCTCTGTCATCACAATGCCACATGCCATATCATCACAATGCTCCATGACCCCTGACATCAAAATGTTCCATGTCCTCTGTCATCAGAATGCTCCATCACCCTTTTCATCACAATGCTCCAAGACCCCTGACATCACAGTGTTCCATAACCACTGTCATCAAAATGTTCCATGGCCCTTTTCATCAAATTGCTCCATGACCCTGTCATCACAATGCACCATGTCCATCATCATAATGCTTCATGCTATTGTCATCACAGTGAAATCAATATGCTCCATGACCTCTGTCATCCAAATGCTCCAAACCCTTGTGATCACAAAGTTCCATAACCATTGTCATCACAATGCACCATGACGCTCATCATCACAATTATCCATGGTCTTCTCATCACAGTGCTCCATGAACTTTGTCATCACAATGCTCAATACACTTGTCATCACAATGCTCCCTGACACTTGTCATCAGTATGCTCCTTGAACCCTGTCATGACAAGGCTCCATGCCTTTTTCATCACAATGATCCATACCATTTTCATCACAATGCTCCAAGACCCGTTTAATCACAATGCTCCATGACGATTAATCACAAAGCTCCATGATGCATGTCATCAGAATGCTCCATGGCCTTCTCATCACAATGCTCCATGTCCTTGTCATCACAGTGCTCCAAGACCCCTGTCATCTCAATGTTCTGTGACTCCAGTCATCATAAGGCTTCATAACATTTGTCATCACAATGGTCCATGTCCTCGTCACAGAAGGCTCTCTGACCTTTCTCACCAAAATGCTCCATGAACTTTTCATCACAATGCTCTGTGATCCTTGTCATCACCATGCTGCATGCCTTTGTCAGCACAATGCTCCATGACCCTTGTCATCACAATGCTCCATGCGCTTGTGAGCACAATGCTCCATAACCCATGTCATCATATTGTGCCATGCGTTTGTCATCACAATGCTCCACATCCTTGTCATTACAGTGCTCCAAAAACCTTGTCATCACAATGCTCCATGCACTTCTCATCAAAATGCTCTCTCCCCCCTGTCATCACAATATTCCATGATCCCTGTCATGACAATGCTGCTTGACCATATCATCTCAATGCTCCATGAACCCTGACATCACAATGTTCCATAACCCCTGTCATCAAAATGCTCCATGACCCTTTCATCACAATGCTCCATGACCCTGACATAACAGTGTTCCATAAGCACTGTCATCAAAATATTCCATGATACTTTTCATCAAATTGCTCCATGACCCTGTCATCAAAATGCTCCCTGCCCTTCTCATCACAATGCACCACGAGCTTGTCATCAAAATGCTCCATGAACTTTGTCATCACAAAGCTCCATGACACTTGGCATCACAATGCTCCATGCCATTTTCATCACAATGCTTCATGACCCCTGTAATCACAATGCTCCATGCACCTTTTCATCAGAATGCTCCATGATACTTGTCATCACAAGGCTACATGGTTTTCTCATCACAGTGCCCCAGGACCTTGTCATCACAATGCTCCATTCCCTTGTCAACACAATGCCCTATTACACCTGTCATCAAAATACTCCATGAACATTTTCAGCCCAGTGCCCCATGACCTTCTTATCACAATGCTCCATGACCCTGTCATCACAATTCTCCATGACCCCTGTCATCACAATACTCCATGAACATTTTCAGCCCAATGCTCCATGACCTTCTCATCACAAAGCTCCATGACACATGTCATCACAATGCTACATGACCACAGTCATCAAAATGATCCATGCCACTTGTCATCAGAATGTTCCATGTGCTTGTCATCCCAATGCTCCATGACCCCTGTAATCACAATGCTCTTTGACGCTTGGCATCACAGAGCTCCTGACACTTGTCATCACAATTCTCCATGCCTTTGTCAGCAAAATGCTACATGACCTTGTCATCACAATGCTCCATGCACTTGTCATCACAATTCTCCATTACCAGTGTCATCACAATCTTCTGTGAACCTTGGGATCACATTGTTTCATGCCCTTGTCATCACAATGCTCCATGATTCTTGAAATCAAAATGATCCATGACCTGTGTCATCACAGTGCTCGAAACTGTTCTGATCACAATGTTCCATAACAATTGTCATCACATTGCTCCATGATGCCTGTCATAACAATACTCCATGCCCTTGTCATCACAATGCTCCATGAACTTTGTCATCCCAATGCTCAATACACTTGTCATCACAATGCTCCCTGACACTTTTCGTCAGAATGCTCCTTGAACCCTTTCATGAAAAGGCTCCATGCCTTTTTCATCACAATGCTCCATGCCCTTTTCCTCACAATGCTCCATGCCATTGTCATCACAATACTCCACAAGCTTGTCATCAGAAGGCTCCATGACCCTTATCATCACAATGCTCCATGACCCTTGTCATCACAATGCTCCAAACCCCTGTCATCACAATGCTCCATTAACTTTGTCATCACATTCCTCCATGTCACTTGGCATCACAATGCTCCGTGCCATTGTCATCACAATGGACCATGATATATATCATCACACTAGTCCCAGACCCCTGTCTTCACAGTACTCCATGACCTTCTCATCACAATGCTCCATGCTCTTCTTATCAGAATGCACCTTGCCCACTGTCATCAAAATAAACCATGAAACTTGTGCTCCATGCCCTTTTCCTCACAATGCTCCATGCCATTGTCATCACAATACTCCACAAGCTTGTCATCAGAATGCTCCATGACCCTTGTCATCACAATGCTCCATGACCCCTGTTATCACAATGCTCCATGACACCTGACATCACAATGCTCCAGGCCCCTTGTCATTACAGTTCTCCATGACTCTCGTCATCAAAATTATCCATGGTCTTCTCATCACAATGCTCCACGGTCTTGCCATCACAATGCTCCATGACACTTCTCATCACAGTGTTACACGCTCTTGTCATCACAATTCTTCATGCACTTGTCATCGAAATGCTCCATGACCCCTGTCATAGTAAGCTCCATGTGCTTTTCCTCAGAATGCTTCACGAACTTGTCATCAAAATACTCAATGGCCCTTTTCATCACAATCCTCCATGCCCTTGTCATCAAAATGCTCCATGACCCTTGTCATCACAATGCTCCAAACACCTGTCATCACAATGCTCCATTAACTTTGTCATCACATTCCTCCATGACACTTGGCATCAGAATGCTCCATGCCATTTTCATCAAAACGGACCATGACATATCTCATCACAATGCCCCCAGACCGCTCTCTTCACAGTACTCCATGACCTTATCATCACAATGCTCCATGCTCTTCTCATTAGAATGCGCCTTGCCCACTGTCATCACAATAAACCATGAAACTTGTCAGACCAATGCACCATGCCCCTGTCATCAGAATGCTCCATACCCTTGTCATCACAGTGTTCCGTGACTCCAGTCATCACAATCCTTCATGAACTTTGTCATCACAATGGTCCTTGAACACCTCATGACAAGGCTCTGTGACCATTGTCACAATTCTCCATGAACTTTTCATCACTATGCTCTGTGACCGTTGTCATCATAATGTTCCATGCCTTTGTCAGCACAATGTTCCATGACCCTTGTCATCACAATGCTCCATGCGCTTCTCAGCACAATGCTCCATGACCCATGTCATCAAAATGCGCCATGCACTTGTCATCACAATGCTCCACAGCCTTGTCATCACAATGCTCCATAAACCTTGTCATCACAATGCTCCATAAACCTTGTCATCACAATGCTCCATGCACTTCTCATCAAAATGCTTTCTCACCACTGATATCACAATTTTCCATCACTAGTCATCACAATACTCCCTCACCACTGTCATCACATTTTTCCATGACCTCTGTCATCACAATGCTACATGCCTTATCATCACAATGCTCCATGACCCCTGACATCAAAATGTTCGATATCCTCTGTCATC
This sequence comes from Hyperoodon ampullatus, assembly GCF_949752795.1. Lineage (NCBI taxonomy): Eukaryota > Metazoa > Chordata > Mammalia > Artiodactyla > Ziphiidae > Hyperoodon > Hyperoodon ampullatus. Next base: position 2,993,987 of record NW_027641092.1, read on the forward strand.
AGAATGCTCCATCACCCTTTTCATCACAAGGCTCCAAGACCCCTGACATCACAATGTTCCATAACCACTGTCATCAAAATGTTCCATGACACTTTTCATCAAATTGCTCCGTGAACCTGTCATCACAATGCACCATGTCCATCATCATAATGCTTCATGCTATTGTCATCACAATGAAATCAATATGCTCCATGACCTCTGTCATCAAAATGCTCCAAACCCTTGTGATCACAATGTTCCATAACCATTGCCATTACAATGCACCATGCCGCTCATCATCACAATTATCCATGGTCTTCTCATCACAGAGTTCCTTGACCTTTGTCATCACAATGCTCAATACACTTGTCATCACAATGCTCCCTGACACTTGTCATCAGTATGCTCCTTGAACCCTGTCATGACAAGGCTCCATTTCTTTTTTATCACAATGATACATACCATTTTCATCACAATGCTCCAAGACCCCTGTAATCACAATGCTCCATGACCTTTAATCACTAAGCTCCATGATGCATGTCATCAGAATGCTCCATGGCCTTCTCATCACAATGCTCCATGTCCTTGTCATCACAGTGCTCCAAGACCCCTGTCATCTCAATGCTCTGTGACTCCAGTCATCACAATGCTCCATGACATTTTCATCACAATGCTCCATGACCCTGTAATCACAATGCTCCATGCACCTTTTCATCAGAATGCTCCATGAGACTTGTCATCACAAGGCTCCATGGTTTTCTCATCACAATGTCCCAGGACTTGTCATCACAATACTCCATTCCCTTGTCATCATAATGCCCCATTACCCCTGTCATCACAATACTCCATTAATATTTTCAGCCTAATGCCTCATGACCTTCTTATCACAATGCTCCTTGACCCTGTCATCACAATGCTCCATGACCACTCTTATCACAGCGCTCCATGACCCCTGACAACACAATGATCTGGGAATCTTGTCATCAAAATGCTCCATGACACTTGTCATCACAATGCTCCATGCCCTTGTCATCACATTGCTCCATGAAGCCTCTCATCACATTGCTCCATGCCCTTGTCATTACAATCCTACATGACCCATGTATCACAGTGTTCCATGAACTTGTCATCACAATGCTCCTTGCCCACTCTCATCACAATAATTCATGAAACTTTTCAGACCAATGCTCGATGCCCTTGTCATCACAATGCTCCATTGCCCATGTCATAACCATGCTCCATGACCCCTGCAATCACAATGCTCTACGGCCTTGTCATCACAAGGATCCAATACCACTGTAATCACAATGCTCCATTCCCCTTTTCATCAGAATGCTCCATGAGAATTGTCATCACAAGGCTCCATGGTCCTCTCATCATCACAATGCTCCAGGACCTTGTCATCACAATGGTCCATCCCCACGTCATCAAAAGGCTCTGTGAAATTTGTCACCACAATGCTCCATGAAATTTTCATCACAATTCTCTTTTACCCATGTCATGACTATGCTCCATGCCTTTGTCAGCACAATTCTCCATGACAATTTTCATCACTATGCTCCATGGGCTTTTCCGCACAATGCCCCATGACCTGTGTCATCACAATGAGCCATGTGCTTGTCATCACAATGCTCCACCACCTTATCATCACAGTGCTCCATAAACCTTGTCATAACAATGCTCCATGCACTTCACATCAAAATGCTCTCCCACCACTGATATCATAATGTTCCATCACTAGTCATCACAATACTCCCTCACCCCTGTCATCACAATGTTCCAGGACCCCTGTCATCAAAATGCTCAATGACCCTTTTCATCATAATCCTCCATGACCCCTGACATCACAAAGTTCCATAACCTCTGTCATCAAAATGTCCCATGACAATTTTCATCAAATTGCTCCATGACACTTTCATCACAATGATCCCTGCCCTTCTCAAAACAGTTCACCACGCGCTTGTCATCAAAATGCTCCATGACTTTTGTCATCACAAAGCTACATGACCCTTGGCATCACAATGCTCCATTCCATTGTCATCAAAATGCTCCATGAACACTCTCATCACATTGTTCCATGCCCTTGTCATCACAGACTCCGTGATGCTTTTCATCACAATGCTCAATGCTCTTCTTAACACAATGCTCCATGCCCTTTTCATTACAATCCGCCATGACCCATGTATCACAGTGTTCCGTGCCCCTGTCATCACAATGCTCCATGCCCCCTCTCATCACAATAATCCATGAAGCTTTTCAGACCAATGATACATGCCCTTGTCCTCAAAATGCTCCATTACCCCTGTTATAACAATGCTCCATGACACCTGCCATTACAATATTTCATGGCCTTGTCATCACAAGGCTCCATAACCCTTTTCATTACAATGCTCCTTGTCCTTGTCATCAAAAAGCTCCATGACGCATGTCATCAGAATGCTCCATGGCCTTCTCATTCACGAAGCTCCATGCCCTTGTCATCACAATTCTCCTAGACCTCTGTAATCACAATGCTCAATGCCCCTTTTCATCTCAAATCTCCATGAACCGTGTCATCAAAATGCACCATGCCCATCATCATAATGCTTCATGCTATTGTCATCAAAATGAAATCAAAATGCTCCATGACCTCTGTCATCACAATGCTCCAAACCCTTGTGATCACAATGTTCCATAACACTTGTCATAACAACGCCCCATGACGCTCATCATCACAATTATCCATGGCCTTCTATTCACAATACTCCATGAACTTTGTCATCACAATGCTCAATACACTTGTCATCACAATGCTCGCTGACACTTGTCATCAGTATGCTCCTTGAACACTGACATGACAAGGCTCCATGAATTTTGCATCACAATGATCCATGTCATTTTCATCACAATGCCCTGTGACCCTTGTCATCACAATGAACCATGCCTTTGTCAGCACAATGATCCATGACAATTCTCATCACAATGCTTCATGTGCTTTTCAGCACAATGTTCCTTGAAACATGTCATCACAATGCACCATGCGCTTGTCATCACAATGCTCCACATCCTTGTCATCACAATGCTCCATAAACCTTGTCATCACAATGCTCCATGCACTTCTCAACAAAATGCTCTCTCACCACTGATATCACAATGTTCCATCACTAGTCTTCACAATACTCCCTCACCCTTGTCATCACAATGTTCCATGACCCCGATCATCACTATGCTACATGCACTTATCATCAAAATGCTCCATGACCAATGACATCACAATGCTCCATAATTCCTGTCATCAAAATGCTCCATTACCATTTCCATCACAATGCTCCATCACCCCTGACATCACAATTTTCCATAACCACTCTCATCAAAATATTCCATGACTTTTTCACCAAATTGCTCCATGACCCTGTTAGCACAGTGCTCCCTGCTCTTCTCATCACAATGCACCACGACCTTGTCATCAAAATGCTCCATGACCTTTGTCATCACACGACTCCATGACACTTGGCATCACAATGCACCAAACACTGTAATCACAATTCTGCATACACTTGTCATCACAAAGCTCCATGACGCATGTCATCAGAATGCTCCATGGCCTTCTCATTCAAGATGCTCCATGCCCTTGTCATCACAATGGTCCAAGACACCTGTAATCACAATGCTCCATGCCCCTTTTCATCTCAATGCTCCATGAACCCTGTCATCACAATGCACCATGCGCATCATTATAATGCTTCATGCTATTGTCATCAAAATGAAATCAATATGCTCCATGACCTCTGTCATCACAATGCTCCAAACACTTGTGATCACAAAGTTCCATAACACTTGTCATCACAACGCCCAATGACGCTCATCATCACAGTTATCCATGGGCTTCTATTCACAGTACTCCATTTCCTTTGTCATCACAATGCTCAATACACTTGTCATCACAATGCTCCCTGACACTTGTTGTCAGTATGCTCCTTGAACCCTGTCATGACAAAGCTCCATGCATTTTTCAACACAATGATCCATGCCCTTTTCCTCACAATGCTCCAAGACCCATGGAATCACAATGCTCAATACCCTTGTCATCACAAAGCTTCATGACTCATGTCTTCAGAATGCTCCATGGACTTCTCATCAACATGCTCCATGCCCTTTTCATCACAATGCTCCATTCCCATGTCATCAAATGCCCCATGGCCCCTGTCATCACAATACTCCATGAACATTTTCAGCCCAATGCTCCATGACCTTCTAATCACAATGCCCCATGAACCCTGTCATCACAATGCTCCATGACCCCTGTCGTCACAATGCTCCATGACCCCTGTCGTCACAATGCTCCGTGACTCCAGTCATCACAAAGCTTCATGACCTCTGTCATCTCAATGGTCCATGCCATTGTCACACAAGGCTCTGTGACCTTTGTCACCACAGTGCTCCATGAACTTTTCATCACAATACTCTGACCCTTGTCATCAAAATGCACCATGCCTTTGTCAGCACAGTGCTCCAGGACCCATGTCATCACAATGCGCCATGCGCTTGTCATCACAAATCTCCTTGAGGCTTGTCATCACAACGCTCGATGCACTTCTCATCACAATGCACTATGCCCTTGTCATTACAATCCTGCATGATCTATGTATCACAGTGTTCCGTGCCTTTATTATCACAATGCTCCATTCCTTTGTCATCACAATGCTCCATGACCTTTGTCATCACGGTGCACCAAACCCTTGTCATCAAGATGCTCCATTACCTTTGTCATCACTATCCTCCATGACTCTTGGCATCACAATGCTCCATGCCATTGTCATCACAATGGACCATGACATATGTCATCACTGTGCTCCCTGCCACCTGTCTTCACAATACTCCATGACCTTGTCATCACAATGCTCCATGCCCTTGTCATCACAATGAGCCATGCCCACTGTCATCACAATAATCCATGAAACTTGTCAGACCAGTGTTCCATGTCCCTGTCATCACAATGCTCCATGCCCTTGTCATCACAATGCTCCATGACCCCTGTCATCACAATTATCCGTGACTCCAGTCATCACAATGCTCCGTGACTCCAGTCATCACAATGCTTTATGACATTTGTCATCACAATGATCCATGCCCTCGTCACACAAGGCTCTGTGACCTTTGTCACCACAATGCTCCATGCTCTTGTCATCAAAATGTGCCATGCCCCTGTCATCACAATGCTCCATGCCCTGGTCATCACAATGCTCCATGACCATTGTCATCAAGATGCTCTAAGCCCTTGTCATCAAAATGCTCCATTACGTTTGTCATCACAATCCTCCATGACATTTGGCATCACAATGCTCCATGCAATTGTCATCGCAATGGACAAAGACATATTTCGTCTAAATACTCCCTGACAACTGTCTTCACAATACTCCCTGACCTTGTCACCACAATGCTACATGCCCTTGTCATCACAATGCGTCATGCCCACTGTCATTACAATAATCCATGAAACTTCTCAGACCAAAGTTCCATCACCCTGTCATCACAATGCTCCATGCCTTTGTCATCACAATGCTCCATGACCCCTGTCATAACAGTGCTCCATGATCCCTGCCATCACAATGTTCCACGGCCTTCTTATCCAAGGCTCCATGACCCTCGTCATCACAATGCTCCAAGACCCATTTAATCACAATGCTCCTTGCCACTTTTCATCTCAATGCTCCATGAACACTGTCATCACAATGCACCATGCCCATCATCATAATCCTTCATGCTATTGTCATCACAATGAAATCAAAATGCTCCATGACCTCTGTCATCACAATGCTCCAAACCCTTGTGATCACAATGTTCCATAACACTTGTCATCGCAACGCCCCATGACGCTCATCATCACAATTATCCATGGTCTTCTATTCACAATACTCCATGACCTTTTTCATCACAGTGCTCTATAAACATGTCATCACAATGCTCCCTGGCAATGGTCGTGAATATGCTCCTTGAAACCTGTCATGACAAGGCTCCATGCATTTTTCATCACAATGATCCATGCACTTTTCATCACAATACTCAAGGACTCCTGTAATCACAATGCTCCATGCCCTTGTCATCACAAATCTTCATGAATCATGTCTTCAAAATGCTCCATGGCCTTCTCATCACCATGCTCCTGCCCTTTTCACCACAATGCTCCATGCCCTTGTCATCTCAATGTGACATGCCACTGTCATCACAATAATCCATGAAACATGTCAGAACAATGTTCCATGCCCCTGTCATCACAATGCTCCATTCCCTTGTCATCACAATGCTCCATGCCCTTTTCATCACAATGCTCCATGACCCCTGTCATCACAATGCTCCGTGACTCTAGTCATCAAAATGCTTCATGACCTTTGTCCTCACAATGGACCATGCCCTCGTCACAAAAGGCTCTGTGACCTTTGTCACCACGAAGTTCCATGCCCTTGTCATCTCAATGCTCTAACACCCCTGTCATCACAAAGCTCCATGACGCATGTCATCAGAATTTTCCATGGCCTTCTCATCACAATGCTCCATGCCCTTTTCATCACAATGCTCCAACACCTCTGTAATCACAATGCTCCATGCCCCTTTTCATCTCAATGCTCCATGAAACCTGTCATCACAATGCACCGTGCCCATCACCATAATATTTCATGCTACTGTCATCACAATGAAATCAAAATCCTCAATGACCTCTGTCATCACAATGCACCAAACCATTCTGAACACAATGTTTCATAACACTTGTCATCACAATGCCCCATGACGCTGGTCATCACAATTATCCATGGTCTTCTCATCACAATGCTCCATGATCGTTGTCATCACAATGCTCAATACACTTATCATCACAATGCTCCCTGACAGTTGTTATCAGTATGCTCCTTGAACCATGTCATGACAAGGCTCCATGCCTTTTTCATCACATTGATCCATTCCCTTTTCATCACAATGCTCCAAGACCCATGTTGTCACAATACTCCCTGACTCCAGACATCACAATGCTTCATGACATTTGTCATCACAATGGTCCATGACCTGGTCACACAAAGCTCTGTGACCTTTGTAACCACAATGCTCCATGAAATATTTATCACAATGCTCTGTGAACCTTGTCATCACAAAGCTCCATGCCTTTGTAAGCACAATGCTCCATGACACTTGTCATCACAATGCTCGATGTGCGTGTCAGCACAATGCTCCATAACCCTTGTCATCACAATGCACCATGCACTTGTCATCACAATGCTCCACATCCTTGTCATCAAAATGCTCCATGGCCTTCTCATCAGAATGCTCCATGCCTTTGTCATCACAATGCTCCAACACCCCTGTAATCACAATGCTCCATGCCCCTTTTCATTTCAATGCTCCATGAACCCTGCCATCACAATGCACCGTGCCCATCACCATAATATTTCATGCTATTGTCATCACAATGAAATCAAAATGCTCAATGACCTCTGTCATCACAATGCACCAAACCCTTCTGATCACAATGTTCCATAACACTTGTCATCACAATACCCCATGACGCTGGTCATCACAGTTATCCATGGTCTTCTCATCACAATGCTCCATTATCTTTGTCATCACAATGCTCAATACACTTATCATCACAATGCTCCCTGACAGTTGTCATCAGTTTGTTCCTTGAACCCTGTAGTGACAAGGCTCCATGCATTTTTCATCACAATGATCCATTCCCTTTTCATCAGAATGCTCCCAGACCCCTGTAATCACAATGCTCCATGTACTTGTCATCACAATGCTATATGCCCTTTTCATCACATTGCTTCAAAACCCCTGTAATCTCAATGCTCCATGCAACTTTTCATCAGAATGCTCCATGCCCTTGTCATCACAATGCTCCATGACCCTTGTCATCGCAATGTTCCAAGCCCTTGTCATCAAAATGCTCCATTACCTTTGTCATCACAATCCTCCATGACACTTGGTATCACAGTGCTCCATGACATTGTCATCACAATGGGCAATGACATATGTCATCACAGTGCTCCCTGACACCTGTCTTCACAATACTCGATCACCTTGTCATCACAATGGTCCATGCCCTTGTCATCACAAAGCGCCATGCCCACTGTCATCACAATAATCCATGGAACATGTCAGACCAACGTTCCATGCCCCTGTCATCACAATGCTCCATGCCCTTGTCATCACAATGCTCCATGACCCCTGTCATCACAATGCTCCGTGACTCCAGTCATCACAATGCTTCATGACCTTTCTCCTCACAGTGGTCCATGACCTCATCACACAAGGCTCTGTGACCTTGGTCACCACAATGCTCCATGCCCTTGTCATCTCAATGCTCCATGCCCACTGTCATCACATTATTCCATGAAACTTGTCAGACCAATGTTCCATGCCCTTGTCATCATATTGCTCCATGCCCTTGTCATCACAATGCTCCATGACCCCTGTTATCACAGTGCTCCGTGAGTCCAGTCATCACATTGCTTCATGACGTTTGTCCTCACAATGGTCCATGCCCTCGTCACATAAGTCTCTGTGATCTTTGTCACAACAATGTTCCATGAAATTTTCATCACAATGCTCTGTGTCCCTTGTCTTCACAATGCTCCATGCCTTTGTCAGCACAATGCTCCATGACACTTGTCATCAAAATGCTCCATGCGCTTGTCAGCACAATGCTCCATGACACATGTCATCACAATGTGCCATGCTCTTTTCAACACAATGCTCCACAACCTTTTCATCGCTATGCTCCATAAAACTTGTCATCACAATGCTCCATGCACTTCTCATCAAAATGCTCTCTCACCACATATATCACAATTTTCCATCACGGGTCATCACAATAATAGCTCACCCCTGTCATCACAATGTTCCATGACCACTGTCATCATATTGCTCCATGCCCTTATCATCACAATGCTCCATGACCGATGTCATCACAAAGCTCTGTGACTCCAGTCATCACAATGATTCATGACCTTTCTCATCACAATCGTCTATGCCCTCGTCACACAAGGCTCTGTGATCTTTGTCACCACAATGCTCCATGAAATTTTCATCACAATGCTCTGTGTCCCTTGTCATCACAGTGCTCCATGCCTTTGTCAGCACCATGTTCCATGACACTTGTCATCAAAATGCTCCTTGCGCTTGTCAGCACAATGCTCCATGACACATGTCATCACAATGTGCCATGCTCTTTTCATCACAATGCTCCACATTCTTTTCATCGCTATGCTCCATAAAACTGGTCATCACAATGCTCCATGCACTTCTCATCAAAATGCTCTCTCACCACATATATCACAATGTTCCATCACTAGTCATCACAATACTCGCTCACACCTGTCATCACAATGTCCCATGACCACTGTCATCACAGTGTTACATGCCCTTATCAGAACAATGCTCCATGACCCCTGACATCCCAATGTTCCATAACCCCTGTCACAAAATGCTCCATGACCCATTTCATCACAATTCTTCATGACCCCTGTCATCACAGTGTTCCATAACCACTGACATCAAAATATTCCATGACACTTTTATTCAAATTGCTTCATGACCCTGTGATCACAGTGCTCCCTGCCCTTCTCATCACAATGCACCACGCCCTTGTCATCAAAATGCCCCATGACATTTGTCATCACAAAGCTCCATGACCCTTGGCATCACAATGCTCCATGCCATTGTCATCACAATGCTCAATGAAAGCTCTCATCACATTGCTCCATGCCCTTGTCATCACAATGCTCCATTACACCTGTCATAACAATGCTCCATGACCACTGCCATCACAATGTTCCATGGCCTTGTCATCACAAGGCTACATAACCCTCGTCATCACAATGCTCCAAGACTTCTGTAATCACAATTCTCGATGCCACTTTTCATCTCAATGCTCCATGAACACTGTCATCACAATGCACAATGACCATCACCATAATGATTCATGCTATTGTCATCACAATGAAATCAAAATGCTCCATGTCATCAGTCATCACAATGCTCCAAATCCTTCTGATCACAATGTTCCATAACACTTGTCATCACATGCCCCATGTCGCTCGTCATCACAATTATGCAAGGTCTTCTCATCACAATGCTCCATGACCTTTGTCACCACAATGCTCAATACACTTGGCATCACAATGCTCGCTGACACTTGTCATCAGTATGCTCCTTGAACCCTGTCATGACATGGCTCCATGCATTTTTCATCACAATGATCCTTTCCCTTTTCGTCACAATGCTCCAAGACCCCTGTAATCACAATGCTCCATGTCCTTGTCATCACAAAGCTCCATGACGCATGTCAACACAATGCTCCATTGCCTTCTCATCACAATGCTCTATGCCCTTGTAATCACATTGCTTCAAAACCCCTGTAATCTCAATGCTCCATGCACATTTTCGTCAGAATGCTCCATGCCCTTGTCATCACAGTGCTCCATGACCCTTGTAATCTCAATGTTCCAAGCCCTTGTTATCAAAATGCTCCATTACATTTGTCATCACAATCCTCCATGACACTTGGTATCACAATGCTCCATGCCATTGTCATCACAATGGACAATGACATATGTCATCACAATGTTCCCTGACAGTTGTCATCAGTATGCTCCTTGAACCCTGTCATGACAAGTCTCCATACATTTTTCATCACAATGATCCATTCCCTTTTCATCACCATGCTCAAAGACCCCTGTAATCACAATGCTCCATGTCCTTGTCATCACAAAGCTCCATGACGCATGTCATCAGAATGCTCCATTGCCTTCTCATCACAATGCTCCATGCCCTTGTCATCACATTGCTTCAAAACCCCTGTAATCTCAATGCTCCATGCACATTTTCATCAGAATGCTCCATGCCCTTGTCATCACAATGCTCCATGACCCTTGTCATCTCAATGTTCCAAGCCCTTGTTATCAAAATGCTCCATTACATTTGTCATCACAATCCTCCATGACACTTGGTATCACAATGCTCCACGCCATTGTCATCACAATGGGCAATGACATATGTCATCACAATGCTCCCAGACACCTGTCTTCACAATATTCCATAACATTTGTCATCGCAATGCTCCATGCACTCCTCATCAAAATGCTGTCTCACCACATATATCACAATGTTCCATCACTAGTCATCACAATACTTGCTCACCCCTGTCATCACAATGTTCCAAGACCACTGTCATCACAGTGCTACATGCCATTATCATCACAATGCTCCATGAGCCCTGACATCACAATGTTCCATAACCGTGTCACAAAATGCTCCATGACCCATTTCATCACAATGCTTCATGACCCCTGACAACACAATGTTCCATAACCCCTGTCATCAAAATATTGCATGACAATTTTATTCAAATTGCTCCATGACACTGTCATTACAATGCTCCCTGCTTTCTCATCACAATGCACCACGCCCTTTTCACCAAAATGCCCCATGACATTTGTCATCACAAAACTCCATGACCCTTGGCATCACAATGCTCCATGCCATTGTCATCACAATGCTCACTGAAATCTCTCATCACATTGCTCCTTGCCCTTGTCATCACAATGCTCCATTACACCTGTCATCACAATGCTCCATGACCCCTGCCATCACAATGTTCCACGGCCTTGTCATCACTAGACTCCTTGACACTTTTCATCACAATGCTCCACATCCTTTTCATCGCTATGCTCCATAAAACTTGTCATCACAAAACTCCATTCACTTTTCATCAAAATGCTCTCTCACTCCATATATCTCAATGTTCCATCACTAGTCATCACAATACTCGCTCACCACTGTCATCACAATATTCCATGACCACTGTCATCACAGTGCTACATGCCCTTATCATCACAATGCTCCATGACCCCTGACATCAAAATGTTCCATAAAACCTGTCACAAAAGGCTCCATGACCCATTTCATCACAATGCTTCATGACCCATAACATCACAATGTTCCATAACTCCTGTCATCAAAATATTCCATGACACTTTTATTCAAAATGCTCAATGACCCTGTCAACACAATGCTCCCTGCCCTTCTCATCACAATATAACCCGCCCTTGTCATCAAAATGCCCCATGACATTTGTCATCACAAAGCTCCATGACCCTTGGCATCACAATGCTCCATGCCATTGTCATAACAATGCTCAATGAAATCTCTCATCACATTGCTCCATGCCCTTGTCATCACAATGCTCCATGACCCCTGTCATCAAAATGCTCCGTGACTCCAGTCATCACAAACTTCATAACCTTTGTCCTCACAATGGTCCATGACCTCGTCACACAAAGCTCTGTGACCTTTGTCACCACAGTGCTCAATGCCCATGTCATCTCAATGCTCCATGCCCACTGTCATCACAATAATCCATGAAACTTGTTCAGACCAATGTTCCATGCCCCTCTCATCATATTGCTCCATGCCCTTGTCATCACAATGCTCCATGACCCATGTCATCACAGTGCTCCGTGACTCCAGTCATTACAATGATTCATGACCTTTCTCATCACAATGGTCCATGCCCTCGTCACACAAGGCTCTGTGATCTTTGTCACCACAAGGCTCCATGAAATTTTCATCACAATGCTCTGTGTCCCTTGTCATCACAATGCTCCATGCTTTTGTCAGCACAATGCTCCATGACACTTGTCATCAAAATGCTCCATGCGCTTGTCAGCACAATGCTCCATGACACATGTCACCACAATGTGCCATGCTCTTTTCATCACAATGCTCCGTGACCCCTGACATCACAATGTTCCATAACCCCTGTCACAAAATGCTTCATGACCCATTTCATCACAATGCTTCATGACTCCTGACATCACAATGTTCCATAACCCCGTAATCAAAATATTCCATGACCCTTTTATTCAAATTGCTCCATGACCCTGTCATCACAATTCTCCCTGCCCTTCTCATCACAATGCACCACGCCCTTGTCAACAAAATGCCCCATGACATTTGTCATCACAAAGCTCCATGACCCTTGGCATCTCAATGCTCCATGCCATTATCATCACAATGCTCCATGGACCCTCTCATCACATTGCTCCATGCACTTTTCATCCCAAATCTCCATGATGCTTGTCATCACAATGCTCGATGCCCTTCTCATCACAATGCTCCATGCCATTGTCATTACAATCCTGCATGATCAATGTATCACAGTGTTCCATGCCCTTGTCATCACACTGCTCCATGCCCACTCTCTTCACAATAATCCATGAAACATTTCAGACCATTGCCCCATGTCCTTGTCATAACAATGCTCCATTACCCCTGTCATAACAAGGCTCCATACCCCCTGCCATCACAAGATTCCACGGTCTTGTCATCACAAGCCTCCATGACCCTTGTCATCACAATGCTCCAAGACCCCTGTAATCACAAATCTCGATGCCCTTGTCATCACAAAGCTCCATGACTCATGTCATCAGAATGATCCATGGCCTTCTCCTCACAGTGCTCCATGACCTTGTCATCACAATGTTCCATTCCCTTGTCATCACAATGCGCCATGCCCACTGTCATAAGAATAATCCATGAAACTTGTCAGACAAATGTTCCATGCCACTGTCATCACAATGCTCCATGCCCTTCTCATCACAATGCTCCAACACCCCTGGAATCACAATGCTCCATGCCCCTTTTCATCTTAATGCTCCATCAACCCTGTCATCACAATGCACCGTGCCCATCACCATAATATTTCATGCTTTGTCATCACAATGAAATCAAAATGCTCAATGTCGTCTGTCATTACAATGCACCAAATTTTTGTGATCACAATGCTCCATATCACTTGTCATCACAATGCCCCATGATGCTGGTCATCACAATTATCCATGCTCTTCTCTCACAATGCTCCAAGCCCTTGTCATCAGAATGCTCCATTACTTTTGTCATCACAATCCTCCATGACACTTGGCTTCACAATGCTCCATGCCATTGTCATCACAATGCACCATGACATATGTCATCACAATGCTCCCTGACACGTGTCTTCACCATATTCCATGACCTGGTCATATTAATGCTCCATGCCGCTGTCATCACAGTGCGCCATGCCCACTATAATCACAATAATCAATGAAAGTTGTTGGACCAATGCTCCATGCTCCTGTCATCACAATGCTCCATGCCCTTGTCATCACAATGGTCTGTGACTCCAGTCATCACAATGCTACATGACCTTTGTCCTCACAATGGTCCATAACCTCGTCATCACAGGGCTCTGTGAACTTTGTCACCATAATGCTCCATGAACTTTTCATCACAATGCTCTGTGACCCTTGTCATCACAATGCTCCATGCCTTTGTCAGCAGAGTGCTCCATGACCCTTGTCATCACAATGCTCCATGGGCTTGTCAGAACACTGCTCCATGACCCATGTCATCACAATGTGCCATGCACTTGTCATCACAAAGTTCCACAACATTGTCATCACAATACTCTATAAACCTTGTCATCACAAAACTCCATGCACTTCACATCAAAATGCTCTTTCACCACTGATATCAAAATGTTCCATCACTAGTCATTACAATACTCCTTCACGCCTGTCATGACAATGTTCCACGTCCTTGTCATCACAAGGCTCCATGACCCTTGTCATCACAATGATCCAAGACCCCTGTAATCACAATGCTGCATGCTCTTGTCATCACATAGCTCCATGACGCTTGTCATCAGACAGCTCCATGGCCTTAGCATCACAATGCTCCATGCCCTTTTCATCACAATGCTCCAAGACACTTGTAATCACAATGCTCCATGCCCCTTTTCATCTCAATGCTCCATGAACTCTGTCATCACAATGAACCTTGCCCATCATCATAATGCTTCATGTTATTGTCATAACAATAAAATCAAAATGCTCCATAAACACTGTCATCACAATGCTCCAAACCCTTGTGTTCACAATGTTCCATAACACTTGTCATCACAACTCCCCATGACGCTCGTCTTCACAATTATCCGTGGTCTTCTCATCACAATGCTCCATAACCTTTCTCATCACAATGCTCAATTCACTAGTCATCACAATGCTCCCTGACACTTTTCGTCAGTATGCTCCTTGAACCCTCTCATGACAAGGCTCCATGCTTTTTCATCACAATCATCCATGCCCTATTCATCACAATGCTCCAAGACCCATGTAATCACAATGCTCCATGAACCCTCTGATCACATTGTTCCATGCCCTTTTCATCACAATGCTCCATGCCATTGTCATCACTATACTCCACAAGCTTATCATCAGAATGCTCCTTGAGCCTTGTCATCACAATGCTCCATGACCCCTGCCACCACAATGTTCCATGACCCCTGTCATCACAATGCTCCATGACAACTGTCATCAGAATGCTCCATGCCCCTTGTCATTACAGTGCTCCATGAGGCTCGTCATCACAGTTATTCATGGCCTTCTCATCACAGTGCTCCATGGTCTTGCTATCACAATGCTCCATTCCCTGGTAATCACAATGCTCCATTCCGTGGTAATAACAATGCTCCATGTCCCTTGTCATCAGAATTCTCCACGTCCTTGTCATCACAATGCTCCATGACACTTCTCATCACAATGTTACATGCACTTGTCATCAAAATTTTCCATGAAATTGTCATCTCAATGCCATATGACCCCTGTCATAGCAAGCTCCATGCCTTTGTCATCAAAATTCTTCACGATATTGTCATCAAAATTCTCAATGTCCGTTGTCATCACAATGCTCCATGCCCTTGTCATCACGATGCTCCATGACCCTTGTTATCACAGTGCTCCAAGCCGTTGTCAACACAATGCTCCATTACCTTTGTCATCACAATACTCCATGACACCTGGCATCACAATGTCCCATGCCATTGTCATCATAATGGGCCATGACATATGTCATCACAATGCCCCATGCCATTGTCATCACAATGGGCCATGACATATTTCATCACAATGCTCCCTGACACCTCTCTTCACAATACTCTATGACCTTGTCATCACAATGCGCCATGCCCACTCTCATCACAATAGTCCATAAAACTTGTCAGAGAAATGCTCTATGACCCTGTCATCACAATGCTCCATGCCCTTGTCATCACAATGCTCCATGGCCCTGTCATCACAATGCTCCGTGACTCGTCATAACAATGATTCATGACGTATGTCATCACAATGGTCCATACCCTCGTCATCACAAGTCTCTGTGACTTTGTCACCACAATGCTCCATGAACTTTTCATCACAATGCTCTCTGACACTGGTCATCACCATATTGTATGCCTTCCTCAGCCCAATGCTCCCTGACCCTTGTCATAAGAGTGCTCCATGTGCTTGTCAGCACATTGTTCCATGACCCATGTTATCACAATGCGCCATGCGCTTGTCATCAATATGTAACCAAGTTGATGTTATTGTAATCAGTGCAGCCCTAAATATTTGGGTGGCTATGTCTTATTGATTTTCAGTTTTCCCAAGGTATATTCCCTAGACTGGAAGTGCCCTTGGATCTGTAGCTCTGTTGTTTACTTGATTTAGGGAACACAATGCACTCCTCCAGGGAGGCAGTTGGCAATTTACATCCTGCCCATCAGCATAACTAGGCTCCTAGTTCTCCAGGGCCTGTCTTGCGTTTCTAGTTTTTACACATTTTGCAGATGTGCCTTTTGACCGGTGGGAAGTGATACTTCTTTGTAGTGCAGATTTGCATTGCCCACTTGCTCGCTTGGCCAAAAAGGGTGTATGCGTTTTCTCCAGAATATATTCAGGAGAAAACGAATACGCCCTTTTTTGCCAAGTGCATCATTGTCTAAGTTGTGCCCCTCTTCCTGTGCTTTAAAGGTGATTCCAATGTACCTCTTAAAATCTGTTTCCTGCTCTTCTGGCTCACTTTCAAGTCCGCCTCGTTGCCTTCCCTCAACAGATTTTTGGACGATAGTTTTCCTTTATTACTCGGCCATTTTCTGAATTTTTCTGCCCCTGAGCTCCAGGTTTCAACTCGTTTTTTGTGAGCTGACCGCAAGTCTAAAATTGTGGTTCAGTACCTATACTGTTTCCCAGCGGGTGGCTGAGAGTTTGGTTAATTCTTCTCCCTGACTGGAAATTACAGTGATATGTACCCATCCAGATGCCTAACAGCTACTCTCATTGCTTCTCCCTCTTCCCTTTCATCCCCTGCCAAGTTGGCAACCTGTGCGAAACCGGAGGTTAAAGGGGCTGTCTCTCCAAGTTGGGAGATTGATAGTAAAGCAGTTGGACAGTCAAACCAGAGCACCCGGAGAGGGACTATTAGTCGAGTTTTAGAAACCTTTCGTATTCACAGTGTGTCCATTCTCTAGGTTTCCCGTACACGTTATAGCTGTAGTAATATTCCCTTCAACCTGGAGAGTTGGGAGCCATGGAATGGGTGCCACGCATTATTGCTTTAAAGGGTCTGCATTTGCTCACCAAATCTCACCAATCCTCTCAGTCCCAAGTGTCCAGCCTTATGCCACATCCAGCTGTCTTTGTAGATAGGGTCATTCCAGATTTCATCAGAGCCCCTGAAGGAATTGTAAATAATTTCCCTGTTTTTTTTTTTGTTTTTGAAATTCCTTTTTATATTGGGTTTGAGCTGATTCTCACTGCCATGTTGATACCAGTGTAGACACAGTTGAAGCCCTTACGGAGACCTATGAATACATAGGTTTTAAGATTCTTACTAGTCAGATATATTCCTCTGTGGGAAATATGGGGTTTTGAGACCCTTTCACTTAGGAAGGAGTAGGTCTTGTCTATTCCGTATTTGGTTTTTGGAACGGTACCTGTACTACTATCAAACTATGGTTTGATTCATCACCCCACCTCTCCTTCCCCCTTAAGCAGGCATAAGAGTGTTTTCTCAATGTGAGACTCTGTTCTCTTTCGTAACTCAGTTCATGTGTAGCCATGTTTACAGGACCTTCATAAGTGATATCTTATAATAAGTTTCTTTTTCTCTGTGACTTATTTCATTTAGAATCATCGTACCTGAATCCACTCATTTTGCTGCTACTGGCCTTATGACATTGATTTCATGGCTGAGGGATATTCCATCATACATAAGTACCACAGTTTCTTGAACCATTTTTGTCTTTCCTCGGATATTTTAGGTGTACCCAAGTTGAAGTTCTTGTAAGCAGTGCAGCCCTAAATTTTGGGGTGGCACTGTCTTATTGATTTTCAGTTTTCCCAAGGCATATTCCCTAGACTGGAAGTGCCCTTGGATCTGTAGCTCTGTTGTTTCCTTGTTTTAGGGAACACAATGCACTCCTCCAGAGAGGCAGTTGGCAATTTACATCCTGCCCATCAGCATAACTAGTCTCCCTGTTCTCCAGGGCCTTTCTTGCCTTTCTGGTTTTTACACATTTTTCGGATACCCCTTTTGACCGGTGGGAAGTGATCTTTCTTTGTAGTGCAGATTTGCATTGCCCGCTTGCTTGCTTGGCCACAAAGGGCGTAGGCGGTTTCTTCTGATTATATTCAGGAGGAAACCCATACGCCCTTTGTGGCCAAGTGCATCATTGTTGAAGTTGTGCCCCTCTTCCTGTTCTTTAAAGGGGATTCCAATGAACCTCTTGAAATCTGTTTCCTGCTATTCTGGTTCACTTTCAATTCCGCCTCGTTGCCTTCCCTCAACAGATTTTTGGACGATAGTTTTCCTTTACTACTCTGCCAGTTTGTGAATTGCTGTGCCCCTGAGCTCCATTTTTCAACTCGTTTTTTGTGAACTGACGGCAGGTCCAAAACTTTGGTTCAGGAACTCTACTGGTTCCCGGCGGGTGGCTGAGACTTTGGCTAATTCTTCTACCTGCCGGGAAATTAGAGAGACATGTGCCCGTCCAAATGCCTAACAGCTACTCTCTCATTGGTTCACCCTCTTCCCTTTCATCCTCTGCCAAATTGGAAACATGTGCGAACCAGGAGGTTAAAGGGGATGTCTCTCCAAGTTGGGACATTGATAGTAAAGCAGTTGGAAAGTCAAACCGGAGCACCAGGAGAGGGACTATTAGTTCAGTTTTAGAAACCTTTCGTATTCACAGTGTGTCCATTCTCTAGGTTTCCCATACATGTTATAGCTGTAGTAATATTCCCTTCAACCTGGAGAGCTGGGACCCTTGGAATGTGTGCCACACATTATTGCTTTAAATGGTCTGCATTTGCTCACCGAATCTCACCAATCCTCTCAGTCCCAAGTGTCCAGCCTTATGCCACATCCAGCTGTCTTTGTAGACAGGGTCATTCCAGGTTTCATCAGAGCCCCTGAAGGAATTGTAAAGAATTTCCCTGTTTTTTTGTTTTTGTTTTTGAAATTCATTTTATAGAGGATTTCAGCTGATTCTCACTGCAATGTTGATACTAGTGTAGACACACTTGATTCCCTTATGGAGACCTATGAATACATAGGTTTTAATATTCTTACTAGTCAGATATATTCCTCTGCGGGAAATATGGGGTTTTGAGTCCCTTTCACTGAAGAAGGTGTAGGTCTTGTCTATTCCGTATTTGGTTTTTGGAACGGTACCTGTACTAATATCAAACTCTGGTTTTATGCATCACCCCACCTCTCCTTCCCCCTTAAGCAGGCATAAGAGTGTTTTCTCAATGTGAGACTCTGTTCTCTTTCCTAACTAAGTTCATGTGTAGCCATGTTTACAGGACCTTCATAAGTGATATCTTATGATAAGTTTCTTTTTCTCTGTGACTTAGTTCACTTAGAATCATCGTACCTGAATCCACTCATTTTGATGCTACTGGCCTTATGACATTGATTTCATGGCTGAGGGATATTCCATCATACGTAAGTACCACAATTTCTTGAACCATTTTTGTCTTTCCTGGGATATTTAAGGTGTACCCAAGTTGAGGTTCTTGTAAGCAGTGCAGCCCTAAATTTTGGGTTAGCTCTGTCTTATAGATTTTCAGTTTTCCCAAGGTATATTCCCTAGACTGGAAGTGCCCTTGGATCTGTAGCTCTGTTGTTTACTTGTTTTAGGGAACACAGTGCATTCCTCCAGAGAGGCAGTTGGCAATTTACATCCTGCCCATCAGCATAACTAGTCTCCCTGTTCTTCAGGGCCTTTCTTGCCTTTCTGGTTTTTACACATTTTTCGGATACCCCTTTTGACCGGTGGGAAGTGATACTTCTTTGTAGTGCAGATTTGCATTGCCCGCTTGCTTGCTTGGCCACAAAAGGCGTATGCTGTTTCCCCTGAATATATTCAGGAGAAAATGCATACGCCCTTTTTGGCCAAGTGCATCATTGTCGAAGTTGTGCCCCTCTTCCTGTTTTTTAAAGGGGATTCCTATGTACCTCTTGAAATCTGTTTCCTGCTATTCTGGCTCGCATTCAAGTCCGCATCGTTGCCTTCCCTCAACAGATTTTTGGACGATAGTTGTCCTTTATTACTCTGCCAGTTTGTGAATTGCTGTGCCCCTGAGCTCCATTTTTCAACTCGTTTTTTGTGAGCTGAGGGCAGGTCCAAATCTTTGGTTCAGGAACTCTACTGTTTCCCGGCGGTTGGCTGAGACTTTGGCTAATTCTTCTACCTGCGGGAAATTTAGAGTGACATGTGCCCGTTCAAATGCCTAAGAACTACTCTCTCATTAGTTCTCCCTCTTCCCTTTAATTCTCTGCCAATTTGGCAACCTGTGCAAACCAGGAGGTTAAAGGGGCTGTCTCTCCAAGTTGGGACTTTGATAGTAAAGCAGTTGGAAAGTCAAAGTGGAGCACCACGAGAGGGACTATTAGTTGAGTTTTAGAAAGCTTTCGTATTCACAATGTGTCCATTCTCTAGGTTTCCCATACATGTTATAGCTGTAGTAATATTCCCTTCAACCTGGAGAGTTGGGACCCTTGGAATGTGCTCCACACATTATTGCTTTAAATGGTCTGCATTTGCTAACCAAATCTCACCAATCCTATCAGTCCCAAGTGTCCAGCCTTATGCCACATCCAGCTGTCATTGTAGATATGGTCATTCCATGTTTCATCAGAGCCCCTGAAGGAATTGTAAAGAATTTCCCTGTTTTTTTGTTTTGTAATTGAAATTCCGTTTTATAGTGGGTTTGAGCTGATTCTCACTGCCATGTTTATGCGAGTCTAGACACACTTGATTCCCTTACGGACACTTATCAATACATTCGTTTTAAGATTCTTACTAGTCAGATATATTCCTCTGCTGGAAATATGGGTTTCTGAGTCCCTTTCACTGGGGAAGGTGTAGGCCTTGTCTATTCCGTAGTTGGTTTTTGGAACGGTACCTGTACTAATATCAAACTCTGGTTTTATGCATCACCCTACCTCTCCTTCCCCCTTAAGCAGGCATAAGAGTGTTTTCTAAATGTGAGACTTTGTTCTCTTTCCTAACTCAGTTCATGTGTATCCAGCCATGTTTACAGGACCTTCATCAGTGATATATTATGATAAGTCTCTTTTTCTGTGTTACTCATTTCACCTAGAATCATCGTACCTGAATCCACTAATTTTGGTGCTACTGGCATTATGACATTGATTTCATGGCTGAGGGATATTCCATCGTACGCAAGTAACACAATCTCTTGAACCATTTTTGTCTTTCCTGGGATATTTAAGGTGTACCCAAGTTGAGGTTCTTGTAAGCAGTACAGCCCTAAATTTTGGGGTGGCTCTGTCTTATTGATTTTCCGTTTTCCCAAGGCATATTCCCTAGACTGGAAGTGCCCTTGGATCTGTAGCTCTGTTGTTTACTTGTTTTAGGGAACACAATGCAATCCTCCAGAGAGGCAGTTGGCAATTTACATCCTGCCCATCAGCATAACTAGTCTCCCTGTTCTTCAGGGCCTTTCTTGCCTTTCAGGATTTTACACATTTTTCGGATATCCCTTTTGACCGGTGGGAAGTGATACTTCTTTGTAGTGCAGATTTGCATTGCCCGCTTGCTTGCTTGGCCACAAAAGGCGTATGCGGTTTCTCCTGAATATATTCAGGAGAAAATGCATACGCCCTTTTTGGCCAAGTGCATCATTGTTGAAGTTGTGCCCCTCTTCCTGTTCTTTAAAGGGGATTCCAATGTACCTCTTGAAATCTGTTTCCTGCTATTCTGGCTCACATTCAAGTCCGCATCATTGCCTTCCCTCAACAGATTTTTGGACGATAGTTGTCCTTTATTACTCTGCCAGTTTGTGAATTGCTGTGCCCCTGAGCTCCATTTTTCAACTCGTTTTTTGTGAGCTGACCGCAAGTCCAAAATTTTGGTTCAGGACCTATATTGTTTCCCGGAGGGTAGCTGAGACTTTGGTTAATTCTCCTTCCTGCCGGGAAATTAGAGTGACATGTGCCCGTCCAAATGCCTAACAGCTACTCTCTCATTGGTTCTCCCTCTTCCCTTTCATCCTCTGCCAAATTGGCAACCTGTGTGAACCAGGAGTTTAAAGGGGCTGTCTCTCCAAGTTGGGACATTGATAGTAAAGCAGTTGGAATGTCAAACCGGAACACCAGGAGAGGGACTATTAGATGAGTTTTAGAAACCTTTCATATTCACAATGTGTCCATTCTCTAGGCTTCCTGTACATGTTATAGCTGTAGTAATATTCCCTTCAACCTGGAGAGTTTGGACACTTGGAACGTGTGCCACACATTATTGCTTTAAATGGTCTGCATTGGCTCACCGAATCTCATCAATCCTCTCATTCCCAAGTGTCCAGCCTTATGACACATCCAGCTGTCATTGTAGATAAGGTCATTCCAGGTTTCATCAGAGCCCCTGTAGGAATTGTAAAGAATTTCCCTGTTTTTTGTTTTGTTTTTGAAATTCCTTTTTATAGTGCATTTGAGCTGATTCTCAATGACATGTTTATGCCAGTCTAGACACACTTGATTCCCTTACAGAGAAATATCAATACATTGGTTTTAAGATTCTTTCCAGTCATATATATTCCTCTGTGGGAAATATGGGGTTTTGAGTCCCTTTCACTGAGGAAAGTGTTGGTCTTGTCTATTCCGTAGTTCGTTTTTGGAACGGTACCTGTACTAATATCAAACTCTGGTTTTATGCATCACCCACGTTTCCTTCACCCTTAAGCAGGCACAAGAGTGTTTTCTTAATGTGAGACTCTGTTCTCTTTCCTAACTCAGTTCATGTGTATCCAGCCATGTTGACAGGACCTTCATAAGTGATATCTTATGATAAGTTTCTTTTTCTCTGTGACTTATTTCACTTAGAATCGTCGTACCTGAATCCACTCATTTTGCTGCTACTGGCCTTATGACATTGATTTCATGGCTGAGGGATATTCCATCTTACGTAAGTAACACAATTTCTTGAAGCATTTTTGTCTTTCCTTGGATATTTAAGGTTTTACCCAAGTTGAGTTTCTTCTAAGCAGTGCCGGCCTAAATTTTGGGGTGGCTCTGTCTTATTGATTTTCAATTTTCCCAAGGTATATTCCCTAGACTGGAAGTGCCCTTGGATCTGTAGCTCTGTTGTTTACTTGTTTTAGGGAACACAATGCATTCCTCCAGAGAGGCAGTTGGCACTTTACATCCTGCCCATCAGCATAACTAGGCTCACTGTTCTCCAGGGCCTATCTTGCCTTTCTGGTTTTTACACATTTTACGGATATCCAATTTCACCAGTTGGAAGTGATACTTCTTTGTAGTGCAGATTTGCATTGCCTGCTTGCTTGCTTTGCCTAAAAGGGTGTATGCATTTTCTCCTGAATATATTCAGGAGAAAATGCATACACACTTTTTGGCCTAAGTGCATCAACGTCGAAATTGTGCCCCTGTTCCTGTGTCTTAAAGGTGATTCCAATGTACCTCTTGAATTCTGTTTCCTACTATTCTGGCTCGCTTTCATGTCCACCTCGTTGCCTTCCCTTAACAGATTTTTAGAAGATTGTTGTCCTTTATTACTCTCCCAGTTTGTGAATTGCTGTGCCCCTGAGCTCCATTTTTCAACTCGTTTTTTGTGAGCTGACCGCAAGTCCCAAATGTTGGTTCAGGACCAATACTGGTTTCCGGCGGTTGGCTGAGACTTTGGTTAATTCTTGTTCATGCCGGGAAATTAGAGTGATATGTGCCCGTCCAAATGCCTAACAGCTACTCTCTCATTGGTACTCCCTCTTCCCTTTCAACCTTTGCCAATTTGGCAACCTGTGCGAACCAGGAGGTTAAAGGGGCTGTCTCTCCAAGTTGGTAGATTGATAGTAAAGCAGTTGGAAAGTGAAACCGGAGCACGAGGAGAGGGACTATTAGTTGAGTTTTAGAAACATTTCATATTCACAGTTTGTCCATTCTCTTGGTTTCCCATACATGTTATAGCTGTAGTAATATTCCCTTCTATCTTGAGAGTTGGGACCCAAGGAATGGGTGCCACGCATTATTGCTTTAAAGGGTCTGCATTTGCTCACCCAATCTGACCAATCCTCTCAGTCCCAAGTGTCCAGCCTTATGCCACATCCCGCTCTCGTTGTAGATAGGGTCATTCCCGGTTTCATCAGAGCCCCTGAAGGAATTGTAAAGAATTTCCCTGTTTTTTTGTTTTGTTTTTAAATTCCTTTTTATCGTGGGTTTCAGCTGATTTTCACTGCCATATTTATGCCAGTCTAGACACACTTGATTCCCTTATGGAGACATATCAATACGTAGGTTTTAAGATTCTAACTACTCAGATATATTCCTCTGGAGAGAATAGGTGTGTTGAGTCCCGTTCACTGAGGAAGGAGTAGGTCTTGTCTATTCTGTATTTGGATTATGGAATGGTACCTGTGCTAATATCAAACTCTGGTTTTATATATCAACCCACTTCTCCTTTCCCAATAAGCAGGCATAAGTATGTTTTCTATATGTGAGACTCTGTTCTCTTTACTAATTCAGTCCATGTGTACCCATGTTTACATTTCCTTCATAAGTGATATCTTATGTCAGAATTCTCCGTGGCTCTTGTCATCATAATGCTCCATGATGCTTCTCACCATGATTATCCATGGTCTTCTCATCACAATGCTCCACGGTCTTGCCATCACATTGCTCCATGTCCCTTGTGATCACAATTCTCCACCTCTTTGTCATCACAATATTCCATGACATTTCTCATCACAATGTTACATGCTCTTGTCATCACAATTCTCCGTGCACTTGTCATCGCAATGCTCCCTGAAACCTGTCATAGCAAGCTCCTTATGCTTGTCATCACAATGCTTCATGACATTGTTTTAAAAATTCTTAATTTTTCTTGACATCACAATGCTCCCTGCCATTGTCATCAAAATTCTCCATGTCCCTTGCCATCACAATGCTCCAAGACCTCTGTAATCAAAATTCTCCATGCCACTTTTCATCTCAATGCTCCATGAACAGTGTCATCACAATGCACCATGTCCATCATCATAATGATTCATGCTATTGTCATCACAATGAAATCAAAATGCTCCATGTCCTCTGTCATCACAATGCTCCAAACCCCTATGATCACAATGTTCCATAACACTTGTCATCACATGCCACATGACGCACGTCATCACAATTATGCAAGGTTTTCTCATCACAATGCTCCATGACCTTTGTCACCACAATGCTCAATACACTTGGAATCACAATGCTCGCTGACACTTGTCATCAGTATGCTCCTTGAACACTGTCCTGACAAGGCTCCAGGCCTTTTTCATCACAAAGATTCATTCCCTTTTCATCACAATGCTCCAAGACCCCTGTTATCACAATGCTCCGTGACTCAAGTCATCACAGTGCTTCATGACACTTATCATCAAAATGGTCCATGACCTCGTCACACAAAGCTCTGTGACGTTTGTCACCACAATGCTCCATGAAATTTTTATCACAATGCTCTGTGACACTTGTCATCACAAAGCTCCATGCCTTTGTCAGCACAATGATCCATTACCCTTGTCATCACAATGCTCGATGCGTGTGTCAGCACAATGCTCCATAACCCATGTCATCACAATGCACCATGCACTTGTCATCACAATGCTCCACATCCTTGTCATCAAAATGCTCCATAAAACTTGTCATCACAATGCTCCTTGCACTTCTCCTCAAAATGCCTTCTAACCACTGATATCACAATGTTCCATCACTAGTCATCACAATACTCCCTCAACCCTGTCATCACAATATTCCATGACCCCTGTAATCACAATTCTCCATGCCCTTGTCATCACAAAGCTGCATGACGCATGTCATCAGAATGCTCCATGGCCTTCTCATCACAATCTCCATCCCCTTGTCATCACAATGCTCCAACACCCCTGTAATCACAATGCTCCATGCCTCTTTTCATCTCAATGAACCATGAACTCTGTCAACACATTGCACCGTGCCAATCACCATAATATTTCATGCTATTGTCATCAGAGTGAAATCAAAATGCTCAATGACCTCTGTCATCACAATGCAC
Organism: Hyperoodon ampullatus; assembly: GCF_949752795.1. NCBI lineage: Eukaryota > Metazoa > Chordata > Mammalia > Artiodactyla > Ziphiidae > Hyperoodon > Hyperoodon ampullatus. The sequence goes on from NW_027641092.1 coordinate 3,020,406, forward strand.
CAAACCATTCTGATCACAATGTTCCATAACACTTGTCATCACAATGCACCATGAGGCTGGTCATCACAATTATCCATGGTCTTCTCATCACAATGCTCCATGATCTTTGTCATCACAATGCTCAATACACTTATCATCACAATGCTCCCTGACAGTTGTCATCAGTATGCTCCTTGAACCCTGTCATGACAATGCTCCATGCATTTTTAATCACAATGATCCATTCCGTTATCATCACAATGCTCCAAGACCCCTGTAATCACAATGCTCCATGTCCTTGTCATCACAAAACTCCCTGACGCATGTCATCAGAATGCTCCATTGCCTTCTCATCACAATGCTCCATGCCCTTGTAATCACATTGCTTCCAAACCCCTGTAATCTCAATGCTCCATGCACCTTTTCATGAGAGTGCTCCATGCCCTTGTCATCACAATGCTCCATGACCATTTTCATCGCAATGTTCCAAGCCCTTGTCATCAAAATGCTCCATTACTTTTGTCATCACAATCCTCCATGACACTTGGTATCTCAATGCTCCATGCCATTGTCATCACTAAGGACAATGGCATATGTCATCACAATGCTCCCTGACACCTGTCTTCACAATACTCCACGGCCTTGTCATCACAATGTTCCATGTCCTTGTCATCACAATGCGCCATGCCCACTGTCATCACAATAACCCATAAAACATGTCAGACCAGTGTTCCATGCCCCTGTCATCACAATGCTCCTTGCCCTTGTCATCACAATGCTTCCTGACCCCTGTCATCACAATGCTCCGTGACTCCAGTCATCAAAATGCTTCATGACCTTTGTCCTCACAATGGTCCATGCCCTCGTTACACAAGGCTCTGTGACCTTTGTCAACACAATGCACCATGCCCTTGTCATCTCAATGCTCCATGCCCACTGTCATCACAATAATCCATGAAACTTGTCAGACCAATGTTCCATGCCCCTGTCATCACATTGCTACATGCCATTGTCATCACAATGCTCCATGACCCCTGTCATCACAATGCTCCGTGTCTCCCGTCATCAAAATGATTCATGACCTTTCTCCTCACAATGGTCCATGCCCTCGTCACACAAGGCTCTGTTATCTTTGTCATCACAATGCTCCATGAAATTTTCATCACAATGCTCTGTGTCCCTTGTCATCACAATGCTCCATGCCTTTGTCAGCACAATGCTCCATGACACTTGTCATCAAAATGCTCCATGCTCTTGTCAGCACAATGCTCCATGACACATGTCATCACAATGTGCCATGCTCTTTTCATAACAATGCTCCACATCCTTTTCATCGCTATGCTCCATAAAACTTGTCATCACAATGCTCCATGCACTTCTCATCAAAATGCTCTCTCACCACATATATCACAATGTTACATCACTAGTCATCACATTACTCGCTCACCCCTGTCATCACAATGTTCAATGAGCACTGTCATCACAGTGCTACATGCCCTTATCATCACAATGCTCCATGACCCCTGACATCACAATGTTCCATAACCCCTGTCACAAAATGCTCCATGACCCATTTCATCACAATGCTTCATGACCCCTGACATCACAGTGTTCCATAACCCCTGTCATCAAAATATTCCATGACAGTTTTATTCAAATTGCTCCATGACCCTTTCATCACAATGCTCCCTGCCCTTCTCATCACAATGCACCACGCCCTTGCCATCAAAATGGCCCAAGTCATTTGTCATCACAAAGCTCCATGACCCTTGGCATCACAATGCTCCATGCCATTGTCATCACAATGCTCAATGAAATCTCTCATTACATTGCTCCATGCCCTTGTGAACACAATGCTCCATTACACATGTCATAACAATGCTCCATGACCCCTGCCATCACAATGTTCCACGGCCTTGTCATCACAAGGCTCCATGACCCTTGTCATCACAATGCTCCAAGACCTCTGTTATCACAATTCTCCATGCCACTATTCATCTCAATGCTCCATGAACACTGTCGGCACAATGCACCATGCCCATGGTCATAATGATTCATGCTATTGTCATCACAATGAAATCATATTGCTCCATTCCACTTTGATCACAATGCTCAAAGCCCTTCTGATCACAATGTTCCATAACACTTGTCATCACATGTCCCATGACGCTCATCATCACAATTATGCTAGGAATTCTCATCACAATCCTCCATGACTTTTGTCACCACAATGCTCAATACACTTTGCATCACAATGCTCGCTGACACTTGTCATCAGTATGCTCCTTGAACACAGTCATGACAAGGCTCCATGCCTTTTTCATCACAATGATCCATTCCCTTTTCATCACAATGGGCCAAGACACCTGATATCACAATGCTCCGTGACTCAAGTCATCACAATGCTTCATGACATTTGTCGTCACAATGGTCCATGACCTCGTCACACAAAGCTCTGTGAGCTTTGTCACCACAAGGCTCCATGAAATTTTTATCACAATTCTCTCTGACCCTTGTAATCACAAAGCTCCATGGCTTTGTCAGCACAATGCTCCATGACCCTTGTCATCACAATGCTCGATGCGCGTGTCAGCACAATGCTCCATAACACATGTCATCACAATGCACCATGCACTTGTCATCACAATGCTCCACATCCTTGTCATCAAAATGCTCCATAAACATTGTCATCACAATGCTCCATGCACTTCTCCTCAAAATGCCTTCTCACCACTGATATCACAGTGTTCCATCACTAGTCATCACAATACTCCCTCACCCCTGTCATCACAATGTTACACGGCCTTGTCATCACAAGGCTCCATGACCCGAGTAATCACAATGCTCCATACCCCTTTTCATCTCAATGCTCCATGAACCCTGTCATCACAACAAACCATGCCCATCATCATAATGCTTCATGCTATTGTCATCACAATGAAATCAAAATGCTCCATGACCTCTGTCATCACAATGCTCCCAACCCTTGTGATCACAATGCTCCATAACACTTGTCATTACAACGCCCCATGAGGCTCGTCATCACATTTATCCATGCACTTCTCATCACAATGTTCCATGACCTTTGTCATCACAATGCTCAATACACTTGTCATCACAATGCTCCCTGACACTTGTCGTTAGTATGCTCCTTGAACCCTGTCATGACAAGGCTCCATGCCATTTTCATGACAATGATCCATGCCCTTTTCATCACAATGCTCCAAGACCCGTGTAATCACAATGCTCCATGCCCCTTTTCATCAGAACGCTCCATGAGACTTCTCATTACAAGGCTCCATGTTCTTCTCATCAGAGTGCTCCATGCCCTGGTCATCACAATGCTCTATGACACCTTTCATCAGAATACTGCATGAATATTTTCAGCTCAATGCTCCATGATCTTCTCATCACAATGCTCAATGACACCTGTCATCACAAAGCTCCATGACACCTGTCATCACAATGCTCCAGGCCCCTTGTCATTACAGTTCACCATGACACTCGTCATCACAATTATCCATGGTCTTCGCATCACCATGCTCCACCATCTTGCCATCACAATGCTCAAAGCCCTGGTCATCACAATGCTCCAGGTCCCTTGTCATCACAATTCTCGTCGTCCCTGTGATCACAATGCTCCATGATACTTCTCATCACAATGTTACATGCTATTGGCATCACAATTATCCATGCAGTTGTCATCGCAATGCTACATGACCCCTGTCATAGCAAGCTCCATGTGCTTGTCATCACAATGCTTCACGACGTTGTCATCAAAATTTTTAATGGCCGTTGTCATCACAATGCTCCGTGCCCTTGTCATCACAATGTTCCATGCCCTTGTCATCACAATGCTCCATGACCGTTGTCATCACGATGCTCCATGCCCTTGTCTTCAGAATGCTCCATTACCTTTGTCATCACATTCCTCCATGACACTTGTCATCACAATGCTGCAAGCCATTGTCATCACAATGCACCATGATACATGTCATCACAATGCTCCCTGACACCTGTCTTCACAATAATCCATGAACTTGTCATCACAAAGCTCCATTCCCTTGTCATCACAAGGCGCCATCCCCAATGTCATCACAATAATCCATGAAACTTGTCAGACCAATGCTCCATGCCCCTGTCATCACAATGCTCCATGCCCTTGTCATCACAATCCTCCATGACTCCTGTCATCACAATGCTCCGTGACTCCAGTCATCACAATGCTTCATGACCTTTGTCATCACAATGGTCCATGAACTTTTCATCACTATGCTCTGTGACCCTTGGCATCACAATGCCCCATGACTTTGTCAGCACAATGCTCCATGACACTTGTCATCACAATACTCCATGAGGTTGTCAGCACAATGCTCCATGCATTTCTCATGAAAATGATCTCTCACCACTGATATCACAATGTTCCATCACTAGTCATCAATATACTCCCTCACACTTGTCATCACAACGCTCCATGACGCCTGTCATCACAATACTCCATGCCCTTGTCATCACAATGCTCAATACACTTGCCATCACAATGTTCCCTGACACTTGTCATCAGAATGCTTCTCGAACCTTGTCAGGAAAAGGCTCTATGCATTTTTCATCACAATGCTCCATGACCTATTCATCACAATGCTCCATGCCATTGTCATCACAATACACCACAAGGTTGTCATCAGAATGCTCCATGACCCTTGTCATCACAATGCTCCATGACCCCTGTCATCACAATGCTTCATGACACCTGTCATCACAATGCTCCATACCCCTTGTCATTACAGTTCTCCATGACGCTCGTCATCACAATTATCCATGGTCTTCTCATCACAATGATCCACCCTCTTGCCATCACAGTGCTCCATGACACTTCAAATCACAATCTTACATGCTCTTGTAATCCATTTCTCCATGCACTTGTCATCGCAATGCTCCATGACACCTGTCATAGCAAGCTCCATGTGCTTTTCATCACAGTGCTTCACGAACCTGTCTTCAAAATTCCCAAAAGCGCTTGTCATCACAATGCTCCATGACCATTGTCATCACAATGCAACAAGCCCATGTCATCACAATGCTCCATTACATTTGTCATCACAATCCTCCATGACACTTGTCATCACAATGTTCCATGCCATTGTCATCACAATGCACCATGACATAGGTCATCACAATGCTCCCTGACACCTGACTTCACAATACTCCATAACCTTTTCTTCACAGTGCTCCATGCCCTTGTCATCACAATACGCAATGCCCACTCTCATCACAATAATCCATGAAATTTTTCAGACCGATGCTCCATGCCCCTGTCATCACAATGCTCCATGCACTTGTCATCACAATGCTCCATGACACCTGTCATCACAATGCTCCTTGACTCCAGTCATCACAATGCTTCAAGACTTTGTCATCAAAATGGTCCGTGCCCTCATCATCACAAGTCTCTGTGACCTTTGTCACCACAATGCTCCATGAACTTTTCATGACAATGCTCTGTGACCCTTGGCATCACAATGCACCATGCCATTGTCTTCACAATGCTTCATGAAGCCTCTCATCACATTGCTCCATGCCCTTGTCATCGAAAAGCTCCATGACGCTTGTCATCACAATGCTCGATGCCCTTCTCATCACAATGCTCCATGACCTTGTCATTACAATCCTCCATGACCCATGTATCAGTGTTCCGTGTCCTTTTCATCACAATGCTCCATGCCCACTCTCATCACAATAATCCATGAAAATTTTCAGACAAATGTTCCATGCCCTTGTCATCACAAAGCTCCATGACGCATGTCATCAGAATGCTCCATGGCCTTCTCATTCACAATGCTCCATGCCCTTGTCATCACAGTGCTCCCCAAACTTGTCATCTCAATGCTCCATAAACATTGTCATCACAAAGCTCCATTCATTTCGCATCAAAATGCTCTCTCACCACTGATATCACAATTTTCCATCACTAGTCATCACAATACTCCCTCACCCCTGTCATCACAATGTTCCAGGGCTTTGTCATCACAAGGCTCCATGACACGAGTAATCACAGTGCTCCAGACTCCTTTTCATCTCAATGCTCCATGAACCCTGTCATCACAACGAACCATGCCCATCATCATAATGCTTCATGCTATTGTCATCACAATGAAATCAAAATGCTCCATGACCTCTGTCATCACAATGCTCCAAACACTTGTGATCACAATGTTCCATAACACTTGTCATCACAGTGCCCCATGACGGTCCTCATCACAGTTATCCATGGTCCTCTCAGCACAATGCTCCATGAACTTTGTCATCACAATGCTCAATACACTTGTCATCACAATGCTCCCTGACACATGACGTCAGAATGCTCCTTGATCCCTGTCATGAAAAGGTTCCATGGCTTTTTCATCACAATGATCCATGCCTTTTTCATCACAATGCTCCATGCCATTGCCATCACAATATTCCACAAGCTTGTCATCAGAATGCTCCTTGACCCTTGTCATCACAATGATCCATGACACTTGTCATCACAATTCTCCATGCCACGTGTCATTACAGTTCTCGATGACACTAGTCATCAAAATGCTCCATGGTCTTGCCATCACAATGCTCCATGTCCCTTGTCATCACAATGCTCCATGCGCTTCTCAGCACAATGATCCATGACCCATGACATCACAATGTGCCAAGCGCTTCTCATCACAATGCTCCACAACCTTGTCATCACAATGCTACATAAACCTTGTTATCACAATGCACCATGCACTTCTCATCCAAAGGCTCTCTCACCACTGATATCACAATGTTCCATCACTAGTCGTCACAATACGCCCTAACCCCTGTCATCACAATGTTCCATGACCCCGGTAATCACAATGCTCCATGCCCTTGTCATCACAAAGCTCCATGATGCATGTCATCAGAATGTTCCATGGCCTTCTCATCACAATGCTCCATTCCCTTGCCATCACAATGCTCCTTTACACCTGTCATCACAATGCTCCATGACCAGTGTCATCACAGCGCTCCATGACCGCAGACAACACAATGTTCTGGGACTCTTGTCATCAAAATGCTCCATGACACTTGTCATCAAAATGATCCATGCGCTTGTCATCCCAATGCTCCATGACACCTGTAATCAGAATGCTCCCTGACGCTTGTCATCCCAGTGTTCCATGACCCTTGACATCACAATGTTCCATGCCATTGTCATCAGAGTGCTCCAAGAACCCTCTCATCACATTGCTCCATGCCCTTGTCATCACAAAGCTCCATGACGCTTGTCATCACAATGCTCGATGCAATTCTCATCACAGTGCTCCATGCCCATGTCATTACAATCCTCCATGATCCATGTATCACCGTGTTCCTTGCTCTTGACATCACAATGCTCCATGCCCACTCTCATCACAATAATCCATGAAAATTTTCACACAAATGCTCCATGCCCTTGTCATCAAAAGGCTCCATTACCCGAATCATAACAATGCTCCATGACCCCTGCCATCACAATGTTCCACGGCCTCGCCATCACAAGGCTCCCTGACCCTTGTCATCACAATTCTCCAAGAGCCCTGTAATCACAATGCTCCAAGCCCTTCTCATCACGAAGCTCAATGACTTATGTCATCAGAATGCTCCATGGCATTCTCATCACAATGCTCCATGCCCTTGTCATCACAGTGCTCCAAGACCCCTGTGTTCACAATGCTCCATGCCCCTTTTCATCTCAATTCTCCATGAACTCTGCCATTCCAATGCACCATGCCCAACATCATAATGCTTAATGCTATTGTCATCACAATGAAATCAAAATGCTACATGACCTCTGTCATCACAATGCTCCAAACGATTGTGATCACAATGTTCCATAACACTTGTCATCAAAATTCCACATGATGCTCCTCATGACAATTATCCATGGTCTTCTCATCACAATGCTCCGTGACCTTTGTCATCACAATGCTCAATACACTTGTCATCTCAAAGCTCCCTGCCACTTGTCGTCAGTATGCTTCTTGAACCCTGTCATGACAAGGCTCCATGCATTTTTCATCAAAATGATCCATGCGCTTTTCATCACAATGCTCCAAGACCCCAGTAATCACAGTGCTCCATGCCCCTGTCATCACAAAGCTCCATGACCCATATCATCAGAATGCTCCATGGCCTTCTCAACAACATGCTCCATGCACTTGTCATCACACTGCTCCCTGACACTTGTCTTCAGAATGCTCCATGAACACTGTCTTGAAAAGTCTCCATGCCTTTTTCATCACAATGATCCATGACCTTTCATCACTATGCTCCATGACATTGTCATCACAATACTCCACAAGCTAGTCATCCGAATGCTCCATGACCCATGTCATCACAATGCTCCATGACCCCTCTCATCACAATGCTCCATGACACCTGTCATCACAATGCTCCATGCCACTTGTCATTACAGTGCTCCATGATGATCGTCATCACAATTATCCATGGTCTTCTCATCACAATGCTGCACAGTCTTGCCATCACAATGCTCCCTGCCCTGGCCACCACAATGCTCCATATCCCTTGTTTTCACAATTCTCCATGTCCTTGTCATCACAATACTCCATGACACTTCTCATCACAATGTTACATGCTCTTGTCTTCACAATTCTCCATGCCTTTTTCATTGCAATGCTCCATGTCCCCTGTCATAGCAAGCTCCATGCACTTGTCATCACAATGCTTCACGACGTTGGCATCAAAATTCTTAATGGCCCTTGTCATCACAATCCTCCATGACACTTGGCATCACAATGCTCCACGCCATTTTCATCAAAATGCACCATGACATATGTCATCGCAGTGCCTCCTGACACCTGTCTTCACAATACTACATGACCTTGTCATAAAAATGTTCCATGCCCTTGTCATCACAATGTGCCATGCCCACCCTCATAGCAATGATCCATGAAACTTGTCAGACCAATTCTCAATGCCCCGGTCATCACAATGCTCCATGAACCCTGTCATCACAATGCTCCATGACCCCTCACATCATAATGCTCCGTGACTCCAGTCATCACAATGCTTCATGACCTTTGTCCTCACAATGGTCCATGCCCTCTTCACACAAGGCTCTGTGATCTTTGTCACCACAATGCTCCATGAAATTTTCATCACAATGCTCTGTGTCCCTTGTCATCACAATGCTCCATGCCTTTGTCAGCACAATGCTCCATGAACCCTGTCATCACAATCCTACATACGCTTCTCAGCACAATGCTCCAAGACACATGTCATCACAATATGCCATGCACTTGTCATGACAATGCTCCACAACCTTGTCATCACAATGCTCCATAAAAGTTTTCATCACAATGCTCCATGAACTTGTCATCTAAATGCTCTCTCACCACTGATATCACAATATTCCATCACTAGTCATCACAATACTCCCTCACCACTGTCATCACAATGTTCCATAACCCCTGTCATCGAAATGCTACATGCCCTTATCATCACAATGCTCCATGACCACTGACATCACAATGTTCCATAACCGCTCTCATCAAAATGTTCCCTGACACTTTTCATCAAATTGTTCCATGACCCTTTCATCACAATGCTCCCTGCCCTACTCATCACAATGCACCACACTCTTGTCATCAAAATGCTCCATGACATTTGTCAACAGCAAGCTCCATGACCCTTGTCATCACAATGCTCCATGCCCTTGTCAGAAAAGTGCTCCATGAACCTTGTCATCACAATGCTCCAAGTCCTTGTCATCACAATGCTTTATTACATTTGTCATCACAAACCTCCATGACAATTGGCATCACAATGCTCCATGGCATTGTCATCACAATGGGCCATGACTTATGTCTTCACAATGCTACCAGACACCTGTCTTCACAATATTGCATGACCTTGTCATCACAATGCTCCATGCCCTTGTCATCACAATGTTCCATGACCCTTGTTATCACAATGCTCCAAGCCGTTGTCATCACAATGCTCCATTACCTTTGTCATCACAATCCTCCATTACACTTGGCATCACAATGTTCCATGCCATTGTCATCTCAATGGACCATGACATATGTCATCACAATGCTCCCTGTCACCTGTCTTCAGAGTATTCCATGACCTTGTCATCACAATGCTCCATGCCCTTGTCATCAAAATGCACCATGCCCACTGTAATCAAAATAATCCATGAAACTTGTCAGTCCAATGTTCCATGCCACTGTCATCACAATGCTATATGCCCTTGTCATCACAAAGCTGCATGACGCATGTCATCAGAATGCTCCATTGCATTTTCATCACAATGGTCCATGCCCTTGTCATCACAATGCTCCTAAACCACTTTAATCACAATGCTCCATGCCCCTTTTCATCTCAATGTTCCATGAACCCTGTCATCAAAATGCTCCAAACCGTTGTGATCACAATGTTCCATAACACTTGTCATCACAACGCCCCATGACGCTCGTCATCACAATTATCCATGGTTTTCTCATCACGATGCTCCATGACCTTTGTCATCACAATGCTCAATACACTTGTCATCACAATGCTCCCTGATACTTGTCGTCACTATGCTCCTTGAACCCTGTCATGACAAGGCTCCATGCATTTTCCGTCACAATGATCCATGCCCTTTTCATCACCATGCTCCAAGACCCCTGAAATCACAATGCTGCATGCCCTTGTCATCACAAAGCTCCATGACGCATGTCAGCAGAACGCTCCATGGCCTTCTCATCACAATGCTCCATGATGCCTCTCATCACAATGCTCCATGAGCATTGTTATCACAATGCTCAATACACTTGTCATCACAATGCTCCCTGACACATGACGTCAGAATGCTCCTTGATCCCTGTCATGAAAAGGTTCCATGTCTTTTTCATCACAATGCTCCATGCATTTTTCATCACAATGCTCCATGCCATTGTCATCACAATACTCCACAAGCTTGTCATCAGAATGCTCCATGACCCTTGTCATCACAATGATCCATGACACCTATCATCACAATTCTTCATGCCCCATATCACTACAGTGCTCGATGACACTCGTCAACAAAATGCTCCATGGTCTAGCGATCACAATGCTCCACGGTCTTGCCCTCACAATGCTCCATGCCCTGGACATCACAATGCTCCCTGTCCCTTGTCATCACAATGCTCCATGACACTTCTCATCACCATGTTACATGCTCTTGTCATCACAATCCTCCATGACACATGGCATCACAATGCTCCATGCCATTGTCATCAAAGTGGACCATGACATATGTCATTACAATGCTCCCTGACACCTGTCTTCACAATACTCCATGACCTTGTCATCACAATGCTCCATGCCCTTGTCATCACAATGCTCCATGCCCTTGTCTTCACAATGCGCCATGCCGTCTCTCATCACAATAATCCTTCAAAGTTGTCAGAACAGTTCTCCATGCACCTATCATCACAATGCTACATGCCATTGTCATCACAATGCACCATGAACCCTGTCATCACAATGCTCCATGACTCCAGTCATCACAATGCTTCATGACCTTTGTCATCACAATGGTCCATGACCTCGTCATCACACGTCTCTGTGACCTTTGTCACCACAATGCTCCATGAACTTTTCATCACAATGCTCCGAGACCCTTGTCATCATAATGCTCCATGCCTTTGTCAGCACAATGCTCCATGACCCATGTAATCACAATGAGCCATGCGCTTGTGATCACAATGCTCCGAAAACTTGTCATCACAATGCTCCTTAAAACTTGTCATCACAATGCTCCATGCACTTCTCATCAAAATGCTCTCTCACCACTGATATCACAATGTTCCATCACTAGTCATCACAATACTCCCTCACCCCTGTCATCACAATGTTCCATGACCCCTGTCATCAAAATGTTCCATGCCCTTGTCATCACAATGCTCCGTGATGCATGTCATCAGAATGCTACATGCCCTTGCCATCACAATGCTCCATTACCCCAGTCATCACAATGCTCCATGACCACTGTCATCACAGCGATTCATAACCCCTGACAACACAATGATCCGGGACTCTTGTCATCAAAATGCTCCATGACACTTGTCATCACAATGATCAATGCGCTTGTCATCCCAATGCTCCATGACCCCTGTAATCAGAATACTCTCTGACGCTTGTCATCCCAGTGCTCCATGACCCTTGACATCACAATGCTCCATGCCATTGTCATCACAGTGCTCCATGAACCCTCTCATCACATTGCTCCATGCACTTGTCATCACAAAGCTCCCTGACGCTTGTCATCACAATGCTCAATGCCCTTCTCATCACAATAGTCCATGAACCTTTTGACACTAATGCTCCAAGCCCTTGTCATCGAAAGGCTCCATTACCCTTGTCATAACAATGCTCCATGACCCCTGCCATCACAATGATCCACGGCCTCATCATCACAAGGCTCCATGACCCTTGTCATCACAATTCTCCAAGACCCCTGTAATCAAAATGCTCCATGCCCTTGTCATCACGAAGCTCCATGACTTATGTCATCAGAATGCTCCATGGCCTTCTCATGACAGTGCTCCATGCCCTTGTCATCACAGTGCTCCAAAACCCCTGTAATCACAATTCTCCATGCCACTTTTCATCTCAATGTTCCATGAACACTGTCATCACAATGCACCATGCCCATCATCATAATGCTTCATGCTATTGTCATAACAGTGAAATCAAAATGTTCCATGACCTCTGTCATCACAATCCTCCAAACCCTTGTGATCACAATGTTCCATAACACTTGTCATCACAATTCCCCATGACGCTCCTCATCACAATTATCCATGGTCTTCTCATCACAATGCTCCATGACATTTGTCATAACAATGCTCAATACACTTGTCATCTCAATGCTCCCTGACACTTGTCGTCCGTATCCTCCTTGAACACTGTCATGACAAGGCTCCATGCATTTTTCATCACAATGATCCATGCCCTTTTCATCACAATGCTCCAGGACCACTGTAATCACAATGCTCCATGCCCTTGTCATCACAAAGCTCCATGCCCCATATCATCAGAATGCTCCATGGCCTTCTCATCAACATGCTCCATGCCCTTGTCATTAAAATGCTCCCAGACACTTGTCTTCAGAAAGCTCCTGAACCCTGTCATGAAAAGGGTCCATTCTTTTTCATCACAATGCTCCCTGCTTTTATCATCACTATGCTCCATGCCATTGTCATCACAATGCTCAATGAAATCTCTCATCACATTGCTCCATGCCCTTGTCATCACAATGCTCCATTACACCTGTCATAACAATGTTCCATGACCCCTGCCATCACAATGTTCCACGGCCTTGTCATCACAAGGCTCCATGACCCTTGTCATCACAATGCTCCAGGACCTCTGTAATCACTATTCTCCATGCCCCTTTACATCTCAATTCTCCATCAACCCTGTCATCACAATGCACCATGCCCATCATCATAATTATTCATGCTATTGTCATCACTATGAAATCAAAATGCTCCTTGACCTCTGTCATCACAAAGCTGCAAACCCTTCTGATCACAATGTTCCATGACACTTGTCATCACAATGCCCCATGACACTCGTCATCACAATTATGCAAGGTCTTCTCATCACAATGCTCCATGACCTTTGTCAACACAATGCTCAATACACTTGTCATCACAATGCTCCCTGACACTTGTCATCACTATGGTCCTTGAACACTGTCATGACAAGGCTCCCTGCATTTTTCATCACAATGATGCATTCCCTTTTCTTCACAATGCTCCAAGACCCCTGTTATCACAATGCTCCGTGACTCCAGTCATCACAGTGCTTCATGACATTTGTCATCACAATGGTCCATGACCTTGTCACACAAAGCTCTGTGACCTTTGTCACCACAATGCTCCATGAAATTTTTATCACAATGCTCTGTGACCCTTGTCATCACAAAGCTCCATGCCTTTTTCAGCACAATGCTCCATGACACTTGTCATCACAATGCTCGATGCGCGTGTCAGCACAATGCTCCACAACCAATGTCATCACAAATCGCCATGCACTTGTCATCAAAATGCTCAACATCCTTGTCATCACAACGCTCGATGCACTTCTCATCACAATGCTCCATGCCATTGTCATTACAATCCTGCATAATCTATGTATCACAGTGTTCCATGCCCTTGTCATCACACTGCTCCATGCCCACTCTCTTCACAATAATCCATGAAACATTTCAGACCATTTCCCCATGTCCTTGTCATCACAATGCTCCATTACCACTGTCATAACAATGCTCCATGTACCCTGCCATCACAAGATTCCATGGTCTTGTCATCACAAGCCTCCATGACCCTTGTCATCACAATGCTCCAAGACCCCTATAATCGCAAATCTCGATGCCCTTGTAATCACAAAGCTCCATGACTCATGTCATCAGAATGCTCCATGGCCTTCTCCTCACAGTGCTCCATGCCCTTGTCATCACAATGCTCCAACACCCCTGGAATCACAATGCTCCATGCCCCTTTTCATCTCAATGCTCCATCAACCCTGTCATCACCATGCACCGTGCCCATCAACATAATATTTCATGCTTTTGTCATCACAATGAAATCAAAATGCTCAATGTCGTCTGTCATTACAATGCACCAAAACCTTGTGATCACAATGCTCCATAACACTTGTCATCACAATGCCCCATGACGCTGGTCATCACAATTATCCATGGTCTTCTCTCACAATGCTCCAAGCCCTTGTCATCAGAATGCTCCATTACATTTGTCATCACAATCCTCCATGACACTTGGCTTCACAATGCTCCATGCCATTGTCATCACAATGCACCATGACATATGTCATCACAATGCTCCCTGACACCTGTCTTAACCATATTCCATAACATGGTCATATTAATGCTCCATGCCACTGTCATCACAGTGCGCCATGCCCACTATCATCACAATAATCAATGAAAGTTGTCAGACCAATGCTCCATGCTCCTGTCATCACAATGCTCCATGCCCTTGTCATCACAATGGTCCGTGACTCCAGTCATCACAATGCTACATGACCTTTGTCCTCACAATGGTCCATAACCTCGTCATCACAGGGCTCTGTGAACTTTGTCACCATAATGCTCCAAGAACTTTTCATCACAATGCTCTGTGACCCTTGTCATCACAATGCTCCATGCCTTTGTCAGCAGAGTGCTCCAAGACCCTTGTCATCACAATGCTCCATGGGCTTGTCAGAACAATGCTCCATGACCCATGTCATCACAATGTGCAATGCACTTGTCATCACCATGTTCCACAACTTTGTTATCACAATACTCTATAAAACTTGTCATCACAAAATTCCATGCACTTCACATCAAAATTCTCTTTCACCGCTGATATCAAAATGTTCCATCACTAGTCATTACAATACTCCTTCACGCCTGTCATGACAATGTTCCACGTCCTTGTCATCACAAGGCTCCATGACCCTTGTCATCACAATGCTCCAAGACCCCTGTAATCACAATGCTGCATGCTCTTTTCATCACATAGATCCATGACGCTTGTAATCAGACAGCTCCATGGCCTTAGCATCACAATGCTCCATGCCCTTTTCATCACAATGCTCCAAGACACCTGTAATCACAATGCTCCATGCCCCTTTTCATCTCAATGCTCCATGAACTCTGTCATCACAATGAACCTTGCCCATCATCATAATGCTTCATGCTATTGTCATAACAATGAAATCAAAATGCTCCATAAACACTGTCATCACAATGCTCCAAACCCTTGTGTTCAAAATGTTCCATAACTCTTGTCATCACAACTCCCCATGACGCTCGTCTTCACAATTATCCATGGTCTTCTCATCACAATGTTCCATGACCTTTCTCATCACAATGCTCAATACACTTGTCATCACAATGCTCCCTGACACTTGTCGTCAGTATGCTCCTTGAACCCTCTCATGACAAGGCTCCATGCTTTTTCTTCACAATCATCCATGCCCTATTCATCACAATGCTCCAAGTCCCATGTAATCACAATGCTCCATGCCCTTTTTCTCACAATACTCCATGCCATTGTCATCACAGTACTCCACAAGCTAGTCATCAGAATGCTCCAAGACCCTTGTCATCACAATGCTCCATGACACGTTTCATCGCAATGTTCCATGCCCCTGTCATCATAGTGCTCCGTGACCCTTGTCATCACAATGCTCCATTACCTTTGTCATCACAAACATCCTTGACACTTGGCATCACAATACTCCATGGCATTGTCATCACAATGGGCCATGACTTATGTCTTCACAATGCTCCCAGACACCTGTCTTCACAATACTGCATTACCTTGTCATCACCATGCTCCATGCCCTTGTCATCACAATGCACCTTTCCCACTGTCATTGCAGTAATCCATGAAACTTGTAAGACCAATGTTCCATGCCCCTGTCATCACAATGCTCCATGACTCCAGTCATCCCAATGCTTCATGACCTTTGTCATCACAATGGTCCATGCCTTCGTCATCACAAGGCTCTGTGACATTTGTCAACACAATGCTCCATGAACTTTTCATCATAATGGTCTGAGACCGTTGTCATCACAATGCTCCATGCCTTTCTCAGCACAATGCTCCATGACCCTTGTCATCACAATGCTCCATGCCCTTGTCAGCACAGTGCTCCATGACCCTTGTCATCCCAATGCTCCATGCGCTTGTCATCAAAATGCTCCATTACCTTTGTCATCACAATCCTCCATGACATTTGGCATCACAATGCTCCATGGCATTGTCATCACAATGGGCCATGACATATGTCTTCACAATGCTCCCACACACCTGTCTTCACAATAATGCCTGAGCTTCTCATCACAATGCTCCATGCCCTTTTCATCACAATGTGCCTTTCCCAGTGTCATCGAAATAATCCATGAAACTTGTAAGACCAATGTTCCATGCCCCTGTCATCACAATGCTCCATGACACATAATCACAATGCTCTGTGACTCCTGTCATCACAATGCTTCATGACCTTTCTCATCACAATGCTCCATGCCCTCGTCATCACAAGTCTCTGTGACCTTTGTCACCACAGTGCTCCATGAACATTTCATCACAATGCTCTGTGACTTTTGTCATCACAATGCACTATGTGTTTCTCAGCACAGTGCTCCGTGACCCTTTTGATCACAATGCTCCATGTGCTTGTCATCAAAATGCTCCATGATCTTTGTCATCACCAAGCTCCATGACCCTTGGCATCACAATGCTCCATGCACTTGTCATCAAAATGCTCCATGATCTTTGTCATCACCAAGCTCCATGACCCTTGGCATCACAGTGCTCCATGCGCTTGTCATCAAAATGCTCCATGATCTTTGTCATCACCAAGCTCCATGACCCTTGGCATCAGAATGATCCATGCCATTGTCATCACAATGCTTCCTGAAGCCTCTCATCACATTGCTTCCTTGTCCTTATCATCACAAAGCTCCACGATGATTGTCATCAAAATGCATGATTCCCTTCTCATCACAATGTTCCATGCCCTTGTCAATACAATTCTCCATGACCCATGTATCACAGTATTCCTTTCCCTTGTCATCATAATGCTCCATGCCCACTCTCATCACAATAATCCATGAAAAGTTTCAAACCAATGCTCCATAAACTTGTAATCAAAATGCTCCATTACCCCTGTCATGACAATGCTCCATAACTCCCGCCATCAAAATGTTCCACGGCCTTGTCATCACAAGGCTCCATAACCCTTGTCATTACAATGATCCAAGACCCCTGTAATCACAATGCCTCATGCCTGTGTCATCACACAGCTCAATGACGCATGTCATCAGAATGCTCCATGGCTTTCTCATCACAATGCTCCATACCCTTGCCATCACAATATTCCATTACCCCTGTCATAACAATGCTCCATCACCACTGTCATAATGATGTTCAACGGCCTTGTCATCACAATGCTCCATGAACCCTGTCATCACAATGCTCCGTGACTCTAGTCATCACAGTGCTTCATGAACTTTGTCATCACAATTGTCCATGCCCTCATCATCACAATTCTCTGTGACCTTTGTCACCACAATGCTCCATGAACTTTTCATCACAATGCTCTCTGACCATTGTCATCACAATGCTCTATGCCTTTCTCAGCACAATGCTCCATGACCCTTGTCATCACAATGCTCCATGTGCTTCTCAGCACATTGCTCCATGACCCATGTTTTCAAAATGTGCCATGCGCGTGTCATCACTGTGCTCCACAACATTGTCATCACAATGCTCCATAAACCTTGTCATCAATATGCTCCAGGCACTTCTCAACAAAATGCTCTCTCACAACTGATATCACTATGTTCCATCACAAGTCATCACAATACTCCCTCTCCCGTCATCACAATGTTCCATGACCCCTGTCATCACATTGCTCCATGTACTTATCATCACAATGTTTGATGACCCCTGACATCACAATGTTCCATAACCACTGTCATCAAAATGCTCCATGACACTTTTCATCAAAATGCTCCATGACCCCTGACATCACAATGTTCCATAACCCCTGTCATCAAAATCTTCCATGACCCTTTTCATCAAATTGCTCCATGACCCTGTCATCACAATGCTCCCTTCCCTTCACAACACAGTGCACCACGAACTTGTCATCAAAATGCTCCATGACATTTGTCGTCACACATCTCCATGACAATTGGCATCACAATGCTCCATGTCATTGTCATCACAATGCTCCATGAACCCTCTCATCACATTGTTCCATGCCCTTGTCATCACAAAGCTCCATGACGCTTGCCATCACAATGCTCGATGCCCTTCTCATCACAATGCTCCATGTCCTTGTCATTATAATCCCCCATGACCCATGTATCACAGTGTTCTGTGCCCTTGTCATCAAAATGCTCCATGCCCACTCTCATTACAATAATCCATGAAACTTTTCAGACCAATGCTCCATGCCCTAGTCATCACAGTGCTCCATTACACCTGTCATAACAATGCTCCAAGACCCCTGCTATCACAATGATCCACGGCCTTTTAATCACAAGGCTCCATGACTCTTGTCATCACAATGCTCCAAGACCTCTGTAATCACAGTGCTCCATGCGATTGTCATCACAAAGCTCCTTGACACATGTCATCAGAATGCTCCATGGGCTTCTCATCACAATGCTCCATGCACTTGTCATCACAATGCTCCAAGACCACTGTATTCACAATGCTCCATGCCCTTGTCATCAAAAAGCTCCATGACGTATGTCATAAGAATGCTCCATGGCCTTCTCATCACAATGCTCCATGCCCTTGTCATCACAATGCTCCAATACCCCTGTATTCACAATGCTCCATGCCCTTGTCATCAAAAAGCTCTATGACGCATGTCATCAGAATGCTCCTTGGCCTTCTCATCACAATGCTCCATGCCCTTGTCATCACAATGTTCCAAGATCCCTGTAAACACAATGCTCCATGCCTCTTTTCATCAGTGTGGTCCATGAGACTTGTCATCACAAGGCTCCATGGTCTTCTCAACACAATGCTCCAGGACTTTGTCATCACAATGCTTCACGACCTTCTCATCAAGATTTTAAAGGGCCCTTGTGATCATAATGTTCCAAGCCCTAATCATCACAATGCCCCATTATCTTTGTCATCACATTCCTCCATGACACTTGGCATCACAATGCCCCATGCCATTGTCATCGCAATGGAACATGACATATGTCATCACAATGCTCCCTGACACCTGTCTTCACAATACTCCATGACCTTTTCATCACAATGCTCCATGCCCTTGTCACCACAATCCGCCATGCCGAATGTCATCACAATAATCCATGAAACTTGTCAGACCAATGCTCCATGCGTTTGTCATCACAATGCACCATGCCCTTGTCATCACAATTCTCCATGACCCCGCACATCATAATTCTCCGTGAATCCAGTCATCACAATGCTTTATGACCTTTGTCATCACAATGGTCCATTCCCACATCATCACAGTTCTCTGTAACACGTTTCATCACAATGCTCCATGCCTTTGTCAGCATAATGCTCCATGACCCTTGTCATCACAGTGATCCATGCGCTTGTCGGCACAATGCTCCACAACCTTATCATCACAATGCTCCATAAACCTCGTCATCACAATGCTCCTTGCATTTCTCATCTAAATGCTCTCTCACCACTGATATCACAATGTTCCATTACTACTCATCACAATACTCCCTCACCCCTTTCATCACAATGTTCCATGACCCCTATCATCAAAATGCTACATGCCCTTATCATCATAATGCTCCATGACCACTGACAACACAATGTTCCATAACCCTGTCATGAAAATGTTCCCTGACGATTTTCATCAAATTGCTCCATGACCCTGTCATCACAATGTTCCCTGCCCTTCTCATCACAATGCACAACGCTCTTGTCATCAAAATGCTCCATGACCTTTGTCATCACAAACTCCATGACCCTTGGCATCACAATGCTCCATGCCATTGTCATCACAATGCTCCATGAAACCTATCATCACATTGTTCCTTGCTCTTGTCATCACAAAGCTCCATGATGCTTGTCATCACAATGCTCGATGCCTTTCTCATCACAATGATCCATGCCCTTGTCATTACAATCCTCCATGACCCATGTATCACCGTCGTTCTGTGCCCTTGTCATCACAATGCTCCATGCCCACTCTCATCACAATAATCCATGAAATTTTTCAAACCAATACTCCATGCCCTTGTCATCACAATGCTCCATTACCCCTGTCATAACAATGCTCCATGACCCCTGCCATCACAATGTTCCACGGTGCTGTCATCACAAGGCTCCAGGACCCTTGTCATAACAATGCTCTAAGACCCCTGTAATCACAATGCTCCATGCCCCTTTTCATCAGAATGCTCCATGAAACTTGTCATCACAATGCTCCATCGTCTTCTCATCACAATGTTCCAGGACATTGTCATCCCAATGCTCCATTCCCTTGTCATCACAATGCTCCATGAGCCCTGCCATCACAATACTCAAGGAATATTGCCAGCTCAGTGCTCCATGAAATTCTGATCACAATGCTCCATGACCCCTGTCATTACAATGCTCCATGACCACTGTCATCACAAAGCTCCATGACACCAAACAACACAATGATCTGGGAATCTTCTCATCGAAATGCTCCATGACCCTTGTCATCACAATGATCCATGCCCTTGCCATCCCAATGCTCCATGACCCCTGTAATCACAATGCTCCATGACGCTTGTCATCACAATGCTCGATGACACTTGTCATCAAAATGCTCCATACATTTGTCAGCAAAATGCTACATGACCTTGTCATCACAATGCTCCATGCGCTTGTCATCACACTACTCCATTCCCATTGTCATCAAAATCCTCCATGAACCTTGGGTTCACATTGCTTCATGCCCTTGTCATCACAATGATCCATTCTCCTTGAAATGAAAATGATACATGACTTCTGTCATCACAATGCTCCAAAGCCTTGTGATCACAATGTTCATAACACTTGTCATCATAACGCTCCATGATGCCTGTCATCAAAATGCTCCATGAAATTTGTCATCACAATTCTCAATACACTTGTCATCACAATGCTCCCTGAGACTTGTCATCAGAATGCTCCTTGAACACTGTCATAAAAAGGCTCCATGACATTTTCATCACAATGCTCCATGCCCTTTTCATCAAAATGCTCCATGCCATTGTCATCACATTACTCCACAAGCTTGTCATCAGAATGGTCCATGACACTTGTCATCACAATGATCCATGACACCTGTCATCACAGTGCTCCATGCCCCTTGTCATTACAGTGCTCCATGACGATCCTCATCACAATTATCCGTGGTCTTCTTATGACAATGCTCCACGGTCTTGTCATCCCAATGCTCCATGCCCTGGTCATCACAATTCTACATGTCCTTTTCATCACAATGCTCCATGACACTTCTCATCAAAATGTTACATGCTCTTTTCAATACAATTTTCCATGCACTTTTCATCGCAATGCTCCATGACCCCTGTCATAGAAAGCTCCATGCGCTTGTCATCACAATGCTTCATGACCATGTCATCAAAATTCTAAAAGGCCCTTGTCATCACAATGCTCCATGATGTTGTCATCACAATGCTTCATGGCCTGGTCATCACGAAGCTCAAAGCACTGGTCATCACAATGCTCCCTTACCTTTGTCATCACAATCCTCCATGACACTTGGCATTCCAATGCCCCATGCCATTCTCATCACAATGGACCATGACATATGTCATCCCAATACTCCCTGAAACCCGTCTTCACAATACTGTATGACCTTGTCATCACAATGCTCCATGCCCTTGTCATCTCAATGTTCCATACCCACTGTCATCACAATAATCCATGAAACTTCTCAGACCAATGTTCCATGCCCCTGTCAAAATATTGCTCCATGCCCTTGTCATCACAATGCTCCCTGAACACTGTCATCACAGTGCTCCATGACTCCACTCATCACAATGATTCATGACCTTTCTCTTCACAATGGTCCATGCCCTCGTCACACACGGCTGTGTGATCTTTGTCACCACAATGCTCCATGAAATTTTCATCACAATGCTCGTTGTCCCTTGTCATCACAATGCTCCATGCCTTTGTCAGCACAATGCTCCATGACACTTGTCATCGAAATGCTCCATGCGCTTGTCAGCACAATTCTCCATGACCCATGTCATCACAATGTGCCATGGTCTTTTCAACACAATGCTCCACATCCTTTTCATCGCTATGCTCCATAAAACTTGTCATCACAATGCTCCATGCACTTCTCATCAAAATGCTCTCTCACCACATATATCACAATGTTCCATCACTAGTCATCACAATACTCCCTCACCCCTGTCATCACAATGTTCCATGACAACTGTCATCACAGTGCTACATGCCCTTATCATCACAATGCTCCATGACCCTTGACTTCACAATGTTCCATAACACATGTCACAAAATGTTTCATGACCCATTTCATCACAATGCTTCATGATCCCTGACATCACAATGTTCCATAACCCCTGTCATCAAAATATTCCATGACCCTTTTATTCAAATTGCTGCATGACCCTGTTATCACAATGCTCCCTGCCCTTCTCATCACAATACACCACGCCCTTGTCATCACAATGCTCCAAGACCTCTGTAATCACAATTCTCCATGCCACTTTTCATCTCAGTGCTCCATGAACACTGTCATCACAATGCACCATGCCCAACACCAAAATATTTCATGCTATTATCATCAAAATGAAATCAAAATGCTCCATGTCCTCTGTCATCACAATGCTCCAAACCCTTCTGATCACAATGTTCCATAACACTTGTCATCACATGCCCCATGATGCTCGTCATCACAATTATGCAAGGTCTTCTCATCACAATGCTCCATGACCTTTGTCACCACAATGCTCAATACACTTGGCATCACAATGCTCGCTGACACTTGTCATCTGTATGCTCCTTGAACACTGTCATGACAAGGCTCCATGCCTTTTTCATCACAATGATCCATTCCCTTTTCATCACAATGCTCCAAGACCCCTGTTATCACAATGCTCCGTGACTCCAGTCATCACAATGCTTCATGACACTTGTCATCACAATGGTCCATGACCTCTTCACACAAAGATCTGTGACAATTGTCACCACAATGCTCCATGAAATTTTTATCAACATGCTCTGTGACCATTGTCATCACAAAGCTCGATGCCTTTGTCAGCACAATGCTCCATGACCCTTGTCATCACAATGCTCGATGCGCCTGTCAGCACAATGCTCCATAACCCATGTCATCACAATGCACCATGCACTTTTCATCACAATGCTCCACATCCTTGTCATCAAAATTCTCCATAAACATTGTCATCACAATGATCCATGCACTTCTCCTCAAAATGCCATCTCACCACTGATATCACAATGTTGCATCACTAGTCATCACAATACTCCCTCTCCCCTGTCATCACAATATTCCATGACCCCTGTAATCACAATTCTCCATGCCCTTGTCATCACAAAGCTCGATGACTCATGTCATCAGAATGCTCCATGGCCTTCTCATCACAATGCTCCTTGCCCTTGTCATCACAATGCTCCAACACCCCTGTAATCACAATGCTCCATGCACATTTTCATCTCAATGCTCCATGAACCCTGTCATCACAATGCACCGTGCCCATCACCATAATATTTCATGCTATTGTCATCACAATGAAATCAAAATGCTCAATGACCTCTGTCATCACAATGCACCAAACCCTTCTGATCACAATGTTCCTTAACACTTGTCATCACAATGCCCCATGACGCTGGTCATCACAATTATCCATGGTTTTCTCATATCAGTGCTCCATGATCTTTGTCATCACAATGCTCAATACACTTATCATCACAATGCTCCCTGACAGTTGTCATCAGTATGCTCCTTGAACCCTGTCAAGACAAGGCTCCATGCATTTTTCATCACAATGATCCATTCCCCTTTTCATCACAATGATCCAAGACCCCTGTAATCACAATGCTCCATGTCCTTGTCATCACAAAGCTCCATGACGCATGTAATCAGAATGCTCCATTGCCTTCTCATCACAATGCTCCATGCCCTTTTCATCGCAATGCTCCATGACCCTTGTCATCGCAATGTTCCAAGCCCTTGTCAACAAAATGCTCCATTACCTTTGTCATCACAATCCTCCATGACACTGGGTATCACAATGCTCCATGCCATTGTCATCACAATGGACAATGACATATGTCATCACAATGATCCCTGACACCTGTCTTCACAATACTCCATGACCTTGTCATCACAATGTTCTATGCCCTTGTCATCACAATGCGCCATGCCCACTGTCATCACAATAATCCATGAAACATATCAGACCAATGTTCCATGCCCCTGTCATCAAAATGTGCCATGCCCACTCTCATCACAATAATCCATGAAACATATCAGACCAATGTTCCATGCCCCTGTCATCAAAATGCTCCATGCCCTTGTCATCACAATGCTCCATGACCCGTGGCATCACAATGATCCATGACTCCAGTCATCACAATGCTTCATGACCTTTGTCCTCACAATGGTCCATGCCCTCCTCACACAAGGCTCTGTGACCTTTGTCACCACAATGCTCCATGCCCTTGTCATCTCAATGCTCCATGCCCACTGTCATCACAATAATCCATGAAAATTGTCAGACCAATGTTCCATGCCCCTGTCATCATATTGCTCCATGCCCTTGTCATCACAATGCTCCATGACCCCTGTCATCACAGTGCTCCGTGACTCCAGTCATCACAATGATGCATGATCTTTCTCATCACTATCGTCCATGCCCTCGTCACACAAGGCTCTGTGATCTTCGTCACCAGAATGCTCCATGAAATTTTCATCACAATGCTCTGTGTCCCTTGTCATCACAATGCTCCATGCCTTTGTCAGCACAATGCGCCATGACACTTGTCATCAAAATGCTCCATGCGCTTGTCAGCACAATGCTCCTTGACACATGTCATCACAATGTGCCATGCTCTTTTCATCAGAATGCTCCCCATCCTTTTATCGCTGTGCTCCATAAAAATTGTCATCACAATGCTCAATGCACTTCTCATCAAAATGCTCTCTCACCACATATATCACAGTGTTCCATCACTAGTCATCACAATACTCGCTCACCCCTGTCATCACAATGTTCCATAACCACTGTCATCCCAGGGCTACATGCCCTTATCATCACAATGCTCCATGACCCCTGACATCACAATGTTCCATAACCCCTGTCACAAAATGCTCCATGACCCATTTCAAAACAATGCTTCATGATCCCTGACATCACAATGTTCCATAACCACTGTCATCAAAATATTCCATGACACTTTTATTCAAAATGCTCTATGAACCTGTAATCACAATGCTCCCTGCCCTTCTCATCACAATGCACGATGCCCTGGTCATCAAAATGCCCCTTGACATTTGTCATCACAAAGCTCCATAACCCTTGGCATCACAGTGTTCCATGCCATTGTCATCAAAATGCTCAATGAAATCTCTCAACACATTGCTCCATGCCCTTGTCATCACAATGCTCCATTACACCTGTCATAACAATGCTCCATGACCCCTGCCATCACAATGTTCCACGGCTTTGTCATCACAAGGCTCCATGACCCTTGTCATCACAATGCTCCAAGAACTCTGTAATCACAATTCTCCATGACAATTTTCATCTCAATGCTCCATGAACACTGTCATCACAATGCACCATGCCCAACACCATAATATTTCATGCTATTGTCATCACAATGAAATCAAAATGCTCCATGTCCTCTGTCATCACAATGCTCCAAACCCTTCTGATCACAATGTTCCATAACACTTGTCATCACATGTCCCATGACGCTCGTCATCACAAATATGCTAGGACTTCTCATCACAATGCTCCATGACCTTTGTCACCACAATGCTCAATACACTTGGCATCACAATGCTCGCTGACACTTGTCATCAGTATGCTCCTTGAACACTGTCATGACAAGGCTCCATGCCTTTTTCATCACAATTATCCATTCACTTTTCATCACAATGATCCAAGACCCCTGTTATCACAATGCTCTTTGACTCCAGTCATCACAATGCTTCATGACATTTGTCATCACAATGGTCCATGACGTGGTCACACAAAGCTCTGTGACCATTGTCACCACAATGCTCCATGAAATTTTTAGCACAATGCTCTGTGACCCTTTTCATCACAAAGCTCCATGCCTTTTTCAACAAAATGCTCCATGACCCTTGTCATCACAATTTTCGATGTGCGGGTCAGCACAATGCTCCATAACCCATGTCATCACAATGCACCATGCACTTGTCATCACAATGCTCCACATCCTTGTCATCAAAATGCTCCATAAACCTTGTCATCACAATGCTCCATGCACTTCTCCTCAAAGTGCCTTCTCACCACTGATATCACAATGTTCCATCACAAGTCATCACAATACTCCCTCACCACTGATATCACAATATTCCATCACTAGTCATCACAATACTCCCTCACCCCTGTCATCACAATATTCCATGACCCCTCTAACCACAATTCTCCATGCCCTTGTCATCACAAAGCTCCATGACGCATGTCATCAAAATGCTCCATGGCCTTCTCATCACAATGCTCCATGCCCTTGTCATCACAATGCACCAACACCCCTGTAATCACAATGCTCCATGCCCCTTTTCATCTCAATGCTCCATGAACCCTGTCATCACAATGCACTGTGCCCATCACCATAATATTTCATGCTATTGTCATCACAATGTAATCAAAATGCTCAATGACCACTGTCATCACAAGGCACCAAACCCTTCTGATCACAATGTTCCATAACACTTGTCATCACAATGCCCCATGACTCTGGTCATCACAATTATCCATGGTCTTCTCATCACAATGCTCCATGATCTTTGTCATCACAATGCTCAATACACTTATCATCACAATGCTCCCTGACTTTTGTCATCAGTATGCTCCTTGAACACTTTCCTGACAAGGCTCCATGCATTTTTCATCACAATGATCCATTCCCTTTTCATCACAATGCTCCAAGACCCCTGTAATCACAATGCTCCATGTCCTTGTCATCACAAAGCTCCATGACGCATGTCATCACAATGCTACATTGCCTTCTCATCACAATGCTCCATGCCCTTGTAATCACATTGCTTCAAAACCCCTGTAATCTCAATGCTCCATGCACCTTTTCATCAGAATGCTCCATGCCCTTGTCATCACAATGTTCCATGACGCTTGTCATCGCAATGTTCCAATTCCTTGTCATCAAAATGCTCCATTACCTTTGTCATCACAATCCTCCATGACACTGGGTATCACAATGCTCCATGCCATAGTCATCACAATGGACAATGACATATGTCATCACAGTTCTCCCTGACACCTGTCTTCACAGTACTCCATGACCTTGTCATCACAATGTTCCATGCCCTTGTCATCACAATGCGCCTTGCCCACTGTCATCACAATAATCCATGAAACATATCAGACCAATGTTCCATGCTCCTGTCATAACAATACTCCATGCCATTGTCATCACAATGCTCCATGACGCCTGTCATCACAATGCTCCGTGACTCCAGTCATCACAATGCTTCCTGACCTTTGTCCTCACAATGGTCCATGCCCTCCTCACACAAGGCTCTGTGACCTTTGTCACCACAATGCTCCATGCCCTTGTCATCTCAATGCTCCATGCCCAATGTCATCACAAAAATCTATGAAACTTGTCAGACCAATGTTCCATGCCCCTGTCATCAAATTACTCCATGCCCTTGTCATCACAATGCTCCATGACCCCTGTCATCACAATGCTCCGTGACGCCTGTCATCACAATGATTCATGACGTTTGTCCTCACAATGGTCCATGCCCTCTTAACACAAGGCTCTGTGATCTTTGTCACCACAATGCTCCATGAAATTCTCATCACAATGCTTTGTGTCCCTTGTCATCAAAATGCTCCATGCGCTTGTCAGCACAATGCTCCATGACACATATCATCACAATGTGCCATGCTCTTTTCATCACAAGGCTCCACATCCTTTTCATCGCTGTGCTCCATAAAACTTGTCATCACAATGCTCCATGCACTTCTCATCAAAATGCTCTCTCAACACATATATCACAATGTTCCATCACTAGTCATCACAATACTCGCTCACCCCTGTCATCACAATGTTCCATGACCACTGGCATCACAGTGCTACATGCCCTTATCATCACAATGCTCCATGACCCCTGACATCACAATGTTCCATAACCCCTGTCACAAAATGCTCGATGACCCATTTCATCACAATGCTTCATGACCCCTGACATCACAAAGTTCCATAACCACTGTCATCAAAATATTCCATGACACATTTATTCAAATTGCTCCATGACCATGTCATCACTATGCTCCCCGCACTTCTCATCACAATGCACCATGCCCTTGTCTTCAAAATGCCCCTTGACATTTGTCATCTAAAAGCTCCATAACCCATGGCATCACAGTGTTCCTTGCCATTGTCATCACAATGCTCAATGAAATCGCTCATCACATTGCTCCATGCCCCTGTCATCACAATGCTACATGCCCTTGTCATCAAAATGCTCCATGACCCCTGTCATCACAATGCTCCGTGACTCCAGTCATCACAATGCTTCATGACCTTTGTCCTCACAATGGTCCATGCCCTCGTCACACAAGGCTCTGTGACCTTTGTCACCACAATGCTCCATGCCCTTGTCATCACAAAGCTCCATGACGCATGTCATCAGAATGCTCCATTGCCTTCTCATCACAATGCTCCATGCCCTTGTCATCACATTGCTTCAAAACCCCTGTAATCTCAATGCTCCATGCACCTTTTCATCAGAATGCTCCATGCCCTTGTCATCACAATGCTCCATGACCCTTGTCATCACAATGTTCCAAGCCCTTGTCATCAAAATGCTCCATTACCTTTGTCATCACAATCCTCCATGACACTTGTTATCACAATGCACCATGCCATTGTCATCACAATGCACAATGACCTATGTCATCACAATTCTCGCTGACACCTGACTTCACAATATTCCATGACCTTGTCATCACAATATTCCATGCCCTTGTCATCACAATGTGCCATGCCCACTGTCATCACAATAATCCATGAAACATGTCAGAGCAATGTTCCATGCCCCTGTCATCACAATGCTCCATGGCCTTGTCATCACAGTGCTCCATGACCCCTGTCATCACAATGCTCCGTGACTCCAGTTATCACAATGCTTCATGACCTTTGTCCTCACAATGTTCCATGCCCTCGTCACACAAGGCTCTGTGACCTTTGTCACCATAATGCTCCATGCCATTGTCATCACAAAGCTCCATGACGCATGTCATCAGAATGCTCCATTGCCTTCTCATCACAATGCTCCATGCCCTTGTCATCACATTGCTTCAGAACCCCTGTATTCTCAATGCTCCATGCACCTTTTCATCAGAATGCTCCATGCCCTTGTCATCACAATGCTCCATGACCCTTGTCATCACAATGTTCCAAGCCCTTGTCATCAAAATGCTCCATTACCTTTGTCATAACAATCCTCCATGACACTTGGTATCACAATGCACCATGCCATTGCCATCACAATGGACAATGACCAATGTCATCACAATGCTCCCTGACACCTGTCTTCACAATACTTCATGACCTTGTCATCACAATGTTCCATGCCCTTAACATCACAATGCGCCATGCCCACTGTCATCACAATAATCCATGAAACAGGTCAGACCAATGTTCCATGCCCCTGTCAGCACAATGCTCCATGGCCTTGTCATCACAATGCTCCATGACCCCTGTCATTTCAATACTCCATGAATATTTTCAGCCCAATGCTCCATGACCTTCTTATCACAATGCTCCATGACCCTCTCATCACAATGCTCCATGACCACAGTCATCACAGCGCTCCTTGACCCCTGACAACACAATGATCTGGGAATCTTGTCATCAAAATGCTCCATGACCCTTGTCATCACAATGCTCCATGCCCTTGTCATCACATTGCTCCATGAAGCCTCTCATCACATTACTCTATGCCCTTGTCATTACAATCCTACATGACCCATGTATCACAGTGTTCCGTGCCCTTGTCATCACAATGCTCCTTGCCCACTCTCATCACAATAATCCATGAAACTTTTCAGACCAATGCTCGATGCCCTTGTCATCACAATGCTCCATTACCCATGTCATAACCATGCTCCATGACGCCTGCCATCACAATGTGCTACGGCCTTTTCATCACAAGGATCCAGTACCCCTGTAATCACAATGCTCCATGCCCCTTTTCATCAGAAGTCTCCATGAGAATTGTCATCACAAGGCTCCATAGTACTCTAATCTCAATGCTCCAGGACCTTGTCATCACAATGGTCCTTGCCCACGTCATCAAAAGACTCTGTGAAATGTGTCACCACATTGCTCCATGAAATTTTCATCACAATGCTCCGTGACTCCAGTCATCACAATGCTTCATGACCTTTGTCCTCACAATGGTCCTTGCCCTCGTCACACAAGGCTCTGTGACCTTTGTCACCACAATGCTCCATGCCCTTGTCATCTCAATGCTCCATGCCCACTGTCATCACAATAATCCATGAAACTTGTCAGACAAATGTTCCATGCCCCTGTCATCACATTGCTCCATGCCCTTGTCAACACAATGCTCCATGACACCTGTCATCACAATGCTCCGTGACTCCAGTCATCACAATGATTCATGACCTTTCTCATCACAATGGTCCATGCCCTCGTCACACAAGGCTCTGTGATCTTTGTCACCACAATGCTCCATGAAATTTTCATCACAATGCTCTGTGTCCCTTGTCATCACAATGCTCCATGCCTTTGTCAGCACAATTCTCCATGACAATATTCATCACAATGCTCCATGCGCTTGTCCGCACAATGCCCCATGACCTGTGTCATCACAATGCGCCATGCGCTTGTCATCACAATGCTCCACAACCGTGTCATCACAGTGCTCCATAAACCTTGTCATCACAATGCTCCATGCACTTCACAACAAAATGCTCTCCCACCACTGATATCATAAAGTTCCATCACTAGTCATCACAATACTCCCTCACCCCTGTCATCACAATGTTCCAGGACCCCTGTAATCAAAATGCTCCATGACCCTTTTCATCATAATCCTCCATGACCCCTGACATCACAGTGTTCCATAACCCCTGTCATAAAAATGTCCCATGACAAATTTCATCAAATTGCTCCATGACCCTTTCATCACAATGATCCATGCCCTTCTCATACACAGTTCACCACGCGCTTGTCATCAAAATGCTCCATGACCTCTGTCATCACAAAGCTACATGACCCTTGGCATCACAATGCTCCATTCCCTTCTCATCACAAAGCTCCATGACGCATGTCATCAGAATGCTCCATGGCCTTCTCATTCATGATGCTCCATGCCCTTGTCATCACAATTCTCCTAGACCTCTGTAATCACAATGCTCAATGCCCATTTTCATCTCAATGCTCCATGAACCGTGTCATCACAATGCACCATGCCCATCATCATAATGCTTCATGCTATTGTCATCAAAATGAAATCAAAATGCTCCATGACCTCTGTCATCACAATGCTCCAAACCCTTGTGATCACAATGTTCCATAACACTTGTCATAACAACGCCCCATGATGCTCATCATCACAATTATCCATGGACTTCTATTCACAATACTCCATGACATTTGTCATCACAATGCTCAATACACTTGTCATCACAATGCTCGCTGACACTTGTCATCAACATGCTCCTTGAACCCTGTCATGACAAGGCTCCATGAATTTTGCATTACAATGATCCATGTCCTTTTCATCACAATGCTCTGTGACCCTTGTCATCGCAATGCACCATGCCTTTGTCAGCACAATGATCCATGACACTTGTCATCACAATTCTCCATGTGCTTTTCAGCACAATGCTCCTTGACCCATGTCATCAAAATGCACCATGCGCTTGTCATCACAATGCTCCACATCTTTGTCATCACAATTCTCCATAAACCTTGTCATCACAATGCTCCATGCACTTCTAATCAAAATGCTCTTTTACCACTGATATCACAATGTTCCATCGCTAGTCTTCACAATACTCCCTCACCCCTGTTGTCACAATGTTCCATGACCCCTATCATCACTATGCTACATGCACTTATCATCAATATGCTCCATGACCAATGACATCACAATGCTCCATAATCCCTGTCATCAAAATGCTCCATTAACATTTTCAGCACAATGCTCCATGACCCCTGACATCACAATTTTCCATGTCTACTCTCATCAAAATATTCCATGACATTTTCACCAAATTGCTTCATTACCCTGTTAGCACAATACTCCCTGCCATTCTCATCACAACGCACCACGACCTTGTCATCAAAATGCTCCATGTCCTTTGTCATCACAAAACTCCATGACACTTGGCATCACAATGCTCCATGCCATTGTCATCACAATGCTCCATGAAGCCTCTCATCACATTGCTCCATGCCCTTGTCACCACAATGCTCCATGACACCTGTCATCACAATGCTCGATGCCCTTCTCATCACAATGCTCCATGCCCTGTCATTACAATCCTCCATGACCCATGTATCATAGAGTTCTGTGCCATTGTCATCACAATGCTCTATGCCCACTATCATCACAATAATCGATGAAACATTTCAGACCAATTCTCCATGCCCTTGTCATCACAATGCTCCATTTCCCCTGTCATAACAATGCTCCATGACACCTGCCTTCACAAGTTTCCACGGCCTTGTCATCACAAGACTCTATGACACTTGTCATCACAATGTTCCAAACACTGTAATCACAATTTTGCATTCATTTGTCATTACAAAGCTCCATGAGGCATGTCATCAGAATGCTCCATGGCCTTCTCATTCAAGATGCTCCATGCCCTTGTCATCACAATGGTCCAAGACACCTGTAATCACAATGCTCCATGACACTTCTCCTCACAATGCTCCAGGACCTTGTCATCACAATGCTCCATGACCACTGTCATCACAGTGCTCCATGACACCGGACAACACAATGATCCAGGACTCTTGTCATCAAAATGCTCCATGACACTTGTCATCACAATGATCAATGCCCTTGCCATCCCAATGCTCCCTGACCACTGTAATCACAATGCTCCATGACGCTTGTCATCACAGTGTTCCATGACCCTTGTCATCAAAATGCTCCATGCATTTGTCATTAAAATGCTACATGATCTTGTCATCACAATGCTCCATGTGCTTTTCATCACAATACTCCATTCCCATTGTCATCAAAACCCTCCATGAATCTTGGGTTCACAATGCTTCATGCTCTTGTCATCACAATGCTCCATGCACATTGAAATGAAAATGATACATGACTTCTGTCATCACAATGCTCAAAACCCTTGTGATCACAATGTTCCAAAACATTTGTCATCACAACGCTCCATGATGCCTGTCATCACAATGCTCCATGACCTTTGTCATCACAATGCTCAATACACTTGTCATCACAATGCTCCTTCACACTTGTCGTCAGAATGCTCCTTGAACCCTGTCATGAAAAGGATCCAAACATTTTTCATCACAATGCTCCTTGCCCTTTTCCTCACAATGCTCCATGCCATTGTCATCACATTACTCCACAAGCTTGTCATCAGAATGATCCATTACACTTGTCATCACAATGATCCAAGACACCTGTCATCACAATGCTCTATGCCCCTTGTCATTACAGTGCTCCATGACGCTCATCATCACAATTATCCATGGTCTTCTCATCACAGTGCTCCACGGTCTTTCCATCACAATGCTCCATGCACTGGTCATCAAAATTCTACATGTACTTATCATCAAAATGCTCCATGACACTTCTCATCACAATGTTACATGCTCTTGTCATCACAATTCTCCATGCACTTGTCATCGCAATGCTCTATGACCCCTATCACCGCAAGCTCCATGCCCTTGTCATCACAATGCTCCATGCACCTTGAAATGAAAATGATCCATGACTTCTGTCATCACAATGCTCAAAACCCTTGTGATCACAATGTTCCATAACATTTGTCATCACAACGCTCCATGATGCCTGTCATCACAATGCTCCATGACCTTTGTCATCACAATGCTCAATACACTTGTCATCACAATGTTCCCTGACACTTGTTGTCAGAATGCTCCTTGTACCCTGTCATGAAAAGGCTCCAAGCATTTTTCATCACAATGCTACATGCCCTTTTCCTCACAATGCTCCATGCCATTGTCATCACATTACTCCACAAGCTTGTCATCAGAATGGTCCATTACACTTGTCATCACAATGATCCAAGACACCTGTCATCACAATGCTCTATGCCCCTTGTCATTACAGTGCTCCATGACGCTCATCATCAAAATTATCCATGGTCTTCTCATCACAGTGCTCCACGGTCTTTCCATCACAATGCTCCATGCACTGGTCATCAAAATTCTACATGTCCTTATCATCAAAATGCTCCATGACACTTCTCATCACAATGTTACATGCTCTTGTCATCACAATTCTCCATGCACTTGTCATCGCAATGCTCCATGACCCCTGTCATAGCAAGCTCGGTGACCTTTTCATCACAATGCTTCACGACCTTCTCATCAAAATTCTCAATGGCCCTTCTCCTCACAGTGCTCCAAGATCTTGTCATCACAGTGCTCCATGACCCTTGTCATCACGATGCTCCAAGCCCTTGTCATCAAAATGCTCCATTACTTTGTCATCACAACCCTCCATGACACTTGGTATCACAATGCTCCATGACATTGTCATCTCAATGGACCATGACATATGTCATCACAACACTCCCTGTCACCTGTCTTCACAGTATTCCATGACCTTGAAATCACAATGTTCCATGCCCTTGTCATCAAAATGCACCATGTCCACCGTCATCACAATAATCCATGAAACTTGTTAGACCAATTTTGAATGCCACTGTCATCACAATGCTCCATGCCCTTGTCATCACAAAGCTCCATGACGCATGTCATCAGAATGCTCCATGGCCTTCTCATCACAATGCTCCATGCCCTTGTCATCACAGTGCTCCAAGACAAATTTAATCACAATGCTCCATGCCCCTTTTCATCTCAATGTTCCATGTTCCCTGACATCACAATACAACATGCCCATCACCATAATGCTTCATGCTATTGTCATCACAATGAAATCAAAATGCTCCATGACCTCTGTCATCACAATGTTCCAAACCCTTGTGATCACAATGTTCCATAACACTTGTCATCACAACGCCCCATGACGCTCATCATCACAATTATCCATGGTATTCACATCACAATTCTCTATGACCTTTGTCATCACAATGCTCAATACACTTGTCATCACAATGCTCCCTGACACTTGTCATCAGTATGCTCTTTGATCCCTGTCATGACAAGACTCCATGCCTTTTCCATTCACAATGATCCATGCCCTTTTCATCACAATGCTCCAAGCCCTTGTCATCACAAAGCTCCATGACACATGTCATCAGAACGCTCCATGGTCTTCTCATACCAATGCTCCATGCCCTTGTCATCACAATGCTCCAAGACACCTGCAATCACAATTCTCCATGCCCATTTTCATTAGAATGCTCCATGAGACTTGTCATCAGAAGGCTCCATGGTCTTCTCGTTACAATGCTCCATGACCCATGTCATCACAATACTCCATGAACATTTTCAGCCCAAAGCTCCATGACCTACTCATCTCACTTCTACATGACCGTTGTCATCACAATGCTCCATGACCACTGTCATCACAACCCTCCATGACCCCTGACAACACAGTGATCCGGGACTCTTGTCATCAAAATGCTCCATAACCCTTGTCATCACAATGATCCATGCCCTTGTCATCCCAATGCTCCATGAACCCTGTAATCACAATGCTCCGTGACGCTTGTCATCACAGTGCTCCGTGACCCTTGTCATCACAATGCTCCATGCCTTTGTCAGCAAAATGCTCCATGACCTTGTCATCACAGTCCTCCATGACCCTTGGGATTACATTGCAACATGCTCTTGTTATCTCTGTCTTTATTTTCTGGTGTTTACAGATTTTTGGATGTCCCTTTTGACCGGTGGGAAGTGACAATTCTTTGTAGTGTGGATTTGCATTGCGGGCTTGCTTGATTGGCCAAAAAGGGCGTATTCATTTTCTCCTGGATATATTCAGCAGAAAATGCATACGCCCTTTTTGGCCAAGTGCATCATTGTCGAAGTTGTTACGCTTTTCCTGTGCTTTAAAGGCGATTCCAATTTACCTCTTGAAATATGTTTTGGGCAATTCTGCCTCATTTTCAAGTCTGCTTCGTTGCCTTCCCTCAACAGATTTTTGGAAGAGAGTTGTCCTTTATAACTCTGCAGGTTTGTGAATTGCTGTGCCCCTGAGCTCCAATTTTTAACTCGTGTTTTTGTGAGCTGACCGCAAATCCACAATTTTGCTACAGGACCTATACTGGTTCCGGGGGTGCAGGCTGACACTTTGGATAATTCTTCCTTCCAGACGGGAAATTAGAGTGACATGTGTCCGTCCAAATGCCTACATCTACTCTCTGATTCGTTCTCCCTCTTCACTTTCATCCACTGCACAATTTGCAAACTGTGCGAAGCAGGAGCTTATAGGGGCTGACTCTCCAAGTTGGGAGATTGATAGTAAAGCAGTTGGAATGCCAAACTGGAGCAAAAGGAGGGGAAAAATTAGGAGCCTTTTAGAAATCTTTTGCCATCACAGGGTGTCCATTCTCTAGGTTTCCCATACATGTTATAACTGTAGTGATATTCCCTTCTACCTGGAGAGTTGGGACCCATGGAATGGGTGGCATGCATTACTGCTTTAAAGGGTCTGCATTTTCTCACCCTATCTCACCAGTCCTCTCAGCCCCAAGTGTCCAGCCTTATGTCTCATCTAGCTGTCTTTGCAGATGGGGTCATTCCAGGTTTCATCAGATCCCCTGAAGGAATTGTGTAAGAATTTCGCTGTTTTTTTTTTGTTTTTGAAATTCATTTTTATAATGGGGTTGAGCTGATTTTCACCAACATGTTTATGCCGTTCTAGACACAATTGATTCCCTTATGGAGACATATCAATATATAGGTTTTAAGTTTCTTGATAGTCAGATATATTCCTGTGCTGGGAATTGGGGTTTCGAGTCCCGTTCACTGAGGAAGGTGTAGGTTTTGTCTATTCTGTATTTGCTTCATGGAATGGTACATGTGCTAATATCAAACTCTGGTTTTATGCATCACCCCAACTCTCCTTCCCCCTTAAGCAGGCATAAGAGTGTTTTCTCAATGTGAGACTCTGTTCTCTTTCCTCAGTTCATGTGTAGCCATGTTTACAGGAACTTCATAAGTGATATCTTATGATAAGTTTCTTTTTCTGTGTGACTTAATTCACTTTGAATCATCGTACCTAAATCCACTCATTTTGCTGCTACTGTCCTTATGACATTGATTTCATGTCTGAGTGATATTCAATTGTACAAACTTACCACAAGTTCTTTACGCAATTTTCTCTTTCTTGGAATATTTAAGTTGTACTGATGTTGAGGTTCTTTATGCAGAGCAGCCCTAAACTTTGTGGTGCGTGTGTCTTGTTGATATTTAGTCTTCCCAAGTTATATGCCCATGAGTGGAAGTGCCCTATGCTCGGTAGCTTTGTATTTTAGATGTTTTAGGAAACAGCATACACTTCTTCAGAGTGGCTCTTGGATATTTATACCCCACGCATCAGCGTGACTAGCTCCCTGTTCTCCATGGCCTCTCCTGCATTTCTGGTTTGTACATATATTTTGGATGGCCTTTCTGAGCAGTGGAAATTGCGAATTCTTTGTTGTGCAGATTTGCATTTCCCGCTTGCTTGGTTGTCCACAAACTCTGTATGTGTTTTTTTCCTGAAGTTATTCATGAAAAAAACGCATACACCCTTTTGCCCAACTACATCATTTTAGAAATTCTGCTGCTTTTCATATGCTTTAAATGTGAGTCCAATCTCCCTTTTGAAATCTGTTTCCTGCAATTCTGCCTCTCATTCAGATCCTCTTCGTTGCGTTACCTGAATATATTTTTGGACGTTGGTTATCATTTTTATCTTTGCAGGTCTTTGAATTGTCTGCTCCTGAGCTCCATTTTGCAACTCGCTTTTTTTGTCAGCTGGCCGCCAAACCATTGTATTGCTTCCGGCCCTATTCTGGTTCTTGGGAGGCAGGCTGAGCCTTTGGTTAATTTTTCTTCCTAATGGGAAATTATAGTGACATGTGCCTGTCAAAACTCCTACAGCTAGTCTCTCATTGGTTCCCCCTCTTCCCGTTTATCCTCTGCACAAATTGCAAACTGTGTGAAACAGGAGGTTAAAGGTGCTGATTCTCCAAGTGGGGAGATTGTTAGTAATTTGGCTGGAATGGCGAACCCCAGCACCAGGAGATCAAAAATGAGGTGCATTTTAGACCCCTTTCCTGATCACACGGTGTACATTCGTCTCGGTCTCCCAGGCATGTTTTTGCTGTCAGAAGATTCCCTTGAACCTGCAGATTTGGGACCCATGGAATGGGAATCAGGCAGTATTTCTTTTAAAGTTCTGCATGTCCTCACCCAGCCTCTCTAACATCTCTTAGCGTGCATAGCTTCCAGCCTTATATATCATCCTGCTGTGGGTCTACATGTGTTCAATCCATGTTACATCATAGCCCTTCAACAAAAGTTGTAAGAATTTTTGTCTGTCTCACTGTTTTTCTAAATATTTTAAAATTTATTTTTATATTGGTTACAGCTGATTTTCAAAGCTCTGTTTTTTGCTGCTGTACATCCACTTGATTCATGTACTGTGAGACAACAATAAATTCTTTTTCAGATGCTTACCATTCATATGTATTATTTTCCAGTGACTTGAGTGTGCTGAGTGCAGTTCTTTGAGGTACCGTGTAGGCCTTGTCAGTTATTCAATTAGGTACTTGGAATGGTATCTTTGCTAATTTCAACCTCCTGGATAATACCTCACCCTTCCTCACATTTCCATTTAGCAGCCTTATGTCTATTTTCTACATATTTGACTATGTTTCTGTTTTGTAATTTATTTCATGTGTAGCCATTTTTGATTCCATCTTTAAGTGACATCTTATGATATGTGTCTTTTTCTTTCTGACATACGTCACTTAGAATCATCGTATGTAAATCCTCCAGAGTTGTTACAACTGGCCTTATTTCATTGATTTCTGGATGAGTAATATTCCACTATACATAAGTGAACCATCTACATAAGCAACCCTAAATTTTGGGGTGGCTCTATCTTATTGATATTCAGTTTTCCCAAGGTATATTCCCTAGACTGGAAGTGCCCTTGGCTCTGTAGCTCTGTTGTTTCCTTGTTTTAGGGAACACAATGCACTTCTCCAGAGAGGCAGTTCGCAATTTACATCCTGTCTATCAGCATAACTAGGCTCCCTGTTCTCCAGGGCCTATCTTGCCTTTCTGGTTTTTACACATTTTGCGGATGGCCCTTTTGACTGGTGGGAAGTGATACTTCATTGTAGTGCAGATTTGCATTGCCCGTTTGCTTGCTTGGCCAAAAAGCACGTATGCGTTTTCTCCTGAATATATTCAGGAGAAAACGCATACGCCCTTTTTGGCCAAGTGCATCATTGTCCAAGTTGTGCCCCTCTTCCTGTGCTTTAAATGCGATTCCAATATACCTCTTGAAATCTGTTTCCTGCTATTCTGGCTCGCTTTCAAGTCCGCCTCGTTGTCTTCCGTCAACAGATTTTCGGACGATTGTTGTCCTTTACTACGCTGCCAGTTTGTGCATTGCTGTTCCCCTGAGCTCCATTTTTCAACTCGTTTTTTGTTAGCTCACCGCAAGTCCAAAATTTTGGTTCAGGACCTATACTGGTTCCCGGTGGGTGTCTGAGACTTCGGTTAATTCTTCTTCCTGCTGGGAAATTAGAATGACATGCGGCCGTCCAAATGCCTAACATCTACTCTCTCATTGGATCTACCTCTTCCCTTTCATCCTCTACAAAATTGGCCACCTGTGAGAACAAGGAGGTTAAAGGGGCTGTCTCTGCAAGCTGGGAGATTGATAGTAAAGCAGTTTTAAAGTCAACCTGGAGCACCAGGAAAGGGATTATTAGTTGAATTTTAGAAACCTTTCGTATTCACAGTGTGTCCATTCTCTAGGTTTCACGTACATGTTATAGCTGTAGTAATATTCCCTTCAACCTGGAGAGTTGGGACCCTTGGAATGTGTGCCACGCATTATTGCTTTAAAGGGTCTGCATTTGCTCACCGAATCTCACCAATCCTCTCAGTTCCAAGTGTCCAGCCTTATGCCACATCCAGCTGTCATTGTAGATAGGGTCATTCCAGGTTTCATCAGAGCCCCTGAAGGAATTGTAAAGAATTTCCCTGTTTTTTTGTTTTGTTTTTGAAATTCTTTTTTATAGTCGGTTTGAACTGATTCTCACTGCCATGTTTATGCCAGTCTAGACAAACTTGATTCCCTTACGGAGACATATCAATACATAGGTTTTAAGATTCTTACTAGTCAGATATATTCCTCTGCAGGAAATATGGGGTTTTCAGTCCCTTTCACTGAGGAAAGTGTAGGTCTTGTCTATTCCGTATTTGGTTTTTGGAACGGTAACTGTACTAATATCAAACTCTGGTTTTATGCATCACCCCACCTCTCCTTCCCCCTTAAGCAGGCATAAGATTGTTTTCTAAATGTGAGATTCTGTTCTCTTTCCTAACTCAGTTCATATGTATCCATGTTTACAGGACCTTCATAAGTGATATCTTATGATAAGTTTCTTTTTCTCTGTGACTTATTTCACTTAGATTCATCGTACCTGAATCCACTCATTTTGAAGCTACTGGCCTTATGACATTGATTTCATGACTGACTGATATTCCATCGTACGTAAGTAACACAATATCTTGAAACATTTTTGTCTTTCCTGGGATATTTAAGGTGTACCCAAGTTGAGGTTCTTGTAAGCAGTGCAGCCCTCTATTTTGGGGTGGCTCTGTCTTATTGATTTTCAGTTTTCCCAAGGTATATCACATAGACTGGAATTGACCTTTGCTCTGTAGCTCTGTTGATTCCTTGTTTTAGGGAACACAATGCACTCCTCCAGAGAAGCAGTTTGCAATTTACATCCTTTCCATCAGCATAACTAGACTCCCTGTTCTCCAGGGCCTATCCTGCCTTTCTGATTTTACACATTTTGCGGATGTCCCTTTTGACCGGTGGGATGTGATATTTCATTGTAGTGCAGATTTGCATTGCCC
The DNA here is from genome assembly GCF_949752795.1 of Hyperoodon ampullatus. Taxonomy (NCBI): domain Eukaryota; kingdom Metazoa; phylum Chordata; class Mammalia; order Artiodactyla; family Ziphiidae; genus Hyperoodon; species Hyperoodon ampullatus. Next base: position 3,062,462 of record NW_027641092.1, read on the forward strand.
ACTTGCTTGCTTGGCAAAAAAGCACGTATGTGTTTTCTCCTGAATATATTCACGGGAAAACGCACACGCCCTTTTTGGCCAAGTGTATCATTGTCGAAGTTGTGCCCGTCTTCCTGTGCGTTAAAGGCGATTCCAATGTCCCTCTTGAAATCTGTTTCCTGCTATTCTGGCTCGCTTTCAAGTCCGCCTCGTTAAATTCCCTCAACAGATATTTGGACGATTGTTCTCCTTTATTTCTCTGACAGTTTGTGCATTGTTGTGCCCCTAAGCTCCATTTTTCAACTCGTTTTTTGTTAGCTGACCGCAAGTCCAAAATTTTGGTTCAGGACCTATACTTGTTCCCGGCAGGTGGCTGAGACTTTGGTTAATTCTCCTTCATTCCGGGAAATTAGAGTGACATGTGCCCGTCCAAATGACTAACAGCTACTCTTTCATTGGTTCTCCTTCTTCCCTTTCATCCTCTGCCAAATTGTCAACCTGTGCGAACCAGGAGGTTAAAGGGGCTGTCTTTCCAAGTTGGGAGATTGATAGTAAAGCAGTTGGAAAGTCAAACCGGAGCACCAGGAGAGGGATTTTCAGTTGAGTTTTAGAAACTTTTCATATTCACATTGTGTCCATTCTCTAGGTTTCCAGAACATGTTATAGCTGTAGTAATATTCCCTTCAACCTGGAGATTTGGGACCCTTGGAATGTGTGCCACATATTATTGCTTTAAATGGTCTGCATTTGCTCACCGAATCTCACCAATCGTCTCAGTCCCAAGTGTCCAGGCTTATGCCACATCCAGCTGTGGTTGTAGATAGGGTCATTCCAGGTTTCATCAGAGCCCCTGAAGTAATTGTAAAGAATTTCCCTGTTTTTTTGTTTTGTTTTTGAAATTCCTTTTTATAGGGTGTTTAAGCTGATTCTCACTGCCATGTTTATGGCAGTCAAGACACACTTCATTCCCTTACGGAGACATATCAATACATAAGTTTTTAGTTTCTTACTAGTCAGATATATACCTCTGCGGGAAATATGGGGTTTTGAGACCATTTCACTGAGGAAAGTGTAGGTCTTGTCTATTCCGTATTTGGTTTTTGGAACGGTACCTGTACTAATATCAAACTCTGGTTTTATGCATCACGCCACCTCTCCTTCGCCCTTAAGCAGGCATAAGAGTGTTTTCTAAATGTGAGACTCTGTTCTCTTTCCTAACTCAGTTCATGTGTAGCCATGTTTACAGGACCTTCATAAGGGATATTTTATGATAAGTTTCTTTTTCTCTGTGACTTATTTCACTTAGAATCATCGTACCTGAATCCACTCAATTTGAAGCTACTGGCCTTATGACATTGATTTCATCGCTGACTGATATTCCATCGTACATAAGTAACACAATTTCTTGAAACATTTTTGTCTTTCCTGGGATATTTAAGGTGTACCCAAGTTGAGGTTCTTGTAAGCAGTGTAGCCCTAAATTTTGGGGTGGCTTTGTCTTATTGATTTTCCGTTTTCCCAAGGTATATCCCCTAGATTGGAATTGCCCTTGGCTCTGTAGCTCTGTTGTTTCCTTGTTTTAGGGAACACAATGCACTCCTCCAGAGAGGCAGTTTGCAATTTACATCCTTTCCATTAGCATAACTAGGCTCCCTGTTCTCCAGGGCCTATCTTGACTTTCTGGTTTTTACACATTTTGCGGATGTCCCTTTTGACCGGTGGTATGTGATACTTCATTGTAGTGCAGATTTGAATTGCACGCTTGCTTGCTTGGCCAAAAAGGGCCTATGCATTTTCTCCTGAATATATTCACGAGAAAATGCATACGCCCTTTTTGGCCAAGTGCATCATTGTCGAAGTTGTGCCCCTCTTCCTGTGCTTTAAAGGCGATTCCAATGTACCTCTTGAATTCTGTTTCCTGCTATTCTGGCTCGCTCTCAAGTCCGCCTCGTTTCCTTCCCTCAACAGATATTTGGAGGATTGTTGTCCTTTATTTCTCTGCCAGTTTGTGAATTGCTGTGGCCCTGAGCTCCATTTTTCAACTCGTTTTTTGTGAGCTGACCGCAAGTCCAAAATTTTGGTTCAGGACATATACTTGTTACCGGCGGGTGGCTGAGACTTTGGTTAATTCTTCTTCCTGCTGGGAAATTAGAGTGACATGTGCCCGTCCAAATGCCTAACAGCTACTCTCTCATTGGTTCTCCCTCTTCCCTTTCATCCTCTGCCATATTGGCAACCTGTGCAAACCAGGAGGTTAAAGGGGCTGTCTCTCCATGTTGGGAGATTGATAGTAAAGCAGTTGGAAATTCAATCTGGAGCACCAGGAGAGGGACTATTATTTGAGTTTAAGAAACCTTTTGTATTCACACTGTGTCCATTCTCTACGTTTCACGTACATGTTATAATTGTAGTAATATGCCCTACAACCTGGAGAGTTGGGACCCTTGGAATGTGTGCCACGCATTATTGCTTTAAATGGTCTGCATTTGCTCACCGAATTTCACCAATCCTCGCAAACCCAAGTGTCCAGCCTTATGCCACAACCAGCTGTCATTGTAGATAGTGTGATTCCAGGTTTCATCAGAGCCCCTGAAGGAATTGTAAAGAATTTCCCTGTTTTTTTGTTTTGTTTTTGAAATTCCTTTTTATAGTGGGTTTGAGCCGATTCTAACTGCCATGTTTATTCCAGTCTAGACACACTTGATTCCCTTATGGAGACTTATCAATACATAGGTTTTAAGATTCTTACTAGTCAGATATATTCCTCTGCGAGAAATATGGTGTTTTGAGTCCATTTCACTGAGGAAAGTGTAGGTCTTGTCTATTCCGTAGTTGGTTTTTGGAACGTTACCTGTACTAATATCAAACTCTGGTTTTATGCATCACCCCACCTCTCCTTCCCCCTTAAGGAGGCATAAGAGTGTTTTCTAAATGTGAGACTCTGTTCTCTTTCCTAACTCAGTTCATGTGTAGCCATGTTTACAGGACCTTCATAAGTGATATCTTATGATAAGTTTCTTTTTCTCTGTGACTTATTTCACTTAGAATCATCGTACCTGAATCCTCTCATTTTGATGCTACTGGCCTTATAACATTGATTTCATGGCTGAGGGATATTCCATCGTACGAAAGTAACACAATTTCTTGAACCATTTTTGTCTTTCCTTGGATATTTAAGGTGTACCCAAGTTGACGTTCTTCTAAGCAGTGCAGCACTAAATTTTGTGGTGGCTCTTTCTTATGGATTTTCAGTATTCCCAAGGTATACACCTAGACTGGAATTGCTCTTTGCTCTGTAGCTCTGTTGGTTCCTTGTTTTAGGGAACACAATGCACTCCTCCAGAGACGCAGTTTGCAATTTACATCCTTTCCATCAGCATAACTAGGCTCCCTGTTCTCCAGGGCTTATCTTGCCTTTCTGGTTTTTACACATTTTGCGGATGTCCCTTTTGACTGGTGGGATGTGATACTTCATTGTAGTCGAGATTTGCATTGGCCGCTTGCTTGCTTGGCCAAAAAGCGTGTATGCATTTTCTCCTGAATATATTCAGGAGAAAACCCATACGCGCTTTTGGGCCAAGTGCATCATATTCGAAGTTGTGCCCCTATTCCTGTGCTATAAAGGTGATTCCAGTGTACCTCTTGAAAGCTGTTTCCTGCTATTCTGGCTCTCTTTCAAGTCCGCCTCGTTGCCTTCCCTCAACAGATTTTCGGCCGATTGTTGTCCTTTATTAATCTGCAAGTTTGTGCATTGCTGTGCCCCTGTGCTCCATTTTTCAACTCATTTTTTTTTTTGCTTTATCACAAATTTAATCAGTTATATGTATACATATGTTCCCATATCCCCTCCCTTTTGCGTCTCCCTCCCACCCTCCCTATCCCACCCCTCCAGGCGGTCACAAAGCACCGAGCTGATCTCCCTGTGCTATGCGGCTGCTTCCCACTAGCTATCTACCTTACGTTTGGTAGTGTATATATGTCCATGCCGCTCTTTCACTTTGTCACAGCTTACCCTTCCCCCTCCCCATATCCTCAAGTCCATTCTCTAGTAGGTCTGTGTCTTTATTCCTGTCTTACCCCTATGTTCTTCATGACCTTTTTTTTTCTTAAATTCCATATATATGTGTCAGCATACAGTATTTGTCTTTCTCTTTCTGACTTACTTCACTCTGTATGACAGACTCTAGGTCCATCCACCTCATTACAAATAGTTCAATTTCATTTCTTTTTATGGCTGAGTAATATTCCATTGTATGTATGTGCCACATCTTCTTTACCCATTCATCCGATGATGGACACTTAGGTTGTTTCCATCTCCGGGCTATTGTAAATAGGGCTGCTATGAACATTTTGGTACATGTCTCTTTTTGAATTATGGTTTTCTCAGGGTATATGCCCAGTAGTGGGATTGCAGGGTCATATGGTAGTTCTATTTGTAGTTTTTTAAGGAACCTCCATACCGTTCTCCATAGTGGCTGTACCAATTCACATTCCCACCAGCAGTGCAAGAGTGTTCCCTTTTTTCCACACCCTCTCCAGCATTTATTGTTTCTAGATTTTTTGATGATGGCCATTCTGACTGGTGTGAGATGATATCTCATTGTAGTTTTGATTTGCATTTCTCTAATTAGTAAAGATGTTGAGCATCCTTTCATGTGTTTGTTGGCAGTCTGTATATCTTCTGTGGAGAAATGTCTATTTAGGTCTTCTGCCCATTTTTGGATTGGGTTGTTTGTTTTTTTGTTATTGAGCTGCATGAGCTGCTTATAAATTTTGGAGATTAATCCTTTGTCAGTTGCTTCATTTGCAAATATTTTCTCCCATTCTGAGGGTTGTCTTTTGGTCTTGTTTATGGTTTCCTTTGCTGTGCAAAAGGTTTTAAGTTTCATTAGGTCCCATGTGTTTATTTTTGTCTTTAATTCCATTTCTCTAGGAGGTGGGACAAAAAGGATCTTGCTGTGATTTATGTCATAGAGTGTTCTGCCTATGTTGTCCTCTAAGAGTTTGATAGTGTCTGGCCTTACATTTAGGTCTTTAATCCATTTTGAGCTTATTTTTGTGTATGGTGTTAGGGAGTGATCGAATCTCATACTTTTACATGTCCCTGTCCAGTTTTCCCAACACCACTTATTGAAGTGACTGTCCTTTCTCCACTGTACATTCCTGCCTCCTTTATCAAAGATAAGGTGACCATATGTCCGTGGGTTTATCTCTGGGCTTTCTATCCTGTTCCATTGATCTATCTTTCTGTTTCTGTGCCAGTACCATACTGTCTTGATTACTGCAGCTTTGTAGTATAGTCTGAAGTCAGGGAGCCTGATTCCTCCAGCTCCATTTTTCGTTCTCAAGATTGCTTTGGCTATTCGGGGTCTTTTGTGTTTCCATACAAATTGTGAAATTTTTTGTTCTAGTTCTGTGAAAAATGCCAGTGGTATTTTGATAGGGATTGCATTGAATCTGTAGATTGCTTTGGGTAGTAGAGTCATTTTCACAATGTTGATTCTTCCAATCCAAGAACATGGTACATCTCTCCATCTATTTGTATCATCTTTAATTTCTTTCATCAGTGTCTTATAATTTTCTGCATACAGGTCTTTTGTCTCCTTAGGTAGGTTTATTCCTAGATATTTTATTCTTTTTGTTGCAATGGTAAATGGGAGTGTTTCCTTGATTTCACTTTCAGATTTTTCATCATTAGTATATAGGAATGCCAGAGATTTCTGTGCATTAATTTTGTATCCTGCAACTTTACCAAATTTATTGATTAGCTCTAGTAGTTTTCTGGTAGCATCTTTAGGATTCTCTATGTATAGTATCATGTCATCTGAAAACAGTGACAGCTTTACTTCTTCTTTTCCAATTTGGATTCCTTTTATTTGCTTTTCTTCTCTGATTGCTGTGGCTAAAACTTCCAAAACTATGTTGAATAAGAGTGGTGAGAGTGGGCAACCTTGTCTTGTTCCTGATCTTAGTGGAAATGGTTTCAGTTTTTCACCATTGAGGACGATGCTGGCTGTGGGTTTGTCATATATGGCCTTTATTATGTTGAGGAAAGTTCCCTCTATGCCTACTTTCTGCAGGGTTTTTATCATGAATGGGTGTTGAATTTTGTCGAAAGCTTTCTCTGCATCTATTGAGATGATCATATGGTTTTTCTCCTTCAATTTGTTAATATGGTGTATCACGTTGATTGATTTGCGTATATTGAAGAATCCTTGCATTCCTGGGATAAACCCCACTTGATCATGGTGTATGATCCTTTTAATGTGCTGTTGGATTCTGTTTGCTAGTATTTTGTTGAGGATTTTTGCATCTATGTTCATCAGTGATATTGGCCTGTAGTTTTCTTTCTTTGTGACATCCTTGTCTGGTTTTGGTATCAAGGTGATGGTGGCCTCGTAGAATGAGTTTGGGAGTGTTCCTCCCTCTGCTATATTTTGGAAGAGTTTGAGAAGGATAGGCGTTAGCTCTTCTCTAAATGCTTGATAGAATTCGCCTGTGAAGCCATCTGGTCCTGGGCTTTTGTTTGTTGGAAGATTTTTTATCACAGTTTCAATTTCAGTGCTTGTGATTGGTCTGTTCATATGTTCTATTTCTTCCTGATTCAGTCTTGGCAGGTTGTGCATTTCTAAGAATTTGTCCATTTCTTCCAGGTTGTCCATTTTATTGGCATAGAGTTGCTTATAGTAATCTCTCACGATCTTTTGTATTTCTGCAGTGTCAGTTGTTACTTCTCCTTTTTCATTTCTAATTCTATTGATTTGAGTCTTCTCCCTTTTTTTCTTGATGAGTCTGGCTAATGGTTTATCAATTTTGTTTATCTTCTCAAAGAACCAGCTTTTAGTTTTATTGATCTTTGCTATTGTTTCCTTCATTTCTTTTTCATTTATTTCTGATCTGATTTTTATGATTTCTTTCCTTCTGCTAACTTTGGGATGTTTTTGTTCTTCTTTCTCTAATTGCTTTAGGTGCAAGGTTAGGTTGTTTAGTCGAGATATTTCCTGTTTCTTAAGGTGGGATTGTATTGCTATAAACTTCCCTCTTAGAACTGCTTTTGCTGCATCCCATAGGTTTTGGGTCGTCGTGTCTCCATTGTCATTTGTTTCTAGGTATTTTTTTATTTCCTCTTTGATTTCTTCAGTGATCACTTCGTTATTAAGTAATGTATTGTTTAGCCTCCATGTGTTTGTATTTTTTATAGCTCTTTTCCTGTAATTGATATCTAGTCTCATAGCATTGTGGTCGGAAAAGATACTTGATACAATTTCAAATTTCTTAAATTTACCAAGGCTTGATTTGTGACCCAAGATATGATCTATCCTGGAGAATGTTCCATGAGCACTTGAGAAAAATGTGTATTCTGTTGTTTTTGGATGGAATGTCCTATAAATATCAATTAAGTCCATCTTGTTTAATGTATCATTTAAAGCTTGTGTTTCCTTTTTTATTTTCATTTTGGATGATCTGTCCATTGGTGAAAGTGGGGTGTTAAAGTCCCCTACTATGATTGTGTTACTGTCGATTTCTCCTTTTATGGCTGTTAGTGTTTGCCTTATGTATTGAGGTGCTCCTATGTTGGGTGCATAAATATTTACAATTGTTATATCTTCTTCTTGGATTGATCCCTTGATCATTATGTAGTGTCCTTCTTTGTCTCTTCTAGTAGTCTTTATTTTAAAGTCTATTTTGTCTGATATGAGAATTGCTACTCCAGCTTTCTTTTGGTTTCCATTTGCATGGAATATCTTTTTCCATCCCCTTACTTTCAGTCTGTATGTGTCTCTAGGTCTGAAGTGGGTCTCTTGTAGACAGCATATATATGGGTCTTGTTTTTGTATCCATTCAGCCAATCTGTGTCTTTTGGTGGGAGCGTTTAGTCCATTTACATTTAAGGTAATTATCGATATGTATGTTCCTATTCCCATTTTCTTAATTGTTTTGGGTTCGTTATTGTAGGTCTTTTCCTTCTGTTGTGTTTCTTGCCTAGAGAAGTTCCTTTAGCATTTGTTGTAAAGCTGGTTTGGTGGTGCTGAACTCTCTCAGCTTTTGCTTGTATGTAAATGTTTTAATTTCTCCATCAAATCTGAATGAGATCCTTGCTGGGTAGAGTAATCTTGGTTGCAGGTTTTTCTCCTTCATCACTTTAATTATGTCCTGCCACTCCCTTCTGGCTTGTAGAGTTTCTGCTGAGAGATCAGCTGTTATCCTGATGGGGATTCCCTTGTGTGTTATTTGTTGTTTTTGCCTTGCTGCTTTTAATATGATTTCTTTGTGTTTAATTTTTGACAGTTTGATTAATATGTGTCTTGGCGTATTTCTCCTTGGATTTATTCTGTATGGGACTCTCTGTGCTTCTTGGACTTGATTAACTATTTCCTTTCCCATATTAGGGAAGTTTTCAACTATAATCTCTTCAAATATTTTCTCAGTCCCTTTCTTTTTCTCTTCTTCTTCTGGAACCCCTATAATTCGAATGTTGGTGCATTTAATGTTGTCCCAGAGGTCTCTGATATTGTCCTCTGTTCTTTTCATTCTTTTTTCTTTATTTTGCTCTGCATTAGTTATTTCCACTATTTTATCTTCCACCTCACTTATCCGTTCTTCTGCCTCAGTTATTCTGCTATTGATCCCATCTAGAGTATTTTTCATTTCATTTATTGTGTTTTTAATCGATGCTTGATTCATCTTTAGTTCTACTAGGTCCTTGTTAACTGTTTCTTGCATTTTGTCTATTCTATTTCCAAGATTTTGGATCATCTTTACTATCATTATTCTGAATTCTTTTTCAGATAGACTGCCTATTAACTCTTCATTTGTTAGGTCTGGTGGGTTTTTATCTTGCTCCTTCTCCTGCTGTGTGTTTTTCTGTCTTCTCATTTTGCTTATGTTACTGTGTTTGGGGTCTCCTTTTTGCCGGCTGCAGGTTCGTAGTTCCTGTTGTTTTTGGTGTCTGTCCCCAGTGGCTAAGGTTGGTTTAGTGGGTTGTGTAAGCTTCCTGGTCGAGGGGACTAGTGCCTGTGTTCTGGTGGATGAGGCTGGATCTTGTCTTTCTGGTGGGCAGGTCCACGTCTGGTGGTGTGTTTTGGGGTGTCTGCAGACTTTTTATGATTTTAGGTCACCTCTCTGCTAATGGGTGGCGTTGTGTTCCTGTCTTGCTAGTTGTTTGGCATAGGGTGTCCAGCACTGTAGCTTGCTGGTCGTTGAGTGAAGCTGGGTGCTGGTGTTGAGATGGAGATCTCTGGAAGATTTTCGCCGTTTGATATTATGTGGAGCTGGGAGGTCTCTTGTGGACCAGTGTCCTGAAGTTGGCTCTCCCACCTCAGAGGCACAGTACTGACTCCTGGCTCCTCAATTTGGGATGATTTGTTGTCTATTCATGTATTCCACAGATGCAGGGTACATCAAGTTGATTGTGGAGCTTTAATCCGCTGCTTCTGAGGCTGCTGGGAGAGGTTTCCCTTTCTCTTCTTTGTTCTCACAGCTCCCGGGTCTCAGCTTTGGATTTGGCCCCGCCTCTGCGTGTAGGTCGCCGGAGGGCGTCTGTTCTTCGCTCAGACAGGAAAGGGTTAAAGGAGCAGCCTCTTCGGGAACTCTGGCTCACTCAGGCCGGGCGGGAGGGAGGGGCACGGAGTGCGGGGCGAGCCTGCAGCGGCAGAGGTCGGCGTGACGTTGCACCAGCACGAGGCGCGCCGTGCGTTCTCCCAGGGAAGCCGCCCCTGGATCCCGGGACCCCGGCAGTGGCGGGCTGCTCAGGCTCCCGGAAGGGCGGTGTGGACAGTGACCTGCGCTCGCACACGGGCTTCTTGGCGGCGGCAGCAGCAGCCCCAGCGTCCCACGCCCGTCACTGGGCTCCGCGCTTTCAGTCGCGACTCGCGCCCGTCTGTGGAGCCCCTTTAAGCAGCGCTCTTAATCCCCTCTCCTCGCGCAGCCGAAACCAAGAGGGAAGAACAAGTCTCTTGCCTCTTCGGCAGATCCAGAGTTTTCCCGGACTCCCTCCCGGCTAGCTGTGGCACATTAGCCCCCTTCAGGCTGAGTTCTCGCCGCCAGCCCCAGTCCTCTCCCTGCGCTCTGACCGAAGCCCGAGCCTCAGCTTCCAGCGCCGCCCGCCCCGGCGGGCGAGCAGACAAGCCTCTTGGGCTGGTGAGTGCCGCTCGGCACCGATCCTCTGTGCGGGAATCTCTCCGCTTTGCCCTACCCAGGTATGTGGGGAGTTTCTTGCCTTTTGGGAGGTCTGGGGTCTTCTTCCAGCGTTCAGTAGGTGTTCTGTAGGAGTGTTCCACGTGTAGCTGTATTTATGGTGTATCCGTGAGGAGGAAGGTGATCTCCGCGTCTTACTCTTCCGCCATCTTACCCGGAAGTGTCAACTCATTTTTTGTGAGCTGACCGCAAGTCCAAAATTTTGATTCAGGACCTATACTGGTTCCCGGCGGTTGTCTGACACTTTGGTTAATTATTCTTCCTGCCGGGAAATTAGAGAGACATGTGCCCGTCCAAATGCCTAGCAGCTACTCTCTCATTGGTTCTCCCTCTTCCCTTTCATCCTCTACCAAATTGGCCACCTGTGAGAACCAGGTGCTTAAAGGGGCTGTCTCTCCAAGTTGGGAGATTGATAGTAAAGCAGTTGGAAAGTCAAACCGGAGCACCAGGAGAGGGATTATTCGTTGAGTTTTAGAAATCTTTCCTATTCAAAGTGTGTCCATTCTCTAGGGTTCCCGTACATGTTATAGCTGTAGTAATATTCCCTTCAACCTGGAGAATTGGGACCCTTGCAATATGGGCCACTCGTTATTGCTTTACAGGGTCTGCATTTGCTCACCGAATCTCACCAATCCTCTCAGTCCCAAGTGTCCAGCCTGATGCCACATCCAGCTGTCGTTGTAGATAGGGTCATTCCAGGTTTCATCAGAGCCCCTGAAGGAATTGTAAAGAATTTCCCTGTTTTTTGTTTTGTTTTTGAAATTCCTTTTTAGAGTCGGTTTGAACTGATTCTCACTGCCACGTTTATGCCAGTCTAGACAAACATGATTGCCTTATGGAGACATATCAATACATAGGTTTTAAGATTCTTACCAGTCAGATATAACCTCTGCGGGAAATATGGCGTTTTGAGTCCCTTTCACTGAGGAGAGTGTAGGTCTTGTCTATTCCGTATTTGGTTTTTGGAACGGTACCTGTACTAATATCAAACTCTGGTTTTATGCATCACCCCTCCTCTCCTTTCCCCTTAAGAAGGCATAAGAATGTTTTCTAAATGAGAGGCTCTGTTCTGTTTCCTAACTCAGTTCATGTGTAGCCATGTTTACAGGACCTTCATAAGTGATATCTTATGATAAGTTTCTTTTTCTCTGTGACTTATTTCACTTAGAATCATCGTACCTGAATCCACTCATTTTGAAGCTACTGGCCTTATGACATTGATTTCATGGCTGACTGATATTCCATCGTATGTAAGTAACACAATTTCTTGAACCATTTTTGTCTTTCCTGGGATATTTAAGGTGTACCCAAGTTGAGGTTCTTGTAAGCTGTGCAGCCCTAAATTTTGGTGTGGCTCTGTCTTATTGATTTTCAGTTTTCACAATGTATATTCCCTAGAATGTAATGGCCCTTGGCTCTGTAGCTCTGTTGTTTCCTTGTTTTAGGGAACACAGTGCACTCCTCCAGAGAGGCAGTTGGCAATTAATATCCTGCCCATCAGCATAACTATGTTCCCTGTTCTCCATTGCCTGTCTTGCCTTTCTGGCTTTTACACATTTTGCGGATGTCCCTTTTGACCAGTGGGAAATGATACTTCTTTGTAGTGCAGATTTGCATTGCCCGCCTGGTTGCTTGGCCACAAAGGGCGTATGTATTTTCTCCTGAATATATTCAGGAGAAAACGAATACGCCCTTTTTTGCCAAGTGCATCATTGTCGAAGTTGTGCCCCTCTTCCTGTGCTTTAAAGGCAATTCCAATGTACCTGTTGAAATCTGTTTTCTGCTATTCTGGCTCGCTTTCAAGTCCGCCTCGCTGCCTTCCCTCAACAGAATTTTGGACGATAGTTGTCCTTTATTACTCTGCCAGTTTGTGTATTGCTGTGGCCCTGAGCTCCATTTCTCAACTCGTTTTTTGTGAGCTGACCGCAAGTCCAAATTTCAGGACCTATACTGGTTCCCAGCGGGTGGCTGAGACTTTGCTTAATTCTTCTTCCTGCCGGGAAATTAGAGTGACATGTGCCCGTCCTAATGCCTAACAGCTATTCTCCCATTGGTTCTCCCTCTTCCCTTTCATCCTCTGCCAAATTGGCAACTTCTGCGATCGAGAAGGTTAAAGGGGCTGTCTCTCCAAGTTGGGAGATTGATAGTAAAGAAGTTGGAATTTCAAACCGGAGCAACAGGTTAGGGACTATTTGTTCACTTTTAGAAACCTTTTGTATTCACACTGTGTCCATTCTCTAGGTTTCCCGTATATGTTATAACTGTAGTAATATTCCCTACAACCTGGAGAGTTAGGACCCTTGGAATGTGTGCCACCCATTATTGCTTTAAATGGTCTGCATTTGCTCACCCAATCTCACCAATCCTCTCAGTCCCAAGTGTCCAGCCTTACGCCACATCCAGCTGTCGTTGTAGATAGGGTCATTCTAGGTTTCATCAGAGCCCCTGAAGTAACTGTAAAGAATTTCCTGGTTTTCTTTGTTGTTGTTTTTGAAATTCCTTTTTTTTAGTGGGTTTGAGCTGATTCTCACTGCCATGTTAATGCCAGTCTAGACACACTGGATTCCCTTATGGAGACATATCAATATATAGGTTATAAGATTATTACTAGTCAGATATATTCCTCTGCAGGAAATATGGGGTTTTGTGTCTCTTTCACTGAGGAAGGTGTAGGTCTTGTCTATTCCATATTTGGTTTTTGGAATGGTACCTGTATGAATATCAAACTCTGGTTTTATGCATCACCCCTCCTCTCCTTTCCCCTTAAATAAGAGTGTTTTCTAAATGAGAGGCTCTTTTCTCTCTCCTAACTCTGTTCATGTGTAGCCATGTTTACAGGACCTTCATAAGTGATATCTTATGATAAGTTTCTTTTTCTCTGTGACTTATTTCACTTAGAATCATCCTACCTGAATCCACTCATTTTGCTGCTACTGGCCTTATGACATTGATTTCATGGCTGAGGGATAACCCATCGTACGTAAGTACAAAAATTTCTTGAACCAATTTTGTCTTTCCTTGGATATTTTAGGTGTACCCAAGTTGAGGTTCTTGTAAGCAGTGCAGCCCTAAATTTTGGGGTGGCTCTGTCTTATTGATTTTCAGTTTTCCCAAGGTGTATTCCCTAGACTGGAAGTGCTCTTGGCTCTGTAGCTCTGTTGTTTAATTGTTTTAGGGAACACATTGCACTCCTCCAGAGAGGCGGTTGGCAATTTACATCCTGCCCATCAGCATAACTAGGCTCCCTGTTCTCCAGGGCATGTCTTGCCTTTCTGTTTTTTACACATTTTGCAGATATCCCTTTAGACCGCTTGGAAGTGATACTTCTTTGTACTGCAGAATTTCATTGCCCGCTTGCTTGCTTGGCCAAAAAGGGCGTATGCGTTTCCTCTTGATTATATTCAGGAGGAAACGCATACGCCCTTTTTGGGCAAGTGCATCATGGTCGAAATTGTGCCCCTCTTCCTGTGCTTTAAAGGCGATTCCAATGTACCTCTTCAAATTGGTTTCCTGCTATTCTGGCTCCCATTCAAGTCCGCCTCGTTGCCGGCCCTCAACAAATTTTTGGACGATAGTTGCCCTTTATTACTGTACCAGTTTGTGAATTGCTGTGCCCCTGAGCTCCATTTTTCAACTCGTTTTTTGTGCGCTGACCACAAGTCCAAAATTTTGCTTCAGGATCTATACTGGTTCCCGGCGTGTGGCTGAGACTTTGGTTAATTCTTATTTCTGCTGGGAAATTAGAGTGACATGTGCCCGTCCAAATGCCTAACAGCTACTCTCTCATTGGTTCTCCATTTTTCCTTTCATCCTCTGCCAAATTGGCAACCTTTGAGAACAAGGAGGTTAAAGGGGCTGTCTCTCCAAGTTGGGAGATGGATAGTAAAGCAGTTGGAAATACAAACTGAAGCACCAGGAGAGGGACTATTAGTTGAGTTTTAGAAACCTTTCGTATTCACAGTGTGTCCATTCTCTTGGTTTCCCATTCATGTTTTAGCTGTAGTAATATTCCCTTCAACCTGGAGAGTTGGGATCCTTGGAATGTGTGCCACGCAATATTGCTTTAAATGGTCTGCTTTTGCTGACCCAATCTCACCAATCCTCTCAGTCCCAAGTGTCCAGCCTTATGCCACATCCAGCTGTCGTTGTAGATATGGTCATTCCAGGTTTCATCAGAGCTCCTGAAGGAATTTTAAAGAATTTCCCTATTTTTTTGTTTGGTTTTTCAAATTCCTTTTTATAGTGGGTTTGAGCTGATTTTCACTGCCATGTTTATGCCAGTCTAGACACACTTGATTCCCTTACGGAGACATATCAATACATAGGTTTTAAGATTCTTACTAGTCAGATATATTCCTCTGCGGGAAATATGGGGATTTGAGTCCCTTTCTCTGACGAAGGTGTAGGACTTGTATAATTCGTAGTTGGTTTTTGGAACGGTACCTGTACTAATATCAAACTCTGGTTTTATGCATCACCGCACCTCTCCTTCCCCCTTAGGCAGGCATAAGATTGTTTTCTAAATGTGAGACTATGTTCTCTTTCCTAACTCAGTTCATGTGTAGCCATGTTTACAGGACCTTCATAAGTGATATCTAATGATAAGTTTCCTTTTCTCTGTGACTTATTTCTCTTAGAATCATCATACCTGAATCCAATCATTTTGCTGCTACTGGCCACATGACATTGATTTCACGGCTGTGGGATATTCCATCGTCTGTAAGTAATACAATTTCTTAAACCATTTTTGTCTTTCCTGGGATATTTAAGGTGTACCCAAGTTGAGGTTCCTGTAAGCAGTGCAGCCCCAATTTTGGGGTGGCTCTGTCTTATTGATTTTCAGTTTTCCCAAGGTATATTCCCTAGACTGGAAGTGCCCTTGGTTCGGTAGCTCTCTTGTTTACTTTTTTTTAGGGAACACAGTGAACTCCTCCACAAAGGCAGTTGGTAATTTACATCCCACCCATCTGCATAACTGGGTTCTCTGTTCTCCAGGGCCTGTCTTCCCATTCTGGTTTTTACACATTTTGCGGATGTCCCTTTTGACCGGTGGGAAGTGATACATTTTGTAGTGCAGGATTGCATTGCCCGCTTGCTTGCTTGGCCGAAAAGGGCGTATGTGTTTTCTCCTGAATATATTCAGAAGACTACGCATACGACCTTTTTGGCCTAGTGCATCATTGTCTAAGTTGTGCCCCTCTTCCTGTGCTTTGAATGCGATTCCAATATACCCCTTGAAATCTGTTTCCTGCTATTCTGGATCGCTTTCAAGTCCGCCTCGTTGCCTTCCCTCAATAGATTTTTGGACGATAGTTGCCCTTTAGTACTCTGCCAGTTTGTGAATTGCTGTGCCCCTGAGCTCCATTTTTCAACTCATTTTTTGTGAGCTGACGGCAAGTCCAAAACTTTGTTTCAGGACCTATACAGGTTCCCAGTGTGTGGCTGAAACTTTGATTAATTCTTCTTCCTGCCGGGAAATTAGAGTGACATGTGCCCGTCCAAATGCCTAATAGCTACTCTCTCATTGGTTCTCCCTCTTCCCTTTCATCCTCTGCCAAATTTGCAACCTGTGCGAACGAGGAGGTTAAAGGGCCTGTCTCTCCAATTTGGGAGATTGATAGTAAAGCAGTTGGAAATTCTAGCTGGAGAACCAGGAGAGGGACAATCAGTTGAGTACTAGAAACCTTTCGTATTCAGAGTGTGTCCATTCTCTAGGTTTCCCGTACATGTTATATCTGTAGTAATATTCCCTTCAACCTGGAGAGTTGGGACCCTTGGAATGTGTGCCACACATTATTGCTTTAAAAGGTCTGCATTTGCTCACCCAATCTCACCAATCCTCTCAGTCCCAAGTGTCCAGCCTTATGCCACATCCAGCTGTCATTGTAGATAGGGTCATTCTAGGTTTCATCAGAGCCCCTGAAGGAATAGTAAAGAATTTCCCGTTTTTTTTGTTGTTGTTGTTTTTGAAATTTCTTTTTATAGTGGCTTTGAGCTGATTCTCACTGCCATGTTAATGCCAGTCTAGACACACTTGATTCCCTTATGGAGACATATCAATATATACGTTTTAAGATTATTACTAGTCAGATATATTCCTCTGCAGGAAATATGGGGTTTTGTGTCTCTTTCACTGAGGAAGTTGTAGGTGTTGTCTATTCCATATTTTGTTTCTGGAATGGTACCTGTACGAATATCAAACTCTGGTTTTATGCATCACCCCTCCTCTCCTTTCCCCTTAAGAAGGCATAAGAGTGTTTTATAAATGAGAGGCTCTTTTCTCTTTCCTAACTCTGTTCACGTTTAGCCATGTTTACAGGACCTTCATAAGTGATATCTTCTGATAAATTTATTTTTCTCTGTGACTTATTTCACTTAGAATCATCCTACCTGAATCCACTCATTTTGCTGCTACTGGCCTTATGACATTGATTTCATGGCTGAGGGAAAATCCATCGTACGTAAGTACCAAAATTTCTTGAACCAATTTTGTCTTTCCTGGGATATTTTAGGTGTACCCAAGTTGAGGTTCTTGTAAGCAGTGCAGCCCTAAATATTGGGGTGATTTTGTCTTATTGATTTTCAGTTTTCCCAAGGTATATTCCCTAGACTGGAAGTGCTCTTTGCTCTGTAGCTCTGTAGTTTAATTGTTTTAGGGAACACATTGCACTCCTCCAGAGAGGCAGTTGGCAATTTACATCCTTCCCATCAGAATAACTAGGCTCCCTGTTCTCCAGGGCATGTCTTGCCTTTCTGTTTTTTACACATTTTACTGATGTCCCTTTTGACCGCTTGGAAGTGATACTTCTTTGTACTGCAGAATTTCATTGCCCACTTGCTTGCTTGGCCTAAAAAGGCGTATGCGTTTCCTGATGATTATATTCAGGAGGAAACGCATACACCCTTTTTGGGCAAGTGCATAATGGTCGAAATTGTGCCCCTCTTCCTGTGCTTTAAACGCGATTCCAATATACCTCTTGAAATCTGTTTCCTGCTATTCTGGCTCCCTTTCAAGTCCGCCTCGTTGCCTTCCCTCAACAGATTTTTGGACGGTAGTTGCCCTTTATTACTCTGCCAGTTTGTGAATTGCTTTGCCCCTGAGCTCCATTTTTCAACTCGTTTTTTGTGAGCTGACCACAAGTCCAAAATTTTGCTTCAGGATCTATACTGGTTCCCGGCCTGTGGCTGAGACTTTGGTTAATTTTTATTTCTGCCGGGAAATTACAGTGACATGTGCCCGTCCAATGCCTAACAGCTACTCTCTCATTGGTTCTCCATCTTTCCTTTCATCCTCTGTCAAATTGGCAACCTTTGAGGACCAGGATGTTAATGGGGCTGTCTCTCCTAGTTGGGAGATTGATAGTAAAGCAGTTGGAAATACAAACCGAAGCACCAGGAGAGGGACTATTAGTTGAGTTTTAGAAACCTTTCGTATTCACAGTGTGTCCATTCTCTTTGTTTCCCGTACATGTTATAGCTGTAGTAATATTCCCTTCAACCTGGAGAGTTGGGATCCTTGGAATGTGTGCCATGCATTATTGCTTTAAATGGTCTGCTTTTGCTGAACCAATCTCACCAATCCTCTCAGTCCCAAGTGTCCAGCCTTATGCCACATCCAGCTGTCGTTGTAGATAGGGTCATTCCAGGTTTCAAAAGAGCCCCTGAAGGAATTGTAAAGAATTTCCCTATTTTTTTGTTTGGTTTTTGAAATTCATTTTTATAGTGGGATTGAGCTGATTTTCACTGCCATGTTTATGTCAGTCTAGACACACTTGATTCCCTTACGGATACATATCAATACATAGGTTTTAAGATTCTTACTAGTCAGATATATTCCTCTGCGGGGAATATGGGGTTTTGAGTCCCTTTCACTGACGAAGGTGTAGGGCTTTTGTAATTCGTAGTAGTTTTTTGGAACGGTACCTGTACTAATATCAAACTCTGGTTTTATGAATCACCCCTCCTCTCCTTTCCCATTAAGAAGGCATAAGAGTGTTTTCTAAATGAGAGGCTCTGTTCTGTTTCCTAACTCAGTTCATGTGTAGCCATGTTACAGGACCTTCATAAGTGATATCTTATGATAGGTTACTTTTTCTCTGGGACTTATTTCACTTAGAATCATCGTACCTGAATCCACTCATTTTGCTGCTACTGGCCTTATGACATTGATTTCATGACTGAGGGATATTCCATCGTACATTAGTAACACAATTACTTGAACCATTTTTATCTTTCCTCAGATATATAAGGTGTACCCAAGTTGAGGTTCTTGTAAGCAGTGCAGCCCTAAATTTTGGGGTGCCTCTGTCTTATTGATTTTCAGTTTTCCCAAGGTATATTACCTAGACTGGAAGTGACCTTGGCTCTGTAGCTCTGTTGTTTACTTGTTTGAGGGAACACAATGCACTCCTCCAGAGAGGCAGTTGGCAATTTACATCCTGCCCATCAGCATAACTAGGCTCCCAGTTCTCCAGGGCCTGTCTTGCTTTCTGGTTTTTACACATTTTGAGGATGTCCCTTTAGACCGGTGGGAAGTGATACTTCTTTGTAGTGCAGATTTGCATTGCCCGCTTGCTTGCTTGGCCAAAAAGGGCGTATGCGTTTTCTCCTAAATATATTCAGGAGAAAACGCCTACATCATTTTTGGCCAAGTGCATCATTTTCGAAGTTGTGCCTCTCTTCCTGTGCTTTAAAGGCGATTCCAGTGTACCTCTTGAAATCTGTTTCCTGCTATACTGGCTCGCTTTCAAGTCCGCCTGGTTCCCTTCCCTCAACAGGTTTTTGGACTATAGTTGTCCTTTATTACTCTGCCAGTTTGTGAATTGCTGTGTCCCTGAGCTCCATTTTTCAACTTGTTTTTTGTGAGCTGACCACAAATCCAAACTTTTGGTTCAGGACCTATACTGTTTCCCGGCGAGTGGCTGAGACTTTGGTTAATTCTTCTTCCTGCTGGGAAATTAGAGTGACATGGGCCCGTCCAAATGCCTCACAGCTACTCTCTCATTGATTCTCCCTCTTCCCTTTCATCCTCTGCGAAATTGGCAAACTGTGCGAACCAGGAGGTTAAAGGTGATGTCTCTCCAAGTTGGGAGATTGATAGTAAAGCAGTTGGAAATTCTAGTTGGAGAACCAGGAGAGGGATTATTAGTTGAGTTCTAGAAACCTTTCGTATTCAGAGTGTGTCCATTCTCTAGGTTTTCCGTACATGTTATAGCTGTAGTAATATTCCCTTCAACCTGGAGAGTTGGGACCCTGGGAATGTGTGCCACGCATTATTGCTTTAAAAGGTCTGCATTTGCTCACCGAATCTCACCAATCCTCTCAGTCCCAAGTGTCCAGTCTTATGCCACATCCAGCTGTCTTTGTAGCTAGGGTCATACTAGGTTTCATCAGAGCCCCGAAGGAATTGTAAAGAATTTCCCAGTTTATTTTTTGTTTGTTTGTTTTTGAAATTCCTTTTTATTGTGGGTTTGAGCTGATTCTCACTGCCATGTTAATGCCAGTCTAGACACACTTGATTCCCTTATGGAGACATATCAATATATAGGTTTTAAGATTATTACTAGTCAGATATATTCCTCTGCGGGAAATATGGGGTTTTGAGTCCCTTTCACTGAGGAAGGTGTAGGTCTTGTCTATTCCATATTTGGTTTTTGGAACGGTACCTGTACGAATATCAAATTCTGGTTTTATGCATCACCCCTCCTCTCCTTTCCCCTTAAGCAGGCATAAGAGTGTTTTGTAAATGAGAGGCTCTTTTCTCTTTCCTAACTCAGTTCATGTGTAGCCATGTTTACAGGAACTTCATAAGTGATATCTTATGATAAGTTTCTTTTTCTCTGTGACTTATTTCACTTAGAATCATCGTACATGAATCCACTCATTTTGCTGCTACTGGCCTTATGACATTGATTTCATGGCTGAGGTATAATCCATCATACGTGAGTACCAAAATTTCTTGAACCAATTTTGTCTCTCCTGGGATATTTAAGGTGTACCCAAGTTGAGGTTCTTGTAAACAGTGCAGCTCTAAATTTTGGGGTGGCTCTGTCTTATTGATTTTCAGTTTTCCCAAGGTATATTCCCTAGACTGGAAGTGCCCTTGGCTCTGTAGCTCTGTTGTTTAACTGTTTTAGGGAACACATTGCACTCCTCCAGAGAGGCGGTTGGCAATTTACATCCCGCCCATCAGCATAACTAGGCTCCCTGTTCTCCAGGGCCTGTCTTGCCTTTCTGGTTTTTACACATTTTGCAGATGTCCCTTTTGACCGCTGGGAAGTGATATTTCTTTGTACTGCAGAATTTCATTTCCCGCTTGCTTTCTTAGCCAATAATGGCGTATGTGTTTCCTCCTGATTATATTCTGGAGGAAACGCATACGCCCTTTTTGGCCCAGTGCATCATTGTCGAAGTTGTGCCCCTCTTCCTGTGCTTTGAAGGCGATTCCAATGTACCTCTTGAAATCTGTTTCCTGCTATTCTGGCTCGCTTTCAAGTCCGCCTCGTTGCCTTCCCTCAACAGATTTTTGGACGATAGTTGTCCTTTATTACTCTGCCAGTTTGTGAATTGCTGTGCCCCTGTGCTTCATTTTTCAACTCGTTTTTAGTGAGCTGACCGCAAGACCAAAATTTTGCTTCAGGACCTATACTGGTTCCAGGTGGGTGGCTGTGACTTTGGTTAATTCTTCTTTCTGCCGGCAAATTAGAGTGACATGTGCCCGTCCAAATGCCTAACAGCTACTCTCTCATTGGTTCTCCATCTTTCCTTTCATCCTCTGCCTTATTTGCAACCTGTGAGAACCAGGAGGTTAAAGGGTCTGTCTCTCCAAGTTGGGAGATTGATAGTAAAGCAGTTGGAATTTCAAACCAAAGCACCAGGAGAGGGAATATTAGTTGAGTTTTAGAAACCTTTCGTTTTCAGAGTGTGTCAATTCTCTATGTTTCCCGCACATGTTATAGCTGTAGTAATATTCCCTTCAACCTGGAGAGTTGGGATCCTTCGAATGTGTGCCACGCATTATTGCTTTAAATGGTCTGCATTTGCTGACCCAATCTCACCAATCCTCTCAGCCCAAAGTGTCCAGCCTTATGCCACATCCAGCTGTCATTGTAGATAGGGTCATTCCATGTTTCGTCACAGCCCCTGAAGGAAATGTAAAGATTATCCCTGTTTTTCTTTTGTTTTTGAAATTCCTTTTTACAGTGGGTTTGATCTGAGTCTCACTGCCATGTTTATGCCAGTCTAGACACACTTGATTCCCTTATGGAGACATATCAGTACATAGGTTTTAAGATTCGTACTAGTCAGATATATTCCTCTGCGGGAAATATGGGGTTTTGAGTCACTTTCACTGAGGAAAGTGTAGGTCTTGTCTATTCCATATTTGGTTTTTGGAAAGGTAGCTGTACGAATATGAAACTCTGGTTTTATGCATCACCCCTCCTCTCCTTTCCCCTTAAGCAGGCATATGAGTGTTTTCTAAATGTGAGACTATGTTCTCTTTCCTATCTCAGTTCATGTGTAGCCATGTTTACAGGACCTTCATAAGTGATATCTTATGATAAGTTACTTATTCTCTGTGACTTATTTCACTTAGAATCATCGTACCTGAATCCACTCATTTTGCTGCTACAGGCCTTATGACGTTGATTTCATGGCTGAGGGATATTCCATCTTACGTAAGTACCACAATTTCTTGAACCAATTTTGTCTTTCCCGGGATATTTAAAGTGTACCCAAATTGAGGTTCTTGTAAGCAGTGAAGCCCTAAATATTGGGGTGGCTCTGTCTTATTGATTTTCAGTTTTCCCATGGTATATTCCCTAGACTGGAAGTGCCCTTGGCTCTGTCGCTCTGGTGTTTACCTGTTTTAGGGAACACAATGCACTCCCCCTGAGAGGGAGTTGCCAATTTACATCCCACCCATTCAGCATAACAAGGCTCCCTGTTTTCCAGGGCCTGTCTTGCCTTTCTGGTTTTTACACATTTTGCGGATGTCCCTTTTGACCGGTGGGAAGTGATACTTCTTTGTAGTGCAGATTTGCATTGCCTGCTTTCTTGCTTGGCCAAAAAGGGCGTATGCGTTTTCTCCTGAATATATTCAGGAGAAAACTCATACGCCCTTTTTGGCCAAGTGCATCATTGTCGAAGTTGTGCCCCTCTTCCTGTGCTTTGAAGGCGATTCCAATGTACATCTTGAAATCTGTTTCCTGCTATTCCGGCTCGCTTTTAATTCCCCCTCGTTGCCTTCACTCAACAGATTTTTGGACGATAGTTGCCCTTTAGTACTCTGCCAGTTTGTGAATTGCTGTGCCCCTGAGCTCCATTTTTCAACTCCTTTTTTGTGAGCTGAACACAAGTCCAAAATTTTGGTTCAGGACCTATACAGTTTCCCAGTGGGTGGCTGACACTTTGATTAATTCTTCTTCCTGCTGGGAAATTAGAGTGACATGTGCCCGTGCAATTGCCTAACAGCTATTCTCTCACTGGTTCTCCATCTTCCCTTTCATCCTCTGCCAAATTGGCAACCTGTGAGAACCAGGAGGTTAAAGGGTCTGTCTCTCCAAGTTGGGAGATTGATAGTAAGGCAGTTGGAAATTCAAATCGGAGCACCAGGAGAGGGACTATTAGTTGATTTCTAGAAACCTTTCGTATTCACAGTGTGTCCATTCTCTTGGTTTCCCGTACATGTTATAGCTGTAGTAATATTACCTTCAACCTGGAGAATTGGGACCCTTGGAATGTTTGTCACGCATTATTGCTTTAAATGGTCTGCATTTGCTCACTGAATCTAGCAAATCCTCTCAGTCCCAAGTGTCCAGCCTTATGCCACATCCAGCTGTCGTTGTAGATAGGGTGTTTCCAGGTTTCATTAGAGACCCTGAAGGAATTGTAAAGAATTTCCCTGTTTTTGTGTTTTGTTTTTGAAATTCCTTTTTATAGTGGGTTTGAGCTGATTCTCACTGCCATGTTTATGCCAGTCTAGACACACTTGATTCCCTTATGGAGACATATCAATATATAGGTTTTAAGATAATTACTAGTCAGATATATTCCTCTGTGGGAAATATGGTGTTTTGAGTCCCTTTAACTGAGGAAGGTGTAGGTCTTGTCTATTCCATATTTGGTTTTTGGAATGGTACCTGTACGAATATCAAACTCTGGTTTTATGCATCAACCCTCTTCTCCTTTCCCCTTAAGCAGGCATAAGAGTGTTTCCTAAATGAGAGGCTCTTTTCTCTTTCCTAACTCAGTTCATGTGTAGCCATGTTTACAGGAACTTCATAAGTGATATCTTTTGATAAGTTTCTTTTTCTCTGTGACTTATTTCACTTAGAATCATCGTACATGAATCCACTCATTTTGCTGCTACTGGCCTTATGACATTGATTTCATGGCTGAGGGATAATCCGTCATACGTAAGTACCAAAATTTCTTGAACCAATTTTGTCTTTCCTGGGATATTTAAGGTGTACCCAATTGGAGGTTCTTTTAAACAGTGCAGCCCTAAATTTTTGGATGGCTCTGTCTTATTGATTTTCAGTTTTCCCAAGGTATATTCCCTAGACTGGAAGTGCCCTTGGCTCTGTAGCTCTGTTGTTTAACTGTTTTAGGGAACACATTGCACTCCTCCAGAGAGGCGGTTGGCAATTTACATCCCGCCCATCAGCATAACTAGGCTCCCTGTTCTCCAGGGCCTGTCTTGCCTTTCTGGTTTTTACACATTTTGCAGATGTCCCCTTTGACCGCTGGGAAGTGATATTTCTTTGTACTGCAGAATTTCATTTCCCGCTTGCTTTCTTAGCCAATAACGGCGTATGCGTTTCCTCCTGATTATATTCAGGAGGAAACGCATACGCCCTTTTTGGCCCAGTGCATCATTGTCGAAGTTGTGCCCCTCTTCCTGTGCTTTGAAGGCGATTCCAATGTACCTCTTGAAATCTGTTTCCTGCTATTCTGGCTCGCTTTCAAGTCCGCCTCGTTGCCTTCCCTCAACAGATTTTTGGACGATAGTTGTCCTTTATTACTCTGCCAGTTTGTGAATGGCTGTGCCCCTGTGCTGCATTTTTCAACTCGTTTTTAGTGAGCTGACCGCAAGACCAAAATTTTGCTTCAGGACCTATACTGGTTCCAGGTGGGTGGCTGTGACTTTGGTTAATTCTTCTTTCTGCCGGCAAATTAGAGTGACATGTGCCCGTCCAAATGCCTAACAGCTACTCTCTCATTGGTTCTCCATCTTTCCTTTCATCCTCTGCCTTATTTGCAACCTGTGAGAACCAGGAGGTTAAAGGGTCTGTCTCTCCAAGTTGGGAGATTGATAGTAAAGCAGTTGGAATTTCAAACCAAAGCACCAGGAGAGGGAATATTAGTTGAGTTTTAGAAACCTTTCGTTTTCAGAGTGTGTCAATTCTCTATGTTTCCCGCACATGTTATAGCTGTAGTAATATTCCCTTCAACCTGGAGAGCTGGGATCCTTCGAATGTGTGCCACGCATTATTGCTTTAAATGGTCTGCATTTGCTGACCCAATCTCACCAATCCTCTCAGCCCAAAGTGTCCAGCCTTATGCCACATCCAGCTGTCATTGTAGATAGGGTCATTCCATGTTTCGTCACAGCCCCTGAAGGAAATGTAAAGATTATCCCTGTTTTTCTTTTGTTTTTGAAATTCCTTTTTACAGTGGGTTTGATCTGAGTCTCACTGCCATGTTTATGCCAGTCTAGACACACTTGATTCCCTTATGGAGACATATCAGTACATAGGTTTTAAGATTCGTACTAGTCAGATATATTCCTCTGCGGGAAATATGGGGTTTTGAGTCACTTTCACTGAGGAAAGTGTAGGTCTTGTCTATTCCATATTTGGTTTTTGGAAAGGTAGCTGTACGAATATGAAACTCTGGTTTTATGCATCACCCCTCCTCTCCTTTCCCCTTAAGCAGGCATATGTGTGTTTTCTAAATGTGAGACTATGTTCTCTTTCCTATCTCAGTTCATGTGTAGCCATGTTTACAGGACCTTCATAAGTGATATCTTATGATAAGTTACTTATTCTCTGTGACTTATTTCACTTAGAATCATCGTACCTGAATCCACTCATTTTGCTGCTACTGGCCTTATGACGTTGATTTCATGGCTGAGGGATATTCCATCTTACGTAAGTACCACAATTTCTTGAACCAATTTTGTCTTTCCCGGGATATTTAAAGTGTACCCAAATTGAGGTTCTTGTAAGCAGTGAAGCCCTAAATATTGGGGTGGCTCTGTCTTATTGATTTTCAGTTTTCCCATGGTATATTCCCTAGACTGGAAGTGCCCTTGGCTCTGTCGCTCTGGTGTTTACCTGTTTTAGGGAACACAGTGCACTCCCCCTGAGAGGGAGTTGCCAATTTACATCCCACCCATTCAGCATAACAAGGCTCCCTGTTTTCCAGGGCCTGTCTTGCCTTTCTGGTTTTTACACATTTTGCGGATGTCCCTTTTGACCGGTGGGAAGTGATACTTCTTTGTAGTGCAGATTTGCATTGCCTGCTTTCTTGCTTGGCCAAAAAGGGCGTATGCGTTTTCTCCTGAATATATTCAGGAGAAAACTCATACGCCCTTTTTGGCCAAGTGCATCATTGTCGAAGTTGTGCCCCTCTTCCTGTGCTTTGAAGGCGATTCCAATGTACATCTTGAAATCTGTTTCCTGCTATTCCGGCTCGCTTTTAATTCCCCCTCGTTGCCTTCACTCAACAGATTTTTGGACGATAGTTGCCCTTTAGTACTCTGCCAGTTTGTGAATTGCTGTGCCCCTGAGCTCCATTTTTCAACTCCTTTTTTGTGAGCTGAACACAAGTCCAAAATTTTGGTTCAGGACCTATACAGTTTCCCAGTGGGTGGCTGACACTTTGATTAATTCTTCTTCCTGCTGGGAAATTAGAGTGACATGTGCCCGTGCAATTGCCTAACAGCTATTCTCTCACTGGTTCTCCATCTTCCCTTTCATCCTCTGCCAAATTGGCAACCTGTGAGAACCAGGAGGTTAAAGGGTCTGTCTCTCCAAGTTGGGAGATTGATAGTAAGGCAGTTGGAAATTCAAATCGGAGCACCAGGAGAGGGACTATTAGTTGATTTCTAGAAACCTTTCGTATTCACAGTGTGTCCATTCTCTTGGTTTCCCGTACATGTTATAGCTGTAGTAATATTACCTTCAACCTGGAGAATTGGGACCCTTGGAATGTTTGTCACGCATTATTGCTTTAAATGGTCTGCATTTGCTCACTGAATCTAGCAAATCCTCTCAGTCCCAAGTGTCCAGCCTTATGCCACATCCAGCTGTCGTTGTAGATAGGTTGTTTCCAGGTTTCATTAGAGACCCTGAAGGAATTGTAAAGAATTTCCCTGTTTTTGTGTTTTGTTTTTGAAATTCCTTTTTATAGTGGGTTTGAGCTGATTCTCACTGCCATGTTTATGCCAGTCTAGACACACTTGATTCCCTTATGGAGACATATCAATATATAGGTTTTAAGATAATTACTAGTCAGATATATTCCTCTGTGGGAAATATGGTGTTTTGAGTCCCTTTAACTGAGGAAGGTGTAGGTCTTGTCTATTCCATATTTGGTTTTTGGAATGGTACCTGTACGAATATCAAACTCTGGTTTTATGCATCAACCCTCTTCTCCTTTCCCCTTAAGCAGGCATAAGAGTGTTTCCTAAATGAGAGGCTCTTTTCTCTTTCCTAACTCAGTTCATGTGTAGCCATGTTTACAGGAACTTCATAAGTGATATCTTTTGATAAGTTTCTTTTTCTCTGTGACTTATTTCACTTAGAATCATCGTACATGAATCCACTCATTTTGCTGCTACTGGCCTTATGACATTGATTTCATGGCTGAGGGATAATCCGTCATACGTAAGTACCAAAATTTCTTGAACCAATTTTGTCTTTCCTGGGATATTTAAGGTGTACCCAATTGGAGGTTCTTTTAAACAGTGCAGCCCTAAATTTTTGGATGGCTCTGTCTTATTGATTTTCAGTTTTCCCAAGGTATATTCCCTAGACTGGAAGTGCCCTTGGCTCTGTAGCTCTGTTGTTTAATTGTTTTAGGGAACACATTGCACTCCTCCAGAGAGGCGTTTGGCAATTTACATCCCGCCCATCAGCATAACTAGGCTCCCTGTTCTCCAGGGCCTGTCTTGCCTTTCTGGTTTTTACACATTTTGCAGATGTCCCTTTTGACCGCTTGGAAGTGATATTTCTTTGTACTGCAGAATTTCATTGCCTGCTTGCTTGCTTAGCCCATAAGGGCGTATGCGTTTCCTCCTGATTATATTCTGGAGGAAATGCATACGCCCGTTCTGCCCCAGTGCATCGTTGTCTTAGTTGTGTCCCTCTTCCTGTGCTTTAAAGGCGATTCCAATGTACCTCTTGAAATCTGTTTCCTGCTATTCTGGCTCGCTTTCAAGTCTGCCTCGTTGCCTTCCCTCAACAGATTTTTGGACGATAGTTGTCCTTCATTACTCTGCCAGTTTGTGAATTGCTGTGCCCCTGTGCTCCATTTTTCAAATTGTTTTTTGTGAGCTGACCGCAAGACCAAAATTTTGCTTCAGGATCTATACTGGTTCCAGGTGGGTGGCTGAGACTTTGGTTAATTCTTCTTTCTGCCGGGAAATTAGAGTGACATGTGCCCGTCCAAATGCCTAACAGCTACTCTCTCATTGGTTCTCCATCTTTCCTTTCATCCTCTGCCTAATTTGCAACCTGTGAGAACCAGGAGGTTAAAGGGGCTGTCTCTCCAAGTTGGGAGATTGATAGTAAAGCAGTTGGAATTTCAAACCAAAGCACCAGGAGAGGGAATATTAGTTGAGTTTTAGAAACCTTTCATTTTCACAGTGTGTCGATTCTCTAGGTTTCCCGTACATGTTATAGCTGTAGTAATATTCACTTCAACCTGGAGAGTTGGGATCCTTCGAATGTGTGCCACGCATTATTGCTTTAAATGGTCTGCATTTGCTGACCCAATCTCACCAATCCTCTCAGCCCAAAGTGTCCAGCCTTATGCCACATCCAGCTGTCATTGTAGATAGGGTCATTCCATGTTTCGTCACAGCCCCTGAAGGAAATGTAAAGATTATCCCTGTTTTACTTTTGTTTTGAAATTCATTTTTATAGTGGGTTTGATCTGATTCACACTGCCATGTTTATGCCAGTCTAGACCCACTTGATTCCCTTATGGAGACATATCAATACATAGGTTTTAAGATTCGTACTAGTTAGATATATTCCTCTGCGTGAAATATGGGGTTTTGAGTCACTTTCACTGAGGAAGTTGTAGGTCTTGTCTATTCCATATTTGGTTTTAGGAAAGGTAGCTGTACGAATATGAAACTCTGGTTTATTGCATCACCCCTCCTCTCCTTTCCCCTTAAGCAGGCATAAGAGTGTTTTCTAAATGTGAGACTATGTTCTCTTTCCTATCTCAGTTCATGTGTAGCCATGTTTACAGGACCTTCATAAGTGATATCTTATGATAAGTTACTTTTTCTCTGTGACTTATTTCACTTAGAATCATCGCACCTGAATCCACCCATTTTGCTGCTACTGGCCTCATGACGTTGATTTCATGGCTGAGGGATATTCCATCTTATGTAAGTACCACAATTTCTTGAACCAATTTTGTCTTTCCCGGGATATTTAAAGTGTACCCAAATTGAGATTCTTGTAAGCAGTGAAGCCCTAAATATTGGGGTGGCTCTGTCTTATTGATTTTCAGTTTTCCCATGGTATATTCCCTAGACTGGAAGTGCCCTTGGCTCTGTCGCTCTGGTGTTTACCTGTTTTAGGGAACACAATGCACTCCCCCTGAGAGGGAGTTGCCAATTTACATCCCACCCATTCAGCATAACAAGGCTCCCTGTTTTTCAGGGCCTGTCTTGCCTTTCTGGTTTTTACACATTTTGCGGATATCCCTTTTGACCGCTGGGAAGTGATACTTCTTTGTAGTGCAGATTTGCATTGCCCGCTTGCTTGCTTGGCCAAAAAGGTCGTATGCGTTTTCTCCTGAATATATTCAGGAGAAAACTCATACGCCCTTTTTGGCCAAGTGCATCATTGTCGAAGTTGTGCCCCTTTTCCTGTGCTTTGAAGGCGATTCCAATGTACCTCCTGAAATCAATTTCCTGCTATTCTGGCTCCCTTTCAAGTATGCCTCGTTGCCTTCCCTCAACAGATTTTTGGTCGATAGTTGCCCTTTATTACTCTGCCAATTTGTGAATTGCTGTGCCCCGGAGCTCCATTTTTCAACTTGTTTTTTGTGAGCTGACCGCAAGTCCAAAATTTTTCTTCAGGATCTATACTGGTTCCCGGTGTTTGGCTGATACTTTGGTTAATTCTTCTTTCTGCCGGGAAATTAGAGTGAAATGTGCCCATCCAAATGCCTAACAGCTACTCTCTCATTGGTTCTCCATCTTTCCTTTCATCCTCTGCCTAATTTGAAACCTGTGAGAACCAGGAGGTTAAAGGGGCTGTCTCTCCAAGTTGGGAGATTGATAGCAAAGCAGTTGGAAATTCAAACCGAAGCACAAGGACAGGGATTACTTGTTGAGTTTTAGAAACCTTTCGTATTCACAGTGTGTCCATTCTCTTGCTTTCCCGTACATGTTATATCTGTAGTAAAATTCCCTTCAACCAGGAGAGTTGGAATCCTTAGAATGTGTGCCACGCATTATTGTTAAATGGCCTGCTTTTGCTGACCCAATCTCACCAATCCTCTCAGTCCCAAGTGTCCAGCCTTATGCCACATCCAGCTGTCATTGTAGATAGGGTCATTCCAGGATTCATCAGAGCTGCTGAAGGAATTGTAAAGAATATCCCTGTTTTTTTCTTTGGTTTTTGAAATTCCTTTTTATAGTGGGTTTGAGCTGATTATCACTGCCATGTTTATGCCAGTCTAGACACACTTGATTCCCTTACGGAGACTTATCAATACATAGGTTTTAAGATTCTTACTAGTCAGATGTATTCCTCTGTGAGAAATGTGGTGTTTTGAGTCCCTTTCACTGACAAAGGTGTAGGACTTTTATAATCTGTAGTTGGTTTTTGTAACGGTACCTGTACTAATATCAAACTCTGGTTTTATGCATCACCCCACCTTTCCTTCCCCCTTAGGCAGGCATAAGAGTGTTTTGTAAATGAGAGGCTCTTTTCTCTTTACTAACTCTGTTCATGTGTAGCCATGTTTACAGGACCTTCATAAGTGATATCTTATGATAAGTTTCTTTTTCTCTGTGACTTATTTCACTTAGAATCATCGTACCTGAATCCACTCATTTTGCTGCTACTGGCCTTATGACATTGATTTCATGGATGAGGTATATTCCATCCTACGAAAGTAACACAATTTCTTGAACCATTTTTGTCTTTCCTCGGATATTTAAGGTGTACCCAAGTTGAGGTTCTTATAAGCAGTGCAGCCCTAAATTTTGGGGTGGCTCTGTCTTATTGATTTTCAGTTTTCCCAAGGTATATTCCCTAGACTGGAAGTGCCCTTGGCTCTGTAGCTCTGTTGTTTAACTGTTTTAGGGAACACATTGCACTCCTCCAGAGAGGCAGTTGGCAATTTACATCCTGCCCATCAGCATAACTAGGCTCCCTCTTCTCCAGGGCCTGTCTTGCCTTTCTGGTTTTTACACATTTTGTGGATGTCCCTTTTGACCAGTGGGAAGTGATACTTCTTTGTAGTGCAGATTTGCATTGCCCCCTTGCTTGCTTGGGCGAAAATGTCGTTTGCGTCTTCTCCTGAATATATTCAGGAGAAAACGAATACGCCCTTTTTGGCCAAATGCATCATTGTCGAACTTGTGCCCCTATTCCTGTGCTTTAAAGGTGATTCCAATGTACCTCTTGAAATCTGTTTCCTGCTATTCTGTTTCGCTTTCAAGTCCTCCTCGTTGCTTTCCCTGAACAGATTTTTGGATGATAGTTGCCCTTTAGTACTCTGCCAGTTTGTGAATTGCTGTGCCCCTGAGCTCCATTTTTCAACTCGTTTTTTGTGAGCTGACCACAAGTCCAAAATTTTGGTTCAGGAACTATAATGGGTCCCGGCTGGTGGCTGAGACTTTTGTTAATTCTTCTCCTGCCCGGAAATTAGAGTGCCATGTGCCCGTCCAAATTCCTAACAGATACTCTCTCATTGGTTCTCCATATTCTCTTCCATCCTCTGCCAATTTGGCAACGTGTGAGAAACAGGAGGTTAAATGGGCTGTCTCTCCAAGTTGGGAGATTGATAATAAAGCAGTTGGAAATTCAAACCGGAGCACCAGGAAAGGCACTATTACTTGAGTTTTAGAAAGCTTTCGTATACACAATGTGTCCATTCTCTATGTTTCCCGTACATGTTATAACTGTAGTGATATTCCCTCTACCTGGAGAGTTGGGACCCATGGAATTGGTGGAATGCATTATTGCTTTAAAGCGTCTGCATTTTCTCACCCAATTTCACCAATCCTCTCAGTCCCCAGTGACCAGCCTTATGTCTCATCCAGCTGTCATTTTGGGTAGGGTCATTACAGGTTTTATCATAACACCTGAAGGAATTGTGTTAGAATTTCGCTGTTTTTTTTTGTTTTGTTTTTGAAATTCATTTTTATAATGAGGTTGAGCTGATTTTCACTGACGTGTTTATGCCGGTCTAGACAGACTTGATTCCCTTACGGAGACATATCGATACTTAGGTTTTAAGATTCTTACTAATCAGGGGCTTCCCTGGTGGCACAGTGGTTGAGAGTCCGCCTGCCGCTGCAGGGTACACGGGTTCGTGCCCCGGTCTGGGAGGATCCCTCATGCCGCGGAGCGGCTTGGCCCATGATCCATGCCCATTGAGCCTGCGTGTCCGGAGCCTGTGTTCCGCAACTACAGAGGCCACATCAATGAGAGGCCCCCATACTGCAAAAAAAAAAAAAAAGAAAAAAAAAAAAGATTCTTACTAATCAGATATATTCCTCTGCGGGGAATAGGGGTGTTGAGTCCCGTTCACTGAGGAAGGAGTAGGTCTTGTCTATTCTGTATTTGGATTATTGAACGGTACCTGTGCTAATATCCAACTCTGGTTTTGTGCATCTTCCCACCTTTCTTTCCCCTAAGCAGCCATAAGTATGTTTTCTAAATGTGAGACTCTGTTCTCTTTCCTAATTCAGTTCATGTTTAGCCATGTTTACATTTCCTTCATAAGTGATATCTTATGTCAGAAGGCTCCATGGCTCTTTTCATCATAAAGCTCCATGATGCTCGTCATCACAATTATCCATGGTCTTCTCATCACAATGCTCCACGGTCTTGCCATCACATTGCTCCATGTCCTGATCATCACAATGCTCCTTTACCTTTGTCATCACAATCCTCCATGACACTTGGCATCACAATGCTCCATGTCATTGGCATCACAATGGACAGTGACATATGTCATCACATTGTTCCCTGACACCTGTCTTCACAATAATCCATGACGTTGTCATCACAAAGTTCCATGCTCTTTTCATCACAATGCACCATGCCCACTGTCATCACAATAATCCATGAAATTTGTGAGACCAATGCTCCATGCCCCTCTCATCACAATGCTCCATGCCCTTGACATCCCAATGCTCCATGACCCCTGTCATCACAAGGCTCCGTGATTCCATTCACCACAATGCTTCATGATCTTTGTCATCACAATGGTCAATGCCCTCGTCATCACAAGACTCTGTGACCTGTGTCACCACAATGCTCCATGAACTTTTCATCACAATGCTCCATGACCCTTGTCATCACAATGCTCCATGCCTTTCTCAGCACAATACTCAATGACCCTTGTCATCACAATGCTCCATGCGCTTGTCAGCAAAATGCTCCACCAGCTTGTCATCACAATGCTGCATGCACTTCTCATCAAAATGATCCGTCACCACTGATATCACAATGTTCCATCACTAGTCATAACAATACTGCCTCACCCTTGTCATCACAATTTTCCCTGACCTCTGTCATCACAATACTACATGCCCTTATCATCACAGTGCTCCATGACCCCTGACATCACAATGCTCCATAACCCATGTAATCAAAATGCTCCATGACCCTTTTCATCACAATGCTCCATGACCCCTGACCTCACAATGCTCCATAACACATGTCATGAAAATGCTCCATGACATTTGTCATCACAAAGCTCCATGACCATTGGCATCACAATGCTCCATTCCAATGTCATCACAATGATTCATGAAGCCTCTCATCACATTGCTCCATGCACTTGTCATCCCAAATCTCCATGACTCTTGTAATCACAGTGCTCGATGTCCTTCTCAAAACAATGCTACATGCCCTTGCCATTACAATCCTGCATGATCTATGTATCACAGTGTTCCGTGCCCTTGTCATCACAATGCTCCATGCCCACTCTCATCAAAATAATCCATGAAACTTTTCAGACCAATGCCCCATACCCTTGTCATCACAATGCTCCATTACACCTGTCATAACAATGCTCCATGACCCCTGCTATCACAATGTTCCATGGCCTTGTCATCACAAGCCTCCGTGACCCTTGTCATCACAATGCTCCAAGACCCCTGTAATCACAATGCACAATGCCCTTGTCATCACAATGCTCCAACACCCCTGTAATCACAATGCTCCATGCCACTTTTCTTCTCAATGCTTCATGAACCATGTCATCACAATGCACCGTGCCCATCACCATAATATTTCATGCTATTGTCATCACAAGGAAATCAAAATGCTCAATGACCTCTGTCATCACAATGCTCCAAACCCTTCTGATCACAATGTTCCATAACACTTGTCATCACAATGCTCCATGACACTTGGCATCACAATAATCCATGCCATTGTCATCGCAATGGACCATGACATATGTCCTCACAATGCTCCCTGACATCTGTCTTCACAATACTCCATGACCTTGTCATCACAATGCTCTATGCCCTTGTCATCACAATGAGCCATGCCCACTGTCATCACAATAATCCATGAAAATTGTCAGACCAATGTTCCATGCCCCTCTCATCACAATGCTCCGTGACTCTAGTCATCACAATGCTTTATGACATTTTATATCACAATGGTCCATGCTCTCGTCACACAAGGCTCTGTGACCTTTGTCACCACAGTGCTCCATGCCCTTGTCATCACAATGTGCCATGACCACTGTCATCACAATAATCCATGAAACTTGTCAGACCAATGTTCCATGCCCCTTTTATCACAATGCAACATGCCCTTGTTATCACAATGCTACCTGACCCATGTCATCACAATGCTCCGTGACTCCAATCATCAAAATGCTTCATGACTTTTGTCATCACAATGGTCCATGCCCTCGTCACACAAGGCTCTGTGACATATGTCATCACAATGCTCCATGCTCTTGTCATCACAATGCTCCATAACCCTTGTCATCACGATGCTCTAAGCCCTTGTCATCAAAATGCTCCATTACATTTGTCATCACAATCCTCCATGACACTTGGCATCACAACACTCCATGCCATTGTCATCGCAATGGACAATGACATATGTCATCAAAATGCTCCCTGACACCTGTCTTCACAATAATCCATAACCTTGTCATCACAATGCTCCATGCCCTTGTCATCACAATGCGTCATGCACACTGTCATCACAATAATCCATGAAACTGGTCAGACCAATGTTCCATGCCCCTGTCATCACAGTGCTCCATGCCCTTCTCATCACAGTGCTCCGTGCCTCCAGTCATCACAATGATTCATGACCTTTGTCATCACAATGGTCCATGCCCTCGTCACACAAGGTTCTGTGACCTTTGTCACCACAATGCTCCATGAACTTTTCATCACAAAACCCTATGAGCCTTGTCATCACAATGCTACATGCCTTTGTCAGCACAATGCTCCATGACGCTTGTCATCACGATGCTCCATGCACTTGTCAGCACAATGCTACATGACCCATGTCAGAACATTTCGCCATGCGCTTGTCATCACAATGCTCCTCATCCTTTTCATCGCTATGCTCCATAAAACGTGTCATCACAATTCTCCATGAACTTCTCATCTAAATGCTCTCTCACCACATATATCACAATGTTCCATCACTAGTCATGACAATACTCACTCACCCCGTCATCACCATGTTCCATGAACCCTGTCATCAAAATGCTACATGCCCATATCATCACAATGCTACATGCCCATATCTTCACAATGATCCATGACCCCTGACATCTCAATGTTCCATAACACCTGTCACAAAATGCTCCATGACACTTTTCATCACAATGCTCCATGACCCCTGACATCACAATGTTCCATAACCCCTGTCATCAAAATGTTCCATGATACATTTCATCACATTGCTCCATGACTCTCATCACAATGCTCCATGAACTATTCATCACAATGCTCTGTGACCCTTGTCATCACAAAGCTCCATGCAGTTTTCAGCACAATGCTCCATGACATTTGTCATCACAATGCTCGATGCGCATGTAAGCACAATGCTCCATAACGCATGTCATCACAATGCTCCCTGCACTTCTCATCACAATGCACTATGCGCTTGTCATCAAAATGCTCCATGACCTTTGTCATCACAAAGCTCCATGACCCTTGGCATCACAATGCTCCATTCCATTGTCATAACAATGCTCCATGAACCCTCTCATCACATTGCTCCTTGCATTTGTCATCACAAATCTCCATGAGGCTTGTCATCACAACGCTCGATGCACTTCTCCTCACAATGCTCCATGCCCTTGTCATCACAAAGCTCCATGACGCATGTCATCAGAATGCTCCATGCCATTGTCATTAAAATACTTCAGAAGCTTGTCATCAGAGTGCTGCATGACACTTGTCATCACAATTCTCCATGCACTTGTCAGTACAATGCTCCCTGACCCTTGTCATCACAATGCTCCAAGCGATTGTCATCACAATGCTCCATTACCTTTGTCATCAGAATCCTCCATGACACTTGTCATCACAATGCTCCATGCCCTTGTTATCACAATGCTCCATGACCCCTGTCATCACAATGCTCCGTGGCTCCAGTCATCTCAATGCTTCATGACCTTTGTCGTCACAATGGTACATGCCCTCGTCATCACGAATCTCTGTGACATTTTTCACCACAATGCTCCATGAATTTTTAATCACAATGCTATTTGACCCTTGTCATCACAATGCTCTATGCCTTTCTCAGCACAATGCTCCATGACCCATGTCATCACAATGTGCCATGCAGTTGTCATCACAGTGCTCCACAATCTTTTCATCACAGTGCTTCATAAACCTTGTCATCACAATGCTCCATGCACTTCTCATCAAAATGATCTCTCACCACTGATATCACAATGTTACATCACTACTCATCACAATACTCCCTCACCCCTGTCATCACAATGTTCCATGACTCCTGTCATCACAATGCTACATGCACTTATTATCACAGTGTTCGATGACCCCTGACATCACAATGTTCCATAACCCCTGTCATCAAAATGCTCCATGACGCTTTTCATCAAAATGCTCCAGGACCCCTGACATCACAACGTTCCATAACCACTTTCATCAAAATGTTCCATGACAATTTTCATCAAATTTCTCCATGATCCTGTCATCACAATGCTCCCCGCCCTTCACAACAGAGTGCACCACACACTTGTCATCAAAATGCTCCATGACCTTTGTCATCACAAAGCTCCATGACCCTTGGCATCACAATGCTGCATGCCATTGTCATCACAATGCTCCATGAACACTCTCATCACATTGCTCCATGGCCTTGTCATCACAAAGCTCCATGACGCTTTTCCTCACAATGATCGATGTCCTTCTTATCACAATGCTCCATGTGCTTGTCATTACAATCCTGCATGACCCATGTATCTCAGTATTCCGTGCCCTTATCATCACAATGCTCCTTCCCCCTCTCATCACAATAATCCATGAAATTGTTCAGATGAATGCTCCATGTCCTTGTCATCACAAAGCTCCATTACCCCTGTCATAACAATGCTCCATGACCCCTGCCATCACAATGTTCCACAGCCTTGTCATCACAAGGCTCCATGACCCTTGTCATCACAATGCTCCACGGCCCCTGTAATCACAATGCTCCATGCCCTTGTCATCACAATGCCTCAAGACTGCTGTTATCACAATGCTCCATGCCCCTTTTCATCTCACTGGTCCATGAACCCTGTCATCAAAATGCACCATGCCCATCATCATAATGCTTCATGCTATTGTCATAACAATGAAATCAAAATGCTCTATGACCTCTGTCATCACAATGCACCAAACCCTTCTGATCACAATGTTCCATAACACTTGTCATCACAATGCCCCATGACGCTCGTCATCACAATTATCCATGGTCTTCTCATCACAATGCTCCATGACCTTTGTCATTACAATGCTCAATACCCTTGTCATCACAATGCTCCCTGACACTTGTCGTCAGTATGCTCCTTGAACCCTGTCATGACAAGGCTCCATGCCTTTTTCATCACAATGATCCATGCCGTTTTCATCACAGTGCTCCAAGACCCCTGTAATCACAATGCTCCATACCCTTGTCATCACAGTGCTCCGTGATGCATGTCATCAGAACGCTCCATGTCCTTCTCATCCCAATGCTCCATGCCCCTTTTCATCAGAATGCTCCATGAGACTTGTCATCACAAGGCTCCATGGTCTTCTTATCACAATGCTCCAGTACCTTGTCATCACAATGCTCCATGACCCCTGTCATCACAATACTCCATGAACATTTTCAGCCCAATGCTTCATGAACTTCTCATCACAATGCTCCATGATCCCTGCCATCACAATGCTCCAGGACCACTGTCATCACAACGCTCCATGAACCCTGACAACACAATGATCCGGGACTCTTGTGATCAAAATGCTCCATGACCCTTGTCATCACAATGATCCATGCCCTTCTCATCCCAATGCTCCATGACCACTCTAATTACAGTGCTCCTTGAGGCTTGTCATCACAGTGCTCCATGAAACTTGTCATCACAATGCTCCATGCCTTTGTCAGCAAATGCTACATAATCTTGTCATCACAATGCTCCATGCACTTGTCATCATAATCCTCCATGACCCTTGGGATCACATTGCTTCATGCCCTTGTCATCTCTCTCTTGCCTTTGTGGTTTTTACAGATTTTCAGATATCCTTTTTTACCGGTTGGAAGTGACAATTCTTTGTAGTGTGGATTTGCATTGTGCGCTTGCTTGATTGGCCAAAGAGGGTGTATGCGTTTTCTCCTGAATTCAGGAGAAAAGTCATACGCCCTTTTTGGCCAAGTGCATCATTGTCGAAGTTGTGATGCTTTTCCTGAGCTTTAAAGGCGATTCTAATTTACCTCTTGAAATATGTTTTGTGAAATTCTGCCTCATTTTCAAGTCCACTTCTTTGCCTTTCCTCAACAGATTTTTGGAATTGAGTAGTTCTTTATAACTGCAGGTTTGTGAATTTCTGTGCCCCTGAGCTCCAATTTTGAAATCCCATTTTTGTGAGCTGTCCGCAAATCCACAATATTGCTTCAGGACCTATACTGGTTCCAGGGGTGGCTATACTGGTTCCCTGCTCTTGGCTGAGGCTTTGGTTAATTCTTCTTCCTGAATGGGAAATTAGAGTGACATGTGCCCGTCCAAATGCCTTGATCTACTCTCTGATTGGTTCTCCCTCTTCCCTTTCATCCTCTGCACAATTAGCAAACTGTGCGAACCAGGAGGTTTTAGGGGTTGACTCTCCAAAGTTGGGAGATTGATAGTAAAGCAGTTGGAATGCCAAACTGGAGCACAAGGAGAGGAAAAATTAGGAGATTTTTAGAAACCTTTCGCCAAAACAGTGTGTTCATTCTCTAGGTTTCCCATACATGTTATAACTGTAGTGATATTCCCTTCTACCTGGAGATTTGGGACCCATGGAATGGTGGCATGCATTTCTACTTTAAAGGGTGTGCATTTTCTCTCCCAATCTCACCAGTCCTCTCATTCCCCGGTGTCCAGCCTTATGTCTCATCCAGCTGTCTTTGCAGATAGGGTCATTCCAGGTTTCATCAGAACCCCTGAAGGAATTGTGTAAGAATTTCGCTGTTATTTTGTTTTGTTTTTGAAATTCATTTTTATAATGGGGTTGAACTGATTTTCACGGACGTGTTTATGCCGGTCTAGACACAATTGATTCCCTTACAGAGACATATGAATACATAGGTTTTAAGATTTTTTACTAGTCAGATATATTCCTCTGTGTGGAATAGGGGTGTTGAGTCCCGTTCACTGAGGAAAGTGTAGGTCTTGTCTATTCTGTATTTGGTTTATGGAATGATACCTGTGCTAACATCAAACTCTGGTTTTATGCATCACCCCACCTCTACTTTACCCTTAAGCAGGCATAAGAGTGTTTTCTAAATGTGAGACTCTGTTCTCTTTCCTAATTCAGTTCATGTGTTGTGATGTTGACATTACCTCTATAAGTGATATCTTATGATTAGATTCTTTTTCTGTGTGACTTATTGCACTTAGAATCATCGTACCTTAATCCACTCATTATGCTGCTACTGGCCTTATGGCATTGATATCACGTCTGAGTGATATTCCGTTGTACAAAATTACCACAAGTTCTTTATGCATTTCTCTTTTTCCTGGCATATTTTATGTGTACCGAAGTGGAGGTTCTTGTATGCAGAGCAGCCCTAAATTTTGGGGTGCCTGTGTCTTCTTGATATTTAGTCTTCCCAAGTCATATGCCCATGAGTTGAAATCCCCTTTGCTCGGGGGCTTTGTATTTTAGATGTTTTAGGAAACAGCATACACTTCTTCAGAGTGGCTCTTGGATATTTATACCCCACCCATCAGCGTGACCAGGCTCCGTGTTCTCCATGGCCTCTCCTGCATTTCTGGTTTGTACACATTTTTTGGATGGCCTTTCTGAGCAGTGGAAATTGAGACTTCTTTGTTGAGCGGACTTGCATTTCCCGCTTGCTTGGTTGGCCAAAAACTCTGTATGTGTTTTTTTCCTGAAGATATTCACGAAGAAAACGCATACACCCTTTTGCCCAACTGCATCATTTTAGAAATTCTGCTGCTTTTCATATGCTTTAACTGTGAGTCCAATCTACCTTTTGAAATCTGTTTCCTGCAATTCTGCCGCTCATTCAGATCCTCTTCGTGCCTTACCTGAATATATTTTTGGATGTTGGTTATCATTTATATCTTTGCAGGTCTTTGAATTGTCTGCTCCTGAGCTCCATTTTTCAACTCGCATTTTTTGTGAGCTGGCCGCCAAACCATTGTATTGCTTCCGGCCCTATTCTGGTTCTGGGGAGGCAGGCTGTGCCTTTGGTTAATTATTCTTCCTAATGGGAAATTAGAGTGACACGTGCCTGTCAAAACTCCTACAGCTAGTCTCTCATTGTTTCCCCCTCTTCCCGTTTATCCTCTGCAGAAATTGCAAACTGTGTGAAACAGGAGGTTAAAGGTGCTGATTCTCCAAGTGGGGAGATTGTTAGTAATGTGGCTGGAATGGCGAACCCCAGCACCAGGAGATCAAAAATGAGGTGCATTTTAGACACCTTTCCTGAGCACACGGTGTACGTTCATCTTGGTTTTCCAGGCATGTTTTCGCTGTCAGAAGATTCCCTTGAACCTGCAGATTTGGGACCCATGGAATGGGTACCAGGCTGTATTACTTTAAAAGGTCTGCATTTCCTCACCCAGCCTCTCTAACATGTCTTAGAGTGCATAGGTTCCCGCCTTATATATCATCCTCCTGTGGGTCTACATGTGTTCAATCCATGTTACATCGTAGCCCTACAACAAAAGTTGTAAGAATTTTTGCCTGTCTCACTGTTTTTATACATATTTTTAAATTTATTTTTATATTGGTTACAGCTGATTTTCAAAGCTCTGTTTTTTGCTGCTGTGCATCCACTTGATTCATGTACTGTGAGACAACAATAAATTCTTTTTCAGATGCTTACCAGTCATATGTATTATTTTCCAGTGTCTTGAGTGGGCTGAGTGCAGTTCTTTGATGTACCGTGTAGACCTTGTCAGTTATTCAATTTGGTACTTGGAATGATATCTTTGCTAATTTCAACCTCCTGGATAATACCTCACCCTTCCCCACCTTTCCCATTTAGCAGCCTTATGTCTATTTTCTTCATATTTGACTATGTTTCTGTTTTGTAATTTATTTCATGTGTAGCCATTTTTGATTCCACCTTTAAGTGACATCTTATGATATGTGTCTTTTTCTTTCTGACATACGTCACTTAGAATGATCGTATGTATCTCCTCCAGAGTTGTTACAACTGGCCTTATTTCATTGATTTCTGGATGAGTAATATTCCACTCTTCATAAGTACCCCATCTCTTTTATCCATTTTATCCTTCCAGGGACATTTATTTTATATCCAAGTTGAGGCCCTTTTTTTTTTTTTTTTTTTTTTTTTTTTGCTGTACGCGGGCCTCTCACTGTTGTGGCCTCTCCCGTTGTGGAGCACAGGCTCCGGACGCACAGGCTCAGCGGCCATGGCTCACGGGCCCAGCCGCTCCGCGGCATGTGGGATCTTCCCAGACCGGGGCACGAACCCGCGTCCCCTGCATCGGCAGGCAGACTCCCAACCACTGCGCCACTAGGGAAGCCCCTGAGGCCCTTTTTAACAGAGAGGTGGTAAACGTTGGGGTGCCTGTTTTCTGTCGATTTTTGTTTTTCCCAAGGTATATGCTCATGAGTGCAAGTGCCCTATGCTCTGTAGCTCATTTTTTCGATGTTTTAGCAAACACAATAAACTTCTCCAGAGTGGCCGTTGGCAAATTACATTTGCACTATCAGCCTCACAGGGCTCCCTTTTCTCCTCACCCTGTCCTACATTTCCGGTGTTTACACTTTATGTGGATGGCCCTTCTGACTGATGTGAAGTGATACATTTTGTAGTATAGATTTCCAGTGCCCACCTGTTTGGTTGGATAAAATGTGTGTATGGCCTTTACTTGAATATATTCAGAAAAAAATGCATACGCCCTTTTTGGCCAACTGCATCATTGGTGATGTTCAGCCCCTTTTCTTTTGCTTTAATGGGGAGTCCTTTCCACCTCTTCAAATCTGTTTCCTGACAATCTCCCTTGCTTACAAGTCCTTTTCTCTGACTTACCTCAAGACATTTTTTGACAATAGATATTTTCAACTCTGCAGTTTCATGAATTTTAGTGCCCATGAGTTTCATTTTTCAACTTGTGTTTTTGGAAACTGGACACAAAACAGCGGGATTTCCTCTAGCCCTATTCTGTTTCCGTTGGCAATTCTAGCCTTTGATGAATTTGTCTTCCAGATTGGAAATTAGAGTGGCATGTGCCTGTCTGAACAACTAGGACTTGTCTCTAAATATTTCTCATGCTTCCGCTTCATCCTCCAGAGAAATTCCAAACTGTGTGCAACAAGATGTTGAACGGTGCTGATATCCCCAAGTGAGGAGATTGTTAGGAAAGATGCTGGAGGGGTGAACCCGAGCACCAGGCGATGAGGAGATGAGGTGCCTTTTCCAAACTGTTTCCGATCAAACGGTGTACCATCCTCTAGGTGTGACAGGCATGTTTTAGCCGTAGGAATGGTCCCGTGCATGTAAGGAGAGCACCAGGAATTTTTCCAAATCAGTGCCTCCCCGAACACCAAACTGGGGAATTTTTAAGCTACGGCTACACATATGTCCATTAAGGGCCTTGGGAAATAGGCAGAGTCCAAACTTTAGATGATTGAAATCTTCGGGATCAGAAGTGCTCACCATCGGCCTTGCTTAGTTTACATTTTATCTGTCATTGATAGATGATGTCAATAAAAATATCTATTCTTTTTCAGATTATTTCCCCTTATAGGTTATTGCAAAATATTCAGTGTAGTTCCCTGTGCTATACAGTAGTTCCTTGTTGATGATCTGTTTTATACATAGCAGTGTGTATGTGTTAATCCCAAACTGTTAATTTATCCCTTCTCCTACCTTTCCCCTTTGGTAATAATAAATTATAAGATTTTATACTTCTCAGAAATGGGGAAGCTGAAAGAGAGGTATCATTTTCAATGGAAAAGCATTCAAAACAAGATTGAAGCTTCAGCCAAGAGTATTCGATGTACATCCTTGGGAATAAATCACTTCATTTCTCTAATGTTGAACTGACAAATAAGACAGACGTCTTCACTGAACTTGCTTATAATAAAGTGATGGAAATATCAAATGTAAGTCTTAGAAACATCTTATTTTACCCGAGCCTTATACACTGTTCTATGTTAAGTACAGTTTGGCTCACACATCTGTTCATTGAAGTTACAATGTTCTCAATTTCTGTTACTGATCCTCCAGAGTCGACCCCAACAGGAGTCCCTGGGCCCAGTGTCAATGGAGCCAAAAGATCAAGACTGAGTTTGGTTCAGAAGCAAAGGAAACTTTATATTTTGAAAACAGAATGGAGAGGTGAGAGCGTGCACTCCCCCGCGGGCTGTGGGCTAGGCTGCTGTGTAGGGATCCCAGCAGCGTCAGCAGGAGGGAGGGGATGGAGCTCTCGAAGGCTGGGTTGGCTGCAGCTCAGGCTCT
The DNA here is from genome assembly GCF_949752795.1 of Hyperoodon ampullatus. Taxonomy (NCBI): domain Eukaryota; kingdom Metazoa; phylum Chordata; class Mammalia; order Artiodactyla; family Ziphiidae; genus Hyperoodon; species Hyperoodon ampullatus. The sequence goes on from NW_027641092.1 coordinate 3,106,273, forward strand.
ATGTCGCGGAGTCTGCATGGAACCCCACTAGCTGAGGTGTCAGCCCAGCCATTCTGCACTAGGAAATCGGGTCTGAAGTGCCGGGTGTGGGACCTCTGCATGTGGAACCCTAGGAGCACGTGAAATTAGACAAAGCACAAAGGAAAAACAGGTTAGACTTTATTTTATTGCCCAGGTTCTCTTTTTATCTCCCAGGAATTATTAATGAACGTTGCCGGTGATGAACACCTCCTCTGCTTTTTGTCCCGTTCCTCATTCTTGGGGTGCTGAGGGTGCAGACCCCTCTTTTGTAACTGCTTCATGCTGAGGTGGGAGCCCTCATACACGGGGGGAGGGGCAAAACTTCTCCCCAGCAGCCTCCAGGTGAGGTTGATTGTCCCAAGGCTTCCTGCCTCACTGCTCGTCCACCTGAGCACCAGCATTGTAAGTGTTATAGATTCGATTGACCTTTAAGGGTCCAGGAAAGACATGCACAGAGATGCTGCCGTGGCAGGTTTCACCCCACCCCACATTTGTTCAGCGACCTTAGGCTGACGGTTTTTGCCAGCCTAGATGCTCTGACCAGTAGTCTGTGCTTTCTTTAATTAGGTCCCTGAATTAATGTATAAACAGCACCATGTGTCAGAGCCCTGCCCGCTCAACTCCCAGACAGTCCAGGGTCAGTGGTGATCCAGGACCATGACGTCCACTGAGTCAACGGCCTTTTGAAGTAGCCAGCAGTCCAGCCGGTCATATTGGCCACCATCACCGTGGTTTCTGTAGGGTTTTCTATGGTGAAAGTGTGATATACGTTTCCCCCGCCAAGCTTATTAGCTCCCGTCTGGGTGCAGTAAGTCCTGGAAGCAGTAGTCTGCTCTTTTGGGGCACAGACTTGTTTTCTGAGAGAAACTCCAAGTCATGTGATGGTCACACGAGTCATCTTGGGGGCCCATTGCCCCCGTTTGTCTCTCTGGAGGTTGGATTTGGAGGGCCTCCTCACTCGAGGTCAGTGTGTCCACAGAGCGACCCCTGCAACTTCAGGGCATGATGGTGGTTAGGATCACCACGTGTGGTCCTTTTCCCTTAAGAGGGAGCTGGCCTTGTGGGCTGCTGATTTCCAGCTTTTTAGATACCCCAGTATCCTGGCCTGATGGGGCGGTGGGCAAAGCCCTTGGTGACCATAGTTTATCATACCTGAAGGGCATTCTTGTGTTGCTCCATTTCAAGTGGTCCCAGTTTTTGCACTAAGGCTCCAAGGGTGATTAACCTTTGAACGGGTATGTAAATGTCAAAGGGTTTAGCTAAATTAGGGAGTTCCTGGGCAAGGGCCTAAATTGACTGCTCTTTCCATTCTTGAAAGGCTGCTTCTGGATTCTATTAAAAAGGATCATCATCTTTTCGTGTCAGTGTTTCATGTAGAGGCCCAGCAATTAGACTGTAGTTAGGGATCCAGATGCAGAAAACCTTGGCCTCCCCAGGAACCCCTAAGCTGTCTTCTAGTTTTAGAAGAGGTAAGGCTGCAAATGGCTTCTTCCCTATCCTGGGATGCGTTTCTCCGAATATCTGTGAGAATGAAGCCCAGGCATGTCACCTTAGCCTGGGATATTTGAGCCTTTTTCTTGGACACCTTCTATCCTTTCTTGGCTAGGTAGTTCAGAGGCATCTTTAGTAGGCCTGGCGATCAGAATGTCATCTGCATATTGAAGGAGGGTTCCCTTTTACAGAGGTAGAACTTTTAGGTCTTTAGAGGACATTTCCCCAGTGATGCTGTGGGGATTTTTGAACCATTGGGGCAGGACGGCCCAGCATTATTGCTTTTGTTGCATGTTGTGTCCTGCCACTCACAAGCCAAAAATTCTTGTGTCTCTGAGATGATTGGAATACAGAAGAAGGCATCATTGAAGTCTAATACAGAATGCCATGGCCCGGTGTATGGTAGACTGACCAGCAGGGTGTAGGAAATTGGAGCTACTTGATGTATATCCTCGGTGGCTTCACTGACTGTCCTGATATCCTTTACCAGGTCTCCAGCAGCCCATGGGGCTCTCGTGGTCAGGCCAATCCCAGGATATGGAGCTCACCTGAGCTGCACCTCCACCCCCACAGCCCACGGGGCTCTCGTGGTCAAGTCACTCCCAGGGTATGGAGCTCACCTGTGCAGCTATCCAGCAGCCCATGGGGCTCTCATAGTCAGGCCCTTCCCAGGATATGGAGCTCCCTTTGGTCAGGTACCCCAGAAGAGCTGGAAACACAGGAACCGTGCACATAGCCCACCTTGCAGAGAACCCACAGCTCACCTGTCGCTCACAGCTGACACAGAACACCTCAGAGCAGGACTTGAACTAACAAACAGCAGCTCTGACAGGTCTGTGACCCCAGGGATCACTCTGTGCGGCCTCTCTCTGCCTGGTCTTCCAGACACTTCCACTGAAGCCAGGGCACCAGGCCTCTATCTCCACCCACCATCACTCCTCTCCCTGACACCTGGGTTCCTCTCATTAGGATAGGGTCTTCTTGAAGTTGTTTTCCACTCATGGACCAGATAAAATGATAAGAAAACAAGCCGCAGCTGCAGCCCCTTGTCTATCCTGACTCTCAAGAGCCCACACCTGTTCCTTGGACCTGGCCCGTTTAGCAAGGCTCATTTTCTGCAACTGTGAGCCCGTGAGGAGTGAGGATTGGCTGATTTGGGCAGCCTGACACTGCCTGCCAGCCCTCCCCAGGTGTGCCTGGGTTGAGATCAATATAAGCACCTCTCAAGTCAGCAAGAGCTCCTATAGCTGTGCCTGACGCCATATTCTCTGACCCGTCAGCAGTGTCGGGGCTGGGGTGGTGGGAGGGAGTGAGGGGCCATGGCTTTGTGGGTCGCCCAGTGTGAGTGGGGCTCTGCTGGACTTCCGGCAGGAGTTGCCAGGCTGCCACCTGCTAAAGAAGAGGATGTGTCACCCATACCTGCCGCTGGAATTTCTCCCCAGGCAGAGGTGAGGAAGTAAAAAAGCAGTGGGGGCCGTGGCAGGAGGGGTATCTCAGGCAGGGAAATGGAAAGCTTCCAGAAGAGCATCTGGGGCCAGGACCATCCTGGCTGACCTGGTGGCACCAAGTCGGCCTGCATGCTGTCGCTGCTGTGGCTCCACAGCCCTTCCTCTAGGCTTGCAAGTTCTTGTACATATTCAGGTGTTTTACCTGGAAAGGGTGGGAAGATTTCAGCTGCAGCAGGACTGGGGTACAGCTCACATTTACTCACAGACGCCTCGACATAGTCCCCCAGCTTTGCAATGAGGATGTTCCTTGTGGGGGGAGGTGCTGCTGACTGCATGGGAGATGATTTCTCACTTCTCAACAACTTAAGAATTTGTTACCACTGGAACAAGTGCCCTGATACGATTTTCCTCTGTATAAATAGTGGGTTCTGTTTTTTTTTTTTTTTTTCATTTTTTCTTTTTGGTTCAAGGTAGGTTTTATTTATTCCTCTTTTTCTTTAATTTAGAGATATAAACATGGAAATAATGCATTTATATAAAGACGTCTATATGAAGGGAAAAACTTTTTTTGTGTTTTATTTTATTAAATGTTATTTATTTATTTTTAATTTTTTAAAATTTATTTATTTCTTTTATACATTAGGTTCTTAATGGATATCTATGTTATACATATAAGTGTGCACATGTGAATCCCAGTCTCCCAATTCATCCCACCACCACCCTCCCATGGTGTTCCCCCCTTGGTGTCCATATGTTTGTTCTCTACATCTGTGTCTCTATCTCTGCCCTGCAAACCGGTTCATCTGTACCATTTTTTCTAGGTTCCACATATATGCATTAATATACAATATTTGTTTTTCTCTTTCTGACTTACTTCACTCTGTATGACAGTCTCTAGATCCATCAAGGTCTCTACAAATGACCCAATTTCATTCCTATGTATGGCTGAGTAATATTCCATTGTATATATGTACCACATCTTTATCCATTCGTCTGTGTGTGGGCACTTAGGTTGCTTTCATTACCTGGCTATTGTAAATAGTGCTGCAATGAACATTGTGGTGAATGTGTCTTTTTGATTTATGGTTTTCTCTGGGTATATGCGCAGTAGTGGGATTGCTGGATTATATGGTAATTCTATTTTTAGTTTTTTAAGGAACCTCCATTCTGTTCTCCATAGAGACTGTATCGATTTACATTCCCAACAATAGTGGAAGAAGGTTCCTTTTCTCCACACCCTCTCCAGCATTTGTTGTTTGTAGATTTTCTGATGATACCCATTCTAACAGGTGTGACGTGATACCTCATTGTAGTTTCGATTTCCATTTCTCTAATAATTAGTGATGTTGAACAGATTTTCATGTGCGTCTTGGCCATCTCTATGTCTTCTTGGAAGAAATGTCTATTTACATCTGCTTCCATTTTTGTATTGGGTTTTTCGTCTTATTAATGTTGACCTGCATGAGCCATTTATATATATTGGAGATTAATCATTTGTCCATTGATTCGTTTGCAAATATATTCTGCCATTCTGAGGGTTGTCTTTTCATCTTGTTTGTAGTTTCCTTTGCTTTGCAAAAGCTTTTACATTCATTAGGTCCCATCTGTTTAGCTTCTTTTTTTTTATTTCATTACTATAGGAGATGGATCAAAAAAAGATCTTGCTGTGATTTATGTCAGAGTATTCTTCGTAAGTTTTCCTCTCAGAGTTTTATACTGTCCAGTCTTACATTAAGGTTTCTAATCAATTTTGAATATATTTTTATGTATGGTGTTGGGGAGTGTTCTAATTTCATTCCTTTACATATAGCTGTCCATAATTGCCAGCACCACTGACTGAAGAAACTCTCTTTTCTCCATTGTAAAGTCTTGCCTCCTTTGTCATAGATTAGTTGAGCATAGGTGTGTAGGTTTATCCCTGGGCTTTCTTTTTTTTCTCCTTTTCCACCTTTATTGGAGTATAATTGCTTTACAATGGAGTGTTAGTTTCTGCTGTATAACAAAGTGAATCAGCTATACATATACAAATATCACCAGATCCCCTCCCTCTTGCATCTCCCTCCCACACTCCATATCCCACCCCTTTAGGTGGTCACAAAGCACCGAGCTGATCTCCCTGTTCTATGTGGCTGCTTCCCAGTAGCTATCAGTATTACATGTGGTAATGTATTTATGTCCATGCCACTCTCTCACTTCGTCCCATCTTACCCATCCCCCTTCCGGTGTCCTCAAGTCCTTTCCCTACGTCTTTGTCCTTAATCCTGTCCTGCCACTAGGGTCTTCAAAATCTTTTTTTTTTCCCTCAGTAGATTCCGTATATCTCTGTTAACATACATTATTTGTTTTTCCCTTTCTGACTTACTTCACTGTGTAGGACAGATTCTAAGTCCATCCACCTCAGTGCAAATAACTCAGTTTTGCTTCTTTTTATGGCTGAGTGATATTCCATTGTATATATGTGCCATATCTTCTTTATCCATTCATCTGTCGATGGACACTTAGGTTGTTTCCATGTACTGGCTATTGTAAATAGAGTTGCAATGAACATTTTTGTACATAACTCTTTTTGAATTACGGTTTTCACAAGGCAAATGCCCAGTAGTTGGATTTTTGTGTCGTATGGTACTTCTATTGTTAGTTATTTAAAGGAACCTCCGTACTGTTCTCCCTAGTGCCCATATCAATTTACATTCCCACCCACAGTGCAAGTGTGTTCCCTTTTCTCCAATAAAGGCCTCTCCAGCATTTATTGTTTTGTAGATTTTTTTGATGATTGCCACTCTGACTGCTGTGAGGTGATACCTCACGATAGTTTTGATTTGCAATTCTCTAATGATTAGTGATGTTCAGCATCCTTTCATGTGTTTCTTGGTAATCTGTATATCTTCTTTGGAGAAATGTCTATTTAGGTCTTCTGCCCGTTTTTGGATTGGGTTGTTTGTTTTTGTGATATTGAGCTACATGAGGTGCTTGTAAAGTTTGGAGATTAATCCTTTGTCAATTGCTTCATCTGAAAATATTTTCTCCCATTCTGAGGGTTGTTTTTGCATCTTGTTTATGTTTTCCTGTACTGTGTAAAAGCTTTAAGTTTCATTAGGTCCCATTTGTTGATTTCTGTTTTTATTTCCATTTCTCTAGGAGGTGGGTCAAAAAGGATCTTGCTGTGATTTATGTCATAGAGTGTTCTGCCTATGGTTTCCTCTAAGTGTTTTATAGTGTCTCGTCTTATATTTAGATCTCTAATCAATTTAGAGTTTATTTTTGTGTATGGTGTTATGGAGTGTTCTAGTTTCATTCTTTTATGTGTAGGGGTCCAGTTTTCCCAGCACCAATTACTGAAGAGACTGTCTTTTCTCCATTGTATATCCTTAGCTCCTTTGTCATAGGTGAGATAGGCATAGGTATGTAGGTTTTTCTCTGCACTTTCTGTCCTGTTCCATTGATCTGTGTTTATGCCAATCTGCATACACTTGATTCCATTATGGAGACATATAAATACATAGGTTTCAATATTATTACCAGTCAGATATATTCTTCTTCAGTGAATAGGGTGTTTTGTGTCCAGTTCAGTGAGAAAGGAGTAGGTGTTGTCTATTACATATTTGGTATATGGAATGGTATCTGTGCTAATTTCAAAGTCTGCTTTTACACATCACCCCACATCACCTTTCCCCTTAAGGATGCATAAGTGTGTTTTCTAAATGTGTAACTCTGTTCTCTTTTGAAATTCAGTTCATGTGTAGCCATGTTTACATTCCCTCTATAAGTGATATATTACAATAAGTTTCTTTTTCCTTGTGGCTCATTTCAATTAGCATCATCGTACCTAAAGCCACTCATTATGCTGCTATTGGCCTTATGACATTGATTTTATGTCTGAGTGACATTCCATTGTATATAAGTACCACAACATATTTATCCATTTTTTTCGCTTTCCTGGGATATTTAAAGTGTACCGAAGTCGAGGTTCTTGTAAACAGAGCAGCCCTAAACTTTGGGCTGGCTGTGTGTTGTGGATTTTTAGTTTTCCCATAATGCACGCCCATGAGTGGAAGTGTGCCATGCTCTGTAGCTCTGTTTTAGAAAACAACATACAGTTCTCCAGAGAGGCTGTTGGCAATTTACATCCTGTCCATCGGCATAACCAGGCTCCCTTTTCTCCATGGCCTGTCCTGTATTTGTTGTTTTTACACAATTTGCGGATGGCCCTTTTGACCGGAGGTAAGTGACACTTCTATGTAGTGTGGATTTGCAATGCCTGATGGCTTGCTTGGCCAAAAAGGGCGTATGCATTTTTTCCCGAATATATTCAAGAAAATACACATACTCCCTTTTCAGCCAAGGGCAACATTGTCGAAGATCTGTCGCTTTTCATGTGCTTTAAAGACGACTCCAATCTACCTCTTGAAATCTGTTTCCTTCAATTCTGCCTTGCTTTCAAATCCTCTTCACTGCCTTACCTCAATATATTTCTGGATGATAGTTGTCCTTTATAACTCTGCAAGTTTGTGAATTGTTGTGCCCCTGATTTCCATTTTTCAACTCGCTTATTTGTGAGCTGGCTGCAATACTGCAGGATGGCTTTAGGCCCTAGTCTGGTTCCGCGGGTTCAGGCTGAGCCTGTTTTTAATTCTTTTTCCTGATGGGAAACTAGAGAGATATGTGCCCATCCAAACTCCTACAGCTAATGTCTCATTTGTTTCCCCTCTTCCTGTTCATCCTCTGCACAATTTGCAAACTGTGCACAACAGGAGGGTAAAGGCAGTGACACTACAAGTGGGGAGATTTTTAGTAATGCAGATGGAATGGCGAAGCCGAGCACGAGGAAAGGAAAAATGAGGTACCTTTGAGAAAACTTTCCCGATTACACAGTGTACCATCCACTGGGTTTCCCATGCATGTTTTAACTGTAGGAAGATTCCCTTAAACATGGAGAGTTGGGGCCACTAGAATGGGTAGCACACAGTATTGCTGTAAGTGGTGTTCTTTTGCTCACACAACCTCAGCAATCTTGTCAGACCCAAGTGTCCAGTCTTATGTCTCATCCAGCTGTGGGTGTAAAGGTGGTCAATCCAGGTTGCATTACAGGCCCTGAACGTAATTTTTAAGACATTCTCTCTGTTTCGCTGTTTTTGCATTTTGCTTTTGAAATTTATTTTTATAAGGGGGTTTAGCTGAATTTCAGTGCTGTGTTCATGCCATTATACACACACATGATTCCTTTATGGAGACATGAGAATACATATGTTTTAAAATTGTTACTAGTCAGATATATTCCTCTGCAATGAATAGGGGTTGTTGAGTCCAGTTCATTGTGCCGGGAGTAGGTGCTGTCTATTACATACTTGATTTATGGAACGGTATCTCTGCTAATTTTGGACTGTATATTTATGTATCACCCCACCTCGCCTTTCCCCTTAATCAGGCAGAAGTTTGTTTTCTAAATGTGTGACTCTGTTGTGTTTGTAATTCAATTCATGTGTAGCCATGGGCATATTCCCGCTATGAATGATAGCTTATGATAATTTCCATTATTCTGTTCTCTTTCCTGAGTTCATGTGTAGCCACGTTTCCAGGACCTTCATAAGTGATATCTTATGATAAGTTTCTTTTTCTCTGTGACTTATTTCACTTAGAATCATCGTACCTGAATCCACTTATTTGGCTGCTACTGGCCTTATGACATTGATTTCATGGCTGAGGGATATTCCATCATACGTATGTAACACAATTTCTTGAACCATTTTTGTCTTTCCTGGGATATTTAAGGTGTACCCAAGTTGAGGTTCTTGTAAGCAGTGCAGCCCTAAATTTTGAGGTGGCTCTGTCTTATTGATATTCAGTTTTCCCAAGGTATATTCCCTAGACAGGAAGTGCCCTTGGCTCTGTAGCTCTGTTGTTTACTTGTTTTAGGGAACACAATGCACTCCTCCAGAGACGAAGTTGGCAATTTACATCCAGCCAATCAGCATAACTAGGCTCCGTCTTCTCCAGGGCCTGTCTTGCCTTTCTAGCTTTTACACATTTTGCAGATGTCCCTTTTGACTGGTGATAAGTGATACTTCTTTGTAGTGCAGATTTGCATTGCCCGCTTGCTTGGCCAGAAATGGCATATGAGATTTCTCCTGAATATATTCAGGAGAAAACGCATACACCCTTTTGGCCAAGTGCATCATGGTCGAAGTTGTGCCCCTCTTCCTGTGCTTTAAAGGAGATTCCAATGTACCTCTTGAAATCTGTTTCCTGCTATTCTGTCTCGCTTTAAAGTCCACCTCGTTGCCTTCCCTCAACAGATTTTTGGACGATAGTTGTCCTTTATTACTCTGCCAGTTTTTGAATTATTGTGCCCCTGAGCTCGATTTATCAACTCGTTTTTTGTGAGCTGACCACAAGTCCAAAATTTTGGTTCATGACCTATACTGTTTCCCGGCGGGTGGCTGAGACTTTGGTTAATTCTTCTTCCTGCCGGGAAATTAGAGAGATATGTGCCCGTCCAAATGCCTAACAGCTACTCTCTCATTGGTTCTCCCTCTTCCCTTTCATCCTCTGCCAAATTGGCAAGCTGTGCGAACCAGGAGGTTAAAGGGGATGTCTCTCCAAGTTGGGAGATTGAGAGTAAATGAGTTGGAAAGTCAAACAGGAGCACCAGGAGAGGGAGTGTTAGTTGAGTTTTAGAAACTTTTTGTATTCAGAGTGTGTCCATTCTCTAGGTTTCCCATACATGTTATAGTTGTAGTAATATTCCCTTCAACCTGGAGAGTTGGGACCCTTGGAATATGTGCCACACATTATTGCTTTAAATGGTCTGCATTTGCTCACCGAATGTCACCAATACTCTCAGTCCCAAGTGTCCAGCCTTATGCCACATCCAGCTGTCGTTGTAGATAGGTTCATTCCAGGTTTCATCAGAGCCCCTGAAGGAATTGTATAGTATTTCCCTGTTTTTTTGTTTTGTTTTTGAAATTCCTTTTTATAGTGGGTTTGAGCGATTCTCACTGCCATGTTTATGCCAGTCTAGACACACTTGATTCCCTTACGGAGACATATCAATACATAGGTTTTAAGATTCTTACTAATCAGATATATTCCTCTGCGGGAAATATGGGGTTTGGAGTCCCTTTCACTGAGGAAGGTGTAGGTCTTGCCTATTCCGTAGTTGGTTTTTGGAACAGTACCTGTACTAATATCAAACTCTGGTTTTATGCATCACCCCACCTCTCTTTCTACCTTGAGCAGGCATAAGATTTTTTTCTAAATGTGAGACTCTGCTCTCTTTCCTAACTCAGTTCATGTGTAGCCATGTTAACAGGACCTTAATAAGTGATATCTTATGATAAGTTTCTTTTTCTCTGTGACTTATTTCACTTAGAATCATCGTACCAGAATCCACTCATTTTGCCAATACTGTTCTTATGACATTGATTTCTTGGCTGAGGGCTATACCATCGTACGTAAGTAACACAATTTCTTGAACCATTTTTGTATTTCCTGGGATATTTAAGGTGTACCCAAGTTGAGGTTCTTGTAAAGAGTGCAGCCATAAATTTTGTGGTAGATCTGTCTTATTGATTTTCAGTTTTCCCAAGGTATATTCCCTAGACTGGAAGTGCCCTTGCCTCTGTAGCTCTGTTGTTTACTTGTTTTAGGGAACACAATGTACTCCTCCAGAGAGGCAGTTGGCAATTTACATCCTGCCCATCAGCATAACTAGGCTCCCTCTTCTCCAGAGCCTGTCTTGCCTTTCTGGTTTTTACACATTTTGCAGATGTCCCTTTTGACCGCTGAGAAGTGATACTTCTTTGTACTGCAGAATTGCATTGCCCGCCTGCTTCCTTGGCCAAAAAGGGCGTATGTGTTTCCCCATGATTATATTCAGGAGGAAACGCATACGCCCTTTTTGGGCAAGTGCATCATGGTCGAAATTGTGCCCCTCTTCCTGTGCTTTAAAGGCGATTCCAATGTACCTCTTGAAATCTGTTTCCTGCTATTCTGCCTCCCTTTCAAGTTCGCCTCGTTACCTTCCCTCAACAGATTTTTGGATGATAGTTGCCCTTTATTAATCTGCTAGTTTGTGAAATGCTGTGCCCATGAGCTCCATTTTTCAACTCGTTTTTTGTGAGCTGACCGCAAGTCCAAAATTTTGCTTCAGGATCTATACTGGTTCCCATCGGGTGGCTGAGACTTTTGTTAATTCTCCTTTCTGCCGGGGAATTAGAGTTACATGTGCCCGTCCAAATGCCTAACAGCTACTCTCTCATTGGTTCTCCATCTTTCCTTTCATCCTCTGCCTAATTTGCAACCTGTGAGAACCAGGAGGTTAAAGTGGTTGTCTCTCCAAGTTGGGAGATTGATAGGAAAGCAGTTGGAAATTCAATCCTAAGCACCAGGAGTGGGACGATTAGTTGAGTTTTAGAAACCATTCGTATTCACAGTGTGTCCATTCTCTTGGTTTCCCGTACATGTTATAGCTGGAGTAATATTCCCTTCAACCTGGAGAGTTGTGATCCTTGGAATGTGTGCCAAGCATTATTGCTTTAAATGGTCTGCTTTTGCTGACCCAATCTCACCAATCCTTTCAGTCCCAAGTTTCCAACCTTATGCCACATCCAGCTGTCATTGTAGATAGGGTCATTCCAGGTTTCGTCAGAGCCACTGAAGGAATTGTATAGAATTTCTCTATTTTTTTGTTTGGTTTTTGAAATTCCTTTTTATAGTGGGTTTGAGCTGATTCTCACTGCCATGTTAATGCCAGTCTAGACACACTTCATTCCCTTACGGAGACATATCAATACATAGGTTTTAAGATTCTTACTAGTCAGATATATTCCTCTGCAGGAAATATGGGGTTTTGAATCCCTTTCACTGACGAAGGTGTAGGACTTGTATAATCCGTAGTTGGTTTTTGGAACGGTACCTGTACTAATATCAAACTCTGGTTTTATGCATCACCTCACCTCTCCTTCCACCTTAGGCAGGCATAAGAATATTTTCTAAATGTGAGACTCTGTTGTCTTTCCTAACTCAGTTCATGTGTAGCCATGTTTACAGGACCTTCATAAGTGATATCTTATGATAAGTTACTTTTTCTCTGTGACTTATTTCACTTAGAATCATCATACCTGTATCCACTCATTTTGCTGCTACTGGCCTTATGACATTGATTTCATGTCTGAGGGATATTCCATCGTACTATAGTAACACAATTTCTTGAACCATTTTTGTCTTTCCTCGGATATTTAAGGTGTACCCAAGTTGAGGTTCTTGTAAGCAGTGCAGCCCTAAATTTTAGGGTGGCTGTGCCTTATTGAATTTCAGTTTTCCCAAGGTATATTCCCTAGACTGGAAGTGCCCTTGGCTCCTTAGCTCTGTTTTTTACCTGTTTTAGGGAACACAATGCACTCCTCCAGAGAGGGAGTTCCAATCTACTTCCCGCCCATCAGCATAACAAGGCTCCCTGTTCTCTTGGGCCTGTCTTGCCTTTCTGGTTTTTACACATTTTGCGGATGTCCATTTTGACCGGTGGGAAGTGATACTTCTTTGTAGCGGAGATTTGTATTGCTGGCTTGCTTGCTTGGCCAAAAAGGGCATATGCTTTTTCTCTTGAATATATTCAGGAGAAAACGCATAAACCGTTTTCGGCCAAGTGCATCTATTTCGAAGTTGTGCCCCTCTTCCTGTGCTTTGAATGCGATTCCAATGTACCTCTTGAAATCTCTTTCCTGCTATTCGGGCTCGCATTCGGGTCCACCTCGTTGGCTTCCCCCAACAGATTTTTGGACTATATTTGCCCTTTAGTACTCTGCCAGTTTGTGAATTGCTGTGCCCCTGAGCTCCATTTTTCATCTCATTTTTTTGTGAGCTGACCACAAGTCTAAACTTTTGGTTCAGTACCTATAGAGGTTCCCAGTGGGTGGCTGAGAATTTGATTAATTCTTCTTCCTGCTGCGAAATTAGAGTGGCATGTGCCCGTCCAAATGCCTAACAGCTATTCTCTCATTGGTTCTCCATCTTTCCTTTCATTCTCTGCCAATTTGGCAACCTGTGAGAAGCAGGAGGTTAAAGGGTCTGTCTCTCCAAGCTGGGAGATTGATAATAAAGCAGTTGGAAATTCAAACCGGAGCACCATAAGAGGGAACCTTAGTTGACTTTTAAAAACCTTTCGTATTCACAGTGTGTCCATTCTCTAGTTTTCCCGTACATGATATAGCTGTAGTAATATTCCCTTCAACCTGGAGAGTTGGGACCTTTGGAATGTGTGCCACGCATTATTGCTTTAAATGGTCTGCATTTGCTCACTGAATCTCACCAAACCTCTCAGTCCCAAGTGTCCAGGCTTATGCCACATCCAGCTGTCCTTGTAGATAAGGTCATTCCAGGTTTCATCAGAACCCCTGTTGGAATTGTAAAGATTTTCACTGTTTTTTTGTTTTGTTTTTGAAATTCCTTTTTATAGTGGGTTTGAGCTGATTCTCAATGCCATGTTTATGCCAGTCTAGACCCACTTCATTCCCTTACGGAGACATATCAATACATAGGTTTTAAGATTCTTACTAGTCAGATATATTCCTCTGCGGGAAATATGGGGTTTGGAGTCCCTTTCACTGAGGAAGGTGTAGGTCCTGTCTATTCCATATTTGGTTTTTGGAACGGTAGCTGTACGAATATCAAACTCTGGTTTTATGCATCACCCCTCCGCTCCTTTCCCCTTAAGCAGGCATAAGGGTGTTTTCCAAACGTGAGACTCTGTTCTCTTTCCTAACTCACTTCATGTGTATCCAAGTTTACAGGACCTTCATAAGTGATATCTTATTATAAGTTTCTTTTTCTCTGTGACTTATTTCACTTATAATAATCGTACCTGTACCCACTCATTTTCCTGCTACTGGCCTTATTACATTGATTTCATGGCTGAGGGATATTCCATCGTACGTAAGTACAATTTCTTTAACCAATTTTGTCTTTCCTGGGATATTTAAGGTATACCCAAGTTGAGGTTCTTGTAAGCAGTTCAGCCCTAAATTTTCTAGTGGCTCCTTCTTATTGATTTTCAGTTTTCCCAAGGTACATTCCCTATACTGGAAGTGCCCTTGGCACTGTAGCTGTGTTGTTTACTTGTTTTAGGGAACACAATGCACTCCCCCATAGAGGAAGTTGGAAATTTACATCCCGCCCATCAGCATAACTTGTGCAGCTCCCCAGCAGCCCTTGGGGCTCTCATAGTACGGCCCTTCCAAGGATATGGAGCTCCCTTTGGGCAGGTACCCCAGAAGGGCTGGAAACACAGGAACCGTGCACATAGCCCACCTTGCAGAGAACCCCCAGCTCACCTGTCACTCACAGCTGACACAGAACACCCCAGAGCAGGACTTGAACTAACAAACAGCAGCTCTGACAGGTCTGTGACCCCAGGTATCACTCTGTGCGGCCTCTCTCTGCCTGGTCTTCCAGACACTTCCACTGCAGCCAGGGCACCAGGCCTCTATCTCCACCCACCATCACTCCTCTCCCTGACTCCTGGGTTCCTCTCATTAGGATAGGGTCTTCTTGAAGTTGTTTTCCACTCATGGACCAGATAAAATGATAAGAAAACAAGCCGCAGCTGCAGCCCCTTGTCTATCCTGACTCTCAAGAGCCCACACCTGTTCGTTGGGCCTGGCCCATTTAGCAAGGTTCATTTTCTGCAACTGTTAGACCCTGAGGTGTGAGGATTGCCTGATTTGGGCAGCCTGACACTGCCTGCCAGCCCTCCCCAGGTGTGCCTGGGTTGAGATCAATATAAGCACCTCTCCAGTCAGCAAGAGCTCCTGTAGCTGTGCCTGACACCATATTCTCTGCCCCGTCAGCAGTGTCGGGGCTGGGGTGGTGGGAGGGAGTGAGGTGCCGTGGCTTTATGGGTGGCCCAGTGTGAGTGGGGCTCTGCTGGACATCCGGCAGGAGTTGCCAGGCTGCCACCTGCTAAAGAAGAGAATGTGTCACCCATACCTGCCGCTGGAATTTCTCCCCAGGCAGAGGTGAGGAAGTAAAAAAGCAGTGGGGGCCGTGGCAGGAGGGGTATCTCAGGCAGGGAAATGGAAAGCTTCCAGAAGAGCATCTGGGGCCAGGACCATCCTGGATGGCCTGCTGGCACCAAGTCGGCCTGCATGCTGTCGCTGCTGTGGCTCCACAGCCCTTCCTCTAGGCTTGCAAGTTCTTGTACATATTCAGGTGTTTTACCTGGAAAGGGTGGGAAGATTTCAGCTGCAGCAGGACTGGGGTACAGCTCACATTTACTCACAGACGCCTCGACATAGTCCCCCAGCTTTGCAATGAGGATGCTCCTTGTGTGCGGGAGCGCTGCTGACTGCATGGGAGATGATTTCTCACTTCTCACCAACTTAAGAATTTGTTACCACTGGAACAAGTGCCCTGATACGATTTTCCTCTGTATAAATAGTGGGTACTGTTTTTTTTTTTTTCCTTTTTTCTTTTTGGTTCAAGGTAGGTTTTATTTATTCCTCTTTTTTTTTAATTTAGAGATATAAACATGGAAATAATGCATTTATATAAAGACGTCTATATGAAGGGAAAAACATTTTTTCTGTTTTATTTTATTAAATGTTATTTATTTATTTTTAATTTTTTTTTAATTTATTTATTACTTTTATACATTAGGTTCTTATTGGATATCTATGTTATACATATAAGTGTGCACATGTGAATCCCAGTCTCCCAATTCATCCCACCACCACCCTCCCATGGTGTTCCCCCCTTGGTGTCCATATGTTTGTTCTCTACATCTGTGTCTCTATCTCTGCCCTGCAAACCGGTTCATCTGTACCATTTTTCTAGGTTCCACATATATGCATTAATATACAATATTTGTTTTTCTCTTTCTGACTTACTTCACTCTGTATGACAGTCTCTAGATCCATCGAGGTCTCTACAAATGACCCAATTTCATTCCTATGTATGGCTGAGTAATATTCCATTGTATATATGTACCACATCTTTATCCATTCGTCTGTCTGTGGACACTTAGGTTGCTTTCATTACCTGGCTATTGTAAATAGTGCTGCAATGAACATTGTGGTGAAAGTGTCTTTTTGATTTATGGTTTTCTCTGGGTATATGCGCAGTAGTGGGATTGCTGGATTATATGGTAATTCTATTTTTAGTTTTTTAAGGAACCTCCATTCTGTTCTCCATAGAGACTGTATCGATTTACATTCCCAACAATAGTGGAAGAAGGTTCCTTTTCTCCACACCCTCTCCAGCATTTGTTGTTTGTAGATTTTCTGATGATGCCCATTCTAACAGGTGTGACGTGATACCTCATTGTAGTTTCGATTTCCATTTCTCTAATAATTAGTGATGTTGAGCAGATTTTCATGTGCGTCTTGGCCATCTCTATGTCTTCTTGGAAGAAATGTCTATTTACATCTGCTTCCATTTTTGTATTGGGTTTTTTGTCTTATTAATGTTGACCTGCATGAGCTGTTTATATATATTGGAGATTAATCATTTGTCCATTGATTCGTTTGCAAATATATTCTGCCATTCTGAGGGTTGTCTTTTCATCTTGTTTGTAGTTTCCTTTGCTTTGCAAAAGCTTTTACGTTTATTAGGTCCCATCTGTTTAGCTTCTTTTTTTTTTATTTCATTACTATAGGAGATGGATCAAAAAAAGATCTTGCTGTGATTTATGTCAGAGTATTCTTCGTAAGTTTTCCTCTCAGAGTTTTGTACTGTCCGGTCTTACATTAAGGTTTCTAATCGATTTTGAATATATTTTTATGTATGGTGTTAGGGAGTGTTCTAATTTCATTTTTTACATATAGCTGTCCATAATTCCCAGCACCACTGACTGAAGAAACTCTCTTTTCTCCATTGTAAAGTCTTGCCTCCTTTGTCATAGATTAGTTGAGCATAGGTGTGTAGGTTTATCCCTGGGCTTTCTTTTTTTTTTCCTTTTCCACCTTTATTGGAGTATAATTGCTTTACAATGGAGTGTTAGTTTCTGCTGTATAACAAAGTGAATCAGCTATACATATACAAATATCACCAGATCCCCTCCCTCTTGCATCTCCCTCCCACACTCCATATCCCACCCCTTTAGGTGGTCACAAAGCACCGAGCTGATCTCCCTGTTCTATGTGGCTGCTTCCCAGTAGCTATCAGTATTACATGTGGTAATGTATTTATGTCCATGCCACTCTCTCACTTCGTCCCATCTTACCCATCCCCCTTCCGGTGTCCTCAAGTCCTTTCCCAACGTCTGTGTCCTTAATCCTGTCCTGCCACTAGGGTCTTCAAAATCTTTTTTTTTTCCTCATTAGATTCCGTATATCTCTGTTAACATACATTATTTGTTTTTCCCTTTCTGACTTACTTCACTGTGTAGGACAGATTCTAAGTCCATCCACCTCAGTGCAAATAACTCAGTTTTGCTTCTTTTTATGGCTGAGTGATATTCCATTGTATATATGTGCCATATCTTCTTTATCCATTCATCTGCCGATGGACACTTAGGTTGCTTCCATGTCCTGGCTATTGTAAATAGAGTTGCAATGAACATTTTTGTACATAACTCTTTTTGAATTATGGTTTTCACAAGGCAAAAGCCCAGTAGTTGGATTGTTGTGTCGTATGGTACTTCTATTGTTAGTTATTTAAAGGAACCTCCGTACTGTTCTCCCTAGTTCCCATATCAATTTACATTCCCACCCACAGTGCAAGTGTGTTCCCTTTTCTCCAATAAAGGCCTCTCCAGCATTTATTGTTTTGTAGATTTTTTTGATGATTGCCACTCTGACTGCTGTGAGGTGATAGCTCACGGTAGTTTTGATTTGCATTTCTCTAATGATTAGTGATGTTCAGCATCCTTTCATGTGTTTCTTGGTAATCTGTATATCTTCTTTGGAGAAATGTCTATTTAGGTCTTCTGCCCGTTTTTGGATTGGGTTGTTTGTTTTTGTGATATTGAGCTACATGAGGTGCTTGTAAAATTTGGAGATTAATCCATTGTCACTTGCTTCATATGAAAATATTTTCTCCCATTCTGAGGGTTGTTTTTGCATCTTGTTTATGTTTTCCTGTACTGTGTAAAAGCTTTTAAGTTTCATTAGGTCCCATTTGTTGATTTCTGTTTTTATTTCAATTTCTCTAGGAGGTGGGTCAAAAAGGATCTTGCTGTGATTTATGTCATAGAGTGTTCTGCCTATGGTTTCCTCTAAGTGTTTTATAGTGTCTCGTCTTATATTTAGATCTCTGATCAATTTAGAGTTTATTTTTGTGTATGGTGTTATGGAGTGTTCTAGTTTCATTCTTTTATGTGTAGGGGTCCAGTTTTCCCAGCACCAATTACTGAAGAGACTGTCTTTTCTCCATTGTATATCCTTAGCTCCTTTGTCATAGGTGAGATAGGCATAGGTATGTAGGTTTTTCTCTGCACTTTCTGTCCTGTTCCATTGATCTGTGTTTATGCCAATCTGCATACACTTGATTCCATTATGGAGACATATAATTACATAGGTTTCAACATTATTACCAGTCAGATATATTCCTCTTCAGTGAATAGGGTGTTTTGTGTCCAGTTCATTGAGAAAGGAGTAGGTCTTGTCTATTACATATATGGTATATGGAAGGGTATCTGTGCTAATTTCAAAGTCTGCTTTTACACATCACCCCACATCACCTTTCCCCTTAAGGAGGCATAAGTGTGTTTTCTAAATGTGTAACTCTGTTCTCTTTTGAAATTCAGTTCATGTGTAGCCATGTTTACATTCCCTCTATAAGTGATATATTACAATAAGTTTCTTTTTCTTTGTGGCTCATTTCAATTAGCATCATCGTACCTAAAGCCACTCATTATGCTGCTATTGGCCTTATGACATTGATTTTATGTCTGAGTGACATTCCATTGTATATAAGTACCACAACATATTTATCCATTTTTTTTCGCTTTCCTGGGATATTTAAAGTGTACCGAAGTCGAGGTTCTTGTAAACAGAGCAGCCCTAAACTTTGGGCTGGCTGTGTGTTGTGGATTTTTAGTTTTCCCATAATGCACGCCCATGAGTGGAAGTGTGCCATGCTCTGTAGCTCTGTTTTAGAAAACAACATACAGTTCTCCAGAGAGGCTGTTGGCAATTTACATCCTGTCCATCGGCATAACCAGGCTCCCTTTTCTCCATGGCCTGTCCTGTATTTGTTGTTTTTACACAATTTGCGGATGGCCCTTTTGACCGGAGGTAAGTGACACTTCTATGTAGTGTGGATTTGCAATGCCTGATGGCTTGCTTGGCCAAAAAGGGCGTATGCATTTTTTCCCGAATATATTCAAGAAAATACACATACTCCCTTTTCAGCCAAGGGCAACATTGTCGAAGATCTGTCGCTTTTCATGTGCTTTAAAGACGACTCCAATCTACCTCTTGAAATCTGTTTCCTTCAATTCTGCCTTGCTTTCAAATCCTCTTCACTGCCTTACCTCAATATATTTCTGGATGATAGTTGTCCTTTATAACTCTGCAAGTTTGTGAATTGCTGTGCCCCTGATTTCCATTTTTCAACTCGCTTATTTGTGAGCTGGCTGCAATACTGCAGGATGGCTTTAGGCCCTAGTCTGGTTCCACGGTTTCAGGCTGTGCCTGTTTTTAATTCTTTTTCCTGATGGGAAACTAGAGAGATATGTGCCCATCCAAACTCCTACAGCTAATGTCTCATTTGTTTCCCCTCTTCCTGTTCATCCTCTGCACAATTTGCAAACTGTGCACAACAGGAGGGTAAAGGCAGTGACACTCCAAGTGGGGAGATTTTTAGTAATGCAGATGGAATGGCGAAGCCGAGCACGAGGAAAGGAAAAATGAGGTACCTTGGAGAAAACTTTCCCGATTACACAGTGTACCATCCACTGGGTTTCCCATGCATGTTTTAACTGTAGGAAGATTCCCTTAAACATGGAGAGTTGGGGCCACTAGAATGGGTAGCACACAGTATTGCTGTAAGTGGTGTTCTTTTGCTCACACAACCTCAGCAATCTTGTCAGACCCAAGTGTCCAGTCTTATGTCTCATCCAGCTGTGGGTGTAAAGGTGGTCAATCCAGGTTGCATTACAGGCCCTGAACGTAATTTTTAAGACATTCTCTCTGTTTCGCTGTTTTTGCATTTTGCTTTTGAAATTTATTTTTATAAGGGGGTTTAGCTGAATTTCAGTGCTGTGTTCATGCCATTATACACACACATGATTCCTTTATGGAGACATGAGAATACATATGTTTTAAAATTGTTACTAGTCAGATATATTCCTCTGCAATGAATAGGGGTTGTTGAGTCCAGTTCATTGTGCCGGGAGTAGGTGCTGTCTATTACATACTTGATTTATGGAACGGTATCTCTGCTAATTTTGGACTGTATATTTATGTATCACCCCACCTCGCCTTTCCCCTTAATCAGGCAGAAGTTTGTTTTCTAAATGTGTGACTCTGTTGTGTTTGTAATTCAATTCATGTGTAGCCATGGGCATATTCCCGCTATGAATGATAGCTTATGATAATTTCCATTATTCTGTTCTCTCTCCTAACTGAGTTCATGTGTAGCCACGTTTCCAGGACCTTCATAAGTGATATCTTATGATAAGTTTCTTTTTCTCTGTGACTTATTTCACTTAGAATCATCGTACCTGAATCCACTTATTTGGCTGCTACTGGCCTTATGACATTGATTTCATGGCTGAGGGATATTCCATCATACGTAAGTAACACAATTTCTTGAACCATTTTTGTCTTTCCTGGGATATTTAAGGTGTACCCAAGTTGAGGTTCTTGTAAGCAGTGCAGCCCTAAATTTTGAGGTGGCTCTGTCTTATTGATATTCAGTTTTCCCAAGGTATATTCCCTAGACAGGAAGTGCCCTTGGCTCTGTAGCTCTGTTGTTTACTTGTTTTAGGGAACACAATGCACTCCTCCAGAGACGAAGTTGGCAATTTACATCCAGCCAATCAGCATAACTAGGCTCCCTCTTCTCCAGGGCCTGTCTTGCCTTTCTAGTTTTTACACATTTTGCGGATGTCCCTTTTGACTGGTGATAAGTGATACTTCTTTGTAGTGCAGATTTGCATTGCCCGCTTGCTTGGCCGGAAATGGCATATGAGTTTTCTCCTGAATATATTCAGGAGAAAACGCATACACCCTTTTGGCCAAGTGCATCATGGTCGAAGTTGTGCCCCTCTTCCTGTGCTTTAAAGGAGATTCCAATGTACCTCTTGAAATCTGTTTCCTGCTATTCTGTCGCGCTTTAAAGTCCACCTCGTTGCCTTCCCTCAACAGATTTTTGGACGATAGTTGTCCTTTATTACTCTGCCAGTTTTTGAATTATTGTGCCCCTGAGCTCGATTTATCAACTCGTTTTTTGTGAGCTGACCACAAGTCCAAAATTTTAGTTCATGACCTATACTGTTTCCGGGCGGGTGGCTGAGACTTTGGTTAATTCTTCTTCCTGCCGGGAAATTAGAGAGATATGTGCCCGTCCAAATGCCTAACAGCTACTCTCTCATTGGTTCTCCCTCTTCCCTTTCATCCTCTGTCAAATTGGCAAGCTGTGCGAACCAGGAGGTTAAAGGGGATGTCTCTCCAAGTTGGGAGATTGAGAGTAAATGAGTTGGAAAGTCAAACAGGAGCACCAGGAGAGGGACGGTTAGTTGAGTTTTAGAAACTTTTTGTATTCAGAGTGTGTCCATTCTCTAGGTTTCCCATACATGTTATAGTTGTAGTAATATTCCCTTCAACCTGGAGAGTTGGGACCCTTGGAATGTGTGCCATGCATTATTGCTTTTAATGGTCTGCATTTGCTCACCGAATGTCACCAATACTCTCAGTCCCAAGTGTCCAGCCTTATGCCACATCCAGCTGTCATTGTAGATAGGTTCATTCCAGGTTTCATCAGAGCCCCTGAAGGAATTTTAAAGAATTTCCCTGTTTTTTTGTTTTGTTTTTGAAATTCCTTTTTATAGTGGGTTTTAGCTGATTCTCACTGCCATGTTTATGCAACTCTAGACACACTTGATTCCCTTACGGAGACATATCAATACATAGGTTTTAAGATTGTTACTAATCAGATATATTCCTCTGCGGGAAATATGGGGTTTGGAGTCCCCTTCACTGAGGAAAGTGTAGGTCTTGACTATTCCGTAGTTGGTTTTTGGAACAGTACCTGTACTAATATCAAACTCTGGTTTTATGCATCACCCCACCTCTCTTTCTACCTTGAGCAGGCATAAGAGTTTTTTCTAAATGTGAGACTCTGCTCTCTTTCCTAACTCAGTTCATGTGTAGCCATGTTAACAGGACCTTAATAAGTGATATCTTATGATAAGTTTCTTTTTCTCTGTGACTTATTTCACTTAGAATCATCGTACCTGAATCCACTCATTTTGCCACTACTGGCCTTATGATATTGATTTCTTGGCTGAGCGGTATTCCATCGTACGTAAGTAACACAATTTCTTGAACCATTTTTGTATTTCCTGGGATATTTAAGGTGTACCCAAGTTGAGGTTCTTGTAAAGAGTGCAGCCATAAATTTTGTGGTAGCTCTGTCTTATTGATTTTCAGTTTTCCCAAGGTATATTCCCTATACTGGAAGTGCCCTTGCCTCTGTAGCTCTGTTGTTTACTTGTTTTAGGGAACACAATGCACTCCTCCAGAGAGGCAGTTGGCAATTTACATCCTGCCCATCAGCATAACTAGGCTCCCTCTTCTCCAGGGACTGTCTTGCCTTTCTGGTTTTTACACATTTTGCAGATGTCCCTTTTGACCGCTGGGAAGTGATACTTCTTTGTACTGCAGAATTGCATTGCCCACTTGCTTGCTTGGCCAAAAAGGGCGTATGCGTTTCCCCATGATTATATTCAGGAGGAAACGCATACACCCTTTTTGGGCAAGTGCATCATGGTCGAAATTGTGCCCCTCTTCCTGTGCTTTAAAGGCGATTCCAATGTACCTCTTGAAATCTGTTTCCTGCTATTCTGCCTCCCTTTCAAGTTCGCCTTGTTACCTTCCCTCAACAGATTTTTGGATGATAGTTGCCCTTTATTAATCTGCTAGTTTGTGAAATGCTGTGCCCATGAGCTCCATTTTTCAACTTGTTTTTTGTGAGCTGACAGCAAGTCCAAAATTTTGCTTCAGGATCTATACTGGTTCCCGGCCGGTGGCTGAGACTTTGGTTAATTCTTCTTTCTGCCGGGAAATTAGAGTTACATGTGCCCGTCCAAATGCCTAACAGCTACTCTCTCATTGGTTCTCCATCTTTCTTTTCATCCTCTGCCTAATTTGCAACCTGTGAGAACCAGGAGGTTAAAGGGGTTGTCTCTCCAAGTTGGGAGATTGATAGTAAAGCAGTTGAAATTCTAGGTGGAGAACCAGGAGAGGTACAATTAGTTGAGTTCTAGAAACCTTTCGTATTCAGAGTTTGTCCATTCTCTATGTTTCCCGTACATGTTATAGCTGTAGTAATATTCCCTTCAACCTGGATTGTTGGGACCCTTTGCATGTGTGCCCCGCATTATTGCTTTAAAAGGTCTGCATTTGCTCACCCAATCTCACCAATCCTCTCAGTCCCAAGTGTCCAGCCTTATGCCACATCCAGCTGCCGTTGTAGACAGGGTCATTCTAGGTTTCATCAGAGCCCCTGGAGGAATTGTAAAGAATTTCCCTGGTTTTTTTTTTTTTTGTTGTTGTTGTTTTTGAAATTCCTTTTTATAGTGGGTTTGAGCTGATTCTCACTGCCATGTTAATGCCAGTCTAGACACACTTGATTACCTTATGGAGACATATCAATATATAGGTTTTAAGATTATTACTAGTCAGATATATTCCTCTGCAGGAAATATGGGGTTTTGAGTCCCTTTCACTGAGGAAGGTGTAGGTATTGTCTATACCATATTTAGTTTTTGGAATGGTACCTGTAAGAATATCAAACTCTGGTTTTATGCATCACCCCTCGTCTCCTTTCCCCTTAAGCAGGCATAATAGGGTTTTCTAAATGAGAGGCTCTTTTCTCTTTATTAACTCTGTTCATGTGTAGCCATGTTTACAGGACCTTCATAAGTGATATCTTATGATAAGTTTCTTTTTCTCTGTGACTTATTTCTCTTAGAATCATCGTACCTGAATCCACTCATTTTGCTGCTACTGGCCTTATGACTTTGATTTCATGGCTGAGGGATTATACATTTTACGTAAGTACCAAAATTCTTGAACCAATTTTGTCTTTCCTGGGATATTTAAGGTGTACCCAAGTTGATGTTCTTGTAAGCAGTGCAGTCCTAAATTTTGGGGTGGCTCTGTCTTATTGATTTTCAGTTTTCCCAAGGTATATTCCCTAGACTGGAAGTGCCCTTGGCTCTGTAGCTCTGTTGTTTAATTGTTTTAGGGAACACATTGCACTCCTCCAGATAGGCGGTTGGCAATTTACATCCTGACAATCAGCATAACTAGGCTCCCTGTTCTCCATGGTCTGTCTTGCCTTTCTGACTTTTACACATTTTGCAGATATCCCTTTTGACCGGTGGGAAGTGATACTTCTTTGTACTGCAGAATTTCATTACCCGCTTGCTTGCTTGGCCAAAAAGGGCGTTGTGTTTCCTCCTTGTTATATTCAGGAGGAAACGCATACGCCCTTTTTGGGCAAGTGCACCATGGTCGAAATTGTGCCCCTCTTCCTGTGCTTTAAAGGCGCTTCCAATGTACCTCTTGAAATCTGTTTCCTGATATTCTGGCTGCCTTTCAAGTTCACCTCTTTGCCTTCTCTCAACAGATTTTTGGACGATAGTTGCCCTTTAATACTCTGCCAATTTGTGAATTGCTCTGCCCCTGAGTTCCATTTTTCCACTCGTTTTTTGTGAGCTGAGCGCATTCCAAAATTTTGCTTCAGGATCTATACTGGTTACCGGCGTGTGGCTGAGACTTTGGTTAATTCTTCTTTCTGCCGGAAAATTAGAGTGACATGTGCCCGTCCAAATGCCTAACAGCTACTCTCTCATTGGTTCTCCATCTTTCCTTTCATCCTCTCCCTAATTTGCAACCTGTGAGAACCAGGAAGTTAAAGGGGCTGTCTCTCCAAGTTGGGAGATTGATAGTAAAGCACTTGGAAATTCAAACCGAATCTCTAGGAGAGGTACTATGAGATGACTTTTAGAAACCTTTCGTATTCACAGTGTGTCCATTCTCTTGCTTTCAGGTACATGTTATAGCTGTAGTAATATTCCCTTCAACCTGGAGAGTTGGGATCCTTGGAATGTGTGCCACGCATTATTGCTTTAAATGGTCTCCTTTTGCTGACCCAATCTCACCAATCCTCTCAGTCCCAAGTGTCCAGCCTTATGCCACATCCAGCTGTCGTTGTAGATAGGGTCATTCCATGTTTCATCAGAGCCCCTGAAGGAATTGTAAAGAATTTCCCTATTTTTTTGTTTGGTTTTTGAAATTCCTTTTTATAGTGGGTTTGAGCTGATTCTCACTGCCATGTTTATGCCTGTCTAGACAAACTTGAATCCCTTACGGAGACATATCAATACATAGGTTTTAAGATTCCTACTAGTCAGATATATTCCTCTGTGGGAAATATGGGGTTTTGAGTCCCTTTCACTGATGAAGTTGTAGGACTTGTATAATCCGTAGTTGGTTTTTGGAACGGTACCTGTACTAATATCAAACTCTGGTTTTATGCATCACCCCACCTCTCCTTCCCCCTTAGGCAGGCATAAGATTGTTTTCTAAATGTGAGACTCTGTTCTCTTTCCTAACTCAGTTCATGTGTAGCCATGTTTACAGGACCTTCATAAGTGATATCTTATGATAAGTTTCTTTTTCTCTGTGACTTATTTCACTTAGAATCATCGTACCTGAATCCACTAATTTTGCTGCTACTGGCCTTATGACATTGATTTCATGTCTGAGGGATATTCCATCGTACATTATTAACACAATTTCTTGAACCATTTTTGTCTTTGCTGGGATATTTAAGGTGTACCATGTTGAGGTTCTTGTAAGCAGTGCAGCCCTATATTTTGGGGTGGCTGTATCTTATTGATTTTCACTTTTCCCAAGGTATATTCCCTAGACTGGAAGTGCCCTTGGCTGTGTAGCTCTGGTTTTTACCTGTTTTAGGGAACACAATGCACTCCTCCAGAGAGGGAGTTGCCAATTTACATCCCACCCATCAGCATAAAAAGGCTCCCTGTTCTCCAGGGCCTGTCTTGCCTTTCTGGTTTTTACACATTTTGTGGATGTCCCTTTTGACCGGTGGAAGTGATACTTCTTTGTAGTGCAGATGTGCATTGCCCACTTGCTTGCTTGGCCAAAAAGGGCCTATGCGTTTTCTCCTGAATATATTCAGGAGAAAACGCATACACACTTTTTTGCCAAGTGCATCATTGTCGAAGTTGTGCCCCTCTTCCTGTGCGTTGAAGAAGATTTCAATGAACCTCTTGAAATCTGTTTCCTGGTATACCGGCTCGCTTACAAGTCCGCCTCGTTGCCTTCCCTCAACAGATTTTTGGATGATAGTTGCCCTTTAGTCCTCTGCCAGTTTGTGAATTGCTGTGCCCCTGAGCTCCATTTTTCAACTCGTTTTTTGTGAGCTGACCACAAGTCCAAAATTTTGCTTCAGGAACTCTACTGTATCCTGGCGATGGCTGAGACTTTGGCTAATTCTTCTACCTCCCGGGAAATTAGAGTGACATGTGCCCGTCCAAATGCCTAACAGCTACTCTCTCATTTGTTCTCCCACTTCCCTTACATCCTCTGAGAAATTGGCACCCTGTGCGAACCAGGAGGTTAAAGGGGCCGTCTCTCCAAGTTGGGAGATTGATAGTAAAACAGTTTGAAAGTCAAACCAGAGTACCAGGAAAGGGACAATTAGTTGAGTTTTAGAAACCTTTCGTATTCACAGTGTGTCCATTCTCTAGGTTTCCCATACATGTTATAGCTGTAGTAATATTCCCTTCAACCTGGAGAGTTGGGACCCTTGGAATGTGTGCCACGCATTATTGCTTTAAATGGTCTGCATTTGCTCACCGAATCTCACCAATCCTCTCGGTCCCAAGTGTCCAGCCATATGCTACATCCAGCCGTCTTTGTAGATAGGGTCATTCCAGGTTTCGTAAGAGACCCTGAAGGAATTGTAAAGAATTTCCCTGTTTTTTTTTTGTTTGTTTGTTTTTGTAATTCCTTTTTATTGTGGGTTTGATCTGATTCTCACTACCATGTTGATACTAGTGTAGACATACTTGATTTCCTTATGGAGACCTATGAATACATAGGTTTTAAGATTCTTACTAGTCAGATATATTCCTCTGCGGGAAATACACGGTTTTGAGTCCCTTTCACTGAGGAAGGTGTAGGTCTTGTCTATTCCGTAGTTGATTTTTGGAACGGTACCTGTACTAATATCAAACTCTGGTTTTATGCATCACCCCACCTCTCCTTCCCCCTTAAGCAGGCATAAGAGTGTTTTCTCTATGTGAGGCTCTGTTCTCTTCCGTAACTCAGTTCATGTGTAGCCATGTTTACAGGACCTTCATAAGTGATATCTTATGATAAGTTTCTTTTTCTCTGTGACTTATTTCACTTAGAATCATCGTACCTGAATCCACTCATTTTGCTGCTACTGGCCTTATGACATTTATTTCATGGATGAGGGGTAGTCCATTGTATGTAAGTAACACAATTTCTTGAACCATTTTTGCCTTTCCTGGGATATATAAGGTGTACCCATGTTGAAGTTCTGGTAAGCAGTGCAGCCCTAAATTTTGGGGTGCTTCTGTCTTATTGATTTTCAGTTTTCCCAAGGTATATTCCCTAGACTGGAAGTGCCCTTGGATCTGCAGCTCTGTTGTTTACTTGTTTTAGGGAACAGAATGCACTCCTCCAGAGATGCAGTTGGCAATTTACATCCTGCCCATCAGCATAGCTAGTCTCCCTGTTCTTCAGGGCCTTTCTTGCCTTTCTGGATTTTACACATTTTGCAGATATCCCTTTTGATCGGTGGGAAGTGATACATCTTTGTAGTGCAGATTTGCATTGCCGGCTTGCTTGCTTGGCCACAAAGGGCGTATGAATTTTCTCCTGAATATATTCAGTAGAAAACACATACGCCCTTTCTGGCCAAGTGCATCATTGTCGAAGTTGTGCCCCTCTTCCTGTGCTTTAAAGGTGATTCAAATGTACCGCTAGAAATCTATTTCCTGCTATTCTGGCTCACTTTCAAGTCCGTCTCGTTGCCTTCCCTCAACAGATTGTTGAACGATAGTTGTCCTTTATTACTCTGCCAGTTTGTGAATAGCTGTGCCCCTGAGCTCCATTTTTCATCTCGTTTTTTGTGAGCTGACCCCAAGTCCAAAATTTTGGTTCAGGACCTATACTGGTTCCTGGCAGGTGGCTGAGACTTTGGTTAATTCTCCTTCCTGCCGGGAAATTAGTGTGACATGTGCCCGTCCAAATGCCTAAAAGCTACTCTCTCATTGGTTCTCCCTCTTCCCTTTCATCCTCTGCCAAATTGGCAATCTGTGCGAACCAGGAGGTTTGAGGGGCTGTCTCTCCAAGTAGGAAGACTGATAGTAAAGCAGTTGGAAAGTCAAACCGGAGAACCAGGAGAGGGAATTTTAGTTGAGTTTTAGAAACCTTTCGTATTCACATTGTGTCCATTCTCTAGGTTTCCTGTACAAGTTATAGCTGTAGTAATATTCCCTTAAACCTGGAGAGTTGGGACCCTTGGAATGTGTGCCACGCATTTTTGCTTTAAATTGTCTGCATTTGCTCACCCAATCTCACCAATCCTCTCAGTTCCAAGAGTCTAGGCTTATGCCTCATCCAGCTGTCGTTGTAGATAGGGTCATTCCAGGTTTCATCAGAGACCCTGTAGGAATTGTAAAGAATTTCCCTTTTTTTTTTGTTTTGTTTTTGAAATTCCTTTTTATAGTGGGTTTGAGCTGATTCTCACTGCCATGTTTATGCCCGTCTAGACACACTTGATTCCCTTATGGAGACTTATCAATACATTGGTGTTAAGATTCTTACTAGTCAGATATATTCCTCTGTGGGAAATATGGGTTTTTGAGTCCCTTTCAATGAGGAAGATGTAGGTCTTGTGTATTCCATATTTGGTTTTTGGAATGGTACCTGTACTAATATCAAATTCTGGTTTTATGCATCACCCCACTTCTCCTTCCACCTTAAGCAGTCATAAGAGTGTTTTCTAAATGTGAGACTCTGTTCTCTTTCCTAACTCAGGTCATATGTATCCAGCCATGTATAAAGGACCTTCATCAGTGATATCTTATGATAAGTTTCTTTTTCTCGGTGACTTATTTCACTTAGAATCATCGTACCTGAATCCACTCATTTTGCTGCTACTGGCCTTATGACATTGATTTCATGGCTGAGGGATATTCCATCGTACGTAAGTAACACAATTTCTTGAACCATTTTTGTCTTTCCTGGGGTATTTTAGGTGGACCCAAGTTTAGGTTCTTGTAAGCAGTGCAGGCGTAAATTTTGGGGTTGCTCTGTCTTATTGATTTTCAGTTTTCCCAAGGTATATTCCCTAGACTGGAAGTGCCCTTGGCTCTGTAGCTCTGTTGTTTACTTGTTTTAGGGAACACAATGCATTCCTCCAGAGAGGCAGTTGTCGATTTACATCCTGCCCATCAGCATAACTAGGCTCCCTGTTCTCGAGGGCCTGTCTTGCATTTCTGGTTTTTTACACATTGTGTAGCTGTCCCTTTTGACTGGTGGGAAGTGATACTTCTTTGTAGTGCAGATTTGCATTTCCCGCTTGCTTACTTGGCCAAAAAGGGCATCACTGTCGAAGTTGTGCCCCTCTTCCTGTGCTTTAAATGTGATTCCAATGTACCTCTTGAAATTTGTTTCCTGCTATTCTGACTCGCTTTCAAATCCGCCTCATTGCCTTCTCTCAACAGATTTTTGGACGATAGTTGTCCATTATTACTCTGCCAGTTTGTGCATTGCTGTGCCCCTGAGCTCCATTTTTCAACTCGTTTTTTGTGAGCTGACCACAAGCCTAAAATTTTGGTTCATGACCTATATTCGTTCCCGGAGGGTGTCTGAGACTTTGGTTAATTCTCCTTCATGCCTGGAAATTAGAGTCACATGTGCCCGTCCAAATGCCTATCAGCTACTCTCTCATTGGTTCTCCCTCTTCCCTGACATCCTCTGCCAAATTGGTAACCTGTGCGATCCAGGAGGTTAAAGGGGCCGTGTCTCCAAGTTGGGAGATTGATAGTAAAGCAGTTGGAAAGTGAAACCGGAGCAGCAGGAGAGGGACTATTAGTTGAGTTTTAGAAACCTTTCGTATTCAGAGTGTGTCCATTTTCTAGGTCTCCCGTACATGTTATAGCTGTAGTAATATTCCCTTCAACCTGGAGAGTTGGGACCCTCGGATTGTGTGCCATGCATTATTGCTTTAAATGGTCTGCATTTGCTAACTGAATCTCATCAATCCTCTCAGTCCCAAGTGTCCAGCCTTGTGCCACATCCAGCTGTCATTGTAGATAGGGTCATTCCAGGTTTCATCAGAGCCCCTGTAGGAATTGTAAAGAATTTCCCTGTTTTTTGTTTTGTTTTTGAAATTCCTTTTTATAGTGGGTTTGAGCTGATTCTCACTGCCATGTTTATGCCAGTCTAGACACACTTGATTCCCTTACAGAGACATATCAATAGATTGGTTTTCAGATACTTACTAGTCAGATATATTCCTCTGTGGGAAATATGGGGTTTTGAGTCCCTTTCACTAAGGAAAGTGTAGGTCTTGTCTAATCCATAGTTGGTTTCTGGAACGGTACCTGTACTTATATCAAACTCTGCTTTTATGCATCACCTCACCTTTCCTTCACCCTTAAGCCGGCACAGGAGTGTTTTCTAAATGTGAGACTCTGTTCTCTTTCCTAACTCAGTCCATGTGTATCCAGCCATGTTTACAGGACCTTCATAAGTGATATTTTATAAGTTTCTTTTTCTCTCTGACTTATTTCACTTAGAATCATCGTACCTGAATCCACTCATTTTGCTGCTACTGGCCTTATGACATTGATTTCATGGATGAGGGATATTCCATCTCATGTAAGTAACACAATTTCTTGAACCATTTTTGTCTTTCCTGGGATATTTAAGGTGTACCGAAGTTGAGGTTCTTGTAAGCAGTGCAGCCCTAAATTTTGGGGTGGCTCTGTCTTATTGATTTTCCGTTTTCCCAAGGTATATTCCCTAGACTGGAAGTGCCCTTGGCTCTGTAGCTCTGTTGTTTAATTGTTTTAGGGAACACATTGCACTCCTCCAGATAGGCGGTTGGCAATTTACATCCTGCCAAACAGCATAACTAGATTCCTTGTTCTCCAGTGCCTGTCTTGCCTTTCTGGTTTTTGTTCATTTTGTGGATGTCCCTTTTGAACGGTGGGAAGTGACACTTCTTTGTAGTGCAGATTTGCATTGCCCGCTTGCTTGCTTGGCCAAAAAGGGTGTATGCGTTTTCTCCTGAATATATTCAGGAGAAAACGCATACGCCCTTTTTGCCCAAGTGCCTAATTGTCGAAGTAGTGCCCCTCTTCCTGTGCTTTAAATGCAATTCCAATATACATCTTGAAATCTGTTTCCTGCTATTCTGTCTCTCTTTCAAGTCTGCCTCGTTGTCTTCCCTCAACAGATTTTTGGACGATAGTGGTCCTTTATTACTCTGCCAGTTTGTGAATTGCTATGAACCCGAGATCCATTTTTCAACTCGTTTTTTGAGCTGACCGCAAGTCCCAAACGTTGGTTCAGGACCTATACAGGTTCCCGCAGGTGGCTGAGACTTTGGTTAATTCTTCTTCCTGATAGGAAATTAGAGTGACATGTGCCCGTCCAAATGCCTAACAGCTACTCTCTCATTCTTTCTCCCTCTTCCCTTTCATCCTCTGCCCAATTGGCAACCTGTGCGAACCCGGAATTTAAAGGGGCTGTCTCTCAAAGTTGGGAGATTGATAGTAAAGCAGTTTGAAAATCGAACCGGAGCACCAGGAGAGAGACTATTAGTTGAGTTTTAGAAACCTTCTTATTCACAGTGTGTCCATTCTCTAAGTTTCCCGTACATATTATAGCTGTAGTAATATTCCCTTCAACCTGGAGAGTTGGGACACTTGGAATGTGTGCCACG
Source organism: Hyperoodon ampullatus (assembly GCF_949752795.1). Taxonomy (NCBI): domain Eukaryota; kingdom Metazoa; phylum Chordata; class Mammalia; order Artiodactyla; family Ziphiidae; genus Hyperoodon; species Hyperoodon ampullatus. The sequence continues at coordinate 3,138,417 of NW_027641092.1, forward strand.
CATTATTGCTTTAAATGGTCTGCATTTGCTCACCGAATCTCACCAATCCTCTCAGTCACAAGTGTCCAGCCTTATGCCACATCCAGCTGTCATTGTAGATAGGGTCATTTCAGGTTTCATCAGAGCCCCTGAAGGAATTGTATAGAATTTCCCTGTTTTTTTGTTTTGTTTTTGAATCTCCTTTTTATAGTGGGTTTGAGCTGATTCTCACTGCCATGTTTTTGCCAGTCTATACACACATGATTCCCTTACGGAGACATATCAATACATAGGTTTTAAGATTCTTACTAGTCAGATACATTCCTCTGCGGGAAATACGGGGTTTTGAGTCCCTTTCACTGAAGAAGGTGTAGGTCTTGTCTATTCCGTAGTTGGTTTTTGGAACGGTACCTGTACTAATATCAAACTCTGGTTTTATGCATCACCCCACCTCTCCTTCCCCCTTAAGCAGGCATAAGAGTGTTTTCTCAATGTGAGACTCTCTTCTCTTTCGTAACTCAGTTCATGTGTAGCCATGTTTACAGGCCGTTCATAAGTGATAACTTATGATGTTTCTTTTTCTCTGTGACTTATTTCACTTAGAATCATCGTACCTGAATCCACTCATTTTGATGCTACTGGCCTTATGACATTGATTTCATGGCTGAGGGATATTCCATCATACGTAATTACCACAATTTCTTGAACCATTTTTGTCTTTCCTGGGATATTTAAGGTGTACCCACGTTGAAGTTCTTGTAAGCAGTGCAGCCCTAAATTTTGGGGTGCTTCTGTCTTATTTATTTTCAGTTTTCCCAAGGTGTATTCCCTAGACTGGAAGTGCCCGTGGATCTGTAGCTCTGTTGTTTACTTGTTTTAGGGAACAAAATGCACTCCTCCAGAGAGGCAGTTGGCAATTTACATCCTGCCCATCAGCATAACTAGTCTCCATGTTCTTCAGGGCCTTTCTTGCCTTTCTGGATTTTACACATTTTGCAGATATCCCTTTTGATCGGTGGGAATTGATACTTCTTTGTAGTGCAGACTTGCATTGCCCGCTTGCTTGCTTGGCCTAAAAGGTCGTATGAATTTTCTCCTGAATATATTTAGGAGAAAACACATACGCGCTTTCTGGCCAAGTGCATCATTGTCGAAGTTGTGCGCCTCTTCCTGTTCTTTAAAGGGGATTCCAATGTACCTCTTGAAGTCTGTTTCCTGCTATTCTGGCTCCATTTCAATTCCGCCTCGTTGCCTTCCCTCAACAGATTTTGGACGATAGTTGTCCTTTATTACTCTGCCAGTTTGTGAATTGCTGTGCCCCTGAGCTCCATTTTTCAACTCGTTTTTTGTGAGCAGATGGCAGGTCCAAAACTTTGGTTCAGAAACTCTACTGGTTCCCGGCGGGTGGCTGAGATTTTGGCTAATTCTTCTACCTGCCGGGAAATTACAGTAACATGTGCCTGTCCAAATGCCTAACAGCTACTCTCACATTGGTTCTCCCTCTTCCCTTTCATCCTCTGCCAAATTTGCAACCTGTGCGAACCAGGAGTTTAAAGGTGCTGTCTCTCCAAGTTGGGACATTGATAGTAAAGCAGTTGTAAAGTCAAACCGGAGCACCAGGAGAGGGACTATTAGTTGAGTTTTAGAAACCTTTCGTTTCTTCACAGAGTATCCCTTCTCTAGGTTTCCCATACATGTTATAGCTGTAGTAATATTCCCTTCAACCTGGAGAGTTGGGACCCTTGGAATGTGTGCCACGCATTATTGCTTTAAATGGTCTGCATTTGCTCACCGAATCTCACCAATCCTCTCAGTCCCAAGTGCCTAGCCTTATGCCACATCCAGGTGTTGTTTTAGATAGGGTCATTCCAGGTTTCATCAGAGACCCTGAAGGAATTGTAAAAAATTTCCCTGTTTTTTTCTTTTGTTTTTGAAATTCCTTATTATAGTGGTTTTGAGCTGATTCTCACTGTCAAGTTGATACCAGTGTAGACACACTTGATTCCCTTACGTGGACATATCAATACATAGGTTTTAAGATTCTTACTATTCAGATATATTCCTCTGCTCGAAATATGGGTTTTTGAGTCCCTTTCAATGAGGAAGGTGTAGGTCTTGTCTTTTCTGTAGTTGGTTTTTGGAACAGTACCTGTACTAATATCACACTCTGGGTTTATTCATCACCCCACCTCTCCTTCCCCCTTAAGCAGGCATAAGAGTGTTTTCTAAATGTGAGTCTCTGTTCTCTTTCGTAACTCAGTTCATGTGTAGCCATGTTTAGAGGACCTTCATAAGTGATATCTTATGATAAGTGTCTTCTTCTCTGTGACTTATTTCACTTAGAATCATCGTATCTGAATCCACTCATTTTGCTGCTACTGGCCTTATGACATTGATTTCATGGATGAGGGGTATTCCATTGTACATAAGTAACATAATTTCTTGAACCATATTTGTCTTTCCTGGGATATTTAAGGTGTACCCAAGTTGAGGTTCTTGGAAGCAGGGCAGCCCTAAATTTTGGTGTGGCTCTGTCTTATTGATTTTCAATTTTCTCGAAATGTATTCCCTAGACTGGAAGTGTCCTTGGTCTGTAGCTCTGTTTTTTACTTGTTTTAGGGAACACAATGCACTCCTCCAGAGAGGCAGTTGGTAATGTACATCCTGCCCATCATCATAACAAGGTTCCCTGTTCTCCAGTGCCTGTCTTGCCTTTCGGGTTTTTACACATTTTGTGGATGTCCCTTTTGACCGGTGGGAAGTGATACTTCTTTGTAGTGCAGATTTGCATTGCCCGATTGGATTGCTTGCTTGGCCAAAAAGGGTGTATGCGTTTTCTCTTGAATATATTCTGGAGAAAATGCATACGCCTTTATTGGCCAAGTGCATCATAGGCGAAGTTGTGCCCCTCTTCCTGTGCTTTAAAGGTTATTCCAATGTACCACTACAAATCTATTTCCTGCTATTCTGGCTCGCTTTCAAGTCCGTCTCGTTGCCTTCCCTCAACAGATTTTTGAACGATAGTTGTCCTTTATTACTCTGCCAGTTTGTGAATAGCTGTGCCCCTGAGCTCCATTTTTCAACTCGTTATTTGTGAGCTGACCGCACGTCCCAAGTGTTGGTTCAGGACCTATACTGGTTCCCGGCGGTTGGCAGAGACTTTGGTTTATTCTTCTTCGTGCCAGGAAATTAGAGTCACATGTGCCCGTCCAAAAGTCTAACAGCTACTCTCTCATTGGTACTCCCTCTTCCCTTTCATTCTTTGCCAATTTGGCAACCTGTGCGAACCAGGAGGTTAAAGGTACTGTCTCTCCAAGTTCGGAGATTGATAGTAAATCAGTTGGAAAGTGAAACCGGAGCACGAGGAGAGGGACTATTAGTTGAGTTTTAGAAACCTTTCGTATTCACAGTGGGTCCATTCTCTAGGTTTCCCGTACATGTTATAGCTGTAGTAATATTCCCTTTTATTTGGAGAGTTGGGACCCAAGGAATGGGTGCCACGCATTATTGCTTTAAAGGGTCTGCATTTGCTCACCCAATCTGACCAATCCTCTCAATCTCAAGTTTCCAGCCTTATGCCACATCCAGCTGTCATTGTAGATAGGGTCATTCCAGGTTTCATCAGAGCCCCTGAAGGAATTGTAAAGAATTTCCCTGTTTTTTTGTTTTGTTTTTAAATTCCTTTTTATCGTGGGTTTCCGCTGATTTTCACTGCCATGTTTATGCCAGTCTAGACACACTTGATTCCCTTACGGACACATATCAATACATAGGTTTTAAGATTCTTACTAGTCAGATATATTCTTCTGCAGAGAATAGGGGTTTTGAGTCCCGTTCACTGAGGAAGGAGTTGGTCTTGTCTATTCTGTAATTGGATTATGGAATGGTACTGGTGCTAATATCAAACTATGGTTTTATGCATCTCGCCACATCTCTTTTCCCCGTAAGCAGGCATAAGTATGTTTTCTATATGTGAGACTCTGTTATCTTTACTAATTCAGTTCAAGTGTACCCATGTTTACATTTCCTTCATAAGTGATATCTTATGTCAGAATGCTCCATGGCTCTTGAAATCATAATGCTCCATGATGCTTGTCACCACGATTATCCATGGTCTTCTCATCACAATGCTCCACGGTCTTGCCATCACATTGCTCCATGTCCCTTTTCATCACAATTCTCCTCCTCTTTGTCATCACAATATACCATGACATTTCTCATCACAATGTTACATGCTCTTGTCATCAAAATTATCCATGCATTTGTCATCGCAATGCTCCCTGAACCCTGTGATAGCAAGCTCCATATGCTTGTCATCACAATGCTTCATGACATTGTTATAAAAATTCTCAATGTTCCTTGACATCACAATGCTCCCTGCCATTGTCATCACAATTCTCCATGAAACTTGTCATCACAAGCTCCAAGCACTTGTCATCAGAATGCTCCATGACCCTTGTCATCACAATGTTCCATAAACCCTGTCACACAATGCTCCATGACTCATTTCATCACAATGCTTCATTACCCCTGACATCACAATGTTCCATAAACCCTGTCACACAATGCTCCATGACTCATTTCATCACAATGCTTCATGACCACTGACATCACAATGTTCCATAACCCCTGTCTTCAAAATATTCCATGACACTTTTATTCAAATTGCTCCATGACCCTGTCATCACAATGCTCCCTGCATTTCTCATCACAATGCACCACGCGCTTGTCATCAAAATGCCCCCTGACATTTGTCATCACAATGCTCCATGACCCTTGTCATCACATTGCTCATTGCCCTTGTCATCACAATGGTCCATTACACCTGTCATAACAATGCTCCATGACCCCTGCCATCACAATGTTCCAGCGCCTTGTCTTCACAATGCTCCATGCCCTTATCATCACAAGGCTCCATGACCCTTGTCATCACAATGCTCCAAGACCTCTGTAATCACAATTCTCCATGCCACTTTTCATCTCAGTGCTCCATGAACACTGTCATCACAATGCACCATGTCCATCATCATAATGATTCATGCTATTGTCATCACAATGAAATCAAAATGCTCCATGTCCTCTGTCATCACAATGCTCCAAACCCTTCTGATCACAGTGTTCCATAACACTTGTCATCACATGCCCCATGACGCTCGTCATCACAATTATGCAAGGTCTTCTCATCACAATGCTCCATGACTTTGTCACCACAATGCTCAATACACTTCGCATCACAATGCTCGCTGACCCTTGTCATCAGTATGCTCCTTGAACACTGTCATGACAAGGCTCCATGCCTTTTTCATCACAATGACCCATTCCCTTTTCATCACAATGCTCCAAGACCCCTGTTATCACAATGCTCGGTGACTCCAGTCATCACAATGCTTCATGAAATTTGTCATCACATTGGTCCATGACCTCGTTACACAAAGCTCTGTGACCTTTGTCACCACAATGCTCCATGAAATTTTTATCACAATGCTCTGTGACCCTTGTCATCACAAAGCTCCATGCCTTTGTCAGCACAATGCTCCATGACCCTTTTCATCACAATGCTCGATGCGCGTGCCAGCACAATGCTCCATAACCCATGTAATCACAATGCACCATGCACTTGTCAACACAATGCTCCACATCCTTGTCATCAAAATGCTCAATAAACATTGTCATCACAATGCTCCATGCACTTCTCCTCAAAATGCCTTCTCACCAATGATATCACAATGTTCCATCACTAGTCATCACAATACTCCCTCACTCCTGTCATCACAATATTCCATGACCCCTGTAATCACAATTCTCCATGCCCTTCTCATCACAAAGCTCCATGACGCATGTCATCAGAATGCGACATGGCCTTCTCATCACAATGCTCCTTGCCCTTGTCATCACAATGCTCCAAAACCCCTGTAATCACAATGATCCATGCCCCTTTTCATCTCAATGCTCCATGAACCCTGTCATCACAATGCACCATGCCCTTGACCATAATATTTCATGCTATTGTCATCACAATGAAATCAAAATGCTCAATGAACTCTGTCATCACAATGCACCAAACCCTTCTGATCACAATGTTCCATAACACTTGTCATCACAATGCCCCATGACGCTAGTCATCACAATTATCCATGGTCTTCTCATCGCAATGCTCCAGGATCTTTGTCATCACAATACTCAATACACTTATCATCACAATGCTCCCTGACAGTTGTCATCAGTATGTTCCTTGAACCCTGTCATGACAAGGCTCCATGCATTTTTCATCACAATGATCCAAACCCTTTTCATCACAATGCTCCAAGACCCCTGTAATCACAATGCTCCATGTCCTTGTCATCACAAAGCTCCATGACGCATGTCATTAGAATGCTCCATTGCCTTCTCATCACAATGCTCCAATGCCCTTGTAATCACATTGCTTCAAAACCCCTGTAATCTCAATGCTCCATGCACATTTTCATCAGAATGCTCCATGCCATTGTCATCACAATGCTCCATGAACCTTGTCATCGCAATGTTCCAAGCCCTTGTCATCAAAATGCTCCGTTACCTTTGTCATCACAATCCTCCATGACACTTGGTATCACAATGCTCCATGCCATTGTCATCACAATGGACAATGACATATGTCATCACAATGATCCCTGACACCTGTCTTCACAATATTCCATGACCTTGTCATCACAATGTTCCATGCCCTTGTCATCACAATGCGCCATGCCCACTGTCATCACAATAATCCATGAAACCTGTCAGACCAATGTTCCATGTCCCTGTCATCACAATGCTCCATGCCCTTGTCATCACAATTCTCCATGACCCCTGTCATCACAATGCTCCCTGTCTCAAGTCATCACAATGCTTCATGACATTTGTCCTCAAAATGGTCCAAGCCCTCGTCACACAAGGCTTTGTGAGCTTTGTCACCACAATGCTCCATGCCCTTGTCATCTCAAGGCTAAATGCCCACTGTCATCACAATAATCCATGAAACTTGTCAGACCTATGTTACATGCCCCTGTTATCATATTGCTCCATGCCCTTGTCATCACAATGCTCCATGACCGCTGACATCACAATGTTCCATAACCCCTGTCATCAAAATATTCCATGACACATTCATTCAAATAGCTCCATGACCCTGTCATTACAATGCTCCATGACCCCTGTCATCACTGTGCTCCGTGACTCCAGTCATCACCAAGATTCATGACCTTTCCATCACAATGGTCCATGCCCTCGTCACACAAGGCTCTGTGCTCTTTGTCACCCCAATGCTCCATGAATTTTTCATCACAATGCTCTGTGTCCCTTGTCATCACAATGCTCCATGCCTTTGTCAGCACAATGCTCCATGACACTTGTCATCAAAATGCTCCATGCACTTGTCAGCACAATGCTCCATGACACATGTCATGACAATGTGCTACGCTCTTTTCTTCACAATGCTCCACATCCTTTTCATCGCTATGCTCCATAAAATTTGTCATCACAATGCTCCATGCACTTCTCATCAAAATGCTCTCTCACCACATATATCACAATGTTCCATCACTCGTCATCACAATACTCGCTCACCCCTGTCATCACAATGTTCCATGACCACTGTCATCACAGTGCTACATGCCCTTATCATCACAAGGCTCCATGACCCCTGACATCACAGTGTTCGATAACCCCTGAAACAAAATGCTCCATGACCCATTTCATCAAAATGCTTCATGACCCCTGACATCTCAATGTTCCATAACCCCTGTCATCAAAATATTCCATGACCCTTTTATTCACATTGCTCCATGAACATTTCATCACAATGCTCCCTGTCCTTCTCATCACAATGCACCACGCCCTTGTCATCAAAATGCCCCATGACATTTGTCATCACAATGCTCCATGACCCTTGGCATCACAATGCTCCATGCCATTGTCATCACAATGTTCAATGAAATCTCTCATCACATGGCTCCATGCCCTTGTCATCACAATGCTCCATTACACCTGTCATAAAAATCCTCCATGACCCCTGCCATCACAATGTTCCACGGCCTTGTCATCACAAGGCTCCATGACCCTTGTCATCACAATGCTCCAAGACCTCTCTAATCACAATTCTCCATGCCACTTTTCACCTCAATGCTCCATGAACACTGTCATCACAATGCACCATGCCCATCATCGTAATGATTCATGTTATTGTCATCACAATGAAATCAAAATGCTCCATGTCCTCTGTCATCACAATGCTCCAAACCCTTCTGATCACAATGTTCCATACCACTTGTCATCACATGCCCCAATACGCTCGTCATCACAATTATGCAAGGTCTTCTCATCACAATGCTCCATGACCCTTGTCACCACAATGCTCAATACACTTGGCATCACAATGCTCGCTGACACTTGTCATCAGTATGCTCCTTGAACACTGTCATGACAAGGCTCCATGCCTTTTTCATCACAATGATCCATTCCCTTTTCATCACAATCCTCCAAGACCCCTATTATCACAATGCTCCGTGACTCCAGTCATCACAATGCTTCATGACAATTGTCATCACAATGGTCCATGACCTCGTCACACAAAGCTCTGTGACCTTTGTCACCACAATGCTACCTGAAATTTTTATCACAATGCTCTGTGACCCTTGTCATCACAAAGCTCCATGCCTTTATCAGCACAATGCTCCATGACCCTTGTCATCACAATGCTCGATGCACGTGTCAGCACAATGCTCCATAACCCATGTCATCACAATGCACCATGCACTTGTCATCACAATGCTCCATATCCTTGTCATCAAAATGCTCCATAAATCTTGTCATCACAATGCTCCATGCACTTCTCCTCAAAATGCCTTCTCACACAGATATCACAATGTTCTATCACTAGTCATCACAATACTCGCTCACCCCTGTCATCACAATGTTCCATGACAACTGTCATCACAGTGCTACATGCCCTTATCATCACAATGCTCCATGACCCCTGACATCACAATGTTCCATAACCCCTGTCACAAAATGCTCCATGACCCATTTCATCACAATGCTTCATGACCCTTGACATCACAGTGCTCTGTGACTCCAGTCATCACAATGATCATGACCTTTCTCATCACAATCGTCCATGCCCTCGTCACAGAAGGCTCTGTGATCTTTGAACCACAATGCTCCATGAAATTTTCATCACAATGCTCTGTGTCCCTTGTCATCACAGTGCTGCACGCCTTTGTCAGCACAATGCTCCATGACACTTGTCATCAAAATGCTCCATGCGCTTGTCAGCACAATGCTCCATGACACATGTCATCACAATGTGCCATGCTCTTTTCATCACAATGCTCCACATCCTTTTCATCGCTCTGCTACATAAAACTTGTCATCACAATGCTCCATGATCTTCTCCTCAAAATGTTCTCTCAACACATATATCACAATGTTCCATCACTAGTCATCACAATACTCCCTCACCTCTGTCATCACAATGTTCCATGACCACTGTCATCACAGTGCTACATGCACTTATCATCACAATGCTCCATGAAACCTGACATCACAATGTTCCATAACCCCTGTCACAAAATGCTCCATGACCAATTTCATCACAATGCTTCATGACCCCTGACATCACAATGTTCCATAACCCATGTCATCAAAATATTCCATTACCCTTTTCATCAAATTGCTCCATGACCCTGTCATCACAATGCTCCCTGCCCTTCTCATCACAATGCACCTCACCCTTGTCATCAAAATGCCCCATGACATTTGTCATAACAAATCTCCATTATGCTTGGCATCACAATGCTCCATGCAATTGTCATCACAGTGTTCAATGAAATCTCTCATCACATAGCTCCATGCGCTTGTCATCACAATGCTCCATTACACCTCTCATAACAATGATCCATGACCCCTGCCATCAAAATGTTCCTCGGCCTTGTCATCAAAACGCTTCATGACCCTTGTCATCACAAAACACCAAGAACCCTGTAATCACAATTATCCATGCCCCTTTTCATTTCAAAGCTCCATGAACTCTGTCATCACAATGCACGAGGCCCATCATCATAATGATTCATGCTATTGTCATCACAATGAAATTAAAATTCTCCATGACCTCTGTCATCACAATGCTCAATACACATGTCATCACAATGCTCCCTGACACTTGGCATCAGTATGCTCCTTGAACACTGTCATGACAAGGATCCTTGCCTATTTCATCACAATGATCCATTCCCTTTTCATGACAATGCTCCAAGACCACTGTTATCACAATGCTCTGAGACTTCAGTCATCACACTGCTTCATGACATTTGTCATCACAATTGTCCATGACCTCGTCACACAAAGCTCTGTGACCTTTGTCACCACAATGCTAAATGAAATTTTAATCACAATGCTCTGTGACCCTTGTCATCACAAAGCTCCATGCCTTTGTCAGCACAATGCTTCATGACCCTTGTCATCACAATGCTCGATGCGCGTGTCAGCACAATGCTCCATAACCCATGTCATCACAATGCACCATGCACTTCTCATCACAATGCTCTACATCCTTGTCATCAAAAGGCTCCATAAATCTTGTCATCAAAATACTCCATGCACTTCTCCTCAAAATGCATTCTCCCCACTGATATCACAATGTTCCATCAATAGTCATCACAATACACCCTCACCCCTGTCATCACAATATTCCATGAATCCTGTAATCAAAATTCTCTATGCCCTTGTCATCACAAAGCTCCATGACGCATGCCATTAGAATGCTCCATTGCCTTCTCATCACAATGCTCCATGCCCTTGTCATCACAATGCTCCAACACCCCTGTAATCACAATGCTCCATGCCCATTCTCATCTCAATGCTCCATGAACCCTGTCATCACAATGCACCGTGCCATCACCATAATATTTCATGCTATTGTCATCACAATGAAATCAAAATGCCCAATGAACTCTGTCACCACAACGCACAAAACCCTTCTGATCACAATGTTCCATAACACTTGTCATCACAATGCCCCGTGACGCTGGTCATCACAATTATACTTGGTCTTCTCATCACAATGCTCCATGATCTTTGTCATCACAATGCTCAATACACTTATCATCACAATGCTCCCTGACAGTTGTCATCAATATGCTCCTTGAACCCTGTCATGACAAGGCTCCATGCACTTTTCATCCCAATGATCCATTCCCTTTTCATCACAATGCTCCAAGACCCCTGTAATCACAATGCTCCATGTCCTTGTCATCACAAAGCTCCATGACGCATGTCATCACAATGCTGCATTGCCTTCTCATCACAATGCTCCATGCCCTTGTAATCACATTGCTTCAAACCCCCTGTAATCTCTATGCTCCATGCACTTTACATCAGAATGCTTCATGCCCTTGTCAACACAATGCTCCATGACCCTTGTCATCGCAATGTTCCAAGCCCTTGTCAACAAAATGCTCCATTACTTTTGTCATCACAATCCTCCATGACACTTGGTATCACAATGCTCTATGCCATTGTCATCACAATGAACAGTAACATATGTCATCACAATGCTCCCTGACACCTCTTTTCACAGTACTCCATGGCCTTGTCTTCACAATGTTCCATGCCCTTGTCATCACAATGTGCCATGCCCACTGTCATCACAATAATCCCTGAAACATGTCCGACCTATGTTCCATGCCACTGTCATCATATTGCTCCATGCCCTTGTCATCACAATGCTCCATGACCCCTGTCATAACAGTGCTCCGTGACTCCAGTCATCACAATGCTTCATGACATTTGTCCTCAAAATGGTCCATGCCCTCGTCACAAAAGGCTCTGTGACCTTTGTCACCACAATGCTCCATGCCCTTGTCATCTCCATGCTCCATGCCCACTGTCTTCACAATAATCCATGAAACTTGTCAGACCAATGTTCCATGCCACTGTCATCATATTGCTCCATGCCCTTGTCATCACAATGCTCCATGACCCCTGTCATAAGAGTGCTCCGTGACTCCAGTCATCACAGTGATTCATGCCCTTTGTCATCACAATGGTCCATGCCCTCGTCACACAAGACTCTGTGTTCTTTATCACCACAATGCTGAATGAATTTTTCATCACAATGCTCTGTGTCCCTTGTCATCACAATGCTCCATTCCTTTGTCAGCACAATGCTCCATGACACTTGTCATCAAAATGCTCCATGCGCTTGTCAGCACAATGCTCCATGACACATGTCATCACAATGTGCCATGCCCATTTCAGCACAATGCTCAATGACCCCTGACATCACAATGTTCCATATACCCTGTCACAAAATGCTCCATGACCCATTTCATCAGAATGCTTCATGACCCCTGACATCACAATGTTCCATAACCACTGTCATCAAAATATTCCATGACAATTTTATTCAAATTGCTCCATGACTCTGTCATCACAATGCTCCCTTCCCTTCTCATCACAATTCACCACGCCCTTGTCATCAAAATGCCCCATGACATTTGTCATCACAAAGCTCCATGACACTTGGCATCACAATGTATCATGCCATTGTCATCACAATGCTCAATGAAATCTCTCATCACATTGCTCAATGCCCTTGTAATCACAATTCTGCATTACAACTGTCATAACAATGCTCCATGACCCCTGTCATCACAATGTTCCACGGCCTTTGTCATCACAAGGCTCCATGACCCTTGTCATCACAATGCACCAAGACCTCTGTAATCACAATTCTCCATGCCACTTTTCATCTCAATGCTCCATGAACACTGTCATCGCAATGCACCATGCCCATCATCATAATGATTCATGCTATTGTCATCACAATGAAATCAAAATGCTCCATGTCTTCTGTCATCACAATGCTCCAAACCCTTCTGATCAAAATGTTCCATAACACTTGTCATCACATGCCACGTGACGCTCGTCATCACAATTATGCAAGGTCTTCTCATCACAATGCTCCATGACCTTTGTCACCACAATGCTCAATACACTTGGCATCACAATGCTCGCTGACACTTGTCATCAGTATGCTCCTTGAACACTGTCATGACAAGGCTTCATGCCTTTTTCATCACAATGATCCATTCCCTTTTCATCACAATGCTCCAAGACCGTTGTTATCACAAAGCTCCGTGACTCCAATCATCACAATGCTTCATGACACTTGTCAACACAATGGTCCATGACCTCGTCACACAAAGCTCTGTGACCTTTGTCACCACAATGCTCCATGAAATTTTTATCACAATGCTCTGTGACCCTTGTCATCACAAAGCTCCATGCCTTTGTCAGCACAATGCTCCATGACCCTTGTCATCACAATGCTCGATGCGTGTGTCAGCACAATGCTCCATAACCCTTGTCATCACAATGCTCCACATCCTTGTCATCAAAATGCTCCATAAACATTGTCATCACAATGCTCCATAAACATTGTCATCACAATGCTCCATGCACTTCTCCTCAAAATGAATTCTCACCACTGATATCACAATGTTCCATCACTAGTAATCACAATACTCCCTCACCCCTTTCATCTCAATATTCCATGACCCCTGTAATCACAATTCTCCATGCCCTTGTCATCACAAAGCTCCATGATGCTTGTCATCAGAATGCTCCATGGCCTTCTCATCACAATGCTCCATGCCCTTGTCATCACAATGCTACAAAACCCCTGTAATCACAATGCTCCATTCCCATTTTCATCTCAATGCTCCAGGAACCCTGCCATCACAATGCACCATGCCCATCACCATAATATTTCATGCTATTGTCATCACAATGAAATCAAAATGCTCAAAGACCTCTGTCATCACAATGCACCAAACCCTTCTGATCACAATGTTCCATAACACTTGTCATCACAATGCCCCATGACGCTGGTCATCACAATTATCCATGGTCTTCTCATCACAATGCTCCATGATCTTTGTCATCACAATGCTCAATACACTTATCATCACAATGCTCCCTGACAGTTGTCATCAGTATGCTCCTTGAACCCTGTCATGACAAGGCTCCATGCATTTTTCATCACAATGATCCATTCATTTTTCATCACAATGCTCAAATACCTCTGTAATCACAATGCTCCATGCCCTTGTCATCACAAAACTCCATGAGGTATGTCATCAGAATGCTCCATTGCCTTCTCATCACAATGTTCCATACCCTTGTAATCACATTGCTTCAAAAACCCTGTAATCACAATGCTCCATGCACCTTTTCATCAGAATGCTCCATGCCCTTGGCATCAAAATGCTCCATTACGTTGGTCATCACAAAGCTCCATGACCCTTGGCATCACAATACTCCATGCCATTTCATCACAGTGCTACATGAAACCTCTCATCATATTGCTCCATACCCTTGTCACCACAATGCTCCGTGACGCTTGTCATCACAATGCTCGACACACTTCTCATCAAAATGCTCCATGCCCTTGTCATTACAATCCTCCATGACACATGGATCACAGTGTTCCGTGCCCTAGTCAACACAATGTTCCATGCCGTATCTCATCACAATAATCCATGAAAATTTCAGACCAATGTTCCATGCCCTTGTCATCACAATGCTCCATTACCCCTGTCATAACAATGCTCCATGACCCCTGCCATCACAATGTTCCACCGCCTTGTCATCCAAGGCTCCATGACCCTTGTCATCACAAAGTTCCAAGCCCTTGTCTTCAAAATGCTCCATTACCTTTGTCATCACAATCCTCCATGACACTTGGTATCACAATGCTCCATGCCATTGTCATCACAATGGACAATGACATATGTCATCACAATGCTCCCTGACACCTGTCTTCACATTAATCCATGACCTTGTCATCACAATGTTCCATGCCAATGTCATCACAATGCACCATGCCCACTGTCATCCCAATAATCCATGAAACATGTCAGACCAATGTTCCATGCCCCTGTCTTCACAATGATCCATGCCCTTGTCATCACAATGCTCTATGACCCCTGTCATCACAATGTTCCGTGACTCCAGTCATCACTATGCTTCATGACCTTTGTCCTCACAATGGTCCATGCCCTCATCACACAAGGCTCTGTGACATTTGTCACCACAATGATCCATGCCCTTGTCATCACAATGCTCCATGACCCCTCTCATAACAGTGTTCCGTGACTCCAGTCATCACAATGATTCATGCCCTTTCTCCTCACAGTGGTCCATGCCCTCATCACACAAGGCTCTGTGATCTTTGTCACCACAATGCTCCATGAAATTTTCATCACAATGCTCTGTGTCCCTTGTCATCACAATGCTCCATGCCTTTGTCAGCACAATGCTCCATGACACTTGTCATCAAAATGCTCCCTGCGCTTGTCAGCACAATGCTCCATGACACTTGTCATCACAATGTGCCAAGCTCTTTTCATCACAATGCTCCACATCCTTTTCATCGCCATGCTCCATATAACTTGTCATCACAATGCTCCATGCACTTCTCATCAAAATGCTCTCTCACCACATATATCACAATCTTCCATCACTGGTCATCTCAATACTCGCTCACCCCTGTCATCACAATGTTCCATGACCACTGTCATTACAGTGCTACATTCTCTTATCATCACAATGCTCCATGACCCCTGACATCACAATGCTCCATGTCCTTGTCATCACAAAGCTCCATGACACATGTCATCAGAATGCTCGATTGCCTTCTCATAACAATGCTCCTTGCCGTTGTAATCACATTACTCCAAACCCCTGTAATTCAATGCCCCATGCACCTTTTCATCAGAATGCTTCATGACCCTTTTCATCAAAATGCTGCATGACCCCTGACATCACAATGTTCCATAACTCCTCTCATCAAAATGTTCCGTGACACTTTTCATCAATTTGCTCCATGACCCTGTCATCACAATGCTCCCTGCCCTTCTCATCACAATGCACCACGACCTTGTCATCAAAATGCTCCATGACATTTGTCATCACAAAGCTCCATGACCCTTGGCATCACAATACTCCATGCCATTTCATCACAATGCTACATGAAATCTTTCATCACATTGCTCCACGCCCTTGTCACCACAAAGCTTCATGACGCTTGTCATCACATTGGTCGATACTCTTCTCATCACAATGCTCCATGCCCTTGTCATTACAATCCTCCATGACACATGTATCACAGTGTTCCGTGCCCTAGTTATCACAGTGTTCCATGCCGAATCTCATTACAATAATCCATGAAATTTTCAGACCAATGTTCCATGCCCTTGTCATCACAATGCTCCATTACCCCTGTCATAACAATGCTCCATGACACCTGCCATCACAATGTTCCACCGCCTTGGCATCCAAGGCTCCATGACCCTTGTCATCACAATGCTCCAAGACCCCTGTAATAACAAAGCTCCATGCCCTTGTCATCACAAAGATCCATGACACATGTCATCAGAATGCTCCATGGCCTTCTCATCACAATGCTCCATGCCCTTGTCATCACAATGCTCCAAGACCCCTGTAATCACAATGTTCCATGCCCCTATTCATCAGAATGCTCCATGAGAATTGTAATCACAAGGCTCCATGGTCTTCTCATTACACTGCTCCAGGACCTTGTCATCACAATGCTCCTTTCCCTTGTCATCACAATGCTCCTTGACCACTCTCATCACAATACTCCATGAACATTTTCAGGCAAATGCTCCATGACCTTCTCATCACAATGCTCCATGACACTTGTCATCACAATGCTCCATGACCACTCTCATCACAATGCTCCATGACACCTGTCATCACAATGCTCCATGCCCCTTGTCATTATAGTGATCCATGACGCTCTTCATCATAATTATCCGTGATCTTTTCATCACAATGCTCCACGGTCTTGCTATCACAATTCTCCATGCCCTGTTCATCACAATGCTCCATGTCCCATGTCATTACAATTCTCCACGTCCTTGTCATCACAATGCTTCGTGACACTTCTCATCACAATGTTACATGATCTTGTCATCACAATTCTCCATGCACTTGTCATCGCAATGCTCTATGAACCCTGTCATAGCAAGCTCCATGCGCTTGTCATCACAATGCTTCAAGACGCTGTCATCAAAATTCTCAATGGCCCTTGTCATCACAATGCTCCATTCCCTTGTCATCACAATGCTCCATGACATTTTTCATCACAATGTTCCAAGCCCTTGTCATCAAAATGCTCCATTACCTTTGTCATCACAATCCTCCATGACACATGGTATCACAATGCTCCATGCCATTGTCATTACAATGGACCATGACATATGTCATCACAATGCTCCCTAACACCTGCCTTCACAATAATCCATGACCTTGTCATCACAATGTTCCATGCCCATGTTATCACAATGCGCCATGCCCACTCTCATCACAATAATCCATAAATCTTGTCATCACAATGCTCCATGACCACTGTCATCACAATGCTCCGTGACTCCAGTCATCACAATGCTTCATGACCTTTGTCATCACAGTGGTCCATGCCCTCTTCAAACAAGGCTCTGTGATCTTTTTCACCACAATGCTCCATGAATGTTTCATCTCAATGCTCTGTGTCCCTTGTCATTAAAATGCTCCATGCCTTTGTCACCACAATGCTCCATGCCCTAGTCATCACAATGCACCATGCGCTTGTCATCACAATACTCCGCATCCTTATCATTGCTATGCTCCATTACACTTGTCATCACAATGCTCCATGACCCCTGTCATCACAATGCTCCGTGACTCCAGTCATCACAATGCTTCATGACCTATCTCATCACTATGTTCCATGCCCTCGTCACACAAGGTTCTGTGATCTTTGTCACCACAATGCTCCATGAATATTTCATCACAATGCTCTGTGTACCTTGTTATCAAAATGCTCCATGCCTTTGTCAGCACAATGCTCCATGACACTTGTCATCAAAATGCTCCATGCGCTTGTCAGTACAATGCTCTATGACACATGTCATCACAATGCGCCACACACTTGTCATCACAATACTCCATATCCTTATCATTGCTATGCTCCACAACACTTGTCATCACAATGATCCATGCACTTCTCATCAAAATGCTCTCTCACCATATATATCAAAATGTTCCATCACTAGTCATCACAATACTCCCTCACCCCTGTCACCACATTGTTCCAAGACCCCTGTCATCGCACTGCTACATGCCCTTATCATCACAATGCTCCATGAGCCCTGACATCACAATGTTCCATAATCCCTGTCACAAAATGCTCCATGACCCATTTCATCACAATGCTTCATGACCCCTGACATCACAATGTTCCATAACCCCTGTCATCAAAATATTCCATGACACTTTTATTCAAATTGCTCCATGACCCTGTCATCACAATGCTCCCTGCCCTTCTCATCACAATGCATCATGCCCTTGTCGTCAAAATGCCCCATGACCTTTGTCATCACACAGCTCCATGACCCTTGGCATCGCAATGCTCCATTCATTGTCATCACAATGTTCAATGAAATATCTCATCACATTGTTCCATGCCCTTGTCATCACAATGCTCCATTACACCTGTCATAACAATGCTCCATGACCCCTGCCATCACAATGTTCCACGGCCTTGTCATCACAAGGCTCCATGACCCTTGTCATCACAATGCACCAAGACCTCTGTAATCATAATTCTCCATGCCCCTTTTCATCTCAATGCTCCATGAAACCTGTCATCACAATGCACCATGCCCATCATCATAATGATTCATGCTATTGTCATCACAATGAAATTAAAATGCTCCATGACCTCTGTCATCACAATGCTCCAAACCTTTCTGATCACAATGTCCCATAACACTTGTCATCACAATACCACATGACGCTCGTCATCACAATTATGAAAGGTTTCTCATCACAATGCTCCATGACCTTTGTCAACACAATGCTCAATACACTTGTCATCACAATGCTCCGTGACACTTGTCATCAGTATGCTCCTTGAACACTGTCATGACAAGGATCCTTGCCTATTTCATCACAATGATCCATTTCCATTTCATGACAGTGCTCCAAGACCACTGTTATCACAGTGCTCTGTGACTTCAGTCATCACAATCCTTCATGAAATTTGTCATCACAATGGTCCATGACCTCCTCACACAAAGCTCTGTGACCTTTGTCACCACATGGCTCCATGAACTTTTAATCACAAGGCTCTGTGATCCTTGTCATCACAAAGCTCCATGCCTTTGTCAGCACAATGCTCCATGACCCTTGTCATCACAATGCTCGATGCGTGTTTCAGCACAATGCTCCATAACCCTTGTCATCACAATGCGCCATGCACTTGTCATCACAATGCTCCACCTCCTTGCCATCAAAATGCTCCATAAACCTTGTCATCACAATGCTCTATGCACTTCTCCTCAAAATGCTCTCTCACCACTGATATCACAATGTTCCATCACTAGTCATCACAATACTCCCTCACCCCTGTCATCACAATGTTCCATGACCCCTGTCATCACAATGCTACATGCCCTTATCATCACAATGCTCCATTACACCTGACATCACAAAGTTCCATAACCCCTGTAATCAAAATGCTCCATGACCCTTTTCATCAAAAAGCTCCATGAACACTGACATCAAAATGTTCTATAACCTCTGTCATCAAAATATTCCATGACCCTTTTCATCAAATTGTTCCATGACCCTGTCATCACAATGCTCCCTGCCTTTCTCATCACAATGCACCACGCCCTTGTCATCAAAATGCTCCATGACCATTGTCATCACAAAGGTCCATGACACTTGGCATCACAATGCTCCATTCCATTTTCATCACAATGTTCCATGAACCCTCTCATCACATTGCTCCATGCACTTGTCATCCAAATCTCCATGACGCTTGTAATCACAATGCTCGATGCCCTTGTCATCACAATGCTCCATGACCACACTCATCACAAAAATCCATGAAAATTTTCAGACCAATGCCCCATTCCCTTGTCATCACAAAGCTCCATTACCCCTGTCATAACAATGCTCCATGACCCCTGCCATCACAAGGTTCCACGGCTTGTTATCACAAGCCTCGATGACCCTTGGTATCAAAATGCTCCAAGACCCCTGTAATCACAATGCTCCATGCCCTTGTCATCACAAAGCACCATGACGCATGTCATCAGAATGTTCCATGGCCTTCTCATCACAATGGTCCTTGCCCTTGTAATCACAATGTTCCAACACCACTGTAATTACCATGATCCATGCTCCTTTTCATCTCAATGCTCCATGAACCCTGTCATCACAATGAACCGTGCCCATCACCATAATATTTCATGCTATTGTCATCACAATGAAATCAAAATGCTCAATGACCACTGTCATCACAATGCACCAAAACCTTCTGATCAAAATGTTCCATAACACTTGTCATCACAATGCCCCATGACGCTGGTCATCACAATGATCCATGCCATTTTCATCACTATGCTCCAAGACCCCTGTAATCACAATGCTCCATTAGCTTGTCATCACAGTGCTCCATGACCTTTGTCATCACAATGGTCCATTCCCTCGTCACACAAGGCTCTGTGACCTTTTTCACCACAATGCTCCATGTCCTTGTCATTAGAAAGCTCCATGACGCATGTCATCAGAATTCTCCATTGCCTTCTCATCACAATGCTGCTTGCCCTTGTCATCACAATGCTTCAAAACCCCTGTAATCACAATGCTCCATGCACCTTTTCATCAGAATGCTCCATGACCATTTTCATCAAAATGCTCCATGACCCCTGACATCACAATGTTCCATAACCCCTGTAATCAAAATGTTCCATGACACTTTTCATCAATTTGCTCCATGACCCTGTCATCACAATGCTCCCTGCCCTTCTCATCACAATGCACCACGACCTTGTCATCAAAATGCTCCATGACCTTTGTCATCACAAAACTCCATGACCCTTGGCATCACAATGCTCCATGCCATTTCATCACAATGCTACATGAAACCTCTAATCACATTGCTCCATGCCCTTGTCAGCACAATGCTCCATGACGCTTGTCATCACAATGCTCGATACTCTTCTCATCACAATGCTCCATGCCCTTGTCATTACAATCCCCCATGACACATGTATCACAGTGTTCCGTGCCCTAGTTATCACAATGCTCCATGCCGAATCTCATCACAATAATCCATGAAATTTTCAGACTAATATTCCATGCCCTTGTCATCACAATGCTCCATTACCCCTGTCATAACAATGCTCCATGAACCCTGCCATCACAGTGTTCCACGGCTTTGTCATCCAAGGCTCCATGACCCTTGTCATCACAGGGATCCAAGACCCCTGTAATCACAATTTTCCATGCCCTTGTCGTCACAAAGATTCATGACACATATCATCAGAATGCTCCTAGGCCTTCTCATCACAATGCTCCATGCCCTTGTCATCACAATGTTCCATAAACCCTGTTATCAAAATGTTCCATGACACTTTTAATCAATTTGCTCCAAGACCCTGTCATCACAATGCTCCCTGCCCTTCTCATCAAAATGCCGCATGACCTTTGTCATCACAAAGCTCCATTACCCCTGTCATAACAATGATCCATGACCCCTGCCATCACAAGGTTCCACGGCCTTTTTATCACAAGCCTCCATGACCCATGTCATCACAGTGCTCCAAGACCCCTGTAATCACAATGCTCCATGCCCTTGTCATCACAAAGCTCCATGACGCATGTCATCTAAATCCTCCATGGCCTTATCATCACAATGCTCCATGCCCTTGTCATCACAATGCTCCAACAGCCCTGTAATCACAATGCTCCATGTCCCTTTTTATCTCAATGCTCCATGAACCCTTTCATCACAATGCACCGTGTCCATCACCATAATATTTCATGCTATTGTCATCACAATGAAATCAAAATGCTCAATGATCTCTGTCATCACAATGCACCAAACCCTTCTGATCACAATGCTCCATAACACTTGTCATCACAATGCCCCATGAGGATGGTCATCACACTTATCCATGGACTTCTCATCACAATGCTCCATGATCTTTTTCATCACAATGCTCAATACACTTATCGTCACAATGCTCCCTGACAGTTGTCATCAGTATGCTCCTTGAACACTGTCATGACAAGGCTCCATGCATTTTTCATCACAATGATCCATTCCCTTTTCATCACAATGCTCCAAGACCCCTGCAGTCACAATGCTCCATGTATTTGTCATCACAAAGCTCCATGACGCATGTCATCAGAATGCTCCATTGCCTTCTCATCACAATACTCCATGCCCTTGTCATCACAATGCTTCAAAACCCCTGTAATCACAATGCTCCATGCACCTTTTCATCAGAATGCTCCATGACACTTTTTATCAAAATGCTCCATGACCCCTGACATCACAATGTTCCATAACCCCTCTCATCAAAATTTTCCATGACACTTTTCATCAGTTTGCTCCATGACCCTGTCATCACAATGCTCCCTGCCCTTCTCATCACAATGAACCACGACCTTGTCATCAAAATGCTCCATGACCTTTGTCATCACAAAGCTCCATGACCCTTGGCATCACAATGCTCCATGCCATTTCATCACAATGCTCCATGAACCCTGCCATCACAATGTTCCACGGCTTTGTCATCCAAGGCTCCATGACCCTTGTCATCACAGGGATCCAAGACCCCTGTAATCACAATGCTCCATGCCCTTGTCATCACAATGTTCCATAACCCCTGTTATCAAAATGTTCCATGACACTTTTCATCAGTTTGCTCCATGAACCTGTCATCACAATGCTCCCTGCCCTTCTCATCACAATGCACCACGACCTTGTCATCAAAATGCTCCATGACCTTTGACATCACAAAGCTCCATGAACCTTGGCATCACAATACTCCAGGCCATTTTATCAGAATTCTACATGAAACCTCTCATCACATTGCTCCATGACCCTTTTCATCACAATACTCCATGCCATTTTATCACAATGCTACATGAAACCTCTCATCACATTGCTCCATGCCCTTGTCAGCACAATGCTCCATGACGCTTCTCATCACAATGCTTCAAAACCCCTGTAATCTCAATGCTCCTTGCACCTATTCATCAGTATGCTCCATGACCGTTGTAATCACAAGGCTCCATGGCCCTCTCATCACAATGCTCCAGGACCTTCTCATCACATTGCTCCATTCCCTTCTCATCACAATGCTACATGACCAGAGTCATCAAAATTATCCATGCCACTTGTCATCAGAATGTTCCATGTGCTTCTCATCCCAATGCTCCCTGACCCCTGTAATCACAATACTCTTTGATGCTTGTCGTCACAAAGCTCCATGACACTTGTCATCACAATTCTCCATGCCTTTTTCAGCAAAATGCTACATGACCTTGTCATCACAATGCTCCATGACACTTCTCATCACAATGTTACATGCTCTTGTCATCACAGTTCTCCATGCACTTGTCATCGCAATGCTCCATGACCCCTGTCATTGCAAGCTCCATGTGCTTTTCATCACAATGCTTCAGGAACTTGTCATCAAAATTCTCAATGGCCCTTGTCATCACAATCCTCCATGCCCTTGTCATCAAAATGCTCCATGTCCCTTTTCATCACAGTGCTCCAAACCCCTGTCATCACAATGCTCAATTAACTTTGTCATCACATTCCTCCATGACACTTGGCATCACATTAAACCATGCCATTGTCATTACAATGGACCATGATATATGTCATCACAATGACCCCAGACCCCTGTCTTCACAGTACTCCATGACCTTCTCATCATAATGCTCCATGCTCTTTTCATCAGAATGCGCCTTGCCCACTGTCATCACAATAAACCGTGAAAATTTTCAGACCAATGCACCATGCCCCTGTCATCAGAATGCTCCATACCCTTGTCATCACAAAGTTCCGTGACTCCAGTCATCACAATGCTTCATGACCTTTGTCATCACAATGGTCCTTGACCTCGTCATCACAAGACTCTGTGACCATTGTCACCACAATGCTCCATGAACTTTTCATCACAATGTTCTGTGACCGTTGTCGTCACAATGTTCCATGCCTTTGTCATCACAATGCTCCATGCGCCTCTCAGCACAATGCTCCATGACACATGTCATCAAAATGCGCCATGCAATTGTCATCACAATTCTCCACAGCCTTGTCATCACAGTGCTCCATAAACCTTGTCATCACAATGCTCCATAAACCTTGTCATCACAATGCTCCATGCACTTCTCATCAAAATGCTTTCTCACCACTGATATCACAATGTTCCATCAGTAGTCATCACAATACTCCCTCACCAATGTCATCACAATTTTCCATGACCTCTGTCATCACAATGCCACATGCCATATCATCACAATGCTCCATGACCCCTGACATCAAAATGTTCCATATCCTCTGTCATCAGAATGCTCCATCACCCTTTTCATCACAAGGCTCCGAGACCCCTGACATCACAGTGTTCCATAACCACTGTCATCAAAATGTTCCATGACCCTTTTCATCAAATTGCTCCATGACCCTGTCATCACAATTCACCATGTCCATCATCATAATGCTTCATGCTATTGTCATCACAGTGAAAATAATATGCTCCATGACCTCTGTCATCAAAATGCTCCAAACCCTTGTGATCACAATGTTCCATAAGCATTGTCATCACAATGCACCATGACGTTCATCATCACAATTATCCATGGTCTTCTCATCACAGTGCTCCATGACCTTTGTCATCACAATGCTCAATACACTTGTCATCACAATGCTCCCTGACACTTGTCATCAGTATGCTCCTTGAACCCTGTCATGAAAAGGCTCCATTCCTTTTTCATCACAATGATCCACACCATTTTCATCACAATGCTCCGAGACCCCTGTAATCACAATGCTCCATGACTTTTAATCACAAAGCTCCATGATGCATGTCATCAGAATGCTCCATGGCCTTCTCATCACAATGGTCCATGTCCTTGTCATCACAGTCCTCCAAGACCCCAGTCATCTCAATGTTCTGTGACTCCAGTCATCACAAGGCTTCATGACATTTCTCATCACAATGGTCCATGTCCTCGTCACACAAGGAACTGTGACCTTTCTCACCACAATGCTCCATGAACTTTTCATCACAATGCTCTCTGATCCTTGTCATCACCATGCTGCATGCCTTTGTCAGCAAAATGTTCCATGACCCTTGTCATCACAATGCTCCATGCGCTTGTGAGCACAATGCTGCATAACCCATGTCATCACATTGCACCATGCGCTTGTCATCACAATGCTCCACATCCTTGTCATTACAGTGCTCCAAAAACCTTGTCATCACAATGCTCCATGCACTTCTCATCAAAATGCTCTCTCCCCCCTCTCATCACAATGTTCCATGACCACTGTCATCACAGTGCTACATGCCCTTATCATCACAATGCTCCATGAACCCTGACATCACAATGTTCCATAACCCCTGTCATCAAAATGCTCCATGACCCTTTTCATCACAATGCTCCATGACCCCTGACATAACAGTGTTCCATAACCACTGTCATCAAAATATTCCATGATACTTTTCACCAAATTGCTCCATGAACCTGTCATCAAAATGCTCCCTGCCCTTCTCATCACAATGCACCACGACCTTGTCATCAAAATGCTCCATGAACTTTGTCATCACAAAGCTCCATGACCATTTGCATCACAATGCTCCGTGCCATTTTCATCACAATGCTTCATGACCCCTGTAATCACAATGCTCCATGCACCTTTTCATCAGAATGCTCCATGAGACTTGTCATCACAAGGCTCCATGGTTTTCTCATTACAGTGCCCCAGGACCTTGTCATCACAATGCTCCATTACCTTCTCATCACAATGCCCCATTACCCCTGTCATCACAATACTCCATGAACATTTTCAGCCCAGTGCTCCATGACCTTCTTATCACAAAGCTCCATGACCCTGTCATCACAATGCTCCATGACCACTGTCATCACAGAGCTCCATGACCTCTGACAACACGACGATATGGGAATCTTGTCATCAAAATGCTCCATGACCCTTGTCATCACAATGCTCCATGCCCTTGTCATCACAATGCTCCATGAAGCCTCTCATCACATTGCTCCACACCATGGTCATTACAGTTCTCCATGATCCATGTATCACAGTGTTCCGTGCCGTTGTCATCACAATGCTCTATGCCCACTCTCATCACAATAATCCATGAAACTTTTCAGACCAGTGCTCGATGGCCTTGTCATCACAATGCTCCATTGCCCATGTCATAACCATGCTCCATGAACCCTGCCATCACAATATTGTACGGCCTTGTCATGACAAGGATCCAATACACCTGTAATCACAATGCTCCATGCCCCTTTTCATCAGAATGCTCCATGAGAATTGTCACCAAAAGGCTCCATGGTCCTCTCATCACAATGCTCCAGTACCTTGTTATCACCCTGGTCCATGCCCACTTCATCAAAAGGCTCTGTGAAATTTGTCATCACAATGCTCCATGAAATTTTCATCACAATGCTCTTTTACCCATGTCTTCACCATGCTCCATGCCTTTGTCTGCACAATGCTCCATGATGCTTGTCAACACAATGCTCGATACACTTTTTATCACAATGCTCCATGCCCTTCTCATTACAATCCCCCATGACACATGTATCAAGGGTTCCGTGCCATAGTCATCACAATGCTCCATGCCGAATCTCATCACAATAATCCATGAAATTTTCAGACCAATGTTCCATGCCCTTGTCATCACAATGCTCCATTACCCCTGTCATAACAATGCTCCATGACTCCTGCCATCACAATGTTCTACGGCCTTGTCATCCAAAGCCCCATGACCCTGGTCATCACAGTGCTCCAAGACCTCTGTAATCACAATGCTCCAAGCCCTTGTCATCACAATGATTCATGACGCATGTCATCAGAATGCTCCATGGCCTTCTCATGAAAATCCTCCATGTGCTTGTCATCACAATGCCCCTTGACGCTGGTAATCACAATTATCCATGGTCTTCGCATCACAATGCTCCATGATCTTTGTCATCACAATGCTCAATACACTTATCATCACAATGCTCCCGGACACTTATCATAAGTATGCTCCTTGAACCCTGTCATGACAAGGCTCCATGAATTTTGCATCACAATGATCCATGCCCTTTTCAACACAATGCTTCAAAACCCCTCTAATCACAATGCTCCATGAACCTTTTTATCAGTATGCTCCATGACACTTGTCATCACAAGGCTTCATGGCCCTCTCATCACAATGCTCCAGGACCTTCTCATCGCATTGCTCCATTCCCTTCTAATCACAATGCTCCATGACCCCTGTCATCACAGTACTCCATGAACATTTTCAGCCCAATGCTCCATGACCTTCTCATCAAAAAGCTCCATGACCCATGTCATCACAATGCTACATGACCACAGTCATCAAAATGATCCATGCCACTTGTCATCAGAATGTTCCCTGTGTTTGTCATCCCAGTGATCCATGACCCCTGTAATCACAATGCTCCTTGACGCTTGTCATCTCAGAGATCCATGACACTTGTCAGCACAATTCTCCATGCCTTTGTCAGCAAAATGCTATATGACTTTGTCATCACAATGCTCCATGCACTTGTCATCACAATTCTCCATTACCAGTGTCATCACAATCCTCCGTGAACCATGGGATCACATTGTTTCATGCCCTTGTCATCACAATGTTCCATGATACTTGAAATCAAAATGATCCATGACCTGTGTCATCACAGTGCTCCAAACACTTGTGATCACAGTGTTCCATAACAATTGTCATCACAACGCTCCATGATGCCTGTCATCACAATACTCCATGCCCTTGTCTTCACAATGCTCCAACAGCCCTGTAGTCACAATGCTCCATGCCCCTTTTCATCTCAATGCTCCATGAACCCTGTCATCACAATGCACCATGCCCATCACCATAATATTTCATGCTATTGTCATCACAATGAAATCAAAATGCTCAATGACCTCTGTCATCACAATGCACCAAACCATTCTGAACACAATGTTCCATAACACTTGTCATCAAAATGCCCCATGACGCTGGTCATCACAATTATCCATGGACTTCTCATCACAATGATCCATGATCTTTGTCATCACAATGCTCTATACACTTGTCATCACAATGCTCCCTGACACTTTTCGTCAGAATGCTCCTTGAACCCTTTCATGAAAAGGCTCCATGCCTTTTTCTTCACAATGCCCCATGCCCTTTTCCTCACAATGCTCCATGCCATTGTCATCACAATACTCCACAAGCTTGTCATCAGAATGCTCCATGACCCTTGTCATCACAATGCTCCATGACCCCTGTCATCACAATGCTCCATGACACCTGTCATCACAATGGTAGATGCCCCTTGTCATTACAGTGCTCCATGACCCTCATCAACAAAATTATCCATGGTCTTCTCATCACAATGCTCCACGGTCTTGCCATCACAATGCTCCATGACACTTCTCAGCACAGTGTTACATGCTCTTGTCATCACAATTCTCCATGCACTTGTCATCGAAATGCTCCATGACCCCTGTCATAGTAAGCTCCATATGCTTTTCCTCAGAATGATTCACGAACTTGTCATCAACATTCTCAATGGCCCTTGTCATCACAATCCTCCATGCCCTTGTCATCAAAATGCTCCATGACCCTAGTCATCACAATGTTCCAAACCCCTGTCATCACAATGCTACTTTAACTTTGTCATCACATTCCTCCATGACACTTGGCATCACAATGCTCCGTGCCATTGTCATCACAATGGACCATGACATATGTCATCACAATGCTCCCAGACCGCTCTCTTCACATTACTCCATGACCTTCTCATCACAATGCTCCATGCTCTTCTCATCAGAATGCGCCTTGCCCACTGTCATCACAATAAACCATGAAACTTGTCAGACCAATGCACCATGCCCTGTCATCAGAATGCTCCATACCCTTGTCATCACAGTGTTCCGTTACTCCAGTCATCACAATCCTTCATGACCTTTGTCATCACAATGGTCCTTGAACTCCTCAACACAAGGCTCTGTGACCATTGTCACAATGCTCCATGAACTTTTCACGACAATGCTCTGTGACCGTTGTCTTCACAATGTTCCATGCCTTTGTCAGCAGAATGCTCCATGACCCTTGTCATCACAATGCTCCATGCGCTTCTCAGCACAATGCTCCATGACCCATGTCATCAATATGCGCCATGCAATTGTCAACACAATGCTCCACAGCCTTGTCATCACAATGCTCCATAAACCTTGTAATCACAATGCTCCATAAACGTTGTCATCACAATGCTCCATGCACTTCTCATCAAAATGCTTTCTCACCACTGATATCACAATGTTCCATCACTAGTCATCACAATGCTCCCTCAACACTGTCATCACAATTTTCCATGACTTCTGTCATCACAATGCTACATGACTTATCATCACAAGGCTCCAAGACCCCTGACATCACAATGTTCCATAACCACTGTCATCAAAATGTTCCATGACCCTTTTCATCAAATTGCGCCATGACCCTGTCATCACAATGCACCATGTCCATCATCATAATGCTTCATGCTATTGTCATCACAATGAAATCAATATGCTCCATGACCTCTGTCATCAAAATGCTCCAAACCCTTGTGATCACAATGTTCCATAACCATTGTCATCACAATGCACCATGACGCTCATCATCACAATTATCCATGGTCTTCTCATCACAGTGCTCCATGACCATTGTCATCACAATGCTCAATACACTTGTCATCACAATGCTCCCTGACACTTGTAGTCAGAATGCTCATTGAACCCTGTCATGACAAGGCTCCATGCCTTTTTCATCACAATGATCCATACCATTTTCATCACAATGCTCCAAGACCCCTGTAATCACAATGCTCCATGACCTTTAATCACAAAGCTCCATGATGCATGTCATCAGAATGCTCCATGGCTTTCTCATCACAATGCTCCATGTCCTTGTCATCACAGTCCTCCAAGACCCCAGTCATCTCAATGCTCTGTGACTCCTGTCATCACAAGGCTTCAAGACATTTGTCATCAAAATGGTCCATGTCCTCATCACACAAGGCTCTGTAACCTTTCACACCACAATGCTCCATGAACTTTTCATCACAATGCTCTGTGATCCTTGTCATCACCATGCTCCATACCTTTGTCAGCACAATTCTCCATGAGCCTTGTCATCACAATGCTCCATAACCGATGTCATCACAATGAGCCATGCGCTTGTCATCACAATGCTCCACATTCTTGTCATAACAATGCTCCAATAACATTGTCATCACAATGCTCCATGCACTTCTCATCAAAATGCTCTCTCCCCCCGTCATCACAATGTTCCATGATTCCTGTCATTACAATGCTACCTGACCTTATCATCACAATGCTCCATGAACACTGACATCACAATGTTCCATAACCCCTGTCATCAAAATCCTCCATGACCCTTTTCATCACAATGCTCGATGACCTCTGACATAACAGTGTTCCATAACCACTGTCATCAAAATATTCCATGATACTTTTCATCAAATTGCTCCATGACCCTGTCATCAAAATGCTCCCTGCCCTTCTCATCACAATGCACCACGAACTTGTCATCAAAATGCTCCATGAACTTTGGCATCACAAAGTTCCATGACCCTTGGCATCACAATGCTCCATGCCATTTTCATCACAATGCTCCATGACCCCTGTAATCACAATGCTCCATGCACCTTTTCATCAGAATGCTCCATGACCCTTGGCATCACAATGCTCCATGCCATTTTCATCACAATGCCCCAGGACCTTGTCATCACAATACTCCATTCCCTTGTCATCACAATACCCCATTACCCCTGTCATCACAATATTCCATGAATATTTTCAGCCCAATGCTCCATGACCTTCTTATCACAATGCTCCTTGACCCTGTCATCACAATGCTCCATGACCACTGTCATCACAGCGCTCCATGACCCCTGACAACACAATGATCTGGGAATCTTGTCATCAAAATGCTCCATGACCCTTGTCATCACAATGCTCCATGCCCTTGTCATCACATTGCTCCATGAAGCCTCTCATCACTTTGCTCCATGCCCTTGTCATTACAATCCTACATGACCCATGTATCACAGTGTTCCGTGCCCTTGTCATCACAATGCTCCTTGCCTACTCTCATCACAATAATCCATGAAACATTTCAGATCAATGCTCGATGCCCTTGTCATCACAATGCTCCATTGCCCATGTCATAACCATGCTCCATGACCCCTGCCATCACAATGTTCTACGGCCTTGTCATCACAAGGAACCAATACCACTGTAATCACAATGCTCCATGCCCCTTTTCATCAGAATGCTCCATGAGAATTGTCATCACAAGGCGCCATGGTCCTCTCATCACAAAGCTCCAGGACCTTGTCATCACAATAATCCATGCCCACGTCATCAAAAGTCTCTGTGAAATTTGTCAACACAATGCTCCATGAAATTTTCATCACAATGCTCTTTTACCCACGTCACCACTATGCTCCATGCCTTAATCAGCACAATTCTCCATGACAATTTTCATCACAATTCTCCATGCGCTTGTCCGCAAAATGCCCCATGACCTGTGTCATCACAATGCGCCATGTGCTTGTCATCAAAATGCTCCACCACCTTGTCATCACAGTGTTCCATAAACCTTGTCATCACAATGCTCCATGCACTTCACATCAGAATGCTCTCCCAACACTGATATCATAATGTTCCATCACTAGTCATCACAATACTCCCTCACCCCTGTCATCACAATGTTCCAGGACCCCTGGCATCAAAATGCTCCATGACCCTTTTCATCATAATCCTCCATGACCCCTGACATCACAATGTTCCATAACCCCTTTCATCAAAATGTCCCATGACAATTTTCATCAAATTGCTCCATGACACTTTCATCACAATGATCCCTGCCCTTCTCAACACAGTTCACCACGTGCTTGTCATCAAAATGCTCCATGACCTTTTTCATCACAAAGCTACATGACCCTTGGCATCACAATGCTCCATGCCATTGTCATCAGTATGCTCCATGAACACTCTCATCACATTGTTCCATGCCCTTGTCATCACAGGCTCCGTGATGCTTTTCATCACAATGCTCGATGCTCTTCTTAACACAATGCTCCATGCCCTTGTCATTACAATCCGCCATGACCCATGTATCACAGTGTTCCGTGCCCTTGTCATCACAATGCTCCATGCCCCCTCTCATCACAATAGTCCATGAAGCTTTTCAGACCACTGCTCCATGCCCTTGTCATCAAAATGCTCCATTACCCCTGTTATAACAATGCTCCATGACACCTGCCATTACAATATTCCACGGCCTTGTCATCACAAGGCTCCATAACCCTTGTCATTACAATGCTCCATGTCCTTGTCATCAAAAAGCTCCATGACACATGTCATCAGAATGCTCCATGGCCTTCTCATTCACGATGCTCCATGCCCTTGTCATCACAATTCTCCTAGACCTCTGTAATCACAATGCTCAATGCCCCTTTTCATCTCAAATCTCCTTGAACCGTGTCATCAAAATGCACCATGCCCATCATCATAATGCTTCATGCTATTGTCATCAAAATGAAATCAAAATGCTCCATGACCTCTGTCATCAGAATGCTCCAAACCCTTGTGATCACAGTGTTCCATAACACTTGTCATAACAACGCCCCATGTAGCTCATCATCACAATTATCCATGGCTTTCCATTCACAATACTCCATGAACATTGTCATCACAATGCTCAATACACTTGTCATCACAATGCTCGCTGACACTTGTCATCAGTATGCTCCTTGAACCCTGTCATGACAAGGCTCCATGAATTTTGCATCACAGTGATCAATGTCCTTTTCATCACAATGCGCTGTGACCCTTGTCATCACAATGCACCATGCCTTTGTCAGCACAATGATCCATGACACTTGTCATCACAATGCTCCGTGTTCTTTTCAGCACAAGGCTCCTTGAAACATGTCATCACAATGCACCATGCGCTTGTCATCACAATGCTCCACATCCTTGTCATCACAATATTCCATGCACTTCTCATCAAAATGCTCTCTCACCACTGATATCACAATGTTCCATCACTAGTCTTCACAATACTCCCTCAACCCTGTCATCACAATGTTCCATGCCCCTATCCTCACTATGCTACCTGCACTTATCATCAAAATGCTCTATGACGAATGACATCACAATGCTCCATAATCCCTGTCATCAAAATGCTCCATTACCATTTTCATCACAATGCTCCATGACCCCTGACATCACAATTCTCCATAACCACTCTCATCAAAATATTCCATGACTTTTTCACCAAATTGCTCCATGACCCTGTTAGCACAATGTTCCCTGCCCTTCTCATCACAACGCACCACGACCTTGTCATCAAAATGCTCCATGACCTTTGTCATCACAAAACTCCATGACACTTGTCATCACAATGCTCCATGCCATTGTCATCACAATGCTCCATGAAGCCTCTCATCACATTGCTCCATGCCCTTGTCATCACAAACCTCCATGTCGCTTGTCATCACAATGCTCGATGCACTTCTCATCACAATGCTCCATGTCCTTGTCTTTACAATCCTCCATGACCCATGTATCAAAGAGTTCTGTGCCCTTGTCATCACAATGCTCCATGCTCACTCTCAGCACAATAATCGATGAAACATTTCAGAACAATGCTCCATGCCCTTTTCATCACAATGCTCCATTACCCCTGTCATAACAATGCACCATGACACCTGCCTTCACAGGTTTCCATGGCCTTGTCATCACAAGACTCCATGACACTTGTCATCACAATGCTCCAAACACTGTAATCACAATTCTGCATACACTTGTCATCACAAAGCTCCATGACGCATGTCATCAGAATGCTCCATGGCCTTCTCATTGAAGATGATCCATGCCCTTGTCATCACAATGGTCCAAAACACCTGTAATCACAATGCTCCATGCCCATTTTCATCTCAATGCTCCATGAACCGTGTCATCACAGTGCACCATGCACATCATCATAATGCTTCATGCTATTGTCATCAAAATGAAATCAATATGCTCCATGACCTCTGTCATCACAATGCTCCAAACACTTGTGATCACAATGTTGCATAACACTTGTCATCACAACGCCCAATGACGCTCATCATCACAGTTATCCATGGGCTTCTATTCACAGTACTCCATTATCTTTGTCATCACAATGCTCAATACACTTGTCATCACAATGCTCCCTGACACTTGTCATCAGTATGCTCCTTGAACCCTGTCATGACAAAGATCCATGCATTTTTCAACACAATGATCCATGCCTTTTCCTCACAATGCTCCAAGACCCCTGGAATCACAATGCTCCATGCAATTGTCATCACAAAGCTTCATGACTCATGTCTTCAGAATGCTCCATGGCCTTCTCATCACCATGCTCCATGCCCTTTTAATCACAATGCTCCATTCCCATGTCATCAAAATGCCCCATGACCCCTGTCATCACAATACTCCATGAACATTTTCAGCCCAATGCTCCATGACCTTCTAATCACAATGCCCCATGAACCCTGTCATCACAATGCTCCATGACCCCTGTCATCAAAATGCTCCGTGACTCCAGTCATCACAAAGC
This sequence comes from Hyperoodon ampullatus, assembly GCF_949752795.1. Taxonomy (NCBI): domain Eukaryota; kingdom Metazoa; phylum Chordata; class Mammalia; order Artiodactyla; family Ziphiidae; genus Hyperoodon; species Hyperoodon ampullatus. Next base: position 3,173,201 of record NW_027641092.1, read on the forward strand.
TTCATGACCTTTGTCATCTCAATGGTCCATGCCATTGTCACACAAGGCTCTGTGACCTTTGTCACCACAATGCTCCATGAACTTTTCTTCACAATACTCTGTGACCCTTGTCATCAAAATGCACCATGCCTTTGTCAGCACAGTGCTCCATGACCCATGTCATCACAATGCGCCATGCGCTTGTCATCACAAACCTCTATGAGGCTTGTCATTACAACCCTCGATGCACTTCTCATCACAATGCTCCATTTCCTTGTCATTACAATCCTGCATGATCTATGTATCACAGTGTTCTGTGCCGTTGTCATCACAATGCTCCATGACCTTGTCATCACAATGCTCCATGCCCTTGTCATCACAATGAGCCATGCCAACTGTCATCACAATAATCCATGAAACTTGTCAGACCAATGGTCCATGTCCCTGTCATCAGAATGCTCCATGCACTTGTCATCACAATGCTCCATGACCCCTGTCATCACAATGCTCCGTGACTCCAGTCATCACAATGCTTTATGACATTTGTCATCACAATGATCCATGCCCGCATCACACAAGGCTCTGTGACCTTTGTCACCACAATGCTCCATGCCCTTGTCATCAAAATGTGCCGTGTCCCTCTCATCACAATGCTCCATGCCCTTGTCATCACAATTCTCCATGACCCTTGTCATCACGTAGCTCTAAGCCCTTGTCATCAAAATGCTCCATTACATTTGTCATCACAATCCTCCATGACACTTGGCATCACAATGCTCCATGAAATTGTCATCGCAGTGGACCATGACATATTTCATCAAAATGCTCCCTGACACCTGTCTTCACAATAATCCCTGACCTTGTCATCACAATGCTACATGCCCTTGTCATCACAATGCGTCATTCCCACTGTCATCACAATAATCCATGAAACTTGTCAGACCAACGTTCCATGCCCCTGTCATCACAATGCTCCATGCCTTTGTCATCACAAGGCTCCATGACCCTTGTCATCACAATGCTCCAAGACCCCTGTAATCACAATGCTCCATGCCCTTGTCATCACAAAGATCCATGATGCAGGTCATCAGAATGCTCCACGGACTTCTCATCACAACGCTCCATGCCCTTGTCATCACAGTTCCCCAAGAACCCTGTAATAACAGTGCTCCATGCCCCTTTTTATCTCAATGCTCCATGAACCCTGTCATCACAATGCACCATGCCCATCATCATAATGCTTCATGCTATTGTCATCACAATGAAATCAGTATGCTACATGACATCTGTCATCACAATGCTAAAAACCCTTCTGATCACAATGTTCCATAACACTTGTCATCACAAAGCCCCATGACGCTCGTCATCACAATTATGAATGGTTTAATCATCACAATGCTCCCTGACACTTGGCATCAGTATGCTCCATGAACCCTCTCATGAAAAGGCTCCATGCCTTTTTCATCACAATGATCCATTCCCTTTTCATTAAAATGCTCCAAGACCCCTGTAATCACAATGCTCCCTGCCCTTGTCATCACAAAGCTGCATGACACATGTCATCTGAATGCTCCATGGCATTCTAATCACAATGCTCCATGCCTTTGGCATCACAATGCTCCAAGTACACTCTCATCACAATGCTCCATGACTACAGTATTCACAGTGCTTCATGACATTTGTCATCACAATGGTCCATGAACTCGTCACACAAGGCTTTGTGACCTTTGTCACCACAGTGCTCCATGAACTATTCATCACAATGCTCTATGACCCTTGTCATCACAAAGCTCCATGCCATTGTCAGCAAAATGCTCCATGACCCTTGTCAGCACAATGCTCGATGCACGTGTAAGCACAATGCTCCATAACCCATGTCATCACAATGCTCCCTGCACTTCTCATCACAATGCACCACGCCCTTGTTTTCATAATGCTCCATGACGTTTGTCATCACAAATCTCCATGACACTTGGCATCACAATGCTCCAATCCATTGTCATCACAATGCTCCATGAACCCTCTCATCACATTGATCCTTGCACTTGTCATCACAAATCTCCATGAGGCTTGTCATCACAACGCTCGATGCCCTTCTCAGCACAATGCTACATGTCCTTGTCATTACAATCCTGTATGATTTATGTATCACCGTGTTCCGTGCCCTTCTCATAACAATGCTCCATGACCCCTGCCATCACAAGGTTCCACGGCCTTGTCATCACAAGCCTCCATGACCTTGTCATCACAATGCTCCAAGACCCCTCTAATCACAATTCTCCATGCCCTTGTCATCAAAAAGCTCCATGACGCAAATCATCAGAATGCTCCATGGCCTTCTCATCACAATGCTCCATGCCCTTGTCATCACAATGCTGCAAGAACCCTGTAATCACAGTGCTCCATGCCCCTTTTCATCTCAATGCTCCATGAACTCTGTCATCACAATTCACCATTCCCATCACCATAATATTTCATGCTGTTGTCATCACACTGAAATCAAAATGCTCAATGACCTCTGTCATCACAATGCTCCAAACCCTTCTGATCACAATGTTCCATAACTCTTGTCATCACAATGCCCCATGAGGCTGGTCATCACAATTATAAGTGGTCTTCTCATAACAATGCTCCATGATCTTTGTCATCAAAATGCTCAATACACTTATCTTCACAATGCTCCTTGAAACTTCTCATCAGTATGCTACTTGAACCCTGTCATGACAATGCTCCATGCAATTTTCATCACAATGATCCATGTCCTTGTCATCACAAAGCTCCATGATGCATGTCATCAGAATGCTCCATGGCCTTCACATCAAAATGCTCCATGCCCTTGTCATCACAATGCTACAAAACCCCTGTAATCACAATGCTCCATGCACCTTTTCATCAGAATGCTCCATGACACTTGTCATCACAAGGCTCCATGGTCCTCTCATCACAATGCTCCAGGACCTTGTCATCACAGTGCTCCATTCCCTTGTCATCACAATGCTCCATGACCCCTGTCATCACAATACTCTATGTACATTTTCAGCCCAATGCTCATTGACCGTCTCATTACAATGCTCCATGATCCATGTCATCACAATGCTCCATGACCACAGTCATCAAAATGCTCCATGACCCCTGTCATCACAGTGGTGCATGCCCTCGTCATCAAAAGGCTCTGTGACATTTGTCACTGCAATGCTCCATGAAATTTTCATGACAATGTTCTCTTACTCATGTCATCACTATGCTCCATGCCTTTGTCAGCACAATGCTCCATGACCCTTGTCATCACAATGCTCCATGTGCTTGTCCGCACAATGCCCCATGACCTGTGTCATCACAATGCGACATGCGCTTGTCATCACAATGCTCCACAACCTTGTCATCACAGTGCTCCAGAAACCTTGTCGTCACAATGCTCCATGCACTTCCCATCAAAAGGTTCTCCCATCACTGATATCATAATGTTCCATCACTTGTCATCACATTACTCCCTCACACCTGTCATCACAATGTTCCATGAATCCTGTCATCACAATGCTCAATGACACTTTTCATCACAATGCTCCCTGACCCCTGACATCACAATGTTCCATAACCCCTGTCATCAAAATGTCCCATGACAATTTTCATCAAATTGCTCCATGACCCTTTCATCACAATGCTCACTGCCCTTCTCATCACAGTGCACCACGCCCTTGTCATCAAAACCCTCCATGACCTTTGTCATCACAAAGCTCCGTGACCCTTGGCATCACAGAGCTCCATGCCATTGTCATCAAAATGCTCCATGAACCCTCTCAACACATTGTTACATGTATTTGTCATCACAGGCTCCATGATGTTTTTCATCACAATGATCGATGCCCTTCTTAACACAAAGCTCCAAGGCTTGTCATTACAATCCTCCAAGACCCATGTATCACAGTGTTCTGTGCCCTTGTAATCACAATGCTCCATGCCCCCTCTCATCACAATAATCCATGAAAATTTTCAGACCAATGCTCCATGCCCTGGTCATGAAAATGCTCCATTAACACTGTTATAGCAATGCTCCATGAAAACTGCCATTACAATGTTCCACGGCCTTCTCATCACAAGGCTCCATGACCGTTGTCATCACAATGCTCCAAGACACCTGTAATCACAATGCTCCATGCCCTTGTCATCACAAAGCTCCATGACGTATGTCATCAGAATGCGCCTTCACCTTCTCATCACAATGCTCCATGACCCGGTCATCGCAATGCTCAAAGACCCCTGTAATAACAATGCTCCATGCCCCTTTTCATCTCAATGCTCCATGAACCCTGTCATCACAGTGCACCATGCCCATCATCATAATGCTTCATGCTATTGTCATCACAATGAAATCAAAATGCTCCATGACCTCTGTCATCACAATGCTCCAAACCCTTGTGATCACAATGTTCCATAACACTTTTCATCACAACGCCCCATGACGCTCATCATCACAATTATACATGGTCTTCTATTCACAATACTCCATGACCTTTTTCATCACAATTCTCAATAAACATGTCATCACAATGCTCCCTGACAATGGTCGTGAATATGCTCCTTGAAACCTGTCATGACAAGGCTCCATGCATTTTTCATCACAATGATCCATGCACTTTTCTTCACAATACACCAAGACTCCTGTAATCACAATGCTCCATGCCCTTGTCATCACCAAGCTTCATGAAGCATGTCTTCAAAATGCTCCATGGCCTTCTCATCACCATGCTCCATGCCCTGTTCATCACAATGCTCCATTCCCTTGTCATCAAAATGCTCCATGACCCCTGTCATCACAATACTCCATGAATATTTACAGCCCAATGCTCCATGACCTTCACTTCACAATGCCCCATGAACCCTGTCATCACTATGCTCCATGACCACTGTCATCACAACGATCCATGACCCCTGACAACACAATGATCCTGGACTCTTGTCATCAAAATGCTCCATGACCCTTGTCATCACAATGATCCATTCCCTTGCCATCACAATGCTCCATAACCCTTGTCATCACAAGGCTCCAAGCCCTTGTCATCACAATGCTCCATTATATTTGTCATCACATTTCTCCATGACACTTGGCATCACAATGCTCCATGCCATTGTCATCACAATGGACCATGACATATGTCACCACAATGCTCCCTGACAACTGTCTTCACAATAATCTACGACCTTGTCATCACAATGCTCCATGCCCCTGTCATCACAATGTTCCATGCCCTTGTCATCACAATGATCCATTCCCTTGTTATCACAATGCTCCATGACCCCTGTAATCACAATGTTCAGTGACGCTTGTCATCACAGTGCTCCATGACCCTTGTCATCAAAATGTTCCATGCATTTGTCAGCAAAATGCTTCATGAACTTGTCATCACAATGCTCCATTCCCATTGTCATCAAAATCCTCGATGTAACTTGGGTTCACATTGCTTGATGCCCTTGTCATCACAATGCGCCATGGTCTTTGAAATGAAAATGATCCATGACCTCTGTCATCACAATGCTCCATGCCCACTGTCATAGCAATAATCCATGAAACTTGTCACACCAATGCTCCATGCCGGTGTCATCACAATGCTCCATGCCCTTTTAATCACAATGCTCCATTACCCCTCATATCATAATGTTCCTTGACTCCAGTCATCACAATGCTTTATGACCTTTGCCATCACAATGGTCCATTCCCTCGTCATCACAATGCTCTGTAACACTTCTCATCACAATGCTCCATGCCTTTGTCAGCACAATGCTCCATGACCCTTGTCATCACAATGCTCCATGTGCTTCTCAGCACAATGCTCCAAGACACATGTCATCACAATGTGCCATGCACTTGTCATCACAATGCTCCACAACCTTCTCATCACAAAGCTCCATAAACCTTTTTATCACAATGCTCCATGCACTTCTCATCTAAATGCTCTCTCACCACTGATATCACAATGTTCCATCACTAGTCATCACAATACTCCCTCACCCCTGTCATCACAATGTTCCATGACCCCTGTCATCAAAATGCTACATGCCCTTATCATCACAATGCTCCATGACCACTGACATCACAAAGTTCCATGACCCCTGTCTTCAAAATGTTCCCTGACCCTTTTCATCAAATTGCTCCATGACCCTGTCATCACAATGCTCCCTGCCCTTCTCATCACAATGCACCACGCACTTGTCATCAAAATGCTCCATGACCTTTGTCATCACAAAGCTCCATGACCCTTGGCATCACAATACTCCATGCCATTGTCATCACAATGCTCCATGAACGCTCTCATCACATTGCTCCCTGCCCTTGTCATCACAATGCTCAATGGCCTTTTCATCACAATGCTCCATGCAATTGTCATCATCATACTCCTCAAGCTTGTCGTCCGAATGCTCCATGAACCTTGTCATCACAATGCTCCATGACCCCTGTCATCACAATGCTCCATGACACCAGTTATCACAATGCTCCATGCCCCTTGTCACTACAGTGCTCCATGACGCCCGTCATCACAATTATCCATGGTCTACTCATCACAATGCTCCCTGGTCTTGCCATCACAATGCTCCATGCCCGGGTCATCAGTATTCTCCACGTCCTTGTCATCACAATGCTCTTTGACACATCTCATCACAATTTTACATGCTCTTTTCATCAAAATTCTCCATGCGTTTGTCATCGCAATGCTCCATGACCCCTGTCATATCAAGCTTCATGCACATGTCCGCACAATGCTTCACGAACTTGTCATCAAAATTCTCAATGACCCTTGTCATCACAATGCTCCAAGCCCTTGTCATCACAATGCTCCATTACCTTTGTCATCACAATCCTCCATGACACTTGGCATCACAATGCTCCATGCCATTTTCATCAAAATTGTCCATGGCATAGGTCATCACAATGCTCCGTGACACCTCTCTTCACAATTCTACATGACGTTGTCATCACAATGCTCAATGCCCTTGTCATCACAGGGAGCCATGCCCATTGCCATCACAATAATCCATGAAACATATCAGACGAATGTTCCATGCCCTTGTCATCACAATGCTCCATGCCATTGTCATCACAATGATCCGTGACTCCAGTCATCAAAATGCTTCATGGCCTTGGTCATCACAATGGTCCATGCCCTCATCATCACAAGGCTCTATGACATTTGTCACAACAATGCTCCATGAACTTTTCATCAAAATGCTTTGTGACACTTGTCATCACAATGCTCCATGCCTTTCTCAGCACAATGCTCCATGAACCTTATCATCACAATGCTCCATGCCATTGTCAGCACAGTGTTCCATGACCTTTGTCATCACAATGCTCCAACCCTTGTCATCACAATGCTCCATTACCTTTGTCATCACAATACTCCATGACACTTGGCATCACAATGCTCCATTCCATTGTCATCACAATGGGCCATGACATAGGTGTTCACAATGCTCACTGACACCTGTCTTCACAAAACTGCATGACCTTGTCATCACAATGCTCCGTGCCCTTGTCATCACAATGTGCCATTCCCACTGTCATCACAATAATCCATGAAACTTGTCAGACCAAAGTTCCATGCCCCTGTCATCACAATGCTCCATGCCCTTGTCATCACAGTGCTCCATGACCCCTGTCATCACAATGCTCTGTGACTCCAGTCATCACAATGCTTCATGACCTTTCTCATTAAAATGTTCCATGCCCTCGTCATCACAAGTCTCTGTGACCTTTTTCACCACAGTGCTCCATGAAGTTTTCATCACAATGCTCTGTGACCCTTGTCATCACAATGCTCTATGCCTTTCTAAGCACAATGCTCCATGACCCTTGTCATCACAATGCTCCATGCTCTTCTCAGCACAATACTCCATGACCCATGTCATCACAACATGCCATGTGCTTGTCATCACAATGCTCCACATCCTTTTCATCACAATGCTGCTTAAACCTTGTCATTACAGTGTTCCATGCACTTCTCATCAAAATGCTCTCTAACCACTGACATCACAACGTTCCATCACTATTCATTCCAATACTCCATCACCCCTGTCATCACAATGTTCCATGACCCCTGTCATTAAAATGCTACATGCACTTATCATCAAAATATTCGATGACCCCTGACATCACAATATTCCATAACCCCTGTCATCAAAATGCTCCATGACACATTTCATCACAATGCTCCATGACCCCTGACATCACAATATTCCATAACCACTGTAATCAAAATGTTCCATGACCCTTTTCACCAAATTGCTCAATGACCCTGTGATCACAATGCTCCCTGCCCTTCTCATCACAGTGCACGTCACCCTTGTCATCAGAATGCTCCATGACATTTGTCATCACAAAGCTCCATAACCCTTGGCATCACAATGCTCCATGCCATTGTCATCACAATGCTCCATAAACCCTCTCATCACATTGCTCCATGCCCTTGTCATCACAAAGCTCCATGACGCTTGTCATCACAATGCTCGATGCATTTCTCATCACAATGCTCCATGCCCTTGTCATTACAATCCTCCATGACCGATGTATCACAGTGTTGCATGAACTTGTCATCACAATGCTCCATTCCCCCTGTCATAACAATGCTCCATGACACCTGCCATCACAATGTTCCACAGCCCTGTCATCACAAGACTCCATGACCCTTTTCATCACAATGCTCCAAGAAACTATAATCACTATCCTTCATGCAATTGTCATCAGAAAGCTCCATGACGCATGTCATCAGAATGCTCCATGGACTTCTCATTCACTATGCTCCATGCCCTTGTCATCACAATGCTCCAAGACCCCTGTAATCACAATGCTCCATGCCCCTTTTAATCTCAATGATCCAAGAACCCTGTCATCCCATGCACCATGCCCATCATCATAATGCTTCATGCTATTTTCATCACAATGAAATCAATATGCTCCATGACTTCTGTCATCACAATGCTCCAAACACTTGTGATCACAATGTTCCATAACACTTGTCATCACAATGCCCCATGACGCTCCTCATAACAGTTAACCATGGTCTTCTCATCACAATGCTCCATGAACTTTGTCATCACAATGCTCAATACACTTGTCATCACAATGCTCCCTGACATTTGTCGAGAGTATGCTCCTTGAACCCTGCCATGAGAAGGCTCCATGCCTTTTTCATCACAATGATCCATGCCCTTTTCATCACAATGCTCAAAGTCCCCTGTAATCACAATTCTCCATTCCCCTTTTCATCACAAACATCCATGACACATGTCAACTGTATGCTCCATGGCCTTCTCATCACAATGCTCCATGCCCTAGTTATCACCGTGCCTCAAGACCCCTGTCATCACAATACTCCATGAATATTTTCAGCCCAATGCTCCATGATCTTCTCATCACAATGCTCCATGATCCCTGTCATCACAACGCTCCGTGCTCCTTGAAATCAAAATGATCCATGACCTCTGTCATCACAATGCTCCAAACCCTTGTGATCACATTGTTCCACAACACTTGTCATCACAACGCTCCATGATGCCTGTCATCACAATACTCCATGCCCTTGTCATCACAATGCTCCATGACCTTTGTCATCACAATGCTCAATACACTTGTCATCACAATGCTCCCTGACACTTGTCGTCAGAATGCTCCTTGAACGCTGTCATGAAAAGCCTCCATGCCTTTTACATCACAATGCTCCATGCCCTTTTCATCACAATGCTCCATGCCATTGTCATCACATTACTCCACAAGGTTTTCATCAGAATGCTCCATGACCCTTGTCATCACAATGCTCCATGACCCCTGTCATCACAATGCTCCATGAACCCTGTCATCACAATGCTCCATGCCCCTTGTCATTACAGTGCTGCATGACGCTCTACATCACAATTATCCATGGTCTTCTCATCACAGTGCTCCACGGTCTTGCATCACAATGCTCCATGACACTTCTCATCACAATGTTACATGATCTTGTCATCACAATTCTCCATGCACTTTTCATCGCAATGCTCCATGACCCCTGTCATAGCAAGCTCCAAGTGCTTTTCATCACAGTGCTTCACGACATTGTCATCAAAATTCTCAATGGCTGTCATCATCACTGTGTTCCATGCCCTTGTCATCACAGTGCTCCATGACCATTGTCATCAAAAAGATCCAAGCCCTTGTCATCACAATGCTCCATTACATTTGTCATCACAATCCTCCATGACACTTGGCTTCACAATGCTCCATGCCATTGTCATCACAATGCACCAAGACATATGTCATCACAATGCTCCCTGACATCTGTCTGCACAATAATTCATGACCTTCTCATAACAATGCTCCATGCCCTTGTCATCACAATGTGCCATGCCCACTGTCATCTCAATAATCTATGAAACTTTTCAGACCAATGTTCCATGCCCCTGTCATCACAATGCTCCTTGCCCTTGTCATCACAATGCTCCGTGATTCCAGTCATCACAATGCTTCATGACCTTTGGCATCAAAATGGTCCATGCCCTCGTCATCAAAGGGCTCTGTGAAATTTGTCACCATAATGCTCCATGAACTTTTCATTCACAATGCTCTGTGACCCTTGCCATCACAATGCTCCATGCCTTTGTCAGCAGAGTGCTCCATGACCCTTGTTATCACAATGCTCCATGCGCTTCTTATCAAAATTGTCCACAAACTTGTCATCAGAATGCTCCATAAAATTTGTCATCACAATGCTCCATGTACTTCTCATCAAAATGCTCTCTCACCACTGATATCAAAATGTTCCATCACTAGTCGTCACAATACTCCCTCACCCCTGTCATGACAATGTTCCACGGCCTTGTCATCACAAGGCTCGATGACCCTTGTCATCAGAATGCTCCAAGACCCCTGTAGTCACAATGCTCCATGCTATTGTCATCACAAAGCTCCATGACGCATGTCATCAATCTGCTCCATGGCCTTCTCATCACAATGCTCCATGCCCTTGTCATCACAATGCTCCAAGACATCTGTAATCAAAATGCTCCATGCCACTTTTCATCTCAATGACCGTGAACTCTGTAATCACAAGGAACCATGCCCATCATCAAAATGCTTCATGCTATTGTCATCACAATGAAATCAAAATGCTCCATAACCTCTGTCAACACAATGCTCCAAACCCTTGTGATCACAATGTTCCATAACACTTGTCATCACAACGCCCCATGATGCTCATCATCACAATTAACCATGGTCTTCTCATCACAATTCTCCATGTCCTTTGTCATCAAAATGCTCAATACACTTGTCATAACAGTGCTCCCTGACACTTGTCGTCAGTATGCTCCTTGAACCCTGTCATGACAAGGCTCCATGCCTTTTGCATCACAATCACCCATGACATTTTCATCACAATGCTCCAAGACCCATGTAATCACAATGCTCCACACCCCTTTTCATCAGAATGCTCCATGACACTTGTCATCACAAGGCTCCATGGTCTTCTCCTCACAATGCTCCAGGACCTTGTCAGCACAATGCTCCATGCTCACTCTCAGCACAATAATCGATGAAACATTTCAGAACAATGCTCCATGCCCTTTTCATCACAATGCTCCATTACCCCTGTCATAACAATGCACCATGACACCTGCCTTCACAGGTTTCCATGGCCTTGTCATCACAAGACTCCATGACACTTGTCATCACAATGCTCCAAACACTGTAATCACAATTCTGCATACACTTGTCATCACAAAGCTCCATGACACATGTCATCAGAATGCTCCATGGCCTTCTCATTCAAGATGCTCCATGCCCTTGTCATCACAATGGTCCAAAACACCTGTAATCACAATGCTCCATGCCCCTTTTCATCTCAATGCTCCATGAACCGTGTCATCACAATGCACCATGCACATCATCATAATGCTTCATGCTATTGTCATCAAAATGAAATCAATATGCTCCATGACCTCTGTCATCACAATGCTCCAAACACTTGTGATCACAATGTTGCATAACACTTGTCATCACAACGCCCAATGACGCTCATCATCACAGTTATCCATGGGCTTCTATTCACAGTACTCCATTATCTTTGTCATCACAATGCTCAATACACTTGTCATCACAATGCTCCCGGACACTTGTCATCAGTATGCTCCTTGAACCCTGTCATGACAAAGATCCATGCATTTTTCAACACAATGATCAATGCCTTTTCCTCACAATGCTCCAAGACCCCTGGAATCACAATGCTCCATGCAATTGTCATCACAAAGCTTCATGACTCATGTCTTCAGAATGCTCCATGGCCTTCTCATCACCATGCTCCATGCCCTTTTAATCACAATGCTCCATTCCCATGTCATCAAAATGCCCCATGACCCCTGTCATCACAATACTCCATGAACATTTTCAGCCCAATGCTCCATGACCTTCTAATCACAATGCCCCATGAACCCTGTCATCACAATGCTCCATGACCCCTGTCATCAAAATGCTCTGTGACTCCAGTCATCACAAAGCTTCATGACCTTTGTCATCTCAATGGTCCATGCCATTGTCACACAAGGTTCTGTGACCTTTGTCACCACAATGCTCCATGAACTTTTCTTCACAATACTCTGTGACCCTTGTCATCAAAATGCACCATGCCTTTGTCAGCACAGTGCTCCATGACCCATGTCATCACAATGCGCCATGCGCTTGTCATCACAAACCTCTATGCGGCTTGTCATTACAACCCTCGATGCACTTCTCATCACAATGCTCCATTTCCTTGTCATTAAAATCCTGCATGATCTATGTATCACAGTGTTCCGTGCCGTTGTCATCACAATGCTCCATGCCCTTGTCATCACAATGCTCCATGACCCTTGTCATCACGATGCTCCAAACCCTTGTCATTAAAATGCTCCATTACCTTTGTCATCACTATCCTCCATGACTCTTGGCATCACAATGCTCCATGCCATTGTCATCACAATGGACCATGACATATGCCATCACTATGCTCCCAGACACCTATCTTCACAATACTCCATGACCTTGTCATCACAATGCTCCATGCACTTCACATCAAAATGCTCTCCCACCACTGATATCATAATGTTCCATCACTAGTCATCATAATACTCCCTCACCCCTGTCATCACAATGTTCCAGGACCCCTGGCATCAAAATGCTCCATGACCCTTTTCATCATAATCCTCCATGACCCCTGACATCACAATGTTCCATAACCCCTTTCATCAAAATGTCCCATGACAATTTTCATCAAATTGCTCCCTGACACTTTCATCACAATGATCCCTGCCCTTCTCAACACAGTTCACCAAGTGCTTGTCATCAAAATGCTCCATGACATTTGTCATCACAAAGCTACATGACCCTTGGCATCACAATGCTCCATGCCATTGTCATCAAAATGCTCCATGAACACTCTCATCACATTGTTCCATGCCCTTGTCATCACAGGCTCCGTGATGCTTTTCATCACAATGCTCGATGCTCTTCTTAACACAATGCTCCATGCCCTTGTCATTACAATCCGCCATGACCCATATATCACAGTGTTCCGTGCCCTTGTCATCACAATGCTCCATGCCCCCTCTCATCACAATAATCCATGAATCTTTTCAGACCAATGCTCCATGCCCTTGTCATCAAAATGCTCCATTACCCCTGTTATAACAATGCTCCATGACACCTGCCATTACAATATTCCACGGCCTTGTCATCACAAGGCTCCATAACCCTTGTCATTACAATGCTCCATGTCCTTGTCATCAAAAAGCTCCATGACGCATGTCATCAGAATGCTCCATGGCCTTCTCATTCACGATGCTCCATGCCCTTGTCATCACAATTCTCCTAGACCTCTGTAATCACAATGCTCAATGCCCCTTTTCATCTCAAATCTCCATGAACCGTGTCATCAAAATGCACCATGCCCATCATCATAATGCTTCATGCTATTGTCATCAAAATGAAATCAAAATGCTCCATGACCTCTGTCATCACAATGCTCCAAACCCTTGTGATCACAATGTTCCATAACACTTGTCATAACAACGCCCCATGATGCTCATCATCACAATTATCCATGGCTTTCTATTCACAATACTCCATGAACTTTGTCATCACAATGCTCAATACACTTGTCATCACAATGCTCGCTGACACTTGTCATCAGTATGCTCCTTGAACCCTGTCATGACAAGGCTCCATGAATTTTGCATCACAGTGATCAATGTCCTTTTCATCACAATGCGCTGTGACCCTTGTCATCACAATGAACCATGCCTTTGTCAGCACAATGATCCATGACACTTGTCATCACAATGCTCCGTGTTCTTTTCAGCACAATGCTCCTTGAAACTTGTCATCACAATGCACCATGCGCTTGTCATCACAATGCTCCACATCCTTGTCATCACAATGCTCCATGTACTTCTCATCAAAATGCTCTCTCACCACTGATATCAAAATGTTCCATCACTAGTCGTCACAATACTCCCTCACCCCTGTCATGACAATGTTCCACGGCCTTGTCATCACAAGGCTCGATGACCCTTGTCATCAGAATGCTCCAAGACCCCTGTAGTCACAATGCTCCATGCTATTGTCATCACAAAGCTCCATGACGCATGTCATCAATCTGCTCCATGGCCTTCTCATCACAATGCTCCATGCCCTTGTCATCACAATGCTCCAAGACATCTGTAATCAAAATGCTCCATGCCACTTTTCATCTCAATGACCGTGAACTCTGTAATCACAAGGAACCATGCCCATCATCAAAATGCTTCATGCTATTGTCATCACAATGAAATCAAAATGCTCCATAACCTCTGTCAACACAATGCTCCAAACCCTTGTGATCACAATGTTCCATAACACTTGTCATCACAACGCCCCATGATGCTCATCATCACAATTAACCATGGTCTTCTCATCACAATTCTCCATGTCCTTTGTCATCAAAATGCTCAATACACTTGTCATAACAATGCTCCCTGACACTTGTCGTCAGTATGCTCCTTGAACCCTGTCATTACAAGGCTCCATGCCTTTTGCATCACAATCACCCATGACATTTTCATCACAATGCTCCAAGACCCATGTAATCACAATGCTCCACACCCCTTTTCATCAGAATGCTCCATGACACTTGTCATCACAAGGCTCCATGGTCTTCTCCTCACAATGCTCCAGGACCTTGTCATCACAATGCTCCATTCCATTGTCATCACAATGCTCCATGACCACTGCCATCGCAATACTCAATGAATATTGTCAGCCCAATGCTCCATGAACTTCTCATCACAGTGCTCCATGACCCCTGTCATCACAATGCTCCATGACCACTGTCATCACAGTGCTCCTTGACACCGGACAACACAATGATCCGGGAGTCTTGTCATCAAAATGCTCCATGACCCTTGTCATCACAATGATCCATGCCCTTGCCAGCCCAATGCTCCGTGACCCCTGTAATCACAATGCTCCATGACGCTTGTCATCACAGTGTTCCATTACACTTGTCATCAAAATGCTCCATGCATTTGTCAGCAAAATGCTACATGACCTTGTCATCACAATGCTCCATGTGCTTGTCATCACAATACTACATTCCCATTGTCAACAAAACCCTCCATGACCCTTGGGTTCATAATGCTTCATGCCCTTGTCATCACAATGCTCCATGCACCTTGAAATGAAAATGATACATGACTTCTGTCATCACAATGCTCAAAACCCTTGTGATCACAATGTTCCATAACATTTGTCATCACAACGCTCCATGATGCCTCTCATCACAATGCTCCATGGTCTTTGTCATCACAATGCTCAATACACTTGTCATCACAATGCTCCCTGACACCTGTCGTAAGAATGCTCCTTGAACCCTGTCATGAAAAGGCTCCAAGCCTTTTTCATCAGAATGCTCCATGACCCTTGTCATCACAATGATTCATGACACCTGTCATCACAATGCTCTATGCCCCTTGTCATTACAGTGCTCCATGACGCTCATCATCACAATTACCCATGGTCTTCTCATCACAGTGCTCCAAGGTCTTTCCATCACAATGCTCCATGCACTGGTCATCACAATTCTACATGTCCTTATCATCAAAATGCTACATGACACTTCTCATCACAATGTTACATGATGTTGTCAATACAATTCTCCATGCACTTGTACATCACAATGCTCCATGACCCCTGTCATAGCAAGCTCGGTGTGATTTTCATCACAATGCTTCACGACCTTCTCATCAAAATTCTCAATGGCCCTTCTCCTCACAATGCTCCAAGATCTTGTCATCACAGTGCTCCATGACCCTTGTCATCACGATGCTCCAAGCCCTTCTCATCACAATGCTCCATTACTTTGTCATCACAATCCTCCATGACACTTGGCATCACAATGCTCCATGCCATTGTCATCATAATGGACCATGACATATGTCATCACAATGCTCCTTGACACCTGTCTTCACAATATTCCTTGACCTTGTCGTCACAATGCTCCATGCGCCTGTCATCACAATGCGCCATGCCCACTGTCATCACAATAATCCATAAAAACTGTCAGAGCCATGCTCTATGCCCCTGTCATCACAATGCTCCATGCCCTTGTCATCACAATGCTCCATGACCCCTGTCATCACAATGCTCCGTGACTCCAGCAACCACAATACTTCATGACTTTGTCATCAAAATGGTCCATGCCCACATCATCACAATGTTCCGTGACCTTTGTCATCACAATGCTACATGCAATTATCATCACAATGCTCCATGACGCCTGATATCACAATGTTCCATAACCCCAGCATCAAAAAGCTCCATGACCCTTTTCATCACAAAGCTCCATGACCCCTGACATCACAATGTTCCATATCCCCTGTCATCAAAATGTTCCATGACAGTTTTCATCAAATTGCTCTATGACCCTGTCATCACAATGCTCCCTGCCCTTCTCATCACAATGCACAACGCCCTTGTAATCAAAATGCTCCATGATCTTTGTCATCACAAAGCTCCATGACCCTTGGCATCACAATGCTCTATGCCATTGTCATCACAATGCTCCATGAACCCTTTCATCACATTGCTTCATGCCCTTGTCATCACAAAGCTCCATGACGCTTGTCATCACAATGCTCGATGACCTTCTATTCACAATGCTCCATGCTCTTGTCATTACAATCCTCCATGACGCATGTATCACAGTGTTCCTTGCCCTTGTCATCACAATGCTCCAAGACCCCTGTAATCACAATGCTCCATGCCCTGGTCATCACAAAGCTTCATGACGCATGTCATAAGTATGCTCCATGGCCTTCTCATCACAATGCTCCATGCCCTGGTCATCACAATGCTCGAAGGCTCCTGTAATCAAAATGCTCCATGCCCCATTTCATCAGAATGCTCCATGAGACTTGTCATCACAAGGCTCCATGGACTTCTCATCACAATGCTCCAGGACCTTGTCATCACGATGCTCCATTCCCTTGTCATCACAATACTCCATGAACATTTTCAGCCAATGCTCCATGATCTTCTCATCACTCTTCTCCATGACCCATGTCATCACAATGCTCCATGACCACTGTCATCACAACGCTCTATGACCCCTTACAACACAATAATCCGGGACTGTTTTCATCACAATGCTCCATGATCTTTGTCATCACAATGCTCAATACACTTGTCATCACAATGCTCCCTGACACTTGTTGTCAGAATGCTCCTTGAAACCTGTCATGAAAAGGCTCCATGCATTTTTCATCACAATGATCCATGCCCTTTTCATCACAATGCTCCGTGCCATTTTCATCACAGTACTCCACAAGCTTATCATCAGAATGCTCCATGACCCTTGTCATCACAATGCTCCATGACCCGTCTTCACAATGTTCCATGACCCATGTCATCACAATGCTCCATGACGCCTGTCATCAGAATGCTCCATGCCCCTTGTCATTACAGTGCTCCATGACGCTCGTCATCACAGTTATCCATGGTCTTCTCATCACAGTGCTCCACGGTCTTGCCATCACAATGCTCCATTCCCTGGTCATAACAATGCTCCATGACCCTTGTCATCACAATGCTCCATGTGCTTGTCCGCACAATGCCCCATGACCTGTGTCATCACAATACGACATGCGCTTGTCATCACAATGCTCCACAAACTTGTCATCACAGTGCTCCATAAACTTTGTCGTCACAATGCTCCATGCACTTCCCATCAAAAGGTTCTCCCATCACTGATATCATAATGTTCCATCACTTGTCATCACAATACTCCCTCACCCCTGTCATCACAATGTTCCATGACCCCTGTCATCACAATGCTCAATGACACTTTTCATCACAATGCTCCCTGACCCCTGACATCACAATTTTCCATAACCCCTGTCATCAAAATGTCCCATGACACTTTTCATCAAATTGCTCCATGACACTTTCATCACAATGCTCACTGCCCTTCTCATCACAGTGCACCACGCCCTTGTCATCAAAACCCTCCATGACCTTTGTCATCACGAAGCTCCGTGACCCTTGGCATCAGAGTGCTCCATGCCATTGTCATCAAAATGCTCCATGAACCCTCTCAACACATTGTTACATGTCCTTGTCATCACAGGCTCCATGATGCTTTTCATCACAATGCTCGATGCTCTTCTTAACACAAAGCTCCAAGGCTTGTCATTACAATCCTCCATGACCCATGTATCACAGTGTTCCGTGCCCTTGTCATCACAATGCTCCATGCCCCCTCTCATCACAATAATCCATGAAAATTTTCAGACCAACGCTCCATGCCCTTGTCATGAAAATGCTCCATTACAACTGTTATAACAATGCTCCATGAAAACTGCCATTACAATGTTCCACGGCCTTCTCATCACAAGGCTCCATGACCCTTGTCATCACAATGCTCCAAGACACCTGTAATCACAATGTTCCATGCCCTTGTCATCACAAAGCTCCATGACGCATGTCATCAGAATGCGCCTTCGCCTTCTCATCACAATGCTCCATGACCTGGTCATCGCAATGCTCCAAGACCTCTGTAATCACAATTCTCCATGCCCCTTTTCATCTCAATGCTCCATGAATCCTGTCATCACAATGCACCATGCCCATCATCATAATGCTTCATGCTATTGTCATCACAATGAAATCAAAATGCTCCATGACCTCTGTCATCACAATGCTCCAAACCATTCTGATCACAATGTTCCATAACACTTGTCATCACAACGCCCCATGATGCTCATCATCACAATTATCCATGGTCTTCTCATCACAATTCTCCATGTCCTTTGTCATCACAATGCTCAATACACTTGTCATTACAATGCTCCCTGACACTTGTCGTCAGTATGCTCTTTGAACCCTGTCATGACAAGGCTCCATGCCTTTTGCATCACAATCACCCATGACATTTTCATCACAATGCTCCAAGACCCATGTAATCACAATGCTCCACACCCCTTTTCATCAGAATGCTCCATGACACTTGTCATCACAAGGCTCCATGGTCTTCTCCTCACAATGCTCCAGGACCTTGTCATCACAATGCTCCATTCCATTGTCATCGCAATGCTCCATGACCACTGCCATCGCAATACTCAATGAATATTGTCAGCCCAATGCTCCATGAACTTCTCATCACAGTGCTCCATGACCCCTGTCATCACAATGCTCCATGACCACTGTCATCACAGTGCTCCTTGACACCGGACAACACAATGATCCGAGACTCTTGTCATCAAAATGCTCCATGACCCTTGTCATCACAATGATCCATGCCCTTGCCATCCCAATGCTCCGTGACCCCTGTAATCACAATGCTCCATGACGCTTGTCATCACAGTGTTCCATGACACTTGTCATCAAAATGCTCCATGCATTTGTCAGCAAAATGCTACATGACCTTGTCATCACAATGCTCCATGCGCTTGTCATCACAATACTACATTCCCATTGTCAACAAAACCCTCCATGAACCTTGGGTTCACAATGCTTCATGCCCTTGTCATCACAATGCTCCATGCACCTTGAAATGAAAATGATACATGACTTCTGTCATCACAATGCTCAAAACCCTTGTGATCACAATGTTCCATAACATTTGTCATCACAACGCTCCATGATGCCTGTCATCACAATGCTCCATGATCTTTGTCATCACAATGCTCACTACACTTGTCATCACAGTGCTCCCTGACACTTGTCGTAAGAATGCTCCTTGAACCCTGTCATGAAAAGGCTCCAAGCCTTTTTCATCACAATGCTCCATGCCCTTTTCATCACAATACTCCATGCCATTGTCATCACATTACTCCACAAGCTTGTCATCAGAATGGTCCATGACCCTTGTCATCACAATGATCCTGCCCTTGTCATCCCAATGCTCCATGAACCCGTAATCACAATGCTCCGTGACGCATGTCATCACAGTGCTCCATGACACTTGTCATCACAGTGCTCCATGCCTTTGTCATCAAAATGCTCCATGACCTTGTCATCACAATGCTCCATGCCCTTCTCATCACAATGCACCACGACCTTGTCATCAAAATGCTCCATGACCTTTGTCATCACAAAGCTCCATGACCATTGGCATCACAGTGCTCCATGCTCCTTTAAATCAAAATGATCCATGACCCCTGTCATCACAATGCTCCAAACCCTTGTGATCTCAATGTTCCATAATTCTTGTCATCACAACGCTCAATGATGCCTGTCATCACAATACACCATGCCCTTGTCATCACAATGCTCCATGACCTTTGTCACAACAATTCTCAATACACTTGTCATCACAATTCTCCGTAACACTTGTCGTCAGAATGCTCCTTTAACCCTGTCATGAAAAGGCTCCATGCCTTTTTCATCACAATGCTCCATGCCATTTTCATCACAATGCTCCATGCCATTGTCATCACAATACTCCACATGCTTGTCATCAGAATGCTCCATGACCCTTGTCATTACAATGCTCCATGACCGCTATCATCAGAATTCTCTATAACACCTGCCATCACAATGCTCCATTCCCCTTGTCATTACAGTGCTCCATGACACTCGTCATCACAATTATCCATGGTCTTCTCATCACAGTGCTCCACGGTCTTGCCATCACAATGCTGCATGCCCTGGTCATCACAATGCTCCATGTCTTGGTGATCAAAGTTCTCCACGTCCTTGGAATCACTATGCTCCATGACACTTCTCCTCACAGTGTTAAATGCATTGTCATCACAATTCTCTATGCACTTTTCATCACAATGCTCCATGACCCCTGTCATAGCCAGCTCCATGTGGTTGTCATCACAATGCTTCATGAATTGTCATCAAAATTATTAATGGCCCTTGTTATCAAAATGCTCCATTCCCTTGTCAACACAATGCTCCAAGCCCTTCTCATCACAATGCTCCATTACCTTTGTCATCACAATCCTCCATGACACTTGGTATCACAATGCTCCATGGCATTGTCATCACAAGGGACCATGACATATGTCATCACAATGCTCCCTGACACCGGTCTTCACAATAATCCATGACCTTGTCATCACAATGATCCATGCCCTTGTCATAACAATGCACCATGCCCACTGTCATCACAATAATCGATGAAACTTGTCAGACCAATGCTCCATGCCCCTGTCATCACAATGCTCCATGCCCTTTTCATCACAATGCTCCAAGACCCTGTAATCACAATGCTCTATGCCCCTTTTCATCAGAATGCCCCATGAGACTTGTCATCACAAGGCTCCATAGTCTTCTCATCACAATGCTCCAGCACCATGTCATCACAATGCTCCATTCCCTTGTCATCACAATGTTCTATGACACCTATCATCACAATACTCCATGAACATTTTTAGCCCAATGTTCCATGACTTTCTCATCACAATGCTTCATGACCCATGTCATCAAAATGCTCCCTGACCACTGTCAGCAAAATGCTACATGACATTGTCATCACAATGCTCTATGCGCTTGTCATCATAATACTCCATTACCATTGTCATCAAAATCCTCCATGAAACTTGGGATCACATTGCTTCAAGCACTTGTCATCAAAATGCTCCATGTTCCTTGAAATCAAAATGATCCATGACATCTGTCATCACAATGCTCCAAACACTTGTGATCACAATGTTCCATAACACTTGTCATCACATGCCCCATGACAATCGTCATCACAATTATGCAAGGACTTCTCATCACAATGCTCCATGACTTTTGTCACCACAATGCTCAATACACTTGGCATCACAATGCTCGCTGACACTTGTCATCAGTATGCTCCTTGAACACTGTCATGACAAGGCTCCATGCATTTTTCATCACAATGATCCATTCCCTTTTCATCACAATGCTCCAAGACCCATGTCATCACAATGCTCCGTGACTCCAGTCATCACAATGCTTCATGACATTTGTCATCACAATGGTCCATGACCTCGTCACACAAAACTCTGTGACTTTTGTCACCTCAATGCCCCATGAAATATTTATCACAATGCTCTGTGACCCTTGTCATCACAATGCGCCATGCCCACTGTCATCAAAATAATCCATGAAACTTGTCAGACCTATGTTCCATGCCCCTGTCATCACATTGCTCCATGTCCTTGTCATCACAATGCTCCATGACCCCTGTCATCACAATGCTCCGTGACTCCAATCATCACAATGATTCATGACCTTTCTCATCACAATGGTCCATGCCCTCGTCACGCAAGGCTTTGTGATCTTTGTCACCACAATGCTCCATGAAATTTTCATCACAATGCTCTGTGTCCCGTGTCATCACAATGCTCCATGCCTTTGTCAGCACAATGCTCCATGACACTTGTCATCAAAATGCTCCATGAGCTTGTCAGCACAATGCTCCATGACACATGTCATCACAATGTGCCATGCTCTTTTCATCACAATGCTCCACATCCTTGTCATCAAAATGCTCCATAAACTTTGTCATCACAATACTCCATGCACTTCTCCTCAAAATGCCTTCTCACCACTGATATCACAATGTTCCATCACTAGTCATCACAATACTCCCTCACCCCTGTCATCACAATATTCCATGACCCCTGTAATCACAATTCTCCATGCCCTTGTCATCACAAAGCTCCATGACGCATGTTATCAGAATGCTCCATGGCCTTCTCATCACAATGCTCCATGCCCTTGTCATCACAATGCTCCAACACCCCTGTAATCACAGTGCTCCATTCCCCTTTTCATCTCAATGCTCCATAAACCCTGTCATCACAATGCACCATGCCCATCACCATAATATTTCATGCTATTGTCATCACAATGAAATCAAAATGCTCCATGTCCTCTGTCATCACAATGCTCCAAACC
Source organism: Hyperoodon ampullatus (assembly GCF_949752795.1). Lineage (NCBI taxonomy): Eukaryota > Metazoa > Chordata > Mammalia > Artiodactyla > Ziphiidae > Hyperoodon > Hyperoodon ampullatus. The sequence continues at coordinate 3,196,593 of NW_027641092.1, forward strand.
CTTCTGACCACAATGTTCCATAACACTTTTCATCACATGCCCCATGACGCTGGTCATCACAATTATGCAAGGTCTTCTCATCACAATGCTCCATGACCTTTGTCACCACAATGCTCAATACACATGGCATCACAGTGCTCGCTGACACTTGTCATCAGTATGCTCCTTGAACATTGTCATGACAAGGCTCCATGCCTTTTTCATCACAATGATCCATTCCCTTTTCATCACAATGCTCCAAGACCCCTGTTATCACAATTCTCCGTGACTCCAGTCATCACAATGCTTCATGATATTTGTCATCAGAATGGTCCATGACCTCGTCACACAAAGCTCTGTGATCTTTGTCACCACAATGCTCCATGAAATTTTTATTACAATGCTCTGTGATCCTTGTCATCACAAAGCTCCATGCCTTTGTCAGCACAATGCTCCATGACCCTTGTCATCACAATGCTCGATGTGCGTGTCAGCACAATGCTCCATAACCCATGTCATCACAATGCACCATGCACTTGTCATCACAATTCTCCACATCCTTGTCATCAAAATGCTCCATAAACCTTGTCATCACAATGCTCCATGCACTTCTCCTCAAAATGCCTTCTCACCACTGATATCTCAATGTTCCATCACTAGTCATCACAATACTCCCTCACCCCTGTCATCACAATATTCCATGACCCCTGTAATCACAATTATCCATGCCCTTCTCATCACAAAGCTCCATGACCCATGTAATCAGAATGCTCCATGGCCTTCTCATCACAATGCTCCATGCCCTTGTCATCACAATACTCCATGCCATTGTCATCACATTACTCCACAAGCTTGTCATCAGAATGGTCCATGACCCTTGTCACCACAATGATCCATGACACCTGTCATCACAATGCTCTTTGCCCCTTGTCATTACAGTGCTCCATGACGCTCATCATCACAATTACCCATGGTCTTCTCATCACAGTGCTCCACGGTCTTTCCATCACAATGCTCCATGCACTGGTCATCACAATTCTACATGTCCTTTTCATCAAAATGCTCCATGACACTTCTCATCACAATGTTACATGATCTTGTCAATACAATTCTCCATGCACTTGTACATCACAATGCTCCATGACCCCTATCATAGCAAGCTCGGTGCGCTTTTCATCACAATGCTTCACGACCTTCTCATCAAAATTCTCAATGGCCCTTCTCCTCACAATGCTCCAAGATCTTGTCATCACAGTGCTCCATGACCCTTGTCATCACGATGCTCCAAGCCCTTGTCATCACAATGCTCCATTACTTTGTCATCACAATCCTCCATGACACTTGGCATCACAATGCTCCATGCCATTGTCATCATAATGGACCATGACATATGTCATCACAATGCTCCTTGACACCTGTCTTCACAATATTCCTTGACCTTGTCGTCACAATGCTCCATGCGCCTGTCATCACAATGCGCCATGCCCACTGTCATCACAATAATCCATAAAAACTGTCAGAGCCATGCTCTATGCCCCTGTCATCACAATGCTCCATGCCCTTGTCATCACAATGCTCCATGACCCCTGTCATCACAATGCTCCGTGACTCCAGCAACCACAATACTTCATGACTTTGTCATCAAAATGGTCCATGCCCACATCATCACAATGTTCCGTGACCTTTGTCATCACAATGCTACATGCAATTATCATCACAATGCTCCATGACGCCTGATATCACAATGTTCCATAACCCCAGCATCAAAAAGCTCCATGACCCTTTTCATCACAAAGCTCCATGACCCCTGACATCACAATGTTCCATATCCCCTGTCATCAAAATGTTCCATGACAGTTTTCATCAAATTGCTCTATGACCCTGTCATCACAATGCTCCCTGCCCTTCTCATCACAATGCACAACGCCCTTGTAATCAAAATGCTCCATGATCTTTGTCATCACAAAGCTCCATGACACTTGGCATCACAATGCTCCATGCCATTGTCATCACAATGCTCCATGAACCCTTTCATCACATTGCTTCATGCCCTTGTCATCACAAAGCTCCATGACGCTTGTCATCACAATGCTCGATGACCTTCTATTCACAATGCTCCATGCTCTTGTCATTACAATCCTCCATGACGCATGTATCACAGTGTTCCTTCCCCTTGTCATCACAATGCTCCAAGACCCCTGTAATCACAATGCTCCATGCCCTGGTCATCACAAAGCTTCATGACCCATGTCATAAGTATGCTCCATGGCCTTCTCATCACAATGCTCCATGCCCTGGTCATCACAATGCTCGAAGGCTCCTGTAATCAAAATGCTCCATGCCCCATTTCATCAGAATGCTCCATGAGACTTGTCATCACAAGGCTCCATGGACTTCTCATCACAATGCTCCAGGACCTTGTCATCACGATGCTCCATTCCCTTGTCATCACAATACTCCATGAACATTTTCAGCCAATGCTCCATGATCTTCTCATCACTCTTCTCCATGACCCCTGTCATCACAATGCTCCATGACCACTGTCATCACAATGCTCTATGACCCCTTACAACACAATAATCCGGGACCGTTTTCATCACAATGCTCCATGATCTTTGTCATCACAATGCTCAATACACTTGTCATCACAATGCTCCCTGACACTTGTTGTCAGAATGCTCCTTGAAACCTGTCATGAAAAGGCTCCATGCATTTTTCATCACAATGATCCATGCCCTTTTCATCACAATGCTCCATGCCATTTTCATCACAGTACTCCACAAGCTTATCATCAGAATGCTCCATGACCCTTGTCATCACAATGCTCCATGACCCGTCTTCACAATGTTCCATGACCCATGTCATCACAATGTTCCATGACGCCTGTCATCAGAATGCTCCATGCCCCTTGTCATTACAGTGCTCCATGACGCTCGTCATCACAGTTATCCATGGTCTTCTCATCACAGTGCTCCACGGTCTTGCCATCACAATGCTCCATTCCCTGGTCATAACAATGCTCCATGACCCTTGTCATCACAATGCTCCATGTGCTTGTCCGCACAATGCCCCATGACCTGTGTCATCACAATGCGACATGCGCTTGTCATCACAATGCTCCACAACCTTGTCATCACAGTGCTCCATAAACCTTGTCGTCACAATGCTCCATGCACTTCCCATCAAAAGGCTCTCCCATCACTGATATCATAATGTTCCATCACTAGTCATCACAATACTCCCTCACCCCTGCCATCACAATGATCCATGACCCCTGTCATCACAATGCTCAATGACACTTTTCATCACAATGCTCCCTGACCCCTGACATCACAAATTTCCATAACCCCTGTCATCAAAATATCCCAAGACACTTTTCATCAAATTGCTCCATGACCCTTTCATCACAATGCTCACTGCCCTTCTCATCACAGTGCACCACGCCCTTGTCATCAAAACCCTCCATGACCTTTGTCATCACAAAGCTCCGTGACCCTTGGCATCACAATGCTCCATGCCATTGTCATCAAAATGCTCCATGAACCCTCTCAACACATTGTTACATGTCCTTGTCATCACAGGCTCCATGATGCTTTTCATCACAATGCTCGATGCTCTTCTTAACACAAAGCTCCAAGGCTTGTCATTACAATCCTCCATGACCCATGTATCACAGTGTTCCATGCCCTTGTCATCACAATGCTCCATGCCCCCTCTCATCACAATAATCCATGAAAATTTTCAGACCAACGCTCCATGCCCTTGTCATGAAAATGCTCCATTTCCACTGTTATAGCAAAGCTCCATGAAAACTGCCATTACAATGTTCCACGGCCTTCTCATCACAAGGCTCCATGACCCTTGTCATCACAATGCTCCAAGACACCTGTAAACAAAATGCTCCATGCCCTTGTCATGAAAATGCTCCATTTCTACTGTTATAGCAAAGCTCCATGAAAACTGCCATTACAATGTTCCACGGCCTTCTCATCACAAGGCTCCAGGACCCTTGTCATCACAATGCTCCAAGACAACTGTAATCACAATGCTCCATGCCCTTGTCATCACAAAGCTCCATGACGTATGTCATCAGAATGCGCCTTCGCCTTCTCATCACAATGCTCCATGACCTGGTCATCGCAATGCTCCAAGACCCCTGTAATCACAATGCTCCATGCCCCTTTTCATCTCAATGCTCCATGAACCCTGTCATCACAATGCACCATGCCCATCATCATAATGCTTCATGCTATTGTCATCACAATGAAATCAAAATGCTCCATGACCTCTGTCATCACAATGCTCCAAACCCTTGTGATCACAATGTTCCATAACACTTGTCATCACAACGCCCCATGACGCTCATAATCACAATTATCCATGGTCTTCTATTCACAATACTCCATGACCTTTTTCATCACAATTCTCAATAAACTTGTCATCACAATGCTCCCTGACAATGGTCGTGAATATGCTCCTTGAAACCTGTCATGACAAGGCTCCATGCATTTTTCATCAAAATGATCCATGCACTTTTCTTCACAATACTCCAAGACTCCTGTAATCACAATGCTCCATGTCCTTGTCATCACAAAGCTTCATGAAGCATGTCTTCAAAATGCTCCATGGTCTTCTCATCACCATGCTCCATGCCCTTTTCATCACAATGCTCCATTCCCTTGTCATCAAAATGTTCCATGACCCCTGTCATCGCAATACTCCATGAATATTTACAGCCAAATGCTCCATGACCTTCACTTCACAATGCCCCATGAACCCTGTCATCACTATGCTCCATGACCACTGTCATCACAACGATCCATGACCCCTGACAACACAATGATCCTGGACTCTTGTCATCAAAATGCTCCATGACCCTTGTCATCACAATGATCCATTCCCTTGTCATCACAATGCTCCATAACCCTTATCATCACAAGGCTCCAAGCCCTTGTCATCACAATGCTCCATTATATTTGTCATCACATTTCTCCATGACACTTGGCATCACAATGCTCCATGCCATTGTCATCACAATGGACCATGACATATGTCACCACAATGCTCCCTGACAACTGTCTTCACAATAATCTACGACCTTGTCATCACAATGCTCCATGCCCCTGTCATCACAATGTTCCATGCTCTTGTCATCACAATGATCCATTCCCTTGTTATCACAATGCTCCATGACCCCTGTAATCACAATGTTCAGTGACGCTTGTCATCACAGTGCTCCATGACCCTTGTCATCAAAATGTTCCATGCATTTGTCAGCAAAATGCTTCATGAACTTGTCATCACAATGCTCCATTCCCATTGTCATCAAAATCCTCGATGAAACTTGGGTTCACATTGCTTGATGCCCTTGTCATCACAATGCGCCATGGTCCTTGAAATGAAAATGATCCATGACCTCTGTCATCACAATGCTCCATGCCCACTGTCATAGCAATAATCCATGAAACTTGTCAGACCAATGCTCAATGCTGCTGTCATCACAATGCTCCATGCCCTTTTAATCACAATGCTCCATTACCCCTCACATCATAATGTTCCTTGACTCCAGTCATCACAATGCTTTATGACCTTTGTCATCACAATGGTCCATTCCCCCGTCATCACAATGCTCTGTAACACTTCTCATCACAGTGCTCCATGCCTTTGTCAGCACAATGCTCCATGACCCTTGTGATCACAATGCTCCATGTGCTTCTCAGCACAATGCTCCAAGACACATGTCATCACAATGTGCCATGCACTTGTCATCACAATGCTCCACAACCTTGTCATCACAATGCTCCATAAACCTTTTTATCACAATGCTCCATGCACTTCTCATCTAAATGCTCTCTCACCACTGATATCACAATGTTCCATCACTAGTCATCACAATACTCCCTCACCCCTGTCATCATAATGTTCCATGACCCCTGTCATCAAAATGCTACATGCCCTTATCATCACAATGCTCCATGACCACTGACATCACAATGTTCCATGACCCCTGTCATCAAAATGTTCCCTGACCCTTTTCATCAAATTGCTCCATGACCCTGTCATCACAGTGCTCCCTGCCCTTCTCATCACAATGCACCACGCACTTGTCATCAAAATGCTCCATGACCTTTGTCATCACAAAGCTCCATGACCCTTGGCATCACAATACTCCATGCCATTGTCATCACAATGCTCCATGAATGCTCTCATCACATTGCTCCCTGCCCTTGTCATCACATTGCTCCCTGCCTTTGTCATCACAATGCTCAATGGCCTTTTCATCACAATGCTCCATGCAATTGTCATCATCATACTCCTCAAGCTTGTCGTCCGAATGCTCCATGAAACTTGTCATCACAATGCTCCATGACCCCTGTCATCACAATGCTCCATGACACCATTTATCACAATGCTCCATGCCCTTGTCATCACAATGCTCCATGACCCCTGTCATCACAATGCTCTGTGACTCCAGTCATCACAATGCTTCATGACCTTTCTCATTAAAATGGTCCATGCCCTCGTCATCACAAGTCTCTGTGACCTTTGTCACCACAATGCTCCATGAACTTTTCATCACAATGCTCTGTGACCCTTGTCATCACAATGCTCTATGCCTTTCTCAGCACAATGCTCCATGACCCTTGTCATCACAATGCTCCATGCGCTTCTCAGCACAATACTCCATGACCCATGTCATCACAACGTGCCATGTGCTTGTCATCACAATGCTCCACATCCTTTTCATCACAATGCTGCTTAAACCTTGTCATTACAGTGTTCCATGCACTTCTCATCAAAATGCTCTCTCACCACTGATATCACAATGTTCCATCACTATTCTTTCCAATACTCCATCACCCCTGTCATCACAATGTTCCATGACCCCTGTCATTAAAATGCTACATGCACTTATCATCAAAATGTTCGATGACCCCTGTCATCACAATATTCCATAACCCCTGTCATCAAAATGCTCCATGACACATTTCATCACAAAGCTCCATGACCCCTGACATCACAATATTCCATAACCACTGTAATCAAAATGTTCCATGACCCTTTTCACCAAATTGCTCAATGACCCTGTGATCACAATGCTCCCTGCCCTTCTCATCACAATGCACGTCAACCTTGTCATCAGAATGCTCCATGACATTTGTCATCACAAAGCTCCATAACCCTTGGCATCACAATGCTCCATTCCATTGTCATCACAATGCTCCATGAACCCTCTCATCACATTGCTCCATGCCCTTGTCATCACAAAGCTCCATGACGCTTGTCATCACAATGCTCGATGCATTTCTCATCACAATGCTCCATGCCCTTGTCATTACAATCCTCCATGACCCATGTATCACAGTGTTGCGTGAACTTGTCATCACAATGCTCCATTCCCCCTGTCATAACAATGCTCCATGACACCTGTCGTCACAAGTTTCCACAGCCCTGTCATCACAAGACTCCATGACCCTTTTCATCACAATGCTCCAAGAACCTGTAATCACAATCCTTCATGCAATTGTCATCAGAAAGCTCCATGACGCATGTCATCAGAATGCTCCATGGACTTCTCATTCACTATGCTCCATGCCCTTGTCATCACAATGCTCCAAGACCCCTGTAATCACAATGCTCCATGCCCCTTTTAATCTCAATGATCCAAGAACCCTGTCATCCCATGCACCATGCCCATCATCATAATGCTTCATGCTATTGTCATCACAATGGAATCAATATGCTCCATGACTTTTGTCATCACAATGCTCCAAACACTTGTGATCACAATGTTCCATAACACTTGTCATCACAATGCCCCATGACGCTCCTCATCACAGTTAACCATGGTCTTCTCATCACAATGCTCCATGAACTTTGTCATCACAATGCTCAATACACTTGTCATCACAATGCTCCCTGACATTTGTCGAGAGTATGCTCCTTGAACCCTGCCATGACAAGGCTCCATGCCTTTTTCATCACAACGATCCATTCCCTTTTCATCACAATGCTCAAAGTCCCCTGTAATCACAATGCTCCATTCCCCTTTTCATCACAAACATCCATGACACATGTCCTCAGAATGCTCCATGGCCTTCTCATCACAATGCTCCATGCCCTTGTTATCACAGTGCTCCACGACCCCTGTCATCACAATACTCCATGAATATTTCCAGCCCAATGATCCATGATCTTCTCATCACAATGCTCCTTGATCCCTGTCTTCACAACGCTCCGTGCTCCTTGAAATCAAAATGATCCATGACCTCTGTCATCACAATGCTCCAAACCCTTGTGATCACATTGTTCCACAACACTTGTCATCACAGCGCTCCATGATTACTGTCATCACAATACTCCATGCCCTTGTCATCACAATGCTCCATGACCTTTGTCATCACAATGCTCAATACACTTGTCATCACAATGCTCCCTGACACTTGTCGTCAGAATGCTCCTTGAACGCTGTCATGAAAAGCCTCCATGCCTTTTACATCACAATTCTCCATGCCCTTTTCATCACAATGCTCCATGCCATTGTCATCACTTTACTCCACAAGGTTGTCATCAGAATGCTCCATGACCCTTGTCATCACAATGCTCCATGACCCCTGTCATCACAATGCTCCATGACCCCTGTCATCACAATGCTCCATGCCCCTTGTCATTACAGTGCTGCATGACGCTCGACATCACAATTATCCATGCTCTTCTCATCACAGTGCTCCACGGTCTTGCCATCACAATGCTCCATGACACTTCTCATCACAATGTTACATGATCTTGTCATCACAATTCTCCATGCACTTGTCATCGCAATGCTCCATGACCCCTGTCATAGCAAGCTCCAAGTGCTTTTCATCACAGTGCTTCACGACATTGTCATCAAAATTCTCAATGGCCGTTGTCATCACAGTGCTCCATGCCCTTGTCATCACAGTGCTCCATGACCATTGTCATCAAGAAGCTCCAAGCCCTTGTCATCACAATGCTCCATTACATTTGTCATCACAATCCTCCATGACACTTGGCTTCACAATGCTCCATGCCATTGTCATCACAATGCACCAAGACATATGTCGTCACAATGCTCCCTGACACCTGTCTGCACAATAATTCATGACCTTCTCATAACAATGCTCCATGCCCTTGTCATCACAATGTGCCATGCCCACTGTCATCTCAATAATCTATGAAACTTTTCAGACCAATGTTCCATGTCCCAGTCATCACAATGCTCCATGCCCTTGTCATCACAATGCTCCGTGATTCCAGTCATCACAATGCTTCATGACCTTTGGCATCAAAATGGTCCATGCCCTGGTCATCACAGGGCTCTGTGAAATTTGTCACCATAATGCTCCATGAACTTTTCATTCACAATGCTCTGTGACCCTTGCCATCACAATGCTACATGCCTTTGTCAGCAGAGTGCTCCATGACCCTTGTTATCACAATGCTCCATGTGCTTGTTATCAAAATTTTCCACAAACTTGTCATCAGAATGCTCCATAAAACTTGTCATCACAATGCTCCATGTACTTCTCATCAAAATGCTCGCTCACTACTGATATCAAATTGTTCCATCACTAGTCATCACAATACTCCCTCACCCCTGTCATGATAATGTTCCACGGCCTTGTCATCACAAGGATCCATGACCCTTGTCATCACAATGCTCCAAGACACCTGTAGTCACAATGCTCCATGCTATTGTCATCACAAAGCTCCATGACGCATGTCATCAATCTGCTCCATGGCCTTCTCATCACAATGCTCCATGCCCTTGTCATCACAATGCTCCAAGACACCTGTAATCAAAATGCTCCATGCCACTTTTCATCTCAATGATCCATGAACTCTGTAATCACAATGAACAATGCCCATCATCAAAATGCTTCATGCTATTGTCATCAAAATGAAATCAAAATGCTGCATAACCTCTGTCAACAAAATGCTCCAAACCCTTGTGATCACAATATTACATAACACTTGTCATCACAACGCCCCATGATGCTCATCATCACAATTTTCCATGGTCTTCTCATCACAATTCTCCATGTCCTTTGTCATCACAATGCTCAATACACTTGTCATTACAATGCTCCCTGACACTTGTCGTCAGTATGCTCCTTGAACCCTGTCATGACAAGGCTCCATGCCTTTTGCATCGCAATCACCCATGCCATTTTCATCACAATGCTCCAAGACCCATGTAATCACAATGCTCCACACCCCTTTTCATCAGAATGCTCCATGACACTTGTCATCACAAGGCTCCATGGTCTTCTCCTCACAATGCTCCAGGACCTTGTCATCACAATGCTCCATTCCATTGTCATCTCAATGCTCCATGACAACTGCCATCGCAATACTCAATGAATATTGTCAGCCCAATGCTCCATGAACTTCTCATCACAGTGCTCCATGACCGCTGTCATCACAATGCTCCATGACCACTGTCATCACAGTGCTCCATGACACCGGACAACACAATGATCCGGGACTCTTGTCATCAAAATGCTCCATGACACTTCTCATCACAATGATCCATGCCCTTGTCATCACAGTTCTCCATGGCGCTTGTCATCGCAATGCTCCCTGAACCCTGTCATAGCAAGCTCCATATCCTTGTCATCACAATGCTTCATGACATTGTTATAAAAATTCTCAATTTCCCTTGTCATCACAGTGCTCCCTGCCATTGTCATCACAATGCTTCATGACACTTGTCATCACAATTCTCCAAGCCCTTGTCATCACAATGCTCCATGCCCTTGTCATCACAATGCTACATGACCCATGTCATCACAATGTTCCCTGACACCTGTCATCACAATGGTCCATGACCCCTGTCATAACAAGCTCCATGTGCTTGTCATCACGATGTTTCAAGACCTGGTCATTAAATTTCTCAATGGCCCTTGTCATCACAATGATCCATGTCCTTGTCATCACAATGCTCCCTTACCTTTGTCATCACAATCCTCCATGACACTTGACATCACAATGCTCCATATCATTGACATCACAATGGACCATGACATATGTCATCAAAATGCTCCCTGACACCTGTCTTCACAATAATCCATGACGTTGTCATCACAATGTTCCATGCTCTTGTCATCACAATGCACCATTCCCACTGTCATCACAATAATCCATGAAACTTGTCAGACCAATGCTCCATGCCCCTGTCATCACAATGCTCCATGCCCTTGACATCCCAATGCTCCATGACCCCTGTCATCACAAGGCTCCGTGACTCCATTCATCACAATGCTTCATGATCTTTGTCATCACAATGGTCAATGCCCTCGTCATCACAAGTCTCTTTGACCTATGTCACCACAATGCTCCATGAACTTTTCATCACAATGCTCCGTGATCCTTGTCATCTCAATGCTCCATGCCTTTCTCAGCACAATACTCAATGAGACATGTCATCACAATGCTCCATGCGCTTGTCAACACAATGCTCCACCAGCTTGTCATCACAATGCTTCATGCACTTCTCATCAAAATGCTCTGTCACCACTGATATCACAGTGTTCCATCAGTAGTCATCACAATACTCCCTCACCCTTGTCATCACAATTTTCCATGACCCCTGTCATCACAATACTACATGCCCTTATAATCACAGTGCTCCATGAGCACTGACATCACAGTGCTCCATAACCCATGTCATCAAAATGCTCCATGACCCTTTTCATCACAATGCTCCATGACCCCTGACCTCAAAATGCTCCATAACACATTTCATCAAAATGCTCCATGACCTTTGTCATCACAAAGCTCCATGACCCTTTGCATCACAATGCTCCATGTCATTGTCATCACAATGCTCCATGAAACTTCTCGTCACATTGCTCCATGCCCTTGTCATTACAGTTCTCCATGAACCCTGTACCACAGTATTCCGGGCCCTTGTCATCACAATGCTCCATGCCCACTCTCATAACAATAATCCATGGAACTTTTCAGACCAATTCCAAATGGCCTTGTCATCACAATGCTCCATTAGCCCTGTCATAAGAATGCTCCATGATCCCTGTCATCACAATGTTCCACAGCCTTGTCATCACAAGGCTCCATGACCCTTGTCATCACAAGGCTCCAAGACCCATGTACTCACAATGCTTCATGCCCTTGTCATCACATAGATCCATGATGGATGTCATCAGAATTCTCCATGGCTTTCTCATCGCAATGCTCCTTTCCCTTGTCATCAGAATGCTCCAAGACCCTTGTAATCACAATGCTCCATGCCCATTTACATCAGAAATCTCCATGAGAATTGTCATCACAAGGCTCCATGGTTTTCTCATCACAGTGCTCCAGGACATTGTCATCACAATGCTCCATTCCCTTGTCATCACAATGCTCCATGACTGCTGTCATCACAATACTCCATGAACATTTTCAGCCCAATGTTCCATAACATTCTCATCACAATGCTCCATGACACCTGTCATCACAATGCTCCATAACCACTGTCATCACACTGCTCCATGACCCCTGACAAAACAGTGATCCAGGACTCTTGTCATCAAAATGCTCCATGACACTTTTCATCACAATGATCCTGCCCTTGTCATCCCAATGCTCCATGAACCCGTAATCACAATGCTCCGTGACGCATGTCATCACAGTGCTCCATGACACTTGTCATCACAGTGCTCCATGCCTTTGTCATCAAAATGCTCCATGACCTTGTCATCACAATGCTCCATGCCCTTCTCATCACAATGCACCACGACCTTGTCATCAAAATGCTCCATGACCTTTGTCATCACAAAGCTCCATGACCATTGGCATCACAGTGCTCCATGCTCCTTTAAATCAAAATGATCCATGACCCCTGTCATCACAATGCTCCAAACCCTTGTGATCTCAATGTTCCATAATTCTTGTCATCACAACGCTCAATGATGCCTGTCATCACAATACACCATGCCCTTGTCATCACAATGCTCCATGACCTTTGTCACAACAATTCTCAATACACTTGTCATCACAATTCTCCGTAACACTTGTCGTCAGAATGCTCCTTTAACCCTGTCATGAAAAGGCTCCATGCCTTTTTCATCACAATGCTCCATGCCATTTTCATCACAATGCTCCATGCCATTGTCATCACAATACTCCACATGCTTGTCATCAGAATGCTCCATGACCCTTGTCATTACAATGCTCCATGACCGCTATCATCAGAATTCTCTATAACACCTGCCATCACAATGCTCCATTCCCCTTGTCATTACAGTGCTCCATGACACTCGTCATCACAATTATCCATGGTCTTCTCATCACAGTGCTCCACGGTCTTGCCATCACAATGCTGCATGCCCTGGTCATCACAATGCTCCATGTCTTGGTGATCACAGTTCTCCACGTCCTTGGAATCACTATGCTCCATGACACTTCTCCTCACAGTGTTAAATGCATTGTCATCACAATTCTCTATGCACTTTTCATCACAATGCTCCATGACCCCTGTCATAGCCAGCTCCATGTGGTTGTCATCACAATGCTTCATGAATTGTCATCAAAATTATTAATGGCCCTTGTTATCAAAATGCTCCATTCCCTTGTCAACACAATGCTCCAAGCCCTTCTCATCACAATGCTCCATTACCTTTGTCATCACAATCCTCCATGACACTTGGTATCACAATGCTCCATGGCATTGTCATCACAAGGGACCATGACATATGTCATCACAATGCTCCCTGACACCGGTCTTCACAATAATCCATGACCTTGTCATCACAATGATCCATGCCCTTGTCATAACAATGCACCATGCCCACTGTCATCACAATAATCGATGAAACTTGTCAGACCAATGCTCCATGCCCCTGTCATCACAATGCTCCATGCCCTTTTCATCACAATGCTCCAAGACCCTGTAATCACAATGCTCTATGCCCCTTTTCATCAGAATGCCCCATGAGACTTGTCATCACAAGGCTCCATAGTCTTCTCATCACAATGCTCCAGCACCATGTCATCACAATGCTCCTTTCCCTTGTCATCACAATGTTCTATGACACCTGTCATCACAATACTCCATGAACATTTTTAGCCCAATGTTCCATGACTTTCTCATCACAATGCTTCATGACCCATGTCATCAAAATGCTCCCTGACCACTGTCAGCAAAATGCTACATGACATTGTCATCACAATGCTCTATGCGCTTGTCATCATAATACTCCATTACCATTGTCATCAAAATCCTCCATGAAACTTGGGATCACATTGCTTCAAGCACTTGTCATCAAAATGCTCCATGTTCCTTGAAATCAAAATGATCCATGACATCTGTCATCACAATGCTCCAAACACTTGTGATCACAATGTTCCATAACACTTGTCATCACATGCCCCATGACAATCATCATCTCAATTATGCAAGGACTTCTCATCACAATGCTCCATGACTTTTGTCACCACAATGCTCAATACACTTGGCATCACAATGCTCGCTGACACTTGTCATCAGTATGCTCCTTGAACACTGTCATGACAAGGCTCCATGCATTTTTCATCACAATGATCCATTCCCTTTTCATCACAATGCTCCAAGACCCATGTCATCACAATGCTCCGTGACTCCAGTCATCACAATGCTTCATGACATTTGTCATCACAATGGTCCATGACCTCGTCACACAAAACACTGTGACTTTTGTCACCTCAATGCCCCATGAAATATTTATCACAATGCTCTGTGACCCTTGTCATCACAATGCGCCATGCCCACTGTCATCAAAATAATCCATGAAACTTGTCAGACCTATGTTCCATGCCCCTGTCATCACATTGCTCCATGTCCTTGTCATCACAATGCTCCATGACCCCTGTCATCACAATGCTCCGTGACTCCAATCATCACAATGATTCATGACCTTTCTCATCACAATGATCCATGCCCTCGTCACGCAAGGCTTTGTGATCTTTGTCACCACAATGCTCCATGAAATTTTCATCACAATGCTCTGTGTCCCGTGTCATCACAATGCTCCATGCCTTTGTCAGCACAATGCTCCATGACACTTGTCATCAAAATGCTCCATGAGCTTGTCAGCACAATGCTCCATGAGACATGTCATCACAATGTGCCATGCTCTTTTCATCACAATGCTCCACATCCTTTTCATCGCTATGCTCCATATAACTTGTCATCACAACGCTCCATGCACTTCTCATCAAAATGCTCTCTCACCACATACATCACAATGTTCCATCACTAGTTATCAAATACTCGCTCACCCCGGTCATCACAATGTTCCATGACCACTGTCATCACAGTGCTACATGCCCTTATCATCACAATGCTCCATGACCCCTGACATCACAATGTTCCATAACCCCTGTCACAAAATGCTCCATGACCCATTTCATCACAATGCTTCATGACAACTGACATCACAATGTTCCATAAAACCTCTCATCAAAATATTCCATGACCCTTTTATTCAAATTGCTCCATGACCCTGTCATCACAATGCTCCCTGCCCTTCTCATCACAATGCACCACGCCCTTGTCATCAAAATGCCCTATGACATTTGTCATCACAAAGCTCCATGACCCTTGGCATCACAATGCTCCATGCCATTGTCATCACAATGCTCAATGAAATCTCTCATCACATTGCTCCATGCCCTTGTCATCACAATGCTCCATTACACCTGTCATAACAATGCTCCATGACCCCTGCCATCACAATGTTCCACGGCCTTGTCATCACAAGGCTCCATGACCCTTGTCATCACAATGCTCCAAGACCTCTGTAATCACAATTCTCCATGCAACTTTTCATCTCAATGTTCCATGAACACTGCCATCACAATACACCATTCCCATCATCAAAATGATTCATGCTATTGTCATCACAATGAAATCAAAATGCTCCATGTCCTCTGTCATCACAATGCTCCAAACCCTTCTGATCACAATGTACCATAACACTTGTCATCACATGCCCCATGACGCTCGTCATCACAATTATGCAAGGTCTTCTCATTACAATGCTCCATTTCCTTTGTCACCACAGTGCTCAGTACACTTGGCATCACAATGCTCGCTGACACTTGTCATCAGTATGCTCCTTGAACACTGTCATGACAAGGCTCCATGCATTTTTCATCACAATGATCCATTCCCTTTTCAACCCAATGCTCCAAGACCCCTGTTATCACAATGCTCCGTGACTCCAGTCATCACAATGCTTCATGACATTTGTCATCACAATGGTCCATGACGTGGTCACACAAAGCTCTGTGACCTTTGTCACCACAATGTTCCATAAAATTTTTATCACAATGCTCTGTGACCCTTGTCATCACAAAGCTCCATGCCTTTGTCAGCACAATGCTCCATGACCCTTCTCATCACAATGCTTGATGCGCGTGTCAGAACAATGCTCCATAACACATTTCATCACAATGCACCATGCACTTGTCATCACAATGCTCCACATCCTTGTCATCAAAATGCTCCATAAACCTTGTCATCACAATGCTCCATGCACTTCTCCTCAAAATGCCTTCTCACCACTGATATCTCAATGTTCCATCACTAGTCATCACAATACTCCCTCACCCCTGTCATCACAATATTCCATGACCCCTGTAATCACAATTATCCATGCCCTTCTCATCACAAAGCTCCATGACCCATGTAATCAGAATGCTCCATGGCCTTCTCATCACAATGCTCCATGCCCTTGTCATCACAATGCTCCAACACCCCTGTAATCACAATGCTCCATGCCCCTTTTCATCTCAATGCTCCATGAAACCTGTCATCAAAATGCATCGTGCCCATCACCATAATATTTCATGCTATTTTCATCACAATGAAATCAAAATTCTCAATTACCTGTGTCATCTCAACGCACCAAACCCTTCTGATCACAATGTTCCATAACACTGGTCATCACAATTATCCATGGTCTTCTCATCACAATGCTCCATGATCTTTGTCATCACAATGCTCAATACACTTATCATCACAATGCTCCCTGACAGTTGTCATCAGTATGCTCCTTGAACCCTGTCATGACAAGGCTCCATGCATTTTTCATCACAATGATCCATTCCCTTTTCATCACAATGCTCCAAGACCCCTGTAATCACAATGCTCCATGTCCTTGTCATCACAAAGCTCCATGACGCATGTCATCAGAATCCTCCATTGCCTTCTCATCACAATACTCCATGCCCTTGTAATCACATTGCTTCAAAACACCTGTAATCTCAATGCCCCATGCAGCTTTTCATCAGAATGCTCCATGCCCTTGTCATCACAATGCTGCATGACCCTTGTCATCGCAATGTTCCAAGCCCTTGTCATCAAAATGCTCCATTATCTTTGTCATCACAATACTCCATGACACTTGGTATCACAATGCTCCATGCCATTGTCATCACAATGGACAATGACATATGTCATCACAATGCTCCCTGACAACTGTCTTCACAATACTCCATGACTTTGTCATCACAATGTTCCATGCCCTTGTCATCACAATGCGCCATGCCCACTGGCATCACAATAATCCATGAAACATGTCAGACCAATGTTCCATGCCACTGTCATCACAATGCTCCATGACCTTGACATAACAATGCTCCATGACCCCTGTCATCACAATGCTCCGTGACTCCAGTCGTCACAATGCTTCATGACCTTTGTCCTCACAATGGTCCATGCCCTCGTCACACAAGGCTCTGTGACCTTTGTCACCACAATGCTCCATGCCCTTGTCATCTCAATGCTCCATGCACACTGTCATCACAATAATCCATGGAACTTGTCAGACCAATGTTCCATGCCCCTGTCATCACATTGCTCCATGCCCTTGTGATCACAATGCTCCATGACCCCTGTCATCACAATGCACCGTGACTCCAGTCATCACAATGATTCATGACCTTTCTCATCACAATGGTCCATGCCCTCGTCACACAAAGCTCTGTGATCATTGTCACCACAATGCTACATGAAATTTTCATCACAATGCTCTGTGTCCCTTGTCATCACAATGCTCCATGCCTTTGTCAACACAATTCTCCATCACAATATTCATCACAATGCTCCATGTGCTTGTCCGCTCAATGCCCCATGACCTGTGTCATCACAATGCACCATGCGTTTGTCATCACAATGCTCCACAACTGTGTCATCACAGTGCTCCATAAACCTTGTCATCACAATGCTCCATGCACTTCACATCAAAATGCTCTCCCACCACTGATATCATAAAGTTCCATCACTAGTCATCAAAATACTCCCTCACCCCTGTCATCACAATGTTCCAGGACCACTGTCATCAAAATGCTCCTTGACCCTTTTCATCATAATCCTCCATGACCCCTGATATCACAATGTTCCATAACCACTATCATAAAAATGTCCCATGACAATTCTCATCAAATTGCTCCATGACCCTTTCATGAAAATGATCCCTGCCCTTCTCATACACAGTTCACCAAGCGCTTGTCATCAAAATGCTACATGACCTTTGTCATCACAAAGCTACATGACCCTTGTCATCAAAATGCTCCATGAACACTCTCATCACATTGTTCCATGACCTTGTCATCACATGCTCCGTGATGCTTTTCATCACAATGCTCGATGCTCTTCTTAACACAATGCTCCAAGGCTTGTCATTACAATCCTCCATGACCCATGTATCACAGTGTTCCGTGCCCTTGTCATCACAATGCTCCATGCCCCCTCTCATCACAATAATCCATGAAAATTTTCAGACCAATGCTCCATGCCCTTGTCATGAAAATGCTCCATTACAACTGTTATAACAATGCTCCATGAAAACTGCCATTACAATGTTCCACGGCCTTCTCATCACAAGGCTCCATGACCCTTGTCATCACAATGCTCCAAGACACCTGTAATCACAATGTTCCATGCCCTTGTCATCACAAAGCTCCATGACGCATGTCATCAGAATGCGCCTTCGCCTTCTCATCACAATGCTCCATGACCTGGTCATCGCAATGCTCCAAGACCTCTGTAATCACAATTCTCCATGCCCCTTTTCATCTCAATGCTCCATGAATCCTGTCATCACAATGCACCATGCCCATCATCATAATGCTTCATGCTATTGTCATCACAATGAAATCAAAATGCTCCATGACCTCTGTCATCACAATGCTCCAAACCCTTGTGATCACAATGTTCCACAACACTTGTCATCACAACGCCCCATGACTCTCATCATCACAATTATCCATGATCTTCTATTCACAATACTCCATGACCTTTTTCATCACAATTCTCAATAAACTTGTCATCACAATGCTCCCTGACAATGGTCGTGAATATGCTCCTTGAAACCTGTCATGACAAGGCTCCATGCGTTTTTCATCACAATGATCCATGCACTTTTCTTCACAATACTCCAAGACTCGTGTAATTACAATGCTCCATGCCCTTGTCATCACCAAGCTTCATGAAGCATGTCTTCAAAATGCTCCATGGCCTTCTCATCACCATGCTCCATGCCCTGTTCATCACAAAGCTCCATTCCCTTGTCATCAAAATTCTCCATGACCCCTGTCATCACAATACTCCATGAATATTTACAGCCCAATGCTCCATGACCTTCACTTCACAATGCCCCATGAACCCTGTCATCACTATGCTCCATGACCACTGTCATCACAACGATCCATGACCCCTGACAACACAATGATCCTGGACACTTGTCATCAAAATGCTCCATGACCCTTGTCATCACAATGATCCATTCCCTTGTCATCACAATGCTCCATAACCCTTGTCATCACAAGGCTCCAAGCCCTTGTCATCACAATGCTCCATTATATTTGTCATCACATTTCTCCATGACACTTGGCATCACAATGCTCCATGCCATTGTCATCACAATGGACCATGACATATGTCACCACAATGCTCCCTGACAACTGTCTTCACAATAATCTACGACCTTGTCATCACAATGCTCCATGCCCCTGTCATCACAATGTTCCATGCCCTTGTCATCACAATGATCCATTCCCTTGTTATCACAATGCTCCATGACCCCTGTAATCACAATGTTCAGTGACGCTTGTCATCACAGTGCTCCATGACCCTTGTCATCAAAATGTTCCATGCATTTGTCAGCAAAATGCTTCATGAAATTGTCATCACAATGCTCCATTCCCATTGTCATCAAAATCCTCGATGAAACCTGGGTTCACATTGCTTGATGCCCTTGTCATCACAATGCGCCATGGTCCTTGAAATGAAAATGATCCATGACCTCTGTCATCACAATGCTCCATGCCCACTGTCATAGCAATAATCCATGAAACTTGTCAGACCAATGCTCCATGCCGCTGTCATCACAATGCTCCATGCCCTTTTAATCACAATGCTCCATTACCCCTCACATCATAATGTTCCTTGACTCCAGTCATCACAATGCTTTATGACCTTTGTCATCACAATGGTCCATTCCCTCGTCATCACAATGCTCTGTAACACTTCTCATCACAGTGCTCCATGCCTTTGTCAGCACAATGCTCCATGACCCTTGTCATCACAATGCTCCATGTGCTTCTCAGCACAATGCTCAAGACACATGTCATCACAATGTGCCATGCACTTGTCATCACAATGCTCCATAAACATTTTTATCACAATGCTCCATGCACTTCTCATCTAAATGCTCTCTCACCACTGATATCACAATGTTCCATCACTAATCATCACAATACTCCCTCACCCCTGTCATCACAATGATCCATGACCCCTGTCATCAAAATGCTACATGCCCATATCATCACAATGCTCCATGACCACTGACATCACAATGTTCCATGGCCCCTGTCATCAAAATGTTCCCTGACCCTTTTCATCAAATTGCTCCATGACCCTGTCATCACAGTGCTCCCTGACCTTCTCATCACAATGCACCACGCACTTGTCATCAAAATGCTCCATGACCTTTGTCATCACAAAGCTCCATGACCCTTGGCATCACAATACTCCATGCCGCTGTCATCACAATGCTCCATGCCCTTTTAATCACAATGCTCCATTACCCCTCACATCATAATGTTCCTTGACTCCAGTCATCACAATGCTTTATGACCTTTGTCATCACAATGGTCCATTCCCTCGTCATCACAATGCTCTGTAACACTTCTCATCACAGTGCTCCATGCCTTTGTCAGCACAATGCTCCATGACCCTTGTCATCACAGTGCTCCATGTGCTTCTCAGCACAATGCTCCAAGACACATGTCATCACAATGTGCCATGCACTTGTCATCACAATGCTCCACAACCTTGTCATCACAATGCTCCATAAACCTTTTTATCACAATGCTCCATGCACTTCTCATCTAAATGCTCTCTCACCACTGATATCACAATGTTCCATCACTAGTCATCACAATACTCCCTCACCCCTGTCATCACAATGTTCCATGACCCCTGTCATCAAAATGCTACATGCCCTTATCATCACAATGCTCCATGACCACTGACATCACAATGTTCCATGACCCCTGTCATCAAAATATTCCCTGACCCTTTTCATCAAATTGCTCCATGACCCTGTCATCACAGTGCTCCCTGCCCTTCTCATCACAATGCACCACTCACTTATCATCAAAATGCTCCATGACCTTTGTCATCACAAAGCTCCATGACCCTTGGCATCACAATACTGCATGCCATTGTCATCACAATGCTCCATGAACGCTCTCATCACATTGCTCCCTGCCCTTGTCATCACAATGCTCAATGGCCTTTTCATCACAATGCTCCATGCAATTGTCATCATCATACTCCTCAAGCTTGTCGTCCGAATGCTCCATGAACCTTGTCATCACAATGCTCCATGACCCCTGTCATCACAATGCTCCATGACACCAGTTATCACAATGCTCCATGCCCCTTGTCACTACAGTGCTCCATGACGCCTGTCATCTCAATTATCCATGGTCTACTCATCACAATGCTCCCCGGTCTTGCCATCACAATGCTCCATGCCCTGGTCATCAGTATTCTCCAAGTCCTTGTCATCACAATGCTTTTTGACACATCTCATCACAATTTTACATGCTCTTTTCATCAAAATTCTCCATGCAATTGTCATCGCAATGCTCCATGACCCCTGTCATAGCAAGCTTCATGCGCATGTCATCACAATGCTTCACGAACTTGTCATCAAAATACTCAATGACCCTTGTCATCACAATGCTCCAAGCCCTTGTCATCACAATGCTCCATTACGTTTGTCATCACAATTCTCCATGACACTTGGCATCACAATGCTCCATGCCATTGTCATCACAATTGTCCATGGCATAGGTCATCACAATGCTCCCTGACACCTGTCTTCACAATTCTGCATGACGTTGTCATCACAATGCTCAATGCCCTTGTCATCACAAGGAGCCATGCGCATTGCCATCACAATAATCCATGAAACATGTCAGACCAATGTTCCATGCCCCTGTCATCACAATGCTCCATGCCATTGTCATCACAATGATCCGTGACTCCAGTCATCAAAATGCTTCATGACCTTGGTCATCACAATGGTCCATGCCCTCGTCATCACAAGGCTCTGTGACATTTGTCACCACAATGCTCCATGAACTTTTCATCAAAATGCTTTGTGACACTTGTCATCACAATGCTCCATGACTTTCTCAGCACAATGCTCCATGAACCTTGTCATCACAATGCTCCATGCCCTTGTCAGCACAGTGTTCCATGACCTTTGTCATCACAATGCTCCAAGCCCTTGTCATCACAATGCTCCATTACCTTTGTCATCACAATACTCCATGACACTTGGCATCACAATGCTCCATGCCATTCTCATCACAATGGGCCATGACATAGGTGTTCACAATGCTCCCTGACAGCTGTCTTCACAAAACTGCATGACCTTGTCATCACAATGCTCCGTGCCCTTGTCATCACAATGCACCACTCCCACTGTCATCACAATAATCCATGAAACATGTCAGACCAATGTTCCATGCCCCTGTCATCACAATGCTCCATGCCCTTGTCATCACAATGCTCCAAGACCCCTGTAGTCACAATGCTCCATGCTATTGTCATCACAAAGCTCCATGACGCATGTCATCAATCTGCTCCATGGCCTTCTCATCACAATGCTCCATGCCCTTGTCATCACAATGCTCCAAGACAACTGTAATCAAAATGCTCCATGCCACTTTTCATCTCAATGATACATGAAATCTGTAATCACAATGAACAATGCCCATCATCAAAATGCTGCATGCTTTTGTCATCACAATGAAATCAAAATGCTCCATAACCTCTGTCAACACAATGCTCCAAACCCTTGTGATCACAATGTTCCATAACACTTGTCATCACAACGCCCCATGATGCTCATCATCACAATTATCCATGGTCTTCTCATCACAATTCTCCATGTCCTTTGTCATCACAATGCTCAATACACTTGTCATTACAATGCTCCCTGACACTTGTCGTCAGTATGCTCTTTGAACCCTGTCATGACAAGGCTCCATGCCTTTTGCATCACAATCACCCATGACATTTTCATCACAATGCTCCAAGACCCATGTAATCACAATGCTCCACACCCCTTTTCATCAGAATGCTCCATGACACTTGTCATCACAAGGCTCCGTGGTCTTCTCCTCACAATGCTCCAGGACCTTGTCATCACAATGCTCCATTCCATTGTCATCGCAATGCTCCATGACCACTGCCATCGCAATACTCAATGAATATTGTCAGCCCAATGCTCCATGAACTTCTCATCACAGTGCTCCATGACCCCTGTCATCACAATGCTCCATGACCACTGTCATCACAGTGCTCCTTGACACCGGACAACACAATGATCCGAGACTCTTGTCATCAAAATGCTCCATGACCCTTGTCATCACAATGATCCATGCCCTTGCCATCCCAATGCTCCGTGACCCCTGTAATCACAATGCTCCATGACGCTTGTCATCACAGTGTTCCATGACACTTGTCATCAAAATGCTCCATGCATTTGTCAGCAAAATGCTACATGACCTTGTCATCACAATGCTCCATGCGCTTGTCATCACAATACTACATTCCCATTGTCAACAAAACCCTCCATGAACCTTGGGTTCACAATGCTTCATGCCCTTGTCATCACAATGCTCCATGCACCTTGAAATGAAAATGATACATGACTTCTGTCATCACAATGCTCAAAACCCTTGTGATCACAATGTTCCATAACATTTGTCATCACAATGCTCCATGATGCCTGTCATCACAATGCTCCATGATCTTTGTCATCACAATGCTCACTACACTTGTCATCACAATGCTCCCTGACACTTGTCGTAAGAATGCTCCTTGAACCCTGTCATGAAAAGGCTCCAAGCCTTTTTCATCACAATGCTCCATGCCCTTGTCATCACAATACTCCATGCCATTGTCATCACATTACTCCACAAGCTTGTCATCAGAATGGTCCATGACCCTTGTCATCACAATGATCCATGACACCTGTCATCACAATGCTCTTTGCCCCTTGTCATTACAGTGCTCCATGACGCTCATCATCACAATTACCCATGGTCTTCTCATCACAGTGCTCCACGGTCTTTCCATCACAATGCTCCATGCACTGGTCATCACAATTCTACATGTCCTTTTCATCAAAATGCTCCATGACACTTCTCATCACAATGTTACATGATCTTGTCAATACAATTCTCCATGCACTTGTACATCACAATGCTCCATGACCCCTATCATAGCAAGCTCGGTGCGCTTTTCATCACAATGCTTCACGACCTTCTCATCAAAATTCTCAATGGCCCTTCTCCTCACAATGCTCCAAGATCTTGTCATCACAGTGCTCCATGACCCTTGTCATCACGATGCTCCAAGCCCTTGTCATCACAATGCTCCATTACTTTGTCATCACAATCCTCCATGACACTTGGCATCACAATGCTCCATGCCATTGTCATCATAATGGACCATGACATATGTCATCACAATTCTCCTTGACACCTGTCTTCACAATATTCCTTGACCTTGTCGTCACAATGCTCCATGCGCCTGTCATCACAATGCGCCATGCCCACTGTCATCACAATAATCCATAAAAACTGTCAGAGCAATGCTCTATGCCCCTGTCATCACAATGCTCCATGCCCTTGTCATCACAATGCTCCATGACCCCTGTCATCACAATGCTCCGTGACTCCAGCAACCACAATACTTCATGACTTTGTCATCAAAATGGTCCATGCCCACATCATCACAATGTTCCGTGACCTTTGTCATCACAATGCTACATGCAATTATCATCACAATGCTCCATGACGCCTGATATCACAATGTTCCATAACCCCAGCATCAAAAAGCTCCATGACCCTTTTCATCACAAAGCTCCATGACCCCTGACATCACAATGTTCCATATCCCCTGTCATCAAAATGTTCCATGACAGTTTTCATCAAATTGCTCTATGACCCTGTCATCACAATGCTCCCTGCCCTTCTCATCACAATGCACAACGCCCTTGTAATCAAAATGCTCCATGATCTTTGTCATCACAAAGCTCCATGACCCTTGGCATCACAATGCTCCATGCCATTGTCATCACAATGCTCCATGAACCCTTTCATCACATTGCTTCATGCCCTTGTCATCACAAAGCTCCATGACGCTTGTCATCACAATGCTCGATGACCTTCTATTCACAATGCTCCATGCTCTTGTCATTACAATCCTCCATGACGCATGTATCACAGTGTTCCTTGCCCTTGTCATCACAATGCTCCAAGACCCCTGTAATCACAATGCTCCATGCCCTGGTCATCACAAAGCTTCATGACCCATGTCATAAGTATGCTCCATGGCCTTCTCATCACAATGCTCCATGCCCTGGTCATCACAATGCTCGAAGGCTCCTGTAATCAAAATGCTCCATGCCCCATTTCATCAGAATGCTCCATGAGACTTGTCATCACAAGGCTCCATGGACTTCTCATCACAATGCTCCAGGACCTTGTCATCACGATGCTCCATTCCCTTGTCATCACAATACTCCATGAACATTTTCAGCCAATGCTCCATGATCTTCTCATCACTCTTCTCCATGACCCCTGTCATCACAATGCTCCATGACCACTGTCATCACAATGCTCTATGACCCCTTACAACACAATAATCCGGGACTGTTTTCATCACAATGCTCCATGATCTTTGTCATCACAATGCTCAATACACTTGTCATCACAATGCTCCCTGACACTTGTTGTCAGAATGCTCCTTGAAACCTGTCATGAAAAGGCTCCATGCATTTTTCATCACAATGATCCATGCCCTTTTCATCACAATGCTCCATGCCATTTTCATCACAGTACTCCACAAGCTTATCATCAGAATGCTCCATGACCCTTGTCATCACAATGCTCCATGACCCGTCTTCACAATGTTCCATGACCCATGTCATCACAATGTTCCATGACGCCTGTCATCAGAATGCTCCATGCCCCTTGTCATTACAGTGCTCCATGACGCTCGTCATCACAGTTATCCATGGTCTTCTCATCACAGTGCTCCACGGTCTTGCCATCACAATGCTCCATTCCCTGGTCATAACAATGCTCCATGACCCTTGTCATCACAATGCTCCATGTGCTTGTCCGCACAATGCCCCATGACCTGTGTCATCACAATGCGACATGCGCTTGTCATCACAATGCTCCACAACCTTGTCATCACAGTGCTCCATAAACCTTGTCGTCACAATGCTCCATGCACTTCCCATCAAAAGGCTCTCCCATCACTGATATCATAATGTTCCATCACTAGTCATCACAATACTCCCTCACCCCTGCCATCACAATGATCCATGACCCCTGTCATCACAATGCTCAATGACACTTTTCATCACAATGCTCCCTGACCCCTGACATCACAAATTTCCATAACCCCTGTCATCAAAATATCCCAAGACACTTTTCATCAAATTGCTCCATGACCCTTTCATCACAATGCTCACTGCCCTTCTCATCACAGTGCACCACGCCCTTGTCATCAAAACCCTCCATGACCTTTGTCATCACAAAGCTCCGTGACCCTTGGCATCACAATGCTCCATGCCATTGTCATCAAAATGCTCCATGAACCCTCTCAACACATTGTTACATGTCCTTGTCATCACAGGCTCCATGATGCTTTTCATCACAATGCTCGATGCTCTTCTTAACACAAAGCTCCAAGGCTTGTCATTACAATCCTCCATGACCCATGTATCACAGTGTTCCGTGCCCTTGTCATCACAATGCTCCATGCCCCCTCTCATCACAATAATCCATGAAAATTTTCAGACCAACGCTCCATGCCCTTGTCATGAAAATGCTCCATTTCCACTGTTATAGCAAAGCTCCATGAAAACTGCCATTACAATGTTCCACGGCCTTCTCATCACAAGGCTCCATGACCCTTGTCATCACAATGCTCCAAGACACCTGTAAACAAAATGCTCCATGCCCTTGTCATGAAAATGCTCCATTTCTACTGTTATAGCAAAGCTCCATGAAAACTGCCATTACAATGTTCCACGGCCTTCTCATCACAAGGCTCCAGGACCCTTGTCATCACAATGCTCCAAGACAACTGTAATCACAATGCTCCATGCCCTTGTCATCACAAAGCTCCATGACGTATGTCATCAGAATGCGCCTTCGCCTTCTCATCACAATGCTCCATGACCTGGTCATCGCAATGCTCCAAGACCCCTGTAATCACAATGCTCCATGCCCCTTTTCATCTCAATGCTCCATGAACCCTGTCATCACAATGCACCATGCCCATCATCATAATGCTTCATGCTATTGTCATCACAATGAAATCAAAATGCTCCATGACCTCTGTCATCACAATGCTCCAAACCCTTGTGATCACAATGTTCCATAACACTTGTCATCACAATGCCCCATGACACTCATAATCACAATTATCCATGGTCTTCTATTCACAATACTCCATGACCTTTTTCATCACAATTCTCAATAAACTTGTCATCACAATGCTCCCTGACAATGGTCGTGAATATGCTCCTTGAAACCTGTCATGACAAGGCTCCATGCATTTTTCATCACAATGATCCATGCACTTTTCTTCACAATACTCCAAGACTCCTGTAATCACAATGCTCCATGTCCTTGTCATCACAAAGCTTCATGAAGCATGTCTTCAAAATGCTCCATGGTCTTCTCATCACCATGCTCCATGCCCTTTTCATCACAATGCTCCATTCCCTTGTCATCAAAATGTTCCATGACCCCTGTCATCGCAATACTCCATGAATATTTACAGCCAAATGCTCCATGACCTTCACTTCACAATGCCCCATGAACCCTGTCATCACTATGCTCCATGACCACTGTCATCACAACGATCCATGACCCCTGACAACACAATGATCCTGGACTCTTGTCATCAAAATGCTCCATGACCCTTGTCATCACAATGATCCATTCCCTTGTCATCACAATGCTCCATAACCCTTATCATCACAAGGCTCCAAGCCCTTGTCATCACAATGCTCCATTATATTTGTCATCACATTTCTCCATGACACTTGGCATCACAATGCTCCATGCCATTGTCATCACAATGGACCATGACATATGTCACCACAATGCTCCCTGACAACTGTCTTCACAATAATCTACGACCTTGTCATCACAATGCTCCATGCCCCTGTCATCACAATGTTCCATGCTCTTGTCATCACAATGATCCATTCCCTTGTTATCACAATGCTCCATGACCCCTGTAATCACAATGTTCAGTGACGCTTGTCATCACAGTGCTCCATGACCCTTGTCATCAAAATGTTCCATGCATTTGTCAGCAAAATGCTTCATGAACTTGTCATCACAATGCTCCATTCCCATTGTCATCAAAATCCTCGATGAAACTTGGGTTCACATTGCTTGATGCCCTTGTCATCACAATGCGCCATGGTCCTTGAAATGAAAATGATCCATGACCTCTGTCATCACAATGCTCCATGCCCACTGTCATAACAATAATCCATGAAACTTGTCAGACCAATGCTCAATGCTGCTGTCATCACAATGCTCCATGCCCTTTTAATCACAATGCTCCATTACCCCTCACATCATAATGTTCCTTGACTCCAGTCATCACAATGCTTTATGACCTTTGTCATCACAATGGTCCATTCCCCCGTCATCACAATGCTCTGTAACACTTCTCATCACAGTGCTCCATGCCTTTGTCAGCACAATGCTCCACGACCCTTGTGATCACAATGCTCCATGTGCTTCTCAGCACAATGCTCCAAGACACATGTCATCACAATGTGCCATGCACTTGTCATCACAATGCTCCACAACCTTGTCATCACAATGCTCCATAAACCTTTTTATCACAATGCTCCATGCACTTCTCATCTAAATGCTCTCTCACCACTGATATCACAATGTTCCATCACTAGTCATCACAATACTCCCTCACCCCTGTCATCATAATGTTCCATGACCCCTGTCATCAAAATGCTACATGCCCTTATCATCACAATGCTCCATGACCACTGACATCACAATGTTCCATGACCCCTGTCATCAAAATGTTCCCTGACCCTTTTCATCAAATTGCTCCATGACCCTGTCATCACAGTGCTCCCTGCCCTTCTCATCACAATGCACCACGCACTTGTCATCAAAATGCTCCATGACCTTTGTCATCACAAAGCTCCATGACCCTTGGCATCACAATACTCCATGCCATTGTCATCACAATGCTCCATGAATGCTCTCATCACATTGCTCCCTGCCTTTGTCATCACATTGCTCCCTGCCTTTGTCATCACAATGCTCAATGGCCTTTTCATCACAATGCTCCATGCAATTGTCATCATCATACTCCTCAAGCTTGTCGTCCGAATGCTCCATGAAACTTGTCATCACAATGCTCCATGACCCCTGTCATCATAATGCTCCATGACACCAGTTATCACAATGCTCCATGCCCTTGTCATCACAATGCTCCATGACCCCTGTCATCACAATGCTCTGTGACTCCAGTCATCACAATGCTTCATGACCTTTCTCATTAAAATGGTCCATGCCCTCGTCATCACAAGTCTCTGTGACCTTTGTCACCACAATGCTCCATGAACTTTTCATCACAATGCTCTGTGACCCTTGTCATCACAATGCTCTATGCCTTTCTCAGCACAATGCTCCATGACCCTTGTCATCACAATGCTCCATGCGCTTCTCAGCACAATACTCCATGACCCATGTCATCACAACGTGCCATGTGCTTGTCATCACAATGCTCCACATCCTTTTCATCACAATGCTGCTTAAACCTTGTCATTACAGTGTTCCATGCACTTCTCATCAAAATGCTCTCTCACCACTGATATCACAATGTTCCATCACTATTCTTTCCAATACTCCATCACCCCTGTCATCACAATGTTCCATGACCCCTGTCATTAAAATGCTACATGCACTTATCATCAAAATGTTCGATGACCCCTGTCATCACAATATTCCATAACCCCTGTCATCAAAATGCTCCATGACACATTTCATCACAAAGCTCCATGACCCCTGACATCACAATATTCCATAACCACTGTAATCAAAATGTTCCATGACCCTTTTCACCAAATTGCTCAATGACCCTGTGATCACAATGCTCCCTGCCCTTCTCATCACAATGCACGTCAACCTTGTCATCAGAATGCTCCATGACATTTGTCATCACAAAGCTCCATAACCCTTGGCATCACAATGCTCCATTCCATTGTCATCACAATGCTCCATGAACCCTCTCATCACATTGCTCCATGCCCTTGTCATCACAAAGCTCCATGACGCTTGTCATCACAATGCTCGATGCATTTCTCATCACAATGCTCCATGCCCTTGTCATTACAATCCTCCATGACCCATGTATCACAGTGTTGCGTGAACTTGTCATCACAATGCTCCATTCCCCCTGTCATAACAATGCTCCATGACACCTGTCGTCACAAGTTTCCACAGCCCTGTCATCACAAGACTCCATGACCCTTTTCATCACAATGCTCCAAGAACCTGTAATCACAATCCTTCATGCAATTGTCATCAGAAAGCTCCATGACGCATGTCATCAGAATGCTCCATGGACTTCTCATTCACTATGCTCCATGCCCTTGTCATCACAATGCTCCAAGACCCCTGTAATCACAATGCTCCATGCCCCTTTTAATCTCAATGATCCAAGAACCCTGTCATCCCATGCACCATGCCCATCATCATAATGCTTCATGCTATTGTCATCACAATGGAATCAATATGCTCCATGACTTCTGTCATCACAATGCTCCAAACACTTGTGATCACAATGTTCCATAACACTTGTCATCACAATGCCCCATGACGCTCCTCATCACAGTTAACCATGGTCTTCTCATCACAATGCTCCATGAACTTTGTCATCACAATGCTCAATACACTTGTCATCACAATGCTCCCTGACGTTTGTCGAGAGTATGCTCCTTGAACCCTGCCATGACAAGGCTCCATGCCTTTTTCATCACAACGATCCATGCCCTTTTCATCACAATGCTCAAAGTCCCCTGTAATCACAATGCTCCATTCCCCTTTTCATCACAAACATCCATGACACATGTCCTCAGAATGCTCCATTGCCTTCTCATCACAATGCTCCATGCCCTTGTTATCACAGTGCTCCACGACCCCTGTCATCACAATACTCCATGAATATTTCCAGCCCAATGATCCATGATCTTCTCATCACAATGCTCCTTGATCCCTGTCTTCACCACGCTCCGTGCTCCTTGAAATCAAAATGATCCATGACCTCTGTCATCACAATGCTCCAAACCCTTGTGATCACATTGTTCCACAACACTTGTCATCACAGCGCTCCATGATTACTGTCATCACAATACTCCATGCCCTTGTCATCACAATGCTCCATGACCTTTGTCATCACAATGCTCAATACACTTGTCATCACAATGCTCCCTGACACTTGTCGTCAGAATGCTCCTTGAACGCTGTCATGAAAAGCCTCCATGCCTTTTACATCACAATGCTCCATGCCCTTTTCATCACAATGCTCCATGCCATTGTCATCACTTTACTCCACAAGGTTGTCATCAGAATGCTCCATGACCCTTGTCATCACAATGCTCCATGACCCCTGTCATCACAATGCTCCATGACCCCTGTCATCACAATGCTCCATGCCCCTTGTCATTACAGTGCTGCATGACGCTCGACATCACAATTATCCATGGTCTTCTCATCACAGTGCTCCACGGTCTTGCCATCACAATGCTCCATGCACTTGTCATCGCAATGCTCCATGACCCCTGTCATAGCAAGCTCCAAGTGCTTTTCATCACAGTGCTTCACGACATTGTCATCAAAATTCTCAATGGCCGTTGTCATCACAGTGCTCCATGCCCTTGTCATCACAGTGCTCCATGACCATTGTCATCAAGAAGCTCCAAGCCCTTGTCATCACAATGCTCCATTACATTTGTCATCACAATCCTCCATGACACTTGGCTTCACAATGCTCCATGCCATTGTCATCACAATGCACCAAGACATATGCCATCACAATGCTCCCTGACACCTGTCTGCACGATAATTCATGACCTTCTCATAACAATGCTCCATGCCCTTGTCATCACAATGTGCCATGCCCACTGTCATCTCAATAATCTATGAAACTTTTCAGACCAATGTTCCATGTCCCAGTCATCACAATGCTCCATGCCCTTGTCATCACAATGCTCCGTGATTCCAGTCATCACAATGCTTCATGACCTTTGGCATCAAAATGGTCCATGCCCTGGTCATCACAGGGCTCTGTGAAATTTGTCACCATAATGCTCCATGAACTTTTCATTCACAATGCTCTGTGACCCTTGCCATCACAATGCTACATGCCTTTGTCAGCAGAGTGCTCCATGACCCTTGTTATCACAATGCTCCATGTGCTTGTTATCAAAATTTTCCACAAACTTGTCATCAGAATGCTCCATAAAACTTGTCATCACAATGCTCCATGTACTTCTCATCAAAATGCTCGCTCACTACTGATATCAAATTGTTCCATCACTAGTCATCACAATACTCCTCACCCCTGTCATGATAATGTTCCACGGCCTTGTCATCACAAGGCTCCATGACCCTTGTCATCACAATGCTCCAAGACACCTGTAGTCACAATGCTCCATGCTATTGTCATCACAAAGCTCCATGACGCATGTCATCAATCTGCTCCATGGCCTTCTCATCACAATGCTCCATGCCCTTGTCATCACAATGCTCCAAGACACCTGTAATCAAAATGCTCCATGCCACTTTTCATCGCAATGATCCATGAACTCTGTAATCACAATGAACAATGCCCATCATCAAAATGCTTCATGCTATTGTCATCAAAATGAAATCAAAATGCTGCATAACCTCTGTCAACAAAATGCTCCAAACCCTTGTGATCACAATATTACATAACACTTGTCATCACAACGCCCCATGATGCTCATCATCACAATTTTCCATGGTCTTCTCATCACAATTCTCCATGTCCTTTGTCATCACAATGCTCAATACACTTGTCATTACAATGCTCCCTGACACTTGTCGTCAGTATGCTCCTTGAACCCTGTCATGACAAGGCTCCATGCCTTTTGCATCACAATCACCCATGCCATTTTCATCACAATGCTCCAAGACCCATGTAATCACAATGCTCCACACCCCTTTTCATCAGAATGCTCCATGACACTTGTCATCACAAGGCTCCATGGTCTTCTCCTCACAATGCTCCAGGACCTTGTCATCACAATGCTCCATTCCATTGTCATCTCAATGCTCCATGACAACTGCCATCGCAATACTCAATGAATATTGTCAGCCCAATGCTCCATGAACTTCTCATCACAGTGCTCCATGACCCCTGTCATCACAATGCTCCATGACCACTGTCATCACAGTGCTCCATGACACCGGACAACACAATGATCCGGGACTCTTGTCATCAAAATGCTCCATGACACTTCTCATCACAATGATCCATGCCCTTGTCATCACAGTTCTCCATGGCGCTTGTCATCGCAATGCTCCCTGAACCCTGTCATAGCAAGCTCCATATCCTTGTCATCACAATGCTTCATGACACTTGTCATCACAATTCTCCAAGCCCTTGTCATCACAATGCTCCATGCCCTTGTCATCACAATGCTACATGACCCATGTCATCACAATGTTCCCTGACACCTGTCATCACAATGCTCCATGACCCCTGTCATAACAAGCTCCATGTGCTTGTCATCACGATGTTTCAAGACCTGGTCATTAAATTTCTCAATGGCCCTTGTCATCACAATGATCCATGTCCTTGTCATCACAATGCTCCTTTACCTTTGTCATCACAATCCTCCATGACACTTGACATCACAATGCTCCATGTCATTGACATCACAATGGACCATGACATATGTCATCAAAATGCTCCCTGACACCTGTCTTCACAATAATCCATGACGTTGTCATCACAATGTTCCATGCTCTTGTCATCACAATGCACCATTCCCACTGTCATCACAATAATCCATGAAACTTGTCAGACCAATGCTCCATGCCCCTGTCATCACAATGCTCCATGCCCTTGACATCCCAATGCTCCATGACCCCTGTCATCACAAGGCTCCGTGACTCCATTCATCACAATGCTTCATGATCTTTGTCATCACAATGGTCAATGCCCTCGTCATCACAAGTCTCTTTGACCTATGTCACCACAATGCTCCATGAACTTTTCATCACAATGCTCCGTGATCCTTGTCATCTCAATGCTCCATGCCTTTCTCAGCACAATACTCAATGAGACATGTCATCACAATGCTCCATGCGCTTGTCAACACAATGCTCCACCAGCTTGTCATCACAATGCTTCATGCACTTCTCATCAAAATGCTCTGTCACCACTGATATCACAGTGTTCCATCAGTAGTCATCACAATACTCCCTCACCCTTGTCATCACAATTTTCCATGACCCCTGTCATCACAATACTACATGCCCTTATAATCACAGTGCTCCATGAGCACTGACATCACAGTGCTCCATAACCCATGTCATCAAAATGCTCCATGACCCTTTTCATCACAATGCTCCATGACCCCTGACCTCAAAATGCTCCATAACACATTTCATCAAAATGCTCCATGACCTTTGTCATCACAAAGCTCCATGACCCTTTGCATCACAATGCTCCATGTCATTGTCATCACAATGCTCCATGAACCTTCTCGTCACATTGCTCCATGCCCTTGTCATTACAGTTCTCCATGAACCCTGTACCACAGTATTCCGGGCCCTTGTCATCACAATGCTCCATGCCCACTCTCATAACAATAATCCATGGAACTTTTCAGACCAATTCCAAATGGCCTTGTCATCACAATGCTCCATTAGCCCTGTCATAAGAATGCTCCATGATCCCTGTCATCACAATGTTCCACAGCCTTGTCATCACAAGGCTCCATGACCCTTGTCATCACAAGGCTCCAAGACCCATGTACTCACAGTGCTTCATGCCCTTGTCATCACATAGATCCATGATGGATGTCATCAGAATTCTCCATGGCTTTCTCATCGCAATGCTCCTTTCCCTTGTCATCAGAATGCTCCAAGACCCTTGTAATCACAATGCTCCATGCCTATTTACATCAGAAATCTCCATGAGAATTGTCATCACAAGGCTCCATGGTTTTCTCATCACAGTGCTCCAGGACATTGTCATCACAATGCTCCATTCCCTTGTCATCACAATGCTCCATGACTGCTGTCATCACAATACTCCATGAACATTTTCAGCCCAATGTTCCATGACATTCTCATCACAATGCTCCATGACACCTGTCATCACAATGCTCCATAACCACTGTCATCACACTGCTCCATGACCCCTGACAAAACAGTGATCCAGGACTCTTGTCATCAAAATGCTCCATGACACTTTTCATCACAATGATCCTGCCCTTGTCATCCCAATGCTCCATGAACCCGTAATCACAATGCTCCGTGACGCATGTCATCACAGTGCTCCATGACACTTGTCATCACAGTGCTCCATGCCTTTGTCATCAAAATGCTCCATGACCTTGTCATCACAATGCTCCATGCCCTTCTCATCACAATGCACCACGACCTTGTCATCAAAATGCTCCATGACCTTTGTCATCACAAAGCTCCATGACCATTGGCATCACAGTGCTCCATGCTCCTTTAAATCAAAATGATCCATGACCCCTGTCATCACAATGCTCCAAACCCTTGTGATCTCAATGTTCCATAATTCTTGTCATCACAACGCTCAATGATGCCTGTCATCACAATACACCATGCCCTTGTCATCACAATGCTCCATGACCTTTGTCACAACAATTCTCAATACACTTGTCATCACAATTCTCCGTAACACTTGTCGTCAGAATGCTCCTTTAACCCTGTCATGAAAAGGCTCCATGCCTTTTTCATCACAATGCTCCATGCCATTTTCATCACAATGCTCCATGCCATTGTCATCACAATACTCCACATGCTTGTCATCAGAATGCTCCATGACCCTTGTCATTACAATGCTCCATGACCGCTATCATCAGAATTCTCTATAACACCTGCCATCACAATGCTCCATTCCCCTTGTCATTACAGTGCTCCATGACACTCGTCATCACAATTATCCATGGTCTTCTCATCACAGTGCTCCACGGTCTTGCCATCACAATGCTGCATGCCCTGGTCATCACAATGCTCCATGTCTTGGTGATCACAGTTCTCCACGTCCTTGGAATCACTATGCTCCATGACACTTCTCCTCACAGTGTTAAATGCATTGTCATCACAATTCTCTATGCACTTTTCATCACAATGCTCCATGACCCCTGTCATAGCCAGCTCCATGTGGTTGTCATCACAATGCTTCATGAATTGTCATCAAAATTATTAATGGCCCTTGTTATCAAAATGCTCCATTCCCTTGTCAACACAATGCTCCAAGCCCTTCTCATCACAATGCTCCATTACCTTTGTCATCACAATCCTCCATGACACTTGGTATCACAATGCTCCATGGCATTGTCATCACAAGGGACCATGACATATGTCATCACAATGCTCCCTGACACCGGTCTTCACAATAATCCATGACCTTGTCATCACAATGATCCATGCCCTTGTCATAACAATGCACCATGCCCACTGTCATCACAATAATCGATGAAACTTGTCAGACCAATGCTCCATGCCCCTGTCATCACAATGCTCCATGCCCTTTTCATCACAATGCTCCAAGACCCTGTAATCACAATGCTCTATGCCCCTTTTCATCAGAATGCCCCATGAGACTTGTCATCACAAGGCTCCATAGTCTTCTCATCACAATGCTCCAGCACCATGTCATCACAATGCTCCATTCCCTTGTCATCACAATGTTCTATGACACCTATCATCACAATACTCCATGAACATTTTTAGCCCAATGTTCCATGACTTTCTCATCACAATGCTTCATGACCCATGTCATCAAAATGCTCCCTGACCACTGTCAGCAAAATGCTACATGACATTGTCATCACAATGCTCTATGCGCTTGTCATCATAATACTCCATTACCATTGTCATCAAAATCCTCCATGAAACTTGGGATCACATTGCTTCAAGCACTTGTCATCAAAATGCTCCATGTTCCTTGAAATCAAAATGATCCATGACATCTGTCATCACAATGCTCCAAACACTTGTGATCACAATGTTCCATAACACTTGTCATCACATGCCCCATGACAATCGTCATCACAATTATGCAAGGACTTCTCATCACAATGCTCCATGACTTTTGTCACCACAATGCTCAATACACTTGGCATCACAATGCTCGCTGACACTTGTCATCAGTATGCTCCTTGAACACTGTCATGACAAGGCTCCATGCATTTTTCATCACAATGATCCATTCCCTTTTCATCACAATGCTCCAAGACCCATGTCATCACAATGCTCCGTGACTCCAGTCATCACAATGCTTCATGACATTTGTCATCACAATGGTCCATGACCTCGTCACACAAAACTCTGTGACTTTTGTCACCTCAATGCCCCATGAAATATTTATCACAATGCTCTGTGACCCTTGTCATCACAATGCGCCATGCCCACTGTCATCAAAATAATCCATGAAACTTGTCAGACCTATGTTCCATGCCCCTGTCATCACATTGCTCCATGTCCTTGTCATCACAATGCTCCATGACCCCTGTCATCACAATGCTCCGTGACTCCAATCATCACAATGATTCATGACCTTTCTCATCACAATGGTCCATGCCCTCGTCACGCAAGGCTTTGTGATCTTTGTCACCACAATGCTCCATGAAATTTTCATCACAATGCTCTGTGTCCCGTGTCATCACAATGCTCCATGCCTTTGTCAGCACAATGCTCCATGACACTTGTCATCAAAATGCTCCATGAGCTTGTCAGCACAATGCTCCATGACACATGTCATCACAATGTGCCATGCTCTTTTCATCACAATGCTCCACATCCTTGTCATCAAAATGCTCCATAAACTTTGTCATCACAATGCTCCATGCACTTCTCCTCAAAATGCCTTCTCACCACTGATATCACAATGTTCCATCACTAGTCATCACAATACTCCCTCACCCCTGTCATCACAATATTCCATGACCCCTGTAATCACAATTCTCCATGCCCTTGTCATCACAAAGCTCCATGACGCATGTTATCAGAATGCTCCATGGCCTTCTCATCACAATGCTCCATGCCCTTGTCATCACAATGCTCCAACACCCCTGTAATCACAGTGCTCCATTCCCCTTTTCATCTCAATGCTCCATAAACCCTGTCATCACAATGCACCATGCCCATCACCATAATATTTCATGCTATTGTCATCACAATGAAATCAAAATGCTCCATGTCCTCTGTCATCACAATGCTCCAAACCCTTCTGACCACAATGTTCCATAACACTTTTCATCACATGCCCCATGACGCTGGTCATCACAATTATGCAAGGTCTTCTCATCACAATGCTCCATGACCTTTGTCACCACAATGCTCAATACACATGGCATCACAGTGCTCGCTGACACTTGTCATCAGTATGCTCCTTGAACATTGTCATGACAAGGCTCCATGCCTTTTTCATCACAATGATCCATTCCCTTTTCATCACAATGCTCCAAGACCCCTGTTATCACAATTCTCCGTGACTCCAGTCATCACAATGCTTCATGATATTTGTCATCAGAATGGTCCATGACCTCGTCACACAAAGCTCTGTGATCTTTGTCACCACAATGCTCCATGAAATTTTTATTACAATGCTCTGTGACCCTTGTCATCACAAAGCTCCATGCCTTTGTCAGCACAATGCTCCATGACCCTTGTCATCACAAT
Organism: Hyperoodon ampullatus; assembly: GCF_949752795.1. NCBI lineage: Eukaryota > Metazoa > Chordata > Mammalia > Artiodactyla > Ziphiidae > Hyperoodon > Hyperoodon ampullatus. Next base: position 3,236,160 of record NW_027641092.1, read on the forward strand.
GCTCGATGTGCGTGTCAGCACAATGCTCCATAACCCATGTCATCACAATGCACCATGCACTTGTCATCACAATTCTCCACATCCTTGTCATCAAAATGCTCCATAAACCTTGTCATCACAATGCTCCATGCACTTCTCCTCAAAATGCCTTCTCACCACTGATATCTCAATGTTCCATCACTAGTCATCACAATACTCCCTCACCCCTGTCATCACAATATTCCATGACCCCTGTAATCACAATTATCCATGCCCTTCTCATCACAAAGCTCCATGACCCATGTAATCAGAATGCTCCATGGCCTTCTCATCACAATGCTCCATGCCCTTGTCATCACAATACTCCATGCCATTGTCATCACATTACTCCACAAGCTTGTCATCAGAATGGTCCATGACCCTTGTCACCACAATGATCCATGACACCTGTCATCACAATGCTCTTTGCCCCTTGTCATTACAGTGCTCCATGACGCTCATCATCACAATTACCCATGGTCTTCTCATCACAGTGCTCCACGGTCTTTCCATCACAATGCTCCATGCACTGGTCATCACAATTCTACATGTCCTTTTCATCAAAATGCTCCATGACACTTCTCATCACAATGTTACATGATCTTGTCAATACAATTCTCCATGCACTTGTACATCACAATGCTCCATGACCCCTATCATAGCAAGCTCGGTGCGCTTTTCATCACAATGCTTCACGACCTTCTCATCAAAATTCTCAATGGCCCTTCTCCTCACAATGCTCCAAGATCTTGTCATCACAGTGCTCCATGACCCTTGTCATCACGATGCTCCAAGCCCTTGTCATCACAATGCTCCATTACTTTGTCATCACAATCCTCCATGACACTTGGCATCACAATGCTCCATGCCATTGTCATCATAATGGACCATGACATATGTCATCACAATGCTCCTTGACACCTGTCTTCACAATATTCCTTGACCTTGTCGTCACAATGCTCCATGCGCCTGTCATCACAATGCGCCATGCCCACTGTCATCACAATAATCCATAAAAACTGTCAGAGCAATGCTCTATGCCCCTGTCATCACAATGCTCCATGCCCTTGTCATCACAATGCTCCATGACCCCTGTCATCACAATGCTCCGTGACTCCAGCAACCACAATACTTCATGACTTTGTCATCAAAATGGTCCATGCCCACATCATCACAATGTTCCGTGACCTTTGTCATCACAATGCTACATGCAATTATCATCACAATGCTCCATGACGCCTGATATCACAATGTTCCATAACCCCAGCATCAAAAAGCTCCATGACCCTTTTCATCACAAAGCTCCATGACCCCTGACATCACAATGTTCCATATCCCCTGTCATCAAAATGTGCCATGACAGTTTTCATCAAATTGCTCTATGACCCTGTCATCACAATGCTCCCTGCCCTTCTCATCACAATGCACAACGCCCTTGTAATCAAAATGCTCCATGATCTTTGTCATCACAAAGCTCCATGACCCTTGGCATCACAATGCTCCATGCCATTGTCATCACAATGCTCCATGAACCCTTTCATCACATTGCTTCATGCCCTTGTCATCACAAAGCTCCATGACGCTTGTCATCACAATGCTCGATGACCTTCTATTCACAATGCTCCATGCTCTTGTCATTACAATCCTCCATGACGCATGTATCACAGTGTTCCTTGCCCTTGTCATCACAATGCTCCAAGACCCCTGTAATCACAATGCTCCATGCCCTGGTCATCACAAAGCTTCATGACCCATGTCATAAGTATGCTCCATGGCCTTCTCATCACAATGCTCCATGCCCTGGTCATCACAATGCTCGAAGGCTCCTGTAATCAAAATGCTCCATGCCCCATTTCATCAGAATGCTCCATGAGACTTGTCATCACAAGGCTCCATGGACTTCTCATCACAATGCTCCAGGACCTTGTCATCACGATGCTCCATTCCCTTGTCATCACAATACTCCATGAACATTTTCAGCCAATGCTCCATGATCTTCTCATCACTCTTCTCCATGACCCCTGTCATCACAATGCTCCATGACCACTGTCATCACAATGCTCTATGACCCCTTACAACACAATAATCCGGGACTGTTTTCATCACAATGCTCCATGATCTTTGTCATCACAATGCTCAATACACTTGTCATCACAATGCTCCCTGTCACTTGTTGTCAGAATGCTCCTTGAAACCTGTCATGAAAAGGCTCCATGCATTTTTCATCACAATGATCCATGCCCTTTTCATCACAATGCTCCATGCCATTTTCATCACAGTACTCCACAAGCTTATCATCAGAATGCTCCATGACCCTTGTCATCACAATGCTCCATGACCCGTCTTCACAATGTTCCATGACCCATGTCATCACAATGTTCCATGACGCCTGTCATCAGAATGCTCCATGCCCCTTGTCATTACAGTGCTCCATGACGCTCGTCATCACAGTTATCCATGGTCTTCTCATCACAGTGCTCCACGGTCTTGCCATCACAATGCTCCATTCCCTGGTCATAACAATGCTCCATGACCCTTGTCATCACAATGCTCCATGTGCTTGTCCGCACAATGCCCCATGACCTGTGTCATCACAATGCGACATGCGCTTGTCATCACAATGCTCCACAACCTTGTCATCACAGTGCTCCATAAACCTTGTCGTCACAATGCTCCATGCACTTCCCATCAAAAGGCTCTCCCATCACTGATATCATAATGTTCCATCACTAGTCATCACAATACTCCCTCACCCCTGCCATCACAATGATCCATGACCCCTGTCATCACAATGCTCAATGACACTTTTCATCACAATGCTCCCTGACCCCTGACATCACAAATTTCCATAACCCCTGTCATCAAAATATCCCAAGACACTTTTCATCAAATTGCTCCATGACCCTTTCATCACAATGCTCACTGCCCTTCTCATCACAGTGCACCACGCCCTTGTCATCAAAACCCTCCATGACCTTTGTCATCACAAAGCTCCGTGACCCTTGGCATCACAATGCTCCATGCCATTGTCATCAAAATGCTCCATGAACCCTCTCAACACATTGTTACATGTCCTTGTCATCACAGGCTCCATGATGCTTTTCATCACAATGCTCGATGCTCTTCTTAACACAAAGCTCCAAGGCTTGTCATTACAATCCTCCATGACCCATGTATCACAGTGTTCCATGCCCTTGTCATCACAATGCTCCATGCCCCCTCTCATCACAATAATCCATGAAAATTTTCAGACCAACGCTCCATGCCCTTGTCATGAAAATGCTCCATTTCCACTGTTATAGCAAAGCTCCATGAAAACTGCAATTACAATGTTCCACGGCCTTCTCATCACAAGGCTCCATGACCCTTGTCATCACAATGCTCCAAGACACCTGTAAACAAAATGCTCCATGCCCTTGTCATGAAAATGCTCCATTTCTACTGTTATAGCAAAGCTCCATGAAAACTGCCATTACAATGTTCCACGGCCTTCTCATCACAAGGCTCCAGGACCCTTGTCATCACAATGCTCCAAGACAACTGTAATCACAATGCTCCATGCCCTTGTCATCACAAAGCTCCATGACGTATGTCATCAGAATGCGCCTTCGCCTTCTCATCACAATGCTCCATGACCTGGTCATCGCAATGCTCCAAGACCCCTGTAATCACAATGCTCCATGCCCCTTTTCATCTCAATGCTCCATGAACCCTGTCATCACAATGCACCATGCCCATCATCATAATGCTTCATGCTATTGTCATCACAATGAAATCAAAATGCTCCATGACCTCTGTCATCACAATGCTCCAAACCCTTGTGATCACAATGTTCCATAACACTTGTCATCACAACGCCCCATGACGCTCATAATCACAATTATCCATGGTCTTCTATTCACAATACTCCATGACCTTTTTCATCACAATTCTCAATAAACTTGTCATCACAATGCTCCCTGACAATGGTCGTGAATATGCTCCTTGAAACCTGTCATGACAAGGCTCCATGCATTTTTCATCAAAATGATCCATGCACTTTTCTTCACAATACTCCAAGACTCCTGTAATCACAATGCTCCATGTCCTTGTCATCACAAAGCTTCATGAAGCATGTCTTCAAAATGCTCCATGGTCTTCTCATCACCATGCTCCATGCCCTTTTCATCACAATGCTCCATTCCCTTGTCATCAAAATGTTCCATGACCCCTGTCATCGCAATACTCCATGAATATTTACAGCCAAATGCTCCATGACCTTCACTTCACAATGCCCCATGAACCCTGTCATCACTATGCTCCATGACCACTGTCATCACAACGATCCATGACCCCTGACAACACAATGATCCTGGACTCTTGTCATCAAAATGCTCCATGACCCTTGTCATCACAATGATCCATTCCCTTGTCATCACAATGCTCCATAACCCTTATCATAACAAGGCTCCAAGCCCTTGTCATCACAATGCTCCATTATATTTGTCATCACATTTCTCCATGACACTTGGCATCACAATGCTCCATGCCATTGTCATCACAATGGACCATGACATATGTCACCACAATGCTCCCTGACAACTGTCTTCACAATAATCTACGACCTTGTCATCACAATGCTCCATGCCCCTGTCATCACAATGTTCCATGCTCTTGTCATCACAATGATCCATTCCCTTGTTATCACAATGCTCCATGACCCCTGTAATCACAATGTTCAGTGACGCTTGTCATCACAGTGCTCCATGACCCTTGTCATCAAAATGTTCCATGCATTTGTCAGCAAAATGCTTCATGAACTTGTCATCACAATGCTCCATTCCCATTGTCATCAAAATCCTCGATGAAACTTGGGTTCACATTGCTTGATGCCCTTGTCATCACAATGCGCCATGGTCCTTGAAATGAAAATGATCCATGACCTCTGTCATCACAATGCTCCATGCCCACTGTCATAGCAATAATCCATGAAACTTGTCAGACCAATGCTCAATGCTGCTGTCATCACAATGCTCCATGCCCTTTTAATCACAATGCTCCATTACCCCTCACATCATAATGTTCCTTGACTCCAGTCATCACAATGCTTTATGACCTTTGTCATCACAATGGTCCATTCCCCCGTCATCACAATGCTCTGTAACACTTCTCATCACAGTGCTCCATGCCTTTGTCAGCACAATGCTCCATGACCCTTGTGATCACAATGCTCCATGTGCTTCTCAGCACAATGCTCCAAGACACATGTCATCACAATGTGCCATGCACTTGTCATCACAATGCTCCACAACCTTGTCATCACAATGCTCCATAAACCTTTTTATCACAATGCTCCATGCACTTCTCATCTAAATGCTCTCTCACCACTGATATCACAATGTTCCATCACTAGTCATCACAATACTCCCTCACCCCTGTCATCATAATGTTCCATGACCCCTGTCATCAAAATGCTACATGCCCTTATCATCACAATGCTCCATGACCACTGACATCACAATGTTCCATGACCCCTGTCATCAAAATGTTCCCTGACCCTTTTCATCAAATTGCTCCATGACCCTGTCATCACAGTGCTCCCTGCCCTTCTCATCACAATGCACCACGCACTTGTCATCAAAATGCTCCATGACCTTTGTCATCACAAAGCTCCATGACCCTTGGCATCACAATACTCCATGCCATTGTCATCACAATGCTCCATGAATGCTCTCATCACATTGCTCCCTGCCCTTGTCATCACATTGCTCCCTGCCTTTGTCATCACAATGCTCAATGGCCTTTTCATCACAATGCTCCATGCAATTGTCATCATCATACTCCTCAAGCTTGTCGTCCGAATGCTCCATGAAACTTGTCATCACAATGCTCCATGACCCCTGTCATCACAATGCTCCATGACACCAGTTATCACAATGCTCCATGCCCTTGTCATCACAATGCTCCATGACCCCTGTCATCACAATGCTCTGTGACTCCAGTCATCACAATGCTTCATGACCTTTCTCATTAAAATGGTCCATGCCCTCGTCATCACAAGTCTCTGTGACCTTTGTCACCACAATGCTCCATGAACTTTTCATCACAATGCTCTGTGACCCTTGTCATCACAATGCTCTATGCCTTTCTCAGCACAATGCTCCATGACCCTTGTCATCACAATGCTCCATGCGCTTCTCAGCACAATACTCCATGACCCATGTCATCACAACGTGCCATGTGCTTGTCATCACAATGCTCCACATCCTTTTCATCACAATGCTGCTTAAACCTTGTCATTACAGTGTTCCATGCACTTCTCATCAAAATGCTCTCTCACCACTGATATCACAATGTTCCATCACTATTCTTTCCAATACTCCATCACCCCTGTCATCACAATGTTCCATGACCCCTGTCATTAAAATGCTACATGCACTTATCATCAAAATGTTCGATGACCCCTGTCATCACAATATTCCATAACCCCTGTCATCAAAATGCTCCATGACACATTTCATCACAAAGCTCCATGACCCCTGACATCACAATATTCCATAACCACTGTAATCAAAATGTTCCATGACCCTTTTCACCAAATTGCTCAATGACCCTGTGATCACAATGCTCCCTGCCCTTCTCATCACAATGCACGTCAACCTTGTCATCAGAATGCTCCATGACATTTGTCATCACAAAGCTCCATAACCCTTGGCATCACAATGCTCCATTCCATTGTCATCACAATGCTCCATGAACCCTCTCATCACATTGCTCCATGCCCTTGTCATCACAAAGCTCCATGACGCTTGTCATCACAATGCTCGATGCATTTCTCATCACAATGCTCCATGCCCTTGTCATTACAATCCTCCATGACCCATGTATCACAGTGTTGCGTGAACTTGTCATCACAATGCTCCATTCCCCCTGTCATAACAATGCTCCATGACACCTGTCGTCACAAGTTTCCACAGCCCTGTCATCACAAGACTCCATGACCCTTTTCATCACAATGCTCCAAGAACCTGTAATCACAATCCTTCATGCAATTGTCATCAGAAAGCTCCATGACGCATGTCATCAGAATGCTCCATGGACTTCTCATTCACTATGCTCCATGCCCTTGTCATCACAATGCTCCAAGACCCCTGTAATCACAATGCTCCATGCCCCTTTTAATCTCAATGATCCAAGAACCCTGTCATCCCATGCACCATGCCCATCATCATAATGCTTCATGCTATTGTCATCACAATGGAATCAATATGCTCCATGACTTCTGTCATCACAATGCTCCAAACACTTGTGATCACAATGTTCCATAACACTTGTCATCACAATGCCCCATGACGCTCCTCATCACAGTTAACCATGGTCTTCTCATCACAATGCTCCATGAACTTTGTCATCACAATGCTCAATACACTTGTCATCACAATGCTCCCTGACGTTTGTCGAGAGTATGCTCCTTGAACCCTGCCATGACAAGGCTCCATGCCTTTTTCATCACAACGATCCATGCCCTTTTCATCACAATGCTCAAAGTCCCCTGTAATCACAATGCTCCATTCCCCTTTTCATCACAAACATCCATGACACATGTCCTCAGAATGCTCCATTGCCTTCTCATCACAATGCTCCATGCCCTTGTTATCACAGTGCTCCACGACCCCTGTCATCACAATACTCCATGAATATTTCCAGCCCAATGATCCATGATCTTCTCATCACAATGCTCCTTGATCCCTGTCTTCACCACGCTCCGTGCTCCTTGAAATCAAAATGATCCATGACCTCTGTCATCACAATGCTCCAAACCCTTGTGATCACATTGTTCCACAACACTTGTCATCACAGCGCTCCATGATTACTGTCATCACAATACTCCATGCCCTTGTCATCACAATGCTCCATGACCTTTGTCATCACAATGCTCAATACACTTGTCATCACAATGCTCCCTGACACTTGTCGTCAGAATGCTCCTTGAACGCTGTCATGAAAAGCCTCCATGCCTTTTACATCACAATGCTCCATGCCCTTTTCATCACAATGCTCCATGCCATTGTCATCACTTTACTCCACAAGGTTGTCATCAGAATGCTCCATGACCCTTGTCATCACAATGCTCCATGACCCCTGTCATCACAATGCTCCATGACCCCTGTCATCACAATGCTCCATGCCCCTTGTCATTACAGTGCTGCATGACGCTCGACATCACAATTATCCATGGTCTTCTCATCACAGTGCTCCACGGTCTTGCCATCACAATGCTCCATGCACTTGTCATCGCAATGCTCCATGACCCCTGTCATAGCAAGCTCCAAGTGCTTTTCATCACAGTGCTTCACGACATTGTCATCAAAATTCTCAATGGCCGTTGTCATCACAGTGCTCCATGCCCTTGTCATCACAGTGCTCCATGACCATTGTCATCAAGAAGCTCCAAGCCCTTGTCATCACAATGCTCCATTACATTTGTCATCACAATCCTCCATGACACTTGGCTTCACAATGCTCCATGCCATTGTCATCACAATGCACCAAGACATATGCCATCACAATGCTCCCTGACACCTGTCTGCACGATAATTCATGACCTTCTCATAACAATGCTCCATGCCCTTGTCATCACAATGTGCCATGCCCACTGTCATCTCAATAATCTATGAAACTTTTCAGACCAATGTTCCATGTCCCAGTCATCACAATGCTCCATGCCCTTGTCATCACAATGCTCCGTGATTCCAGTCATCACAATGCTTCATGACCTTTGGCATCAAAATGGTCCATGCCCTGGTCATCACAGGGCTCTGTGAAATTTGTCACCATAATGCTCCATGAACTTTTCATTCACAATGCTCTGTGACCCTTGCCATCACAATGCTACATGCCTTTGTCAGCAGAGTGCTCCATGACCCTTGTTATCACAATGCTCCATGTGCTTGTTATCAAAATTTTCCACAAACTTGTCATCAGAATGCTCCATAAAACTTGTCATCACAATGCTCCATGTACTTCTCATCAAAATGCTCGCTCACTACTGATATCAAATTGTTCCATCACTAGTCATCACAATACTCCTCACCCCTGTCATGATAATGTTCCACGGCCTTGTCATCACAAGGCTCCATGACCCTTGTCATCACAATGCTCCAAGACACCTGTAGTCACAATGCTCCATGCTATTGTCATCACAAAGCTCCATGACGCATGTCATCAATCTGCTCCATGGCCTTCTCATCACAATGCTCCATGCCCTTGTCATCACAATGCTCCAAGACACCTGTAATCAAAATGCTCCATGCCACTTTTCATCGCAATGATCCATGAACTCTGTAATCACAATGAACAATGCCCATCATCAAAATGCTTCATGCTATTGTCATCAAAATGAAATCAAAATGCTGCATAACCTCTGTCAACAAAATGCTCCAAACCCTTGTGATCACAATATTACATAACACTTGTCATCACAACACCCCATGATGCTCATCATCACAATTTTCCATGGTCTTCTCATCACAATTCTCCATGTCCTTTGTCATCACAATGCTCAATACACTTGTCATTACAATGCTCCCTGACACTTGTCGTCAGTATGCTCCTTGAACCCTGTCATGACAAGGCTCCATGCCTTTTGCATCACAATCACCCATGCCATTTTCATCACAATGCTCCAAGACCCATGTAATCACAATGCTCCACACCCCTTTTCATCAGAATGCTCCATGACACTTGTCATCACAAGGCTCCATGGTCTTCTCCTCACAATGCTCCAGGACCTTGTCATCACAATGCTCCATTCCATTGTCATCTCAATGCTCCATGACAACTGCCATCGCAATACTCAATGAATATTGTCAGCCCAATGCTCCATGAACTTCTCATCACAGTGCTCCATGACCCCTGTCATCACAATGCTCCATGACCACTGTCATCACAGTGCTCCATGACACCGGACAACACAATGATCCGGGACTCTTGTCATCAAAATGCTCCATGACACTTCTCATCACAATGATCCATGCCCTTGTCATCACAGTTCTCCATGGCGCTTGTCATCGCAATGCTCCCTGAACCCTGTCATAGCAAGCTCCATATCCTTGTCATCACAATGCTTCATGACACTTGTCATCACAATTCTCCAAGCCCTTGTCATCACAATGCTCCATGCCCTTGTCATCACAATGCTACATGACCCATGTCATCACAATGTTCCCTGACACCTGTCATCACAATGCTCCATGACCCCTGTCATAACAAGCTCCATGTGCTTGTCATCACGATGTTTCAAGACCTGGTCATTAAATTTCTCAATGGCCCTTGTCATCACAATGATCCATGTCCTTGTCATCACAATGCTCCTTTACCTTTGTCATCACAATCCTCCATGACACTTGACATCACAATGCTCCATGTCATTGACATCACAATGGACCATGACATATGTCATCAAAATGCTCCCTGACACCTGTCTTCACAATAATCCATGACGTTGTCATCACAATGTTCCATGCTCTTGTCATCACAATGCACCATTCCCACTGTCATCACAATAATCCATGAAACTTGTCAGACCAATGCTCCATGCCCCTGTCATCACAATGCTCCATGCCCTTGACATCCCAATGCTCCATGACCCCTGTCATCACAAGGCTCCGTGACTCCATTCATCACAATGCTTCATGATCTTTGTCATCACAATGGTCAATGCCCTCGTCATCACAAGTCTCTTTGACCTATGTCACCACAATGCTCCATGAACTTTTCATCACAATGCTCCGTGATCCTTGTCATCTCAATGCTCCATGCCTTTCTCAGCACAATACTCAATGAGACATGTCATCACAATGCTCCATGCGCTTGTCAACACAATGCTCCACCAGCTTGTCATCACAATGCTTCATGCACTTCTCATCAAAATGCTCTGTCACCACTGATATCACAGTGTTCCATCAGTAGTCATCACAATACTCCCTCACCCTTGTCATCACAATTTTCCATGACCCCTGTCATCACAATACTACATGCCCTTATAATCACAGTGCTCCATGAGCACTGACATCACAGTGCTCCATAACCCATGTCATCAAAATGCTCCATGACCCTTTTCATCACAATGCTCCATGACCCCTGACCTCAAAATGCTCCATAACACATTTCATCAAAATGCTCCATGACCTTTGTCATCACAAAGCTCCATGACCCTTTGCATCACAATGCTCCATGTCATTGTCATCACAATGCTCCATGAAACTTCTCGTCACATTGCTCCATGCCCTTGTCATTACAGTTCTCCATGAACCCTGTACCACAGTATTCCGGGCCCTTGTCATCACAATGCTCCATGCCCACTCTCATAACAATAATCCATGAAACTTTTCAGACCAATTCCAAATGGCCTTGTCATCACAATGCTCCATTAGCCCTGTCATAAGAATGCTCCATGATCCCTGTCATCACAATGTTCCACAGCCTTGTCATCACAAGGCTCCATGACCCTTGTCATCACAAGGCTCCAAGACCCATGTACTCACAGTGCTTCATGCCCTTGTCATCACATAGATCCATGATGGATGTCATCAGAATTCTCCATGGCTTTCTCATCGCAATGCTCCTTTCCCTTGTCATCAGAATGCTCCAAGACCCTTGTAATCACAATGCTCCATGCCCATTTACATCAGAAATCTCCATGAGAATTGTCATCACAAGGCTCCATGGTTTTCTCATCACAGTGCTCCAGGACATTGTCATCACAATGCTCCATTCCCTTGTCATCACAATGCTCCATGACTGCTGTCATCACAATACTCCATGAACATTTTCAGCCCAATGTTCCATGACATTCTCATCACAATGCTCCATGACACCTGTCATCACAATGCTCCATAACCACTGTCATCACACTGCTCCATGACCCCTGACAAAACAGTGATCCAGGACTCTTGTCATCAAAATGCTCCATGACACTTTTCATCACAATGATCCTGCCCTTGTCATCCCAATGCTCCATGAACCCGTAATCACAATGCTCCGTGACGCATGTCATCACAGTGCTCCATGACACTTGTCATCACAGTGCTCCATGCCTTTGTCATCAAAATGCTCCATGACCTTGTCATCACAATGCTCCATGCCCTTCTCATCACAATGCACCACGACCTTGTCATCAAAATGCTCCATGACCTTTGTCATCACAAAGCTCCATGACCATTGGCATCACAGTGCTCCATGCTCCTTTAAATCAAAATGATCCATGACCCCTGTCATCACAATGCTCCAAACCCTTGTGATCTCAATGTTCCATAATTCTTGTCATCACAACGCTCAATGATGCCTGTCATCACAATACACCATGCCCTTGTCATCACAATGCTCCATGACCTTTGTCACAACAATTCTCAATACACTTGTCATCACAATTCTCCGTAACACTTGTCATCAGAATGCTCCTTTAACCCTGTCATGAAAAGGCTCCATGCCTTTTTCATCACAATGCTCCATGCCATTTTCATCACAATGCTCCATGCCATTGTCATCACAATACTCCACATGCTTGTCATCAGAATGCTCCATGACCCTTGTCATTACAATGCTCCATGACCGCTATCATCAGAATTCTCTATAACACCTGCCATCACAATGCTCCATTCCCCTTGTCATTACAGTGCTCCATGACACTCGTCATCACAATTATCCATGGTCTTCTCATCACAGTGCTCCACGGTCTTGCCATCACAATGCTGCATGCCCTGGTCATCACAATGCTCCATGTCTTGGTGATCACAGTTCTCCACGTCCTTGGAATCACTATGCTCCATGACACTTCTCCTCACAGTGTTAAATGCATTGTCATCACAATTCTCTATGCACTTTTCATCACAATGCTCTATGACCCCTGTCATAGCCAGCTCCATGTGGTTGTCATCACAATGCTTCATGAATTGTCATCAAAATTATTAATGGCCCTTGTTATCAAAATGCTCCATTCCCTTGTCAACACAATGCTCCAAGCCCTTCTCATCACAATGCTCCATTACCTTTGTCATCACAATCCTCCATGACACTTGGTATCACAATGCTCCATGGCATTGTCATCACAAGGGACCATGACATATGTCATCACAATGCTCCCTGACACCGGTCTTCACAATAATCCATGACCTTGTCATCACAATGATCCATGCCCTTGTCATAACAATGCACCATGCCCACTGTCATCACAATAATCGATGAAACTTGTCAGACCAATGCTCCATGCCCCTGTCATCACAATGCTCCATGCCCTTTTCATCACAATGCTCCAAGACCCTGTAATCACAATGCTCTATGCCCCTTTTCATCAGAATGCCCCATGAGACTTGTCATCACAAGGCTCCATAGTCTTCTCATCACAATGCTCCAGCACCATGTCATCACAATGCTCCATTCCCTTGTCATCACAATGTTCTATGACACCTGTCATCACAATACTCCATGAACATTTTTAGCCCAATGTTCCATGACTTTCTCATCACAATGCTTCATGACCCATGTCATCAAAATGCTCCCTGACCACTGTCAGCAAAATGCTACATGACATTGTCATCACAATGCTCTATGCGCTTGTCATCATAATACTCCATTACCATTGTCATCAAAATCCTCCATGAAACTTGGGATCACATTGCTTCAAGCACTTGTCATCAAAATGCTCCATGTTCCTTGAAATCAAAATGATCCATGACATCTGTCATCACAATGCTCCAAACACTTGTGATCACAATGTTCCATAACACTTGTCATCACATGCCCCATGACAATCGTCATCACAATTATGCAAGGACTTCTCATCACAATGCTCCATGACTTTTGTCACCACAATGCTCAATACACTTGGCATCACAATGCTCGCTGACACTTGTCATCAGTATGCTCCTTGAACACTGTCATGACAAGGCTCCATGCATTTTTCATCACAATGATCCATTCCCTTTTCATCACAATGCTCCAAGACCCATGTCATCACAATGCTCTGTGACTCCAGTCATCACAATGCTTCATGACATTTGTCATCACAATGGTCCATGACCTCGTCACACAAAACTCTGTGACTTTTGTCACCTCAATGCCCCATGAAATATTTATCACAATGCTCTATGACCCTTGTCATCACAATGCGCCATGCCCACTGTCATCAAAATAATCCATGAAACTTGTCAGACCCATGTTCCATGCCCCTGTCATCACATTGCTCCATGTCCTTGTCATCACAATGCTCCATGACCCCTGTCATCACAATGCTCCGTGACTCCAATCATCACAATGATTCATGACCTTTCTCATCACAATGGTCCATGCCCTCGTCACGCAAGGCTTTGTGATCTTTGTCACCACAATGCTCCATGAAATTTTCATCACAATGCTCTGTGTCCCGTGTCATCACAATGCTCCATGCCTTTGTCAGCACAATGCTCCATGACACTTGTCATCAAAATGCTCCATGAGCTTGTCAGCACAATGCTCCATGACACATGTCATCACAATGTGCCATGCTCTTTTCATCACAATGCTCCACATCCTTGTCATCAAAATGCTCCATAAACTTTGTCATCACAATGCTCCATGCACTTCTCCTCAAAATGCCTTCTCACCACTGATATCACAATGTTCCATCACTAGTCATCACAATACTCCCTCACCCCTGTCATCACAATATTCCATGACCCCTGTAATCACAATTCTCCATGCCCTTGTCATCACAAAGCTCCATGACGCATGTTATCAGAATGCTCCATGGCCTTCTCATCACAATGCTCCATGCCCTTGTCATCACAATGCTCCAACACCCCTGTAATCACAGTGCTCCATTCCCCTTTTCATCTCAATGCTCCATAAACCCTGTCATCACAATGCACCATGCCCATCACCATAATATTTCATGCTATTGTCATCACAATGAAATCAAAATGCTCCATGTCCTCTGTCATCACAATGCTCCAAACCCTTCTGACCACAATGTTCCATAACACTTTTCATCACATGCCCCATGACGCTGGTCATCACAATTATGCAAGGTCTTCTCATCACAATGCTCCATGACCTTTGTCACCACAATGCTCAATACACATGGCATCACAGTGCTCGCTGACACTTGTCATCAGTATGCTCCTTGAACATTGTCATGACAAGGCTCCATGCCTTTTTCATCACAATGATCCATTCCCTTTTCATCACAATGCTCCAAGACCCCTGTTATCACAATTCTCCGTGACTCCAGTCATCACAATGCTTCATGATATTTGTCATCAGAATGGTCCATGACCTCGTCACACAAAGCTCTGTGATCTTTGTCACCACAATGCTCCATGAAATTTTTATTACAATGCTCTGTGACCCTTGTCATCACAAAGCTCCATGCCTTTGTCAGCACAATGCTCCATGACCCTTGTCATCACAATGCTCGATGTGCGTGTCAGCACAATGCTCCATAACCCATGTCATCACAATGCACCATGCACTTGTCATCACAATTCTCCACATCCTTGTCATCAAAATGCTCCATAAACCTTGTCATCACAATGCTCCATGCACTTCTCCTCAAAATGCCTTCTCACCACTGATATCTCAATGTTCCATCACTAGTCATCACAATACTCCCTCACCCCTGTCATCACAATATTCCATGACCCCTGTAATCACAATTATCCATGCCCTTCTCATCACAAAGCTCCATGACCCATGTAATCAGAATGCTCCATGGCCTTCTCATCACAATGCTCCATGCCCTTGTCATCACAATACTCCATGCCATTGTCATCACATTACTCCACAAGCTTGTCATCAGAATGGTCCATGACCCTTGTCACCACAATGATCCATGACACCTGTCATCACAATGCTCTTTGCCCCTTGTCATTACAGTGCTCCATGACGCTCATCATCACAATTACCCATGGTCTTCTCATCACAGTGCTCCACGGTCTTTCCATCACAATGCTCCATGCACTGGTCATCACAATTCTACATGTCCTTTTCATCAAAATGCTCCATGACACTTCTCATCACAATGTTACATGATCTTGTCAATACAATTCTCCATGCACTTGTACATCACAATGCTCCATGACCCCTATCATAGCAAGCTCGGTGCACTTTTCATCACAATGCTTCACGACCTTCTCATCAAAATTCTCAATGGCCCTTCTCCTCACAATGCTCCAAGATCTTGTCATCACAGTGCTCCATGACCCTTGTCATCACGATGCTCCAAGCCCTTGTCATCACAATGCTCCATTACTTTGTCATCACAATCCTCCATGACACTTGGCATCACAATGCTCCATGCCATTGTCATCATAATGGACCATGACATATGTCATCACAATGCTCCTTGACACCTGTCTTCACAATATTCCTTGACCTTGTCGTCACAATGCTCCATGCGCCTGTCATCACAATGCGCCATGCCCACTGTCATCACAATAATCCATAAAAACTGTCAGAGCAATGCTCTATGCCCCTGTCATCACAATGCTCCATGCCCTTGTCATCACAATGCTCCATGACCCCTGTCATCACAATGCTCCGTGACTCCAGCAACCACAATACTTCATGACTTTGTCATCAAAATGGTCCATGCCCACATCATCACAATGTTCCGTGACCTTTGTCATCACAATGCTACATGCAATTATCATCACAATGCTCCATGACGCCTGATATCACAATGTTCCATAACCCCAGCATCAAAAAGCTCCATGACCCTTTTCATCACAAAGCTCCATGACCCCTGACATCACAATGTTCCATATCCCCTGTCATCAAAATGTTCCATGACAGTTTTCATCAAATTGCTCTATGACCCTGTCATCACAATGCTCCCTGCCCTTCTCATCACAATGCACAACGCCCTTGTAATCAAAATGCTCCATGATCTTTGTCATCACAAAGCTCCATGACCCTTGGCATCACAATGCTCCATGCCATTGTCATCACAATGCTCCATGAACCCTTTCATCACATTGCTTCATGCCCTTGTCATCACAAAGCTCCATGACGCTTGTCATCACAATGCTCGATGACCTTCTATTCACAATGCTCCATGCTCTTGTCATTACAATCCTCCATGACGCATGTATCACAGTGTTCCTTGCCCTTGTCATCACAATGCTCCAAGACCCCTGTAATCACAATGCTCCATGCCCTGGTCATCACAAAGCTTCATGACCCATGTCATAAGTATGCTCCATGGCCTTCTCATCACAATGCTCCATGCCCTGGTCATCACAATGCTCGAAGGCTCCTGTAATCAAAATGCTCCATGCCCCATTTCATCAGAATGCTCCATGAGACTTGTCATCACAAGGCTCCATGGACTTCTCATCACAATGCTCCAGGACCTTGTCATCACGATGCTCCATTCCCTTGTCATCACAATACTCCATGAACATTTTCAGCCAATGCTCCATGATCTTCTCATCACTCTTCTCCATGACCCCTGTCATCACAATGCTCCATGACCACTGTCATCACAATGCTCTATGACCCCTTACAACACAATAATCCGGGACTGTTTTCATCACAATGCTCCATGATCTTTGTCATCACAATGCTCAATACACTTGTCATCACAATGCTCCCTGACACTTGTTGTCAGAATGCTCCTTGAAACCTGTCATGAAAAGGCTCCATGCATTTTTCATCACAATGATCCATGCCCTTTTCATCACAATGCTCCATGCCATTTTCATCACAGTACTCCACAAGCTTATCATCAGAATGCTCCATGACCCTTGTCATCACAATGCTCCATGACCCGTCTTCACAATGTTCCATGACCCATGTCATCACAATGTTCCATGACGCCTGTCATCAGAATGCTCCATGCCCCTTGTCATTACAGTGCTCCATGACGCTCGTCATCACAGTTATCCATGGTCTTCTCATCACAGTGCTCCACGGTCTTGCCATCACAATGCTCCATTCCCTGGTCATAACAATGCTCCATGACCCTTGTCATCACAATGCTCCATGTGCTTGTCCGCACAATGCCCCATGACCTGTGTCATCACAATGCGACATGCGCTTGTCATCACAATGCTCCACAACCTTGTCATCACAGTGCTCCATAAACCTTGTCGTCACAATGCTCCATGCACTTCCCATCAAAAGGCTCTCCCATCACTGATATCATAATGTTCCATCACTAGTCATCACAATACTCCCTCACCCCTGCCATCACAATGATCCATGACCCCTGTCATCACAATGCTCAATGACACTTTTCATCACAATGCTCCCTGACCCGTGACATCACAAATTTCCATAACCCCTGTCATCAAAATATCCCAAGACACTTTTCATCAAATTGCTCCATGACCCTTTCATCACAATGCTCACTGCCCTTCTCATCACAGTGCACCACGCCCTTGTCATCAAAACCCTCCATGACCTTTGTCATCACAAAGCTCCGTGACCCTTGGCATCACAATGCTCCATGCCATTGTCATCAAAATGCTCCATGAACCCTCTCAACACATTGTTACATGTCCTTGTCATCACAGGCTCCATGATGCTTTTCATCACAATGCTCGATGCTCTTCTTAACACAAAGCTCCAAGGCTTGTCATTACAATCCTCCATGACCCATGTATCACAGTGTTCCATGCCCTTGTCATCACAATGCTCCATGCCCCCTCTCATCACAATAATCCATGAAAATTTTCAGACCAACGCTCCATGCCCTTGTCATGAAAATGCTCCATTTCCACTGTTATAGCAAAGCTCCATGAAAACTGCAATTACAATGTTCCACGGCCTTCTCATCACAAGGCTCCATGACCCTTGTCATCACAATGCTCCAAGACACCTGTAAACAAAATGCTCCATGCCCTTGTCATGAAAATGCTCCATTTCTACTGTTATAGCAAAGCTCCATGAAAACTGCCATTACAATGTTCCACGGCCTTCTCATCACAAGGCTCCAGGACCCTTGTCATCACAATGCTCCAAGACAACTGTAATCACAATGCTCCATGCCCTTGTCATCACAAAGCTCCATGACGTATGTCATCAGAATGCGCCTTCGCCTTCTCATCACAATGCTCCATGACCTGGTCATCGCAATGCTCCAAGACCCCTGTAATCACAATGCTCCATGCCCCTTTTCATCTCAATGCTCCATGAACCCTGTCATCACAATGCACCATGCCCATCATCATAATGCTTCATGCTATTGTCATCACAATGAAATCAAAATGCTCCATGACCTCTGTCATCACAATGCTCCAAACCCTTGTGATCACAATGTTCCATAACACTTGTCATCACAACGCCCCATGACGCTCATAATCACAATTATCCATGGTCTTCTATTCACAATACTCCATGACCTTTTTCATCACAATTCTCAATAAACTTGTCATCACAATGCTCCCTGACAATGGTCGTGAATATGCTCCTTGAAACCTGTCATGACAAGGCTCCATGCATTTTTCATCAAAATGATCCATGCACTTTTCTTCACAATACTCCAAGACTCCTGTAATCACAATGCTCCATGTCCTTGTCATCACAAAGCTTCATGAAGCATGTCTTCAAAATGCTCCATGGTCTTCTCATCACCATGCTCCATGCCCTTTTCATCACAATGCTCCATTCCCTTGTCATCAAAATGTTCCATGACCCCTGTCATCGCAATACTCCATGAATATTTACAGCCAAATGCTCCATGACCTTCACTTCACAATGCCCCATGAACCCTGTCATCACTATGCTCCATGACCACTGTCATCACAACGATCCATGACCCCTGACAACACAATGATCCTGGACTCTTGTCATCAAAATGCTCCATGACCCTTGTCATCACAATGATCCATTCCCTTGTCATCACAATGCTCCATAACCCTTATCATCACAAGGCTCCAAGCCCTTGTCATCACAATGCTCCATTATATTTGTCATCACATTTCTCCATGACACTTGGCATCACAATGCTCCATGCCATTGTCATCACAATGGACCATGACATATGTCACCACAATGCTCCCTGACAACTGTCTTCACAATAATCTACGACCTTGTCATCACAATGCTCCATGCCCCTGTCATCACAATGTTCCATGCTCTTGTCATCACAATGATCCATTCCCTTGTTATCACAATGCTCCATGACCCCTGTAATCACAATGTTCAGTGACGCTTGTCATCACAGTGCTCCATGACCCTTGTCATCAAAATGTTCCATGCATTTGTCAGCAAAATGCTTCATGAACTTGTCATCACAATGCTCCATTCCCATTGTCATCAAAATCCTCGATGAAACTTGGGTTCACATTGCTTGATGCCCTTGTCATCACAATGCGCCATGGTCCTTGAAATGAAAATGATCCATGACCTCTGTCATCACAATGCTCCATGCCCACTGTCATAACAATAATCCATGAAACTTGTCAGACCAATGCTCAATGCTGCTGTCATCACAATGCTCCATGCCCTTTTAATCACAATGCTCCATTACCCCTCACATCATAATGTTCCTTGACTCCAGTCATCACAATGCTTTATGACCTTTGTCATCACAATGGTCCATTCCCCCGTCATCACAATGCTCTGTAACACTTCTCATCACAGTGCTCCATGCCTTTGTCAGCACAATGCTCCACGACCCTTGTGATCACAATGCTCCATGTGCTTCTCAGCACAATGCTCCAAGACACATGTCATCACAATGTGCCATGCACTTGTCATCACAATGCTCCACAACCTTGTCATCACAATGCTCCATAAACCTTTTTATCACAATGCTCCATGCACTTCTCATCTAAATGCTCTCTCACCACTGATATCACAATGTTCCATCACTAGTCATCACAATACTCCCTCACCCCTGTCATCATAATGTTCCATGACCCCTGTCATCAAAATGCTACATGCCCTTATCATCACAATGCTCCATGACCACTGACATCACAATGTTCCATGACCCCTGTCATCAAAATGTTCCCTGACCCTTTTCATCAAATTGCTCCATGACCCTGTCATCACAGTGCTCCCTGCCCTTCTCATCACAATGCACCACGCACTTGTCATCAAAATGCTCCATGACCTTTGTCATCACAAAGCTCCATGACCCTTGGCATCACAATACTCCATGCCATTGTCATCACAATGCTCCATGAATGCTCTCATCACATTGCTCCCTGCCCTTGTCATCACATTGCTCCCTGCCTTTGTCATCACAATGCTCAATGGCCTTTTCATCACAATGCTCCATGCAATTGTCATCATCATACTCCTCAAGCTTGTCGTCCGAATGCTCCATGAAACTTGTCATCACAATGCTCCATGACCCCTGTCATCACAATGCTCCATGACACCAGTTATCACAATGCTCCATGCCCTTGTCATCACAATGCTCCATGACCCCTGTCATCACAATGCTCTGTGACTCCAGTCATCACAATGCTTCATGACCTTTCTCATTAAAATGGTCCATGCCCTCGTCATCACAAGTCTCTGTGACCTTTGTCACCACAATGCTCCATGAACTTTTCATCACAATGCTCTGTGACCCTTGTCATCACAATGCTCTATGCCTTTCTCAGCACAATGCTCCATGACCCTTGTCATCACAATGCTCCATGCGCTTCTCAGCACAATACTCCATGACCCATGTCATCACAACGTGCCATGTGCTTGTCATCACAATGCTCCACATCCTTTTCATCACAATGCTGCTTAAACCTTGTCATTACAGTGTTCCATGCACTTCTCATCAAAATGCTCTCTCACCACTGATATCACAATGTTCCATCACTATTCTTTCCAATACTCCATCACCCCTGTCATCACAATGTTCCATGACCCCTGTCATTAAAATGCTACATGCACTTATCATCAAAATGTTCGATGACCCCTGTCATCACAATATTCCATAACCCCTGTCATCAAAATGCTCCATGACACATTTCATCACAAAGCTCCATGACCCCTGACATCACAATATTCCATAACCACTGTAATCAAAATGTTCCATGACCCTTTTCACCAAATTGCTCAATGACCCTGTGATCACAATGCTCCCTGCCCTTCTCATCACAATGCACGTCAACCTTGTCATCAGAATGCTCCATGACATTTGTCATCACAAAGCTCCATAACCCTTGGCATCACAATGCTCCATTCCATTGTCATCACAATGCTCCATGAACCCTCTCATCACATTGCTCCATGCCCTTGTCATCACAAAGCTCCATGACGCTTGTCATCACAATGCTCGATGCATTTCTCATCACAATGCTCCATGCCCTTGTCATTACAATCCTCCATGACCCATGTATCACAGTGTTGCGTGAACTTGTCATCACAATGCTCCATTCCCCCTGTCATAACAATGCTCCATGACACCTGTCGTCACAAGTTTCCACAGCCCTGTCATCACAAGACTCCATGACCCTTTTCATCACAATGCTCCAAGAACCTGTAATCACAATCCTTCATGCAATTGTCATCAGAAAGCTCCATGACGCATGTCATCAGAATGCTCCATGGACTTCTCATTCACTATGCTCCATGCCCTTGTCATCACAATGCTCCAAGACCCCTGTAATCACAATGCTCCATGCCCCTTTTAATCTCAATGATCCAAGAACCCTGTCATCCCATGCACCATGCCCATCATCATAATGCTTCATGCTATTGTCATCACAATGGAATCAATATGCTCCATGACTTCTGTCATCACAATGCTCCAAACACTTGTGATCACAATGTTCCATAACACTTGTCATCACAATGCCCCATGACGCTCCTCATCACAGTTAACCATGGTCTTCTCATCACAATGCTCCATGAACTTTGTCATCACAATGCTCAATACACTTGTCATCACAATGCTCCCTGACATTTGTCGAGAGTATGCTCCTTGAACCCTGCCATGACAAGGCTCCATGCCTTTTTCATCACAACGATCCATGCCCTTTTCATCACAATGCTCAAAGTCCCCTGTAATCACAATGCTCCATTCCCCTTTTCATCACAAACATCCATGACACATGTCCTCAGAATGCTCCATGGCCTTCTCATCACAATGCTCCATGCCCTTGTTATCACAGTGCTCCACGACCCCTGTCATCACAATACTCCATGAATATTTCCAGCCCAATGATCCATGATCTTCTCATCACAATGCTCCTTGATCCCTGTCTTCACCACGCTCCGTGCTCCTTGAAATCAAAATGATCCATGACCTCTGTCATCACAATGCTCCAAACCCTTGTGATCACATTGTTCCACAACACTTGTCATCACAGCGCTCCATGATTACTGTCATCACAATACTCCATGCCCTTGTCATCACAATGCTCCATGACCTTTGTCATCACAATGCTCAATACACTTGTCATCACAATGCTCCCTGACACTTGTCGTCAGAATGCTCCTTGAACGCTGTCATGAAAAGCCTCCATGCCTTTTACATCACAATGCTCCATGCCCTTTTCATCACAATGCTCCATGCCATTGTCATCACTTTACTCCACAAGGTTGTCATCAGAATGCTCCATGACCCTTGTCATCACAATGCTCCATGACCCCTGTCATCACAATGCTCCATGACCCCTGTCATCACAATGCTCCATGCCCCTTGTCATTACAGTGCTGCATGACGCTCGACATCACAATTATCCATGGTCTTCTCATCACAGTGCTCCACGGTCTTGCCATCACAATGCTCCATGCACTTGTCATCGCAATGCTCCATGACCCCTGTCATAGCAAGCTCCAAGTGCTTTTCATCACAGTGCTTCACGACATTGTCATCAAAATTCTCAATGGCCGTTGTCATCACAGTGCTCCATGCCCTTGTCATCACAGTGCTCCATGACCATTGTCATCAAGAAGCTCCAAGCCCTTGTCATCACAATGCTCCATTACATTTGTCATCACAATCCTCCATGACACTTGGCTTCACAATGCTCCATGCCATTGTCATCACAATGCACCAAGACATATGCCATCACAATGCTCCCTGACACCTGTCTGCACGATAATTCATGACCTTCTCATAATAATGCTCCATGCCCTTGTCATCACAATGTGCCATGCCCACTGTCATCTCAATAATCTATGAAACTTTTCAGACCAATGTTCCATGTCCCAGTCATCACAATGCTCCATGCCCTTGTCATCACAATGCTCCGTGATTCCAGTCATCACAATGCTTCATGACCTTTGGCATCAAAATGGTCCATGCCCTGGTCATCACAGGGCTCTGTGAAATTTGTCACCATAATGCTCCATGAACTTTTCATTCACAATGCTCTGTGACCCTTGCCATCACAATGCTACATGCCTTTGTCAGCAGAGTGCTCCATGACCCTTGTTATCACAATGCTCCATGTGCTTGTTATCAAAATTTTCCACAAACTTGTCATCAGAATGCTCCATAAAACTTGTCATCACAATGCTCCATGTACTTCTCATCAAAATGCTCGCTCACTACTGATATCAAATTGTTCCATCACTAGTCATCACAATACTCCTCACCCCTGTCATGATAATGTTCCACGGCCTTGTCATCACAAGGCTCCATGACCCTTGTCATCACAATGCTCCAAGACACCTGTAGTCACAATGCTCCATGCTATTGTCATCACAAAGCTCCATGACGCATGTCATCAATCTGCTCCATGGCCTTCTCATCACAATGCTCCATGCCCTTGTCATCACAATGCTCCAAGACACCTGTAATCAAAATGCTCCATGCCACTTTTCATCTCAATGATCCATGAACTCTGTAATCACAATGAACAATGCCCATCATCAAAATGCTTCATGCTATTGTCATCAAAATGAAATCAAAATGCTGCATAACCTCTGTCAACAAAATGCTCCAAACCCTTGTGATCACAATATTACATAACACTTGTCATCACAACGCCCCATGATGCTCATCATCACAATTTTCCATGGTCTTCTCATCACAATTCTCCATGTCCTTTGTCATCACAATGCTCAATACACTTGTCATTACAATGCTCCCTGACACTTGTCGTCAGTATGCTCCTTGAACCCTGTCATGACAAGGCTCCATGCCTTTTGCATCACAATCACCCATGACATTTTCATCACAATGCTCCAAGACCCATGTAATCACAATGCTCCACACCCCTTTTCATCAGAATGCTCCATGACACTTGTCATCACAAGACTCCATGGTCTTCTCCTCACAATGCTCCAGGACCTTGTCATCACAATGCTCCATTCCATTGTCATCTCAATGCTCCATGACAACTGCCATCGCAATACTCAATGAATATTGTCAGCCCAATGCTCCATGAACTTCTCATCACAGTGCTCCATGACCCCTGTCATCACAATGCTCCATGACCACTGTCATCACAGTGCTCCATGACACCGGACAACACAATGATCCGGGACTCTTGTCATCAAATTGCTCCATGACACTTCTCATCACAATGATCCATGCTCTTGTCATCACAGTTCTCCATGGCGCTTGTCATCGCAATGCTCCCTGAACCCTGTCATAGCAAGCTCCATATCCTTGTCATCACAATGCTTCATGACACTTGTCATCACAATTCTCCAAGCCCTTGTCATCACAATGCTCCATGCCCTTGTCATCACAATGCTACATGACCCATGTCATCACAATGTTCCCTGACACCTGTCATCACAATGCTCCATGACCCCTGTCATAACAAGCTCCATGTGCTTGTCATCACGATGTTTCAAGACCTGGTCATTAAATTTCTCAATGGCCCTTGTCATCACAATGATCCATGTCCTTGTCATCACAATGCTCCTTTACCTTTGTCATCACAATCCTCCATGACACTTGACATCACAATGCTCCATGTCATTGACATCACAATGGACCATGACATATGTCATCAAAATGCTCCCTGACACCTGTCTTCACAATAATCCATGACGTTGTCATCACAATGTTCCATGCTCTTGTCATCACAATGCACCATTCCCACTGTCATCACAATAATCCATGAAACTTGTCAGACCAATGCTCCATGCCCCTGTCATCACAATGCTCCATGCCCTTGACATCCCAATGCTCCATGACCCCTGTCATCACAAGGCTCCGTGACTCCATTCATCACAATGCTTCATGATCTTTGTCATCACAATGGTCAATGCCCTCGTCATCACAAGTCTCTTTGACCTATGTCACCACAATGCTCCATGAACTTTTCATCACAATGCTCCGTGATCCTTGTCATCTCAATGCTCCATGCCTTTCTCAGCACAATACTCAATGAGACATGTCATCACAATGCTCCATGCGCTTGTCAACACAATGCTCCACCAGCTTGTCATCACAATGCTTCATGCACTTCTCATCAAAATGCTCTGTCACCACTGATATCACAGTGTTCCATCAGTAGTCATCACAATACTCCCTCACCCTTGTCATCACAATTTTCCATGACCCCTGTCATCACAATACTACATGCCCTTATAATCACAGTGCTCCATGAGCACTGACATCACAGTGCTCCATAACCCATGTCATCAAAATGCTCCATGACCCTTTTCATCACAATGCTCCATGACCCCTGACCTCAAAATGCTCCATAACACATTTCATCAAAATGCTCCATGACCTTTGTCATCACAAAGCTCCATGACCCTTTGCATCACAATGCTCCATGTCATTGTCATCACAATGCTCCATGAACCTTCTCGTCACATTGCTCCATGCCCTTGTCATTACAGTTCTCCATGAACCCTGTACCACAGTATTCCGGGCCCTTGTCATCACAATGCTCCATGCCCACTCTCATAACAATAATCCATGGAACTTTTCAGACCAATTCCAAATGGCCTTGTCATCACAATGCTCCATTAGCCCTGTCATAAGAATGCTCCATGATCCCTGTCATCACAATGTTCCACAGCCTTGTCATCACAAGGCTCCATGACCCTTGTCATCACAAGGCTCCAAGACCCATGTACTCACAGTGCTTCATGCCCTTGTCATCACATAGATCCATGATGGATGTCATCAGAATTCTCCATGGCTTTCTCATCGCAATGCTCCTTTCCCTTGTCATCAGAATGCTCCAAGACCCTTGTAATCACAATGCTCCATGCCTATTTACATCAGAAATCTCCATGAGAATTGTCATCACAAGGCTCCATGGTTTTCTCATCACAGTGCTCCAGGACATTGTCATCACAATGCTCCATTCCCTTGTCATCACAATTCTCCATGACTGCTGTCATCACAATACTCCATGAACATTTTCAGCCCAATGTTCCATGACATTCTCATCACAATGCTCCATGACACCTGTCATCACAATGCTCCATAACCACTGTCATCACACTGCTCCATGACCCCTGACAAAACAGTGATCCAGGACTCTTGTCATCAAAATGCTCCATGACACTTTTCATCACAATGATCCTGCCCTTGTCATCCCAATGCTCCATGAACCCGTAATCACAATGCTCCGTGACGCATGTCATCACAGTGCTCCATGACACTTGTCATCACAGTGCTCCATGCCTTTGTCATCAAAATGCTCCATGACCTTGTCATCACAATGCTCCATGCCCTTCTCATCACAATGCACCACGACCTTGTCATCAAAATGCTCCATGACCTTTGTCATCACAAAGCTCCATGACCATTGGCATCACAGTGCTCCATGCTCCTTTAAATCAAAATGATCCATGACCCCTGTCATCACAATGCTCCAAACCCTTGTGATCTCAATGTTCCATAATTCTTGTCATCACAACGCTCAATGATGCCTGTCATCACAATACACCATGCCCTTGTCATCACAATGCTCCATGACCTTTGTCACAACAATTCTCAATACACTTGTCATCACAATTCTCCGTAACACTTGTCGTCAGAATGCTCCTTTAACCCTGTCATGAAAAGGCTCCATGCCTTTTTCATCACAATGCTCCATGCCATTTTCATCACAATGCTCCATGCCATTGTCATCACAATACTCCACATGCTTGTCATCAGAATGCTCCATGACCCTTGTCATTACAATGCTCCATGACCGCTATCATCAGAGTTCTCTATAACACCTGCCATCACAATGCTCCATTCCCCTTGTCATTACAGTGCTCCATGACACTCGTCATCACAATTATCCATGGTCTTCTCATCACAGTGCTCCACGGTCTTGCCATCACAATGCTGCATGCCCTGGTCATCACAATGCTCCATGTCTTGGTGATCACAGTTCTCCACGTCCTTGGAATCACTATGCTCCATGACACTTCTCCTCACAGTGTTAAATGCATTGTCATCACAATTCTCTATGCACTTTTCATCACAATGCTCCATGACCCCTGTCATAGCCAGCTCCATGTGGTTGTCATCACAATGCTTCATGAATTGTCATCAAAATTATTAATGGCCCTTGTTATCAAAATGCTCCATTCCCTTGTCAACACAATGCTCCAAGCCCTTCTCATCACAATGCTCCATTACCTTTGTCATCACAATCCTCCATGACACTTGGTATCACAATGCTCCATGGCATTGTCATCACAAGGGACCATGACATATGTCATCACAATGCTCCCTGACACCGGTCTTCACAATAATCCATGACCTTGTCATCACAATGATCCATGCCCTTGTCATAACAATGCACCATGCCCACTGTCATCACAATAATCGATGAAACTTGTCAGACCAATGCTCCATGCCCCTGTCATCACAATGCTCCATGCCCTTTTCATCACAATGCTCCAAGACCCTGTAATCACAATGCTCTATGCCCCTTTTCATCAGAATGCCCCATGAGACTTGTCATCACAAGGCTCCATAGTCTTCTCATCACAATGCTCCAGCACCATGTCATCACAATGCTCCATTCCCTTGTCA
This sequence comes from Hyperoodon ampullatus, assembly GCF_949752795.1. Classification (NCBI taxonomy): domain Eukaryota; kingdom Metazoa; phylum Chordata; class Mammalia; order Artiodactyla; family Ziphiidae; genus Hyperoodon; species Hyperoodon ampullatus. The sequence continues at coordinate 3,265,051 of NW_027641092.1, forward strand.
TCACAATGTTCTATGACACCTGTCATCACAATACTCCATGAACATTTTTAGCCCAATGTTCCATGACTTTCTCATCACAATGCTTCATGACCCATGTCATCAAAATGCTCCCTGACCACTGTCAGCAAAATGCTACATGACATTGTCATCACAATGCTCTATGCGCTTGTCATCATAATACTCCATTACCATTGTCATCAAAATCCTCCATGAAACTTGGGATCACATTGCTTCAAGCACTTGTCATCAAAATGCTCCATGTTCCTTGAAATCAAAATGATCCATGACATCTGTCATCACAATGCTCCAAACACTTGTGATCACAATGTTCCATAACACTTGTCATCACATGCCCCATGACAATCGTCATCACAATTATGCAAGGACTTCTCATCACAATGCTCCATGACTTTTGTCACCACAATGCTCAATACACATGGCATCACAATGCTCGCTGACACTTGTCATCAGTATGCTCCTTGAACACTGTCATGACAAGGCTCCATGCATTTTTCATCACAATGATCCATTCCCTTTTCATCACAATGCTCCAAGACCCATGTCATCACAATGCTCCGTGACTCCAGTCATCACAATGCTTCATGACATTTGTCATCACAATGGTCCATGACCTCGTCACACAAAACTCTGTGACTTTTGTCACCTCAATGCCCCATGAAATATTTATCACAATGCTCTGTGACCCTTGTCATCACAATGCGCCATGCCCACTGTCATCAAAATAATCCATGAAACTTGTCAGACCTATGTTCCATGCCCCTGTCATCACATTGCTCCATGTCCTTGTCATCACAATGCTCCATGACCCCTGTCATCACAATGCTCCGTGACTCCAATCATCACAATGATTCATGACCTTTCTCATCACAATGGTCCATGCCCTCGTCACGCAAGGCTTTGTGATCTTTGTCACCACAATGCTCCATGAAATTTTCATCACAATGCTCTGTGTCCCGTGTCATCACAATGCTCCATGCCTTTGTCAGCACAATGCTCCATGACACTTGTCATCAAAATGCTCCATGAGCTTGTCAGCACAATGCTCCATGACACATGTCATCACAATGTGCCATGCTCTTTTCATCACAATGCTCCACATCCTTGTCATCAAAATGCTCCATAAACTTTGTCATCACAATGCTCCATGCACTTCTCCTCAAAATGCCTTCTAACCACTGATATCACAATGTTCCATCACTAGTCATCACAATACTCCCTCACCCCTGTCATCACAATATTCCATGACCCCTGTAATCACAATTCTCCATGCCCTTGTCATCACAAAGCTCCATGACACATGTTATCAGAATGCTCCATGGCCTTCTCATCACAATGCTCCATGCCCTTGTCATCACAATGCTCCAACACCCCTGTAATCACAGTGCTCCATTCCCCTTTTCATCTCAATGCTCCATAAACCCTGTCATCACAATGCACCATGCCCATCACCATAATATTTCATGCTATTGTCATCACAATGAAATCAAAATGCTCCATGTCCTCTGTCATCACAATGCTCCAAACCCTTCTGACCACAATGTTCCATAACACTTTTCATCACATGCCCCATGACGCTGGTCATCACAATTATGCAAGGTCTTCTCATCACAATGCTCCATGACCTTTGTCACCACAATGCTCAATACACATGGCATCACAGTGCTCGCTGACACTTGTCATCAGTATGCTCCTTGAACATTGTCATGACAAGGCTCCATGCCTTTTTCATCACAATGATCCATTCCCTTTTCATCACAATGCTCCAAGACCCCTGTTATCACAATTCTCCGTGACTCCAGTCATCACAATGCTTCATGATATTTGTCATCAGAATGGTCCATGACCTCGTCACACAAAGCTCTGTGATCTTTGTCACCACAATGCTCCATGAAATTTTTATTACAATGCTCTGTGACCCTTGTCATCACAAAGCTCCATGCCTTTGTCAGCACAATGCTCCATGACCCTTGTCATCACAATGCTCGATGTGCGTGTCAGCACAATGCTCCATAACCCATGTCATCACAATGCACCATGCACTTGTCATCACAATTCTCCACATCCTTGTCATCAAAATGCTCCATAAACCTTGTCATCACAATGCTCCATGCACTTCTCCTCAAAATGCCTTCTCACCACTGATATCTCAATGTTCCATCACTAGTCATCACAATACTCCCTCACCCCTGTCATCACAATATTCCATGACCCCTGTAATCACAATTATCCATGCCCTTCTCATCACAAAGCTTCATGACCCATGTAATCAGAATGCTCCATGGCCTTCTCATCACAATGCTCCATGCCCTTGTCATCACAATGCTCCAACACCCCTGTAATCACAATGCTCCATGCCCCTTTTCATCTCAATGCTCCATGAAACCTGTCATCAAAATGCATCGTGCCCATCACCATAATATTTCATGCTATTTTCATCACAATGAAATCAAAATTCTCAATTACCTGTGTCATCTCAACGCACCAAACCCTTCTGATCACAATGTTCCATAACACTGGTCATCACAATTATCCATGGTCTTCTCATCACAATGCTCCATGATCTTTGTCATCACAATGCTCAATACACTTATCATCACAATGCTCCCTGACAGTTGTCATCAGTATGCTCCTTGAACCCTGTCATGACAAGGCTCCATGCATTTTTCATCACAATGATCCATTCCCTTTTCATCACAATGCTCCAAGACCCCTGTAATCACAATGCTCCATGTCCTTGTCATCACAAAGCTCCATGACGCATGTCATCAGAATGCTCCATTGCCTTCTCATCACAATACTCCATGCCCTTGTAATCACATTGCTTCAAAACACCTGTAATCTCAATGCCCCATGCAGCTTTTCATCAGAATGCTCCATGCCCTTGTCATCACAATGCTGCATGACCCTTGTCATCGCAATGTTCCAAGCCCTTGTCATCAAAATGCTCCATTATCTTTGTCATCACAATCCTCCATGACACTTGGTATCACAATGCTCCATGCCATTGTCATCACAATGGACAATGACATATGTCATCACAATGCTCCCTGACAACTGTCTTCACAATACTCCATGACTTTGTCATCACAATGTTCCATGCCCTTGTCATCACAATGCGCCATGCCCACTGGCATCACAATAATCCATGAAACATGTCAGACCAATGTTCCATGCCACTGTCATCACAATGCTCCATGACCTTGACATAACAATGCTCCATGACCCCTGTCATCACAATGCTCCGTGACTCCAGTCGTCACAATGCTTCATGACCTTTGTCCTCACAATGGTCCATGCCCTCGTCACACAAGGCTCTGTGACCTTTGTCACCACAATGCTCCATGCCCTTGTCATCTCAATGCTCCATGCACACTGTCATCACAATAATCCATGGAACTTGTCAGACTAATGTTCATGCCCCTGTCATCACATTGCTCCATGCCCTTGTGATCACAATGCTCCATGACCCCTGTCATCACAATGCACCGTGACTCCTGTCATCACAATGATTCATGACCTTTCTCATCACAATGGTCCATGCCCTCGTCACACAAGGCTCTGTGATCATTGTCACCACAATGCTACATGAAATTTTCATCACAATGCTCTGTGTCCCTTGTCATCACAATGCTCCATGCCTTTGTCAACACAATTCTCCATCACAATATTCATCACAATGCTCCATGTGCTTGTCCGCACAATGCCCCATGACCTGTGTCATCACAATGCACCATGCGTTTGTCATCACAATGCTCCACAACTGTGTCATCACAGTGCTCCATAAACTTTGTCATCACAATGCTCCATGCACTTCACATCAAAATGCTCTCCCACCACTGATATCATAAAGTTCCATCACTAGTCATCACAATACTCCCTCACCCCTGTCATCACAATGTTCCAGGACCACTGTCATCAAAATGCTCCTTGACCCTTTTCATCATAATCCTCCATGACCCCTGATATCACAATGTTCCATAACCACTATCATAAAAATGTCCCATGACAATTCTCATCAAATTGCTCCATGACCCTTTCATGAAAATGATCCCTGCCCTTCTCATACACAGTTCACCAAGCGCTTGTCATCAAAATGCTACATGACCTTTGTCATCACAAAGCTACATGACCCTTGTCATCAAAATGCTCCATGAACACTCTCATCACATTGTTCCATGACCTTGTCATCACATGCTCCGTGATGCTTTTCATCACAATGCTCGATGCTCTTCTTAACACAATGCTCCATGCCCTTGTCATTACAATCTGCCATGACCCATGTATCACAGTGTTCCGTGCCCTTGTCATCACAATGCTCCATGCCCCCTCTCATCAAAATAATCCATGAAAATTTTCAGACAAATGCCCCATGCCCTTGTCATCAAAATGCCCCATGACCTTTGTCATCACAAAGCTCCATGCCATTGTCTTCACAATTCTCAATGAAATATCTCATCACTTTGCTCCATACACTTGTCATCACAATGCTCCATTACACCTGTCATAACAATGCTCCATGACACCTGCCATCAAAATGTTCCACAGCCTTGTCATCACAAGGCTCCATGATCCTTCTCATCACAATGCTCTAAGACCTCTGTAATCACAATTCTCCATGCCAATTTTCATCTCAACGCTCCATGAACACTGTCAACACAGTGCACCATGAGCATCATCATAAGATTCATGCTATTGTCATCACAATGAAATCAAAATGCTCTATGACCTCTGTCATCACAATGCTCCAAACCCTTCTGATCACAATGTTCCATAACACTTGTCATCACATACCCCATGACGCTCGTCATCACAATTATGCAAGGTATTCTCATCACAATGCTCCATGATCATTGTCATCACAATGCTCAATACACTTATCATCACAATGCTCGCTGACACTTGTCATCAGTATGCTCCTTGAACGCTGTCATGACAAGGCTCCATGAATTTTGCATCACAATGATCCATGTCCTTTTCAGCACAATGCTCCTTCACCCATGTCATCACAATGCACCATGCGCTTGGCATCACAATGCTCAACATCCTTGTCATCACAATGCTCCATAAAACTTGTGATCACAATGCTCCATGCACTACTCATCAAAATGCTCTTTTACCACTGATATCACAATGTTCCATCACTAGTCTTCACAATACTCCCTCACCCCTGTCATCACAATGTTCCATGGCCCCTATCATCACTATGCTACCTGCACTTATCATCAAAATGCTCCATGACCAATGACATCACAATGCTCCATAATCCCTGTCATCAAAATACTCCATTACCATTTTCAGCACAATGCTCCATGACCCCTGACATCACAATTTTCCATATTTACTCTCATCAAAATATTCCATGACATTTTCACCAAATTGCTCCATTACCCTGTTAGCACAATGATCCCTGCCATTCTCATCACAACGCACCACGACCTTGTCATCAAACTGCTCCATGACATTTGTCATCACAAAACTCCATAACACTTGGCATCACAATGCTCCATGCCATTGTCATCACAATGCTCCATGAAGCCTCTCATCACATTGCTCCATGACGCTTGTCATCACAATGCTCGATGCCCTTCTCATCACAATGCTCCATGCCCTTGTCATTACAATCCTCCATGACCCATGTATCAAAGTGTTCTGTGCCCTTGTCATCACAATGCTACATGCCCACTAACATCACAATAATCGATGAAACATTTCAGACCAATGTTCCATGCCCTTGTCATCACAATGCTCCATTACCCCTGTCATAACAATGCTCCATGACAACTGCCTTCACAAGTTTCCATGGCCTTGTCATCACAAGACAACATGACACTTGTCATCACAATGCTCCAAACACTGTAATCACAATTCTGCATACACTTGTTATCACAAAGCTCCATGAGGCATGTCATCAGAATGCTCCATGGCCTTCTCATTCAAGATGCTCCATGCCCTTGTCATCACAATGGTCCAAGACACCTTTAATCACAATGTTCCATGCCCCTTTTCATCTCAATGCTCCATGAACCGTGTCATCAAAATGCACCATGCCCATCATCATAATGCTTCATGCTATTGTCATCAAAATGAAATAAATATGCTCCATGACCTCTGTCATCACAATGCTCAAAACACTTGTGATCACAATGATCCATAACACTTGTCATCACAACGCCCAATGATGCTCATCATCACAGTTATCCTTGGGCTTCTATTCACAGTACTCCATTACCTTTGTCATCACAAGGCTCAATACACTTGTCAGAACAATGCTCCATGACACTTGTCGTCAGTATGCTCCTTGAACCCTGTCATGACAAGGCTCCATGCATTTTTCAACACAATGATCCACGCCCTTTTCCTCACAATGCTCCAAGACCCCTGGAATCACAATGCTCCATGCCATTGTCATCACAAAACTTCATGACACATGTCTTCAGAATGCTCCGTGGCCTTCTCATCACCATGCTCCATGCCCTTTTCATCACAATGCTCCATTCCCATGTCATCAAAATACCCCATGACCCCTGTCATCACAATACTCCATGAATATTCTCAGCCCAATGCGATATGACCTTCTCATCACAATGCCCCATGAACCCTGTCATCACAATGCTCCATGACCCCTCTCATCACAATGCACCGTGATTCCAGTCATCACAATGCTTCATGACATTTGTCATCTCAATGGTCCATGCCATTGACACACAAGGCTCTGTGACCTTTCTCACCACAATGCTCCATGAACTTTTCATCACAATACTCTGTGACCCTTGTCATCAAGATGCACCATGCCTTTGTCAGCACAGTGCTCCATAACCCATGTCATCGCAATGTGCCATGCGCTTGTCATCACAAATCTCCATGAGGCTTGTCATCCCAACGCTCGATGCACTTCTCATCACAATGCTCCATGACCTTGTCATTACAATCCTGCATGATCTATGTATCACAGTGTTCCGTGCCCTTTGCATTACCATGCTCCATGCCCTTGTCATTACAATGCTCCATGACCCTTGTCATCACGGTACTCCAAACCCTTGTCATCAAAATGCTCCATTACCTTTGTCATCACAATCCTCCATGATCCTTGGCATCACAATGCTCCATGCCATTGTCATCACAATGGACCATGACATATGTCATCACTATGCTCCCTGACACCTGTCTTCACAATACTCCATGACCTTGTCATCACAATGCTCCATGCCCTTGTCATCACAATGAGCAATGCCGACTGTCATCACAATAATCCACAAAACTTGTCAGAACAATGTTCCATGGCCCTGTCATCACAGTGCTCTATGCCCTTCTCATCACAATGCTCCATGAACCCTGTCATCACAATGCTCCGTGACTCCAGTCATCACAATGCTTTATGACATTTGTCATCCCAATGTTCCATGCCCACGTCACACAAGGCTCTGTGACCTTTGTCACCACAATGCTCCATGCTCTTGTCATCACAATGTGCCATGCCCACTGTCATCACAAAAATCCATGAAACTTGTCAAAACAAACTTCCATGCCCCTGTCATCACAGTGCTCCATGCCCTGTCATCACAATGCTCCAAGACCCTTGTCATCACGATCCTCTAAACCCTTGTCATCAAAATGTTCCATTGCGTTTGTCATCACAATCCTCCATGACACTTGGCATCACAATGCTCCATGCAATTGTCATCTCAATGGACCATGACATATTTCATCAAAATGCTCCCTGACACCTGTCTTCACAATACTCCCTGACCTTGTCATCACAATTCTCCATGCCCTTGTCATCACAATGCGTCATGCCCACTCTCATCACAATGATCCATGAAACTTGTCAGACCAAAGTTCCATGCCCCTCTCATCACAATGCTCCATTCCTTTGTCATCACAATTCTCCATAACCCCTGTCATAACAATGCTCCATGATCCCTGCCATCACAATGTTCCACAGCCTTGTCATCCAAGGCTCCATGACCCTTGTCATAACAATGCTCCAAGACCCCTGTAATCACAATGCTCCATGCCCTTGTCATCACAAAGATCCATGACCCATGTCATCAGAATGCTCCATAGCCTTCTCATCAAAATGCTCCATGCCCTTGTCATCACAATGCTCCAAGACCACTGTAATACCAGTGCTCCATGCCCCTTTTTATCTCAATGCTCCATGATCCCTGTCATCACAATGCACCAGGCACATCATCATAATGCTTCATGCTATTGTCATCACAATGAAATCAAAACACTCCATGACCTTTGTCACCACAATCCTCAATACACTTATCACCACAATGCTCTCTGACACTTGTCATCAGTATGCTCCATGAACACTGTCATGAAAAGGCTCCATGCATTTTTCATCACAATGATCCTTTCCCTTTTCATCACAATGCTCCAAGACCCCTGTAATCACAATGCTCCCTGCCCTTGACATCACAAAACTCCATGACACATGTCATCTGAATGCTCCATGGCATTCTCATCACAATGCTCCATGCCCTTGGCATCACAGTGCTCCATGTACACTGTCATCACAATGGTCCGTGATTACAGTCATCACAGTGCTTCATGACATTTGTCATCACAATGTTCCATGACCTCGTCACACAAGGCTTTGTGACCTTTGTCACCACAATGCTCCATGAACTATTCATCACAGTGCTCTGTGACCCTTGTCATCACAAAGCTCCATGCCATTGTCAGCACAATGCTCCATGACCGTTGTCAGCAAAATGCTCGATGCGCGTGTAAGCACAATGCTCCATAACCCATGTCATCACAATGCTCCCTGCACTTCTCATCACAATGCACCACGCACTTGTTATCAAAATGCTCCATGACCTTTGTCATCACAAAGTTCCATGACACTTGGCATCACAATGCTCCATTCCATTGTCATCACAATGCTCCATGAACACTCTCTTCACATTGCTCCATGCACTTGTCATCACAAATCTCCATGAGGCTTGTCATCACAACGCTCGATGCCCTTCTCATCACAATGCTACATGTCCTTGTCATTACAATCCTGCATGATCTGTGTATCACCGTGTGCTGTGCCCTTGTCATAACAATGTTCCATGACCTCTGCCATCACAAAGTTCCACGGCCTTGTCATCACAAGCCTCGATGAACCTTGCCATCACAGTGCTCCAAGACCCCTCTAATCAAATGCTCCATGCCCTTGTCATCACAAAGCTCCATGACGCAAGTCATCACAATGCTCCATGGCCTTCTCATCAGAATGCTCCATGCCCTTGTGATCACAATGCTCCAAGACCACTGTAATCACAGTGCTCCATGCCCCTTTTCATCTCAATGTTCCATGAACCCTGTCATCACAATGCACCATGCCCATCACCATAATATTTCATGCTATTGTCATCACAATGAAATCAAAATGCTCCATGACATCTGTCATCACAATGCTCCAAACCCTTGTGATCACAATGTTCCATAACACTTGTCATCACAATGCCCCATGATGCTGGTCATCACAATTATCCATGGACTTCTCATCACAATGCTCCATGATCTTTGTCATCACAATGCTCAATACACTTATCATCACAATGCTCCCTGACAGTTGTCATCAGTATGCTCCTTGAACCCTGTCATGACAAGGCTCCATGCCTTTTTCATCACGATGTTCCATGCCCTTTTCATCACAATGCTCCATGCCAATGTCATACTCCATCACAATACTCCACAAGCTTATCATCACAATGCTCCATGAAACTTGTCATCTCAATGCTCCATGACCCCTGTCATCACAATGTTCCATGACCCCTGTCATCACAATGCTCCATGACACCTGTCTTCAGAACGCTCCATGACCCTTGTCATTACAGTGCTCCATGATGCTCGTCATCACAGTTTGTCATGGTCTTCTCATCACAGTGCTCCACGGTCTTGCCATCACAATGCTCCATTCCCTGGTAATACCAATGCTCCATGTCCCTTGTCATCACAGTTCTCCATGTCCTTTTCATTACAATGCTCCATGACACTTCTCATCAAAATGTTACATGATCTTGTCATCACAATTCTCCATGAACTTGTCTTCGCAATGCCCCATGACCCCTGTCAAAGCAAGCTCCATGACTTTGTCATCAAAATGCTTCATGACCTTGTCATAAAAATTCTCAATGTCCGTTGTCATCACAATGCTCCATGCCCTTGTCATCACAATGTTCCATGACCCTTGTTATCACAATGCTCCACGCCATTGTCATCACAATGCTCCATTACCTTTGGCATCACAATCCTCCATTACACATGGCATCACAGTGCTCCATGCCATTGTCATCTCAATGCACCATGACATATGTCATCACAATGCTCCCTGTCACCTGTCTTCAGAGTATTCCATGACCTTGGCATCACAGTGCTCCATGCCCTTGTCATCACAATGCACCATGCCCACTGTCATCACAATAATCCATGAAACTTGTCAGTCCAATGTTCCATGCCACTGTCATCACAATGCTATATGCCCTTGTCATCACAAAGCTGCATGACACATGTCATCAGAATGCTCCATTGCATTCTCATCACAATGGTCCATTCCCTTGTCATCACAATGCTCCTAGACCACTTTAATCACAATGCTCCATGCCCCTTTTCATCTCAATGCTCCATGAACCCTGTAATCACAATGCTCCAAACCCCTGTGATCACAATGTTCCATAACACTTGTCATCACAATGCCCCATGACACTCGTCATCACAATTATCCATGGTTTTCTCATCACGATGCTCCATGAACTTTGTCATCACAATGCTCAATACACTTGTCATCACGATGCTCCCTGACACCTGTCGTCAATATGCTCCTTGAACCCTGTCATGACAAGGCTCCATGGATTTTTCGTCACAATGATCCATGCCCTTTTCATCACCATGCTCCAAGACCCCTGAAATCACAATGCTGAATGCTCTTGTCATCACAATGCTCCAAGACACCTGTAATCACAAGGCTCCATGCCCTTTTCATCTCAATGCTCCAAGAACAGTGTCATCACAGTGCACCCTGCCCATCTTCATAATGCTTCATGCTATTGACATCACAATGAAATCATGATGCTCTATGTTCTCTGTCATCACAATGCTGCAAACCCTTGTGATCACAATGTTCCATAACACTTGTCATCACAACTCCCCATGATGCTCGTCTTCACAATTAACCATTGTCTTCTCATCAAAATGCTCCATGACCTTTGTCATCACAATGCTCAATACCCTTGTCATCACTATTCTCCCTGACACTTGTCATCAGTATGCTCCTTGAACCCTGTCATGACAATGCTCCATGCCTTTTTCATCGCAATGATCCATGCCCTTTTCTTCACAGTGCCCCTAGATCCCTGTAATCACAATGCTCAATGCCCTTGTCATCACCAAGCTCCATGATGCATGTCATGAGAACGCTCTATGTTTTTCTCAGCAGAATGCTCCATGCCCATGTCATCACAATGCTCCATGACCCTTGTTATCACAATACTCCATGAACATTTTCAGCCCAAAGCTTCATGAATTTCTCATTTCAATTCTCCAGAACACTTGTCATCACAATGCTCCATGACCACTGTCATCACAACGCTCCATGACCCCTGACAACACAATGACCCGGGACTCTTGTCATTAAAATTCTCCATAATCCTTGTCATCACAATGATCCATGCCCTTGTCATCCCAATGCTCCATGACCCCTGTAATCACAATGCTCCGTGACACTTGTCATCACAGTGTTCCATGACCCTTGTCATCACAATGCTCCATGCATTTTTCAGCAAAATGCTACATGACCTTGTCATCACAATCCTCCATGACCCTTGGGATCACATTGCTTCATGCCCTTGTCATCTCTGTCTTTCTTTTCTGGTTTTTACAGATTTTCGGAAGTCCCTTTTGACCGGTGGGAATTGACAATTCTTTGTAGTGCGGATTTGCATTGTGCACTTACTTGATTGGCCAAAAAGAGTGTATGTGTTTTCTCCTGAATATATTCAGCAGAAAATGCATACGCTCTTTTTGGCCAAGTGCATCATTGTCGAAGTTGTTACGCTTTTCCTGTGCTTCAAAGGCGATTCCAATTTACCTCGTAAAATATGTTTTGTGCAATTCTGCCTCATTTTCAAGTCCACTTCGTTGCCTTCCCTCCACTGATTTTTGGAAGTGAGTTGTCCTTTATAACTCTGCAGGTTTGTGAATTGATCTGCCCCGAACTCCAATTTTCAACTCGCGTTTTTGTGAGCTGACCGCAAATCCACAATTTTGCTTCAGGACATATACTTGTTCCGGGGGTGCAGGCTGACACTTTGGTTAATTCTTCTTCCAGACGGGAAATTAGACTGACATATGTCCCTCCAAATGCCTCCAGCTACTCTCTGATTGGTTCTCCCTCTTCCCTTTCATCCTCTGCACAATTTGCAAACTGTGCAAAGCAGGAGGTTATAGGGGCTGACTCTCCAAGGTGGGAAATTGATAGTAAAGGAGTTGGATTGCCAAACTGGAGCACAAGGAGAGGAAAAATTAGGAGCCATTTACAAATCTTACGCCATCAAAGGGTGTCCATTCTCTAGGTTTCCCATACATGTTATAACTGTAGTTATATTCCCTTCTACCTGGAGAGTTGGGACCCATGGAATGGGCGGCATGAAATACTGCTTTAAAGGGTCTGCATTTTCTCACCCAATCTCACCAGTCCTCTCATTCCCAAGTGTCCAGCCTTATGTCTCATCTAGCTGTCTTTGCATATAGGGTCATTCCAGGTTTCATCAGAACCCCTGAATGCATTGTGTAAGAATTTCACTGTTTTTTTTTTTGTTTTGTTTTGTTTTTGAAATTCATTTTTATAATGGGTTTGAGCTGATTTTCACCGACGTGTTTATGCCGGTCTAGACACACTTGATTCCCTTATGGAGATATATCAATATATAGGTTTTAAGATTCTTACTAGTCAGATATATTCCTCTGTGGGGAATAGGTGTGTTGAGTCCCGTTCACTGAGGAAGGTGTAGGTTTTGTCTATTCTGTATTTGGTTTATGGAATGGTACCTGAGCTAATATCAAACTCTGGCTTTATGCATCAGCCCACCTATCCTTCCCGCTTAAGCAGGCATAAGAGTGTTTTCTCAATGTGAGACTCTGTTCTCTTTCCTAACTCAGTTCATGTGTAGCCATGTTTACAGGACCTTCCTAAGTGATATCTTATGATAAGTTTCTTTTTCTGTGTGACTTATTTCACTTAGAATCATCGCACCTAAATCCACTCATTATGCTGCTACTGGCCTTATGACATTGAATTTATGTCTGAGTGATATTCTTTTGAACAAAATTACCACAAGTTCTTTACGCAATTTTCTCTTTCCTGGAATATTTAAGGTGTACTGAAGTTCAGGTTCTTGTTTGCAGAGCAGCCTAAAACTTTGGGGTGCCTCTGTCTTGTTGATATTTAGTCTTCCCAAGTTATAGACCCATGAGTGGAAGTGCCCTATGCTCGGTAGCTTTGTATTTAAATGTTTTAGGAAACAGCATACACTTCTTCAGAGTGGCTCTTGGATATTTATACCCCATCCATCAGCGTGAGTAGCTCCCTGTTCTCCATGGCCTCTCCTGCATTTCTGGTTTGTACACATTTTTTGGATGGCCTTTCTCAGCAGTGGAAATTGAGACTTCTTTGTTGTGCGGATTTGCATTTCCTGTTTGCTTGCTTGGCCAAAAACTCTGTATGTGTTTTTTTCCTGAAGATATTCACGAAAAAATGCATACACCGTTTTGCCCAACTGCATCATTTTAGAAATTCTCCTGCTTTTCTTATGCTTTAAATGTGAGTCCAATCTACCTTTTGAAATCTGTTTCCTGCAATTCTGCCTCTCATTCAGATCCTCTTCGTTGCCGTACCTGAATATATTTTTGGACGTTGGTTATCATTTTTATCTTTGCAGGTCTTTGAATTATCTGCTCCTGAGCTCCATTTTACAACTCGCATTTTTTGTGAGCTGGCCGCCAAACCATTGTATTGCTTCCGGCCCTATTCTGGTTCTGGGGAGGCAGGCTGAGCCTTTGGTTAATTCTTCTTCCTAATGGGAAATTAGAGTGACATGTGCCTGTCAAAACTCCTACAGCTAGTCTCTCATTGGTTCCCCCTCTTCCCGTTTATCCTCTGCACAAATTGCAAACTGTGTGAAACAGGAGGTTAAAGGTGCTGATTCTCCAAGTGGGGAGATTGTTAGTAATTTGGCTGGAATGGTGAACCCCAGCACCAGGAGACCAAAAATGAGGTGCATTTTAGACCCCTTTCCTGATCACTCAGTGTACATTCGTCTCGGTTTCCCAGGCATGTTTTCGCTGTCGGAAGATTCCCTTGAACCTGCAGATTTGGGACCCATGGAATGGGTACCAGGCAGTATTAATTTAAAAGGTCTGCATTTCCTCACCCAGCCTCTCTAATGTCTCTTAGCGTGCATAGCTTCCAGCCTTATATATCATACTGCTGTGTGTCTACATGTGTTCAATCCATGTTACATCGTAGCCCTTCAACAAAAGTTGTAAGAATTTTTGTCTGTCTCACTGTTTTTATAAATATTTTTAAATTTATTTTTATATTGGTTACAGCTGATTTTCAAAGCTCTGTTTTTTGCTGCTGTACATCCACTTGATTCATGTACTGTGAGACAACAATAAATTCTTTTTCAGATGCTTACCAGTCATATGTATTATTTTCCAATGACTTGAGTGGGCTGTGTGCAGTTCTTTGAGGTACCGTGTAGGCCTTGTCAGTTATTCAATTTGGTACTTGGAATGGTATCTTTGCTAATTTCAACCTCCTGGATAATACCTCACCCTTCCTCACCTTTCCCATTTAGCAGCCTTATGTCTATTTTCTACATATTTGACTATGTTTATGTTTTGTAATTTATTTCATGTGTAGCCATTTTTGATTCCACCTTTAAGTGACATCTTATGATATGTGTCTTTTTCTTTCTGACATACGTCACTTAGAATGATCGTATGTATCTCCTCCAGAGTTGTTACAACTGGCCTTATTTCATTGATTTCTGGATGAGTAATATTCCACTCTACATAAGTACCCCATCGCTTTTATCCATTTTATCCTTCCAGGGACATTTATTTTATATCCAAGTTGAGGCCCTTTTTAACAGAGAGTTGGTAAACGTTGGGGTGCCTGTTTTCTGTCGATTTTTGTTTTTCCCAAGGTATACGCCCATGAGTGCAAGTGCCCTATGCTCTGTAGCTAATTTTTTAGATGTTTTAGCAAACACAATACACTTCTCCAGGGTGGCTGTTGGCAAATTACATTTCCACTATCAGCCTCACAGGGCTCCCTTTTCTCCTCACCCTGTCCTGCATTTCGGGTGTTTACATTTTATGTGGATGGCCCTTCTGACTGATGTGAAGTGATACATTTTGTAGTATTGATTTCCAGTGCCCACCTGTTTGGTTGGATAAAAAGTGTGTATGGCCTTTACTTGAATATATTCACAAAAAAATGCATACGCCCTTTTTGGCCAACTGCATCATTGGCGATGTTCAGCCCCTTTTCTTGTGCTTTAATGGGGAGTCCTTTCTACCTCTTCAAATCTGTTTGCTGCCATTCTCCCTTGCTTACAAGTCATTTTCTATGACTTACCTCAAGACATTTTTTGAAGATAGATATTTTCAACTCTGCAGTTTCATGAATTTTAGTGCCCCTGAGTTCCATTTTTCAACTTGTGTTTTTGGAAACTGGACACAAAACAGCGGGATTTCCTCTAGCCCTATTCTGTTCCAGTGGGCAATTCTAGCCTTTGTTGAATTTGCCTTCCTTATTGGAAATTAGAGTGGCATGTGCCTGTCTGAACACCTAAGACTTGTCTCTAAATTTTTCTCATCCTTCCGCTTCATCCTCTGGACAAATTCCAAACTGTGTGCAACAGGATGTGGACGGTGCTGATATCTCCAAGTGAGGATATTGTTAGGAAAGATGCTGGAGGGGTGAACCGGAGCACCAGGCGATGAGGAGATGAGGTGCCTTTTCCAAACTGTTTCCGATCAAACGGTGTACCATCCTCTAGGTGTGACAGGCATGTTTTAGCCGTAGGAAGTGTCCCGTGCATATAAGGGGAACACCAGGATTTTTTTCCAAATTAGTGCCTCCCCGAACCCCAAACTGGGGAATATTTAAGCTACGGCTACACATATGTCCATTAAGGGCCTTGGAAAATAGGCAGAGTCCAAACTTTAGATGATTGAAATCTTCGGGATCAGAAGTGCTCACCATCGGCCTTGCTTAGGTTACATTCTATCTGTCATTGATAGATGATGTCAATAAAAATATCTCTTCTTTTTCAGATTATTTCCCCTTATAGGTTACTGCAAAATATTCATTGTAGTTCCCTGTGCTATACAGTAGTTCCTTGTTGATGATCTGTTTTATACATAGCAGTGTGTATGTGTTAATCCCAAACTGTTAATTTATCCCTTCTCCTACCTTTCCCCTTTGGTAATAATAAATTATAAGATTTTATACTTCTTAGAAATGGGGAAGCTGAAAGAGAGGTATCATTTTCAATGGAAAAATATTCAAAACAAGATTGAAGCTTCAGCCAAGAGTATTCGATGTACATCCTTGGGAATAAATCACTTCATTTCTCTTATGTTGACCTGACAAATAAGACAGACGTCTTCACTGAACTTGCTTATAATAAAGTGATGGAAATATCAAATGTAAGTCTTAGAAACATCTTATTTTACCCGAGCCTTATACACTGATCTATGTTAACTACAGTTTGGCTTACACATCTCTTCATTGAAGTTACAATGTTCTCAATTTCTGTTACTGATCCTCCAGAGTGGACCCCAACAGGAGTCCCCGTGCCCAGTGTCATTGGAGCCAAGAGATCAAGAGTGAGTTTGGTTCAGAAGCAAAGGAAACTTTATATTTTGAAAACAAAATGGAGAGGTGAGAGTGTGCACTACCCCGTGGACTGTGGGCTGGGCTGCTGTGTAGGGGTCCCGGCAGCGTCAGCAGGAGGGAGGGGATGGAACTCTCGAGGGCTGGGTTGGCTGCAGCTCAGGCTCTATGTTGCGGAGTCTGCATGGGACCCCCCTAGCTGAGGTGTCGACCCAGCCATTCTGCACTAGGAAATCGGGTCTGAAGTGCCGGGTGTGGGACCTCAGCATGTGGAACCCTAGGAGCATGTGAAATTCGACAAAGCACAGAGGAAAAACAGGTTAGAGTTTATTTTATTGCCCAGATTCTCTTTTTATCTCCCAGGAATTTTTAATGAACGTTGCCGGAGATTAACACCTCCTCTGCTTTTTGTCGCGTTCCTCATTCTTGGGGTGCTGAGGATGCAGACCCCTCTTTTGTAACTGCTTCATGCTGAGGTGGGAGCCCTCATACACGGGGGAGGGACAAAACTTCTCCCCAGCAGCCTCCAGGTGTGGTTGATTGTCCCAAGGCCTCCTGCCTCACTGCTCATCCACCTGAGCACCAGCATTGGAAGTGTTACAGATTCGATTGACCTTTAAGGGTCCAGGAAAGAGATGCACATTGATGCTGCGGTGGCAGGTTTCACCCCACCCCACATTTGTTCGGCGACCTTAGGCTGACGGTTTTTGCCAGCCTAGATGCTCTGACCAGTAGTCTGTGCTTTCTTTAATTAGGTCCCTGAATTAATGTACAAACAGCACCATGTGTCAGAGCCCTGCCCGCTCAACTCCCAGACAGTCCAGGGTCGGTGGTGATCCAGGACCATGACGTCCACTGAGTCAACGGCCTTTTGAAGTAGCCAGCAGTCCAGCCGGTCATATTGGCCACCATCACCGCGGTGTCTGTAGGGTTTTCTATGGTGAAAGCGTGATATACATTTCCTCCGCCAAGCTTGTTAGCTCCTATCTGGGTGCAGTAAGTTCTCCAATCAGTAGTCTGCTCTTTCGGGGTACAGACTTGTTTTCTGAGAGAAACTCCAGGTCAAGTGATGGTCACACGTGTCTTCTTGGGGGCCCATTGCTCCCGTTTGACTCTCTGGAGTTTGGAGTTGGAGGGCCTCCTCACTTGAGGTCAGTGTGTCCACAGAGCAACCCCTGCAACTTCAGGGCATGCTGGGTGGTTAGGATCACCACGTGGGGTCCTTTTCCCTTAGGAGGGACCTGGCCTTGTGGGCTGCTGATTTCCAGCTTTTTAGATACCCCAGTATCCTGGCCTGATGGGGCGGTGAGCAAAGCCCTTGGTGACCATAGTTTGTCATACCTGAAGGGCATTCTTGTGTTGCTCCATTTCAAGTGGTCCCAGTTTTTGCACTAAGGCTCCAAGGGTGATTAACCTTTGACCGGGTATGTAAAGGTCAAAGGGTTTAGCTAAATTAGGGAGTTCCTGGGCAAGGGCCTGAATTGACTGCTCTTTCCATTCTTGAAAGGCTGTTTCTGGATTCCATCCTAAAGGATCAACATCTTTTCATGTCAGTGTTTCATGTAGAGGACCAGCTATTAGACTGTAGTTATGGATCCAGATGCAGAAAACCTTGGTCTCCCCAGGAACCCCTAAGCTCTCTTCTAGTTTTAGAAGAGGTAAGGCTGCAAATGGCTTCTTCCCTATCCTGGGATGCGTTTCTCCTAATATCTGTGAAAATGAAGCCCAGGCATGTCACCTTAGCCTGGGATATTTGAGCCTTTTTCTTGGACACCTTCTATCCTTTCTTGGCTAGGTAGTTCAGAGGCGTCTTTAGTAGACCTGACAATCAGAATGTCATCTGCATATTGAAGGAGGGTTCCCTTTTACAGAGGGAGAAATTTTAGGTCTTTAGAGGACATTTCCCCAATGATGGTGTGCGGATTTTTGAACCATTGGTGCAGGATGGCCCAGCATTATTGCTTTTGTTGCATGTTGTCTCCTGCCACTCACAAGCCAAAAATTCTTGTGACTCTGAGATAATTGGAATACAGAAGAAGGCATCATTGAAGTCTAATACAGAATGCCATGGCCTGGTGGATGGTAGAATGACCAGCAGGGTGTAGGAAATAGGAGCTACTGGATGTATATCCTCGGTGGCTTCACTGACTGTCCTGATATGCTTTACCAGGTCTCCAGCAGCCCATGGGGCTCTCGTGGTCAGGCCAATCCCAGGATATGGAGCTCACCTTGGCTGCACCCCCCCACACCACAACCCACGGGGCTCTTGTGGTCAACTCTCTCCCAGAGAATGGAGCACATCTGTGCAGCTACACAGCAGCCCATGGGGCTCTCATAGTCAGGCCCTTACCAGGATACAGAGCTCCCCTGGGCAGGTACCCCAGCCGGGCTGAACCCACAGGAACCGTGCACATAGCCCATCTTGCAGAGAAACCCCAGCTCACCTGTCGCTCACAGCTGACACAGAACACCTCAGAGCAGGACTTGAACTAACAAACAACAGCTCTGACAGTTCTGTGTCCCTGGGTATCACTCTGTGTGGCCTCTCTCTGCCTGCTCTTCCAGACACTTCCACTGCAGCCAGGGCACCAGGCCTCTGTCTCCACCCACCATCACTCCTCTCCCTGACACCTGGGTTCCTCTCATTAGGATAGGGTCTTCTTGAAGTTGTTTTCCACTCATGGACCAGATAAAATGATAAGAAAACAAGCCGCAGCTGCAGCCCCTTGTCTATCCTGACTCTCAAGAGCCCACACCTGTTCCTTGGGCCAGGCCCCGTTTAGGAAGGTTCATTTTCTGCAACTGTGAGCCCCTGAGTGGTGAGGATTGGCTGATTTGGGCAGCCTGACACTGCCTGCCAGCCCTCCCCAACTGTGCCTGGGTTGAGGTCAATATAAAGACCTCTCCAGTCAGCAAGAGCTCCTGTAGCTGAGCCTGACGCCATATTCTCTGCCCCGTCAGCAGTGTTGGGGATGGGGTGGTGGGAGGGAGTGAGGGGCCGTGGCTTTGGGTGGCCAAGTGTGAGTGGGGCTCTGCTGGACTTTCTGCAGGAGTTGCCAGGCTGCCACCTGCTAAAGAAGAGGATGTGTCACCCATACCTGCAACTGGAATTTCTCCCCAGGCAGAGGTGAGGAAGTAAAAAAGCAGTGGGGGCCGTGGCAGGAGGGGTATCTCAGGCAGGGAAATGGAAAGATTCCAGAAGAGCATCTGGGTCCAGGACCATCCTGGCTGGCCTACAGGCACCAAGTCGTCCTGCGTGCAGTCGCTGGTGTGGCTCCACATCCCTTCCTCTAGGCTTGCAAGTTCTTGTACATATTCAGGTGTTTTATCTGGAAAGGGTGGGAAGAGTTCAGCTGCAGCAGGACTGGGGCTAAGCTCACATTTACTTACAGACGCCTCGACACAGTCCCCCAGTTTGTTATGAGGATGCTCCTTGTGGGGGGGATCGCTGCTGACTCCATGGGAGATTATTTCCCACCTCTGACCAACTTAAGAATTTTTTACCACTGGAGCAAGTGCCCTTATATGATTTTCCTCTGTATAAATGGTGGTTTCTGTTTTTTTTTTTTTCCTTTTTTCTTTTTGGTTCAAGGTAGATTTTATTTATTCCTCTTTTTTTAATTTAGAGTTATAAACATAGAAATAATGCATTAATATAAAGACGTCTATATGAAGGGAAAATGTTTTTTTCTGTTTTATTTTATTAAATGTTATTTATTTATTTTTAATTTTTTTAAATTTATTTATTTCTTTTATACGGCAGGTTCTTATTGGATATCTATTTTATACATATAAGTGTGCACATGTGAATCCCAGTCTCCCATTTCATCCCACCACCACCCTCACATGACGTTCCCCTCTTGGTGTCCATATGTTTGTTCTCTACATCTGTGTCTCTATCTCTGCCCTGCAAACCGGTTCATCTGTACCATTTTTCTAGGTTTCACATATATGCATTAATATACAATATTTGTTTTTCTCTTTCTGACTTACTTCACTCTGTATGACAGTCTCTAGATCCATCAAGGTCTCTACAAATGACCTAATTACATTCCTATGTATGGCTGAGTAATATTCCATTGTATGTATGTACCACATCTTTATCCATTCGTCTGTCTGTGGGCACTTAGGTTGCTTTCATTACCTGGCTATTGTAAATAGTGCCGCAATGAACATTGTGGTGAATGTGTCTTATTGATTTATGGTTTTCTCTGGGTATATGTCCAGTAGTGGGATTGCTGGATTATATGGTAATTCTATTTTTAGTTTTTTAAGGAACCTCCATACTGTTCTCCATAGAGACTGTATCGATTTACATTCCCAACAATAGTGGAAGAAGGTTCCTTTTCTCCACACCCTCTCCAGCATTTGTTGTTTGTAGATTTTCTGATGATGCCCATTCTAACAGGTGTGACGTGATACCTCATTGTAGTTTCGATTTCCATTTCTCTAATAATTAGTGATGTGGAGCAGATTTTCATGTGCGTCTTGGCCATCTCTATGTTTTCTTGGAAGAAATGTCTATTTAGATATTCTTCCATTTTTGTATTTGGTTGTTTGTTTTATTAATATTGAGCTGCATGAGCTGTTTATATATATTGGAGATTAAGCATTTGTCCATTGATTCGTTTGCAAATATTTTCTGCCATTCTGAGGGTTGTCTTTTCGTCTTGTTTGTAGTTTCCTTTGCTTTGCAAAAGCTTTTACGTTTCACTAGGTCCCATCTGTTTCGTTTCTTTTTTTTATTTCATTACTATAGGAGGTGGATCAAAAAAGATCTTGCTGTGATTTACGTCAGAGTATTCTTCGTAAGTTTTCCTCTCAGAGTTTTATACTGTCCAGTCTTACATTAAGGTCTCTAATCCATTTTGAATATATTTTTATGTATGGTGTTGGGGAGTGTTCTAATTTCATTCTTTTACATGTAGCTGTCCATATTTCCCAGCACCACTGATTTAAGAGACTCTCATTTCTCCATTGTAAAGTCTTGCCTCCTTTGTCATAGATTAGTTGAGCATAGGTGTGTAGGTTTATCCCTGGGCTTTCTTTTTTTTTTTCCTTTTAAATGTTTATTGGAGTATAATTGCTTTACAATGGAGTGTTAGTTTCTGCTGTCTAACAAAGTGAATCAGCTATACATATACAAATATCACCAGATCCACTCCCTCTTGCATCTCCCTGCCACACTCCATATCCCACCCCTTTTGGTGGTCACAAAGCACCGAGCTCATCTCCCTGTTCTATGTGGCTGCTTCCCAGTAGCTATCGGTATTACATTTGGTAATGTATTTATGTCCATGCCACTCTCTCACTTGTTCCCATCTTACCCATCCCCCTTCTGTTGTCCTCAAATCCTTTCTCTATGTCTGTGTCCTTAATCCTGTCCTGCCACTAGGTTCTTCAAAACTTTTTTTTCTTCGTTAGATTCCATATATCTCTGTTAACATATAGTATTTGTTTTTCCCTTTCAGACTTACTTCACTGTGTAGGACAGATTCTAAGTCCATCCACCTCAGTACCAATAACTCAGTTTTGCTTCTTTTTATGGCTGAGTAATATTCAATTGTATATATATGCCAAATCTTCTTTATCCATTCATCTGTCGATGGACACTTAGGTTGCTTCCATGTCCTGGCTATTGTAAATAGAGCTGCAATGAACATTTTTGTACATAAATCTTTTTGAATTATGGTTTTCGCAAGGCAAATGCCCAGTAGTTGGATTGTTGTGTTGTATGGTACTTCTATTGTTAGTAATTTAAAGGAACCTCCTTACTGTTCTCCCTAGTGGCCATATCAATTTACATTCCCACCCACAGTGCAAGTGTGTTCCCTTTTCTCCAATAAAGGCCTCTCCAGCATTTATTGTTTTGTAGATTTTTTGATGATTGCCACTCTGACTGCTGTGAGGTGATACCTCACGGTAGTTTTGATTTGCATTTCTCTAATGATTAGTGATGTTCAGCATCCTTTCATGTGTTTCTTGGTAATCTGTATATCTTCTGTGGAGAAATGTCTATTTAGGTCTTCTGCCCGTTTTTGGATTGGGTTGTTTGCTTTTGTGATATTGAGCTACATGTAGTGCTTGTAAAGTTTGGAGATTAATCCTTTGTCAATTGCTTCATTTGAAAATATTTTCTCCCATTCTGAGTGTTGTTTTTGCATCTTGTTTATGTTTTCCTGTACTGTGTAAAAGCTTTTAAGTTTCATTAGGTCCCATTTGTTGATTTCTGTTTTTATTTCCATTTCTCTAGGAGGTGGGTCAAAAAGGATCTTGCTGTGATTTATGTCATAGAGTGTTCTGCCTATGGTTTCCTCTAAGTGTTTTATAGCGTCTGGTCTTATATTTAGATCTCTAATTAATTTAGAGTTTATTTTTTGTGTATGCTGTTATGGAGTGTCCTAATTTCATTCTTTTATGTGTAGGGGTCCAGTTTTCCCAGCACCAATTACTGAAGAGTCTGTCATTTCTCCATTGTATATCCTTAGCTCCTTTGTCATAGATGAGAGAGCCATAGGTATGTAGGTTTATCTCTGGGCTTTCTGTCCTGTTCCATTGATCTGTGTTTATGCCAATCTACATACACTTGGTTCCATTATGGAGACATATAAATACATAGGTTTCAAGATTTTTACCAGTCAGATATATTCTTCTTCAGTGAATAGGGTGTTTTGTGTCCAGTTCAGTGAGAAAGGAGTAGGTCTTGTCTATTACATAATTGGTATATGGTATGGTATCTCTGCTAATTTCAAACTCTGCTTTTACACATCACCCCACGTCAAATTTCCCCTTAAGGAGGCATAAGTGTGTTTTCTAAATGTGTAACTCTGTTCTCTTTTGAAATTCAGTTCATGTGTAGCCATGTTTACATTCCCTCTATAAGTGATATATTACAATAAGTTTCTTTTTCTTTGTGGCTCATTTCACTTAGCATCATCGTACCTAAAGCCACTCATTATGCTGCTATTGGCCTTATGACATTGATTTTATGTCTGAGTGACATTACATTGTATACAAGTACCACAACATCTTTATCCATTTTTTTTCCTTTCCTGGGATATTTAAAGTGTACCGAAGTAGAGGTTCTTGTAAACAGAGCAGCCCTAAATTTTGGGCTGGCTGTGTGTTGTGGATTTTTAGTTTTCCCAATATACACACTCATGAGTGGAAGTGTGCTATGCTCTGTACCTCTGTTTTAGAAAACAACATACAGTTCTCCAGAGAGGCTGTTGGCAATTTACATCCTGTCCATCGGCATAACCAGGCTCCCTTTTCTCCATGGCCTGTCCTGCATTTGTGGTTTTTACACTATTTGTGGATGGCCCTTTTGACCGGTGGTAAGTGACACTTCTATGTAGTGTGGATTTGCAATGCCTGATGGCTTGCTTGGCCAAAAAGGGCGTATGCATTTTTTTCCCGAATATATTCAAGAAAATACACATACTCCCTTTTCAGCCAAGGGCAACATTGTCGAAGTTCTGTCGCTTTTCATGTGCTTTAAAGACGACTCCAATCTACCTCTTGAAATCTTTTTCCTTCAATTCTGCCTTGCTTTCAAATCCTCTTCACTGCCTTACCTCAATATATTTCTGGATGATAGTTGTCCTTTATAACTCTGCAAGTTTGTGAATTGCTGTGCCCCTGATTTCCATTTTTCAACTCACTTATTTGTGATCTGGCTGCAATACCGCAGAATGGCTTTAGGCCGTAGTCTGTTCCCGGGGTTGCAGGCTGAGCCTTTGTTTAATTCTTCTTCCTGATGGGAAACTAGAGTGACATGTGCCCATCCAAACACCTACAGCTAATCTCTCATTTGTTTCCCCTCTTCCTGTTCATCCTCTGCACAATTTGCAAACTGTGCATAACAGGAGGGTAAAGGCGCTGACACTCCAAGTGGGGAGATTTTCAGTATTGCAGATGGAATGACTAAGCCAAACACGAGGAAAGGAAAAATGCGGTACATTTTAGAAAACTTTCCCGATTACACAGTGTACCATCCAACGGGTTTCCCATGCATGTGTTAACTGTAGGAAGATTCCCTTAAACCTGGAGAGTTGGGGCCACTAGAATGGGTAGCACACAGTATTGCTCTAAGGGGTGTTCTTTTGCTCACACAACCTCAGCAATCTTGTCAGCCCCAAGTGTCCAGTCTTATGTCTCCTCCAGCTGTGGGTGTAAAGGTGGTCAATCCAGGTTGCATCACAGGCCCTGAACGTAATTTTTAAGACTTTCTCTCTGTTTTGCTGTTTTTGCATTTTGCTTTGAAATTTATTTTTATAAGGGTGTTTAGCTGAATTTCAGTGCTGTGCATTCCATTATACACACGCTTGATTCCTTTATGGAGACATGAGAATACATATGTTTTAGAATAATTAAAAGTCAGATATATTCTTCTGCAATGAATAGGGGTTGTTGAGTCCAGTTCATTGTGCCGGGAGTAGGTGCTGTCTATTACATACTTGGTTTATGGAACGGTATCTGTGCTAATTTAGGACTCAGGATTTATGCATCACCCCACCTCTCCTTCCCCCTTAAGCAGGCATAAGAGTGTTTTCTAAATGTGAGACTCTGTTCTCTTTCCTAACTCAGTTCATGTGTAGCCATGTTTACAGGACCTTCATAAGTGATATCTTATGATAAATCTCTTTTTCTCTGTGACTTATTTCACTTAGAATCATCGTACCTGAATCCACTCGTTTTGCTGCTACTGGCCTTATGACATTGATTTCATTGCTGAAGGATATTACATCTTAAGTAAATACCACAATTTCTTGAACCATTTTTGTCTTTCCTGGGATATGTCAGGTGTACCCTAGTTGAGGTTCTTGTAAGCAGTGCAGCCCTAAATTTTGGGGTGGCTCTGTCTTATTGATTTTCAGTATTGCCAAGGTATATTCCCTAGAATGGAAGTGCCCTTGGCTATGTAGCTCTGTTGTTTACTTGTTTTAGGGAACACAATGCACTCCTCCAGAGAGGAGGTTGGCAATTTACATCCCGCCCATCAGCATAACTAGGCTCCCTGTCCTCCGTGGCCTGTCTAGCCTTTCTGGTTTTTAAACATTTTGCAGAAGTCCCTTTTGACCGGTGGGAAGAGATACTTCTTTGTAGTGCAGATTTGTTTTGCCCGATTGCTTGCTTGGCCATAAAGGGCGTAAGCATTTTCTCCTGAATATATTCAGGAGAAAACAAAAGCGCCGTTTTTTGCCACGTGCATCAGTGTCGAAATTGTGCTCCTCTTCCAGTGCTTTAAAGGAGATTCCAGTGTACCTCTTAAAATATGTTTCCTGCTATTCTGGCTCACTTTCAAGTCCGCCTAGATGCCTTCCCTCAAGAGAATTTTGGACGATAGTTGTCCTTTATTACTCTGCCAGTTTGTGAATTCCTCTGCCTCTGAGCGCAATTTTTCAACTCGTTTTTTGTGAGCTGTACTCAAGTCCAAAATTTTGGTTCAGGACCTATACTGGTCCCCGGCTGGCGGCTGAATCTTTGATTAATTCTTCTTCCTGCCGGGAAATTAGAGAGACATGTTCCCGTCTAAATGCCTAAAAGCTACTCTCTCATTGGTTCTCACTCTTCCCTTTCATCCTCTGCCAAATTGGCAACCTGTGCGACCAAGGAGGTTAAAGGAGCTGTCTCTCCAAGATGGGAGATTGATAGTAAACCAGTTGGATAGTCAAACCGGAGCACCAGGAGAGGGACTATTAGTTGAGTTTTGGAAACCTTTCATATTCACAGTGATTCCATTCTCTAGGTTTCCCGTACATGTTATCGCTGTAGTAATATTCCGTTCAACCTGGAAAGTTGGGACCCATGGAATGTGTGCCACGCATTATTGCTTTAAATGGTCTGCATTTGCTAACCAAATCTCACCAATCCTCTCAGTCCCAAGTGTCCTGCCTTATGCCACAGCCAACTGTCGTTGTAAATATGGTCATTCCAGGTTTCATCAGAGCCCCTGAAAGAATTGTAAAGAATTTCCCTGTTTTTTTGTTTTGTTTTTGAAATTCTATTTATAGTGGGTTTGAGCTGATTCTCACTGCCATGTTTATGCCACTCTATACACAATTGATTCCCTCATGGAGACATATCAATACATAGGTTTTAAGATTCTTACTAGTCAGATATATTCCTCTGCGGGAAATATGGGATTTTGAGTCCCTTTCACTGAGGAAAGTGTAGGTCTTGTCTATTCCGTAGTTGGTTTTTGGAACGGTACCTGTACTAATATCAAACTCTGGTTTTATGCATCACGCCACCTCTCCTTCCCCCTTAAGCAGGCATAAGAGTGTTTTCTAAATGTGAGACTCTGTTCTCTTTTCTAACTCAGTTCATGTGTAGCCATGTTTACAGGACCTTCATAAGTGATATCTTATGATAAGTTTCTTTTTCTCTGTGACTTATTTCACTTAGAATCATCGTACCTGAATCCACTCATTTTGCTGCTACTGGCCTTATGACTGTGATTTCATGGCTGAGGGATATTCCATCGTACGTAAGTACCACAATTTCTTGAACCATTTTTGTCTTTCCTGGGATATTTCAGGTGTACCCAAGTTGAGGTTCTTGTAAGCAGTGCAGCCGTAAATCTTGAGGTGGCTCTGTCTTATTGATTTTCAGTTTTCCCAAGGTATATTCCCTAGACTGGAAGTGCCCGTGTCTCTGTAGATCTGTTGTCTGCTTGTTTTAGGGAACACAATGCACTCCTCCAGAGAGGCAGTTGGCAATTTACATTCCGCCCATCAGCATAAGTAGGCCCCCACTTCTCCAGGGCCTGTCTTGCCTTTCTGGTTTTTACATATTTTGCGGATGTCCCATTTGTCTGGTGGGAAGTGATACGGCTTTGTAGTGAAGATTTGCATTGCCCACTTGCTTGCTTGGCCAAAAAGGGAGTCTGTGATCTCTCCTGAATATATTCAGGAGAAAATGCATACACCCTGTTTCGCCAAGTGCATCATTGTTGAAGTTGTGCCCCTCTTCCTGTGCTTTAAAGGTGATTCCAATGTACCTCTTGAAATCTTTTTCCTGCTCTTCTGGCTCGCTTTCAAGTCTGCCTCGTTGCCTTCCCTCAACAGATTTTTGGACGATAGTTTTCCTTTATTACTCTGCCCGTTTGTGAATTGCTGTGCCCCTGAGCTCCATTTTTCAACTCGTTTTTTGTGAGCTGACCGCAAGTCCAAAATTTTGGTTGAGAACCTATACTGGTTACCGGTGGGTGGCTGAGACTTTGATTAAATCTTATTCCTGCCGGAAAATTAGAGTGACATGTGCCCGTCCAAATGTCTAACAGCTACTCTCTCATTGGTTCTCCATCTTACCTTTCATCCTCTGCCAATTGACAACATGTGAGAACCAGGAGGTTAAAGGGGCTGTCTCTCCAAGTTGGGAGATTGATAGTAAAGCAGTTAGAAATTCAAACCGGAGCACCAGGAGAGAGACTATTATTTGAGTTTGAAAAACCTTTTGTATTGAGAGGGTGTCCATTCTCTAAGTTTCCCGTACATGTTATGGCTGTAGTAATATTCCCTTCAACCTGGAGTTTTCGAAGCCTTGGAATGTGTGCCACACATCATTTCTTTAAATGGTCTGCATTTTCTCACCGAATCTCACCAATTCTCTCAGTCCCAAGTGTCCTGCTTTATGCCACATCCAGCTGTCATTGTAGATACGGTCATTCCAGGTTTCATCAGAGCCCCTGAAGGAATTGTAAAGAATTTCGCTGTTTTTTTGTTTTGTTTTTGAAATTCCTTTTTATAGTGGGTTAGAGCTGATTCTCACTGACATGATTCTGCCAGTCTAGACACACTTGATTCCCTGATGGAGACATATCAATACATAGGTTTTAAGATTCTTACTAGTCAGATATATTCCTCTGCATGAAATATGGTGTTTTGAGTCCCTTTCACTGAGGAAGGTTTAGGGCTTGTCTGTTCTGTAGTTGGTTTTTGGAACGGTACCTGTACTAATATCAAACTCTGGTTTTATGCATCACGCCACCTCTCCTTCCCCCTTAAGCAGGCATAAGTGTGTTTTCTAAATGTGAGACTCTGTTCTCTTTCCTAACTCAGTTCATGTGTAGCCATGTTTAGAGCACCTTCATAAGTGATATCTTATGATAAGTTTTCTTTTCTCTGTGACTTATTTCACTTAGAATCATCGTACATGAATCCACTCATTTTGCTGCTACTGGCCTTATGACTTTGATTTCATGGCTGAGGGATATTCCATCGTACGTAAGTACCACAATTTCTTGAACCATTTTTGTCTTTCCTGGGATATTTCAGGTGTACCCAAGTTGAGGTTCTTGTAAGCAGTGCAGCCCTAAATTTTGAGGTGTCTCTGTCTTATTGATTTTCAGTTATCCCAAGGTATATTCCCTAGACTGGAAGTGCCCGTGTCTCTGTAGCTCTGTTGTTAACTTGTTTTAGGGAACACAATGCACTCCTCCAGAGAGGCAGTTGGCAATTTACATTCCGCCCATCATCATAACTAGGCTCCGTGTTCTCCAGGGCCTGTCTTGCCTTTCTGGTTTTTACATATTTTGTGGATGTCCCTTTTGTCTGGTGGGAAGTGATACTCCTTTTCAGTGCAGATTTGCATTGCCCGCTTCCTTGCTTGGCCAAAAATGGCTTATGCGTTTTCTCCTAAATATATTCAGGAGAAAACGCATACGCCCTGTTTGGCCAAGTGCATCATTGTCGAAGTTGTGCCCCTCTTCCTGTGCTTTAAAGGCGATTCCAATGTACCTCTTGAAATCTGTTTCCTGCTATTCTGGCTCGATTTCAAGTCCGCCTCGTTGCATTCCCTCAACAGATTTTTGGATGATAGTTTTCCTTTATTACTCTGCCCGTTTGTGAATTGCTGTGCCCCTGAGCTCCATTTTTCAACTCGTTTTTTGTGAGCTGACCGCAAGTGCAAAATTTTGCTTCAGGATCTATACTGGTTCCCGGCGTGTGGCTGACACTTTGATTAATTCTTATTTCTGCCGGGAAATTAGAGTGACATGTGCCCGTCCAAATGCCTGACAGCTACTCTCCCATTGGTTCTCCATCTTACCTTTCGTCCTCTGCAAATTGGCAACATGTGAGAACCAGGAGGTTATAGGGGTTGTCTCCCCAAGTTGGGAGATTGATAGTAAAGCAGTTGGAAATTCTAACCGGAGCACCAGGAGAGGGACTATTAGTTGCATTTTAGAAACCTTTTGTATTCACAGTGTGTCCATTCTCTAGGTTTCCCGTACATGTTATAGCTGTAGTAGTATTCCCTTCAACCTGGAGAGTTGGGACCCTTGGAATGTGTGCCACGCATTATTGCTTTAAATGGTCTGCATTTGCTCACCGAATCTCACCAATCCTCTCAGTCCCAAGTGTCCAGACTTATGCCACATCCAGCTGTCACTGTAGATACGGTCATTATAGATTCCATCAGAGCCCCTGAAGGATTTGTAAAGAATTTCCCTGTTTTTTTGTTTTGTTTTTGAAATTCCTTTTTATAGTGGGTTAGAGCTGATTCTCACTGACATGATTCTACCAGTCTAGACACACTTGATTCCCTGATGGAGACATATCAATACATAGGTTTTAAGATTCTTACTAGTCAAATATATTCCTCTGCGGGAAATATGGTGTTTTGAGTCCCTCTCACTGAGGAAGGTTTAGGGCTTGTCTCTTCAGTAGTTGGTTTTTGGAACGGTACCTGTACTAATATCAAACTCTGGTTTTATGCATCACGCCACCTCTCCTTCCCCCTTAAGCAGGCATAAGAATGTTTTCTAAATGTGAGACTCTGTTCTCTTTCCTAACTCAGTTCATGTGTAGCCATGTTTACAGCACCTTCATAATTGATATCTTATGATAAGATTCTTATTCTCTGTGACTTATTTTACATAGAATCATCGTACCTGTATCCACTCATTTTGCTGCTACTGGCCTTATGACATTGATTTCATCACTGAGGGATATTCCATCGTACGTAATTAGCACAATTTCTTGAACCATTTTTGGCTTTCCTGGGATATTTCAGGTGTATGCAAGTTGAGGTTCTTGTAAGCAGTGAAGCCCTAAATTTTGGGCTGGCTCTGTCTTATTGATTTTCAGTTTTCCCAAGGTATATTCCCTAGAATAGAAGTGCCCTTTGCTCTGTAGCTCTGTTGTTTACTTGTTTGATGGAACACAATGCACTCATCCAGAGAGGTAGATGGCAATTTACATCCTGCCCATCAGCATAACAAGGTTCCCTGTTCTCCAGGTCCTGTCTTGTCTTTCTGGTTTTTACACATTTTGCGGATGTCACTTTTGACCAGTGGGAAGTGATACTTCTTTTTAGTGCAGATTGGCATTGCCCGCTTGCTTGCTTGGCCATACAGGGTGTATGCGTTTTCTCCTGGATATATTCAGGAGAAAACACATAAGCCCTGTTTGGCCAAGTGCATCATTGTCGAAGTTGTGCCCCTCTTCCTGAGCTTTAAAGGCGATTCCAATGTACCTCTTGAAATCTGTTTCCTGCTATTCTGGCTCGCTTTCAATTCCGCCTCGTTGCATTCCGTCAACAGATTTTTGGACGATAGTTTTCCTTTTTTACTCTGCCCGTTTGTGAATAGCTGTGCCCCTAAGCTCCATTTTTCAACTCGTTTTTTGTGAGCTGACCGCAAGTCCAAAATTTTGGTTCAGGACCTATAGTGGTTCCCAGCGGGTGGCTGAGACTTTGATTAATACTTCTTCCTGCTGGGAAATTAGAGTGACATGTGCCCGTCCAAATGTCTAACAGCTACTCTCTCATTGATTCTCCCTCTTAAATTTCATCATCTGCCAATTGGCAACATGTGAGAACCAGGAGTTTAAAGGGGCTGTCTCTCCAAGTTGGGAGATTGATAGTAAAGCAGTTGGAAATTCAAACCGGAGCACCAGGAGAGGGAGAATTAGTTGAGTTTTAAAAACCTTTTGTATTCACAGTGTGTCCATTCTCTAGTTTTCACGAACATGTTATAGCTGTAGTAGTATTCCCTTCAACCTGGAGAGTTGGCACCATTGGAATGTGTGCCACGCATTATTGATTTAAATGGTCTGCATTTGCTCACCGAATCTCACAATCCTCTCAGTCCCATGTGTCCTGCCTTATGCCACATCCAGCTGTCTTTGTAGATGGGGTCATTCCAGGTTTCATCAGATCCCCTGAAGGAATTGTAAACAATTTCCCTGTTTGAGCTGATTCTCACTGCCATGTTTATGCTAGTCTAGACACACTTGATTCCCTAACAGAGACATATCAATACATAGGTTTTAGTATTTTTACTGTTCAGATATATTCCTCGCGGGAAATATGGGGTTTTGAGTCCCTTTCACTTAGGAAGTTGTAGGTCTTTTCTACTCCGTAGTTGGTTTTTGGAACGGTACATGTACTAATATCAAACTCTGGTTTTATGCATCACGCCACCTCTCCTTCCCCCTTAAGCAGGCAAAAGAGTTTTTTCTAAATGTGAGAGTCTGTTGTCTTTCCTAACTCACGTCATGTGTAGCCATGTTTACAGGACCTTCATAAGTGATATCTTATGATAAGTTTCTTTTTCTCTGTGACTTATTTCACTTAAAATCATCGTACCTGAATCCATTCATTTTGCTGCTACTGGCCTTATGATATTGATTTCATGGCTGAGGGATATTCCATCATACATAAATACCACAATTTCTTGAACCATTTTTGTCTTTCCTGGGATATTTCAGGTGTACCCAATTTGAGGTTCTTGTAAGCAGTGCAGCTCTAAATGGTGGGGTGTCTCTGTCTTATTGATTTTCAGTTTTCCAAGGTATATTCCTTAGACTGGAATTGCCCTTGGCTCTGTAGCTCTGTTGTTTACTTGTTTTAGGGAACACAATGCACTCCTCCAGAGAGGCAGTTGGCAATTTACATCGTGCCCATCAGCATAACTAGGCTCCCAGTTCTCCAGTGCCTGTCTTGCCTTTCTGGTGTTTACGCATTTTGCGGATGTCCCTTTTGACTGGTGGGAAGTGATACTTCTTTGTAGTGCAGATTTGCATTGCACGCTTCCTTGCTTGGTCAAAAAGGACGTATGCTTTTTCTCCTGAATATATTCAGGAGAAAACGCATATGTCCTTTTTGGCCAAGTGCATCATTGTCGAAGTTGTGCCCCTCTTCCTGTGCTTTAAAGGCAATTCCAATGTACCTCTTGAAATCTGATTCCTGCTATTCTGGCTCTCTTTCAAGTCTTCCCCTTTGCCTTCTCTCAACAGATTTTTGGACGGTTGTTGTCCTTTATTACTCTGCCATTTTGTGAATTGCTGTGCCCTGAGTTCCATTATTCAACTCGTTTTTGTGAGCTGACGTCAAGTCCAAAATTTTGGTTCAGGACCTTTACTGGTTCCCGGTGGGTGGCTGAGACTTTGTTTAATTCTTCTTCCTGCCGGGATATTAGAGTGACATGTGCCCGTCCAAATGCCTAACAGCTACTCTCTCATTGGTTCTCCCTCTTCCCTTTCATCCTCTGCCAGATTGGCAACCTGTGCGAACCAGGAGTTTAAAGGGGCTGTCTCTCCAAGTTGGGAGATTG
Organism: Hyperoodon ampullatus; assembly: GCF_949752795.1. Taxonomy (NCBI): domain Eukaryota; kingdom Metazoa; phylum Chordata; class Mammalia; order Artiodactyla; family Ziphiidae; genus Hyperoodon; species Hyperoodon ampullatus. Next base: position 3,298,542 of record NW_027641092.1, read on the forward strand.
ATAGTAAAGCAGTTGGAAACTCAAACCGGAGCACCAAGATAGGGACTATTAGTTGAGTTTTAGAATCCTTTCGTATTCACAGTCTGTGCATTCTCTATGTTTCCCATACATGTTATAACTGTAGTGATATTCTCTTTTACCTGGCGAGTTGGGACCCATGTAATTGGTGGCATGCATTATTGCTTTAAACGGTCTGCATTTTCTCGTTCAATCTCACCAATCCTCTCAGTCAAAAGTGTCCAGCCTTATGTCTCATCCAGCTGTCGTTTTAGATAGGGTCGTTCCAGGTTTCATCAGAATACCTGAAGGAATTGTGTTAGGATTTCACTGTCTTTTTTGTTTTGTTTTTGAAAATCATTTATATAATGAGGTTGAGCTGATTTTCACTGACGTGTTTATGCCGGTCTAGACACACTTGATTCCCTTACGGATACATATCAATACATAGGTATTAAGATTCTTACTAGTCAGATATATTCCTCTGCGGGAATAGGGCTGTTGAGTCCCGTTCACTGAGGAAGGAGTAGCTCTTGTCTATTCTGTATTTGGATTATGCAACAGTACCTGTGCTAATATCAAACTCTGATTTTGTGCATCTCCCCTCCTCTCCTTTCCCCTTAAGCAGGCATAAGAATGTTTTCTAAATGTGAGACTCTGTTCTCTTTCCTAATTCAGTTCATGTGTAGCCATGTTTACAGTTCCTTCATAAGTGATATCTTATGTCAGAATGCTCCACGGCTCTTGTCATCATAATGTTCCATGATGCTCGTCATCACAATTATCCATAGTCTTCTCATCACAATGCTCCACCGTCTTGCCATCACATTGCTCCATGTCCTGGTCATCACAATGCTACACCTCTTTGTCATCACAATGCTCCCTGACACTTCTCATCACAAATTTACATGCTCTTGTAATCACAATTCTCCATGCAATTGTCAACACAATGCTCCCTGACCCATGTCATAGCAAGCTCCATATGCTTGTCATCACAATGCTTCATACATTGTTATAAAAATTCTCAATGTCCCTTGTCATGATAGGGCTCCATGCCAATGTCATCACAATGCTCCATGACACTTGTCATCACAATGCTCCAGGCCCTTGTCATCACAATGCTCCAGGCCCTTGTAATCACAATGCTCCATGACCTCTGTCATCAAAATGTTCCCTGACACCTGTCATCACAATGCTCCATGCCCCTTGTCAGTACAGTGCTCCATGATTCTCGTCATCACAATTACCCAAGGTCTTCTCATCACAATGCTTCAGGGTTTTACCAGCACAGTGCTCCATGCCATGGTCATCTCAATTCTCCATGACCCATGTTATCACAATTCTCCACATCCTTTTCATCACAATGCTCCTTGACACTTCTCCTCACAATGTGATATGCTCTTGTCATCACAATTCTGCATGCACTTGTCATCACAATGCTCCAGGACCCCTGTCATAGCAAGCTCCATGCACCGGTCATCACAATGTTTCAAGACCTGGTCATTAAAATTCTCTATGGCCCTTGTCATCACAATGATCCATGATGTTGTCATCACAATGCTCCTTTACCTTTGTCATCACAATCCTCCATGACACTTGGCATCACAATGCTCCATGTCATTGGCATCTCTATGGAACATGACATATGTCATCACAATGCTCCCTGACACCTGTCTTAACAATAATCCATGATGTCTTCATCACAATGCTCCATGCCATTGTCATCACAATGCTCTATGACACTTGTCATCACAATGCTCCAAGTCCTTGTCATCACAATGCTCCATGCCCTTGTCATCACAATGATCCATGACCTCTGTCATCACAATGTTCCCTGACACCTGTCATCACATTGCTCCATGACACTTGTCAGTACAGTGCTCCATGATGCTCGTCATCACAATTACCCAAGGTCTTCTCATCAGAATGCTTCAGGAATTTACCATCAAAATGCTCCATGCCCCTGTCATCACAATGCTCCATGCCCTTGACATCCCAATGCTCCATGACCGCTGTCATCACAATGCTCCGTGACTCCATTCATCACAATGCTTCATGATCTTTGTCATCACAGTGGTCAATGCCCTCATCATCACAAGGCTCTGTGACCTCTGTCACCACAATGCTCCATGAACTTTGATCACAATGCTCCATGACCCTTGTCATCACAATGCTTCATGCCTTTCTCAGCACAATACGCAAAGACACTTGTCATCACAATGCTCCATGCGCTTGTCAACACAATGCTCCACCAGCTTGTCATCACAATTTTCCATGCACTTCTCATCAAAATGCTCTGTCACCACTGATATTACAATGTTCCATAACTAGTCATCACAATAGTCCCTCACCCTTCTCATCACAGTGTTCCATGACCCCTGTCATCACAATACCACATGCCCTTATCATCACAGTTCTCCATGACCCCTGACCTCACAATGCTCCATAACACATGTCATCAAAAGGCTCCATAACTTTGTCATCATAAAGCTCAATGACCCTTGGCATCACAATGCTCTATGTCATTGTCATCACAATGCTCCAGGAACCTTCTCATCACATTGCTCCATGCCCTTGTCATCACAAATGTCCATGACACTTGTCATCACAATGCTTGATGCCCTTCTCATAACAATGCCCCATACCCTTGTCATTACAGTCCCCCATGAACCCTGTACCACAGTGTTTCAGGCCCTTGTCATCACAATGCTCCAGGCCCACTCTCATCACAATAATCCATGAAACTTTTCAGACCAATGCCCCATGGCCTTGTCATCACAATGCTCCATTACCCCTGTCATAACAATGCTCCATTATCCCAGTCATCACAATGTTCCACAGCCTTGTCAACACAAGGCTCCATGATCTTTGTCATCAGAAGGCTCCATACACATGAAATCACAATGCTCCATGCCCTTGTCATCACAAAGCTCCATGATGCATGTCTTCAGAATGCTCCATGGCCTTCTCATCACAATGCACCATTCCCTTGTCATCAGAATGCTCCACGACCCCTGTAATCACAATGCTCCATGCCCATTTTCATTAGAATGCTCCATGAGAATGTCATCACAAGGCTCCATGGTTTTCTCATCACAATGCTCCAGGACCTTGTTATCACAATGCTCATTTCTCTTGTCATCACAATGTTCCATGACTCCTGTCAACACAATAGTCCATGAACATTTTCAGACCAGTGTTCCATGACATTCTCATCGCAATGCTCCATGACACCTGTCATCACAATGCTCCATGACCAATGTCATCACAACCCTCCATGACCACTGACAACACAATGATCCGGGACTCTTGTCATCAAAATGCTCCATGACACTTGTCATCACAATGATCCATGCCCTTGTCATCCCAATGCTCCATGACCCCATAATCACAATGTTCCCTTACGCTTGTCATCACAGTGCTCCATGACATTGTCATCACAATGCTCCATGCCTTTTTCACCAAAATGCTCCATGGCCTTGTCATCACAATGCTCCATGCCCTTCTCATCACAATGCACCACAACCTTGTCATCAAAATGCTCCATGTCCTTTGTCATCACAAAGCTCCATGACCCCTGTCATCACAATGATCTAAACCTTTGTGATCACAATGTTCCATAACACTTGTCATCACAACGCTCCATGATGCCTGTCATCACAATGCCCCATGCCCTGGTCATCACAGTGCACCATGCCCACTATCACCAAAATAATTCATGAAGCTTGTCAGACCAATGCTCCATGCCCGTCATCACAATGCTCCATGCCCTTTTCATCACAATGCTCCAAGAACCCTGTAATCACAATGCTCTATGCCCCTTTTCATCAGAATGCTCCATGAGACTTTTCATCACAAGGGTCCCTGGTCTTCTCATCACAATGCTCCAGAACCTTGTAATCACAATTCTCCATTACCTTGTCATCACAATGTTCTATGACACCTGTCATCTCAATACTCCATGAACATTTTCAGCCCAATGCTCCATGACCTTCTCATCACAATGTTTCATGACCCATGTCATCACAATGCTCCATGACCACTGGCATCAAAATGCTCCATGATCATTGTCATCACAATGATCCATGCCCTTGTCATCCCAGTGTTCCATGGCCCCTGTAATCACAATGCTCTGTGACGCTTGTCATCACATTGGTCCGTGACCCTTGTCATCACAATGCTCCATGACTTTTTCAGCAAAATGTTATATTACCTTGTCATCACAATGCTCCATGCGGTTGTCATAATAATTCTCCATTACCATTGTCATCAAAATCCTCCATGAACGTTGGGATCACATTGCTTCATGCCCTTGTCATCAAAATGCTCCATTCTCCTTGAAATCAAAATGATCCATGACCTCTGTCATCACAATGCTCCAAACACTTGTGATCACAATGTTCTATAACACTTGTCATCACAACACACTTTGATGCCTGTCATCACAATTATCCATGGACTTCTCATGACAATGCTCCATGACATTTGTCATCACAATGCTCAATACACTTGTCATCACAATGCTCCCTGTCACTTCTCATCAGAATGGTCCTTGAACCGTGTCATGAAAAAGCTCCATGCCCCTTTCATCACAATGCCCGATGCCATTGTCATCAAAATACTTCACAAGCTTGTCATCAGTATCCTCCATGACCCTTGTCATCACAATGCTCCATGACCCCTGTCATCACAATGCTCCATGCCCCTTGTCATTACAGTGCTCCATGATGCTCGTCATCACAATTATCCATGGTTTTCTCATCACAATGCTCCACGGTCTTGCCATCACAATGCTCCATGTGCCTTGTCATTAAAAAACTCCACGTCCTTGTCATCACAATGATCCTTAACACTTCTCATAACAATGTTACATGTTCTTGTCTTCACAATTCTCCATGCACTTGTCATCGCAATGCTCTATGACCACAGTCATAGCAAGCTCCATGGGCTTTTCATCACAATGCTTCACGACGTTTTAATCAAAATTCTCAATGGCCCTTGTCATCACAATGCTCCATGTCCATTGTCATCACAAAGTTCCAAGTCATTGTCATCAAAATGCTCCATTACCTTTGTCATCACAATCCTCCATGACACTTGGTATCACAATGCTGCATGCCATAGTCATCACAATGGACAATGACATATGTCATCACAATGCTCCCTGACACCTGTTTTCAAAATACTCCATGACCTTGTCATCACAATGTTCCATGCCCTTGTCATCACAATGCTCCATGACCTCAGTCATCACAGTGCTCCGTGACTCCAGTTATCACAGTGCTTCATGACATTTGTCATCACAATGGTGCATGACCTCATCACACAACGCTCTGTGACCTTTGTCATCACAATGCTGCATGCCATTTTCATCACAGTGCTCCAAGCTCACTGTCATCACAATAATCCATGAAACTTGTCAGACCAATGTTCCATGCCCCTGTCATCACATTGCTCCTTGCAATTGTCATCACAATGCTCCATGCACTTCTCATCAAATTGCCCTCTCACCACATATATCACAATGTTCCATCACTAGTCAACACAATACTCCCTCACCCCTGTCATCACAGTGTTCCATGACCCCTGTCATCACAGTGCTACATGCCCTTATCTTCACAATGCACCATGACCACTGACATCACAATGTTCCATAAACCCTGTCAGAAAATGCTCCATGACCCATTTCATCGCAATGCTTCATGACCCCTGACATTACAATGTTCCATAACCCCTGTCATCAAAATATTCCATGACACTTTTCATCAAATTTCCCCATGACCCTATCATCACAATGCTCCCTGCCCCTCTCATCTCAATGCACCACGCCCTTGTCACCTAATGCCCCATGACTTTGTCATCACAAAGCTCCAAGACACTTTGCATCACAATGCTCCATGCCATTGTCATCACAATGATCAATGAAATCTCTCATCACATTGCTCCATGCCCTTGTCATCACAATGCTCCATTTAACCTGTCATACAATGCTCTAGGAGCCCTGCCATCACAATGTTCCACGGCCTTGTCATCACAAGGCTCCATGACCCTTGTCATCACAATGCTCCATGACCCCAGTAATCACAATGCTCCATGCCCTTGTCGTCACAAATATCCATGACGCATGTCATCAGAATGCTCCATGGCCTTCTCATCACAATGCTCCATGCCCTTGTCATCACAATGCTCCAACACCCCTGTAATCACAATGCTCCATGCAGCTTTTCATCTCAATGCTCCATGAACCCTGTCATCACAATGCACCATGCCCATCATCATAATGCTTCATGCTATTGTCATCACAATGAAATCAAAATGCTCAATGACCTCTGTCATCACAATGCACCAAACCCTTCTGATCACAATGTTCCATAACACTTGTCATCACAATGCCCCATGACGCTGGTCATCACAATTATCCATGGTCTTCTCATCACAATGCTCCATGATCTTTGTCATCACAATGCTCAATACACTTATCATCACAATGCTCCCTGACAGTTGTCATCAGTATGCTCCTTGAAGCCTGTCATGACAAGGCTCCATGCATTTTTCATCACAATGATCCATTCCCTTTTCATCACAATGCTCCAAGACCCCTTAATCACAATGCTCCATGTCCTTGTCATCACAAAGCTCCATGACGCATGTCATCAGAATGCTCCATTGCCTTCTCATCACAATGCTCCATGCCCTTGTAATCACATTGCTTCAAAACCCCTGTAATCTCAATGCTCCATGCACCTTTTCATCAGAATGCTCCATGACCCTTTTCATCAAAATGCTCCATTACCCCAGACATCACAATGTTCCACGGCCTTGTCATCTCAAGGCTCCATGACCCTTGTCATCACAATGCTCCAAGACCTCTGTAATCACATTTCTCCATGCCACTTTTCATCTCAATGCTCCATGAGCACTGTCATCACAATGCACCATGCCCATCATGATAATGATTCATGCTATTGTCATCACAATGAAATCAAAATGCTTCATGTCCTCTGTCATCACAATTTTCCAAACCCTTCTGATCACAATGTTCCATAACACTTGTCATCACATGCCCCATGACGCTCGTCATCACAATTACGCAAGGCCTTGTCATCACAATGCTCCATGAACTTTGTCACCACAATGCTCAATACACTTGGCATCACAATGCTCGCTGACACTTGTCATCAGTATGCTACTTGAACACTGCCATGACAAGGCTACATGCCTTTTTCATCACAATGATCCATTCCCTTTTCATCACAATGCTCCAAGACCCCTGTTATCACAATGCTCCGTGACTCCAGTCATCACAATGCTTCATGACACTTGTCATCACAAAGCTCCATGATGCATGTCATCAGAATGCTCCACGGACTTCCCATCACAATGCTCCAAGCCCTTGTCATCACAATGCTCCAGCACCCCTGTAATCACAATGCTCCATGCCCCTTTTCATCTCAATGCTCCATGAACCCTGTCATCACAATGCACCGTGCCCATAACCATAATATTTCATGCTATTGTCATCACAGTGAAATCAAAATGCTCCATGACCTCTGTCATCACAATGCACCAAAGCCTTCTGATCACAATGTTCCATAACACTTGTCATCACAATGCCCCATGACGCTGGTCATCACAATTATCCATGGTCTTCTCATCACAATGCTCCATGATCTTTGTCATCACAATGCTCAATACACTTATCATCACAATGCACACCAACAGTTGTCATCAGTATGCTCCTTGAAGCCTGTTAAGACAAGGCTCCATGTATTTTTCATCACAATGATCCATTCACTTTTCATCACAATGCTCCAAGACCCCTGTAATCACAATGCTCCATGTCCTTGTCATCACAAAGCTCCATGACGCATGTCATCAGAATGCTCCATTGCCTTCTCATCACAATGTTCCATGCCCCTGTAATCACATGGCTTCAAAACCCCTGTAATCTCAATGCTCCATGCACTTTTTCATCAGAATGATCCATGCCCTTGTCATCACAATGCTCCATGCCCCTTTTCATCAAAATGCTCCATGACTTTGTCATCACAAAGCTCCATGACACTTGGCATCACAATGCTCCATTTCATTTCATCACAATATTACATGAAACCTCTCATCACATTGCTCCATGCCCTTGTCACCACAATGCTCCATGACGCTTGTCATCACAATACTCCATGCCCTTGTCATTACAATCCTCCATGACACATGTATCACAGTGTTCCGTGCCCTAGTCATCACAATGTTCCATGCCGAATGTCATCACAATAATCCATGAAATTTTCAGACCAATGTTCCATGCCCTTGTCATCACAATGCTCCATTACCCCTGTCATAACAATGCTCCATTACCACTGCCATCAAAATGTTCCACCACCTTGGCATCCAAGGCTCCATGACCCTTGTCATCACAAAGATCCATGACACATGTCTTCAGAATGCTCCAAGGACTTCTCATCACAATGCCCCATGCCCTTGTCATCACAATGCTCCAAGACCCCTTAATCACAATGCTCCATGCCCCTATTCATAAGAATGCTCCATGAGACTTGTCATCACAAGGCTCCATGGTCTTCTCATCACACTGCTCCAGGAAATTGTCATCACAATGCTCCTTGACCACTGTCATCACAATACTCCATGGACATTTTCAGGCCAATGCTACATGACCTTCTCATCAGAATGCTCCATGACACTTGTCATCACAATGCTCCATGACCCCTCTCATCAGAATGCTCCATGGCACCTGTCATCACAATGCTCCATGCTCCTTGTCATTACAGTGATCCATGACGATCTTCATCATAATTATCCATGGTCTTTTTATCACTATGATCCACGGTCTTGCTATCACAATTCTCCATGCCCTGTTCATCACAATGCTCCATGTCCCATGTCATTACAATTCTCCACGTCCTTGTCATCACAATGCTTCGTTACACTTCTCATCACAATGTTACATTATCTTGTCATCACAATTCTCCATGCACTTTTCTTCGCAATGCTCTATGACCCCTGTCATATCAAGCTCCATGTGCTTGTCATCACAATGCTTCAAGACGTTGTCATCAAAATTCTCAATGGCCCTTGTCATCACAATGCTCCATGCCCTTGTCATCAAATGCTCCATGACCCTTGTCATCACAATGTTCCAAGCCCTTGTCATCAAAATGCTCCATTACCTTTGTCATCACAATCCTCCATGACACTTGGTATCACAATGCTCCATGCCATTGTCATCACAATGGACAATGACATATGTCCTCACAATGCTCTCTGACACCTGTCTTCACAATACTCCATGACCTTGTCATCACAATGTTCCATTCCCTTGACGTCACAATGCGCCATGCCCACTCTCATCACAATAATCCATAAATCTTGTCAGAGCAATGCTCCATGACCCCTGTCATCTCAATGCTCTGTGACTCCAGTCATCACAATGCTTCATGACCTTTGTCATCACAGTGGTCCATGACCTCTTCACACAAGGCTCTGTGATCTTTTTCACCACAATGCTCCATGAATATTTCATCACAATGCTATGTTTCCCTTGTCATCAAAATGCTCAATGCCTTTGTCACCACAATGCTCCATGCGCTTGTCATCACAATGCTCCATGCCCACTGTCATCACAATAATACATGAAACTTCTCAGACCAATGTTCCATGCCCCTGTCATCACATTGCTCCATGATCTTGTCATCAAAATGCTCCATGACCTCTTTCATCACAATGCTCCGTGACTCCAGTCATCACAATGCTTCATGACATATCTCATCACAATGGTCCATGCCCTCGTCACACAAGGCTCTGTGATCTTTTTCACCACAATGCTCCATGAATATTTCATCACAGTGCTCTGTGTCCCTTGTCATCAAAATGCTCCATGCATTTGTCAGCACAATGCTCCATGACACTTGACATCAAAATGTTCCATGGGCTTGTCAGCACAATGCTCCATGACCCATGTCATCAAAATGTTCCATAACCCTTGTCTCAAAATGCTCCATGACCCATTTAATCACAAAGCTTCATGTCCCCTGACATCACAATGTTCCATAACCCCTCTCATCAAAATATTCCATGACACTTTTCATCCAATTGCTCCATGACCCTGTCATCACAATGCTCCCTGCACTTCTCATCACAATGAACCACTAAATTGTCATCAAAATGCTCCATGACCTTTGTCATCACAAAGCTCCAGGACAATTGGCATCACAATGCTCCATGCCATTGTCATCACAGTGCTCAATGAACTCTCTCATCACATTGCTCCATGCGCTTGTCATCACAGTGCTCCATTACACCTGTCATAACAATGCTCCATGCCCCCTGCCATCAAAATGTTCCTCGGCCTTGTCATCACAAGGCTTCATGACCCTTGTCATCACAATGCACCAAGACCTCTGTAATCACAATTCTCCATGCCCCTTTTCATTTCAATGCTCCATGAACCCTTTCATCACAATGCACCAGGCCCATCATCATAATGATTCATGCTATTGTCATAACAATGAAATTAAAATGCTCCATGATCTCTGTCATCACAATGCTCCAAACCCTTCTGATCACAACGTTACATAACACTTGTCATACCAATACCCCATGACGCTCGTCCTCCCAATTATGCAAGGTCTTCTCATCACAATGCTCCATGACCTTTGTCACCACAATGCTCAATACACTTGTCATCACAATGCTCCCTGACAGTTGTCATCAGTATGCTCCTTGAACACTCATGACAAGGATCCATGCCTATTTCATCACAATGATCCATTCCTTTTTAATGACAATACACCAATACCACTGTTATCACAATGCTCTGTGACTTCAGTCATCACACTGCTTCATGACATTTGTCATCACAGTGGTCCATGACCTCGTCACACAAAGCTCTGTGACCTTTGTCACCACAATGCTCCATGAAATTTTTATCACAATGCTCTTTGACCCTTGTCATCACAAAGCTCCATGCCTTTTTCAGCACAATGCTCCATGACCCTTGTCATCACAATGCTCGATGCGCGTGTCAGCACAATGCTCCATAAACCATGTCATCACAATGCACCATGCACTTGTCATCACAATGCACCACATCCTTGTCATCAAAATGCTCCATAAATCTTGTCATCAAAATGCTCCATGCACTTCTCCTCAAAATGCCTTCTCACCACTTATATCACAATGTTCCATCACTAGTCATCACAATACTTGCTCTCCCCTGTCATCACTATGTTCCATGACCACTGTCATCACAGTGCTACATGGATTTATCATCACAATGCTCCATGACCCCTGACATCACAATATTCTATAACACCTGTCATCAAAATATTCCATGACCCTTTTATTCAAATTGCTCCATGACCCTGTCATCACAATGCTCCCTGCCCTTCTCATCACATTGTACCACGCCTTTGTCATCAAAATGCCCCATGACATTTGTCATCACAAAGCTTCATGACCCTTGGCATCACAATGCTCCATGCCCTTGTCATCACAATGCTCCATTACACATGTCATAACAATGCTCAATGACACCTGCCATCACAATGTTCCACGGCCTTGTCATCCGAAGGCTCCATGACCCTTGTCATAACAATGCTCCAAGACCTCTGTAATCACAATTCTCCATGCCACTTTTCATCTCAATGCTCCATGAACACTGTCATCACAATTCACCGTGCCCATCACCATAATATTTCATGCTATTGTCATCACAATGAAATCAAAATGCTCAATGACCTCTGTCATCACAATGCACCAAACCCTTCTGATCACAGTGTTCCATAACACTTGTCATCACAATGCCCCATGACGCTGGTCATCACAATTATCCATGGTCTTCTCATCACAATGCTCCATGATCTTTGTCATCACAATGCTCAATACACTTATCATCACAATGCTCCCTGACAGTTGTCATCAGTATGCTCCTTGAACCCTGTCATGACAAGGCTCCATGCATTTTTCATCACAATGATCCATTCACTTTTCATCACAATGCTCCAAGACCCCTGTAATCACAATGCTCGATTTCCTTTTCATCACAAAGCTCCATGACGAATGTCATCAGAATGCTCCATTGCCTTCTCATCACAATGCTCCATGCCCTTGTCATCACATTGCTTCAAAACCCCTGTAATCTCAATGATCCATGCACCTTTTCATCAGAATGCTCCATGCCCTTGTCATCACAATGCTCCATGACCCTTGTCATCGCAATGTTCCAAGCACTTGTCATCAAAATGCTCCATTACTTTTGTTATCACAATTCTCCATGACACATGGTATCACAATGCTCTATGTCATTGTCCTCACAATACTCCATGACCCCTGTCATCACAATGCTCCGTGTCTCCAGTCATCACAATGCTTCATGACCTTTGTCCTCACAATGGTCCATGCCCTCCTCACACAAGGCACTGTGACCTTTGTCACCACAATGCTCCATGCCCTTGTCATCTCCATGCTCCATGCCCACTGTCATCACAATAATCCATGAAACTTGTCAGACCAATGTTCCACGCCACTGTCATCATATTGCTTCATGCCCTTGTGATCACAATGCTCCATGACCACTGTCATAACAGTGCTCCGTGACTGCAGTCCTCACAATGATTCATGAACTTTCTCATCACAGTGGTCCATGCCCTCGTCACACAAGGCTCTGTGATCTTTGTCACCACAATGCTCCATGAATTTTTCATCACAATGCTCTGTGTCCCTTGTCATCACAATGCTCCATTCCTTTGTCAGCACAATGCTCCATGACACTTGTCATTAAAATGCTCCATGCGCTTTCAGCACAATGCTCCATGACATATGTCATCACAATGTGCCATGCCCTTTTCATCACAATGCTCCATGACCCCTGACATCACAATGTTCCATAACCCCTGTCACAAAATGCTCCATGACCCATTTCATCACAATGCTTCATGACCCCTGACATCACAATGTTCCATAACCCCTGTCCTCAAAATATTCCATGACACTTTTATTCAAATTGCTCCATGACCCTGTCATCACAATGCTCCCTGCCCTTTTAATCACAATTCAGCACGCCCTTGTCATCAAAATGCCACATGACATTTGTCATCACAAAGCTCCATGACACTTGGCATCACAATGCTCCATGCCATTGTCATCACAATGCTCAATGAAATCTCTCATCACATTGCTCCATGCCCTTGTCATCACAATGCACCATTACACCTGTCATAACAATGCTCCATGACCCCTGCCATCACAATGTTCCACGGCCTTGTCATCACAAGGCTCCATGACCCTTGTCATCACAATGCACCAAGACCTCTGTAATCACAATTCTCCATGCCCCTTTTCATCTCAATGCTCCATGAACACTGTCATCGCAATGCACCATGCCCATCATCATAAAGATTCAGGCTATTGTAATCACAATGAAATCAAAATGCTCCATGTCCTCTGTCATACAATGCTCCAAACAGTTCTGTTAACAATGTTCCATAACACTTGTCATCACATGCCCCATGACGCTCGTCATCACAATTTTGCAAGGTCTTCTCATCGCAATGCTCCATGACCTTTGTCACCACAATGCTCAATACAATTGGCATCACAATGCTCGCTGACACTTGTTATCAGTATGGTCCATGAACACTCTCATGACAAGGCTCCATGCATTTTCATCACAATGATCCATTCCCTTTTCATCACAATGCTCCAAGACCGCTGTTGTCACAATTCTCCGTGACTCCAGTCATCACAATGCTTCATGACATTTGTCATCACAATGGTCCATGACCTCGTCACACAAAGCTCTGTGACTTTTGTCACCACAATGCTCCATGAAATTTTTATCACAATGTTCTTTGACCCTTGTCATCACAAAGCTCCATGCCTTTGTCAGCACAATGCTCCATGACCCTTGTCATCGCAATGCTCGATGCGCGTGTCAGCACAATGCTCCATAACCCATGTCATCACAATGCTCCATGAACTTCTCCTCAAAATGCCTTCCCACCACTGATATCACAATGTTCCATCACTAGTCATCACAATACTCCCTCACCCCTGTCATCACAATATTCCATGACCCCTGTAATCACAATTCTCCATGCCCTTGTCATGACAAAGCTCCATGACGCATGTCATCAGAATGCTCCATGGCCTTCTCATCACAATGCTCCATGCCCTTGTCATCACAATGCTCCAACACCCCTGTAATCACAATGCTCCATGCCCCTTTTCATCTCAATGCTCCATGAACCCTGTCATCACAATGCACCTTGCCAATCACCATAATATTGCATGCTATTGTCATCACAATGAAATCAAAATGCTCAATGACCTCTGTCATCACAATGCACCAAACCCTTCTGATCACAATGTTCCATAACACTTCTCATCACAGTGCCCCATGACGCTGGTCATCACAATTATGCATGGTCTTCTCATCACAATGCTCCATGATCTTTGTCATCACAATGCTCAATACACTTATCATCACAATGCTCCCTGACACTGGTCATCAGTATGCTCCTTGAACCCAGTCATGACAAGGCTCCATGAATTTTACATCACAATGATCCATTCCCCTTTCATCACATTGCTCCAAGACCCCTGTAATCACAGTGCTCCATGTCCTTGTAATCACAAAGCTCCATGACACATGTCATCAGAATGCTCTCTTGCCTTCTCATCACAATGCTCCATGCCGTTGTAATCACATTGCTTCAAAACCCCTGTAATCTCAATGCTCCATGCACCTTTTCATCAGAATGCTCCATGCCCTTGTCATCACAGTGCTCCATGACCCTTGTCATCGCAATGTTCCAAGCCCTTGTGATGAAAATGCTCCATTACCTTTGTCATCTCAATACTCCATGACACTTGGTATCACAATGTTCCATGCCATTGTCATCACAATGGACAATGACATATGTCATCACAATGCTCCCTGACACCTGTCTTCACAATATTCCATGACCTTGTCATCACAATGCGCCATGCCCACTGTCATCACAATAATCCATGAAACATGTCAGACCAATGTTCCATGCCCTTGTCATCACAATGCTCCATGAAGCCTCTCATCACATTGCTCCACACCATTGTCATTACAGTCCTCCATGATCCATGTATCACAGTGTTCCGTGCCCTTGTCATCACAATGCTCTATGCCCACTCTCATCACAATAATCCATGAAACTTTTCAGACCAATGTTCGATGCCCTTGTCATCACAATGCTCCATTGCCCTTGTCATAACCATGCTCCATGAACCATGACATCACAATATTCTACGGCTTGTCATCACAAGGATCCAATACACCTGTAATCACAATGCTCCATGCCCCTTTTCATCAGAATGCTCCATGAGAATTGTCACCACAAGGCTCCATGGTCCTCTCATCACAATGCTCCAGTACCTTGTTATCACACTGGTCCATGCCCACTTCATCAAAAGGCTCTGTGAAATTTGTCACCACAATGCTCCATGAAATTTTCATCACGATGCTCTTTTACCCATGTCTTCACCATGCTCCATGCCTTTGTCAGCACAATGCTCCATGACGCTTGTCAACACAATGCTCGATACACTTTTCATCACAATGCTCCATGCCCTTGTCATTACAATCCTCCATGACACATGTATCAAGTGTTCTGTGCCCTAGTCATCACAATGCTCCATGCCGAATCTCATCACAATAATCCATGAAATTTTCAGACCAATGTTCCATGCCCTTGTCATCACAATGCTCCATTACCCCTGTCATAACAATGCTCCATGACCCCTGCCATCAAAATGTTCCACGGCCTTGTCATCCAAAGCCCCATGACCCTTTTCATCACAGTGCTCCAAGAACTCTGTAATCACAATGCTCCATGCCCTTGTCATCACCATGAATCATGACGCACGTCATCAGAATGCTCCAAGGCATTCTCATGAAAATGCTCCATGCCCTTGTCATCACAATGCTACAGGAACCCTGTAATCACAATGCTCCATGCCCCTTGTCATTACAGAGCTCCATGACGCTCGTCAGCACAATTATCCATGATCTTCTCATCACAATGCTCCACGGTCTTGCCATCACAATGCTCCATGCCCTGGTCATCACAATGCTCCATGTCCCATGTCTTCAAAATTCTCCACGTCCTTGTCATCACAATGCTCCATGACACTTCTTATCACAATGTTACATGATCTTGTCATCACAATTCTCCATGCACTTGTCATCACAATGCTCTATGACCCCTGTCATAGCAAGCTCCATGTGCTTGTCATCACAATGCTTCACGACGTTGTCAACAAAATTTTCAATGGCCCTTGTCATCACAATGGTCCATGCACTTGTCATCACAATGCTCCATGACACTTGTCATCAAAATGCTCCATGCGCTTGTCAGCACAATGCTCCATGACACATGTCATCACAATGTGCCATGCTCTTTTCATCACAATGCTCCACATCCTTTTCATCGCTATGCTCCATAAAACTTGTCATCACAATGCTCCATGCACTTCTCATCAAAATGCTCTCTCACCACTTATATCACAATGTTCCATCACTAATCATCACAATACTCGCTCACCCCTGTCATGACAATGTTCCATGACCACTGTCATCACAATGCTACATGCAATTGTCATCACAATGCTCCATGAACCCTGTCATCACAATGATCCGTGACTCCAGCCATCAAAATGCTTCATTAACTTTATCATCACCATGGTCCATGCCCTCGTCACACAAGGCTCTGTGACTTTTGTCACCACAATGCTCCTTGTCCTGGTCATCACAAAGCTCCATGACACATGTCATCAGAATGCTCCATTGCCTTCTCCTCACAATGCTCCTGACCTTGTCATCACAATGCTTCAAAACCCCTCTAATCACAATACTCCATGCACCTTTTCATCTGAATGCTCAATGACCCTTTTCATCAAAATGCTCCATGAACTCTGACATCACAATGTTCCATAACTCCTGTAATCAAAATGTTCCATGACACTTTTCATCAATTTGCTCCATGACCCTGTCACCACAATGTTCCACGGCCTTGTCATCCAAGGCTCCATGACCCTTGTCATCACAGTGCTCCAAGACCCCTGTAATCACTATGCTCCATGCCCTGGTCATCACAAAGATTCATGACGCATGTCATCAGAATGCTCCGTGGCCTTCTCTTCAAAATGTTCCATGCCCTTGTCATCACAATGCTCCAAGACCCCTGTAATCACAATGCTCCATGCCCCTTGTCATCACAGTGTTCCATGACGCTCGTCATCACAATTATCCATGATCTTCTCATCACAATGCTCCACGGTCTTGCCATCACAATGATCCATGCCCTGGTCATCACAATGATCCATGTCCCGTGTCATCACAATTCTCCACGTCCTTGTCATCACAGTGCTCCATGACACTTCTCATCACAATGTTACATGATCTTGTCATCACAATTCTCCATGCACTTTTCATCACAATGCTCTATGACCACTGTCATAGCAAGCTCCATGCGCTTGTCATCACAATGCTTCACGACGTTGTCATCAAAATTCTCAATTGCACTTGTCCTTACAATGCTCCATGACCCTTGTCATCACAATGTCCCAAGCCCTTGTCATCAAAATGCTCCATTACCCTTGTCATCACAATCCTCCATGACACTTGGTATCACAATGCTCCATGCCATTGTCATCACAATGGACAATGACATATGTCATCACAATGCTCCCTGACACCTGTCTTCACAATACTCCATGACCTTGTCATCACAATGTTCCATGCCCTTGTCATCACAATGTGCCATGCCCACTGTCATCACAATAATCCATGAAACATGTCAGACCAATGTTCCATGCCCCTGTCATCACAATGCGCCGTGAGTCCAGTCATCACATTTCTTCATGACATTTGTCATCACAATGATCCATGCCCTTGTCATCACAAAGCTCCATGCCCACTGTCATCACAGTAATCCATGAAACTTCTCAGACCAATGATCCATGCCCTCTTCAAACAAGGCTCGGTGATCTTTGTCACCACAATGCTCCATGAACTTTTCATCAAAATGCTCTGTGTCCCTTGTCATCACAATGCTCCATGCCTTTGTCAGCACAATGCTCCATGACACTTGTCATCAAAATGCTCCATGCTCTTCTCAGCAAAATGCTCCATAACCCATGTCATTACAATGTGCTATGCGCTTGTCAACACAACACTCCACATCTTTTTCTACGCTATGCTCCATAAAACTTGTCATCACAATGCTCCATGCACTGCTCATCAAAATGCTCTCTCACCACATAAATCACAATGTTCAATCACTAGTCATCACAATACTCCCTCACCCATGTCATCACAATGTTCCATGACCCCTGTCATCACAGTGCTACATGCCTTTATCATCACAATGCTCCATGACCACTGACATCACAATGTTCCATAACCCCTGTCACAAAATGCTCCATGAGCAATTTCATCACAATGCTTCATGACCCCTGACATCACAATGTTCCATAACCCCTGTCATCAAAATGTTCCATGAACCTTTTCATCAGATTGCTCCATGACGCTGTCATCACAATGCTCCCAGCCCTTCTCATCACAATGCACCATGCCCTTGTCATCAAAATGCCCCATGGCTTTGTCATCACAAGCCCCATTATCCCTGTCATAACAATAATCCATGACCCCTGCCATCACAAGGTTCCACGGCCTTGTCATCACAAGCCTCCATGACCCTCGTCATCACAATGCTACAAGACCCCTGTAATCACAATGCTGCATGCCCTTGTCATCACAATGCTCCAACAGCCCTGAAATCACAATGCTCCATGCCCCTTTTTATCTGAATGCTCCATGAACCCTGTCATCAAAATTCACCGTGTCCTTCACATTAATATTTCATGCTATTGTCATCACAATGAAATCAAACTGCTCAATGACCTCTGTCATCACAATGCACCAAACCCTTCTGATCACAATGTTCCATAACACTTGTCATCACAATGCCCCATCAGGCTGGTCATCACAATTATCCATGGACTTCTCATCACAATGCTCCATGATCTTTGTCATCACAATGCTCAATACACTTATCATCACAATGCTCGCTGACACTTCTCATCACTATGCTCCTTGAACCCTGTCATGACAAGGCTCCATGCATTTTTCATCACAATGATCCATTCCCTTTTCATCACAATCCTCCAAGACACCTCTAATCAAAATGCTCCATGTCCCTCTCATCACAAAGCTCCATGACGCATGTCATCAGAATGTTCCATAGCCTTCTCATCACAATGCTCCATGCCCTGGTCTTCACAATGCTACAAAACCCCTGTAATCACAATGCTCCATGAACCTTTTTATCAGTATGCTCCATGACACTTGCCATCACAAGGCGCCATGTCCCTCTCATCACAATGTTCCAGGACCTTCTCATCGCATTGCTCCATTCCCTTCTCATCACAATGCTCCATGACCCACGTCATCACAGTACTCCCTGAATATTTTCAGCCCAATGCTCCATGACCTTCTCATCAAAAAGATCCATGACCCATGTCATCACAATGCTACATGACCACAGTCATCAAAATGATCCATGCCACTTGTCATCAGAATGTTCCCTGTGTTTGTCATCCCAATGCTCAATGACCCCTGTAATCACAATGCTCCTTGACGCTTGTCGTCTCAGAGCTCCATGCCACTTGTCATCACAATTCTCCATGCCTTTGTCAGCAAAATGCTACATGACTTTGTCATCAAAATGCTCCATGCACTTGTCATCACAATTCTCCATTACCAGTGTCATCACAATCCTCCGTGAACCTTGGGATCACATTGTTTCATGCCCTTGTCATCACAATGTTCCATGAGACTTGAAATCAAAATGATCCATGACCTGTGTCATCACAGTGCTCCAAACACTTGTGATAACAATGTTCCATAACAATTGTCATCACAACGCTCCATGATGCCTGTCATCACGATACTCCATGCCCTTGTCATCACAATGCTCCAACAGCCCTGTAATCACAATGCACTTTCCCCTTTTCATCTCAATGCTCCATGAACCCTGTCATCACAATGCACCGTGCCCATCACCATAATATTTCATGCTATTGTCATCACACTGAAATAAAAATGCTCAATGACCTCTGTCATCACAATGCACCAAACCCTTCCGATCACAATGTTCCATAACACTTGTCATCACAATTCCCCATGACGCTGGTCATCACAGTTATCCATGGACTTCTCATCAGAATGCTCCATGATCTTTGTCATCACAATGCTCAATACACTTGTCATCACAATGCTCCCTGACACTTTTCGTCAGAATGCTCCTTCATCCCTTTCATGAAAAGGCTCCATGACTTTTTCATCACAATGCTCCATGCCCTTTTCCTCACAATGCTCCATGCCATTGTCATCACAATACTCCACAAGCTTGTCATCAGAATGCTCCTTGACACCTGTCATCACAATGCTCCATGCCCCTTGTCATTACATTGCTCCATGACGCTCATCATCAAAATTATCCATGGTCTTCTCATCACAGTGTTCCACGGTCTTGCCATCACAATGCTCCATGACACTTCTCATCCCAGTGTTACATGTTCTTGTCATCACAAATCTCCATGCACTTGTCATCGAAATGCTCCATGACCACTGTCATAGTAAGCTCCATGTGCTTTTCCTCAGAATGCTTCACGAACTTGTCATCAAAATTCTCAATGGTCCTTGTCATCACAATCCTCCATGCCCTTGTCGTCAAAATGCTCCATGACCCTTGTCATCACAATGTTCCAAACCCCTGTCATCACAATGCTTCATTAAATTTGTCATCACATTACTCCATGACACTTGGCATCACAATGCTCCGTGCCATTGTCATCACAATGGACCATGACATATGTCATCACAATGCTCCCAGACCGTTCTCTTCACAGTACTCCATGACCTTCTCATCACAATGCTCCATGCTCTTCTCATCAGAATGCGCCTTGCCCACTGTCATCACAATAAACCATGAAATTTGTCAGACCAATGCACCATGCCCCGTCATCAGAATGCTCCATACCCTTGTCATCACAGTGTTCCGTTACTCCAGTCATCACAATCCTTCATGACCTTTGTCATCACAATGGTCCTTGAACTCCTCATCACAAGGCTCTGTGACCATTGTCACAATGCTCCATGAACTTTTCATCACAATGCTCTGTGACCGTTGTCATCACAATGTTCCATGCCTTTGTCAGCAGAATGCTCCATGACCCTTGTCATCACAATGCTCCATGCGCTTCTCAGCACAATGCTCCATGACCCATGTCATCAAAATGCGCCATGCACTTGTCATCACAATGCTCCACAGACTTGTCATCACAATGCTCCATAAACCTTGTCATCACAATGCTCCATAAACATTGTCATCACAATGCTCCATGCACTTCTCATCAAAATGCTTTCTCACAACTGATATCACAATGTTCCATCACTAATCATCACAATACTCCCTCACCACTGTCATCAAAATTTTCCCTGACCTCTCTCATCACAATGCTACATACCTTATCATCACAATGCTCCATGACATCTGACATCAAAATGTTCCATATCCTCTCTCATCAGAATGCTCCATCACACTTTTCATCACAAGGCTCCAAGACCCCTGACATCACAATGTTCCATAACCACTGTCATCAAAATGTTCCATGACACTTTTCATCAAATTGCTCCATGACCCTGTCATCACAATGCACCATGTCCATCATCATAATGCTTCATGCTATTGTCATCACAGTGAAATCAATATGCTCCATGACCTCTGTCATCAAAATGCTCCAAACCCTTGTGATCACAATGTTCCATAATCATTGTCATCACAATGCACCATGACGCTCATCATCACAATTATCCATGGTCTTCTCATCACAGTGCTCCATGACCTTTGTCATCACAATGCTCAATACACTTGTCATCACAATGCTCCCTGACACTTGTCATCAGTATGCTCATTGAACCCTGTTTTGACAAGGTTCCATGCCTTTTTCGTCACAATGATCCATACCATTTCCATCACAATGCTCCAAGACACCTGTAATCACAATGCTCCATGACCTTTAATCACAGTGATCCATGATGCATGTCTTCAGAATGCTCCATGGCCTTCTCATCACAATGCTCCATGTCCTTGTCATCACAGTGCTCCAAGACCCCAGTCATCTCAATGCTGTGTGACTCTTGTCATCACAAGGCTTCATGACACTTGTCATCACAATGGTCCATGTCCTCGTCACACAAGGCTCGGTAACCTTTCGCACCACAATGCTCCATGAACTTTTCATCACAATGCTCTGTGATCCTTGTCATCACCATGCTCCATGACTTTGTCAGCACAATTCTCCATGAGCCTTGTCATCACAATGCTCCATGCGCTTGTGAGCACAATGCTCCGTAACACATGTCATCACAATGCGCCATGCGCTTGTCATCACAATGCTCCACATTCTTGTCATTACAGTGCTCCAAAAACCTTGTCATCACAATGCTCCATGCACTTCTCATCAAAATGCTCTCTCCTCCAGTGATCACAATGTTCCATGATCCCTGTCATGACAATGCTACATGACATTATCATCACAATGCTCCATGAACCCTGACATCACAATGTTCCATAACCCCTGTCATCAAAATCCTCCATGACCCTTTTCATCACAATGCTCCATGACCCCTGACATAACAGTGTTCCATAACCACTGTCATCAAAATATTCTATGATACTTTTCATCAAATTGCTCCATGACCCTGTCGTCAAAATGCTCCCTGCCCTTCTCATCACAATGCACCACGAACTTGTCATCAAAATGCTCCATGAACTTTGTCATCACAAAGCTCCATGACCCTTGGCATCACAATGCTCCATGCCATTTTCATCACAATGCTCCATGACCCCTGTAATCACAATGCTCCATGTACCTTTTCATTAGAATGCTCCATGAGAGTTGTCATCACAAGGCTCCACGGTTTTCTCATCACAATGCCCCAGGACCTTGTCATCACAATACTCCATTCCCTTGTCATCACAATGCCCCATTACCCCTGTCATCACAATACTCCATGAATATTTTCAGCCCAATGCTCCATGACCTTCTTATCACAATGCTCCTTGACCCTGTCATCACAATGCTCCATGACCACTGTCATCACAGCGCTCCATGACCCCTGACAACACAATGATCTGGGAATCTTGTCATCAAAATGCTCCATGACCCTTGTCATCACAATGTTCCATGCCCTTGTCATCACATTGCTCCATGAAGCCTCTCATCACATTGCTCCATACCCTTGTCATTACAATCCAACATGACCCATGTATCACAGTGTTCCGTGCCCTTGTCATCACAATGCTCCTTGCCCACTCTCATCACAATAATCCATGAAACTTTTCAGACCAATGCTCGATGCCCTTGTCATCACAATGCTCGATTGCCCATGTCATAACCATGCTCCATGACCCCTGCCATCACAGTGTTCTACGGCCTTGTCATCACAAGGATCCAATACCACTGTAATCACAATGCTCCATGCCCCTTTTCATCAGAATGCTCCATGAGAATTGTAATCACAAGGCTCCATGGTCCTCTCATCACAATGCTCCAGGACCTTGTCATCACAATGGTCCATGCCCACGTCATCAAAAGGCTCTGTGAAATTTGTCACCACAATGCTCCATGAAATTTTCATCACAATGTTCTTTTACCCATGTCATCACTATTCTCCATGCCTTTGTCAGCACAATTCTCCATGACAATTTTCATCACAATGCTCCATGCGCTTCTCCGCACAATGCCCCATGACCTGTGTCATCACAATGCGCCATGTGCTTGTCATCACAATGCTCCACAACCTTGTCATCACAGTGCTCCATAAACCTTGTCATCACAATGCTCCATGCACTTCACATCAAAATGCTCTCCCACCACTGATATCATAATGTTCCATCACAAGTCATCACAATACTCCCTCACCCCTGTCATCACAATGTTCCAGGACCCCTGTCATCAAAATGCTCCATGACCCTTTTCATCATAATCCTCCATGACCCCTGACATCACAATGCTCCATGCCATTGTCTTCATAATGCTCCATGAACACTCTCATCACATTGTTCCATGCCCTTGTCATCACAGGCTCTGTGATGTTTTCATCACAATGCTCGATCCTCTTCTTAACACAATGCTCCATGCCCTTGTCATTAAAATCCACCATGACCCATATATCACAGTGTTCCGTGCCCTTGTCATCACAATGCTCCATGCCCACTCTCATCACAATAATCCATGAAGCTTTTCAGACCAATGCTCCATGCCCTTGTCATCAAAATACTCCATTAACCCTGTTATAACAATGCTCCATGACACCTGCCCTTACAATATTCCACGGCCTTGTCATCACAAGGCTCCATAACCCTTGTCATTACAATGCTCCATGTCCTTGTCATCAAAAAGCTCCATGACGCATGTCATCAGAATGTTCCATGGCCTTCTCATTCACGATGCTCCATGCCCTTGTCATCACAATTCTCCTAGACCTCTGTAATCACAATGCTCAATGCCCCTTTTCATCTCAAATCTCCATGAACCGTGTCATCACAATGCACCATACCCATCATCATAATGCTTCATGCTATTGTCATCAAAATGAAATCAAAATGCTCCATGACCTCTGTCATCACAATGCTCCAAACATTTGTGATCACAATGTTCCATAACACTTGTCATAACAACGCCCCATGATGCTCATCATCACAATTATCCATGGCCTTCTATTCTCAATACTCCATGAACTTTGTCATCACAATGCTCAATGCATTTGTCATCACAATGCTCGCTGACACTTGTCATCAGTGTGCTCCTTGAACACTGTCATGACAAGGCTCCATGAATTTTGCATCACAATGATCAATGTCATTTTCATCACAATGCCCTGTGACCCTTGTCATCACAATGCACCATGCCTTTGTCAGCACAATGATCCATGACACTTGTCATGACAATGTTCCATGTGTTTTTCAGCACAATGCTCCATGAAACATGTCATCACAATGCACCATGCGCTTGTCATCACAATGCTCCATATCCTTGTCATCACAATGCTCCATAAAACTTGTCATCACAATGCTCCATGCACTTCTCATCAAAATGCTCTCTCACCACTGATATCACAATGTTCCATCACTAGTCTTCACAATACTCCCTCACCCCTGTCATCACAATGTTCCATGACCTCTATCATCACTATGCTACATGCACTTATCATCAAAATGCTCCATGACCAATGACATCACAATGCTCCATAATCCCTGTCATCAAATTGCTCCATTACCATTTTCATCACAATGCTCCATGACCCCCGACATCACAATTTTCCATAACCACTCTCATCAAAATATTCCATGAATTTTTCACCAAATTGCTCCATGACCCTGTTAGCACAATGTTCCCTGCTCTTCTCATCAAAACGCACCACGGCCTTGTCATCAAAATGCTCCATGACCTTTGTCATCACAAAACTCCATGACACTTGGCATCACAATGCTCCATGCCATTGTCATCACAATGCTCCATGAAGCCTCTCATCACATTGCTCCATGCCCTTGTCATCACAAACCTCCATGTCGCTTGTCATCACAATGCTCCATGCCCTTTTCATCACAATGCTCCATTACCCCTGTCATAACAATGCTCCATGACACGTGCCTTCAAAAGTTTCCACGGCCTTGTCATCACAAGACTCCATGACACTTGTCATCACAATGCTCCAAACACTGTAATCACAATTCTGCATACACTTGTCATCACAAAGCTCCATGACGCATGTCATCAGAGTGCTCCATGGCCTTCTCATTCAAGATGCTCCATGCCCTTGTCATCAAGATGGTCCAAAACACCTGTAATCACAATGCTCCATGCTCCTTTTCATCTCAATGCTCCATGAACCGTGTCATCACAATGCACCATGCACATCATCATAATGCTTCATGCTATTGTCATCAAAATGAAATCAATATGCTCCATGACCTCTGTCATCACAATGCTCCAAACACTTGTGATCACAATGTTGCATAACACTTGTCATCACAACGCCCAATGACGCTCATCATCACAGTTATCCATGGGCTTCTATTCACAGGACTCCATTACCTTTGTCATCACAATGCTCAATACACTTGTCATCACAATGCTCCCTGAAACTTGTCGTCAGTATGCTCCTTGAACCCTGTCATGACAAAGCTCCATGCATTTTTCAACACAATGACCCATGCCCTTTTCCTCACAATGCTCCAAGACCCCTGGAATCACAATGCTCCAGCCATTGTCATCACAAAGCTTCAGGACTCATGTCTTCAGAATGCTCCATGCCCTTCTCATCACCATGCTCCATGCCCTTTTAATCACAATGCTCCATTCCCATGTCATCAAAATGCCCCATGACCCCTGTCATCACAATACTCCATGAACATTTTCAGCCCAATGCTCAATTACCATCTAATCACAATGCCCCATGAACCCAGTCATCACAATGCTCCATGACCCCTGTCATCACAATGCTCCATGACTCCAGTCATCACAAAGCTTCATGACCTTTGTCATCTCAATTGTCCATGCCATTGTCACACAAGGCTCTGTGACCTTTGTCACCACAATGCTCCCTGAACTTTTCATCACAATACTCTGTGACTCTGGTCATCAAAATGCACCATGCTTTTGTCAGCACAGTGCTCCATGACCCATGTCATCACAATGAGCCATGCGCTTGTCATCAAAAATCTCCATGAGGCTTGTCATCACAACGATCAATGCACTTCTCATCACAATGCTCCATGCCCTTGGCATTACAATCCTGCATGATCTATGTATCACAGTGTTCCGTGCCGTTGTCATCACAATGCTCCATGCCCTTGTCATCACAATGCTCCATGACCCTTGTCATCACCATGCTCCAAACCCTTGTCATGAAAATGCTCCATTACCTTTGTCATCACTATCCTCCATGACACTTGGAATCACAATGCTCCATGCCATTGTCATCACAATGGAACATGACATATGTCATCACTATTCTCCCAGTCACCTGTCTTCACAATAATCCATGACCTTGTCATCACAATGCTCCATGCCCATGTCATCACAATGAGCCATGCCCACTGTCATCACAATAATCCATGAAACTTTTCAGACCAATGTTCCATGTCCCTGTCATCACAATGCTCCATGCACTTGTCATCACAATGCTCCATGACCCCTGTCATCACAATGCTCCGTGACTCCAGTCATCACAATGCTTTATGACATTTGTCATCACAATGATCCATGCCCTCGTCACAAAAGGCTCTGTGACCTTTGTCACCACAATGCTCCATGCTCTTGTCATCACAATGTGCCATGCCCCTGTCATCACAATGCTCCATGCCCTTGTCATCACAATGCTCCATGACCCTTGTCATCACGATGCTCTAAGCCCTTGTCATCAAAATGCTCCATTACGTTTGTCATCACAATCCTCCATGACACTTGGCATCAAAATGCTCCATGCAATTGTCATCGCAATGGACCATGACATATTTCATCAAAATGCTCCCTGACACCTGTCTTCAGAATACTCCTTGACCTTGTCATCACAATGCTACATGCCCTTGTCATCACAATGTGTCAGGCCCACTGTCATTACCATAATCCATGAAACTTGTCAGACCAACGTTCCATGCACCTGTCATGAAAATGCTCCATGCCTTTGTCATCACAATGCTCCATGACCCCTGTCATAACAATGCTCCATGATCCCTGCCATCACAATGTTCCACGGGCTTGTTATCCAAGGCTCCATGACCCTTGTCATCACAATGCTCCAAGACCCCTCTAATCACAATGCTCCATGCCCTTGTCATCACAAAGCTCCATGACGCAAGTCATCAGAATGCTCCATGGCCTTCTCATCACAATGCTCCATGCCCTTTTCATCACAATGCTCCAAGACCCCTGTAATCACAGTGCTCTATGCCCCTTTTCATCTCAATGCTCCATGAACTCTGTCATCACAATGAACCATGCCCATCACCATAATATTTCATGCTGTTGTCATCACAATGAAATCAAAATGCTCAATGACCTCTGTCATCACAATGCTACAAACCCTTCTGATAACAATGTTCCATAACTCTTGTCATCACAATGCCCCATGACGCTGGTCATCACAACTATCAGTGGTCTTCTCATCACAATGCTCCATGATCTTTGTCATCACAATGCTCAATACACTTATCTTCACAATGCTCCTTGAAACTTCTCATCAGTATGCTACTTGAACCCTCTCATGACAAGGCTCCCTGCAATTTTCATCACAATGATCCATGTCCTTGTCATCACAAAGCTCCATGATGCATGTCATCAGAATGCTCCATGGCCTTCACATCACACTGCTCCATGCCCTTGTCATCACAATGCTACAAAACCCGTGTAATAACAATGCTCCATGCACCTTTTCATCAGAATGCTCCATGACACTTGTCATCACAAGGCTCCACGGTCCTCTCATCACAATGCTCCAGGACCTTGTCATCACAGTGCTCCATTCCCTTGTCATCACAATGCTCCATGACCCCTGTCATCACAATACTCTATGTATATTTTCAGCCCAATGCTCAATGACCATCTCATTACAATGCTCCATGACCCATGTCATCACAATGGTCCATGCCCTCGTCATCAAAACGCTCTGTGACATTTGTCACCACAATACTACATGAAATTTTCATGACAATGTTCTCTTATTCATCTCATCACTATGCTCCATGCCTTTGTCATCACAATGATCCATGTGCTTGTCCGCACAATGCCCCATGACCTGTATCATCACAATGCGACATACGCTTGTCATCACAATGCTCCACAACCTTGTCATCACAGTGCTCCATAAACCTTGTCATCACAATGCTCCATGCACTTCCCATCAAAATGCTCTCCCATCACTGATATCATAATGTTCCATCACTAGTCATCACAATACTCCCTCACCCCTGTCATCACAATGTTCCATGACCCCTGTCATCACAATGCTCAATGACACTTTTCATCACAATGCTCCCTGACCCCTGACATCACAATGTTCCATAACCCCTGTCATCAAAATGTCCCATGACACTTTTCATCAAATTGCTGCATGACCCTTTCATCACAATGCTCACTGCCCTTCTCATCACAGTGCACCACGCCCTTGTCATCAAAACCCTCCGTGACCTTTGTCATCACAAAGCTCCGTGACACTTGGCATCACAATGCTCCATGCCATTGTCATCAAAATGCTCCATGAACCCTCTCAACACATTGTTATCTGTACTTGTCATCACAGGCTCCATGATGCTTTTCATCACAATGCTCGATGCTCTTCTTAACACAAAGCTCCAAGGCTTGTCATTACAATCTTCCATGACCCATGTATCACAGTGTTCCATGCCCTTGTCATCACAGTGCTCCGTGCCCCCTCTCATCACAATAATCCATGAAAATTTTCACACCAATGCTCCATGCCCTTGTCATGAAAATGCTCCATTACCACTGTTATAACAATGCTCCATGAAAACTGCCATTACAATGTTCCACGGCCTTCTCATCACAAGGCTCCATGACCCTTGTCATCACAATGCTCCAAGACACCTGTAATCACAATGCTCAATGCCCTTGTCATCACAAAGCTCCATGACGCATGTCATCAGAATGCGCCTTCGCCTTCTCATCACAATGCTCCATGACCTGGTCATCGCAATGCTCCAAGACCCCTGTAATCACAATGCTCCATGCCCCTTTTCATCTCAATGCTCCATGAACTCTGTCATCACAAAGCACCATGCCCATCATCATAATGCTTCATGCTATTGTCATCACAATGAAATCAAAATGCTCCATGACCTCTGTCATCACAATGCTCCAAATCCTTGTGATCACAATGTTCCACAACACTTGTCATCACAACGCCCCATGACGCTCATCATCACAATTATCCATGGTCTTCTATTCACAATACTCCATGACCTTTTTCATCACAATTCTCAATAAACTTGTATTAACAATGCTCCCTGACAATGGTCGTGACTATGCTCCTTGAAACCTGTCATGACAAGGCTCCATGCATTTTTCATCACAATGATCCATGCACTTTTCTTCACAATACTCCAAGACTCCTGTAATCACAATGCTCCATGCCCTTGTCATCACAAAGCTTCATGAAGCATGTCTTCAAAATGCTCCATGGCCTTCTCATCACCATGCTACATGCCCTTTTCATCACAATGCTCAATTTCCTTGTCATCAAAATGCTCCATGACCCCTGTCATCACAATACTCCATGAATATTTACAGCCCAATGCTCCAAGACCTTCACTTCACAATGCCCCATGAACCCTGTCATCACTATGCTCCATGACCACTGTCATCACAACGATCCATGACCCCTGAAAACACAATGATCCTGGACTCTTGTCATCAAAATGCTCCATGACCATTTTCATCACAATGATCCATTCCCTTTTCATCACACTGCTCCATAACCATTGTCATCACAAGGCTCCAAGCCCTTGTCATCACAATGCTCCATTATATTTGTCATCACATTTCTCCATGACACTTGGCATCACAATGGGCTATGACATATGTCACCACAATGCTCCCTGACAACTGTCTTCACTATAATCTACGACCTTGTCATCACAATGCTCCATGCCCCTGTCATCACAATGTTCCATGCCCTTGTCATCACAATGATCCATTCCCTTGTTATCACAATGCTCCATGACCCCTGTAATCACAATGTTCAGTGACGCTTGTCATCACAGTGCTCCATGACACTTGTCATCAAAATGTTCCATCCATTTGTCAGCAAAATGCTTCATGAACTTGTCATCACAATGCTCCATTCCCATTGTCATCAAAATCCTCGATGAAACTTGGGTTCACATTGCTTGATGCCCTTGTCATCACAATGCGCCATGGTCCTTGAAATGAAAATGATCCATGACCTCTGTCATCACAATGCTCCATGCCCACTGTCATAGCAATAATCCATGAAGCTTCTCAGACCAATGCTTCATGCCGCTGTCATCACAATGCTCCATGCCCTTTTAATCACAATGCTCCATTACCCCTCACATCATAATGTTCCTTGACTCCAGTCATCACAATGCTTTATGACCTTTGTCATCACAATGGTCCATTCCCTCGTCATCACAATGCTCTGTAACACTTCTCATCACAATGCTCCATGCCTTTGTCAGCACAATGCTCCATGACCCTTGTCATCACAATGCTCCATGTGCTTCTCAGCACAATGCTCCAAGACACATGTCATCACAATGTACCATGCACTTGTCATCACAATGCTCCACAACCTTGTCATCACAATGCTCCATAAACCTTTTTATCACAATGCTCCATGCACTTCTCATCTAAATGCTCTCTCACCACTGATATCACAATGTTCCATCACTAGTCATCACAATACTCCCTCACCCCTGTCATCACAATGTTCCATGACCCCTGTCATCAAAATGCTACATGCCCTTATCATCACAGTGCTCCATGACCACTGACATCACAATGTTCCATGACCCCTGTCATCAAAATGTTCCCTGACCCTTTTCATCAAATTGCTCCATGACCTTGTCATCACAATGCTCCCTGCCCTTCTCATTACAATGCACCATGCACTTGTCATCAAAATGCTCCATGACCTTTGTCATCACAAAGCTCCATGACCCTTGGCATCACAATACTCCATGCCATTGTCATTACAATGCTCCATGAACGCTCTCATCACATTGCTCCCTGCCCTTGTCATCACAATGCTCAATGGTCTTTTCATCACAATGCTCCATGCAATTGTCATCATCATATTCCTCAAGCTTGTCGTCCGAATGCTCCATGAACCTTGTCATCACAATGCTCCATGACCCCTGTCATCACAATGCTCCATGACACCAGTTATCACAATGCTCCATGCCCCTTGTCACTACAGTGCTCCATGATGCCCGTCATCACAATTATCCATGGTCTACTCATCACAATGCTCCCCGGGCTTGCCATCACAATGCTCCATGCCCTTGTCATCACAGTGCTCCAAGACCACTTTAATCACAATGCTCCATGCCCCTTTTCATATCAATGCTCCATGAACCCTGTTATCACAATGCACCATGCCCATCATCATAATGCTTCATGCTATTGTCATCACAATGAAATCACATTGCTCCATGACCTCTGTCATCACAATGTTCCAAACCCTTGTGATCACAATGTTCCATAACACTTGTAATCACAACGCCCCATGACGCTCGTCATCACCATTATCCATGGTTTTCTCATCACAATGCTCCATGACCTTTGTCAGCACAATGCTCAATACACTTGTCATCACATTGCTCCCTGACACTTGTCGTCAGTATGCTCCTTGAACCCTGTCATGACAAGGCTCCATGCCTTTTCCATCACAATGATCCATGCCCTTTTCATCACAATGCTCCAAGACCCCTGTAATCACAATGCTCCATGCCCTTGTCATCACAAAGCTCCATGACGCATATCATCAGAACACTCCATGGTCTTCTCATCCCAATGTTCCATGCCCTTGTCATCACAATGCTCCAAGAACCCTGTAATCACAATTCTCCATGCCCCTTTTCATCAGAATACTCCATGAGACTTGGCATCACAAGGCTCCATGGTCTTCTCATTACAATGCTCCAGGACCTTGTCATCACAATGCTCCATGACCCATGTCATCACAATACTCCATGAACATTTTCAGCCCAAAGCTCCATGACCTTCTCATTTCACTTCTCCATGACCCTTGTCATCACAACCCTCCATGACCCCTGACAACACAGTGGTCCGGGACTCTTGTCATCAAAATACTCCATAACCCTTGTCATCCCAGTGATCCATGCCCTTGTCATCCCAATTCTCCATGACCCCTGTAATCACAATGCTCCGTGACACTTGTCATCACAGTGCTCCGTGACCCTTGTCATCACAATGCTCCATGCCTTTGTCAGCAAAATGCTACATGACCTTGTCATCACAGTCCTCCATGACCCTAGGGATCACATTGCAACATGCTCTTGTTATCTCTGTCTTTATTTTCTGGTTTTTACAGATTTTCGGATGTCCCTTTTGAGTGGTGGGAAGTGACAATTCTTTGTAGTGTGGATTTGCATTGCGGGCTTGCTTGATTGGCCAAAAAGGGCGTATGCATTTTCTCCTGAATATATTCAGCAGAAAATGCATACACCGTTTTTGGCCAAGTGCATCATTGTCGAAGTTGTTATGCTTTTCCTGTGCTTTAAAGGCGATTCCAATTTACCACTTGAAATATGTTTTGTGCAATTCTGCCTCATTTTCAAGTCTGCTTCGTTGCCTTCCCTCAACAGATTTTTTGAAGAGAGTTGTCCTTTATAACTCTGCAGGTTTGTGAATTGCTGTGCCCCTGAGCTCCAATTTTCAACTCGTGTTTTTGTGAGCTGACAGGAAATCCACAGTTTTGCTACAAGACCTATACTGGTTCCGGGGGTGCAGGCTGACGCTTTGGTTAATTCTTCCTTCCAGAGGGGAAATTAGAGTGACATGTGTCCGTCCAAATGCCTACAGCTACTCTCTGATTGGTTCTCCCTCTTCCCTTTCATCCACTGCACAATTTGCAAACTGTGCGAAGCAGGAGCTTATAGGGGCTGACTCTCCAAGTTGGGAGATTGATAGTAAAGCAGTTGGAATGCCAAAGTGGAGCACAAGGAGAGGAAAAAATTAGGAGCCTTTTAGAAATCTTTTGCCATCACAGGGTGTCCATTCTCTAGGTTTCCCATACATGTTATAACTGTAGTGATATTCCCTTCTACCTGGAGAGTTGTGACCCATGGAATGGGTGGCATGCATTACTGCTTTAAAGGGTCTGCATTTTCTCACCCTATCTCACCAGTCCTCTCAGCCCCAAGTGTCCAGCCTTATGTCTCATCTAGCTGTCTTTGCAGACGGGGTCATTCCAGGTTTCATCAGAACCCCTGAAGGAATTGTGTAAGAATTTCGCTGTTTTTTTTTTTGTCTTGTTTTTGAAATTCATTTTTTAATGGGGTTGAGCTGATTTTCACCGACATGTTTATGCCGGTCTAGACACACTTGATTCCCTTATGGAGACATATCAATATATAGGTTTTAAGCATCTTACTAGTCAGATATATTCCTGTGCTGGGAATTGGGGTTTTGAGTCCCATTCACTGAGGAAGGTGTAGGTTTTGTCTATTCTGTATTTGCTTCATGGAATGCTACATGTGCTAATATCACACTCTGGTCTTATGCATCACCCCACCTCTCCTTCCCCCTTAAGCAGGCATAAGAGTGTTTCCTCAATGTGAGACTCTGTTCTCTTTCCTCAGTTCATGTGTAGCCATGTTTGCAGGAACTTCATAAGTGATATCTTATGATAAGGTTCTTTTTCTGTGTGACTTATTTCACTTAGAATCATCGTACCTAAATCCACTCATTATGCTGCTACTGGCCTTATGACATTGTTTTCATGTCTGAGTGATATTCCATTGTACAAAATTACCACAAGTTCTTTACGCAAATTTCTCTTTCCTGGAATATTTAAGATGTACCGAAGTTGAGGTTCTTGTATGCAGAGCAGCCCTAAACTTTGGGGTGCCTGTGTCTTGTTGATATTTAGTCTTCCCAAGTTATATGCCCATGAGTGGAAGTGCCCTATGCTCGGTAGCTTTGTATTTTAGATGTTTTAGGAAACAGCATACACTTCTTCAGAGTGGCTCTTGGATATTTATATCCCACCCATCAGCGTGACTAGCTCCCTGTTCTCCATGGCCTCTCCTGCATTTCTGGTTTGTACACATTTTTTGGATGGCCTTTCTGAGCAGTGGAAATTGAGACTTCTTTGTTGTGCAGATTTGCATTTCCCGCTTGCTTGGTTGGCCAAAAACTCTGTATGTGTTTTTTTCCTGAAGTTATTCATGAAAAAATCGCATACACCGTTTTGCCCAACTACATCATTTTAGAAATTCTGCTGCTTTTCATATGCTTTAAATGTGAGTCCAATCTACCTTTTGAAATCTGTTTCCTGGAATTCTGCCTCTCATTCAGATCCTCTTCGTTGCCTTACCTGAATATATTTTTGGACGTTGGTTATCATTTTTATCTTTGCAGGTCTTTGAATTGTCTGCTCCTGAGCTCCATTTTGCAACTCGCTTTTTTTGTGAGCTGGCCGCCAAACCATTGTATTGCTTCCGGCCCTATTCTCGTTCTGGGGAGGCAGGCTGCGCCTTTGGTTAATTTTTCTTCCTAATGGGAAATTAGAGTGACATGGGCCTGTCAAAACTCCTACAGCTAGTCTCTCATTGGTTCCCCCTCTTCCCGTTTATCCTCTGCACAAATTGCAAGCTGTGTGAAACAGGAGGTTAAAGGTGCTGATTCTCCAAGTGGGGAGATTGTTAGTAATTTGGCTGGAATGGCGAACCCCAGCACCAGGAGATCAAAAATGAGGTGCATTTTAGACCCCTTTCCTGATCACACGGTGTACATTTGTCTCGGTCTCCCAGGCATGATTTTGCTGTCAGAAGATTCCCTTGAACCTGCAGATTTGGGACCCATGGAATGGGAATCAGGCAGTATTTCTTTTAAAGGTCTGCATTTCCTCACCCAGCCTCTCTAACATCTCTTAGTGTGCATAGCTTCCTGCCTTATATATCATACTGCTGTGGGTCTACATGTGTTCAATCCATGTTACATCATAGCCCTTCAACAAAAGTTGTAAGAAATTTTGTCTGTCTCACTGTTTTTCTAAATATTTTTAAATTTATTTTTATATTGGTTACAGCTGATTTTCAAAGCTCTGTTTTTTGCTGCTGTACATCCACTTGATTCATGTACTGTGAGACAACAATAAATTCTTTTTCAGATGCTTACCATTCATATGTATTATTTTCCAGTGACTTGAGTGGGCTGAGTGCAGTTCTTTGAGGTACCGTGTAGGCCTTGTCAGTTATTCAATATGGTACTTGGAAAGGTATCTTTGCTAATTTCAACCTCCTGAATAATTCCTCACCCTTCCTCACCTTTCCCATTTAGCAGCCTTATGTCTATTTTCTACATATTTGAATATGTTTCTGTTTTGTAATTTATTTCATGTGTAGCCATTTTTGATTCCACCTTTAAGTGACATCTTATGATATGTGTCTTTTTCCTTCTGACATACGTCACTTAGTATGATCGTATGTAACTCCTCCAGAGTTGTTACAACTGGCCTTATTTCATTGATTTCTGGATGAGTAATATTCCACTCTACATAAGTACCCCATCTCTTTTATCCATTTTATCCTTCCAGGGATATTTAGGTTATATCCAAGTTGAGGCCCTTTTTAACAGAGAGGTGGTAAACGTTGGGGTGCCTGTTTTCTGTCGATTTTTGTTTTTGCCAAGGTATACGCCCATGAGTGCAAGTGCCCTATGCTCTGTAGCTCATGTTTTAGATGTTTTAGCAAACACAATACACTTCTCCAGAGTGGCCGTTGGCAAATTACATTTCCACTATCAGCCTCACAGGGCTCCCTTTTCTCCTCACCCTGTCCTGCATTTCGTGTGTTTACATTTTATGTGGATGGCCCTTCTGAATGATGTGAAGTGATACATTTTGTAGTATTGATTTCCAGTGCCCACCTGTTTGGTTGGATAAAATGTGTGTATGGCCTTTACTTGAATATATTCAGAAAAAATGCATACGCCCTTTTTGGCCAACTGCATCATTGGCGATGTTCAGCCCCTTTTCTTGTGCTTTAATGGGGAGTCTTTTCTAACTCTTAAAATCTGTTTCCTGCCACTCTCCCTTGCTTACAAGTCCTTTTCTGTGACTTACCTCAAGACATTTTTTGACGATAGATATTTTCAACTCTGCAGTTTCATGAATTTTAGTGCCCCTGAGTTCCATATTTCAACTTGTGTTTTTGGAAACAGGACACAAAACAGTGGGATTTCCTCTAGTCCTATTCTGTTTCCATGGGCAATTCTAGCCTTTGATGAATTTGTCTTCTTGATTGGAAATTAGAGTGGCATGTGCCTGTCCAAACACCTAGGACTTGTCTCTAAATTTTTCTCATCCTTCCGCTTCATCCTCTGGACAAATTCCAAACTGTGTGCAACAGGATGTTGATGGTGCTGATATCCCCAAGTGAGGAGATTGTTAGGAAAGATGCTGGAGGGGTGAACCCGAGCACCAGGCGATGAGGAGATGAGGTGCCTTTTACAAACTGTTTCCGATCAAATGGTGTACCATCCTCTAGGTGTGACAGGCATGTTTGAGCCGTAGGAATGGTCCCGTGCATGTAAGGAGAACACCAGGGATTTTTCCAAATCAGTTCCTTCCCGAACCCCAAACTGGGGAATTTTTAAGCTATGGCTACACATATGTCCATTAACGGCCTTGGGAAATAGGCAGAGTCCAAACTTTAGATGATTGAAATCTTCAGAGTCAGAAGTGCTCACCATCGGCCTTGCTTAGGTTACATTTTATCTGTCATTGATAGATGATGTCAATAAAAGTATCTACTCTTTTTCAGATTATTTCCCCTTATAGGTTATTGCAAAATATTCAGTGTAGTTCCCTGTGCTATACAGTAGTTCCTTGTTGATGATCTGTTTTATACATAGCAGTGTGTATGTGTTAATCTCAAACTGTTAACTTATCCCTTCTCCTACCTTTCCCCTTTGGTAATAATAAATTATAAGATTTTATACTTCTCAGAAATGGGGAAGCTTAAAGAGAGGTATCATTTTCAATGGAAAAGCATTCAAAACAAGATTGAAGCTTCAGCCAAGAGTATTCGATGTACATCCTTGGGAATAAATCACTTCATTTCTCTAATGTTGACCTGACAAATAAGACAGATGTCTTCACTGAACTTGCTTATAATAAAGTGATGGAAATATTAAATGTAAGTCTTAGAAACATCTTATTTTACCCGAGCCTTATACACTGCTCTATGTTGACTACAGTTGGGCTCACACATCTGATCATTGAAGTTACAATGTTCTCAATTTCTGTTACTGATCCTCCAGAGTGGAGCACAACAGGAGTCCCTGTGCCCAGTGTCATTGGAGCCAACAGATCAAGACTGAGTTTGGTTCAGAAGCAAAGGAAACTTTATATTTTGAAAACAGAATGGAGAGGTGAGAGCGTGGACTCCCCCGTGAGCTGTGGGCTGGGCTGCTGTGTAGGGATCCCAGCAGCGTCAGCAGGAGGGAGGGGATGGAGCTCTCGAAGGCTGGGTTGGCTGCAGCTCAGGCTCTATGTCGCAGAGTCTGCATGGGACCCTGCTAGCTGAGGTGTCGGCCCAGCCATTCTGCACTAGGAAAACGGGTCTGAAGTGCCGGGTGTGGGACCTCTGCATGCGGAACACTAGGAGCACGTGACATTGGACAAAGCACAAAGGAAAAACAGGTTAGACTTTATTTTATTGCCCAGATTCTCTTTTTATCTCGCAGGAATTTTTAATGAACGTTGCCGGAGACGAACACCTCCTCTGCTTTTTGTCCCGTTCCTCATTCTTGGGGTGCTGAGGGTGCAGACCCCTCTTTTGTAACTGCTTCATGCTGAGGTGGGAGCCCTCATACACGGGCGGAGGGGCAAAACTTCTCCCCAGCAGCCTCCAGGTGAGGTTGATTGTGCCCAGGACTCCTGCCTCACTGGTCTTCCACCTAAGCACCAGCATTGGAAGTGTTATAGATTCTAATGACCTTTAAGTGTCCAGGAAAGAGATGCACAGTGATGCTGTGGTGGCTGTTTTCACCCCACCCCACATTTGTTCGGCGACCTTATGCTGACGGTTTTTGCCAGCCTAGATGCACTGTCCAGTAGTCTGTGCTTTCTTTAATTAGGTCCCTGAATTAATGTACAAACAGCACCATGTGTCAGAGCCCTGCCCGCTCAACTCCGAGACAGTCCAGGTTCGGTGGTGATCCAGGACCATGACGTCCACTGAGTCAACGGCCTTTTGAAGTAGCCAGCAGTCCAGCTGGTCATATTGGCCACCATTACCGCGGTGTCTGTAGGGTTTTCTATGGTGAAATTGTGATATACGTTTCCTCCGCCAAGCTTGTTAGCTCCCGTCTGTGTGCAGTAAGTCCTCCAAGCAGTAGTCTGCTCTTTTGGGGTACAGACTTGTTTTCTGAGAGAAACTCCAGGTCAAGTGATGGTCACACGTGTCTTCTTGGGGGCCCATTGCCCCCGTTTGTCTCTCTGGAGGTTGGAGTTGGAGGGCCTCCTCACTCGAGGTCAGTGTGTCCACAGAGCGACCCCTGCAAATTCAGGGCATGATGGGTGGTTAGGATCACCTCGTGGGGTCCTTTTCCCTTAGGAGGGAGCTGGCCTTGTGGGCTGCTGATTTCCAGCTTTTTAGATATCCCAGGATCCTGGCCTGATGGGGCAGG
Organism: Hyperoodon ampullatus; assembly: GCF_949752795.1. Classification (NCBI taxonomy): domain Eukaryota; kingdom Metazoa; phylum Chordata; class Mammalia; order Artiodactyla; family Ziphiidae; genus Hyperoodon; species Hyperoodon ampullatus. The sequence continues at coordinate 3,338,079 of NW_027641092.1, forward strand.
GGGCAAAGCCCTTGGTGACCATAGTTTATCATACCTGAAGGGCATTCTTGTGTTGCTCCATTTCAAGTGGTCCCAGTTTTTGCACTAAGGCTCCAAGGGCGTTTAACCTTTGACCGGGTATGTAAAGGTCAAAGGGTTTAGCTAAATTAGGGAGTTCCTGGGCAAGGGCCTGAATTGACTGCTCTTTCCATTCTTGAAAGGCTGCTTCTGGATTCTATTCAAAAGGATCATCATCTTTTCGTGTCAGTGTTTCATGTAGAGGCTCAGCTATTAAACTGTAGTTAGGGCTCCAGATGCAGAAAACCTTGGCCTCCCCAGGAACCCCTAAGCTGTCTTCTAGTTTTAGAAGAGGTAAGGCTGCAAATGGCTTCTTCCCTATCCTGGGATGCGTTTCTCCTAATATCTGTGAGAATGAAGCCCAGGCATGTCACCTTAGCCTGGGATATTTGAGCCTTTTTCTTGGACACCTTCTATTCTTCCTTGGCTAGGTAGTTCAGAGGCGTCTTTATTAGGCCTGGGGATCAGAATGTCATCTGCATATTGATGGAGGGTTCCCTTTTACAGAGGTAGAACTTTTAGGTCTTTAGAGGACATTTCCCCAATGATGGTGTGGCGATTTTTGAACAATTGGGGCAGGACGTCCCAGCATTATTGCTTTTGTTGCATGTTGTGTCCTGCCACTCACAAGCCAAAAATTCTTGTGACTCTGGGATGAATGGAATACAGAAGAAGGCATCATTGAAGTCTAATACAGAATGCCATGGCCTGGTGGATGTTAGAATGACCAGCAGGGTGTAGGAAATAGGAGCTACTTGATGTATATCCTCCGTGGCTTCACTGACTGTCCTGATATACTTTACCAGGTCTCCAGCAGCCCATGGGGCTCTCGTGGTCAGGCCAATCCCAGGATATGGAGCTCACCTGTGCAGCTACCAAGCAGCCCATGGGGCTCTCATAGTCAGGCCCTTACCAGGATACGGAGCTCCCCTGGGCATGTACCCCAGCAGGGCTGGACACACAGGAACCGTGCACATAGCCCACCTTGCAGAGAACCCCCAGCTCACCTGTCGCTCACAGCTGACACAGAACACCTCAGAGCAGGACTTGGACTAACAAACAGCAGCTCTGACAGGTCTGTGTCCCTGGGTATCACTCTGTGTGGCCTCTCTCTGCCTGGTCTTCCAGACACTTCCACTGCAGCAACAGCAACAGGCCTCTGTCTCCACCCACCATCACTCCTCTCCCTGACTCCTGGGTTCCTCTCGTTAGGATAGGGTCTTCTTGAAGTTTTTTCCAATCATGGACCACATAAAATGATAAGTAAATAAGCCGCAGCTGCAGCCCCTTGTCTATCCTGACTCTCAAAGCCCACACCTTTTCCTTGGGCCTGGCCCGTTTAGCAAGGCTCATTTTCTGCAACTGTGAGCCCCGGAGGGGTGAGGATTGGCTGATTTGGGCAGCTTGACAACGCCTGCCAGCCCTCCCCAGGTGTGCCTGGGTTGAGGTCAATATAAACACCTCTCCAATCTGCAAGAGCTCCTGTAGCTGTGACTGACGCCATATTCTCTGCCCCGTCAGCAGTATCGGGGCTGGGGTGGTGGGATGAAGTGAAGGGCCGTGGCTTTGTGGGTGGCCCAGTGTGAGTGGGGCTCTGCTGGACTTTCTGCAGGAGTTGCCAGGCTGTCACCTGCTAAAGACGAGGATGTGTCACCCATACCTGCCGCTGGAATTTCTCCCCAGGCAGAGGTGAGGAAGTAAAAAAGCAGTGGGGGCCGTGGCAGGAGGGGTATCTCAGGCAGGGAAATGGAAAGCTTCCAGAAGAACATCTGGGTCCTGGACCATCCTGGCTGGTCTGCTGGCACCAAGTCGGCCTGCATGCTGTCGCTGGTGTGGCTCCACAGCCCTTCCTCTAGGCTTGCAAGTTCTTGTATATATTCAGGAGTTTTACCTGGAAAGGGTGGGAAGATTTCAGCTGCAGCAGGACTGGGGCTCAGCTCACATTTACTCACAGACGCCTCGACATAGTCCACCAGCTTTTCAATGAGGATGCTCCTTGTGGGGGGGAGCGCTGCTGACTGCATGGGAGATGATTTCCCACTTCTGACCAACTTAAGAATTTTTTACCACTGGAGCAAGTGCCCTGATACGATTTTCCTCTGTATAAATGGTGGTTTCTGTTTTTTTTTTTTTTTTCCTTTTTCCTTTTTGGTTCAAGGTAGGTTTTATTTATTCCTCTTTTTTTTTAATTTAGAGATATAAACATGGAAATAATGCATTTATATAAAGATGTCTATATGAAGGGAAAAACTTTTTTTCTGTTTTATTTTATTAAATATTATTTATTTATTTTTAATTTTTTAAAATTTATTTATTTCTTTTATACAGCAGGTTCTTATTGGATATCTATTTTATACATATATGTGTGCACATGTGAATCCCAGTCTCCCAATTCATCCCAACACCACCCTCACATGGCGTTCCCCCCTTGGTGTCCATATGTTTGTTCTCTACATCTGTGTCTCTATCTCTGCCCTGCCAACCGGTTCATCTGTACCAATTGTCTAGGTTCCACATATATGCATTAATATACAATATTTGTTTTTCTCTTTCTGACTTACTTCACTCTGTATGACAGTCTCTAGATCCATCAAGGTCTCCACAAATGACCCAATTTCATTCTTATGTATGGCTGAGTAATATTCCATTGTATATATGTACCACATCTTTATCCATTGGTCTGTCTGTGGGCACTTAGGTTGCTTTCATTACCTGGCTATTGTAAATAGTGCTGCAATGAACATTGTGGTGAATGTGTCTTTTTGATTTATGCTTTTCTCTGGGTATATGCCCAGTAGTGGGATTGCTGGATTATATGGTAATTCTATTTTTAGTTTTTTAAGGATCCTCCATTCCGTTCTCCATAGAGACTGTATCGATTTACATTCCCAACAATAGTGGAAGAAGGTTCCTTTTCTCCACACCCTCTCCAGCATTTGTTGTTTGTAGATTTTCTGATGATTCCCATTCTAACAGGTGTGACGTGATACCTCATTGTAGTTTTGATGTCCATTTCTCTAATAATTAGTGATTTTGAGCAGATTTTCATGTGCGTCTTGGCCATCTCTATGTCTTCTTGGAAGAAATGTCTATTTAGATCTGCTTCCATTTTTGTATTGGGTTTTTTGTCTTATTAATGTTGACCTGCATGAGCTGTTTATATATATTGGAGATTAATCACTTGTCCATTGATTCGTTTGCAAATATATTCTGGCATTCTGAGGGTTGTCTTTTCGTCTTGTTTGTAGTTTCCTTTGCTTTGCAAAAGCTTTTACGTTTCATTAGGTCCCATCTGTTTAGCTTCTTTTTTTTTTATTTCATTACTATAGGAGGTGGATCAAAAAAGATCTTGCTGTGATTTACGTCAGAGTATTCTTCATAAGTTTTCCTCTCAGAGTTTTATACTCTCCGGTCTTACATTAAGGTCTCTAATCGATTTTGAATATATTTATATGTATGGTGTTGGGGAGTGTTCTAATTTCATTTTTTACATGTAGCTTTCCATATTTCCCAGCACCACTGATTGAAGAGACTGTCTTATCTCCATTGTATAGTCTTGCCTCCTTTGTCATAGATTAGTTGACCATAGGTGTGTAGGTTTATCCCTGGGCTTTCTTTTTTTTTTTTTTTTTCCTTTTACACGTTTATTGGAGTATAATTGCTTTACAATGGAGTGTTAGTTTCTGCTGTATAACAAAGTGAATCAGCTATACATATACAGATATCACCAGATCCCCTCCCTCTTGCATCTCCCTCCCACACTCCATATCCCACATCTTTATGTGGTCACAAAGCACCGAGCTGATCTCCCTGTTCTATATGGCTGCTTCCCAGTAGCTATCAGTGTTACATGTGGTAATGTATTTATGTCCATGCCAATCTCTCACTTCGTCCCAGCTTACCCATACCCTTTCCGGTGTCCTCAAGTCCTTTCTCTACATCTGTGTCCTTAATCCTGTCCTGCCACTAGGTTCTTCATAATTTTTTTTTTTTCTTCATTAGATTCCGTATATCTCTGTTAATATACAGTATTTGTTTTTCCCTTTCTGACTTACTTCACTGTGTAGGACAGATTCTAATCCATCCACCTCAGTACAAATAACTCAGTTTTGCTTCTTTTTATGGCCGAGTAATATTCCATTGTATATATGTGCCAGATCTTCTTTATCCATTCATCTGTCGATGGACACTTAGGTTGCTTCCATGTCCTGGCTATTGTAAATAGAGCTGCAATGAATATTTTTGTACATAACTCTTTTTGAATTATGGTTTTCGTAAGGCAAATGCCCAGTAGTTGGATTGTTGTGTCGTATGGCACTTCTATTGTTAGTTATTTAAAGGAACCTCCGTACTGTTCTCCCTAGTGCCCATATTAATTTACATTCCCACCCACAGTACAAGTGTGTTCCCTTTTCTCCAATAAAGGCCTCTCCATCATTTATTGTTTTGTAGATTTTTTTGATGATTGCCACTCTGACTGCTGTGAGGTGATACCTCACGGTAGTTTTGATTTGCATTTCTCTAATGATTAGTGATGTTCAGCATCCTTTCTTGTCTTTCTTGGTAATCTGTATATCTTCTTTGGAGAAATGTCTATTTAGGTCTTCTGCCCGTTTTTGGATTGGGTTGTTTGTTTTTGTGATATTGAGCTACATGAGGTGCTTGTAAAATTTGGAGATTAATCCTTTATCAATTGCTTCATTTGAAAATATTTTCTCCCATTCTGAGGGTTGTTTTTGCATCTTGTTTATGTTTTCTTGTACTGTGTAAAAGCTTTTAAGTTTCATTAGGTCCCATTTGTTGATTTCTGTTTTTATTTCCATTTCTCTAGGAGGTGTGTCAAAAAGGATCTTGCTGTGATTTATGTCATAGAGTGTTCTGCCTATGGTTTCCTCTAAGTGTTTTATAGTGTCTGGTCTTATATTTAGATCTCTAATCAATTTAGAGTTTATTTTTGTGTATGGTGTTACGGAGTGTTCAAATTTCATTCTTTTATGTGTAGGGGTCCAGTTTTCCCAGCACCAATTACTGAAGAGACTGTCTTTTCTCCATTGTATATCCTTAGCTCCTTTGTCATAGATGAGATAGCCATAGGTATGTAGGTTTATCTCTGAGCTTTCTGTCCTGTTCCATTGATCTGTGTTTATGCCAATCTACATACACTTGATTCCATTATGGAGACATATAAATACATAGGTGTCAAGATTATTACCAGTCAGATATATTCCTCCTCAGTGAATAGGGTGTTTTGTGTCCAGTTCATTGAGAAAGGAGTAGGTCTTGTCTATTACATATTTGGTATATGGAATGGTATCTCTGCTAATTTCAAACTCTGCTTTTACACATCACCCCACGTCACCTTTCCCCTTAAGGAGGCATAAGTGTGTTTTCTAAATGTGTAACTCTGTTCTCTTTTGAAATTCAGTTCATGTGTAGCCATGTTTACATTCCCTCTATAAGTGATATATTAGAATAAGTTTCTTTTTCTTTGTGGCTCATTTCCCTTAGCATCATCATACCTAAAGCCACTCATTATGCTGCTATTGGCCTTAGGACATTGATTTGATGTCTGAGTGACATTCCATTGTATATAAGTACCACAACATCTTTATCCATTATTTTCCCTTTCCTGGGATATTTAAAGTGTACCAAAGTCGAGGTTCTTGTAAACAGAGCAGCCCTAAACTTTGGACTGGCTGTGTTTTGTGAATTTTTAATTTTCCCAAAATGCACGCCCATGAGTGGAAGTGTGCTATGCTCTGTAGCTCTGTTTTAGAAAACAACATACAGTTTTCCAGCGAGGCTGTTGGCAATTTACATCCTGTCCATCGGCGTAACCAGGCTCCCTTTTCTCCATGGCCTGTCCTGTATTTGTGGTTTCTACACTATTTGCCGATGGCCCTTTTGACCGGAGGTAAGTGACACTTCTATGTAGGGTGGATTTGCAATGCCTGATGGCTTGCTTGGCCAAAAAGGGCATATGCATTTTTTTCCCGAATATATTCAAGAAAATACACATACTCCCTTTTCAGCGAAGGGCAACATTGTCAAAGTTCTGTCGTTTTCATGTGCTTTAAAGACGACTCCAATCTACCTCTTGAAATCTGTTTCCTTCAATTCAGCCTTGCTTTCAAATCCTCTTCACTGCCTTACCTCAATATATTTCTGGATGATAGTTGTCCTTTATAACTCTGCAAGTTTGTGAATTGCTGTGCCCCTGATTTCCATTTTTCAACTTGCTTATTTGTGAGCTGTCTGCAATACCGCAGGATGGCTTTAGGCCCTAGTCTGGTCCCGGGGTTGCAGGCTGAGCCTGAGTTTAAATCTTCTTCCTGATGGGAAACTACAGAGACATGTGCCCATCCAAACACCTACAGCTAATCTCTCATTTGTTTCCCCTCTTCCTTTTCATCCTCTGCACAATTTGCAAACTGTGCATAACAGCAGGGTAAAGGCCCTGACACTCCAAGTGGGGAGATTTTTAGTAATGCAGATGGAATGGCGAAGCCGAGCACGAGGAAAGGAAAAATGAGGTACCTTTTAGAAAACTTTCCGGTTTACACAGTGTACCATCCACTGGGTTCCCCAAGCATGTCTTAACTGTCGGAAGATTCCCTTAAACCTGGAGAGTTGGGACCACTAGAATGGGTAGCACACAGTATTGCTCTAAGTGGTGTTCTTTTGCTCACACAACCTCAGCAATCTTGTCAGACCCAAGTGTCCAGTCTTATGTCTCATCCAGCTGTGGATGTAAAGGTGGTCAATCCAGGTTGCATCACAGGCCCTGAACGTAATTTTTAAGACTTTCTCCCTGTTTCGCTGTTTTTCCATTTTGCTTTTGAAATTTATTTTTATAAGGGGGTTTAGCTGAATTTCAGTGCTGTGTTCATGTCATTATACACACACATGATTCATTTATGGTGACATGAGAATACATATGTTTTAAAATTCTTACTAGTCAGATATATTCCTCTTCAATGAATAGGGGTTGTTGAGTCCAGTTCATTTTGCCGGGAGTAGGTGCTGTCTATTACATACTTGGTTTATGGAACGATATCTGTGCTAATTAAGGACTGTGGATTTATGCATCACCCCAACTCGCCTTTCCCCTTAATCAGGAAGAAGTTTGTTTTCTAAATGTGTGACTCTGTTGTGTCTGTAATTCAGTTCATGTGTAGCCATGTGTACATTCCCGCTATGAGTGATATCTTATGATAAGTTTCATTGTTCTGTTGTCTTTCCTAACTCAGATCACGTGTAGCCATATTTACAGGACCTTCATAAGTGATATCTTCTGATAAGTTTCTTTTTCTCTGTGACTTATTTCACTTAGAATCATCGTACCTGAATCCACTCATTTTGCTGCTACTGGCCTTATGACATTGATTTCATGGCAGAGGGATATTCCATCGTACGTAAGTACCACAATTTCTTGAAGCATTTTTGTCTTTCCTGGGATATTTAAGGTGTACCCAAGTTGAGGTTCTTGTAAGCAGTGAAGCCCTAAATTTCGGGGTGGCTCTGACTTATTGATTTTCAGTTTTCTCAAGGTATCTTCACTAGACTGGAAGTGCCCTTGGCTCTGTAGCTCTGTTGTTTACTTGTTTTAGGGAACACAATGCACTCCTCCAGAGAGGCAGTTGGCAATTTACATCCTGCCTTTCAGCATAACTAGGCTCCCTGTTCTCCAGCGCCTGTCTTGCCTTTGTCGTTTTTACACAGTTTGTGATGTCCCTTTTGACCTTTGGGAAGTGATACTTCTTTGTAGTGCAGATTTGCATTGCCTCCCTAGTTGCTTGGCCAAAATGGGCATAAGCGTTTTCTCCTAAATATATTCAGGAGAAAACGCATATGCTCTTTTTGGCCAAGTGAATCATTGTCGAAGTTGTGCCCCTCTTCCTGTGCTTTAAAGGCGATTCCAATGTACCTCTTGAAATCTGTTTCCTGCTATTCTGGCTCGCTTTCAAGTACACCTCGTTGCCTACCCTCAACAGGTTTTTGGACGATAGTTATCCTTAATTACTCTGCCAGTTTGTGAATTGCTGTGCCCCTGAGCTCCATTTTTCAACTCGTTTTTTGTGAGCTGACCGCAAGTCCAAAATTTTGGTTCAGGATCTATACTGGTTTCCGGCAGGTTGCTGAGACTTTGGTTAATACTTCTTCCTGCCGGGAAATTAGAGTGACATGTGCCCGTCCAAATGTCTAACAGCTACTCTCTCATTGGTTCTCCCTCTTCCCTTTCATCCTCTAATAAATTGGCAACCTGTGCGAACCAGGAGTTTAAAGGGGCTGTCTCTCCAAGTTGGGAGATTGATAATAAAGCAGTTGGAAAGTCAAACCGGATCACCAGGAGAGGGACGATTAGTTGAGTTTTAGAAACCTTTCGTATTCACAGTGTGTCCATTCTCTAGGTTTCCCGTACATGTTATTGCTGTAGTAATATTCCCTTCAACCTGGAGAGTTGGGACCCTTGGAATGTGTGCCACGCATTATTCCTTTAAATGGTCTGCATTTGCTCACTGAATCTCACCAATCCTCTCAGTCCCACGTGACCAGACTTATGCCACATCCAGCTGTCGTTGTAGATAGGGTCATTCCAGGTTTCATCAGAGATCCTGAAGGAATTGTAAAGAATTTCCCTGTTTTTTTGTTTTGTTCTTGAAATTCCTTTTTATAGTGGGTTTGAGCTGATTTTCACTGCCATGTTTATGCCAGTCTAGACACACTTGATTCCCTTACGGAGACATATCAATACATAGGTTTTAAGATTCTTACTAGTCAGATATATTCCTCTGCGGATAATACTGGTGTTGAGTCCCGTTCACTGAGGAAGGAGTAGGTCTTGTCTATTCTGTATTTGGATTATGGAATGGTACCTGTGCTGTTATCAAACTCTGGTTTTATGCATCTCCCCACCTCTCCTTTCCCCTTAAGCAGGCATAAGTATATTTTCTCTATGTGAGACTCTGTTCTCTTTACTAATTCAGTTCATGTGTACCCATGTTTGCATTTCCTTCATAAGTGATATCTTATGTCAGAATGCTCCATGGCTCTTGTCATCATAATGCTCCATGATGCTTGTCACCACGATTATCCATGGTCTTCTCATCACAATACTCCACGGTCTTGCCATCACATTGCTCCATGCCCTGGTCATCACAATGCTCCATGTCCCTTATCATCAAAATTATCCACCTCTTTGTCATCACAATGTTCCATGACACTTCTCATCACCATGTTACATGCTCTTGTCATCACAATTCTCCATGCATTTCTCATCGCAATGCTCCCTGAACCCTGTCATAGCAAGCTCCATATCCCTGTCATCACAATGCTTCATGACATTGTTATAAAAATTCTCAATGTCCGTTGTCATCACAATGCTCCCTGCCATTGTCATCACAATGCTTCATGACACTTGTCATCACAATGCTCCAAGCTCTTGTCATCACAATGCTCCATGCCCTTTTCATCACAATGCTACATGACCCATGTCATCACAATGTTCCTTGACACCTGTCATCACAATGCTCCTTGCCCCTTGTCAGTACAGTGCGCCATGATGCTCGTCATCACAATTTCCCAAGGTCTTCTCATCACAATGCTTCACGGTTTTACCATCACAGTGTTCCATGCCCTGGTCATCTCAATGCTCCATGTCCCTTGTCATCACAATTCTCCACGTCCTTGTCATCAGAATGCTTCTTGACACTTCTCATCACAATGATATATGCTCTTGTCATCACAATTCTGCATGCACTTGTCATCACAATGGTCCATGACCCCTGTCATAACAAGCTCCATGTGCTTGTCATCACGATGTTTCAAGGCCTGGTCATTAAAATTCTCAATGGCCCTTGTCATCACAATGATCCATGCCCTTGTCATCACAATCCTCCTTTACCTTTGTCATCACAATCCTCCATGACACTTGGCATCACAATGCTCCATGGCATTGACATCACAATGGACCATGACATATGTCATCAAAATGCTCCCTGACACCTGTCTTCACAATAATCCATGACGTTGTCATCACAATGTTCCATGCTCTTGTCATCACAATGCACCATTCCCACTGTCATCACAATAATCCATGAAACTTGACAGACGAATGCTCCATGCCCCTGTCATCACAATGCTCCATGCCCTTGAAATCCCAATGCTCCATGAACCCTGTCATCACAAGGCTCCGTGACTCCATTCATCACAATGCTTCATGATCTTTGTCATCACAATGGTCAATGCCCTCGTCATCAAAAGTCTCTTTGACTTATGTCACCACAATGCTCCATGAACTTTTCATCACAATGCTCCGTGACTCTTGTCATCACAATGCTCCATGCCTTTCTCAGCACAATACTCAATGAGACTTGTCATCACAATGCTCCATGCGCTTGTCAACACAATGCTCCACCAGCTTGTCATCACAATGCTCCATGCACTTCTCATCAGGATGCTCTGTCACCAATGATATCACAATGTTCCATCAGTAGTCATCACAATACTCCCTCACCCTTGTCATCACAATGTTCCATGAACCCTGTCATCACAATACTACATGCCCTTATCATCACAGTGCTCCATGACGCCTGACATCACAGTGCTCCATTACCCATGTCATCAAAATGCTCCATGACCCTTTTCATCACAATGTTCCATGACCCCTGACATCACAATGATCCATAACACATGTCATCAAAATGCTCCATGACTTTTGCCATCAACAAGCTCCATGACCCTTCGCATCACAATGCTCCATGTCATTGTCATCACAATGCTCCATTAACCTTCTCGTCACATTGCTCCATGCCCTTGTGATCACAAATCTCCATGACGCTTGTCATCAAAATGCTCGATGCCCTTCTCATAACACTGCTCCATGCCCTTGTCATTACAGTTCTCCATGAACCCTGTACCACAGTATTCCGGGCCCTTTTCATCACAATGCTCCATGCCCACTCTCATAACAATAATCCATGAAACTTTTCTGACCAATTCCACATGGCCTTGTCATCACAATGCTCCATTACCCCTGTCATAACAATGCTCCATGACCCTTGTCATCACAAGGCTCCAAGACCCATGTACTCACAGTGCTCCATGCCCTTGTCATCACAAAGATCCATGATGGATATCATCAGAATGCTCCATGGCTTTCTAATCGCAATAATCCTTTCCCTTGTCATCAGAATGCTCCAAGACCCCTGTAATCACAATGCTCCATGCCCATTTACATCAGAATGCTCCAGGACCTTGTCATCACAATGCTCCATTCCCTTGTCATCACAATGCTCCATGACTGCTGTCATCACAGTAATCCATGAACATTTTCAGCCCAGTGTTCCATGACATTCTCATCACAATGCTCCATGACCACTGTCATCACAGTGCTCCATGACCCCTGACAAAACAGTGATCCGGGACTCTTGTCATCAAAATGCTCCATGACACTTGTCATCACAATGATCCTGCCCTTGTCATCCCAATGCTCCATGAACCCCTAATCACAATGCTCCGTGATGCATGTCATCACAGTGCTCCATGACACTTGTCATCACATTGCTCCATGCCTTTGTCATCAAAATGCTCCATGACCTTGTCATCACAATGCTCCATGCCCTTCTCATCACAATGCACCACGACCTTGTCATCAAAATGCTCCAGGACCTTTGTCATCACAAAGCTCCATGACCATTGGCATCACAATGCTCCATGCTCCTTTAAATCAAAATGATCCATGACCCCTGTCATCACAATGCTCCAAACGCTTGTGATCACAATGTTCCATAATTCTTGTCATCACAGCGCTCAATGATGTCTGTCATCACAATACACCATGCCCTTCTCATCACAATGCTCCATGACCTTTGTCATCACAATGCTCAATACACTTGTCATCACAGTGCTCCCTAACACTTGTCGTCAGAATGCTCCTTGAACCCTGTCATGAAAAGGCTCCATGCCTTTTTCATCACAATGCTCCATGTCATTTTCATCACAATGCTCCATGCCATTGCCATCACAATACTCCACAAGCTTGTCATCAGAATGCTCCATGACCCTTGTCATTACAGTTCTCCATCACCGCTGTCACCAGAATTCTCTATAACACCTGCCATCACAATGCTCCATGCCCCTTGTCATTACAGTGCTCCATGACACTCGTCATCACAATTATCCATGGTCTTCTCATCACAATGCTCCACGGTCTTGCCATTACAATGCTGCATGCCCTGGTCATCACAATGCTCCATGTCTTTGGTGATCACAGTTCTCCACGTCCTTGGAATCACTATGATCCATGACACTTCTCCTCACAGTGTTAAATGCATTGTCATCACAATTCTCTATGCACTTTTCATCACAATGCTCCATGACCCCTGTCATAGCCAGCTCCATGCGGTTGTCATCACAATGCTTCATGAATTGTCATCAAAATTATCAATGGCCCTTGTTATCACAATGCTCCATGCCCTTGTCAACACAGTGCTCCAAGCCCTTGTCATCACAATGCTCCATTACCTTTGTCATCACAATCCTCCATGACACTTGGTATCACAATGCTCCATGGCATTGTCATCACAAGGGACCATGACATATGTCATCACAATGCTCCCTGACACCGGTCTTCACAATAATCCATGACCTTGTCATCACAATGATCCATGCCCTTGTCATAACAATGCACCATGCCCACTGTCATCACAATAATCCATGAAACTTGTCAGACCAAAGCTCCATGCCCCTGTCATCACAATGCTCCATGCCCTTTTCATCACAATGCTCCAAGAACCGTGTAATCACAATGCTCTATGCCCCTTTTCATTAGAATGCTCCATGAGACTTGTCATCACAAGGCTCCATGCTCTTCTCATCATAATGCTCCAGGACCATGTCATCACAATGCTCCATTCCCTTGTCGTCACAATGTTATATGACACCTGTAATCACAATACTCCATGAACATTTTCAGCCCAGTGTTCCATGACATTCTCATAACAGTGCTTCATGACCCATGTCATCAAAATGCTCCATAACCACTGTCATCAAAATGCTCCATGACCATTGTCATCACATTGATCCATGCCCTTGTCATCCCAGTGGTCCATGGCCCCTGTAATCACAATGCTCTGTGACGCTAGTCATCACATTGCTCTGTGACCCTTGTCATCACAATGCTCCATGCTTTGTCAGCAAAATGCTACATGACATTGTCATCACAATGCTCCATGCGTTTGTCATCATAATTCTCCATTACCATTGTCATCAAAATCCTCCATGAATCTTGGGATCACATTGCTTCAAGCCCTTGTCATCAAAATGCTCCATGTTCCTTGAAATCAAAATGATCCATGATCTCTGTCATCACAATGCTCCAAACACTTGTGATCACAATGTTCCATAACACTTGTCATCACAACACACTTTGATGCCTGTCATCACAATTATCTATGGACTTCTCATGACAATGCTCCATGAACTTTGTCATCACAATGCTCAATACACTTATCATCACAATGCTCCCTGTCATTTTTCATAAGAATGCTCCTTGAACCGTGTCATGAAAAGGCTCCATGCACTTTTCATCACAATGCTCCATGCCATTTTCATCACAACACTTCACAAGCTTGTCATCAGTATCCTCCATGACCCTTGTCATCACAATGCTCCATGACACTTGTCATCACAATGCTCCACGCCCATGTCATTAGAGTGCTCCATGACGCTCGTCATCACAATTATCCATGGTTTTCCCATCACAATGCTCCACGGTCTTGCCATCACAATGCTCCATGACACTTATCATCACAATGTTACATGATCTTGTCATCACAATTCTCCATGCACTTGTCATCGCAATGCTCCATGACCCGTCATAGCAAGCTCCATGTGCTTTTCATCACAATGCTTCACGAACTTGTCATCAAAATTCTCAATTGCGCTTGTCATCACAGTGCTCCATGCCCTTGTCATCACAATACTACATGACCCTTGTCATCGCAATGTTCCAAGGCTTTGTCATCAAAACGCTCCATTACCTTTGTCATCACAATCCTCCATGACACTTGGTATCACAATGTGCCATGCCATTGTCATCACAATGGACAATGACATATGTCAACACAATGCTCCCTGACACCTGTCTTCAAAATACTCCATGACCTTGTCATCACAATGTTCCCTGCCCTTTTCATCACAATGCGCCATGCCCACTGTCATCACAATAATCCATTTAATATGTCGGACCAAAGTTCCATGCCCCTGTCATCACAATGCTCCATGCCCTTGTCATCACAATGCTCCATGACCCCTGTCATCACAATGCTCCGTGACTCCAGTCATCACAATGCTACAAAACCTTTGTCCTCACAATGGTCCATGCCCTCGTCACACAAGGCTCTGTGACCTTTGTCACCACAATGCTCCATGCCCTTGTCATCTCAGTGCTCCATGCCGACTGTCATCAAAATAATCCATGAACTTGTCAGAACAATGTTCCATGCCCCAGTCATTATATTGCTCCATGCCATTGTCATCACAATGCTCCATGACCCCTGTCATCACAATGCTCCGTGACTCCAGTCATCACAATGATTCATGACCTTTCTCATCACAATGGTCCATGTCCTCGTCACACAAGGCTCTGTGATCTTTGTCACCACAATGCTCCATAAAATTTTCATCACAATGCTCTCTGTCCCTTGTCATCACAATGCTCCATGCATTTGTCAGCACAATGCTCCATGACACTTGTCATCAAAATGCTCTATGCGCTTGTCAGCACAATGCTCCATGTCACATGTCATCACAATGTGCCATGCTCTTTTCATCACAGTGCTCCACATCCTTTTCATTGCTATGCTCCATAAAACTTATCATCACAATGCTCCATGCACATCTCATCAAAATGCTCTCTCACCACATATATCACAATGTTCCATCACTAGTCATCACAATACTCGCTCACCCTTGTCATCACAATGTTCCATGACCACTGTCATCACAGTGCTACATGCCCTTATCATTACAATGTTCCATGACCCTTGTCATCACAATGCTCGATGAGCGTGTCAGCATAATGCTCCATAAGCCATGTCATCACAATGAACTATGCGCTTGTTATCACAATGCTCCACATCCTTGTCATTAAAATGCTCCATAAACTTTGTCATCACAATGCTCCATACACTTCTCCTCAAAATGTCTTATCACCACTGATATCACAATGCTCCATCACTAGTCATCACCATACTCCCTCACCCCTGTCATCACAATATTCCATGACCCCTGTAATCACAATTCTCCATGCCCTTGTCATCACAAAGCTCCATGACGCATGTCATCAGAATGCTCCATGGCCTTCTCATCACAATGCTCCATGCCCTTGTCATCACAATGCAACAACACCCCTGTAATCACAATGCTCCATGCCCCTTTTCATCTCAATGCTCCATGAACCCTGTCATCACAATGCACCGTGCCCATCACCATAATATTTCATGCTTTTGTCATCACAATGAAATCAAAATGCTCAATGACCTCTGTCATCACAATGCACCAAACCCTTCTGATCACAATGTTCCATAACACTTGTCATCACAATGCCCCATGACACTGGTCATCACAATTATCCATGGTCTTCTCATCACAATGCTCCATGATCTTTGTCATCACAATGCTCAATACACGTATCATCACAATGCTCCCTGACAGTTGTCATCAGTATGCTCCTTGAACCCTGTCATGACAAGACTCCATGCATTTTTCATCACAATGATCCATTCCCATTTCATCACAATGCTCCAAATCCCCTGTAATCACAATGCTCCATGTCCTTGTCATCACAAAGCTCCATGACGCATGTCATCATAATGCAGCATTGCCTTCTTATCACAATGCTCCATGCCCATGTAATCACATTGCTTCAAAACCCCTGTAATCTCAATGCTCCATGCACCTTTTCATCAGAATGCTGCATGCCCTTTTCATCACAATTTTCCATGACCCTTGTCATCGCAATGTTCCAAGCCCTTGTCATCAAAATGCTCCATTACCTTTGTCATCACAATCCTCCATGACACTAGTTATCACTATGCTCCATGCCATTGTCATCACAATGGACAATGACATATGTCATCACAATGCACCCTGACACCTGTCTTCACAATACTCCATGCCATTGTCATCACAATGTTCCATGCCCTTGTCATCAAAATGCGCCATGCCCACTGTCATCACAATAATCCATGAAACATGTCAGACCAATGTTCCATGGCCCTGTCATCACAATGCTCCATGCCCTTGTCATCACAAAGCTCCATGACCCTTGGCATCACAATGCTCCATGCTATTTCATCACAATGCTACATGAAACCTCTCATCACATTGCTCCATGCTCTTGTCAGCACAATGCTCCATGACGCTTGTCATCACAATGCTCGATACTCTTCTCATCACAATGCTCCATGCCCTTGCCATTACAATCCCCCATGACACATGTATCACAGTGTTCCATGCCCTAGTCATCACAATGCTCCATGCCGAATCTCATCAAATTAATCCATGAAATTTTCAGACTAATGTTCCATGCCCTTGTCATCACAATGCTCCATTACCCCTGTCATAACAATGCTCCATGAACCCTGCCATCACAATGTTCCACGGCCTTGTCATCCAAGTCTCCATTACCCTTGTCATCACAGTGATCCAAGACCCCTGTAATCACAATTTTCCATGCCCTTGTCGTCACAAAGATTCATGACACATGTCATCAGAATGCTCCGAGGACTTCTCATCACAATGCTCCATGCCCTTGTCATCACAATTTTCCATAACACCTGTTCTCAAAATGTTCCATGACACTTTTCATCAATTTGCTCCAAGACCCTGTCATCACAATGCTCCCTGCCCTTCTCATCACAATGCACAACGAGTTTGTCATCAAAATGCCGCATGACCAATGTCATACACAAGTATCCATTACCCCTCTCATAACAATGATCCATGCCCCGTGTCATCACAATTCTCCACGTCCTTGTCATCACAATGCTCCATGACACTTCTTATCACAATGTTACATGATCTTTTCATCACAATTCTTCATACACTTGTCATTGCAGTTCTCTATGACGACTGTCATAGCAAGCTCCATGCGCTTGTCATCACAAAGCTTCATGACGTTGTCATCAAAATTCTCAGTGCCCCTTGTCATCACAATGCTCTATGCACTTGTCATCACAATGCTCCATTACCCTTGTCATCACAATTTCCCAAGCTCTTGTCATCAAAATGCTCCATTACCTTTGTCATCACAATCCTCCATGACATTTGGTATCACAATGCTCCATGCCATTGTCATCACAATGGACAATGTCATATGTCATCACAATGCTCCCTGACACCTGTCTTCACAATACTCCATGACCTTGTCATCACAATGTTCCATGCCCTTCTCATCAGAATGTGCCATGCCCACTGTCATCACAATAATCCATGAAACTTGTCAACCCAATGTTCCATGCCCCTGTCATCACAATGCACCATGCCCTTGTCATTACAATGCTCAGTGACCCCTTTCATCACAATGCTCCGTGACTCCAGTCATCACAATGCTTCATGACCTTTGTCATCACAATGGTCCATTCCCTCGTCACACAAGGCTCTATGACCTTTGTCACCACAATGCTCCATGTCCTTGTCATCACAAAGCTCCACGACGCATGTCATCAGAATGCTCCATTGCCTTCTCATCAAAATGCTCCTTGCCCTTGTCATCACAATGCTTCAAAACCCCTGTAATCACAGTGCTCCATGCACCTTTTCATCAGAATGCTCCATGACCATTTTCATCAAAATGCTCCATGACCCCTGACATCACAATGTGCCATAACCCTTTTAATCAAAATATTCCATGACACTTTTCATCAGTTTCCTGCATGACCCTGTCATCACAATGCTCCATGCCCTTCTCATCACAATGCACCACGACCTTGTCATCAAAATGCTTCATGACGTTTGTCATCACAATGCTCCGTGACCCTTGTCATCACAATGCTCCATGCTTTGTCAGCAAAATGCTACATGACATTTTCATCACAATGCTCCATGTGCTTGTCATCATAATTCTCCATTACCATTGTCATCAAAATCCTCCATGAACCTTGGGATCACATTGCTTCAAGCCCTTGTCGTTAAAATGCTGCATGTTCCTTGAAATCAAAATGATCCATGACCTCTGTCATCACAATGCTCCAAACACTTGTGATCACAATGTTCCATAACACTTGTCATCACAACACACTTTGATGCCTGTCATCACAATTATCCATGGACTTCTCATGACAATGCTCCATGAAATTTGTCATCACAATGCTCAATACACTTATCATCACAATGCTCCCTGTCATTTCTCGTCAGAATGCTCCTTGAGCCGTGTCATGAAAAGGCTCCATGCACTTTTCATCACAATGCTCCATGCCATTTTCATCACAACACTTCACAAGCTTGTCATCAGTGTCCTCCATGACCCTTGTCATCACCATGCTCATTGACACTTGTCATGACAATGCTCCACGCCCATGTCATTAGAGTGCTCCATGACGCTCGTCATCACAATTATCCATGGTTTTCTCATCAAAATGCTCCACGGTCTTGCCATCACAATGCTCCATGACACTCCTCATCACAATGTTACATGATCTTGTCATCACAATTCTCCATGCAATTGTCATCGCAATGCTCCATGACCCGTCATAGCAAGCTCCATGTGCTTTTCATCACAATGCTTCACAACATTGTCATCAAAATTCTCAATGGCGCGTGTCATCACAATGCTCCGTGCCCTTTTCATCACAATGCTCCATGCCCTTGTCATCACAATGCTCCATGACCCCTGTCATCACAATGCTCCGTGACTCCAGTCATCACAATGCTTCATGACATTTGTCCTCACAATGGTCCATGCCCTCGTCACACAAGGCTCTGTGACCTTTGTCACCACAATGCTCCATGCCCTTGTCATCTCAATGCTCCATGCCCACTGTCATCACAATAATCCATGAAATTTGTCAGACCAATGGTACATGACACTGTCAGCATATTGCTCCATGCCCTTGTCCTCACAATGCTCCATGACCCCTGTCATCACAGTGCTCCGTGACTCCAGTCATCACAATGATTCATGACATTTCTCATCACAGTGGTCCATGCCCTCGTCACACAAGGCTCTGTGATCTTTGTCACCATAATGCTCCATGAAATTTTCATCACAATGCTCTGTGTCCCTTGTCATCACAATGCTCCATGCCTTTGTCATTACAATGTTCCAAGACCCTTGTAATCACAATGCTCCATGACCCTTTTCATCAGTATGCTCCATGAGACTCGTCATCACAAGGCTCCATGGTCTTCTCAGCACAATGCTCCAGGACCTTCTCATCACAATGTTTCAGGAACTTCTCATCAAAATTCTCAATGGCCCTTGTCATCATAATGTTCCAAGCCCTAATCATCATAATGACCCATTATCTTTCTCATCACAATCCGCCATGAAACTTGGCATCACAATGCTCCATGCCATTGTCATCGCAATGGACCATGACATATGTCATCACATGCTCCCTGACACCTGTCTTCACAATACTCCTTGACCTTGTCATCACAATGCTCCATTCCCTTGTCATCACAATCCGCCATGCCCACTCTCATCACAATAATCCATGAAACTTGTCAGACCAATGCTCCATGCCACTGTCATCACAATGGTCCATGCCCTTGTCATCACAATGTTCCGTGACTCCAGTCATCACAATGCTTCATGACCTTAGTCATCACAGTAGTCCATGCCCGCGTCATCACAATGCTCTGTGACCCTTGTCATCGCAATGCTCCTTGCCTTTGTCAGCACAATACTCCATGACCGTTGTCAAAACAATGTGCCACATGCTTTTCATCACAATAGTCCACAACCTTGTTATCACAATGCTCCATAAACATTGTCATCACAATGCTCCATGCACTTCTCATCAAAATGCTCTCTCACCACTTATATCACAATGTTCCATCACTAGTCATCACAATACTCGCTCACCTCTGTCATCACAATGTTCCAGTACTCCGTCATCACCATGCTACATGCACTTATCATCACAATGCGCCATGACGCCTGATATCACAACGTGCCATAACACCCGTCATCAAAATGTTCCATGACCCTTTCATTAAATTGCTCCATGACCCTGTCATCACAATGCTCCCTGCCCTTCTCATCACAATGCACAACGCCCTTGTCATCAAAATACTCCATGACATTTGTCATCTCAAAGCTCGATGAGCCTTGGCATCACAATGCTCCATGTCATTGTCATCACAGTGCTCCATGAACCCTCTCATCACATTGATCCATGCCCTTGTCATCACAAAGCTCCATGACGCTTGTCATCACAATCCTCGATGCCTTTCTCATCACAATGCTCCAAGCCCTTTTCATTACAATCCTCCATGACCAATGTATCACAGTGTTCCGTGACCTTGTCATCACAATTCTCCATGCCCACTCTCATCACAATAATCCATGAAACATTTCAGACCAATGCTCAATACCCTTCTCGTCACAAAGATCCATTACCCCTGTCATAGCAATGCTCCATGACCACTGCCATCACAATGTTCTACAGCCGTGTCATCATAATGCTCCATGACACTTGTCATCACAATGCTCCAAGTCCCTGTAGTCACAATGCTCCATGCCCTTGTCATCACAAATATCAATGACCCATGTCATCAGAATGCTCCATGGCCTTCTCATCGCATTGCTCCATGTCCTTTTCATCACAATGCTCCAAGAACCCTGTAATCACAATACTCCAAGAACCCTGTAATCACAATGCATCATGCCCATCATCATAATTCTTCACGCCATTGTCATCACAATGCACCATGACATATGTCATCACAATGCTCTCTGACACCTGTCTTCACAATATTACATGACCTTGTCATAAAAAGGTTCCATTCCTTTGTTATGACAATGTGCCATGCCCAACTTCATAGCAATAATACATGAAACTTTTCAGACCAATTCTCCATGCCCCTGTCATCACAATGCTCCATGCCCTTGTAATCACAATGCTCCATGAATCCTCACATCATAATGCTCCGTGAATCCAGTCATAACAATGCTTTATGACCTTTGTCAACACAATGGTCCATTCCCTCCTCATCACAATGCTCTGTAACAATTGTAATCACAATGCTCCATGCCTTTGTCAGCACAGTGCTCCATGACCTTGTCATCACAATGCTCCATGCGCTTGTCACCACAACGCTCCAGGACACATGTCATCACAATATGCCATGCACTTCTCATCACAATGCTCCACAACCTTGTCATCACAATGCTCCATAAAACTTGTCATCAAAATGCAACATGCACTTCTCATCTAAATGCTCTCTCACCACTGATATCACAATGTTCCATCACTAGTCATCACAATACACCCTCACCCCTTTCATCACAATGTTCCATGACCACTGTCATCAAAATGCTACATGCCCTTATCATCACAATGCTCCATGACCACTGACATCACAATGTTCCATAACACCTGTCATCAAAATGTTCCCGGACATTTTTCAACAAATTGCTCCATGACCCTGTCATCACAATGCTCCCTGCCCTTCTCATCACAATGCACAAAGCTCTTGTCATCAAAATGCTCCATGACCTTTGTCATCACAAAGCTCCATGACCCTTGGCATCACAATGCTCCATGACATTGTCATCACAATGCTCCATGAAACCTATCATCACATTGCTCCTTGCCCTTGTTATCACAAAGCTCTATGACGCTTGTCATCACAATACTCAATGCCTTTCTCATCACAATGATCCATGCCCTTGTCATTACAATCCTACATGACCCATGAATCACCATGTTCTGTGACCTTGTCATCACAATGCTGCATGCCCACTCTCATCACAATAATCCATGAAACATTTCTAACCAAAGCTCCATGCCCTTGTCATCACAATGCTCCATTACACCTGTCATAACAATGCTCCATGACCCCTGCCATCACAATATTGCATGGCGTTGTCATCACAAGGCTCCATGACCCTTGTCATAACAATGATCCATGACCCCTGTAATTACAAGGCTCCATGCCCCTTTTCACCTCAATTCTCCATGAACACTGTCATCACAATGCACCATGCCCATCATCATAAAGCTTCATGCTATTGTCATCACAATGAAATCAAAATGCTCCATGACCTCTATCATCACAATGCTCCAAACAATTGTGATCACAATGTTCCATAACACTTGTCATCACAATGCCCCATGACGCTCCTCATCACAATTATCCATGGTCTTCACACCACAGTGCTCCATGACCTTTGTAATCACAATGCTCCTTGACATTGGTCATCAGTATGCACCTTGAACCCTGTCATGACAAGGCTCCATGTCATTTTCATCACAGTGATCCATAGACTTTTCATCACAATGCTCCAAACCCCTGTAATAACAATGCTCCATGCCCTTGTCATCACAAAGCTTCATGACGCATGTCATCAGCATGCTCCATGGCTTTCTCAGCACAATGCTCCATGCCCTTGTCATCACAATGCTCCAAGGCTACTGTAATCACAGTGCTCCATGCCCCTTTTCATCAGAATGCTCCATGACACTTGTCATCACAAGGTTCTATGGTCTTCTCCTCACAATGCTCCATTGCTTTTGTCATCACAATCCTCTATGACACTTGGCATCATAATGCTCCATGCCGTTGTCATCACAATTCACCACGACATATGTCATCACAATGCTCACTGACACCTGTCTTTACAATACTACATGACCTTGTCATAACAATGCTCCATGCCCTTGTCATCACAAAGATCCATGACCCTTGTCATCGCAATGTTCCAAGCCCTTGTCATCAAAATGCTCCATAACCTTTGGCATCACAATCTTCCATGACACTTGGTATCACAATGCTCCATGCCCTTGTCATCACAATGGACAATGACATATGTCATCACAGTGCTCCCTGACACTTGTCTTCTCAATATTCCATGACCTTGTCATCACAATGTTCCATGCCCTTGTCAGCAAAATGCGCCATGCCCACTGTCATCACAATATTACATGAAACATGTCAGACCAATGTTCCATGCCCCTGTCACCACAATGCTCCATGCCCTTGTCATCACAATGCTCCATGACCCCTGTCATCACAATGCTCCGTGACTCCAGTCATTACAATGCTTCATGACCTTTGTCCTCACAGTGGTCCATGCCCTCGTCACACAAGGCTCTGTGACCTTTGTCACCACAATGCTCCCTGCCCTTGTCATCTCAATGCTCCATGCCCACTGTCATCACAATAATCCATGAAACTTGTCAGACCAATGTTCCTTGCCCCTGTCATCACATTGCTCCATGCCCTTGTCATCACAATGCTCCATGACCCCTGTCATCACAATGCTCCGTGACTCCAGTCATCACAATGATTCATGACATTTGTCCTCACAATGATCCATGCCCTCGTCACACAAGGCTCTGTCATCTTTGTCACCACAATGCTCCATGAATATTTCATCACAATGCTCTCTGATCCTTGTCATCACAATGCTCCATGACTTTGTCAGCACAATGCTCCATGACACTTGTCATCAAAATGCTCCATGCGCTTGTCAGCACAATGCACCATGACACATGTCATCACAATGTGTCCTGCTCTTTTCATCACAATGCTCCACATCCTTTTCATCGCTATGCTCCATAAAACTTGTCATCACAATGTTTCATGCACTCCTCATTAAAATGGTCTCTCACCACATATATCACAATGTTCCATCACTAATCATCCCAATACTCGCTCACCCATGTCATCACAATGTTCCATGACAACTGTCATCACAGTGCTACATGCCCTTATCATCACAATGCACCATGAACCCTGTCATCACAATGCACCGTGCCCATCACCATAATATTTCATGCTATTGTCATCACAATGAAATCAAAATGCTCAATGACCTCTGTCATCACAATGCACCAAAGCCTTCTGATCACAATGTTCCATAACTCTTGTCATCACAGTGCCCCATGACGCTGGTCATCACAATTATCCATGGTCTTCTCATCACAATGCTCCATGATCTTTGTCATCACAATGCCCAATACACTTATCATCACAATTCTCCCTGACAGTTGTCATCAGTATGCTCCTTGAACCCTGTCATGACAAGGCTCCATGCATTTTTCATCACAATGATCCATTCCCTTTTCATCACAATGCTCCAAGACCACTGTAATCACAATGCTCCATGTCCTTGTCATCACAAAGCTTCATGATGCATGTCATCAGAATGCTCCATTGACTTCTCATCACAATGCTCCATGCCCTTGTCATCACATTGCTTCAAAACCCCTGAAATCTCAATGCTCCATGCACCTTTTCATTAGAATGCTCCATGACCCTTGTCATCGCAATGTTCCAAGCCCTTGTAATCAAAATGCTCCATTACCTTTATCATCACAATCCTCCATGACACTTGGTATCACAATACTCCATGCCATTGTCATCACAATGGACAATGACATATGTCATCACAATGCTCCCTGACACCTGTCTTCACAGCACTCCATGACCTTGTCATCACAATGTTCCATGCCCTTTTCATCACAATGCACCATGCCCACTGTCATCACAATAATCCATGAAATATATCAGACCAATGTTCCATGCCCCTGTCATCACAGTGCTCCATGCCCTTGTTATCACAATGCTCCATGACAACTCTCATCACAATGCTCGTGACTCCAGTCATCACAATGCTTCATGACATTTGTCCTCACAATGGTCCATGCCCTCGTCACACAAGGCTCTGTGACCTTTGTCACCACAATGCTCCATGCCCTTGTCATCTCAATGCTCCATGCCCACTGTCATCACAATAATCCATGAAACTTGTCAGACCAAAGTTCCATGCCCCTGTCATCACATTGCTCCATGCCCTTGTCGTCACAATGCTCCATGAGCCCTGACATCACAATGTTCCATAACCCCTGTCACAAAATTCTCCATGACCCATTTCATCAAAATGCTTCATTACCCCTGACATCTCAATGTTCCATAACCACTGTTATCAAAATATTCCATGACCTTTTTATTCAAATTGCTCCATGACCCTGTCATCACATTGCTCCCTGCCCTTCTCATCACAATGCACCACACCCTTGTCATCAAAATGCCCCATGACATTTGTCATTCCAAAGCTCCATGACCCTTGGCATCACAATGCTCCATGTCATTGTCATCAAAACACTCAATGAAATTTCTCATCACATTAATCCAGGCCCTTGACATCACAATGCTCCATTACACCTGTCATAACAACGCTCCATGACCCCTGCCATCACAATGTTCCACGGACTTGTCATCACAAGGCTCCATAACCCTTGTCATCACAATGCTCCAAGACCTCTGTAATCACAATTCTCCATGCCACTTTTCATCTCAATGCTCCTTGAACACTGTCATCACAATGTACCATGCCCATCATCATAATGATTCATGCTATTGTCATCACAATGAAATCAAAATGCTCCATGTCCTCTGTCATCACAATGCTCCAAACCCTTCTGATCACAGTGTTTCATAACACTTGTCATCACATGCCCCATGACGCTCGTCATCACAATTATGCAAGGTCTTCTCATCACAATGCTCCATGACCTTTGTCACCACAGTGCTCAATACACTTGGCATCACAATGCTCGCTGACACTTGTCATCAGTATGCTCCTTGAACACTGTCATGACAAGGCTCCATGCCGTTTTCATCACAATGATCCATTCACTTTTCATCGCAATGCTCCAAGAACCCTGTTATCACAATGCTCCGTGACTCCAGTAATCACAATGCTTCATGATATTTGTCATCACTATGGTCCATGACTTCGTCACACAAAGCTCTGTGACCTTTGTCACCACAATGCTCCATGAAATTTTTATCACAATGCTCTGTGACCCTTGTCATCACAAAGCTCCATGCCTTTGTCAGCACAATGCTCCATGACCCTTGTCATCACAATGCTCGATGGGCATGTCAGCACAATGCTCCATAACCTATGTCATCACAATGCACCATGCACTTGTCATCACAATGCTCCACATCCTTGTAATCAAAATGCTCCATAAAATTTGTCATCTCAATGATCCATGCACTTCTCCTCAAAATGCCTTATCACTACTGATATCACAATGTTCCATCACTAGTCATCACAATACTCCCTCACCCCTGTCCTCACAATATTCCATGACCCCTGTAATCACAATTCTCCATGCCCTTGTCTTCAAAAAGCTCCATGACGCATGTCATCAGAATGCTCCATGGCCTTCTCATCACAATGCTGCATGCCCTTATCATCACAATGCTCCAACACCCCTGTAATCACAATGCTCCATGCCCCTTTTCATCTCAATTCTCCATGAACCCTGTCATCACAATTCACCGTGCCCATCACCATAATATTTCATGCTATTGTCATCACAGTGAAATCAAAATGCTCAATGACCTCTGTCATCACAATGCACCAAACCCTTCTGATCACAATGTTCCATAACACTTGTCATCACAATGCCCCATGACGCTGGTCATCACAATTATCCATGGTCTTCTCATCACAAAGCTCCATGCCTTTGTCACCACAATGCTCCATGTCCTTGTCATCACAAAGCTCCATGACGTATGTCATCAGAATTCTCCATTGCCTTCTTATCACAATGCTCCATGCCCTTGTCATCACATTGCTCCAAAACCCCTGTAATCTCAATGCTCTATGCACCTTTTCATCAGAATGCTCCATGCCCTTGTCATCACAATGCTCCATGACCCTAGTCATCGCAATGTTCCAAGCCCTTGTCATCAAAATGCTCCATTACCTTTGTCATAAAAACCCTCCATGACACTTGGTATCACAATGCTCCATGCCATTGTCATCACAATGGACAATGACATATGTCATCACAATGTTCCCTGACACCTGTCTTCACAATAATCCATGACCTTGTCATCAGAATGTTCCATGCCCTTGTCATCACAATGCGCCATGCCCACTGTCATCACAATAATCCATGAAATATGTCAGACAAATGCTCCATGCCCCGGTCATCACAATGCTCCCTGCCCTTTTCATCACAATGCTCAATGACACCTGTCATCACAATGCTCCGTGACTCCAGTCATCACAATGCTTCATTACCTTTTTCCTCACAATGGTCCATGCCCTCATCACACAAGGCTCTGTGACCTATGTCACCACAATGCTCCATGCCCTTGTCATCTCAATGCTCCATGCCCACTGTCATCACAATAATCCATGAAACTGTTCAGACCAATGATCCATGCCCCTGTCATCACATTGCTCCATGTCATTGTCATCACAATGCTCCATGTCCTTGTCATCACAATGCTCCATGAACCCTGTCATCTCAGTGCTCTGTGACTCCAGTCTTTACAATGATTCTTGACCATTCTCATCACAATGGTCCATGCCCTCGTCACACAAGGCTCTGTGATCTTTGTCACCACAATGCTCCATGAAATTTTCATCACAATGCTCTGTGTCCCTTGTCATCACAATGCTCCATGCCTTTGTCAGCACAATGCTCCATGACACTTGTCATCAAAATGCTCCATGCGCTTGTCAGCACAATGCTCCATGACACATGTCATCACAATGTGCCATGCTCTTTTCATCACAATGCTCCATATCCTTTTCATCGCTATGCTCCATAAAACTTGTCATCACAATGCTCCATGAACTTCTCATCAAAATGCTCTCTCACCAAATATATCACAATATTCCATCACTAGTCATCACAATACTCGCTCACCCCTTTCATCACAATGTTCCATGACCACTGTCATCACAGTGCTACATGCCCTTATCATCACAATGCTCCATAACCCCTGACATCAAAATGTTCCATGACACTTTTCATCAATTTGTTCCATGACCCTGTCATCACAATGCTCCCTGCACTTCTCATCACAATGCACCACGACCTTGTCATCAAAATGCTCCATGACGTTTGTCATCACAAAGCTCCATGACCCTTGGCATCACAGTGCTCCATGGCATTTCATCACAATGCTACATGAAACCTCTCATCACATTGCTCCATGCCCTTGTCACCACAATGCTCCATGACGCTTGTCATCAGAATGCTCGATACTCTTCTAATCACAATGCACCATGCCTTTGTCATTACAGTCCTCCATGACACGTGTATCACTGTGTTCCGTGCCCTAGTCATCACAATGCTCCATGCCGAATCTCATCACAATAATCCATGAAAATTTCAGAAAAATGTTCCATGCCCTTGTCATCAAAATGCTCCATTACCCCTGTCATAACAATGCTCCATGACCCCTGCCATCACAATGTTCCACCTTTTGGCATTCAAGGCTCCATGATCCTTGTCATCACGATGCATCAAGACCCCTGTAATCACAATGCTCCATGCCCTCTTCGTCAGAATGATCCATGACACAAGTCATCAGAATGCTCCATGGACTTCTCATCACAATGCTCCATGCCCTTGTCATCACAATGCTCCAAGACCCTTGTAATCACAATGCTCCATTCCCCTATTCATAGGAATGCTCCATGAGACTTGTCATCACAATGCTCCTTGACCACTGTCATCACAATACTCCAGGAATATTTTCAGGCCAATGCTCCATGACCATCTCATCACAATGCTCCTAGAACCCTGTAATCACAATGCTCCATGTCCTTGTCATCACAAAGCTCCATGACGCATGTCATCAGAATGCTCCATTGCCTTCTCATCACAATGCTCCATGCCCTTGTAATCACATTGCTTCAAAACCCCTGTAATCTCAATGGTCCATGCACGTTTTCATCAGAATGTTCCATGCCCTTGTCATCACAATGCTCCATGACCCTTGTCATCGCAATGTTCCAAGCCCTTGTCATCAAAATGCTCCATTGCCTTTGTCATCACAATCATCCATGACACTTGGTATAACAATGCTCCATGCCATTGTCATCACAATGGACAATGACATATGTCATCACAATGCTCCCTGACAGCTGTCTCCACAATATTCCATGACATTGTCGTCACAAAGTTCCATGCCCTTGTCGTCACAATGCGCCATGACCCCTCTCATCACAAAGCTCCATGACACCTGTTATCACAATGCTCCATGCCCCTTGTCATTACAGAGATCCATGACGCTCCTCATCATAATTATCCATGGTCTTTTCATCAAAAGGCTCCACGGTCTTGCTATCACAATTCTCCATGCCCTGTTCATCAAAATGCTCCATGTCCCATGTCATTATAATTCTCCAAGTCCTTGTCATCACAATGCTTCGTGACACTTCTCACCACAATGTTACATGATTTTGTCATCACAATGCTCCATGCCCTTGTCATCACAATGCTCCATGATGCTTGTCATCACGATGCTCCATACCCTTCTCATCACAATGCTCCATGCCATTGTCATTACAATCCTCCATGACACATGTATCACAGTGTTCCGTGCCCTAGTCATCACAATTTTCCATGCCGAATCTCATCACAATAATCCATGAAATTTTCAGACCAATGTTCCATTCCCTTGTCATCACAATGCTCCATTACCCCTGTCATAACAATGCTCCATGACCCCTGCCATCACAATGTTCCACCGCCTTGTCATCCAAGGCTCCATTACCCTTGTCATCACGATGCTCCAAGTCCCATGTAATCACAATGCTCCCTGCCCTTGTCGTCACAAAGATCCATGACACATGTCATCAGAATTCTCCATGGCCTTCTCATCAGAGTGCTCAATGTCCTTGCCATCAAAATGCTCCAAGACCCCTGTAATCACAATGCTCCATGACCCAATTCATCAAAATGCTCCATGAGACTTGTCATCCCAAGGCTGCATGGTCTTCTCATCACACTGCTCCAGGAAGTTGTCATCACAATGTTCCATTCCCTTGTCATCACAATGCTCCTTGACCACTGTCATTCACAATACTCCATGAACATTTTCAGGCCAATGCTACATGACCTTCTCATCACAATGCTCCATGACCCTTGTCATCACAATGCTCCAAGGACCCTGTAATCACAATGATCCATGTCCATGTCATCACAAAGCTCCATGACGCATGTCATCAGAATGCTCCATTGCCTTCTCATCACAATGCTCCATGCCCTTGTCATCACATTGCTTCAAAACCCCTGTAATCTCAATGCTCCATGCACCCTTTCATCAGAATGCTCCTTGCCCTTGTCATCACAATGCTCCATGACGCTTCTCATCACCATGTCCCAAGCCCTTGTCATCAAAATGCTCCATTACATTTGTCATCACAATCCTCAATGACACTTGGTATCACAATGCTCCATGCCCATGTCATCACAATGCTACATGACCCCTGTCATCACAATGCTCCGTGACTCCAGTCATCACAATGCTTCATGACCTTTGTCCTCACAATGGTCCATGCCCTCGTCACACAAGGCTCTGTGACCTTTGTCACTTCAATGCTCCATGCCCTTGTCATCTCAATGCTCCATGCCCACTGTCATCACAGTAATCTATGAAACTTGTCAGACAAACGTTCCATGCCCCTGTCATAACATTGCTCCATGCCCTTGTTATCACAATGCTCCATGAACCCTGTCATCACAGTGCTCCGTTACTCCAGTCATCACAATGATTCATGACCTTTCTCATCTCAATGGTCCATGCTCTCGTCACACAAGGCTATGTGATCTTTGTCACCACAATGCTCCATGAAATTTTCATCACAATGCTCTGTGTCCCTTGTCATCACAATGCTCCATGCCTGTGTCAGCACAATGCTCCATGACACTTGTCATCAAAATGCTCCATGCGCTTGTCAGCACAATGCTCCATGACACATGTCATCACAATGTGCCATGCTCTTTTCATCACAATTCTCCACATCCTTTTCATCGCTATGCTCCATAAAACTTGTCATCACAATGCTCCATGCACTTCTCATCAAAATGCTCTCTCACCACATATATCACAATGTTCCATCACTAGTCATCACAATACTCGCTCACCCCTGTCATCACAATGTTCCATGACCACTGTCATCACAGTGCTACATGCCCTTATCATCACAATGCTCCATGACCCCTGACATCACAATGTTCCATAACCCCTGTCACAAAATTCTCCATGACCCATTTCATCACAATGCTTCATGAACCCTGACATCACAATGTTCCATAACCCGTGTCATCAAAATATTCCATGACCCTTTTATTCAAATTGCTCCATGACCCTGTCATCACAATGCTCCCTGCCCTTCTCATCACAGTGAACCTCGCCCTTGTCATCAAAATGCCCCATGACATTTGTCACCACAAAGTTCCATGACCCTTGGAAGCACAATGCTCCATGCCATTGTCATCACAATGCTCAATGAAATCTCTCATCACATTGCTCCATGCCCTTGTCATAACAATGCTCCATTACACCTGTCATAACAATGCCCCATGACCCGGCCATCACAATGTTCCACGGCCTTGTCATCACAAGGCTGCATGACCCTTGTCATCACAATGCTCCAAGACCTCTGAAATCACAATTCTCCATGCCACTTTTCATCTCAATGCTCCATGAACACTGTCATCACAATGCACTAAGCCCATCATCATAATGATTCATGCTATTGTCATCACAATGAAATCAAAATGCTCCATGTCCTCTGTCATCACAATGCTCCAAACCCTTCTGATCACAATGTTCCATAACACTTGTCATCACATGCCCCATGACGCTCCTCATCACAATTACACAAGGTCTTCTCATCACAATGCTCCATGACCTTTGTCACCACAGTGATCAGTACACTTGGCATCACAATGCTCGCTGACACTTGTCATCATTATGCTCCTTGAACACTGTCATGACAAGGCTCCATGCCTTTTTCATCACAATGATCCATTCCCTTTTCATCACAATGCTCAAAGACCTCTGTTATCACAATGATCCTTGACTCCAGTCATCACAATGATTCATGACATTTGTCATCACAATGGTCCCTGACGTGGTCACACAAAGCTCTGTGACCTTTGTCACCACAATGCTCCATGAAATTTTTATCACAATGCTCTGTGACACTTGTCATCACAAAGCTCCATGCCTTTGTCAGCACAATGTTCCATGGCCCTTGTCATCACAATGCTCGATGCGTGTGCCAGCACAATGCTCCATAACCCATCTCATCACAATGCACCATGCACTTGTCATCACAATGCTCCACATCCTTGTAATCAAAATGCTCCATAAACCTTGTCATCACAATGCTCCATGCACTTCTCCTCAAAATGCTTTCTCACCACTGATATCACAATGTTCCATCAATAGTCATCACAATACTCCCTCACCCCTGTCATCACAATATTCCATGACCCCTGTAATCACAATTCTCCATGCCCTTGTCATCACAAAGCTCCATGACGCATGTCATCAGAATGCTCCATGGCCTTCTCATCACAATGCTCCATGCCCGTGTCATCACAATGCTCCAACACCCCTGTAATCACAATGATCCATGTCCCTTTTCATCTCAATGCTCCCTGAACCCTGTCATCACAATGCACCGTGCCCATCAACATAATATTTCATGCTATTGTCATCACAATGAAATCAATATGCTCAATGACTTGTGTCTTCACAATGCACCAAACCCTTCTGATCACAATGTTCCATAACACTTGTCATCACAATGCCCCATGACGCTGGTCATCACAATTATCCATGGTCTTCTCATCACAATGCTCCATGATCTTTGTCATCACAATGCTCAATACACTTATCATCACAATGCTCCCTGACAGTTGTCATCAGTATGCTCGTTGAACCCTGTCATGACAAGACTCCATGCATTTTTCATCACAATGATCCATTCCCTTTTCATCAAAATGCTCCAAGACCCCTTTAATCACAAGGCTCCATGTACTTGTCATCACAAAGCTCCATGACACATGTCATCTGAATGCTCCATGGCCTTCTCATCAAAATGCTCCATGCCCTTGTCATCACAATGCTCCATGACCCCTCTCATAACAGTGTTCCGTGACTCCAGTCATCACAATGATTCATGACCTTTCTCATCTCAATGGTCCATGCCCTCGTCACACAAGGCTCTGTGATCTTTGTCACCACAATGCCCCATGAAATTTTAATCACAATGCTCTGTGTCCCTTGTCATCAAAATGCTCCATGCCTTTGTCAGCATAATGCTCCATGACACTTGTCATCAAAATGCTCCATGTGCTTGTCAGCACAATGCTCCATGACACATGTCATCACAATGTGCCATGCTCTTGTCATCACAATGCTCCACATCCTTTTCATCGCTATGCTCCATAAAACTTGTCATCACAATACTCCACGCACTTCTCATCAAAATGCTCACTCACCACATATATCACAATGTTCCATCACTAGTCATCACAATACTCCCTCACACCTGTCATCACAAGGTTCCATGACCACTGTCATCACAGTGCTCCATGCCCTTATCATCACAATGCTCCATGACCCCTGACATCACAATGTTCCATAACCCCTGTCATCAAAATATTCCATGACCCTTTTATTCAAATTGCTCCATGACCCTTGTCATCACAATGCTCCAAGACCTCTGTAATCACAATTCTCCATGCCACTTTTCATCTCAATGCTCCATGAACACTGTCATCACAATGCACTATGACCATCATCATAATGATTCATGCTATTGTCATCACAATGAAATCAAAATGCTCCATGTCCTCTGTCATCACAATGCTCCAAACCCTTCTGATCACAATGTTCCATAACACTTGTCATCAAATTCCCCATGATGCTCGTCATCACAATAATGCAAGGTCTTCTCATCACAATGCTCCATGACCTTTGTCACCACAATGCTCAATACACTTGGCATCACAATGCTCGCTGACACTTGTCATCAGTATGCTCCTTGAACACTGTCATGAAAAGGCTCCATGCCTTTTTCATCACAATGATCCATTCCCTTTTCATCACAATGCTCCAAGACCCCTGTTTTCACAATGCCCTGTGACTACAGTCATCACAATGCTTCATGACATTTGTCATCACAATGGTCCATGACCTCATCACACAAAGCTCTGTGACCTTTGTCACCACAATGCTCCATGAAATTTTTATCACAATGCTCTGTGACCCTTGTCATCACAAAGCTCCATGCCTTTGTCAGCACAATGCTCCATGACGCTTGTCATCACAATGCTCGATACTCTTCTCATCACAATGCTCCATGCCCTTGCCATTACAATCCTCCATGACACATGTATCAAGTGTTCCGTGCACTAGTCATCACAATGCTCCATGCCAAATCTCATCACAATAATCCATGAAATTTTCAGACCAATGTTCCATGCACTTGTCATCACAATGCTCCACTACCCCTGTCATAACAATGCTCCATGACCCATGCCATCACAATGTTCCACGGCCTTGTCATCCAAAGCTCCATGAACCTTGTCATCATAGTGCTGCAAGACCTC
Source organism: Hyperoodon ampullatus (assembly GCF_949752795.1). NCBI lineage: Eukaryota > Metazoa > Chordata > Mammalia > Artiodactyla > Ziphiidae > Hyperoodon > Hyperoodon ampullatus. Next base: position 3,372,764 of record NW_027641092.1, read on the forward strand.
TGTAATCACAATGCTCCATGCCCTTGTCGTCACAATGATTCATGACACATGTCATCAGAATGCTCCATGGCCTTCGCATGAAAATGCTACATTCCCTTGCCATCATAATGCTCCAGGAACCCTGGATTCACAATGCTCCATGCCCCTTGTCATTACAGTGCTCCATGACGCTCGTCATCACAATTATCCGTGATCTTCTCATCACAATGCTCCACGGTCTTGCCATCACAATGCTCCATGCCCTGGTCATCACAATGCAACATGTCCCATGTCATCACAATTCTCCACGTCCTTGTCATCACAATGCTACATGACACTTCTTATCACAATGTTACATGATCTTGTCATCAAAATTCTACATGCACTTGTCATCGTAATGCTCTATGATCCCTGTCATAGCAAGCTCAATGAGCTTGTCATCACAATGCTTCACTACATTGTCATCAAAATTCTCAATGGCCCTTGTCATCACAATGCTCCATGCCCTTGTCATCACAATGCTCCATGACCCTTGTCATCACAAGGTTCCAAGCCCTTGTCATCAAAATGCTCCATTACCTTTGTCATCACAATCCTCCATGACACTTGGTATCACAATGCTCCATGCCATTGTCATCACAATGGACAATGATATATGTCATCACAATGCTCCCTGACACCTGTCTTCACAATACTCCATAACCTTGTCATCACTATGTTTCATGCCCTTGTCATCACAATGCACCATGCCCACTGTCATCACAATAATCCATGAAACATGTCAGACCAATGTTCCATGCCCCTATCATCTCAATGCTCCATGACCTTGTCATCACAATGCTCCATGACACCGGTCATCACAATGCTTCATGACTTTTGTCATCACAATGTTCCATGCCCTCGTCACACAACGCTCTGTGACCTTGGTCACCACAATGCTCCATGTCATTGTCATCACAAAGCTCCATGATGCATGTCATCAGAATGCTCCATTGCCTTCTCATCAAAATGCTCCTTGCCCTTGTCATCACAATGCTTCAAAACCCCTGTATTCACAATGCTCCATGAAACTTTTCATCACAATGCTCCATGACCCTTTTCATCAAAATGCTCCATGACCCCTGACATCAAAATGTTCCATAACCCCTGTAATCAAAATGCTCCATGACACATTTCATCAATTTGTTCCATGACACTCATCACAATGCGCCCTGCCCTTCTCAACAAAATGCACCACGACCTTGTCATCAAAATGCTCCATGAGCTTGTCATCACAGGGCTCCATGACCCTTGGCATTACAATTCTCCATGCCATTTCATCAAAATGCTACATGTAACCTCTCATCACTTTCTTCCATGCCCTTGTCAGCACAATGCTCCATGACGCTTGTCAACACAATGCTCGATACACTTCTCATCACAATGCTCCATGCCCTTGTCATTACAATCCCCCCTGACACATGTATCACAGTGTTCCATGCCCTAGTCTTCACAGTGCTCAATGCCGAATCTCATCACAATAATCCATGAAATTTTCAGACTAATATTCCATGCCCTTGTCATCACAATGCTCCATTACCGATGTCATGACAATGCTCCATGACTCGTGCCATCACAATGTTCCACGGCCTTGTCATCCAAGGCTCCATGACCCTTGTCATCACAGTGCTCCAAGACCACTGTAATCACAATGCTCCATGCCCTTGTCATCACAATGCTCCAAGACCCCTGTAATCACAATGCTCCATGCTCCTTGTCATTACAGTGCTCCATGACGCTCGTCATCACAATTATCCGTTATCTTCTCATCACAATGCTCCACGGTCTTGCCATCACAATGCTCCATGCCCTGGTCATCACAATGCTCCATGTAACATGTCATCACAATTCTCCATGTATTTATCATCACAATGCTCGTTGACACTTCTTATCACAATGTTACATGATCTTGTCATCACAATTCTCCATGCACTTTTCATCGCAATGCTCTATGACACCTTTCATAGCAAGCTCCATGTGCTTGTCATCACAATGCTTCACGACGTTGTCAACAAAATTCTCAATGGTCATTGTCATCACAATGCTCCACGCCCTTGTCATCACAATGCTCCATGATGCTTGTAATCACAGTGTCCCAAGCCCTTGTCATCAAAATGCTCCATTACCTTTGTCATCACAATCCTCCATGACACTTGGTATTACAATGCTCCATGCCATTGTCATCACAATGGACAATGACATTTCATCAAAGTGCTCCCTGACACCTGTCTTCACAATACTCCATGAGCTTGTCATCACAATGTTACATGCCCTTGTCATCACAATGTGCCATGCCCACAGTCATCACAATAATCCATGAAACTTGTCAGACCAATGATCCATGCCCCTGTCATCACAATGTTTCATGCCCTTGTCATCACAAAGCTCCATGACGCATGTCATCAGAATGCTCCATGGGCTTCTCATTCACGATGCTCCATGCCGTTGTCATCACAATTCTCCTAGACACCTGTAATCACAATGCTCCATGTCCCTTTTCATCTCAATGCTCCATGACCCTGTCATCACAATGCTCCCTGCCCTTCTCATTACTATGCACCATGACCTTGTCATCAAAATGCTCCATGACTTTTATCATCACAAAACTTCATGACCCTTGGCAACACAATGCTCCATGCCATTTCATCACAATGCTACATGAAACCTCTCATCACACTGCTCCATGCCCTTGTCAGCACAATGCTCCATGAAGCTTGTCATCACAATGCTCGATACTCTTCTCATCACAATGCTTCATGCCCTTGTTATTACAATCCTTCATGACACATGTATCACAGTATTCCTTGCCCTAATCATTACAATGATCCATGCCGAATCTCATCACAATAATCAATGAAATTTTCAGACCAATGTTCCATGCCCTTGTCATCACAATGCTCCATTACCCCTGTCATCACAATGCTCCATTACCCCTGTCATTACAATGCTCCATGACCCCTGCCATCTCAATGTTCCACGGCCTTGTCATCCAAGGCTCCATGACCCTTCTCATCACAATGCTCCAAGACCCCTGTAATCACAATGCTCCATGCCCTTGTCGTCACAAAGATGCATGACGCATGTCATCAGAATGCTCCATGGCCTTCTCATCACAATGCTCCATGCCCTTGTCGTCACAATGCTCCAAGACCCCTGTAATCACAATGCTCCATGCCCCTATTCATCAGAATGCTCCATGAGACTTGTCATCACAAGGCTCCATGGTCTTCTCATCACACTGCTCCAGGACCTTTTCATCACAATGCTCCATTCCCTTGTCATCACAATGCTCCTTGACCACTGTCATCACAATACTCCATGAACATTGTCAGCCCAATGCTCCATGAACTTCTCATCACAATGCTCCATGACCCTTGTCATCACAATGCTCCATGTAGCCTCTCATCACAATGCTCCATGACACCTGTCATCACAATGCTCCATGCCCCTTGTCATTACAGTGATCCATGACGCTCTTCATAATAATTATCCAAGGACTTTTCATCACAATGCTCCACGGTCTTGCCATCACAATTCTCCATGCCCTGTTCATCAAATTGATCCCTCTCCCATGTCATTACAATTCTCCACGTCTTTGTCATCACAATGCTCCGTTACACTTCTCATCACAATGTTACATGATATTGTCAACACAATTCTCCATGCACTTGTCATCGCAATGCTGTATGACCCCTGCATAGCAAGCTCCATGCGCTTGTCATCACAATGCTTCACGACGTTGTCATCAAAATTCTCAATGGCCCTTGTCATCCCAATGCTCCATGCCCTTTTCATCACAACGCTCCATGACCCTTGTCATCACAATGTTCCAAGCACTTATCATCAAAATGCTCCATTACCTTTGTCATCACAATCCGCCATAACACTTTGTATCACAATGCTCCATGCCATTGTCATCACTATGGACAATGGCATATGTCATCACAATGCTCCCTGACACCTGTCTTCACAATACTCCATGAACTTGTCATCACAATGTTCCATGCCCTTGTCATCACAATGCGCCATGCCCACTGTCATCACAATAATCCATGAGAATTGTCAGACCAATGTTCCATGCCTGTGTCATCACAATGCTCCATGCCTTTGTCATCACAATGCTCCATGACCCCTGTCATCACAATGCTCCGTGACTCCAGTCATCACAATGCTTCATGACATTTGTCATCACAAAGGTCCATGCCTTTGTCACACAAGGCTCTGTGACCATTGTCACCACAATGCTCCATATCATTGTCAATACAATTTTCCATGCCCACTGTCATCACAATAATCCATGAAACTTGTCAGACCAATGATCCATACTGTCTTCACACAAGGCTCTGTGATCTTTGTCACCACAATGCTCCATGAACTTTTCATCAAAATGCTGTGTGTCCCTTGTCATCCCATTGCTCTATGCCTTTGTCAGCACAATGCTCCATGACACATTTCCTCAAAATGTTCCATGTGCTTGTCAGCACAATGTTCCATGACCCATGTCATCACATTGCGCCATGCGCTTTTCATCACAATGCTCCACATCCTTTTCATCGCTATGCTCCATAAAACTTGTCATCACAATGCTCCATGCACTTCTCATTAAATGCTCTCTCACCACATATATCACAATGTTCCATCACTAGTCATCACAATACTCTCTCACACCTGTCATCACAATGTTCCATGACCACCGTCATCACAGTGCTCCATTCCCTTATCATCACAATGCTCCATGACCACTGACATCACAATGTTCCATAACCCCTGTCACAAAATGTTCCATGACCCATTTCATCACAATGCTTCAGGACCCCTGACATCACAATGTTCCATAACCCCTATGATCAAAATATTCCTTGACGCTTTTCATCAGGTTGCTCCATGATGCTGTCACCACAATGTGCCCTGAACTTCTCATCACAGTGCACCATGCACTTGTCATCAAAATGCCCCATGACCTTTATCATCACAAAGCTCCATTACCCCTTGCATAACAGTGCTCCAAGACACCTGCCATCACAAGTTTCCACGGACTTGTCATCACAAGCCTCCATGACCATTGTCCTCACAATGCTCCAAGCCCTCTGTAATCACAATTCTCCATGCCACTTTTCATCTCAATGCTCCATGAACAGTGTCATCACAATGCACCATGCCCATCATCATAATGATTCATGCTATTGTCATCACAATGAAATCAAAATGCTACATGACCTCTGTCATCACAATCCTGAAAACCCTTCTGATCACAATGTTCCATAACACTTGTCATTACTTGCCCCAGGACGCTCGTCATCACAATTATGCAAGGTCTTCTCATCACAATGCTCCATGACCTTTGTCACCACAATGCTCAATACACTTGGCATCACAATGCTCGCTGACACTTGTCATCAGTATGCTCCTTGAACACTGTCATGACAAGGCTCCATGCCATTTTCATCACAGTGATCCATTCCCTTTTCATCACAATGCTCCAAGACCCCTGTTATCACAATGCTCCATGACTCCAGTCATCACAATGCTTCATGACATTTGTCATCACAATGGTCCATGACCTCATCACAAAAAGCTCTATGACCTTTGTCACCACAATGCTCCATGAAATTTTTATCACAATGCTCTGTGACCCTTGTCATCACAAAGCTCCATGCCTTTGTCAGCACAATGCTCCATGACCCTTGTCATCACAATGCTCGATGCGCGTGTCAGCACAATGCTCCATGACCCATGTCATCACAATGCACCATGCACTTGTCATCACAATGCTCCACATCCTTGTCATCAAAATACTCCAAAAACCTTGTCATCACAATGCTCCATGCACTTTTCATCAGAATGCCTTCTCACCACTGATATCACAATGTTAGATCACTAGTCATCACAATACTCCCTCACCCCTGTCATCACAATATTCCATGACCCGTGTAATCACAATTCTCCATGCCCTTGTCATCACAAAGCTCCATGACGCATGTCATCAGAATGCTCCACTGCCTTCTCATAACAATGCTCCATACCCTTGTCATCACAATGCTCCATGCCCCTTTTCAGCTCAATGCTCCATGAACCCTGTCCTCACAATGCACCGTGCCCATCACCATAATATTTCATGCTATTGTCATCAAAATGAAATCAAAATTCTCAATGACCTCTGTCATCACAATGCACCAAACCCTTCTGATCACAATGTTCCATAACACTTGTCATCACAATGACCCGTGACACCGGTCATCACAATTATCCACGGTCTTCTCATCACAATGCTCCATGATCTTTGTCATCACCATGCTTAATACACTTATCATCACAATTCTCCCTGACAGTTGTAATCAGTATGCTCCTTGAACCCTGTTATGACAAGGCTCCATGCATTTTTCATCACAGTGATCCATTCCCTTTTCATCACAATGCTCCAAGACTCCTGTAATCACAATGCTCCATGTCCTTGTCATCACAAAGCTCCATGACGCATGTCATCAGAATGCTCCATTGCCTTCTCATCACAATGCTCCATGCCCTTGTCATCACATTGTTTGAAAACCCCTGTAATCTCAATGCTCCATGCACCTTTTCATCAGAATGCTCCATGACCCTTTTCATCAAAATGCTCCATTACCCCAGACATCACAATGTTCCATAAAACCTGTCATCAAAATGTTCCATGACACTTTTCTTCAATTTGCTCCATGACCCTGTCATCACAATGCTCCCTGCCCTTCTCATCACAATGCACTACGACCTTGTCATCAAAATGCTCCATGACCTTTGTCATCACAAAGCTCCATGACACTTGGCATCACAATGCTCCATGCCATTTCATCACAATTCTACAAGAAACCTCTCATTATATTGCTCCCTGCCCTTGTCACCACAATGCTCCATGACACTTGTCATCGCAATGCTCGATACTCTCCTCATCACAATGCTCTATGCCCTTGTCATTACAATCCTCCATGACACATGTATCACAGTGTTCCGTGCCCTAGTCATCACAATGTTCCGTGCCGAATCTCATCACAGTAATCCATGAAATTTTCAGACCAATATTCCATGCCCTTGTCATCACAATGCTCCATTACCCCTGTCATAACAATGCTCCATGACCCCTGCCATCACAATGTTCCTCCGCCTTTGCATCCAAGGCTCCATGACCCTTGTCATCACAATGCTCCAAGACCCCTGTAATCACAATGCTCCATGCCCCTGTCATCACAAAGATCCATGACACATGTCATCAGAATGCTCCATGGCCTCTCATCACTATGCTAAATGACCTTGTCATCACAATGCTCCAAGACCCCTGTAATCACAATGCTCCATGCCCCTATTCATCAGAATGCTCCATTAGACTTTTCATCACAAGGCTCCATGGTCTTCTCATCACACTGCTCCAGGACCTTGTCATCAAAATGCTCCATTCCCTTGTCATCACAATGCTCCTTGACCACTGTAATCACAATACTCCATGAACATTTTCAGGCCAATGCTCCATGACCGTCTCATCACAATGCTCCATTACCCTTGTCATCACAATGCTCCATGTCCCCTCTCATCACAATGCTCCATGACACCTGTCATCACAATGCTCCATGCCACTTGTCATTACAGTGACACATGACGCTCTTCATCATAATTATACATGGGCTTTTCATCACAATGTTCCACGGTCTTGTTATCACAATTTTCCATGCCCTGTTCATCACAGTGCTCCATGTCCCAAGTCATTACAATTCTCCAAGTCCTTGTCATCACAATGCTTCGTGACACTTCTCATCACAATGTTACATGATCTTGTCATCACAATTCTCCATGCACTTGTCATCACAATGCTCTATGACCACTGTCATAGCAAGCTCCATGCGCTTGTCATCACAATGCATCACGATGTTGTCATCAAAATTCTCAATGGCATTGTCATCACAATTTTCCATGCCCTTGTCATCACAATGCTCCTTGACCCTTGTCATCACAATGTTCCAAGCCCTTGTCATCAAAATGCTCCATGACCTTTGTCATCACAATCCTCCATGATACTTGGTATCACAATGCTCCATGCCATTGTCATCATAATGGACAATGACATATGTCATCACAATGCTCCCTGACACCTGTCTTCAGAATACTCCATGACCTTGTCATCACAATGTTCCATGCCCTTGTCATCACAATGCGCCATGCCCACTGTCATCACAATAATCCATGAAACATGTCAGACCAATGTTCCATGCCCCTGTCATCACAATGCTCCATGACCTTGTCATCACAATGTTCCATGACCTTGTCATCATAATGTGCCATGCCCACTCTCATCACAATAATCCATAATCTTGTCAGAGCAATGCTCCAAAACCCCTGTCATCAAAGTGCTCCGTGACTCCAGTCATCAAAATGCTCCATGACCTTTGTCATCACAATCCTCCATGACACTTGGCATCACAATGTTCCATGCCATTGTCATCACCATGCTCCATGAACCCTCTCATCACATTGCTCCATGCCCTTGTCATCACAAAGCTCCATGACGCTTGTCATCACAATGCTCGATGCTCTTCTCATCACAGTGCTCCATGCCCTTGTCATTACAATCCTCCATGATCCATGTATCACTGTGTTCCTTGCCCTTGACATCACAATGCTCCATGCCCACACTCATCACAATAATCCATGAAACTTTTCACACAAATGCTCCATGCCCTTTTCATCAAAAGGCTCCATTACCCTTGTCAAAAAATACTCCATGATCCCTGCCATCACAGTGTTCCATGGCCTCGTCATCACAAGGCTCCATGACCCTTGTCATCACAATTCTCCAAGACCCCTGTAATCACAGTGCTCCATGCCCTTGTCATCACGAAGCTCAATGACTTATGTCATCAGAATGCTCCATAGCCTTCTCATCAGAATGCTCCATGCCCTTGTCATCACAGTGCTCCAAGACCGCTGTATTCACAATGCTCCATGCCCCTTTTCATCTCAATGCTCAATGAACTCTGTCATTCCAATGCACCATGCCCATCATCATAATGCTTAATGCTATTGTCATCACAGTGAAATCAAAATGCTCCATGACCTCTGTCATCACAATGCTCCAAACCCTTGTGATCACAATGTTCCATAACACTTGTCATCACAATTCCCCATGATGCTCCTCATCACAATTATCCATGGTCTTCTCATCACAATGCTCCATGACCTTTGTCATCACAATGCTCAATACACTTGTCATCTCAATGCTCCCTGCCACTTGTCATCAGTATGCTTCTTGAACCCTGTCATGACAAGGCTCCTTGCCTTTTTCATCACAATGATCCATGCGCTTTTCATCACAATGTTCCAAGACCCCAGTAATCACAATGCTCCTTGCCCTGCTCATCACAAAGCTCCATGTCCCATATCATCAGAATGCTCCATGGCCTTCTCATCACCATGCTCGATGCCCTTGTCATCACACTGCTCCCTGACACTTGTCTTCAGAATGCTCCTTGAACCCTGTCATGAAAAGGCTCCATGCCTTTTTCATCACAATGCTCCATGACATTTCATCACTATGCTCCATGCCATTGTCATCACAATACTCCACAAGCTTGTCATCAGAATGCTCCATGACCCATGTCATCACAATGCTCCATGACCCCTGTCATCACAATGCTCCATGAACCCTGTAATCACAATGCTCCTTGCCTCTTGTCATTACAGTGCTCCATGACGCTCGTCATCACAATTATCCATGGTCTTCTCATCACAATGCTGCACGGTCTTTCCATCACAATGCTCCCTGCCCTGGTCCTCAAAATGCTCCATGACCCTTTTCATCACAATTCTCCAAGCAATTGTCATACAATACTCCATTACATTTGTCATCACAATCCTCCATGACACTTGGCAACACAATGCTCCACGCCATTGTCATCACAATGCACCATGACATGTGTCATCACAATGCTCCCTGACACCTGTCTTCACAATACTACATGACCTTGTCATAAAAAGGTTCCATGCCCTTGTCATCACAATGTGCCATGCCCACCCTCATACCAATAATCCAGGAAAATTGTCACACCAATTCTCCATGCCCCTGTCATCACAATGCTCCATGCCCTTGTAATCACAATGCTCCATGACCCCTCACATCATAATGCTCCGTGACACCAGTCATCACAATGCTTTCTGAACATTGTCATCACAATGGTCCATTCCCTCTTCATGACAATTCTCTGTAAAACTTGTCATCACAGTGTTCCATGCCTTTGTCAGCACAATGCTCCATGACCGTTGTCATCACAATTCTCCATGCCCCGTGTCATTAGAGTGCTCGATGACACTCGTCATCAAAATGCTCCATGGTCTTGCCATCACAGTGCTCCATGACCTGGACATCACAATGCTCCATGTCCCTTTTCATCACAATGCTCCATGCGCTTCTCAGCACAATGCTCCATGACCCATGACATCACAATGCGCCATGAACTTTTCATCACAATGCTCTACATACTTTTCATCGCTATGCTCCATAAAACTTGTCATCACAGTGCTCCATGCACTTCTCATCAAAATGCTCTCTCACCACAGATATCACAATGTTCCATCACTAGTCATCACAATACTCCCTCACCCCTGTCATCACAATGTTCCATGACCACTGTAATCACAATGCTCCATGCCCTTGTCATCACAAAGCTCCATGATGCATGTCATCAAAAGGCTCCATGGACTTCTCATCACAAAGCTCCATGGCCTTGCCATCATAATGCTCCATTACACCTGTCATCACAATGCTCCATGACCACTGTCATCACAGCGCTCCCTGACCCCAGACAACACAATGATCTGGGACCCTTGTCATCAAAATGCTCCAAGACACTTGTCATCACAATGATCCATGCGCTTGTCATCCAAATCCTCCATGACACCTGTAATCTGAATGCTCCGTGACACTTGTCATCCCAGTGCTCCATGACCCTTGGCATCACAATGTTCCATGCCATTGTCTTCACCATGCTCCATGAACCCTCTCATCACATTGCTCCATGCCCTTGTCATCACAAAGCTCCATGACGCTTGTCATCACAATGCTCGATGCTCTTCTCATCACAGTGCTCCATGCCCTTGTCATTACAATCCTCCATGATCCATGTATCACTGTGTTCCTTGCCCTTGACATCACAATGCTCCATGCCCACACTCATCACAATAATCCATGAAACTTTTCACACAAATGCTCCATGCCCTTTTCATCAAAAGGCTCCATTACCCGTGTCAAAACAATGCTCCATGACCCCTGCCATCACAATGTTCCACGGCCTCGTCATCACAAGGTTCCATGACCCTTGTCATCACAATTCTCCAAGACCCCTGTAATCACAGTGCTCCATGCCCTTGTCAAAACGAAGCTCAATGACTTATGTCATCAGAATGCTCCATAGATTTCTCATCAGAATGTTCCATGCCCTTGTCATCACAGTGCTCCAAGACCGCTGTATTCACAATGCTCCATGCCCCTTTTCATCTCAATGCTCAATGAACTCTGCCATTCCAATGCACCATGCCCATCATAATAATGCTTAATGCTATTGTCATCACAATGAAATCAAAATGCTCCATGACCTCTGTCATCACAATGCTCCAAACCGTTGTGATCACAATGTTCCATAACACTTGTCATCACAACTCCCCATGATGCTCCTCATCACAATTATCCATGGTCTTCTCATCACAATGCTCCATGACCTTTGTCATCACAATGCTCAATACACTTGTCATCTCAATGCTCCCTGCCACTTGTCATCAGTATGCATCTTGAACCCTGTCATGACAAGGCTCCATGCCTTTTTCATCACAATGATCCATGCGCTTTTCAACACAATGTTGCAAGACACCAGTAATCACAAGGCTCCTTCCCTTCTCATCACAAAGCTCCATGACCCATATCTTCAGAATGCTCCATGGCATTCTCATCACCATGCTCGATGCCCTTGTCATCACACTGCTCCCTGACACTTGTCTTCAGAATGCTCCTTGAACCCTGTCATGAAAAGGCTCCATGCCTTTTTCATCACAATGCTCCATGCCATTGTCATCACAATACTCCACAAGCTTGTCATCAGAATGCTCCATGACCCATGTCATCACAATGCTCCATGACCCCTGTCATCGCAATGCTCCATGACCCCTGTAATCACAATGCTCCATGCCTCTTGTCATTACAGTGCTCCATGACGCTCGTCATCACAATTATCCATGGTCTTCTCATCACAATGCTGCACGGTCTTTCCATCACAATGCTCCCTGCCCTGGTCCTCACAATGCTCCATGACCCTTTTCATCACAATTCTCCAAGCAATTGTCATACAATGCTCCATTACATTTGTCATCACAATCCTCCATGACACTTGGCATCACAATGCTCCTCGCCATTGTCATCACAATGCACCATGACATGTGTCATCACAATGCTCCCTGACACCTGTCTTCACAATACTACATGACCTTGTCATAAAAAGGTTCCATGCCCTTGTCATCACAATGTGCCATTCCCACCCTCATACCAATAATCCATGAAACTTGTCAGACCAATTCTCCATGCCCCTGTCATCACAATGCTCCATGCCCTTGTAATCACAATGCTCCATGACCCCTCACATCATAATGCTCCGTGACTCCAGTCATCACAATGCTTTATGACCTTTGTCATCACAATGGCCCATTACCTCGTCATGACAATGCTCTGTAAAACTTGTCATCACAATGCTCCATGCCTTTGTCAGCACAATGCTCCATGACCCTTGTCATCACAATCCTACATGCGCTTCTCAGCACAATGCTCAAAGACACATGTCATCACAATGTGCCATGCACTTGTCATGACAGTGCTCCACAAACTTGTCATCACAAAGCTCCATAAAACTTGTCATCACAATGCTCCATGCACTCCTCATCTAAATGTTCTCTCACCACTGATATCACAATGTTCCATCACTAGTCATCACAATACTCCCTCACCCCTGTCATCACAATGTTCCATGACCCCTGTCATCAAAATGCTACATGCCCTTATCAACACAATGCTCCATGACCACTGACATCACAATGTTCCATAACCCCTGTCATCAAAATGTTCCCTGACCGAGTCCGGGAAAACTCTGGAGCTGCCGAAGAGGCAAGAGACTTTTTCTACCCTCTTGGTTTCCTGGTGCGCGAGGAGAGGGGATTAAGAGCGCTGCTTAAAGGGGCTCCACAGACGGGAGCGAGTCGCGACTGAAAGCGCGGAGCCCAGTGACGGGCGTTGCAGGCTGGGGCTGCTTCTGCCGCCGCCAAGAAGCCTGTGTGCGAGCGCAGGTCACTGTCCACACCGCTCTTCCGGGAGCCTGTGCAGCCCGCCACTGCCGGGGCCCCGGGATCCAGGGGCGGCTTCCCTCGGAGAACGCACGGCACGCCTCGGGCTGGTGCAACGTCACGCCGACCTCTGGCGCTGCAGTCTCTCCCCGCACTCCGTGCCCCTCCCTCCCGCCGGGCCTGAGTGAGCCAGAGTCCCAGAAGAGGCTGCTCCTTTAACCCTGTCTTGTCGGAGGGAAGAACAGATGCCCTCCGGCGACTTACACTCAGAGGCGGGGCCATATCCAAAGCTGAGACCCGGGAGCTGTGAGAACAAAGAAGAGAAAGGGAAACCTCTCCCAGCAGCCTCAGAAGCAGCGGATTAAAGCTCCACAATCAACTTGATGTACCCTGCATCTGTGGAATACATGAATAGACAACAAATCATCCCAAATTGAGGAGCCAGGATTCAGTGCTGTGCCTCTGAGGTGGGAGAGCCAACTTCAGGACACTGGTCCACAAGACACCTCTCAGCTCCACATAATATCAAACGGCGAAAATCTTCCAGAGATCTCCATCTCAACACCAGCACCCAGCTTCACTCAACGACCAGCAAGCTACAGTGCTGGACACCCTATGCCAAACAACTAGCAAGACAGGAACACAACGCCACCCATTAGCAGAGAGGTGGCCTAAAATCATAAAAAGTCCGCAGACACCCCAAAACACACCACCAGACGTGGACCTGCCCACCAGAAAGACAAGATCCAGCCTCATCCACCAGAACACAGGCACTAGTCCCCTCCAACAGGAAGCCTACACAACCCACTAAACCAACCTTAGCCACTGGGGACAGACACCAAAAACAACGGGAACTACGAACCTGCAGCCTGCAAAAAGGAGACCCCAAACACAGTAACATAAGCAAAATGAGAAGACAGAAAAACACACAGCAGGAGAAGGAGCAAGATAAAAACCCACCAGACCTAACAAATGAAGAGGTAATAGGCATTCTACCTGAAAAAGAATTCAGAATAATGATGGTAAAGACGATGCAAGATTCTATTTCCCAGATCCAAAATCTTGGAAATAGAATGGACAAAATGCAAGAAACAGTTAACAAGGACCTAGAAGAAATAAAGATGAATCAAGCATCGATTAAAAACACAATAAATGAAATGAAAAATACTCTAGAGGGGATCACTAGCAGAATAACTGAGGCAGAAGAACAGATAAGTGAGGTGGAAGATAAAATAGTGGAAATAAGTAATGCAGAGCAAAATAAAGAAAAAAGAATGAAAAGAATTGAGGACAGTCTCAGAGACCTCTGGGACAACATTAAACGCACCAACATTCGAATCATAGGGGTTCCAGAAGAAGAAGAGAAAAAGAAAGGGACTGAGAAAATATTTGAAGAGATTATAGTTGAAAACTTCCCTATTATGGGAAAGGAAATAGTTAATCAAGTCCAGGAGGCACAGAGAGTCCCATACAGAATAAATCCAAGGAGAAATACGCCAAGACACATATTAATCAAACTGTCAAAAATTAAACACAAAGAAATCATATTAAAAGCAGCAAGGCAAAAACAACAAATAACACACAAGGGAATCCCCATCAGGATAACAGCTGATCTCTCAGCAGAAACTCTACAAGCCAGAAGGGAGTGGCAGGACATAATTAAAGTGATGAAGGAGAAAAACCTGCAACCAAGATTACTCTACCCAGCAAGGATCTCATTCAGATTTGATGGAGAAATTAAAACGTTTACAGACAAGCAAAAGCTGAGAGAGTTCAGCACCACCAAACCAGCTTTACAACAAATGCTAAAGGAACTTCTCTAGGCAAGAAACACAACAGAAGGAAAAGACCTACAATAACGAACCCAAAACAATTAAGAAAATGGGAATAGGAACATACATATCGATAACTACCTTAAATGTATATGGACTAAACGCTCCCACCAAAAGACACAGATTGGCTGAATGGATACAAAAACAAGACCCATATATATGCTGTCTACAAGAGACCCACTTCAGACATAGAGACACATACAGACTGAAAGTAAGGAGATGGAAAAAGATATTCCATGCAAATGGAAACCAAAAGAAAGCTGGAGTAGCAATTCTCATATCAGACAAAATAGACTTTAAAATAAAGACTACTAGAAGAGACAAAGAAGGACACTACATAATGATCAAGGGATGGATCCAAGAAGAAGATATAACAATTGTAAATATTTATGCACCCAACATAGGAGCACCTCAATACATAAGGCAAACACTAACAGCCATAAAAGGAGAAATCGACAGTAACACAATCATAGTAGGGGACTTTAACACCCCACTTTCACCAATGGACAGATCATCCAAAATGAAAATAAATAAGGAAACACAAGCTTTAAATGATACATTAAACAAGATGGACTTAATTGATATTTATAGGACATTCCATCCAAAAACAACAGAATACACATTTTTCTCAAGTGCTCATGGAACATTCTCCAGGATAGATCATATGTTGGGTCACAAATCAAGCCTTAGTAAATTTAAGAAAATTGAAATTGTATCAAATATCTTTTCCGACCACAATGTTATGAGACTAGATATCAATTACAGGAAAAGAGCTATAAAAAATACAAACACATGGAGGCTAAACAATACATTACTTAATAATGAAGTGATCACTGAAGAAATCAAAGAGGAAATTAAAAAATACCTAGAAACAAATGACAATGGAGACACGACGACCCAAAACCTATGGGATGCAGCAAACGCAGTTCTAAGAGGGAAGTTTATAGCAATACAATCCCACCTTAAGAAACAGGAAATATCTCGACTAAAAAACCTAATCTTGCACCTAAAGCAATTAGAGAAAGAAGAACAAAAACATTCCAAAGTTAGCAGAAGGAAAGAAATCATAAAAATCAGATCAGAAATAAATGAAAAAGAAATGAAGGAAACAATAGCAAAGATCAATAAAACTAAAAGCTGGTTCTTTGAGAAGATAAACAAAATTGATAAACCATTAGCCAGACTCATCAAGAAAAAAAGGGAGAAGACTCAAATCAATAGAATTAGAAATGAAAAAGGAGAAGTAACAACTGACACTGGAGAAATACAAAAGATCATGAGAGATTACTATAAGCAACTCTATGCCAATAAAATGGACAACCTGGAAGAAATGGACAAATTCTTAGAAATGCACAACCTGCCAAGACTGAATCAGGAAGAAATAGAACATATGAACAGACCAATCACAAGCACTGAAATTGAAACTGTGATAAAAAATCTTCCAACAAACAAAAGCCCAGGACCAGGTGGCTTCACAGGCGAATTCTATCAAGCATTTAGAGAAGAGCTAACACCTATCCTTCTCAAACTCTTCCAAAATATAGCAGAGGGAGGAACATTCCCAAACTCATTCTACGAGGCCACCATCACCTTGATACCAAAACCAGACAAGGATGTCACAAAGAAAGAAAACTACAGGCCAATATCACTGATGAACATAGATGCAAAAATCCTCAACAAAATACTAGCAAACAGAATCCAACAGCACATTAAAAGGATCATACACCATGATCAAGTGGGGTTTATCCCAGGAATGCAAGGATTCTTCAATATACGCAAATCAATCAACGTGATACACCATATTAACAAATTGAAGGAGAAAAACCATATGATCATATCAATAGATGCAGAGAAAGCTTTCAACACCCATTTATGATAAAAACCCTGCAGAAAGTAGGCATAGAGGGAACTTTCCTCAACATAATAAAGGCCATATATAACAAACCCACAGCCAGCATCGTCCTCAATGGTGAAAAACTGAAACCATTTCCACTAAGATCAGGAACAAGACAAGGTTGCCCACTCTCACCACTCTTATTCAACATAGTTTTGGAAGTTTTAGCCACAGCAATCAGAGAAGAAAAGGAAAAAAAAAAGGAATCCAAATCGGAAAAGAAGAAGTAAAGCTGTCACTGTTTGCAGATGACATGATACTATTCATAGAGAATCCTAAAGATGCTACCAGAAGACTACTAGAGCTAATCAATGAATTTGGTAAAGTGGCAGGATACAAAATTAATGCACAGAAATCTGTGGCATTCCTATATACTAATGATGAAAAATCTGAAAGTGAAATCAAGGAAACACTCCCATTTACCATTGCAACAAAAAGAATAAAATATCTAGGAATAAACCTACCTAAGGAGACAAAAGACCTGTATGCAGAAAATTATAAGACACTGATGAAAGAAATAAAGATGATACAAATAGATGGAGAGATGTACCATGTTCTTGGATTGGAAGAATCAACATTGTGAAAATGACTCTACTACCCAAAGCAATCTACAGATTCAATGCAATCCCTATCAAACTACCACTGGCATTTTTCACAGAACTAGAACAAAAAATTTCACAATTTGTATGGAAACACAAAAGACCCCGAATAGCCAAAGCAATCTTGAGAACGAAAAATGGAGCTGGAGGAATCAGGCTCCCTGACTTCAGACTATACTACAAAGCTGCAGTAATCAAGACAGTATGGTACTGGCACAAAAACAGAAAGATAGATCAATGGAACAGGATAGAAAGCCCAGAGATAAACCCACGGACATATGGTCACCTTATCTTTGATAAAGGAGGCAGGAATGTACAGTGGAGAAAGGACAGTCTCTTCAATAAGTGGTGTTGGGAAAACTGGACAGGGACATGTAAAAGTATGAGATTAGATCACTCCCTAACACCATACACAAAAATAAGCTCAAAATGGATTAAAGACCTAAATGTAAGGCCAGACACTATCAAACTCTTAGAGGAAAACATAGGCAGAACACTCTATGACATAAATCACAGCAAGATCCTTTTTGACCCACCTCCTAGAGAAATGGAAATAAAGACAAAAATAAACACATGGGACCTAATGAAACTTAAAAGCTTTGGCACAGCAAAGGAAACCATAAACAAGACCAAAAGACAACCCTCAGAATGGGAGAAAATATTTGCAAATGAAGCAACTGACAAAGGATTAATCTCCAAAATTTATAAGCAGCTCATGCAGCTCAATAACAAAAAAACAAACAACCCAATCCAAAAATGGGCAGAAGACCTAAATAGACATTTCTCCACAGAAGATATACAGACTGCCAACAAACACATGAAAGGATGCTCAATATCTTTACTCATTAGAGAAATGCAAATCAAAACTACAATGAGATATCATCTCACACCAGTCAGAATGGCCATCATCAAAAAATCTAGAAACAATAAATGCTGGAGAGGGTGTGGAAAAAAGGGAACACTCTTGCACTGCTGGTGGGAATGTGAATTGGTACAGCCACTATGGAGAAAGGTATGGAGGTTCCTTAAAAAAGTACAAATAGAACTACCATATGACCCAGCAATCCCACAACTGGGCATATACCCTGAGAAAACCATAATTCAAAAAGAGACATGTACCAAAATGTTCATAGCAGCCCTATTTACAATAGCCCAGAGATGGAAACAACCTAAGTGTCCATCATCGGATGAATGGGTAAAGAAGATGTGGCACATATATACAATGGAATATTACTCAGCCATAAAAAGAAATGAAATTGAACTATTTGTAATGAGGTGGATGGACCTAGAGTCTGTCATACAGAGTGAAGTAAGTCAGAAAGAGAAAGACAAATACTGTATGCTGACACATATATATGGAATTTAAGGAAAAAAAGGTCATGAAAAACCCAGGGGTAAGACAGGAATAAAGACACAGACCTACTAGAGAATGGACTTGAGGATATGGGGAGGGGGAAGGGTAAGCTGTGACAAAGTGAAAGAGCGGCATGGACATATATACACTACCAAACGTAAGGTAGATAGCTAGTGGGAAGCAGCCGCATAGAACAGGGAGATCAGCTCGGTGCTTTGTGACCGCATGGAGGGGTGGGATAGGGAGGGTTGGAGGGAGACACAAAAGGGAGGGGATATGGGAACATATGTATACATAAAACTGATTAAATTTGTGATAAAACAAAAATAAAAAATTAAAAAAAAATGTTCCCTGACGCTTTTCATCAAATTGTTCCATGACCCTTTCATCACAATGCTCCCTGCCCTACTCATCACAATGCACCACACTCTTGTCATCAAAATGCTCCATGACCTTTGTCATCACCAAGCTCCATTACCCTTGGCATCACAATGCTCCATGCCATTGTCATCACAGTGCTCCATGAACACTCTCATCACATTCCTCCTTGCCCTTGTCATCACAAGGCTCCATGACGCTTGTCATCACAATGCTCGATGCCTTTCTCAACACAATGCTCCATGCCTTGTCATTACAATCCTCAATGACCCATGTATCACCGTGTTCCCTGCCCTTGTCATCACAATGCTCCATGCACACTGTCATCACAATAATCCATGAAAGATTTCAAACCAATGCTCCATGCCCTTGTCATCACAATGCTCCATTAGCCCTATCATAACAATGCTCCATGACCTCTGCCATCACAATATTCCACAGCACTGTCATCACAAGGCTCCATGTACCTTGTCATCACAATGCTCCAAGACACCTGTAATCACAATGCTCCATGCCCCTTTTCATCTCAATTCTCCATGAACACTGTCATCACAATGCACCATGCCCATCATCATAATGCTTCATGCTATTGTCATCACAATGAAATCAAAATGTCCCATGACCTTTGTCATCACAATGCTCCAAACCCTTCTGATCACAGTGTTCCATAACACATGTCATCACAATGCCCCATGACGCTCCTCATCACAATTATCCATGGTCTTCTCATCACAATGCTCCATGAACTTTGTCAACACAATTTTCAATACACTTGTCATCACAATGCTCCCTGACACTGGTCTTCAGTATGCTCCTTGAAATCTGTCATGACAGGGTTGCATGCCATTTCCTCACAATGATCCATGCAATTTTCATTACAATGCTCCAAGGCCCCTGTAATCACAATGCTCCATGCGCTTGTCATCACAAAGCTCCATGACGCATGTCATCAGAATGCTCCAAGGCATTGTCAGCAAAATGCTACATGACATTGTCATCACCGTGCTCCATGCCCTTGTCATCACAGTGCTCCACGAAACCTGTAATCACAATGCTCCATGCGCTTGTCATCACAAAGCTCCATGACGCATGTCATCAGAATGCTCCAAGGCATTGTCAGCAAAATGCTACATGACATTGTCATCACTATGCTCCATGCCATTGTCATCACAATACTCCACAAGCTTGTCATCAAAATGCTCCATGACCCATGTCATCACAGTGCTCCATGACCCCTGTCATCACAATGCTCCATGACCCCTGTCATCATAATGCTCCATGACCCCTGTAATCACAGTGCTCCATGCCTCTTGTCATTACAGTGCTCCATGACGCTCGTCATCACAATTATCCATGGTCTTCTCATCACAATGCTGCACGGTCTTTCCATCGCAATGCCCCCTGTCCTGGTCCTCACAATGCTCCATGACCCTTTTCATCACAATTCTCCAAGCAATTGTCATACAATGCTCCATTACATTTGTCATCACAATCCTCCATGACACTAGGCATCACAATGCTCCATTACATTTGTCATCACAATTCTCCATGACACTTGGCATCACAATGCTCCACGCCATTGTCATCACAATGCACCATGACATGTGTCATCACAATGCTCCCTGTCACCTGTCTTCACAATACTACATGACCTTGTCATAAAAAGGTTCCATGCCCTTGTCATCACAATGTGCCATGCCCACCCTCATACCAATAATCCATGAAACTTGTCAGACCAATTCTCCATGCCCCTGTCATCACAATGCTCCTTGCCCTTGTAATCACAATGCTCCATGACCCCTCACATCATAATGCTCCGTGACTGCAGTCATCACAATGCTTTATGACCTTTGTCATCACAATGGTCCATTCCCTCGTCATGACAATGCTCTGTAAAACTTGTCATCACAATGCTCCATGCCTTGGTCAGCACAATGCTCCATGACCCTTGTCATCACAATCCTACATGCGCTTCTCAGCACAATGCTCCAAGACACCTGTCATCACAATGTGCCATGCACTTGTCATGACAATGCTCCACAACCTTGTCATCACAATGCTCCATGCACTTCTCATCTAAATGCTCTGTCACCACTGATATCACAATGTTCCATCACTAGTCATTACAATACTCCCTCACCCCTGTCATCACAATGTTCCATGACCCCTGTCATCAAAATGCTACATGCCCTTATCATCACAATGCTCCATGACCACTGACATCACAATGTTCCATAACCCCTGTCATCAAAATGTTCCCTGACCCTTTTCATCAAATTGTTCCATGACCCTTTCATCACAATGCTCCCTGCCCTACTCATCACAATGCACCACACTCTTGTCATCAAAATGCTCCATGACCTTTGTCATCACCATTCTCCATGACCCTTGGCATCACAATGCTCCATGCCATTGTCATCACAGTGCTCCATGAACACTCTCATCACATTCCTCCTTGCCCTTGTCATCACAAAGCTCCATGACGCTTGTCATCACAATGCTCGATGCCTTTCTCAACACAATGCTCCATGCCTTGTCATTACAATCCTCAATGACCCATGTATCACCGTGTTCCCTGCCCTTGTCATCACAATACTCCATGCCCACTGTCATCACAATAATCCATGAAACATTTCAAACCAGTGCTCCATGCCCTTGTCATCACAATGCTCCATTAGCCCTGTCATAACAATGCTCCATGACCCCTGCCATCACAATATTCCACAGCATTGTCATCACAAGGCTCCATGTACCTTGTCATCACAATGCTCCAAGACCCCTGTAATCACAATGCTCCATACCCCTTTTCATCTCAATTCTCCATGAACACTGTCATCACAATGCACCATGCCCATCATCATAATGCTTCATGCTATTGTCATCACAATGAAATCAAAATGCTCCATGACCTCTGTCATCACAATGCTCCAAACCCTTGTGATCACAATGTTCCATAACACTTGTCATCATAACGCCCCATGATGCTCCTCATCACAATTATCCATGGTCTTCTCATCACAATGCTCCATGACCTTTGTCATCACAATGCTCAATACACTTGTCATCACAATGCTCCCTGACACTGGTCTTCAGTATGCTCCTTGAAATCTGTCATGACAGGGTTGCATGCCATTTCCTCACAATGATCCATGCCCTTTTCATTACAATGCTCCAAGGCCCCGGTAATCACAATGCTCCATGCCCCTTTTCATCAGAATGCTCCATGAGACTTCTCATCACTAGGCTCCATGGTCTTCTCATCAGAGTGCTCCAGGACCTTGTCAACACAATGCTCCATGACCCTTTTCATCAGAATACTCCATGAACATTTTCAGCTCAATGCTCCATGATCTTCTCTTCACAATGCTCCATGACCCCTGTCATCACAATGCTCCATGCTCCTTGATATCAATAAGATCCATGACCTCTGTCATCACAGTGCTCCAAACTTTGTGATCACATTGTTCCATAACACTTGTCATCACAACGCTTCATGATGCCTGTCATCACAATAATCCTTGCCCTTGTCATCACAATGCTCCATGACCTTCGTCATCACAATGCTCAATACAGTTGTTATCACAATGCTCCCTGACACTTGTCATCAGAATGCTTCTCGAACCCTGTCATGAAAAGGCTCTATGCCATTTTCATCACAATGCTCCATGCCCTTCTCATCACAATGCTCCATGCAATTGTCATCACAATAATCCACAAGCTTGTCATCAGAATGCTCCATGACACTTGTCATCACAATGATCCATGACCCCTGTCATCACAATGCTCCATGACACCTGTCATCACAATGCTCCAGGCCCCTTGTCATTACAGTTCTCCATGACGCTCGTCATCACAATTATCCATGGACTTCTCATCACAATGCTCCACTGTCTTGCCATCACAATGCTCCATGACACTTCAAATCACAATGTTACATGCTCTTGTAATCACATTCTCCATGCACTTGTCATCACAATGCTCCATGAACCCTGTCATAGCAAGCTCCATGTGCTTTTCATCACATTGCTTCACGAACTTGTCATCAAAATTCTCAAAAGCCCTTGTCATCACAATGCTCCATGCCCTTTTCATCACAATGCTCCATGACCATTGTCATCACAATGCTCCATTACCTTTGTCATCACAATCCTCCATGACACTTGTAATCACAATGCTCCATGCCGTTGTCATCACAATGCACCATGACATAGGTCATCACAATGCTCCCTGACACCTGGCTTCACAATACTCCATGACCTTTCCTTCATAGTGCTCCATGCCCTTGTCATCACAATGTGCAATGCCCACTGTCATCACAATAATCCATGAAATTTTTCAGACCGATGCTCCATGCCCCTGTCATCACAATGCTCCATGCACTTGTCATCACGATGCTCCATGACACCTGTCATCACAATGCTCCGTGTCTCCAGTCATCACAATGCTTCAAGTCTTTGTCATCATAATGGTCCATGCCCTCATCATCACAAGTCTCTGTGAATTTTGTCACCACAATGCTCCATGAACTTTTCATCACAATGCTCTGTGACCCTTGGCATCACAATGCTCCATGCCTTTGTCAGCAAAATGTTCCATGACACTTGTCATCACAATGCTCCATGAGCTTGTCAGCACAATGCTCCATGACCGATGTGATCACAATGTGTCATGTGGTTGTCATCACAATACTCCACATCCTTGTCATCACAATGCTCCATAAACGTTGTCATCACAATGCTCCATGCACTTCTCATGAAAATGCTCTCTCACCACTGATATCACAATGTTCCATCACTAGTCATCACAATACTCCCTCACCCCTGTCATCACAATGTTCCATGACCCCTATCATCACAATGCTACATGCCGTTATCATCACAATGCACCACTCCCTTGTCATCAAAATGCTCCATGACCTTTGTCATCACAAAGCTCCATGACCCTTGGCATCACAATGCTCCATGCCATTGTCATCACAATGCTTCATGAAGACTCTCATTACATTGCTCCATGCCCTTGTCATCACAAAGCTCCATGACGCTTGTCATCACAATGATCGATGCCCTTCTCATCACAATGCTCCATGACCTTGTCATTACAATACACCATGACCCATGTATCACAGTGTTCCGTGTCCTTGTCATCACAATGCTCCATGCCCGTTCTCATCACAATAATCCATGAAAATATTCAGACAAATGCTCCATGCCCTTGTCATCACAAAGCTCCATGACGCATGTCATCAGAATGCTCCATGGCCTTCTCATTCACAATGCTCCATGCCCTTGTCATCACAATGCTCCAAGACACCTGTAATCACAATGCTCCATGTCCCTTTTCATCTCAATGTTCCATGAACCCTGTCATCACAATGCACCATGCCCATCATCATAATGCTTCATGCTATTGTCATCACAATGAAATCAAAATGCTCCATGACCTCTGTCATCACAATGCTCCAAACCGTTGTGATCACAATGTTCCATAACACTTGTCATCATAACGCCCCATGACGCTCATCATCACAATTATCCATGGTGTTCTCATCACAATGCTCCATAACATTTGTCATCACAATGCTCAATACACTTGTCATCACAATTCTCCCTGACTCTTGCCATCAGTATGCTCCTTGAACCCTGTCATGACAAGGCTCCATGCCATTTTCATCACAATGCTCCATGCCCTTGTAATCACAATGCTCCAAGACCCCTGTAATCACAATGCTCCATGCCCCTTTTCATCAGAATGCTCCATGGCCTTCTCATCACCATGCTCGATGCCCTTGTCATCACACTGCTCCCTGACACTTGTCTTCAGAATGCTCCTTGAACCCTGTCATGAAAAGGCCCCATGCCTTTTTCATCACAATGCTCCATGTCCTTTCATCACTATGCTCCATGCCATTGTCATCACAATACTGCACAAGCTTGACATCAGAATGCTCCATGACACATGTCATCACAATGCTCCATGACCCCTATCATCACAATGCTCCATGACCCCTGTAATCACAATGCTCCATGCCTCTTGTCATTACAGTGTTCCATGACGCTCGTCATCACAATTATCCATGGTCTTCTCATCACAATGCTGCACGGTCTTTCCATCACAATGCTCCCTGCCCTGGTCATCACAATGCTCCATGACCCTTTTCATCACAATTCTCCAAGCAATTGTCATACAATGCTCCATTACATTTGTTATCACAATCCTCCAGGACTCTTGGCATCACAATGCTCCACGCCATTGTCATCACAATGCACCTTGACATGTGTCATCACAATGCTCCCTGACACCTGTCTTCACAATAATACATGACCTTGTCATAAAAAGGTTCCATGCCCTTGTCATCACAATGTGCCTTGCCCACCCTCATACCAATAATCCATGAAACTTGTCAGACCAATTCTCCATGCCCCTGTCATCACAATGCTCCATGCCCTTGTAATCACAATGCTCCATGACCCCTCACATCATAATGCTCCGTGACTCCAGTCATCACAATGCTTTATGACCTTTGTCATCACAATGGTCCATTCCCTCGTCATGACAATGCTCTGTAAAACTTGTCATCACAATGCTCCATGCCTTGGTCAGCACAATGCTCCATGACCCTTGTCATCACAATCCTACATGCGCTTCTCAGCACAATGCTCCAAGACACATGTCATCACAATGTGCCATGCACTTGTCATGACAATGCTCCACAACCTTGTCATCACAATGCTCCATGCACTTCTCATCTAAATGCTCTGTCACCACTGATATCACAATGTTCCATCACTAGTCATTACAATACTCCCTCACCCCTGTCATCACAATGTTCCATGACCCCTGTCATCAAAATGCTACATGCCCTTATCATCACAATGCTCCATGACCACTGACATCACAATGTTCCATAACCCCTGTCATCAAAATGTTCCCTGACCCTTTTCATCAAATTGTTCCATGACCCTTTCATCACAATGCTCCCTGCCCTACTCATCACAATGCACCACACTCTTGTCATCAAAATGCTCCATGACCTTTGTCATCACCATTCTCCATGACCCTTGGCATCACAATGCTCCATGCCATTGTCATCACAGTGCTCCATGAACACTCTCATCACATTCCTCCTTGCCCTTGTCATCACAAAGCTCCATGACGCTTGTCATCACAATGCTCGATGCCTTTCTCAACACAATGCTCCATGCCTTGTCATTACAATCCTCAATGACCCATGTATCACCGTGTTCCCTGCCCTTGTCATCACAATACTCCATGCCCACTGTCATCACAATAATCCATGAAACATTTCAAACCAGTGCTCCATGCCCTTGTCATCACAATGCTCCATTAGCCCTGTCATAACAATGCTCCATGACCCCTGCCATCACAATATTCCACAGCATTGTCATCACAAGGCTCCATGTACCTTGTCATCACAATGCTCCAAGACCCCTGTAATCACAATGCTCCATACCCCTTTTCATCTCAATTCTCCATGAACACTGTCATCACAATGCACCATGCCCATCATCATAATGCTTCATGCTATTGTCATCACAATGAAATCAAAATGCTCCATGACCTCTGTCATCACAATGCTCCAAACCCTTGTGATCACAATGTTCCATAACACTTGTCATCATAACGCCCCATGATGCTCATCATCACAATTATCCATGGTCTTCTCATCACAATGCTCCATGACCTTTGTCATCACAATGCTCAATACACTTGTCATCACAATGCTCCCTGACACTGGTCTTCAGTATGCTCCTTGAAATCTGTCATGACAGGGTTGCATGCCATTTCCTCACAATGATCCATGCCCTTTTCATTACAATGCTCCAAGGCCCCGGTAATCACAATGCTCCATGCCCCTTTTCATCAGAATGCTCCATGAGACTTCTCATCACTAGGCTCCATGGTCTTCTCATCAGAGTGCTCCAGGACCTTGTCAACACAATGCTCCATGACCCTTTTCATCAGAATACTCCATGAACATTTTCAGCTCAATGCTCCATGATCTTCTCTTCACAATGCTCCATGACCCCTGTCATCACAATGCTCCATGCTCCTTGATATCAATAAGATCCATGACCTCTGTCATCACAGTGCTCCAAACTTTGTGATCACATTGTTCCATAACACTTGTCATCACAACGCTTCATGATGCCTGTCATCACAATAATCCTTGCCCTTGTCATCACAATGCTCCATGACCTTCGTCATCACAATGCTCAATACAGTTGTTATCACAATGCTCCCTGACACTTGTCATCAGAATGCTTCTCGAACCCTGTCATGAAAAGGCTCTATGCCATTTTCATCACAATGCTCCATGCCCTTCTCATCACAATGCTCCATGCAATTGTCATCACAATAATCCACAAGCTTGTCATCAGAATGCTCCATGACACTTGTCATCACAATGATCCATGACCCCTGTCATCACAATGCTCCATGACACCTGTCATCACAATGCTCCAGGCCCCTTGTCATTACAGTTCTCCATGACGCTCGTCATCACAATTATCCATGGACTTCTCATCACAATGCTCCACTGTCTTGCCATCACAATGCTCCATGACACTTCAAATCACAATGTTACATGCTCTTGTAATCACATTCTCCATGCACTTGTCATCACAATGCTCCATGAACCCTGTCATAGCAAGCTCCATGTGCTTTTCATCACATTGCTTCACGAACTTGTCATCAAAATTCTCAAAAGCCCTTGTCATCACAATGCTCCATGCCCTTTTCATCACAATGCTCCATGACCATTGTCATCACAATGCTCCATTACCTTTGTCATCACAATCCTCCATGACACTTGTAATCACAATGCTCCATGCCGTTGTCATCACAATGCACCATGACATAGGTCATCACAATGCTCCCTGACACCTGGCTTCACAATACTCCATGACCTTTCCTTCATAGTGCTCCATGCCCTTGTCATCACAATGTGCAATGCCCACTGTCATCACAATAATCCATGAAATTTTTCAGACCGATGCTCCATGCCCCTGTCATCACAATGCTCCATGCACTTGTCATCACGATGCTCCATGACACCTGTCATCACAATGCTCCGTGTCTCCAGTCATCACAATGCTTCAAGTCTTTGTCATCATAATGGTCCATGCCCTCATCATCACAAGTCTCTGTGAATTTTGTCACCACAATGCTCCATGAACTTTTCATCACAGTGCTCTGTGACCCTTGGCATCACAATGCTCCATGCCTTTGTCAGCAAAATGTTCCATGACACTTGTCATCACAATGCTCCATGAGCTTGTCAGCACAATGCTCCATGACCGATGTGATCACAATGTGTCATGTGGTTGTCATCACAATACTCCACATCCTTGTCATCACAATGCTCCATAAACGTTGTCATCACAATGCTCCATGCACTTCTCATGAAAATGCTCTCTCACCACTGATATCACAATGTTCCATCACTAGTCATCACAATACTCCCTCACCCCTGTCATCACAATGTTCCATGACCCCTATCATCACAATGCTACATGCCGTTATCATCACAATGCACCACTCCCTTGTCATCAAAATGCTCCATGACCTTTGTCATCACAAAGCTCCATGACCCTTGGCATCACAATGCTCCATGCCATTGTCATCACAATGCTTCATGAAGACTCTCATTACATTGCTCCATGCCCTTGTCATCACAAAGCTCCATGACGCTTGTCATCACAATGATCGATGCCCTTCTCATCACAATGCTCCATGACCTTGTCATTACAATACACCATGACCCATGTATCACAGTGTTCCGTGTCCTTGTCATCACAATGCTCCATGCCCGTTCTCATCACAATAATCCATGAAAATATTCAGACAAATGCTCCATGCCCTTGTCATCACAAAGCTCCATGACGCATGTCATCAGAATGCTCCATGGCCTTCTCATTCACAATGCTCCATGCCCTTGTCATCACAATGCTCCAAGACACCTGTAATCACAATGCTCCATGTCCCTTTTCATCTCAATGTTCCATGAACCCTGTCATCACAATGCACCATGCCCATCATCATAATGCTTCATGCTATTGTCATCACAATGAAATCAAAATGCTCCATGACCTCTGTCATCACAATGCTCCAAACCGTTGTGATCACAATGTTCCATAACACTTGTCATCATAACGCCCCATGACGCTCATCATCACAATTATCCATGGTGTTCTCATCACAATGCTCCATAACATTTGTCATCACAATGCTCAATACACTTGTCATCACAATTCTCCCTGACTCTTGCCATCAGTATGCTCCTTGAACCCTGTCATGACAAGGCTCCATGCCATTTTCATCACAATGCTCCATGCCCTTGTAATCACAATGCTCCAAGACCCCTGTAATCACAATGCTCCATGCCCCTTTTCATCAGAATGCTCCATGGCCTTCTCATCACCATGCTCGATGCCCTTGTCATCACACTGCTCCCTGACACTTGTCTTCAGAATGCTCCTTGAACCCTGTCATGAAAAGGCTCCATGCCTTTTTCATCACAATGCTCCATGTCCTTTCATCACTATGCTCCATGCCATTGTCATCACAATACTGCACAAGCTTGACATCAGAATGCTCCATGACACATGTCATCACAATGCTCCATGACCCCTATCATCACAATGCTCCATGACCCCTGTAATCACAATGCTCCATGCCTCTTGTCATTACAGTGTTCCATGACGCTCGTCATCACAATTATCCATGGTCTTCTCATCACAATGCTGCACGGTCTTTCCATCACAATGCTCCCTGCCCTGGTCATCACAATGCTCCATGACCCTTTTCATCACAATTCTCCAAGCAATTGTCATACAATGCTCCATTACATTTGTCATCACAATCCTCCAGGACTCTTGGCATCACAAAGCTCCACGCCATTGTCATCACAATGCACCTTGACATGTGTCATCACAATGCTCCCTGACACCTGTCTTCACAATAATACATGACCTTGTCATAAAAAGGTTCCATGCCCTTGTCATCACAATGTGCCTTGCCCACCCTCATACCAATAATCCATGAAACTTGTCAGACCAATTCTCCATGCCCCTGTCATCACAATGCTCCATGCCCTTGTAATCACAATGCTCCATGACCCCTCACATCATAATGCTCCGTGACTCCAGTCATCACAATGCTTTATGACCTTTGTCATCACAATGGTCCATTCCCTCGTCATGACAATGCTCTGTAAAACTTGTCATCACAATGCTCCATGCCTTGGTCAGCACAATGCTCCATGACCCTTGTCATCACAATCCTACATGCGCTTCTCAGCACAATGCTCCAAGACACATGTCATCACAATGTGCCATGCACTTGTCATGACAATGCTCCACAACCTTGTCATCACCAAGCTCCATAAAACTTGTCATCACAATGCTCCATGCACTTCTCATCTAAATGCCCTCTCACCACTGATATCACAATGTTCCATCACTAGTCATCACAATACTCCCTCACCCCTGTCATCACAATGTTCCATGACCCCTGTCATCAAAATGCTACATGCCCTTATCATCACAATGCTCCATGACCACTGACATCACAATGTTCCATAACCCCTGTCATCAAAATGTTCCCTGACACTTTTCATCAAATTGTTCCATGACCCTTTCATCACAATGCTCCCTGCCCTACTCATCACAATGCACCACACTCTTGTCATCAAAATGCTCCATGACCTTTGTCATCACCATTCTCCATGACCTTTGGCATCACAATGCTCCATGCCATTGTTATCACAGTGCTCCATGAACACTCTCATCACATTCCTCCTTGCCCTTGTCATCACAAAGCTCCATGAAGCTTGTCATCACAATGATCGATGCCTTTCTCAACACAATGCTCCATTCCTTGTGATTTCAATCCTCAATGACCCATGTATCACCGTGTTCCCTGCCCTTGTCATCACAATGCTCCATGCCCACTGTCATCACAATAATCCATGAAACATTTCAAACCAATGCTCCATGCCCTTGTCATCACAATGCTCCATTAGCCCTGTCATAACAATGCTCCATGACCCCTGCCATCACAATATTCCACAGCATTGTCATCACATGGCTCCATGTACCTTGTCATCACAATGCTCTAAGACCCCTGTAATCACAATGCTCCATACCCCTTTTCATCAGATTGCTCCATGAGACTTGTCATCACAATGCTCCATGGTCTTCTCCGCACAATGCTTCACGACACCTATCATCACAATGCTCCATTTCCACTGTCACCACAACGCGCCATGACCCCTGACAATACAGTGATCCGGGACTCTTGTCATCAAAAATCTCCATGACCCTTTTCATCTCAATGATCTATACGCTTGCCTTCCCAATGCTCCATGACCCCTGTTATCACAATGTTCCATGATGCTTCTAATCCCAGTGCTCCATGACCATTGTCATCACAATGCTCCATGCCTTTGTCAGTAAAATGCTACATGACCTTGTCATCACAATGCTCGATGCACTTGTCATCACAATCCTCCATTACCATTGTCATTACAATCCTCCGTGAACCTTGGGTTCACATTGATTCATGCCATTGTCCTCACATTTCTCATGCTCCTTGAAATCAAAATGATCCATGACCTCTGTCATCACAATGCTCCAAACACCTGTGAACACAATGTTCCATAACACTTGTCATCACAATGCTCCATGATGTCTGATATCACAATACTCCATGCCTTGTCATCACAATGCTCCATGATCATTGTCATGACAATTCTCAATACACTTGTCATCACAATGCTTCCTGACACTTGTCGTCAGAATGCTCCTTGAAACCTTTCATGAAAAGACTCCATGCTTTTTTCATCACAATGCTCCATGCCATTGTCATCACAATACTCCACAAGCTCTTCATCAGAATGCTCCATGACCCTTGTCATCACAGTGCTCCATGACCCCTGTTATCACAATGCTCCATGACACCTGTCATCACAATGCTCCTTGCCCCTTGTCATTACAGTGCTCCATGACGCTCGTCATCACAATTATCATTGTTCTTCTCATCAAAGTGATCCACGGACTTGCCATCACAATGATCCATGACACTTCTCATCACAATGCTCCATGACCGATGTCATCACAAGGCACCATGCGCTTGTCATCACAATGCTCCACATCCTTGTCATCACAATGCTCCATAAAACTTGTCATAACAATGCTCCATGCACTTCTCATGAAAATGGTCTCTCACCACTGATATCACAATGTTCCAACACTAGTCATCACAATACTCCCTCAGACATGCCATCACAATGTTCCATGACCCCAGTCATCACAATGATCCATGCACTTTTCATCACAATGCTCCATGCCATTGTCATCACAATACTCCACAAGCTTGTCATCAGAATGCTCCATGACCCTTGGCATGACAATGCTCCATGACCCCTGTCATCACAATGCTCCATGACCCCTGTCATCACAATGCTCCATGCCCCTTGTCATTACAGAGCTCCATGACGACCGTCATCACAATTATCCATGGTCTTCTCATCACAATGCTCCCCGATCTTGCCATCACAATGCTCCATGCCCTGGTTATCAGTATTCTCCACGTCCTTGTCATCACAGTTCTCCATGACACATCTCATCACAATGTTCCGAGCACTTTTCATCACAATTATCCATGCACTTGTCATCGCAATGCTCCATGACCCCTGTCATAGCAAGCTCCATGCGCTTGTCATCACAATGCTTCACGACCTTGTCATCAAAATTCTCAATGGCCCATGTCATCACAATGCTCCAAGCCCTTGTCATCACAATGCAACATTACATTTGTCATCACAATCCTCCATGACACTTGGCATCACAATGCTCCTTGCCATTGTCATCACAATGGTCCATGACATATGTCATCACAATGCTCCCTGACCCCTGTCTTCACAATTCTACATGACCTTGGCATCACAATGATCCATGCCCTTGTCATCAGAGTGCGCCTTGCACACTGTCATCACAATAATCCATGAAACTTGTCAGACCAATGCTCCATGCCCCTGTCATCACATTGTTCCACGCATTTGTCATCACAATGCACCATGACCCCTGTCATCACAATGCTCCGTGACTCCAGTCATCACAATGATTCATGACCTTTGTCATCACAATGGTCCATAGCCTCGTCATCACAAGGTTCTGTGACATTTGTTACCACAAAGCTCCATAAACATTGGCATCACAATGCTCCATGCCATTGTCATCACAATGCTCCATGAACCCACTCATCAAATGCTCCATGCACTTGTCATCACAAAGCTCCATGACGCTTGTGATACCAATGCTCGATGCACTTCTCATCACAATGTTCCATGCCCTTGTCATTACAATCCTCCATGACCCATGTAACACAGTGTTCCGTGACCTTGTCATCACAATGCTCCATGCCCACACTCATCACAATAATCCATGAAACTTTTCATACCAATTCTGATGCCCTTGTCAACACAATGCTCCACTACCCTGTCATAACAATGCTCCATGACACCTGACATCACAAGGTTTCACGGCCTTGTCAATACAAGTCTCCATGACCGTTGTCATCACCGTGCACCAAGACCCTGTAATCACAATGCTCAATGCACTTGTCATCACAAAGCTCCATGGCGCATGTCATCAGAATGCTCCATGGCCTTCTCATTCACAATGCTCCATGCCCTTGTCATCACAGTGCTCCAATACACATTTAATCACAATGCTCCATGCCCCTTTTCATCTCAATGCTCCATGAACCCTGTCATCACAATGCACCATGTCCATCATCATAATGCTTCATGCTATTGTCATCACAATGAAATCAAAATGCTCCATGACCTCTGTCATCACAATGCTCCAAACCCTTGTGATCACAGTGTTCCATAACACTTGTCATCACAATTCCCCATGATGCTCCTCATCACAATTATCCATGGTCTTCTCATCACAATGCTCCATGACCTTTGTCATCACAATGCTCAATACACTTGTCATCTCAATGCTCCCTGCGACTTGTCGTCAGTATGCTTCTTGAACCCTGTCATGACAAGGCTCCATGCCTTTTTCATCACAATGATCCATGCGCTTTTCATCACAATGTTCCAAGACCACAGTAATCACAATGATCCTTGCCCTTCTCATCACAAAGCTCCATGCCCCACATCATCAGAATGCTCCATGTCCTTCTCATCACCATGCTCGTTGCCCTTGTCATCACACTGCTCCCTGCCACTTGTCTTCAGAATGCTCCTAGAACCCTGTCATGACAAGGCTCCATGCCTTTTTCATCACAATGCTCCATGCCCTTTTCATCACAATGTTCCATGCCATTGTCATCACAATACTCCATAAGCTTGTCATCAGAATGTTCCATGACACTTGTCGTCACAATGCTCCATGACCCCTGTCATCACAATGCTCCATGACACCTTTCATCACAATGCTCCACGCCCCTTGTCATTACAGTGCTCCATGACGCTTGTCATCACAATTATCCATGGTCATCTCATCACAATGCTCCACGGTCTTGCCATCACAATGCTCCATGACACTTCTCATCTCAATGTTACATGCTCTTGTCATCACAATTCTCCATTAACTTGTCATCGCAATGCTCCATGACCCCTGTCATAGCAAGCTCCATATGCTTGTCATCACAATGCCTCCCGACTTTGTCATCCAAATTCTCAATGGCCCTTGTCATCACAATGCTCCATGCCCTTGTCATCACAATGCTCCTTGACCATTGTCATCACAATGCTCCAAGCCCTTGTCATCACAATGGTCCCTTACCTTTTTCATCAAAATCCTCCATGACACTTGGCGTCACAATGCTCCATGCCATTGTCATCACAATGCACCATGACATATGTGATCACAATGCTCCCTGATACCTGTCTTCACAATACTCCATGACCTGGTCATAACAATCCTCCATGCCCTAGTCATCACAATGTGCTATTCCCACTATCATCACAATAATCCATGAAGCTTGTCAGACCAATGCTCCATGCCCCTGTCATCACAATGCTCCATGCCCTTGTCATGACAATGCTCCATGACTCCAGTCATCACAATGCTTCATGACCTTTGTCATCACAGTGGTACGTGCACTCGTCATTACAGGGCTCTGTGAACTTTGTCTACATAATTCTCCCTGAACTTTTCATCACAATGCTCCTTGCCATTGTCATCACAATGGACAATGACATATGTCATCACAATGCTCCCGGACTCCTGTCTTCACAATTCTGCATGACCTTGTCTTCACAATGCTCCATGCCCTTGTCATCACAGTGCGCCATGTGCACTGTCATCACATTAAACCATGAAACTTGTCAGTCCAATGCTCCATGCCCCTGTCATCAAAATGCTCCACGCATTTGTCATGACAATGCTCCATGACCCCAGTCATCACAATGCTCCGTGACTCCAGTCATCACAATGCTTCATGACTATTGTCATCACAATGGTCCATGCCCCCGTCATCACAAGGCTCTGTGAAATTTGCCACCACAATGCTCCATGAACTTTTCATCATAGTGGTCTGTGACCGTTGTCATTACAGTTCTCCAAGCCTTTCTCAGCAGAATGCACCAGGACCACTGTCATCACAGTGCTCCATGCCCGTCTCAGCACAGTGCTCCATGACCCTTGTCATCACAATGCTTCAAGCCCTTGTCATCACAATGCTCCTTTACCTTTGTCATCACAAACCTCCATGACAATTGGCATCACAATGCTCCATGGCATTGTCATCACAGTGCTTCATGAGCCGTCATCACAATGCTCCGTGACTCCAGTCATCACAATGCTTCATGACCTTTGTCCTCACAATGGTCCATGCCCTCGTCACACAAGGCTCTGTGACCTTTGTCACCACAATGCTCCATGACCTTGTCACCACAATGCTCAATACACTTGGCATCACTATGCTCGCTGACACTTGTCATCAGTATGCTCCTTGAACACTGTCATGACAAGGCTCCATGCCTTTTTCATCACAATGATCCATTCCCTTTTCATCACAATGCTCCAAGGCCCATGTTATCACAATGCTCTGTGACTCCAGTCATCACAATGCTTCATGACACTTGTTATCCCAATGGTCCATGACCTCCTCACACAAAGCTCTGTGGCCTTTGTCACCCCAATGCTCCATGAAATTTTTATCACAATGCTCTGTGACACTTGTCATCACAAAGCTCCATGCGTTTGTCAGCACAATGCTCCATGACACTTGTCATCAAAATGCTCCATTAACCCTGATATCACAATGTTCCGTAACCCCTGTTATCAAAATGTTCCATGACATTTTTCATCAGTTTGCTCCATCAACCTGTCATCACAATGCTCCCTGCCCTTCTCATCACAATGCACCACGACCTTGTCATCAAAATGCTCCAGGACCCTTGTCATCACAAAGATCCATGACCCTTGGCATCACAATACTCCATGCCATTTCATCACAATGCCACATGAAACCTCTCATCACATTGCTCCATGCCCTTGTCACCACAATGCTCCATGATGCTTGTCATCACAATCTTCGATACTCTTCTCATCACAATGCTCCATGCCCTTGTCATTACAATCCTCCATGACACATGTATCACAGTGTTACGTGCCCTAGTCATCACAATGTTCCATGCCGAATCTCATCACAATAATCCATGAAATTTTCATACAAATGTTCCATGCCCTTGTCATCACAATGCTCCAAGACCCCTGTAATCACAACGCTCCATGCCCCTATTCATCAGAATGCTCCATGAGACTTGTCATCACAAGGCTCCATGGTTTTCTCATCACACTGCTCCAGGACCTTTTCATCACAATGCTCCATTCCCTTGTCATCACAATGCTCCATGACCCCTCTCATCACAATGCTCCATGACACCTGTCATCACAATGCTCCATGCCCCTTGTCATTAAAGAGATCCATGATGCTCTTCATCATAATTATCCATGGTCTTTTCATCATAATGCTCCACAGTCTTCGTATCCCAATTCTCCATGCCCTGTTCATCACAATGCTCCATGTCCCATGTCATTACAATACTCCACGTCCTTGTCATCACAATGCTTCGTGACACATCTCATCACAATGTTACATGATCTTGTCATCACAATTCTCCATGCACTTGTCATCGCAATGCTCTATGACCCCTGTCATAGCAAGCTCCATGAGCTAGTCATCACAATGGTTCACGACGTTGTCATCAAAATTCCCAATGGCCCTTGTCATCACATTGCTCCATGCCATTGTCATCAAAATGCTCCATGCCTTTGTCAGCACAATGCTCCATGACACTTGTCATCAATATGCTCCATGCGCTTGTCAGCACAATGGTCCATGACACATGTCATCACAATGTGCCATGCTCTTTTCATCACAATGCTCCACATCCTTTTCATCGCTATGCTCCATAAAACTTGTCATCACAATGCTCCATGCACTTCACATCAAAATGCTCTCTCACCACGTATATCACAATGTTCCATCAGTAGTCATCACAATACTCACTCACCCCTGTCATCACAATGTTCCATGACCACTCTCATCACAGTGCTGCATGCCCTTATCATCACAATGCTCCATTACCCCTGACATCACAGTGTTCCATAACCCCTGTCCCAAAATGCTCCATGACCCATTTCATCACAATGCTTCATGACCCCTGACATCACAATGTTCCATAACCCGTGTCATCAAAATATTCCATGACAATTTTATTCAAATTGTTCCATGAACCTGTCATCACAATGCTCCCTTCCCTTCTCATCACAATGCACCACGCCCTTGTCATCAAAATGCCCCATGACATTTGTCATCACAAAGCTCCATGACCCTTGGCATCACAATGCTCCATGCCATTGTCATCACAATGCTCAATGAAAACTCTCATCACATTGCTCCATGCCCTTGTCATCACAATGCTCCATTACACCTGTCATAAAAATGCTCCATGATCCCTGCCATCACAATGTTCCACGGCCTTGTCATCACAAGGCTCCATGACCCTTGTCATCACAATGCCCCAAGACGTCTCTAATCCCAATTCTCCATGTCACTTTTCATCTCAATGCTCCAAGAATACTGTCATCACAATGCACCATGTCCATCATCATAATGCTTCATGCTATTGTCATCACAATGAAATCAAAATGCTCCATGTCCTCTGTCATCACAATGCTCCAAACCCTTCTGATCACAATGTTCCATAACACTTGTCATCACATGCCTGGTGACGCTCGTCACCACAATTATGCAGGGTCTTCTCATCACAGTGCTCCATGACCTTTGTCACCACAATGCTCAATACACTTGGCATCACAATGCTCGCTGACACTTGTCATCAGTATGCTCCTTGAACGCTGTCATGACAAGGATCCATGCCTTTTTCATCACAATGATCCATTCCCTTTTCATCACAATGCTCCAAGACCCCTGTTATCACAATGCTCCGTGACTCCGGTCATCACAATGCTTCATGACATTTGTCATGACAGTGGTCCATGACCTGGTCAAACAAAGCTCTGTGACCTTTGTCACCACAATGATCCATGAAATTTTTATCACAGTGCTCTGTGACCCTTGTCATCACAAAGTTCCATGCCATTGTCAGCACAATGCTCCATGCCCTTGTCATCACATTGCTTCAAAACCCCTGTAATCTCAATGCTCCATGCACCTTTGCATCAGAATGCTCCATGCCCTTGTCATCACAATGCTCCATGACCCTTGTCATCGCAATGTTCCAAGCCCTTGTCATCAAAATGCTCCATTACCATTGTCATCACAATCCTCCATGACACTTGGTATCACAATGCTCCATGACATTGTCATCACAATGGACAATGACATATGTCATCACAATGCTCCCTGACAACTGTATTCACAAAATTCCATGATCTTGTCATCACAATGTTCCATGCCCTTGTCATCACAATGTGCCATGCCCACTG
This sequence comes from Hyperoodon ampullatus, assembly GCF_949752795.1. Lineage (NCBI taxonomy): Eukaryota > Metazoa > Chordata > Mammalia > Artiodactyla > Ziphiidae > Hyperoodon > Hyperoodon ampullatus. The sequence continues at coordinate 3,412,177 of NW_027641092.1, forward strand.
TCATCACAATAATCCATGAAACATATCAGACCAATGTTCCATGCCACTGTCATCACAATGCTCCATGCCCTTGTCATCACAATGCTCCATGAACCCTGTCATCACATTGCTCCGTGACTTCAGTCATCACAATGCTTCATGACATTGTCCTCACAATGGTCCATGCCCTCGTAACACAAGGCTCTGTGACCTTTGTTACCACAATGCTCCATGCCCTTGTCATCTCAAAGCTCCATGCCCACTGTCATCACAATAATCCATGAAATTTTTCAGACCAATGTTCCATGCCCCTGTCATCACATTGCTCCATGCCCTTGTCATCACAAGGCTCCATGACCCTTGTCATCACAATGCTCCAAGACCTCTGTAATCATAATTCTGAATGCCACTTTTCATCTCAATGCTCCATGAACACTGTCATCACAATGCACCATGTCCATCATCATAATGATTCATGCTATTTTCATCACAGTGAAATCAAAATGCTCCATGTCCTCTGTCATCACAATGCTCCAAACCCATCTGATCACAATGTTCCATAACATTTGTCATCACATGCCCCATGACGCTCGTCATCACAATTATGCAAGGTCTTCTCGTCACAATGCTCCATGAGCTTTGTCACCACAATGCTCAATACACTTGGCATCACAATGCTCGCTGACACTTGTCATCAGTATGCTCCTTGAACACTGTCATGACAAAGCTCCATGCCTTTTTCATCACAATGATCCATTCCCTTTTCATCACAATGCTCCAAGACCCCTGTTATCACAATGCTCCGTGACTCCAGTCATCACAATGCTTCATGACATTTGTCATCACAATGGTCAATGACCTCGTCACACAAAGTTCTGTGACCTTTGTCACCACAGTGCTCCATGAAATTTTTATCACAATACTCTGTGACACTTGTCATCACAAAGCTCCATGCCTTTGTCAGCACAATGCTCCATGACCCTTGTCATCACAATGCTCGATGCGCGTGTCAGCACAATGCTCCATAACCCATGTCATCACAATGCACTTGTCATCACAATGCTCCACATCCTTGTCATCAAAATGCTCCATAAATCTTGTCATCACAATGCTCCACGCACTTCTCCTCAAAATGCCTTCTCACCACTGATATCACAATGTTCCATCACTAGTCATCACAATACTCCCTCACTCCTGTCATCACAATATTCCATGACCCCTGTAATCACAATTCTCCATGTCCTTGTCATCACAAAGCTCCATGACGCATGGAATCAGAATGCTCCATGGTCTTCTCATCACAATGCTCCATGCCCTCTTCATCAAATGCTCCAACACCCCTGTAATCACAACGCTCCATGCCCCTTTTCATCTCAATGCTCCATGAACCCTGTCATCACAATGCACCATGCCCATTACCATAATATTTCATGCTATTGTCATCAGAGTGAAATCAAAATGCTCAATGACCTCTGTCATCACAATGCACCAAACCCTTCTGAGCACACTGTTCCATAACACTTGTCATCACAATGCCCCATGACGCTGATCATCACAATTTTCCATGGTCTTCTCATCACAATGCTCCATGATCTTTGTCATCACAATGCTCAATACACTTATCATCACAAGGCTCCCTGACAGTTGTCATCAGTATGCTCCTTGAACGCTTTCATGACAAGGCTCCATGCATTTTTCATCACAATGATCCATTCCCTTTTCATCACAATGCTCCAAGAAACCTGTAATCACAATGCTCCATGTCCTTGTCATCACAAAGCTCCATGACGCATGTCATCTGAATGCTCCATTGCCTTCTCATCACAATGCTCCATGCCCTTGTCATCACATTGCTTCAAAACCCCTGTAATCTCAATGCTCCATGCACATTTTCATCAGAATGCTCCATGCCCTTGTCATCACAATGCTCTATGACCCTTGTCATCGCAATGTTCCAAGCCCTTGTCATCAAAATTCTCCATTACATTTGTCATCACACTCCTCCATGACACTTTGTATCACAATGCTCCATGCCATTGTCATCAAAATGGACAATGACATATGTCATCACAATGCTCCCGGACACCTGTCTTCACAATACTCCATGACCTTGTCATCACAATGTTCCATGCCCTTGTCATCACAATGTGCCATGCCCACCATCATCACAAGAATCCATGAAATATGTCAGACCAATGTTCCATGCCCCTGTCATCACAATGCTCCATGCCCTTGTCATCACAATGCTCCATGAACCCTGTCATCACAATGCTCCGTAACTCCATTCATTACAATGCTTCATGACATTTCTCCTAACAATGGTCCATGCCCTCCTCACACAAGGCTCTGTGACCTTGGTCACCACAATGCTCCATGCCCTTGTCATCTCAATGCTCCATGCCCACTGTCATCACAATGATCCATGAAACATGACAGACCAATGTTCCATTCCACTGTAATCACATTGCTCCATGCCAATGTCATCACAGTGCTCCATGACCCCTGTCATCACAATGCTCCGTGACTCCAGTCATCACAATGATTCATGACCTTTCTCATCACAATGGTCCATGCCCTCGTCACACAAGGCTCTGTGACATTTGTCACCACAATGCTCCATGAAATTTTCATCACAATGTTCTGTGTCCCTTGTCATCACAATGCTCCATGACACATGTCATCACGATGTGCCATGCTCTTTTCATCACAATGCTGCACATCCTTTTATCGCTATGCTCCATAAAACTTGTCATCACAATGCTCCATGCACTACTCATCAAAATGCTCTCTCACCTCATATATCACAATATTCCATCACTAGTCATCACAATACTCGCTCACCCCTGTTATCACAATGTTCCATGACCACTGTCATCACAGTGCTACATGCCCTTATCATCACAAAGCTCCATGACCCCTGACATCACAGTGTTCCATAACCCCTGTCACAAAATGCTCAATGACCCATTTCATCACAATGCTTCATGACGCCTGACATCACAATGTTCCATAACCCCTGTCATCAAAATATTCCATGACACTTTTATTAAAATTGCTCCATGACCCTCTCATCACAATGCTCCCTGCCCTTCTCATCACAAGGCACCACGCCCTTGTCATCACAGTGCTCAATGAAAACTCTCATCACATTGCTCCATGCCCTTGTCATCACAATGCTCCATTACACCTGTCATAACAATGCTCCATGACCCCTGCCATCACAATGTTCCACGGACTTGTCATCACAAGGCTCCATGACCCTTGTCATCACAATGCTCCAAGACCTCTGTAATCACAATTCTCCATGCCACTTTTCATCTCAATGCTCCATGAACACTGTCATCACAATGCACTAAGCCCATCATCATAATGATTCATGCTATTGTCATCACAATGAAATCAAAATGCTCCATGTCCTCTGTCATCAAAATGCTCCAAACCCTTTTGTTCACAATGCTCCATAACAATTGTCATCACATGCCCCATGACGCTCATCATCAAAATTATGCAGGGTCTTCTCATCACAGTGTTCCATGACCTTTGTCACCACAATGCTCAATACACTTGGCATCACAATGCTCGCTGACACTTGTCATCTGTATTCTCCTTGAACACTGTCATGACAAGGCTCCTTGCCTTTTTCATCACAATGATCCATTCCCTATTCATCACAATGCTCCAAGACCCCTGTTATCACAATGTTCCGTGACTCCGGTCATCACAATGCTTCATGACATTTGTCATCACAATGGTCCATGACTCGGTCAAACAAAACTATGTGACCTTTGTCACCACAGTGCTCCATGAAATTTTTATCAAAATGCTCTGTGACCATTGTCATCACAAAGCTCCATGCCTTTGTCAGCACAATGCTCCATGACCCTTGTCATCACAATGCTCGATGTGCGTGTCAGCACAATGCTCCATAACCCATATCATCACAATGCACCATGCACTTGTCATCACAATGCTCCACATCCTTGTCATCAAAATGCGCCATAAACCTTGTCATCACATTGCTCCATGCACTTCTCCTCAAAATGCCTTCTCACCACTGATATCACTATGTTCCATCACTATTCATCACAATACGCCCTCACCTCTGTCATCACAATATTCCATAACCCCTGTAATCACAATTCTCCATGCCCTTGTCATCACAAAGCTCCATGACGCATGTCATCAGAATGCTCCATGGTCTTCTCACCACAATGTTCCATGCCCTTGTCATCACAATGCTCCAACACCCCTGTAATCACAATGCTCCATGCCCCTTTTCATCTCAATGCTCCATGAAACATGCTATCACAATGCACCGTGCCCATCACCGTAATATTTCATGCTATTGTCATCACAGTGAAATCAAAATGCTCAATGACCTCTGTCATCACAATGCACCAAACCCTTCTGATCACAATGTTCCATAACACTTGTCATCACAATGCCCCATGACGCTGGTCATCACAATTATCCATGGTCTTCTCATCACAATGCTCCATGATCTTTGTCATCACAATGCTCAATACACTTATCATCACAATGCTCCCTGACAGTTGTCATCAGTATGCTGCTTGAACCCTGTCATGACAAGGCTCAATGCATTTTTCATCACAATGATCCATTCCCTTTTCATCACAATGTTCCAAGACACCTGTAATCACAATGCGCCAAGTTCTTGTCATCACAAAGCTCCATGACACATGTCATCAGAAGGCTCCATTGCATTCTCATCACAATGCTCCGTGCCCTTGTCATCACATTGCTTCAAAACCCCTGTAATCTCAATATTCCATGCACCTTTTCATCAGAATGCTCCATGCCCTTGTCATCACAATGCTCCATGACCCTTGTCTTCGCAATGTTCCAAGCCCTTGTCATCAAAATTCTCTATTACCTTTGTCATCACATTCCTCCATGACACTTGGTATCACAATGTTCCATGCCATTTTCATCCCAATGTACAATGACATATGTTATCACAATGCTCCCTGACAACTGTCTTCACCATGCTCCATGAACTTGTCATCACAATGTTCCATGCCCTTGTCATCACTATGCGCCATGCCCACTGTCTTCACAATAATCCATGAAACATGTCAGACCAATGATCCATGCCCCTGTCATCACAATGCTCCATGACCCCTGTCATCACAATGGTCCGTGACTCCAGTCATCACAATGCTTCATGACCTTTCTCCTCACAATGGTCCATGCCCTTGTCACACAGGCTCTGTGACCTTGGTCACCACAATGCTCCATGCCCTTGTCATCTCAATGCTCCATGCCCACTCTCATCACAGTAATCCATGAAACTTGTCAGACCAATGATCCATGCCCCTGTCATCACATTGCTCCATGCCATTGTCATCACAATGCTCCATGCCTTTGTCAGCACAATGCTCCATGACACTTGTCATCAATATGCTCCATGCGCTTGTCAGCACATTGCTCCATGACACATGTCATCACAATGTGCCATGCTCTTTTCATCACAATGCTCCACATCCTTTTCATCGCTATGCTCCATAAAACTTGTCATCACAATGCTCCATGCACTTCTCATCAAAATGCTCTCTCACCTCATATATAACAATGTTCCATCACTAGTCATCACAATACTCGCTCACCCATGTCATCACAATGTTCCATGACCACTGTCATCACAGTGCTACATGCCCTTATCATCACAATGTTCCATGACCCCTGACATCACAATGTTCCATAACCCCTGTCCCAAAATGCTCCATGACCAATTTCATCACAATGCTTCATGACCCCTGACATCACAATGTTCCATAAACCATGTCATCAAAATATTCCATGACACTTTTATTCAAATTGCTCCATGACCCTGTCATCACAATGCTCCCTGCCCTTCTCATCACAATACACCACGCCCTTGTCATCAAAATGCCCCATGACATTTGTCATCAAAAATCTCCATGACCCTTGGCATCACAATGCTCCATGCCATTGTCATCACAATGCTCAATGAAAACTCTCATCACATTGCTCCATGCCCTTGTCATCACAATGCTCCATTACACCTGTCATAAAAATGCTCCCTGACCCCTGCCATCACAATGTTCCACGGCCTTGTCATCACAAGGCTCCATGACCCTTGTCATCACAGTGCTCCAAGACCTCTGTAATCACAATTCTCCGTGCCACTTTTCATCTCAATGCTCCATGAACCCTGTCATCACAATGCACCATGCCCATCATCATAATGATTCATGCTATTGTCATCACAATGAAATCAAAATGCTCCATGTCCTCTGTCATCACAATGCTCCAAACCCTTCTGATCACAATGTTCCATATCACTTGTCATCACATGCCCCATGACGCTCGTCATCACAATTATGCAAGGTCTTCTCGTCACCATGCTACATGAGCTTTGTCACCACAATGCTCAATACACTTGGCATCACAATGCTCGCTGACACTTGTCATCAGTATGCTCCTTGAACACTGTCATGACAAAGCTCCATGCCTTTTTCATCACAATGATCCATTCCCTTTTCATCACAATGCTCCAAGACCCCTGTTTTCACAATGCTCCGTGACTCCATTCATCACAATACTTCATGACATTTGTCATCACAATGGTCCATGACCTCGTCACACAAAGTTCTGTGACCTTTGTCACCACAGTGCTCCAGGAAATTTTTATCACAATGCTCTGTGACACTTGTCATCACAATGCTCCATGCCTTTGTCAGCACAATGCTCCATGACCCTTGTCATCACAATGCTCGATGCGCGTGTCAGCACAATGCTCCATAACCCATGTCATCACAATGCACTTGTCATCACAATGCTCCACATCCTTGTCATCAAAATGCTCCATAAATCTTGTCATCACAATGCTCCACGCACTTCTCCTCAAAATGCCTTCTCACCACTGATATCACAATGTTCCATCACTAGTCATCACAATACTCCCTCACTCCTGTCATCACAATATTCCATGACCCCTGTAATCACAATTCTCCATGTCCTTTTCATCACAAAGCTCCATGACGCATGGCATCAGAATGCTGCATGGTCTTCTCATCACAATGCTCCATGCCCTCTTCATCAAATGCTCCAACACCCCTGTAATCACAACGCTCCATGCCCCTTTTCATCTCAATGCTCCATGAACCCTGTCATCACAATGCACCATGCCCATTACCATAATATTTCATGCTATTGTCATCAGAGTGAAATCAAAATGCTCAATGACCTCTGTCATCACAATGCACCAAACCCTTCTGAGCACACTGTTCCATAACACTTGTCATCACAATGCCCCATGACGCTGGTCATCACAATTATCCATGGTCTTCTCATCACAATGCTCCATGATCTTTGTCATCACAATGCTCAATACACTTATCATCACAATGCTCCCTGACAGTTGTCATCAGTATGCTCCTTGAACGCTTTCATGACAAGGCTCCATGCATTTTTCATCACAATGATCCATTCCATTTTCATCACAATGCTCCAAGAAACCTGTAATCACAATGCTCCATGTTCTTGTCATCACAAAGCTCCATGACGCATGTCATCAGAATGCTCCATTGCCTTCTCAACACAATGCTCCATGCCCTTGTCATCACATTGCTTCAAAACCCCTGTAATCTCAATGCTCCATGCACATTTTCATCAGAATGCTCCATGCCCTTGTCATCACAATGCTCTATGACCCTTGTCATCGCAATGTTCCAAGCCCTTGTCATCAAAATTCTCCATTACATTTGTCATCACAATCCTCCATGACACTTTGTATCACAATGCTCCATGCCATTGTCATCAAAATGGACAATGACATATGTCATCACAATGCTCCCGGACACCTGTCTTCACAATACTCCATGACCTTGTCATCACAATGTTCCATGCCCTTGTCATCACAATGTGCCATGCCCACCATCATCACAAGAATCCATGAAATATGTCAGACCAATGTTCCATGCCCCTGTCATCACAATGCTCCATGCCCTTGTCATCACAATGCTCCATGAACCCTGTCATCACAATGCTCCGTAACTCCATTCATTACAATGCTTCATGACATTTCTCCTAACAATGGTCCATGCCCTCCTCACACAAGGCTCTGTGACCTTGGTCACCACAATGCTCCATGCCCTTGTCATCTCAATGCTCCATGCCCACTGTCATCACAATGATCCATGAAACATGACAGACCAATGTTCCATTCCACTGTAATCACATTGCTCCATGCCAATGTCATCACAGTGCTCCATGACCCCTGTCATCACAATGCTCCGTGACTCCAGTCATCACAATGATTCATGACCTTTCTCATCACAATGGTCCATGCCCTCGTCACACAAGGCTCTGTGACATTTGTCACCACAATGCTCCATGAAATTTTCATCACAATGTTCTGTGTCCCTTGTCATCACAATGCTCCATGACACATGTCATCACGATGTGCCATGCTCTTTTCATCACAATGCTGCACATCCTTTTATTGATATGCTCCATAAAACTTGTCATCACAATGCTCCATGCACTTCTCATCAAAATGCTCTCTCACCTCATATATCACAATGTTCCATCACTAGTCATCACAATACTCGCTCACCCCTGTTATCACAATGTTCCATGACCACTGTCATCACAGTGCTACATGCCCTTATCATCACAAAGCTCCATGACCCCTGACATCACAATGTTCCATAACCCCTGTCACAAAATGCTCAATGACCCATTTCATCACAATGCTTCATGACGCCTGACATCACAATGTTCCATAACCCCTGTCATCAAAATATTCCATGACACTTTTATTAAAATTGCTCCATGACCCTCTCATCACAATGCTCCCTGCCCTTCTCATCACAATGCACCACGCCCTTGTCATCACAGTGCTCAATGAAAACTCTCATCACATTGCTCCATGCCCTTGTCATCACAATGCTCCATTACACCTGTCATAACAATGCTCCATGACCCCTGCCATCACAATGTTCCACGGACTTGTCATCACAAGGCTCCATGACACTTGTCATCACAGTGTTCCAAGACCTCTGTAATCACAATTCTCCATGCCACTTTTCATCTCAATGCTCCATGAACACTGTCATCACAATGCACCATGCCCATCATCATAATGATTCATGCTATTGTCATCACAATGAAATCAAAATGCTCCATGTCCTCTGTCATCAAAATGCTCCAAACCCTTTGATCACAATGCTCCATAACACTTGCCATCACATGCCCCATGACGCTCATCATCAAAATTATGCAGGGTCTTCTCATCACAGTGTTCCATGACCTTTGTCACCACAATGCTCAATACACTTGGCATCACAATGCTCGCTGACACTTGTCATCTGTATTCTCCTTGAACACTGTCATGACAAGGCTCCATGCCTTTTTCATCACAATGATCCATTCCCTATTCATCACAATGCTCCAAGACCCCTGTTATCACAATGTTCCGTGACTCCGGTCATCACAATGCTTCATGACATTTGTCATCACAATGGTCCATGACTCGGTCAAACAAAACTATGTGACCTTTGTCACCACAGTGCTCCATGAAATTTTTATCACAATGCTCTGTGACTATTGTCATCACAAAGCTCCATGCCTTTGTCAGCACAATGCTCCATGACCCTTGTCATCACAATGCTCGATGTGCGTGTCAGCACAATGCTCCATAACCCATATCATCACAATGCACCATGCACTTGTCATCACAATGCTCCACATCCTTGTCATCAAAATGCGCCATAAACCTTGTCATCACAATGCTCCATGCACTTCTCCCCAAAATGCCTTCTCACCACTGATATCACTATGTTCCATCACTAGTCATCACAATACTCCCTCACCTCTGTCATCACAATATTCCATAACCCCTGTAATCACAATTCTCCATGCCCTTGTCATCACAAAGCTCCATGAAGCATGTCATCAGAATGCTCCATGGTCTTCTCATCACAATGCTCCATGCCCTTGTCATCACAATGCTCCAACATCCCTGTAATCACAATGCTCCATGCCCCTTTTCATCTCAATGCTCCATGAAACATGCTATCACAATGCACCGTGCCCATCACCATAATATTTCATGCTATTTTCATCACAGTGAAATCAAAATGCTCAATGACCTCTGTCATCACAATGCACCAAACCCTTCTGATCACAATGTTCCATAACACTTGTCATCACAATGCCCCATGACGCTGGTCATCACAATTATCCATGGTCTTCTCATCACAATGCTCCATGATCTTTGTCATCACAATGCTCAATACACTTATCATCACAATGCTCCCTGACAGTTGTCATCAGTATGCTCCTTGAACCCTGTCATGACAAGGCTCCATGAATTATTCATCACAATGATCCATTCCCTTTTCATCACAATGTTCCAAGACACCTGTAATCACAATGCTCCAAGTTCTTGTCATCACAAAGCTCCATGACACATGTCATCAGAATGCTCCATTGCATTCTCATCACAATGCTCCATGCCCTTGTCATCACATTGCTTCAAAACCCATGTAATCTCAATGTTCCATGCACCTTTTCATCAGAATGCTCTATGCCCTTGTCATCACAATGCTCCATGACCCTTGTCATCGCAATGTTCCAAGCCCTTGTCATCAAAATTCTCTATTACCTTTGTCATCACATTCCTCCATGACACTTGGTATCACAATGCTCCATGCCATTTTCATCCCAATGTACAATGACATATGTTATCACAATGCTCCCTGACAACTGTCTTCACAATACTCCATGAACTTGTCATCACAATGTTCCATGCCCTTGTCATCACTATGCGCCATGCCCACTGTCTTCACAATAATCCATGAAACATGTCAGACCAATGATCCATGCCCCTGTCATCACAATGCTCCATGACCCCTGTCATCACAATGGTCCGTGACTCCAGTCATCGCAATGCTTCATGACCTTTCTCCTCACAATGGTCCATGCCCTTGTCACACAGGCTCTGTGACCTTGGTCACCACAATGCTCCATGCCCTTGTCATCTCAATGCTCCATGCCCACTCTCATCACAGTAATCCATGAAACTTGTCAGACCAATGATCCATGCCCCTGTCATCACATTGCTCCATGCCATTGTCATCACAATGCTCCATGCCTTTGTCAGCACAATGCTCCATGACACTTGTCATCAATATGCTCCATGCGCTTGTCGGCACATTGCTCCATGACACATGTCATCACAATGTGCCATGCTCTTTTCATCACAATGCTCCACATCCTTTTCATCGCTATGCTCCATAAAACTTGTCATCACAATGCTCCATGCACTTCTCATTAAAATGCTCTCTCACCTCATATATAACAATGTTCCATCACTAGTCATCACAATACTCGCTCACCCATGTCATCACAATGTTCCATGACCACTGTCATCACAGTGCTACATGCCCTTATCATCACAATGCTCCATGACCCCTGACATCACAATGTTCCATAACCCCTGTCCCAAAATGCTCCATGACCCATTTCATCACAATGCTTCATGACCCCTGACATCACAATGTTCCATAAACCATGTCATCAAAATATTCCATGACACTTTTATTCAAATTTCTCCATGACCCTGTCATCACAATGCTCCCTGCCCTTCTCATCACAATGCACCACGCCCTTGTCATCAAAATGCCCCATGACATTTGTCATCACAAAGCTCCATGACCCTTGGCATCACAATGCTCCATGCAATTGTCATCACAATGCTCAATGAAAACTCTCATCACATTGCTCCATGCCCTTGTCATCACAATGCTCCATTACACCTGTCATAAAAATGTTCCCTGACCCCTGCCATCACAATGTTCCACGGCCTTGTCATCACAAGGCTCCATGATCCTTGTCATCACAATGCTCCAAGACGTCTGTAATCATAATTCTCCATGCCACATTTCATCTCAATACTCCAAGAATACTGTCATCACAATGCACCATGTCCATCATCATAATGCTTCATGCTATTGTCATCACAATGAAATCAAAATGCTCCATGTCCTCTGTCATCACAATGCTCCAAACCCTTCTGATCACAATGTTCCATAACACTTGTCATCACATGCCCCATGACGATCGTCACCACAGTTATGCAGGGTCTTCTCATCACAGTGCTCCATGACCTTTGTCACCACAATGCTCAATACACTTGGCATCACAATGCTCGCTGACACTTGTCATCAGTATGCTCCTTGAACGCTGTCATGACAAGGCTCCATGCCTTTTTCATCACAATGATCCATTCCCTTTTCATCACAATGCTCGAAGACCACTGTTATCACAATGCTCCTTGACACCGGTCATCACAATACTTCATGACATTTGTCATCACAATAGTCCATGACCTGTTCACACAAAGCTCTGTGACCTTTGTCACCACAATGCTCCATGAAATTTTTATCACAATGCTCTGTGACACTTGTCATCACAAAGTTCCATTCATTTGTCTGCACAATGATCCATGCCCTTGTCATCACATTGCTTCAAAACCCCTGTAATCTCAATGCTCCATGCACCTTTTCATCAGAATGCTCCATGCCCTTGTCATCACAATGCTCCATGACCCTTGTCATCGCAATGTTCCAAGCCCTTGTCATCAAAATGCTCCATAAAACTTGTCATCAGAATGCTCCATGCACTTCTCCTCAAAATGCCTTCTCACCACTGATATCACAATGTTCCATCACTAGTCATCACAATCCTCCCTCACCCCTGTCATCACAATATTCCATGACCCGTGTAATCACAATTCTCCATGCCCTTGTCATCACAAAGCTCCATGACGCATGTCATCAGAATGCTCCATGGTCTTCTCATCACAATGCTCCATGCCCATGTCTTCACAATGCTCCCACACCCCTGTAATCACAATGCTCCATGCCCCTTTTCATCTCAATGCACCATGAACCCTTTCATCACAATGCACCGTGCCCATCACCATAATATTTCATGCTATTGTCATCACAGTGAAATCAAAATGCTCAATGACCTCTGTCATCACAATGCACCAAACCCTTCTGATCACAATGTTCCATAACACATGTCATCACAATGCCCCATGACGCTGTTCATCACAATTATCCATGGTCTTCTCATCACAATGCTCCATGATCTTTGCCATCACAATGCTCAATACACTTATCATCACAATGCTCCCTGACAGTTGTCATCAGTATGCTCCTTGAAGACTGTCATGACAAGGCTCCATGCATTTGTCATCACAATAATCCATTCCCTTTTCATCACAATGCCCCAAGACACCTGTAATCACAATGTTCCATGTCCTTGTCATCACAAAGCTCCATGACACATGTCAACAAAATGCTCCATTGCCTTCTCATCACAATGCTCCATGCCCTTGTCATCACATTGCTTCCAAACCCCTGGAAGCTCAGTACTCCATGCACCTTTTCATCAGAATGCTCCATGCCCTTGTCATCTCAATGCTCCATGACACTTCTCATCGCAATGTTCCAAGCCGTTGTCATCAAAATGCTCCATGACCTTTGTCATCACAATCCTCCATGACACATTGTATCACAATGCTCCATGCCACTGTCATCACAATGGACAATGACATACGTCATCACAATGCTCCCTGACACCTATCTTCACAATACTCCATGACCTTGTCATCACAGTGTTCCATAACCTTGTCATTACAATGCGCCATGCCCAATGTCTTCACAATAATCCATGAAACATGTCGGACCAATGTTCCATGCCCCTGTCATCACAATGCTCCATGGCCTTGTCATCACAATGCTCCATGAACCCTGTCATCACAATGCTCCATGAATCCAGTCATCACAATGATTCATGACCTTTCTCATCACAATGGTCCATGCCCTCGTCACACAAGGCCCTGTGATATTTGTCACCACAGTGCTCCATGAAATTTTCATCACAATGCTCTGTGTCCCTTGTCATCACAATGCTCCATGCCTTTCTCAGAACAATGCTCCATGACACTTGTCATCAAAATGCTCCATGCGCTTGTCAGCACAATGCTCCATGACACATGTCATCAGAATGTGCCATGCTCTTTTCATCACAATGCTCCACATCCTTTTCATCGCTATGCTCCATAAAACTTCATCACAATGCTCAATGCACTTCTCATCAAAATGCGCTCTCACCTCATATATCACAATGTCCATTACTAGTCATCACAATCCTCGCTCACCCCTGTCATCACAATGTTCCATGACCAAGGTCATCACAGTGCTACATGCCCTTATCATCACAATGCTCCATTACCCCTTACATCACAATGTTCCATAACCCCTGTCACAAAATGCACCATGACCCATTTCATCACAATGCTTCATGAGCCCTGACATCACAATGTTCAATAACCAATGTCATTAAAATATTCCATGACACTTTTATTGAAATTGCTCCATGAACCTGTCATCACAATGCTCCCTGCCCTTCTCATCACAATGCACCACGACCTTGTCATCAAAATGCCCCATGACATTTGTCATCACAAAGCTCCATGACCCTTGGCATCACAATGCTCCATGCCATTGTCGTCACAATGCTCAATGAAATCTCTCATCACATTGCTCCATGCCCTTTTCATCACAGTGCTCCATTACACCTGTCATAACAATGCTCCATGACCCCTGCCATCACAATGTTCCACGGACTTGTCATCACAAGGCTCCATGACCCTTGTCATCACAGTGCTCCATGACCCTTGTCATCACAATGCTCCAAGACCTCTGTAATCACAATTCTCCATGCCACTTTTCATCTCAATGCTCCATGAACACTGTCATCACAATGCACCATGCCCATCATCATAATGATTCATGCTTTTGTCATCACAATGGAATCAAAATGCTCCATGCCCTCTGTCATCACAATGCTCCAAACCCTTCTGATCACAATGTTCCATAACACTTCTCATCACATGCCCCATGACGCTCGTCATCACAATTATGCAAGGTCTTCTCATCACAATGCTCCATGACCTTTGTCACCACAATGCTCAATACACTTGGCATCACAATGCTTGCTGACACTTGTCATCAGTATGCTCCGTGAACACTGTCATGACAAGGCTCCATGCCTTTTTCATCACAATGATCCATTCCCTTTTCATCACAATGCTCCAAGACCCCTGTTATCACAATGCTCCGTGACTCCAGTCATCACAATGCTTCATGACATTTGTCATCACAATGGTCCATGACCTTGTCACAGAAAGCTGTGTGACCTTTGTCACCACAATGTTCCATGAAATTTTTATCACAATGCTCTGTGAGCCTTGTCATCACAAAGCTCCATGCCTTTGCCTGCACAATGCTTCATGACCCTTGTCAACACAATGCTCGATGTGCGTGTCAGCACAGTGCTCCATTACCCAAGTCATCACAATGAACCATGTACTTGTCATCAAAATGCTCCACATCCTTGTCATCAAAATGCTCCATAAACCTTGTCTTCACAATGCTCCATGCACTTCTCCTCAAAATGCCTTCTCACCACTGATATCACAATGTTCCATCACTAGTCATCACAATACTCCCTCACCCCAGTCATCACAATATTCCATGACCCTTGTAATCACAATTCTCCATGCCCTTGTCATCACAAAGCTCCATGACGCATGTCATCAGAATGCTCCATGGCCTTCTCATCACAATGCTCCATGCCCTTGTCATCACAATGCTCCAAAACCCCTGTAATCACCATGCTCCATGCCCCTTTTCATCTCAATGTTCCATGAACCCTGTCATCACAATTAACCGTGACCATCACCATAATATTTCATGCTATTTTCATCACAATGAAATCAAAATGCTCAATGACCTCTGTCATCACAATGCACCAAACCCTTCTGATCACAATGTTCCATAACACTTGTCATCACAATGCCCCATGACGCTGGTCATCACAATTATCCATGGTCTTCTCATCACAATGCTCCATGATCTTTGTCATCACAATGCTCAATACACTTATCATCACAATGCTCACTGACAGTTGTCATCAGTATGCTCCTTGAACCCTGTCATGACAAGGCTCCATGCATTTTTCATCACAATGATCCATTCCCTTTTCATCACAATGCTACAAGACCCCTGTAATCACAATGCTCCATGTCCTTGTCATCACAAATCTCCATGACGCATGTCATCAGAATGCTCCATTGCCTTCTCATCTCAATGCTCCATGCCCTTGTCATCACATTGCTTCAAAACCCGTCTAATCTCAATGCTCCATGCACCTTTTCATCAGAATGCTCCATGCCCTTGTCATCAAAATGCTCCATGACCCTTGTCATCGCAATGTTCCAAGCCCTTGTTATCAAAATGCTCCATTACCTTTGTCATCACAATCCTCCATGACACATGGTACCACAATGCTGCATGCCACTGTCATCACAATGGACAATGACATATGTCATCACAATGCTCCCTGACACCTGTCTTCACTATACTCCATGACCTTGTCATCACAATGTTCCATGCCCTTGTCATCACAATGCGCCATGCTCACTGGCTTCACAATAATCCATGAAACATGTCAGACCAATGTTCCATGCCACTGTCATCACAATGCTCCATGGCCTTGTCATCACAATGCTCCATGACCCCTGTCATCACAATGCTCCGTGTCTCCAGTCATCACAATGCTTCATGACATTTCTCCTCACAATGGTCCATGCCCTCGTCACACAAGGCTCTGTGACCTTGGTCACCACAATGCTCCATGCCCTTGTCATCTCAATGTTCCAGGCCCACTGTCATCACAATGATCCATGAAACTTGTCAGACCAATGTTTCATGCCCGTGTCATCACATTGCTCCATGCCCTTGTCATCACAATGCTCCATGACCCCTGTCATCACAATGCTCCGTGACTCCAGTCATCACAATGATTCATGACCTTTCTCATCACAATGGTCCATGCCCTCGTCACACAAGGTTCTGTGATATTTGTCACCACAATGCTCCATGAAATTTTCATCACAATGCTCTGTGTCCCTTGTCATCACAATGCTCCATGCCTTTCTCAGAACAATGCTCCATGACACTTGTCATCAAAATGCTCCATGCGCTTGTCAGCACAATGCTCCATGACACATGTCATCACAATGTGCCATGCTCTTTTCATCACAATGCTCCACATCCTTTTCATCGCTATGCTCCATAAAACTTGTCATCACAATGCTCCATGCACTTCTCATGAAAATGCTCTCTCACCACATATATCACAATGTTCCATCACTAGTCATCACAATACTCACTCAACACTGTCATCACAATGTTCCATGACCACTGTCATCACAGTGCTACCTGCCCTTATCATCACAATGCTCCATGACCCCTGACATCACAATGTTCCATAACCCCTGTCACAAAATGCTCCATGTCCCATTTCATCACAATGCTTCATGACCCATGACATCACAGTATTCCATAACCCCTGTCATCAAAATATTCCATGACCCTTTTATTCAAATTGCTCCATGACTCTGTCATCACAATGCTCCCTGCACTTCTCATCACAATGCACCAAGCCCTTGTCATCAAAATGCCCCATGACATCTGTCATCACAAAGCTCCATGACCCTTGGCATCACAATGCTCCATGCCATTGTCATCACAATGCTCAATGAAATATCTCATCACATTGCTCCATGCCCTTGTCATCACAATGCACCATTACACCTGTCATAACAATGCTCCATGACCCCTGCCATCACAATGTTCCACGGGCTTGTCATCACAAGGCTCCATGACCCTCGTCATCACAGTGCAACAAGACCTCTGTAATCACAATTCTCCATGCCACTTTTCAACTCAATGCTCCATGAACACTGTCATCACAATGCACCATGCCCATCATCATAATGATTCATGCTATTGTCATCACAATGAAATCAAAATGCTCCATGTCCTCTGTCATCACAATGCTCCAAACGCTTCTGATCACAATGTTCCATAACACTTGTCATCACATGCCCCATGACGCTCGTCATCACAATTATGAAAGGTCTTCTCATCACAATGCTCCATGACTTTGTTACCACAATGCTCAATACACTTGGCATCACAATGGTCGCTGACACTTGTCATCAGTATGCTCCTTGAACACTGTCATGACAAGGCTCCACGACTTTTTCATCACAATGATGCATTCCCTTTTCATCACATTGCTGCAAGACCCCTGTTATCACAATGCTCCATGTCCTTGTCATCACAAAGCTCCATGACGCATGTCATCAGAATGCTCCATTGCCTTCTCATCACAATGCTCCATTCCCTTGTCATCACATTGCTTCAAAATCCCTGTAATCTCAATGCTCCATGCACCTTTTCATCAGAATGCTCCATGCCCTTGTCATCACAATGCTCCATGACCCTAGTCATCACAATGTTCCAAGCCCTTGTCATCAAAATGCTCCATTACCTTTGTCATCACAATCCTCCATGACACTTGGTATCACAATGCTCCATGACATTGTCATCACAATGGATAGTGACCTATGTCATCACAATGCTCCCTGACAGCTGTCTTCACAATACTCCATGACCTTGTCATCACAATGTTCCATGCCCTTGTCACCACAATGCACCATGCCCACTGTCATCACAATAATCCATGAAACATGTCAGACCAATGTTCCATGACCCTGTCATCACAATGCTCCATGCCCTTGTCATCACAATGCTCCATGACCCCTGTCATCACAATGCTCCGTGACTCCAGTCATCTCAATGATTCATGACTTTTGTCCTCACAATGGTCCATGCCCTCGTCAAACAAGGCTCTGTGATCTTTGTCACCACAGTGCTCCATGAAATTTTCATCACAATGCTCTGTGTCCCTTGTCATCACAATGCTCCATGCCTTTGTCAGCACAATGCTCCATGACACTTGTCATCAAAATGCTACATGCGCTTGTCAACACAATGCTACATGACACATGTCATCACAATGTGCCATGCCCTTTTCATCACAATGCTCCATGACCCCTGACATCACAATGTTCCATAACCCCGGTCACAAAATGCTCCATGACCCTTTTCATCACAATGCTTCATGACCCCTGACATCACAGTGTTCAATAACCCCTGTCATCAAAATATTCCATGACCCTTTTATTCAAATTGCTCCATGACCCTGTCATCACAATGCTCCCTGCCCTTCTCATCACAATGCAACACGCCCTAGTCATCAAAATGCCCAAAGACATTTGTCATCACAAAGCTCCATGACCATTGTCATCACAATGCTCCATGCCATTGTCATCACATTGCTCAGTGAAATCTCTCATCACATTGCTCCATGCTGTTGTCATCACAAAGCTCCATGACGCTTGTCATCACAATGCTCCATAACCCTGGGCATCACAGTGCTCCATGCCATTTTCATCACAATGCTCCATGAACCCTCTCATCACATTGCTCCATGCCGTTGTCATCACAAAGCTCCATGACGCTTGTCATCACAATGCTCCATGCCCACTCTCATCACAATAATCTATGAAACTTTTCACACCAATGCTCCATGCCCTTGTCATCACAATGCTCCATTCCCCCTGTCATAACAATGCTCCATGACACCTGCCATCACAAGGATCCACAGCCTTGTCATCACAAGACTCCATGACACTTTTCATCACAATGCTCCAAGACCCTGTAATCACAATGCTCCATGCAATTGTCATCAGAAAGCTCCATGATGCATGTCATCAGAATGCTCCGTGAACTTCTCATTCACTATGCTCCATGCCCTTGTCATCACAATGCTCCAAGACACATGTAATCACAATGCTCAATGCCCCTTTTAATCTCAATGCTCCAAGAACCCTGTCATCCCATGCACCATGCCCATCATCTTAATGATTCATGCTATTGTCATCACAATGAAATCAATATGCTCCATGACTTCTGTCATCACAATGCTTCAAACACTTGTGATCAGAATGTTCCATAACACTTGTCATCACAATGCCCCATGACGCTCCTCATCACAGTTAACCATGGTCTTCTCATCACAATGTTCCATGAACTTTGTCATCACAATGCTCGATACAATTGTCATCACAATGCTCCCTGACATTTGTCGAGAGTATGCTCATTGAACCCTGCCATGACAAGGCTCCATGCCTTTTTCATCAAAATGATCCATGCCCTTTTCATCACAATGCTCAAAGACCCCTGTAATCACAATGCTCCATTCCCCTTTTCATCACAAACATCCATGACACATGTCATCAGAATGCTCCATGGCCTTCTCATCACAATGCTCCATGCCCTTGTTATCACAGTGCTCCAAGACCCCTGTCATCACAATACTCCATGAATATTTTCAGCCCAATGCTCCATGAACTTCTCATCACAATGCTCCATGATCCCTGTCATCACAACGCTCCGTGCTCCTTGAAATCAAAATGATCCATGACCTCTGTCATCACAATACTCCAAACCCTTGTGATCACATTGTTCCACAACACTTGTCATCACAACGCTCCATGATGCCTGCCATCACAATACTCCATGCCCGTGTTATCACAATGCACTATGACCTTTGTTATCACAATGCTCAATACACTTGTCATCACAATGCTCCCTGACACTTGTCGTCCGAATGCTCCTTGAACGCTGTCATGAAAAGCCTCCATGCCTTTTACATCACAATGCTCCATGCCCTTTTCATCACAATGCTCCATGACATTGTCATCACATTACTCCACAAGTTTGTCATCAGAATGCTCCTCGACACTTGTCATCACAATGCTCCATGACCCCTGTCATCAAAATGCTCCATGATCCCTGTCATCACAATGCTCCATGCCCCTTGTCATTACAGTGCTGCATGAGGCTCAACATCACAATTATCCATGGTCTTCTCATCACAGTGCTCCTCGGTCTTGCTATCACAATGCTCCATGACACTTCTCATCACAATGTTACATGATCTTGTCATCACAATTCTCCATGCACTTGTCATCGCAATGCTCCATGACCCCTGTCATAGAAAGCTCCAAGTGCTTTTCATCACAGTGCTTCACGACATTGTCATCAAAATTCTCAATGGCCGTTGTCATCACAGTGCTCCATGCCCTTGTCATCACAGTGCTCCATGACCATTGTCATCAAAAAGCTCCAAGACCTTGTCATCACAATGCTCCATTACCTTTGTCATCACAATCCTCCATGACACTTGGCTTCACAATGCTCCACGCCATTGTCATCACAATGCACCAAGACATATGTCATCACAATGCTCCCTGACACCTGTCTGCAGAGTACTCCATGACCTTCTCATAACAATGCTGCATGACCTTTTCATCACAATGTGCCATGCACAATGTCATTTCAATAATCCATGAAACTTGTCAGACCAATGCTCCATGCCCCCGTCATCACAATGCTCCATTCCCTTGTCATCACAAAGCTCCGTGATTCCAGTCATCACAATTCTTCATGACCTTTGCCATCAAAATGGTCCATGCCCTCGTCATCACAGGGCTCTGTGAAATTTGTCACCATAATGCTCCATGAACTTTTCATTCACAATGCTCTGTGACCCTTGCCATCACAATGATCCATGACTTTGTCAGCAGAGTGCTCCATGACCCTTGTTATCACAGTGCTCCATGCGCTTGTTATCAAAATTTTCCACAAACTTGTCATCAGAATGCTCCATAAAACTTGTCATCACAATGCTCCATGTACTTCTCATCAAAATGCTCTCTCACCACTGATATCAAAATGTTCCATCACTAGTCATCACAATACTCCCTCACCCCTGTCATGACAATCTTACACGGCCTTGTCATCACAAGGCTCCATGACCCTTGTCATCACAATGCTCCAAGACCCCTGTAATCACAATGCTCAATGCTATTGTCATCACAAAGCTCCATGACGCATGTCATCAATCTGCTCCATGCCCTTCTCATTACAATGCTCCATGCCCTTGTCATCACAAGGCTCCAAGACAAGTTTAATCAAAATGCTCCATGCCACTTTTCATCTCAATGCTCCATGAACTCTGTAATCACAATGAACCATGCACATCATCATAATGCTTCATGCTATTGTCATCACAATGAAATCAGAATGCTCCATAACCTCTGTCAACACAATGCCCCAAACCCTTGTGATCACAATGTTCCATAACACTTGTCATCACAACGCCCCATGATGCTCATCATCACAATTATCCATGGTCTTCTCATCACAATGCTCCATGACCTTTGTCATCACAGTGCTCAATACACTTGTCATTACAATGCTCCCTGACACTTGGCGTCAGTATTTTCCTTGAAACCTGTCATGACAAGGCTCCATTCCATTTGCATCACAATCACCCATGCCATTTTCATCACAATGCCCCAAGACTCATGTAATCACAATGCTCCACACCCCTTTTCATCAGAATGCTCCATGACACTTGTCATCACAAGGCTCCATGGTCTTCTCCTCACAATGCTCCAGGACCTTGTCATCACAATGCTCCATTCCATTGTCATCGCAATGCTCCATGACCACTGCCATCACAATACTCAATGAATATTGTCAGCGCAATGTTCCATGAACTTCTCATCACAGTGCTCCATGACCCCTGTCATCACAATGCTCCATGCCCCTTGTCATTACAGTGCTGCATGACGCTCAACATCACAATTATCCATGGTCTTCTCATCACTGTGCTCCACGGTCTTGTCATCACAATGCTCCATGACCACTGTCATCACAGTGCTCCATGACAACGGACAACACAATGATCCGGGACTCTTGTCATCAAAATGCTCCATGACCCTTGTCATCACAATGATCAATGCCATTGCCATCCCAATGCTCCGTGACCTCTGTAATCACAATGCTCCATGAAGATTGTCATCACAGTGTTCCATGACCCTTGTCATTAAAATGCTCCATGCATTTGTTAGCAAAATGCTACATGACCTTGTCATCACAATGCTCCATGCGCTTGTCATCACAATACTCCATTCCCATTGTCTTCAAAACCCTCCATGAATCTTGGGTTCACAATGCTTCATGCTCTTGTCATCACAATGCTCCATGCACCTTGAAATGAAAATGATACATGACTTCTGTCATCACAATGCTCAAAACCCTTGTGATCACAATGTTCCATAACATTTGTCATCACAACGCTCCATGATGCCTGTCATCACAATGCTCCATGACCTTTGTCATCACAATGCTCAATACACTTGTCATCACAATGCTCCCTGACACTTGTTGTCAGAATGCTCCTTGAACCCTGTCATGAAAAGGCTCCAAGCATTTTTCATCACAATGCTCCATGCCCTTTTCCTCACAATGCTCCATGCCATTGTCATCACAATACTCCACAAGTTTGTCATCAGAATGGTCCATGACACTTGTCATCACAGTGATCCATGACACCTGTCATCACAATGCTCTATGCCCCTTGTCATTACATTGCTCCATGACGCTCATCATCACAATTATCCATGGTCTTCTCATCACAGTGCTCCACCGTCTTTCCATCACAATGCTCCATGCATTTGTCATTACAATTCTACATGTCGTTATCATCAAAATGCTCCATGACACTTCTCATCTCAATGTTACATGCTCTTGTCAATACAATTCTCCATGCACTTGTAATCACAATGCTCCATGACAACTGTCATAGCAAGCTCGGTGTGCTTTTCATCACAATGCTTCACGAACTTCTCATCAAAATTCTCAATAGCCCTTCTCCTCAAAATGCTCCAAGATCTTGTCATCACAATGCTCAATGCCCTTGTCATCACAGTGCTCCAAGACAGCTTTAATCACAATGTTCCATGCCCCTTTTCATCTCAATGCTCCATGAACCCTGTCATCACAATGCACCATGCCCATCATCATAATGCTTCATGCTATTGTCATCACAATGAAATCAAAATGCTCCATGACCTCTGTCATCACAATGTTCCAAACCCTTGTGATCACAATGTTCCATAACACTTGTCATAACAACGCCCCATGACGCTCATCATCACAATTATCCATGGTATTCTCATCACAATGCTCCATGACCTTTGTCATCACAATGCTCAATACACTTATCATCACAATGCTCCCTGACAGTTGTCATCAGTATGCTCCTTGAACGCTTTCATGACAAGGCTCCATGCATTTTTCATCACAATGATCCATTCCATTTTCATCACAATGCTCCAAGAAACCTGTAATCACAATGCTCCATGTCCTTGTCATCACAAAGCTCCATGACGCATGTCATCAGAATGCTCCATTGCCTTCTCAACACAATGCTCCATGCCCTTGTCATCACATTGCTTCAAAACCCCTGTAATCTCAATGCTCCATGCACATTTTCATCAGAATGCTCCATGCCCTTGTCATCACAATGCTCTATGACCCTTGTCATCGCAATGTTCCAAGCCCTTGTCATCAAAATTCTCCATTACATTTGTCATCACAATCCTCCATGACACTTTGTATCACAATGCTCCATGCCATTGTCATCAAAATGGACAATGACATATGTCATCACAATGCTCCCGGACACCTGTCTTCACAATACTCCATGACCTTGTCATCACAATGTTCCATGCCCTTGTCATCACAATGTGCCATGCCCACCATCATCACAAGAATCCATGAAATATGTCAGACCAATGTTCCATGCCCCTGTCATCACAATGCTCCATGCCCTTGTCATCACAATGCTCCATGAACCCTGTCATCACAATGCTCCGTAACTCCATTCATTACAATGCTTCATGACATTTCTCCTAACAATGGTCCATGCCCTCCTCACACAAGGCTCTGTGACCTTGGTCACCACAATGCTCCATGCCCTTGTCATCTCAATGCTCCATGCCCACTGTCATCACAATGATCCATGAAACATGACAGACCAATGTTCCATTCCACTGTAATCACATTGCTCCATGCCAATGTCATCACAGTGCTCCATGACCCCTGTCATCACAATGCTCCGTGACTCCAGTCATCACAATGATTCATGACCTTTCTCATCACAATGGTCCATGCCCTCGTCACACAAGGCTCTGTGACATTTGTCACCACAATGCTCCATGAAATTTTCATCACAATGTTCTGTGTCCCTTGTCATCACAATGCTCCATGACACATGTCATCACGATGTGCCATGCTCTTTTCATCACAATGCTGCACATCCTTTTATTGCTACGCTCCATAAAACTTGTCATCACAATGCTCCATGCACTTCTCATCAAAATGCTCTCTCACCTCATATATCACAATGTTCCATCACTAGTCATCACAATACTCGCTCACCCCTGTTATCACAATGTTCCATGACCACTGTCATCACAGTGCTACATGCCCTTATCATCACAAAGCTCCATGACCCCTGACATCACAATGTTCCATAACCCCTGTCACAAAATGCTCAATGACCCATTTCATCACAATGCTTCATGACGCCTGACATCACAATGTTCCATAACCCCTGTCATCAAAATATTCCATGACACTTTTATTAAAATTGCTCCATGACCCTCTCATCACAATGCTCCCTGCCCTTCTCATCACAATGCACCACGCCCTTGTCATCACAGTGCTCAATGAAAACTCTCATCACATTGCTCCATGCCCTTGTCATCACAATGCTCCATTACACCTGTCATAACAATGCTCCATGACCCCTGCCATCACAATGTTCCACGGACTTGTCATCACAAGGCTCCATGACACTTGTCATCACAGTGTTCCAAGACCTCTGTAATCACAATTCTCCATGCCACTTTTCATCTCAATGCTCCATGAACACTGTCATCACAATGCACCATGCCCATCATCATAATGATTCATGCTATTGTCATCACAATGAAATCAAAATGCTCCATGTCCTCTGTCATCAAAATGCTCCAAACCCTTTGATCACAATGCTCCATAACACTTGCCATCACATGCCCCATGACGCTCATCATCAAAATTATGCAGGGTCTTCTCATCACAGTGTTCCATGACCTTTGTCACCACAATGCTCAATACACTTGGCATCACAATGCTCGCTGACACTTGTCATCTGTATTCTCCTTGAACACTGTCATGACAAGGCTCCATGCCTTTTTCATCACAATGATCCATTCCCTATTCATCACAATGCTCCAAGACCCCTGTTATCACAATGTTCCGTGACTCCGGTCATCACAATGCTTCATGACATTTGTCATCACAATGGTCCATGACTCGGTCAAACAAAACTATGTGACCTTTGTCACCACAGTGCTCCATGAAATTTTTATCACAATGCTCTGTGACTATTGTCATCACAAAGCTCCATGCCTTTGTCAGCACAATGCTCCATGACCCTTGTCATCACAATGCTCGATGTGCGTGTCAGCACAATGCTCCATAACCCATATCATCACAATGCACCATGCACTTGTCATCACAATGCTCCACATCCTTGTCATCAAAATGCGCCATAAACCTTGTGATCACAATGCTCCATGCACTTCTCCCCAAAATGCCTTCTCACCACTGATATCACTATGTTCCATCACTAGTCATCACAATACTCCCTCACCTCTGTCATCACAATATTCCATAACCCCTGTAATCACAATTCTCCATGCCCTTGTCATCACAAAGCTCCATGAAGCATGTCATCAGAATGCTCCATGGTCTTCTCATCACAATGCTCCATGCCCTTGTCATCACAATGCTCCAACATCCCTGTAATCACAATGCTCCATGCCCCTTTTCATCTCAATGCTCCATGAAACATGCTATCACAATGCACCGTGCCCATCACCATAATATTTCATGCTATTTTCATCACAGTGAAATCAAAATGCTCAATGACCTCTGTCATCACAATGCACCAAACCCTTCTGATCACAATGTTCCATAACACTTGTCATCACAATGCCCCATGACGCTGGTCATCACAATTATCCATGGTCTTCTCATCACAATGCTCCATGATCTTTGTCATCACAATGCTCAATACACTTATCATCACAATGCTCCCTGACAGTTGTCATCAGTATGCTCCTTGAACCCTGTCATGACAAGGCTCCATGAATTATTCATCACAATGATCCATTCCCTTTTCATCACAATGTTCCAAGACACCTGTAATCACAATGCTCCAAGTTCTTGTCATCACAAAGCTCCATGACACATATCATCAGAATGCTCCATTGCATTCTCATCACAATGCTCCATGCCCTTGTCATCACATTGCTTCAAAACCCCTGTAATCTCAATGTTCCATGCACCTTTTCATCAGAATGCTCTATGCCCTTGTCATCACAATGCTCCATGACCCTTGTCATCGCAATGTTCCAAGCCCTTGTCATCAAAATTCTCTATTACCTTTGTCATCACATTCCTCCATGACACTTGGTATCACAATGCTCCATGCCATTTTCATCCCAATGTACAATGACATATGTTATCACAATGCTCCCTGACAACTGTCTTCACAATACTCCATGAACTTGTCATCACAATGTTCCATGCCCTTGTCATCACTATGCGCCATGCCCACTGTCTTCACAATAATCCATGAAACATGTCAGACCAATGATCCATGCCCCTGTCATCACAGTGCTCCATGACCCCTGTCATCACAATGGTCCGTGACTCCAGTCATCGCAATGCTTCATGACCTTTCTCCTCACAATGGTCCATGCCCTTGTCACACAGGCTCTGTGACCTTGGTCACCACAATGCTCCATGCCCTTGTCATCTCAATGCTCCATGCCCACTCTCATCACAGTAATCCATGAAACTTGTCAGACCAATGATCCATGCCCCTGTCATCACATTGCTCCATGCCATTGTCATCACAATGCTCCATGCCTTTGTCAGCACAATGCTCCATGACACTTGTCATCAATATGCTCCATGCGCTTGTCGGCACATTGCTCCATGACACATGTCATCACAATGTGCCATGCTCTTTTCATCACAATGCTCCACATCCTTTTCATCGCTATGCTCCATAAAACTTGTCATCACAATGCTCCATGCACTTCTCATTAAAATGCTCTCTCACCTCATATATAACAATGTTCCATCACTAGTCATCACAATACTCGCTCACCCATGTCATCACAATGTTCCATGACCACTGTCATCACAGTGCTACATGCCCTTATCATCACAATGCTCCATGACCCCTGACATCACAATGTTCCATAACCCCTGTCCCAAAATGCTCCATGACCCATTTCATCACAATGCTTCATGACCCCTGACATCACAATGTTCCATAAACCATGTCATCAAAATATTCCATGACACTTTTATTCAAATTTCTCCATGACCCTGTCATCACAATGCTCCCTGCCCTTCTCATCACAATGCACCACGCCCTTGTCATCAAAATGCCCCATGACATTTGTCATCACAAAGCTCCATGACCCTTGGCATCACAATGCTCCATGCAATTGTCATCACAATGCTCAATGAAAACTCTCATCACATTGCTCCATGCCCTTGTCATCACAATGCTCCATTACACCTGTCATAAAAATGTTCCCTGACCCCTGCCATCACAATGTTCCACGGCCTTGTCATCACAAGGCTCCATGATCCTTGTCATCACAATGCTCCAAGACGTCTGTAATCATAATTCTCCATGCCACATTTCATCTCAATACTCCAAGAATACTGTCATCACAATGCACCATGTCCATCATCATAATGCTTCATGCTATTGTCATCACAATGAAATCAAAATGCTCCATGTCCTCTGTCATCACAATGCTCCAAACCCTTCTGATCACAATGTTCCATAACACTTGTCATCACATGCCCCATGACGATCGTCACCACAATTATGCAGGGTCTTCTCATCACAGTGCTCCATGACCTTTGTCACCACAATGCTCAATACACTTGGCATCACAATGCTCGCTGACACTTGTCATCAGTATGCTCCTTGAACGCTGTCATGACAAGGCTCCATGCCTTTTTCATCACAATGATCCATTCCCTTTTCATCACAATGCTCGAAGACCACTGTTATCACAATGCTCCTTGACACCGGTCATCACAATACTTCATGACATTTGTCATCACAATAGTCCATGACCTGTTCACACAAAGCTCTGTGACCTTTGTCACCACAATGCTCCATGAAATTTTTATCACAATGCTCTGTGACACTTGTCATCACAAAGTTCCATTCATTTGTCTGCACAATGATCCATGCCCTTGTCATCACATTGCTTCAAAACCCCTGTAATCTCAATGCTCCATGCACCTTTTCATCAGAATGCTCCATGCCCTTGTCATCACAATGCTCCATGACCCTTGTCATCGCAATGTTCCAAGCCCTTGTCATCAAAATGCTCCATAAAACTTGTCATCAGAATGCTCCATGCACTTCTCCTCAAAATGCCTTCTCACCACTGATATCACAATGTTCCATCACTAGTCATCACAATCCTCCCTCACCCCTGTCATCACAATATTCCATGACCCGTGTAATCACAATTCTCCATGCCCTTGTCATCACAAAGCTCCATGACGCATGTCATCAGAATGCTCCATGGTCTTCTCATCACAATGCTCCATGCCCATGTCTTCACAATGCTCCCACACCCCTGTAATCACAATGCTCCATGCCCCTTTTCATCTCAATGCACCATGAACCCTTTCATCACAATGCACCGTGCCCATCACCATAATATTTCATGCTATTGTCATCACAGTGAAATCAAAATGCTCAATGACCTCTGTCATCACAATGCACCAAACCCTTCTGATCACAATGTTCCATAACACATGTCATCACAATGCCCCATGACGCTGTTCATCACAATTATCCATGGTCTTCTCATCACAATGCTCCATGATCTTTGCCATCACAATGCTCAATACACTTATCATCACAATGCTCCCTGACAGTTGTCATCAGTATGCTCCTTGAAGACTGTCATGACAAGGCTCCATGCATTTGTCATCACAATAATCCATTCCCTTTTCATCACAATGCCCCAAGACACCTGTAATCACAATGTTCCATGTCCTTGTCATCACAAAGCTCCATGACACATGTCAACAAAATGCTCCATTGCCTTCTCATCACAATGCTCCATGCCCTTGTCATCACATTGCTTCCAAACCCCTGGAAGCTCAGTACTCCATGCACCTTTTCATCAGAATGCTCCATGCCCTTGTCATCTCAATGCTCCATGACACTTCTCATCGCAATGTTCCAAGCCGTTGTCATCAAAATGCTCCATGACCTTTGTCATCACAATCCTCCATGACACATTGTATCACAATGCTCCATGCCACTGTCATCACAATGGACAATGACATACGTCATCACAATGCTCCCTGACACCTATCTTCACAATACTCCATGACCTTGTCATCACAGTGTTCCATAACCTTGTCATTACAATGCGCCATGCCCAATGTCTTCACAATAATCCATGAAACATGTCGGACCAATGTTCCATGCCCCTGTCATCACAATGCTCCATGGCCTTGTCATCACAATGCTCCATGAACCCTGTCATCACAATGCTCCATGAATCCAGTCATCACAATGATTCATGACCTTTCTCATCACAATGGTCCATGCCCTCGTCACACAAGGCCCTGTGATATTTGTCACCACAGTGCTCCATGAAATTTTCATCACAATGCTCTGTGTCCCTTGTCATCACAATGCTCCATGCCTTTCTCAGAACAATGCTCCATGACACTTGTCATCAAAATGCTCCATGCGCTTGTCAGCACAATGCTCCATGACACATGTCATCAGAATGTGCCATGCTCTTTTCATCACAATGCTCCACATCCTTTTCATCGCTATGCTCCATAAAACTTCATCACAATGCTCAATGCACTTCTCATCAAAATGCGCTCTCACCTCATATATCACAATGTCCATTACTAGTCATCACAATCCTCGTTCACCCCTGTCATCACAATGTTCCATGACCACTGTCATCACAGTGCTACATGCCCTTATCATCACAATGCTCCATTACCCCTGACATCACAATGTTCCATAACCCCTGTCACAAAATGCACCATGACCCATTTCATCACAATGCTTCATGAGCCCTGACATCACAATGTTCAATAACCAATGTCATTAAAATATTCCATGACACTTTTATTGAAATTGCTCCATGAACCTGTCATCACAATGCTCCCTGCCCTTCTCATTACAATGCACCACGACCTTGTCATCAAAATGCCCCATGACATTTGTCATCACAAAGCTCCATGACCCTTGGCATCACAATGCTCCATGCCATTGTCGTCACAATGCTCAATGAAATCTCTCATCACATTGCTCCATGCCCTTTTCATCACAGTGCTCCATTACACCTGTCATAACAATGCTCCATGACCCCTGCCATCACAATGTTCCACGGACTTGTCATCACAAGGCTCCATGACCCTTGTCATCACAGTGCTCCATGACCCTTGTCATCACAATGCTCCAAGACCTCTGTAATCACAATTCTCCATGCCACTTTTCATCTCAATGCTCCATGAACACTGTCATCACAATGCACCATGCCCATCATCATAATGATTCATGCTTTTGTCATCACAATGGAATCAAAATGCTCCATGCCCTCTGTCATCACAATGCTCCAAACCCTTCTGATCACAATGTTCCATAACACTTCTCATCACATGCCCCATGACGCTCGTCATCACAATTATGCAAGGTCTTCTCATCACAATGCTCCATGACCTTTGTCACCACAATGCTCAATACACTTGGCATCACAATGCTTGCTGACACTTGTCATCAGTATGCTCCGTGAACACTGTCATGACAAGGCTCCATGCCTTTTTCATCACAATGATCCATTCCCTTTTCATCACAATGTTCCAAGACCCCTGTTATCACAATGCTCCGTGACTCCAGTCATCACAATGCTTCATGACATTTGTCATCACAATGGTCCATGACCTTGTCACAGAAAGCTGTGTGACCTTTGTCACCACAATGTTCCATGAAATTTTTATCACAATGCTCTGTGAGCCTTGTCATCACAAAGCTCCATGCCTTTGCCTGCACAATGCTTCATGACCCTTGTCAACACAATGCTCGATGTGCGTGTCAGCACAGTGCTCCATTACCCAAGTCATCACAATGAACCATGTACTTGTCATCAAAATGCTCCACATCCTTGTCATCAAAATGCTCCATAAACCTTGTCTTCACAATGCTCCATGCACTTCTCCTCAAAATGCCTTCTCACCACTGATATCACAATGTTCCATCACTAGTCATCACAATACTCCCTCACCCCAGTCATCACAATATTCCATGACCCTTGTAATCACAATTCTCCATGCCCTTGTCATCACAAAGCTCCATGACGCATGTCATCAGAATGCTCCATGGCCTTCTCATCACAATGCTCCATGCCCTTGTCATCACAATGCTCCAAAACCCCTGTAATCACCATGCTCCATGCCCCTTTTCATCTCAATGTTCCATGAACCCTGTCATCACAATTAACCGTGACCATCACCATAATATTTCATGCTATTTTCATCACAATGAAATCAAAATGCTCAATGACCTCTGTCATCACAATGCACCAAACCCTTCTGATCACAATGTTCCATAACACTTGTCATCACAATGCCCCATGACGCTGGTCATCACAATTATCCATGGTCTTCTCATCACAATGCTCCATGATCTTTGTCATCACAATGCTCAATACACTTATCATCACAATGCTCACTGACAGTTGTCATCAGTATGCTCCTTGAACCCTGTCATGACAAGGCTCCATGCATTTTTCATCACAATGATCCATTCCCTTTTCATCACAATGCTACAAGACCCCTGTAATCACAATGCTCCATGTCCTTGTCATCACAAATCTCCATGACGCATGTCATCAGAATGCTCCATTGCCTTCTCATCTCAATGCTCCATGCCCTTGTCATCACATTGCTTCAAAACCCGTCTAATCTCAATGCTCCATGCACCTTTTCATCAGAATGCTCCATGCCCTTGTCATCAAAATGCTCCATGACCCTTGTCATCGCAATGTTCCAAGCCCTTGTTATCAAAATGCTCCATTACCTTTTTTTTTTTTTTTTTTTTTTTTTTTTTTTTTTTTCTATTATTATCATTATTTTTTTTTTTATTTTTTTTATTTTTATTTTTTGCTTTATCACAAATTTAATCAGTTATATGTATACATATGTTCCCATATCCCCTCCCTTTTGCGTCTCCCTCCCACCCTCCCTATCCCACCCCTCCAGGCGGTCACAAAGCACCGAGCTGATCTCCCTGTGCTATGCGGCTGCTTCCCACTAGCTATCTACCTTACGTTTGGTAGTGTATATATGTCCATGCCGCTCTTTCACTTTGTCACAGCTTACCCTTCCCCCTCCCCATATCCTCAAGTCCATTCTCTAGTAGGTCTGTGTCTTTATTCCTGTCTTACCCCTATGTTCTTCATGACCTTTTTTTTTCTTAAATTCCATATATATGTGTCAGCATACAGTATTTGTCTTTCTCTTTCTGACTTACTTCACTCTGTATGACAGACTCTAGGTCCATCCACCTCATTACAAATAGTTCAATTTCATTTCTTTTTATGGCTGAGTAATATTCCATTGTATGTATGTGCCACATCTTCTTTACCCATTCATCCAATGATGGACACTTAGGTTGTTTCCATCTCCGGGCTATTGTAAATAGGGCTGCTATGAACATTTTGGTACATGTCTCTTTTTGAATTATGGTTTTCTCAGGGTATATGCCCAGTAGTGGGATTGCAGGGTCATATGGTAGTTCTATTTGTAGTTTTTTAAGGAACCTCCATACCGTTCTCCATAGTGGCTGTACCAATTCACATTCCCACCAGCAGTGCAAGAGTGTTCCCTTTTTTCCACACCCTCTCCAGCATTTATTGTTTCTAGATTTTTTGATGATGGCCATTCTGACTGGTGTGAGATGATATCTCATTGTAGTTTTGATTTGCATTTCTCTAATTAGTAAAGATGTTGAGCATCCTTTCATGTGTTTGTTGGCAGTCTGTATATCTTCTGTGGAGAAATGTCTATTTAGGTCTTCTGCCCATTTTTGGATTGGGTTGTTTGTTTTTTTGTTATTGAGCTGCATGAGCTGCTTATAAATTTTGGAGATTAATCCTTTGTCAGTTGCTTCATTTGCAAATATTTTCTCCCATTCTGAGGGTTGTCTTTTGGTCTTGTTTATGGTTTCCTTTGCTGTGCAAAAGCTTTTAAGTTTCATTAGGTCCCATGTGTTTATTTTTGTCTTTATTTCCATTTCTCTAGGAGGTGGGTCAAAAAGGATCTTGCTGTGATTTATGTCATAGAGTGTTCTGCCTATGTTGTCCTCTAAGAGTTTGATAGTGTCTGGCCTTACATTTAGGTCTTTAATCCATTTTGAGCTTATTTTTGTGTATGGTGTTAGGGAGTGATCGAATCTCATACTTTTACATGTCCCTGTCCAGTTTTCCCAACACCACTTATTGAAGAGACTGTCCTTTCTCCACTGTACATTCCTGCCTCCTTTATCAAAGATAAGGTGACCATATGTCCGTGGGTTTATCTCTGGGCTTTCTATCCTGTTCCATTGATCTATCTTTCTGTTTCTGTGCCAGTACCATACTGTCTTGATTACTGCAGCTTTGTAGTATAGTCTGAAGTCAGGGAGCCTGATTCCTCCAGCTCCATTTTTCGTTCTCAAGATTGCTTTGGCTATTCGGGGTCTTTTGTGTTTCCATACAAATTGTGAAATTTTTTGTTCTAGTTCTGTGAAAAATGCCAGTGGTATTTTGATAGGGATTGCATTGAATCTGTAGATTGCTTTGGGTAGTAGAGTCATTTTCACAATGTTGATTCTTCCAATCCAAGAACATGGTACATCTCTCCATCTATTTGTATCATCTTTAATTTCTTTCATCAGTGTCTTATAATTTTCTGCATACAGGTCTTTTGTCTCCTTAGGTAGGTTTATTCCTAGATATTTTATTCTTTTTGTTGCAATGGTAAATGGGAGTGTTTCCTTGATTTCACTTTCAGATTTTTCATCATTAGTATATAGGAATGCCAGAGATTTCTGTGCATTAATTTTGTATCCTGCTACTTTACCAAATTCATTGATTAGCTCTAGTAGTTTTCTGGTAGCATCTTTAGGATTCTCTATGTATAGTATCATGTCATCTGCAAACAGTGACAGCTTTACTTCTTCTTTTCCAATTTGGATTCCTTTTATTTGCTTTTCTTCTCTGATTGCTGTGGCTAAAACTTCCAAAACTATGTTGAATAAGAGTGGTGAGAGTGGGCAACCTTGTCTTGTTCCTGATCTTAGTGGAAATGGTTTCAGTTTTTCACCATTGAGGACGATGCTGGCTGTGGGTTTGTCATATATGGCCTTTATTATGTTGAGGAAAGTTCCCTCTATGCCTACTTTCTGCAGGGTTTTTATCATGAATGGGTGTTGAATTTTGTCGAAAGCTTTCTCTGCATCTATTGAGATGATCATATGGTTTTTCTCCTTCAATTTGTTAATATGGTGTATCACGTTGATTGATTTGCGTATATTGAAGAATCCTTGCATTCCTGGGATAAACCCCACTTGATCATGGTGTATGATCCTTTTAATGTGCTGTTGGATTCTGTTTGCTAGTATTTTGTTGAGGATTTTTGCATCTATGTTCATCAGTGATATTGGCCTGTAGTTTTCTTTCTTTGTGACATCCTTGTCTGGTTTTGGTATCAAGGTGATGGTGGCCTCGTAGAATGAGTTTGGGAGTGTTCCTCCCTCTGCTATATTTTGGAAGAGTTTGAGAAGGATAGGCGTTAGCTCTTCTCTAAATGCTTGATAGAATTCGCCTGTGAAGCCATCTGGTCCTGGGCTTTTGTTTGTTGGAAGATTTTTTATCGCAGTTTCAATTTCAGTGCTTGTGATTGGTCTGTTCATATGTTCTATTTCTTCCTGATTCAGTCTTGGCAGGTTGTGCATTTCTAAGAATTTGTCCATTTCTTCCAGGTTGTCCATTTTATTGGCATAGAGTTGCTTATAGTAATCTCTCACGATCTTTTGTATTTCTGCAGTGTCAGTTGTTACTTCTCCTTTTTCATTTCTAATTCTATTGATTTGAGTCTTCTCCCTTTTTTTCTTGATGAGTCTGGCTAATGGTTTATCAATTTTGTTTATCTTCTCAAAGAACCAGCTTTTAGTTTTATTGATCTTTGCTATTGTTTCCTTCATTTCTTTTTCATTTATTTCTGATCTGATTTTTATGATTTCTTTCCTTCTGCTAACTTTGGGATGTTTTTGTTCTTCTTTCTCTAATTGCTTTAGGTGCAAGGTTAGGTTGTTTAGTCGAGATATTTCCTGTTTCTTAAGGTGGGATTGTATTGCTATAAACTTCCCTCTTAGAACTGCTTTTGCTGCATCCCATAGGTTTTGGGTCGTCGTGTCTCCATTGTCATTTGTTTCTAGGTATTTTTTTATTTCCTCTTTGATTTCTTCAGTGATCACTTCGTTATTAAGTAATGTATTGTTTAGCCTCCATGTGTTTGTATTTTTTATAGCTCTTTTCCTGTAATTGATATCTAGTCTCATAGCATTGTGGTCGGAAAAGATACTTGATACAATTTCAATTTTCTTAAATTTACCAAGGCTTGATTTGTGACCCAAGATATGATCTATCCTGGAGAATGTTCCATGAGCACTTGAGAAAAATGTGTATTCTGTTGTTTTTGGATGGAATGTCCTATAAATATCAATTAAGTCCATCTTGTTTAATGTATCATTTAAAGCTTGTGTTTCCTTATTTATTTTCATTTTGGATGATCTGTCCATTGGTGAAAGTGGGGTGTTAAAGTCCCCTACTATGATTGTGTTACTGTCGATTTCTCCTTTTATGGCTGTTAGTGTTTGCCTTATGTATTGAGGTGCTCCTATGTTGGGTGCATAAATATTTACAATTGTTATATCTTCTTCTTGGATCGATCCCTTGATCATTATGTAGTGTCCTTCTTTGTCTCTTCTAGTAGTCTTTATTTTAAAGTCTATTTTGTCTGATATGAGAATTGCTACTCCAGCTTTCTTTTGGTTTCCATTTGCATGGAATATCTTTTTCCATCCCCTTACTTTCAGTCTGTATGTGTCTCTAGGTCTGAAGTGGGTCTCTTGTAGACAGCATATATATGGGACTTGTTTTTGTATCCATTCAGCCAATCTGTGTCTTTTGGTGGGAGCGTTTAGTCCATTTACATTTAAGGTAATTATCGATATGTATGTTCCTATTCCCATTTTCTTAATTGTTTTGGGTTCGTTATTGTAGGTCTTTTCCTTCTGTTGTGTTTCTTGCCTAGAGAAGTTCCTTTAGCATTTGTTGTAAAGCTGGTTTGGTGGTGCTGAACTCTCTCAGCTTTTGCTTGTCTGTAAACGTTTTAATTTCTCCATCAAATCTGAATGAGATCCTTGCTGGGTAGAGTAATCTTGGTTGCAGGTTTCTCTCCTTCATCACTTTAATTATGTCCTGCCACTCCCTTCTGGCTTGTAGAGTTTCTGCTGAGAGATCAGCTGTTATCCTGATGGGGATTCCCTTGTGTGTTATTTGTTGTTTTTGCCTTGCTGCTTTTAATATGATTTCTTTGTGTTTAATTTTTGACAGTTTGATTAATATGTGTCTTGGCGTATTTCTCCTTGGATTTATTCTGTATGGGACTCTCTGTGCTTCTTGGACTTGATTAACTATTTCCTTTCCCATATTAGGGAAGTTTTCAACTATAATCTCTTCAAATATTTTCTCAGTCCCTTTCTTTTTCTCTTCTTCTTCTGGAACCCCTATAATTCGAATGTTGGTGCGTTTAATGTTGTCCCAGAGGTCTCTGATATTGTCCTCTGTTCTTTTCATTCTTTTCTCTTTATTTTGCTCTGCATTAGTTATTTCCACTATTTTATCTTCCACCTCACTTATCCGTTCTTCTGCCTCAGTTATTCTGCTATTGATCCCATCTAGAGTATTTTTCATTTCATTTATTGTGTTTTTAATCGATGCTTGATTCATCTTTAGTTCTACTAGGTCCTTGTTAACTGTTTCTTGCATTTTGTCTATTCTATTTCCAAGATTTTGGATCATCTTTACTATCATTATTCTGAATTCTTTTTCAGATAGACTGCCTATTACCTCTTCATTTGTTAGGTCTGGTGGGTTTTTATCTTGCTCCTTCTCCTGCTGTGTGTTTTTCTGTCTTCTCATTTTGCTTATGTTACTGTGTTTGGGGTCTCCTTTTTGCCGGCTGCAGGTTCGTAGTTCCTGTTGTTTTTGGTGTCTGTCCCCAGTGGCTAAGGTTGGTTTAGTGGGTTGTGTAGGTTTCCTGGTCGAGGGGACTAGTGCCTGTGTTCTGGTGGATGAGGCTGGATCTTGTCTTTCTGGTGGGCAGGTCCACGTCTGGTGGTGTGTTTTGGGGTGTCTGCAGACTTTTTATGATTTTAGGCCACCTCTCTGCTAATGGGTGGCGTTGTGTTCCTGTCTTGCTAGTTGTTTGGCATAGGGTGTCCAGCACTGTAGCTTGCTGGTCGTTGAGTGAAGCTGGGTGCTGGTGTTGAGATGGAGATCTCTGGAAGATTTTCGCGTTTGATATTATGTGGAGCTGGGAGGTCTCTTGTGGACCAGTGTCCTGAAGTTGGCTCTCCCACCTCAGAGGCACAGTACTGACTCCTGGCTCCTCAAT
The DNA here is from genome assembly GCF_949752795.1 of Hyperoodon ampullatus. NCBI lineage: Eukaryota > Metazoa > Chordata > Mammalia > Artiodactyla > Ziphiidae > Hyperoodon > Hyperoodon ampullatus. Next base: position 3,450,903 of record NW_027641092.1, read on the forward strand.
TTGGGATGATTTGTTGTCTATTCATGTATTCCACAGATGCAGGGTACATCAAGTTGATTGTGGAGCTTTAATCCGCTGCTTCTGAGGCTGCTGGGAGAGGTTTCCCTTTCTCTTCTTTGTTCTCACAGCTCCCGGGTCTCAGCTTTGGATTTGGCCCCGCCTCTGCGTGTAGGTCGCCGGAGGGCGTCTGTTCTTCGCTCAGACAGGAAAGGGTTAAAGGAGCAGCCTCTTCGGGAACTCTGGCTCACTCAGGCCGGGCGGGAGGGAGGGGCACGGAGTGCGGGGCGAGCCTGCAGCGGCAGAGGTCGGCGTGACGTTGCACCAGCCCGAGGCGCGCCGTGCGTTCTCCCAGGGAAGCCGCCCCTGGATCCCGGGACCCCGGCAGTGGCGGGCTGCTCAGGCTCCCGGAAGGGCGGTGTGGACAGTGACCTGCGCTCGCACACGGGCTCCTTGGCGGCGGCAGCAGCAGCCCCAGCGTCCCACGCCCGTCACTGGGCTCCGCGCTTTCAGTCGCGACTCGCGCCCGTCTGTGGAGCCCCTTTAAGCAGCGCTCTTAATCCCCTCTCCTCGCGCAGCAGGAAACCAAGAGGGAAGAACAAGTCTCTTGCCTCTTCGGCAGCTCCAGAGTTCTCCCGGACTCCCTCCCAGCCAGCTGTGGCACACTAGCCCCCTTCAGGCTGAGTTCTCGCCGCCAGCCCCAGTCCTCTCCCTGCGCTCTGACCGAAGCCCGAGCCTCAGCTTCCAGCGCCGCCCGCCCCGGCGGGCGAGCAGACAAGCCTCTCGGGCTGGTGAGTGCCGCTCGGCACCGATCCTCTGTGCGGGAATCTCTCCGCTTTGCCCTACCCAGGTATGTGGGGAGTTTCTTGCCTTTTGGGAGGTCTGGGGTCTTCTGCCAGCGTTCAGTAGGTGTTCTGTAGGAGTTGTTCCACGTGTAGCTGTATTTCTGGTGTATCCGTGAGGAGGAAGGTGATCTCCCCGTCTTACTCTTCCGCCATCTTACCCGGAAGTCTATTATCATTCGCTCCATTACCTTTGTCATCACAATCCTCCATGACACATGGTATCACAATGCTGCATGCCACTGTCATCACAATGGACAATGACATATGTCATCACAATGCTCCCTGACACCTGTCTTCACTATACTCCATGACCTTGTCATCACAATGTTCCATGCCCTTGTCATCACAATGCGCCATGCTCACTGGCTTCACAATAATCCATGAAACATGTCAGACCAATGTTCCATGCCACTGTCATCACAATGCTCCATGGCCTTTTCATCACAATGCTCCATGACCCCTGTCATCACAATGCTCCGTGTCTCCAGTCATCACAATGCTTCATGACATTTCTCCTCACAATGGTCCATGCCCTCGTGACACAAGGCTCTGTGACCTTGGTCACCACAATGCTCCATGCCCTTGTCATCTCAATGTTCCAGGCCCACTGTCATCACAATGATCCATGAAACTTGTCAGACCAATGTTTCATGCCCGTGTCATCACATTGCTCCATGCCCTTGTCATCACAATGCTCCATGACCCCTGTCATCACAATGCTCCGTGACTCCAGTCATCACAATGATTCATGACCTTTCTCATCACAATGGTCCATGCCCTCGTCACACAAGGTTCTGTGATATTTGTCACCACAATGCTCCATGAAATTTTCATCACAATGCTCTGTGTCCCTTGTCATCACAATGCTCCATGCCTTTCTCAGAACAATGCTCCATGACACTTGTCATCAAAATGCTCCATGCGCTTGTCAGCACAATGCTCCATGACACATGTCATCACAATGTGCCATGCTCTTTTCATCACAATGCTCCACATCCTTTTCATCGCTATGCTCCATAAAACTTGTCATCACAATGCTCCATGCACTTCTCATGAAAATGCTCTCTCACCACATATATCACAATGTTCCATCACTAGTCATCACAATACTCACTCAACACTGTCATCACAATGTTCCATGACCACTGTCATCACAGTGCTACCTGCCCTTATAATCACAATGCTCCATGACCCCTGACATCACAATGTTCCATAACCCCTGTCACAAAATGCTCCATGTCCCATTTCATCACAATGCTTCATGACCCATGACATCACAGTATTCCATAACCCCTGTCATCAAAATATTCCATGACCCTTTTATTCAAATTGCTCCATGACTCTGTCATCACAATGCTCCCTGCACTTCTCATCACAATGCACCAAGCCCTTGTCATCAAAATGCCCCATGACATCTGTCATCACAAAGCTCCATGACCCTTGGCATCACAATGCTCCATGCCATTGTCATCACAATGCTCAATGAAATATCTCATCACATTGCTCCATGCCCTTGTCATCACAATGCACCATTACACCTGTCATAACAATGCTCCATGACCCCTGCCATCACAATGTTCCACGGGCTTGTCATCACAAGGCTCCATGACCCTCGTCATCACAGTGCAACAAGACCTCTGTAATCACAATTCTCCATGCCACTTTTCAACTCAATGCTCCATGAACACTGTCATCACAATGCACCATGCCCATCATCATAATGATTCATGCTATTGTCATCACAATGAAATCAAAATGCTCCATGTCCTCTGTCATCACAATGCTCCAAACGCTTCTGATCACAATGTTCCATAACACTTGTCATCACATGCCCCATGACGCTCGTCATCACAATTATGAAAGGTCTTCTCATCACAATGCTCCATGACTTTGTTACCACAATGCTCAATACACTTGGCATCACAATGGTCGCTGACACTTGTCATCAGTATGCTCCTTGAACACTGTCATGACAAGGCTCCACGACTTTTTCATCACAATGATGCATTCCCTTTTCATCACATTGCTGCAAGACCCCTGTTATCACAATGCTCCATGTCCTTGTCATCACAAAGCTCCATGACGCATGTCATCAGAATGCTCCATTGCCTTCTCATCACAATGCTCCATTCCCTTGTCATCACATTGCTTCAAAATCCCTGTAATCTCAATGCTCCATGCACCTTTTCATCAGAATGCTCCATGCCCTTGTCATCACAATGCTCCATGACCCTAGTCATCACAATGTTCCAAGCCCTTGTCATCAAAATGCTCCATTACCTTTGTCATCACAATCCTCCATGACACTTGGTATCACAATGCTCCATGACATTGTCATCACAATGGATAGTGACCTATGTCATCACAATGCTCCCTGACAGCTGTCTTCACAATACTCCATGACCTTGTCATCACAATGTTCCATGCCCTTGTCACCACAATGCACCATGCCCACTGTCATCACAATAATCCATGAAACATGTCAGACCAATGTTCCATGACCCTGTCATCACAATGCTCCATGCCCTTGTCATCACAATGCTCCATGACCCCTGTCATCACAATGCTCCGTGACTCCAGTCATCTCAATGATTCATGACTTTTGTCCTCACAATGGTCCATGCCCTCGTCAAACAAGGCTCTGTGATCTTTGTCACCACAGTGCTCCATGAAATTTTCATCACAATGCTCTGTGTCCCTTGTCATCACAATGCTCCATGCCTTTGTCAGCACAATGCTCCATGACACTTGTCATCAAAATGCTACATGCGCTTGTCAACACAATGCTACATGACACATGTCATCACAATGTGCCATGCCCTTTTCATCACAATGCTCCATGACCCCTGACATCACAATGTTCCATAACCCCGGTCACAAAATGCTCCATGACCCTTTTCATCACAATGCTTCATGACCCCTGACATCACAGTGTTCAATAACCCCTGTCATCAAAATATTCCATGACCCTTTTATTCAAATTGCTCCATGACCCTGTCATCACAATGCTCCCTGCCCTTCTCATCACAATGCAACACGCCCTAGTCATCAAAATGCCCAAAGACATTTGTCATCACAAAGCTCCATGACCATTGTCATCACAATGCTCCATGCCATTGTCATCACATTGCTCAGTGAAATCTCTCATCACATTGCTCCATGCTGTTGTCATCACAAAGCTCCATGACGCTTGTCATCACAATGCTCCATAACCCTGGGCATCACAGTGCTCCATGCCATTTTCATCACAATGCTCCATGAACCCTCTCATCACATTGCTCCATGCCGTTGTCATCACAAAGCTCCATGACGCTTGTCATCACAATGCTCCATGCCCACTCTCATCACAATAATCTATGAAACTTTTCACACCAATGCTCCATGCCCTTGTCATCACAATGCTCCATTCCCCCTGTCATAACAATGCTCCATGACACCTGCCATCACAAGGATCCACAGCCTTGTCATCACAAGACTCCATGACACTTTTCATCACAATGCTCCAAGACCCTGTAATCACAATGCTCCATGCAATTGTCATCAGAAAGCTCCATGATGCATGTCATCAGAATGCTCCGTGAACTTCTCATTCACTATGCTCCATGCCCTTGTCATCACAATGCTCCAAGACACATGTAATCACAATGCTCAATGCCCCTTTTAATCTCAATGCTCCAAGAACCCTGTCATCCCATGCACCATGCCCATCATCTTAATGATTCATGCTATTGTCATCACAATGAAATCAATATGCTCCATGACTTCTGTCATCACAATGCTTCAAACACTTGTGATCAGAATGTTCCATAACACTTGTCATCACAATGCCCCATGACGCTCCTCATCACAGTTAACCATGGTCTTCTCATCACAATGTTCCATGAACTTTGTCATCACAATGCTCGATACAATTGTCATCACAATGCTCCCTGACATTTGTCGAGAGTATGCTCATTGAACCCTGCCATGACAAGGCTCCATGCCTTTTTCATCAAAATGATCCATGCCCTTTTCATCACAATGCTCAAAGACCCCTGTAATCACAATGCTCCATTCCCCTTTTCATCACAAACATCCATGACACATGTCATCAGAATGCTCCATGGCCTTCTCATCACAATGCTCCATGCCCTTGTTATCACAGTGCTCCAAGACCCCTGTCATCACAATACTCCATGAATATTTTCAGCCCAATGCTCCATGAACTTCTCATCACAATGCTCCATGATCCCTGTCATCACAACGCTCCGTGCTCCTTGAAATCAAAATGATCCATGACCTCTGTCATCACAATACTCCAAACCCTTGTGATCACATTGTTCCACAACACTTGTCATCACAACGCTCCATGATGCCTGCCATCACAATACTCCATGCCCGTGTTATCACAATGCACTATGACCTTTGTTATCACAATGCTCAATACACTTGTCATCACAATGCTCCCTGACACTTGTCGTCCGAATGCTCCTTGAACGCTGTCATGAAAAGCCTCCATGCCTTTTACATCACAATGCTCCATGCCCTTTTCATCACAATGCTCCATGACATTGTCATCACATTACTCCACAAGTTTGTCATCAGAATGCTCCTCGACACTTGTCATCACAATGCTCCATGACCCCTGTCATCAAAATGCTCCATGATCCCTGTCATCACAATGCTCCATGCCCCTTGTCATTACAGTGCTGCATGAGGCTCAACATCACAATTATCCATGGTCTTCTCATCACAGTGCTCCTCGGTCTTGCTATCACAATGCTCCATGACACTTCTCATCACAATGTTACATGATCTTGTCATCACAATTCTCCATGCACTTGTCATCGCAATGCTCCATGACCCCTGTCATAGAAAGCTCCAAGTGCTTTTCATCACAGTGCTTCACGACATTGTCATCAAAATTCTCAATGGCCGTTGTCATCACAGTGCTCCATGCCCTTGTCATCACAGTGCTCCATGACCATTGTCATCAAAAAGCTCCAAGACCTTGTCATCACAATGCTCCATTACCTTTGTCATCACAATCCTCCATGACACTTGGCTTCACAATGCTCCACGCCATTGTCATCACAATGCACCAAGACATATGTCATCACAATGCTCCCTGACACCTGTCTGCAGAGTACTCCATGACCTTCTCATAACAATGCTGCATGACCTTTTCATCACAATGTGCCATGCACAATGTCATTTCAATAATCCATGAAACTTGTCAGACCAATGCTCCATGCCCCCGTCATCACAATGCTCCATTCCCTTGTCATCACAAAGCTCCGTGATTCCAGTCATCACAATTCTTCATGACCTTTGCCATCAAAATGGTCCATGCCCTCGTCATCACAGGGCTCTGTGAAATTTGTCACCATAATGCTCCATGAACTTTTCATTCACAATGCTCTGTGACCCTTGCCATCACAATGATCCATGACTTTGTCAGCAGAGTGCTCCATGACCCTTGTTATCACAGTGCTCCATGCGCTTGTTATCAAAATTTTCCACAAACTTGTCATCAGAATGCTCCATAAAACTTGTCATCACAATGCTCCATGTACTTCTCATCAAAATGCTCTCTCACCACTGATATCAAAATGTTCCATCACTAGTCATCACAATACTCCCTCACCCCTGTCATGACAATCTTACACGGCCTTGTCATCACAAGGCTCCATGACCCTTGTCATCACAATGCTCCAAGACCCCTGTAATCACAATGCTCAATGCTATTGTCATCACAAAGCTCCATGACGCATGTCATCAATCTGCTCCATGCCCTTCTCATTACAATGCTCCATGCCCTTGTCATCACAAGGCTCCAAGACAAGTTTAATCAAAATGCTCCATGCCACTTTTCATCTCAATGCTCCATGAACTCTGTAATCACAATGAACCATGCACATCATCATAATGCTTCATGCTATTGTCATCACAATGAAATCAGAATGCTCCATAACCTCTGTCAACACAATGCCCCAAACCCTTGTGATCACAATGTTCCATAACACTTGTCATCACAACGCCCCATGATGCTCATCATCACAATTATCCATGGTCTTCTCATCACAATGCTCCATGACCTTTGTCATCACAGTGCTCAATACACTTGTCATTACAATGCTCCCTGACACTTGGCGTCAGTATTTTCCTTGAAACCTGTCATGACAAGGCTCCATTCCATTTGCATCACAATCACCCATGCCATTTTCATCACAATGCCCCAAGACTCATGTAATCACAATGCTCCACACCCCTTTTCATCAGAATGCTCCATGACACTTGTCATCACAAGGCTCCATGGTCTTCTCCTCACAATGCTCCAGGACCTTGTCATCACAATGCTCCATTCCATTGTCATCGCAATGCTCCATGACCACTGCCATCACAATACTCAATGAATATTGTCAGCGCAATGTTCCATGAACTTCTCATCACAGTGCTCCATGACCCCTGTCATCACAATGCTCCATGCCCCTTGTCATTACAGTGCTGCATGACGCTCAACATCACAATTATCCATGGTCTTCTCATCACTGTGCTCCACGGTCTTGTCATCACAATGCTCCATGACCACTGTCATCACAGTGCTCCATGACAACGGACAACACAATGATCCGGGACTCTTGTCATCAAAATGCTCCATGACCCTTGTCATCACAATGATCAATGCCATTGCCATCCCAATGCTCCGTGACCTCTGTAATCACAATGCTCCATGAAGATTGTCATCACAGTGTTCCATGACCCTTGTCATTAAAATGCTCCATGCATTTGTTAGCAAAATGCTACATGACCTTGTCATCACAATGCTCCATGCGCTTGTCATCACAATACTCCATTCCCATTGTCTTCAAAACCCTCCATGAATCTTGGGTTCACAATGCTTCATGCTCTTGTCATCACAATGCTCCATGCACCTTGAAATGAAAATGATACATGACTTCTGTCATCACAATGCTCAAAACCCTTGTGATCACAATGTTCCATAACATTTGTCATCACAACGCTCCATGATGCCTGTCATCACAATGCTCCATGACCTTTGTCATCACAATGCTCAATACACTTGTCATCACAATGCTCCCTGACACTTGTTGTCAGAATGCTCCTTGAACCCTGTCATGAAAAGGCTCCAAGCATTTTTCATCACAATGCTCCATGCCCTTTTCCTCACAATGCTCCATGCCATTGTCATCACAATACTCCACAAGTTTGTCATCAGAATGGTCCATGACACTTCTCATCACAGTGATCCATGACACCTGTCATCACAATGTTCTATGCCCCTTGTCATTACATTGCTCCATGACGCTCATCATCACAATTATCCATGGTCTTCTCATCACAGTGCTCCACCGTCTTTCCATCACAATGCTCCATGCATTTGTCATTACAATTCTACATGTCGTTATCATCAAAATGCTCCATGACACTTCTCATCTCAATGTTACATGCTCTTGTCAATACAATTCTCCATGCACTTGTAATCACAATGCTCCATGACAACTGTCATAGCAAGCTCGGTGTGCTTTTCATCACAATGCTTCACGAACTTCTCATCAAAATTCTCAATAGCCCTTCTCCTCAAAATGCTCCAAGATCTTGTCATCAAAATGCTCAATGCCCTTGTCATCACAGTGCTCCAAGACAGCTTTAATCACAATGTTCCATGCCCCTTTTCATCTCAATGCTCCATGAACCCTGTCATCACAATGCACCATGCCCATCATCATAATGCTTCATGCTATTGTCATCACAATGAAATCAAAATGCTCCATGACCTCTGTCATCACAATGTTCCAAACCCTTGTGATCACAATGTTCCATAACACTTGTCATAACAACGCCCCATGACGCTCATCATCACAATTATCCATGGTATTCTCATCACAATGCTCCATGACCTTTGTCATCACAATGCTCAATACACTTGTCATCACAATGCTCCCTGACACTTGTCATCAGTATGCTCCTTGAACCCTGTCATGACAAGGCTCCTTGCCTTTTCCATCACAATGATCCATGCCCTTTTCATCACAATGCTCCAAGACCCCTGTAATCACAATGCTCCATGCCCTTGTCATCACAAAGCTCCATGACGCATGTCATCAGAACGCTCCATGGTCTTCCTTCCAAATGCTCCATGCCCTTGTCATCACAATGCTCCAAGTCCCCTGTAGTCACAATTCTCCATGCCCATTTTCATCAGAATGCTCCATGGGACTTGTCATCACAAGGATCCAAGGTCTTCTCATTACAATGCTCCAGGACGTTGTCATCACAATGTTCCATGACCCATGTCATCATAATGCTCCATGAACATTTTCAGCCCAAAGCTCCATGACCTTCTCATCTCACTTCTACATGACCCTTGTCATCACAATGCTCCATGACCACTGTCATCACTACCCTCTGTGACCACTGACAGCACAGTGATCCGGGACTCTTGTCATCAAAATGCTCCATAACCCTTGTCATCACAATGATCCATGCCCTTGTCATCCCAATGCTCCATGAACCCTGTAATCACAATGCTCCGTGACGCTTGTCATCACAGTGCTCCGTGGCCCTTGTCATCACAGTGCTCCATGCCTTTGTCAGGAAAATGCTCCATGACCTTGTCATCACAGTCCTCCATGAACCTTGGGATCACATTGCAACATGCTCTTGTTATCTCTGTCTTTATTTTCTGGTTTTTACAGATTTTTGGATGTCCCTTTTGACCGGTGGGAAGTGACAATTCTTTGTAGAGTGGATTTGCATTTCGGGCTTGCTTGATTGGCCAAAAAGGGCGTATTCATTTTCTCTTGGATATATTCAGCAGAAAATGCATACGCCCTTTATGGCCAAGTGCATCATTGTCGAAGTTGTTACGCTTTTCCTGTGCTTTAAAGGCGATTCCAATTTACCACTTGAAATATGTTTTGTGCAATTCTGCCTCATTTTCAAGTCTGCTTCGTTGCCTTCCCTCAACAGATTTTTGGAAGAGAGTTGTCCTTTATAACTCTGCAGGTTTGTGAATTGCTGTGCCCCTGAGCTCCAATTGTCAACTTGTGTTTTTGTGAGCTGACCGCAAATCCACAATTTTGCTACAGGACCTATACTGTTTCCGGGGGTGCAGGCTGACGCTTTGGATAATTCTTCCTTCCAGACGGGAAATTAGAGTGACATGTGTCCGTCCAAATGCCTACAGCTACTCTCTGATTGGTTCTCCCTCTTCCCTTTCATCCACTGCACAATTTGCAAACTGTGTGAAGCAGGAGCTTACAGGGGCTGACTCTCCAAGTTGGGAGATTGATAGTAAAGCAGTTGGAATGCCAAACAGAAGCACAAGGAGGGGAAAAATTAGGAGCATTTTAGAAATCTTTTGCCATCACAGGGTGTCCATTCTCTAGGTTTCCCATACATGTTATAACTGTAGTGATATTCCCTTCTACCTGGAGAGATGGGAGCCATGGAATGGATGGCATGCATTACTGCTTTAAAGGGTCTGCATTTTCTCACCCAATCTCACCAGTCCTCTCAGCACCAAGTGTCCAGCCTTATATCTCATCTAGCTGTCTTTGCAGATGGGGTCATTCCAGGTTTCATCAGATCCCCTGAAGGAATTGTGTAAGAATTTCACTGGTTTTTTTTGTTTTGTTTTTGAAATTCATTTTTATAATGGGGTTGAGCTGATTTTCACCGACATGTTTATGCCATTCTAGACACACTTGATTCCCTTATGGAGACATATCAATATATAGGTTTTAAGTTTCTTACTAGTCAGATATATTCCTGTGCTGGGAATTGGGGTTTTGAGTCCCGTTCACTGAGGAAGGTGTAGGTTTTGTCTATTCTGTATTTGCTTCATGGAATGGTACATGTGCTAATATCAAACTCTGGTTTTATGCATCACCCCAACTCTCCTTCCCCCTTAAGCAGGCATAAGAGTGTTTTCTCAATGTGAGACTCTGTTCTCTTTCCTCAGTTCATGTGTAGCCATGTTTGCAGGACCTTCATAAGTGATATCTTATGATAAGTTTCTTTTTCTGTGTGACTTATTTCACTTAGAATCATCGTACCTAAATCCAGTCATTTTGCTGCTATTGGCCTTATGACATTGATTTCATGTCTGAGTGATATTCATTTGTACAGAATTACCACAAGTTCTTTACGCAATTTTCCCTTTCCTGGAATATTTAAGTTGTACTGATGTTGAGGTTCGTGTATGCAGAGCAGCCCTAAACTTTGGGGTGTCTGTGTCTTGTTGATATTTAGTCTTCCCAAGTTATATGCCCATGAGTGGAAGTGCCCTATGCTCGGTAGCTTTGTATTTTAGATGTTTTAGGAAACATCATACACTACTTCAGAGGGGCTCTTGGATATTTATACCACACCCATCAGCGTGACTAGCTCCCTGTTCTCCATGGCCTCTCCTGCATTTCTGGTTTGTACATATTTTTTGGATGGCCTTTCTGAGCAGTGGAAATTGAGACTTCTTTGTTGTGCAGATTTGCATTGCCCGCTTGCTTGGTTGGCCAAAAACTCTGTATGTGTTTTTTTCTTGAAGTTATTCATGAAAAAAACGGATACACCCTTTTGCCCAACTACATCATTTTAGAAATTCTGCTGCTTTTCATATGCTTTAAATGTGAGTCCAATCTGCCTTTTGAAATCTGTTTCCTGAAATGCTGCCTCTCATTCAGATCCTCTTCGTTGCCTTACCTGAACATATTTTTGGACGTTGGTTATCATTTTTATCTTTGCAGGTCTTTGAATTGTCTGCTCCTGAGCTCCATTTTGCAACTCGCATTTTTTGTGAGCTGGCCGCCAAACCATTGTATTGCTTCCGGCCCTATTCTGGTTCTGGGGAGGCAGGCTGAGCCTTTGGTTAATTTTTCTTCCTAATGGTAAATTAGAGTGACATGTGCCTGTCAAAACTCCTACAGGTATTCTCTCATTGTTTCCCCCTCTTCCCGTTTATCCTCTGCACAAATTGCCAACTGTGTGAAACAGGAGGTTAATGGTGCTGATTCTCCAAGTGGGGAGATTGTTAGTAATTTAGCTGGAAAGGCGAACCCCAGCACCAGGAGATCAAAAATGAGGTGCATTTTAGACCCCTTTCCTAATCACACGGTGTACATTCGTCTCGGTCTCCCAGGCATGTTTTCGCTGCCAGAAGATTCCCTTGAACCTGCAGATTTGGGACCCATGGAATGGGAATCAGGCAGTATTTCTTTTAAATGTCTGCATTTCCTCACCCAGTCTCTCTAACATCTCTTAGCGTGCATAGCTTCCTGCCTTATATATCATCCTGCTGTGGGTCTACATGTGTTCAATCCATGTTACATCATAGCCCTTCAACAAAAGTTGTAAGAATTTTTGTCTGTCTCACTGTTTTTCTAAATATTTTTAATTTATTTTTATATTGGTTACAGCTGATTTTCAAAGCTGTTTTTTGCTGCTGTGCATCCACTTGATTCATGTACTGTGAGACAACAATAAATTCTTTTTCAGATGCTTACCATTCATATGTATTATTTTCCAGTGACTTGAGTGGGCTGAGTGCAGTTCTTTGAGGTACCGTGTAGGCCTTGTCAGTTATTCATTTTGGTACTTGGAATGGTATCTTTGCTAATTTCAACCTCCTGGATAATACATCACCCTTCCTCAAATTTCCATTTAGCAGCCTTATGTCTATTTTCTACATATTTGCCTATGTTTCTGTTTTGTAATTTATTTCATGTGTAGCCATTTTTGATTCCACCTTTAAGTGACATCTTATGATATGTGTCTTTTTCTTTCTGACATACGTCACTTAGAATGATCGTATGTAAATCCTCCAGAGTTGTTACAACTGGCCTTATTTCATTGATTTCTGGATGAGTAATATTCCACTCTACATAAGTAAACCATCTACATAAGCAGCCCTAAATTTTGGGGTGGCTCTATCTTATTGAATTTCAGTTTTCCCAAGGTATATTCCCTAGACTGGAAGTGCCCTTGGCTCTGTAGCTCTGTTGTTTCCTTGTTTTAGGGAACACAGTGCACTCCTCCAGAGAGGCAATTCGCAATTTACATCCAGTCCATCTGCATAACTAGGCTCCCTGTTCTCCAGGGCCTATCTTGCCTTTCTGGTTTTACACATTTTGCGGATGGCCCATTTGACCGGTGGGAACTGATACTTAATTGTAGTACAGATTTGCATTGCCCGCTTGCTTGCTTTGCCAAAATGGGCGTATGCGTTTTCTCCTGAATATATTCAGGAGAAAACGCATACGCCCTTTTTGGCCAAGTGCATCATTGTCGAAGTTGTGCCCCTATTCCTGTGCTTTAAATGTGATTCCAATGTACCTCGTGAAATCTGTTTCCTGCTATTCTGCTCGCTTTCAAGTCCGCCTCGTTGCCTTCCGTCAACAGATTTACGGACGATTGTTGTCCTTTATTACTCTGCAAGTTTGTGCATTGCTGTGCCCCTGAGCTCAATTTTTCAACTTGTTTTTTGTGAGCTGAGCGCAAGTCCAAAATTTTGGTTCAGGACCTATACTAGTTCCCGGCGGGTGTCTGAGACTTTGGTTAATTCTTCTTTCTGCCGGGAAATTACAATGACATGTGCCCGTCCAAATGCCTAAGAGCTACTCTCTCATTGGTTCTCCCTCTTCCCTTTCATCCTCTCCCAAATTGGCCACCTGTGAGAACCAGGATCTTAAAGGGGCTGTCTCTCCAAGTTGGGAGATTGATACTAAAGCAGTTGGAAAGTCAAACCGGCGCACCAGGAGAGGGATTATTAGTTGAGTTTTAGAAACCTTTCGTATTCACTGTGTGTTCATTCTCTAGGTTTCCCGTACATGTTATCGCTGTAGTAATATTCCCTTCATCCTGGAGAGTTGGCACCCTTCGAATGTGTGCCACACATTATTGCTTTAAAGGGTCTGGATTGCTCACTGAATCTCACCAATCCTCTCAGTCCCAAGTGTCCAACCTTAGGCCACATCCAGCTGTCGTTGTGGATAGGGTCATTCCAGGTTTCATCAGAGCCCCTGAAGGAATTTTAAAGAATTTCCCTGATTTTTGTTTTGTTTTTGAAATTCCTTTTTATAGTGGGTTTGAACTGATTCTCACTGCCATGTTTATGCCAGTCTAGACAAACTTGATTCCCTTACGGAGACATATCAATACATAGATTTTAAGATTCTTACCAGTCAGATATATTCCTCTGCAGGAAATATGGCGTTTTGAGTCCCTTTCACTGAGGAAAGTGTAGGTCTTGTCTAATCCGTATTTGGTTTTTGGAACGATATCTGTACTAATATCTAACTCTGGTTTTATGCATCACTCCACCTCTTCTTCCCCCTTAAGCAGGCACAAGAGTGTTTTCTAAATGTGAGGCTCTGTTCTCCTTCCTAACTCAGTTCATGTGTATCCATGTTTACAGGACCTTCATAAGTGATATCTTATGATAAATTTCTTTTTCTCTGTGACTTATTTCACTTAGAATCATCGTACCTGAATCCACTCATTTTGCTGCTACTGGCCTTATGACATTGATTTCATGGCTGAGTGTTATTACATTGTATGTAAATACCACAATTTTTTGAAACATTTTTGTCTTTCCTGGGATATTTAAGGTTTACCCAAGTTGAGGTTCTTGTAAGCAGTGCAGCCCTAAATGTTGGGGTGGCTCTATCTTATTGATTTTCAGTTTTCCCAATGTATATTCCCTAGACTGGAAGTGCCCTTGGCTCTGTATCTCTGTTGTTTACTTGTTTTAGGGAACACAGTGCATTCCTCCAGAGAGGCAGTTGGCAAATTACATCCTGCCCATCAGCTTAACTAGGCTCCCTATTCTCCATTGCCTGTCTTGCCTTTCTGGCTTTTACACATTTTGCAGATGTCCCTTTTGACCGCTGGGAAGTGATAATTCTTTGTACTGCAGAATTTCATTGCCCGCGTACTTGCTTGGGCAAAAAGGGCGTATGCGTTTCCCCCTGATTATATTCAGCACGAAACGCATACGCCCTTTTTGGGCAAGTGCATCATGGTCAAAATTGTGCCCCTCTTCCTGTGCTTTAAAGGCGATTCCAATGTACCTCTTGAAATCTGTTTCCTGCTATTCTGGCGCGCTTTCAAGTCGGCCTCGTTGCCTTCCCTCAACAGATTTTTGGACGATAGTTGCCCTTTATTTCTCTGCCAATTTTTGAATTGCTGTGCCCCTGAGCTCCATTTTTCAAGTCGTTTTTTGTGAGCTGACCGCAAGTCCAAAATTTTGCTTCATGATCTATACTTGTTCCTGGCGGGTGGCTGAGACTTTGGTTAATTTTTCTTCCTGCCGGGAAATTAGAGTGACATGTGCCCGTCCAAATGCCTAACAGCTATTCTCTCATTGGTTCTCCATCTTCCCTTTCATCCTCTGCCAAACTGGCAAACTGTGAGAACCAGGAGGTTAAAGGGTCTGTCTCTCCAAGTTGGGAGATTGATAGTAAAGCAGTTGGAAATTCAAACGGGAGCACCAGGAGAGGGACTACTAGTTGAGTTTTAGAAACCTTTCGTATTCACAGTGTGTCCACTCTCTAGGTTTCCCTTATATGTTATAGCTGTAGTAATATTGCCTTCAACCTGGAGAGTTGTGAACCTTGGAATGTGTGCCACACATTATTGCTTTATTTGGTCTGCATTTGCTGACCCAATCTCACCAATACTCTCAGTCCCAAGTGTCCAGCCTTATGCCACATCTAGCTGTCGTGGTAGATAAGGACATTCCAGGTTTCATCAGAGCCCCTGAAGGAATTATAAAGAATTTCCCTGTTTTTTTGTTTTGTTTTTGAAATTCAATTTATAGTGGATTTGAGCTGATTCTCACTGCCATGTTTATGCCAGTCTAGACACACTTGATTCCCTTACGGAGACATATCATTACATAGGTTTTAAGATTTTTAGTAGTCAGATATATTCCTTTGCGGGAAATATGGGGTTTTGAGTCCCTTTCTCTGAGGAAGGTGTAGGTTTTGTCTCTTCCGTAGTTGGTTTTTGGAACGGTACATGTACTAATATCAAACTCTGGTTTTATGCATCACCCCACCTCTCCTTCTCCCTTAAGCAGGCATAAGAGTTTTTTCTAAATGTGAGACTCTGTTCTCTTTCCTAACTCATTCCATGTGTAGACATGTTTACCGGTCCTTCATAAGTGATATCTTATGATAAGTTTCTTTTTCTCTGTGACTTATTTCACTTAGAATCATCGTAACTGAATCCACTCATTTTGCTGCTACTGGCCTCATGACATTGATTTCATGGCTAGGGGATATTCCATCGTCCGTAAGTAATAAAATTTCTTGAACCATTTTTGTCTTTCCTGGGATATTTAAGGTGTACCCAAGTTGAGGTTCTTGTAAGCAGTGCAGCCCTAATTTTGGGGTGGCTGTGTCTTATTAATTTTCAGTTTTCCCAAGGTATATTCCCTAGACTGGAAGTGCCCTTGGTTCTGTAGCTCTCTTGTTTACTTGTTTTAGGGAACACAGTGAACTCCTCCACAAAGGCAGTTGGTAATTGACATCCCGCCCATCAGCATAACTAGGCTCTTTGTTCTCCAGGGCCTGTCTTGCCTTTCTGGTTTTTACATATTTTGCGGATGTCCGTTTTGACTCGTGGGAAGTGATACATTTTGTAGTGCAGATTAGCATTGCTGGCTTGCTTTCTTGGCCAAAAAGGGCGTATGTGTTTTCTCCTGAATATATTCAGGAGAAAACGCATACGCCCTTTTTGGCCAAGTGCATCATTGTCGAAGTTGTGCCCCTCTTCCTGTGTTTTGAAGGCGATTCCAATGTACCTCTTCATATCTGTTTCCGGCTATTCTGGCTCGCTTTGAGGTCCACATCGATGCCTTCCCTCAACAGATTTTTGGACGATAGTTGACCTTTATTACTCTGCCAGTTTGTGAATTGCTGTGCCCCTGAGCTCCATTTTTAACTCATTTTTTGTGAGCTGGCCGCAAGTCCAAAATTTTGGTTAAGGACCTATACTGGTTCCCGGTGGGTGGCTGAGACTTTGGTTAATTCTTCTTCCAGCCAGGAAATTAGAGTGACATGTGCCCGTCCAAATGCCTAACAGCTATTCTCTCATTGGTTCTCCTTCTTCCATTTCATCCTCTGCCAAATTGTCAACCAGTGCGAACCAGGAGGTTAAAAGCGCTGTCTCTCCAAGTTGGGAGATGGATAGTAAAGCAGTTGGAAAGTCACACCGGAACACCAGGAGAGGGACAATTAGTTAAGTTTTAGAAACCTTTCGTATTAACTGTGTGTCCATTCTCTAGGTTTCCCATACATGTTATATCTGTAGTAATATTCCCTTAAACCTGGAGAGTTGGGACCATTGGAATGTGTGCCACGCATTATTGTTTTAAATGCTCTGCATTTGCTCACCGAATCTCACCAATCCTCTCAGTCCCAAGTGTCCAGCCTTATGCCGCATCCTGCTGTCGTTGTAGATAGCGTCATTCCAGCTTTCATCAGAGACCATGAAGGAATTGTAAAGAATTTCCCTGTTTTTTTGTTTTGTTTTTGAAATTCCTTTTTATAGTGGGTTTGAACTGATTCTCACTGCAATGTTTATGCCAGTCTAGACACACTTGATTCCCTTACGAGACATAACAATACATAGGTTTTAAGATTCTTACCAGGCAGATATATTCCTCTGCGTGAAATATGGGGTTTTGAGTCCCTTTCACTGATGAAAGTGTAGGTCTTCTCTATTCCGTATTTGGTTTTTGGAACGGTACATGTACTACTATCAAACTCTGGTTTTGTGCACCACCCAACATCACCTGCCCCCTTAAGCCGGCATAAGAGTGTTTTCTAAATGTGAGACTCTGTTCTCATTCGTAACTCAGTTCATGTGTAGCCATGTTTACAGGACCTTCATAAGTCATATCTTATGATAAGGTTCTTTTTCTCTGTCACTTATTTCATTAGAATCATCGTACCTGAATCCACTCATTTTGCTGCTACTGGCGTTATGATATTGATTTCATGGGTGAGGGATATTCCATCATACGTAAGTAACACAATTTCTTGAACTATTTTTGTCTTTCCTGGGATATTTAAGGTGTACCTAAGTTGTGGTTCTTGTAAGAAGTGCAGCCCTAAATTTTGGGGTGGATCTGTCTTCTTGATTTCAGTTTTCCCAAGGTATATTCCCTAGACTGGAAGTGCACTTTGTTCAGTAGCTCTGTTGTTTACTTGTTTTAGGGAACACAATGCCCTCCTCCAGAGAGGCAGTTGGCAATTTACATCCCGCCCATCAGCATAACTTGGCTCCATGTTCTCCATGGCCTGTCTTGCCTTTCTGGTTTTTACACATTTTGCGGATGTCCCTTTTGATCGGTGGGAAGTGATACTTCTTTGTAGTGCAGATGTGCATTGCCCACTTGCTTGATTGGCCAAAAACGGCGTATGTGTTTTCTCCTGAATATATTCAGGCGAAAACGCATACGCCGTTTTTGGCCAAGTGCATCATTGTAGAAATTGTTCCCCACTTCCTGTGCTTTAAAGGCAATTCCAATGTACCGCTTGAAATCTGTTTCTTGCTATTCTGGCTCACTTTCAAGTCCGCTTCGTTACCTTCCCTCAACAGATTTTTGGACGATAGTTGTCATTTATTACTATGCCAGTTTGTGAATTACTGTGCCCCTGAGCCCCATTTTTCAACTCGTTTTTTGTGAGCTGACCACAAGTCCAAAATTTTGGTTCAGGACCTATACTGGTTCCCGGCGGGAGGCTGAGACTTTGGTTAATTCTTCTTCATGCCAGGAAATTAGAGTGACATGTGCCCATCCAAATGCCTAACAGTTATGCTCTCATTGGTTCTCCCTCTTCCCTTTCATCCTCTGCCAAATTGGCAACCTGTGCGAATCAGGATGTTAAAGAGGCTGTCTCTCAAAGTTGGGAGATTGATAGTAAAGCAGTTGGAAATTCAAACCGGAGCACCAGGAGAGGGACTCTTAGTTGAGTTTTAGAAACCTTTCTTATTCACAGTGTGTCCATTCTCTAGGTTTTTCGTACATGTTATATCTGTAGTAATATTCCCTTCAACCTTGAGAGTTGGGACCCCTGGAATTTGTGCCATACATTATTGCTTTAAATGGTCTGCGTTTGCTCATTGAATCTCGCAAATCCTCTCAGTCCGAAATGTCCAGCCTTATGCCACATCTAGCTGTCGGTGTAGATAGGGTCATTCCTGGTTTCATTAGAGCCCCTGAAGGAATTGTAAACAATTTCCCTGTTTATGTGTTTTGTTTTTGAAATTCCTCTTTATAGTGGGTTTGAGCTGATTCTCACTGCCATGTTTATGCCAGTCTAGACACACTTGATACCCTTACAGAGACATACCAATACATAGGGTTTAAGATTCTTACTAGTCAGATATATTCCTCTGCAGGAAATATGGGGTTTTGATTCCCTTCTCTGAGGAAGGTGTAGGTATTGTCTATTCCATATTTGGTTTTTGGAACGGTACCTGTACTACTATCAAACTCTGGTTTTATGCATCACCCCACCTCTCCTTCACCCTTAAGCAGGCATAAGAGTGTTTTCTAAATGTGAGACTCTGTTCTCTTTCCTAACTCAGTTCATGTATAGCCATATTTACAGGAACTTCATAAGTGATATCTTATGATAAGTTTCTTTTTCTCTGTGACTTATTTCACTTAGAATCATCATACCTGAATCCAAACATTTTGTTGCTACTGGCCTTATCACATTGATTTCATGGCTGAAGGATATTCCATCGTATGTAAGTAACACAATCTCTTGAACCATTTTTGTCTTTCCTGTGATATTTGAGGTGTACCCAAATTGAGGTTCTTGTAAGCAGTGCATCCCTAAATTTTGGAGTGGCTCTGTCTTATTGATTTTCAGTATTCCCAAGGAATATTCCCTAGACTGGAAGTGCCCTTGGTTCTGTAGCTCTGTTGTTTATTTGTTTGAGGGAACACAACACACTCCTCCAGAGAGGCAGTTGGCAATTTACATCCTGACCACCAGCATAACTAGGCTCCCTGTTCTCCAGGGCCTTTCTTGCCTTTCTAGTTTTTACACATTTTACGGATGTCCCTTTTGACCTGTGGGAAGTGATACTTCTTTGTAATGCAGAGTTGCATTGCCCGCTTGCTTGATTGGCCATAAAGGGCGTATGTGTTTTCTCGTGAATATTTTCAGGAGAAAAGGCATACGCCCCTTATGGCTAAGTGCATCATTGTCGAAGATGTGCCCCTCTTCCTGTGCTTTAAATGTGATTCCAATGTACCTCTTGAAATCTGCTTCCTGCTATTCTGGCCCGCTTTCAAGTCCGCCTCATTGCCTTCCCTCAACAGATTTTTGGACGATAGTTGTCCTTTATTAGTCTGCCAGTTTGTGAATTGCTGTGCCCCTGACCTCCATTTTTCAACTCGTTTTTTCTGAGCTGACCGCAAGTCCAAAATATTGGTTCAGGACCTATACTGGTTCCCGGCGGGTGGCTGAGATTTCGGTTAATTCTACTTCCTGCCGGGAAAGTAGAGTGACATGTGCCCGTCCAAATGCCTAACAGCTACTCTCTCATTGGTTCTCCCTCTTCCCTTTCATCCTCTGCCAAATTGGCAACCTGTGCGAACCAGGAGGTTAAAGGGGCTGTCTCTCCAAGTTGGGAGATTGATAGTAAATCAGTTGGAAATTCAAACCAGAGCACCAGTAGAGGGACTATTAGTTGAGTTTCAGAAACCTTTCATATTCACACTGTGTCCATTCTCTAGGTTTCCCGTACTTGTTATAGCAGTAGTAATATTCCCTTCAACCTGGAGAGTTTGGAGATTTGGAATGTGTGCCATGCATTATTGCTTTAAATGGTCTGCATTTGCTCAACGAAGCTCACCAATCCTCTCAGTCCCAAGTGTCCAGCCTTATGCCACATCCAGCTGTCATTGTAGATGTGGTCATTCAAAGTTTCATCAGAGACCCGGAAGGAATTGTAAAGAATTTTCCTGTTTTATTGTTTTGTTTTTGAAATTCCTTTTTATAGTGGGTTTGAGCTGATTCTCACTGCCATGTTTATGCCAGTCTAGAAACGCTTGTTTCCCTTATGGAGACATATCAATACATAGGTTTTAAGATTCTTACTAGTCAGATATATTCCTCTGCGGGAAATATGGGGTTTTGTGTCCCTTTCACTGAGGAAAGTGATGGTCTTGTGTATTCCGTATTTGGTTTTTGGAACGGTATTTGTGCTAATATGAAACTCTGATTTTATGCATCACCCAACCTCTCTTTCCCACTTAAGCAGGCATAAGAGTGTTTTCTAAATGTGAGACTCTGTTCTCTTTCCTAACTCATTTCATGTGTAGCCATGTTTACAGGACCTTCATAAGTGATATCTTATGATAAGGTACTTTTTCTCTTTGACTTATTTCACTTAGAATCATCGTAACTGAATCCTCTCCTTTTGCTGCTACGGGCCTTATGACATTGATTTCATGGCTGGGGGATATTCCATCGTCCGTAAGTAATACAATTTCTTAAACCATTTTTGTCTTTCTGGCATATTTAAGGTGTACCCAAGTTGAGGTTCTTGTAAGCAGTTCAGCCCTAATTTTGGGGTGGCTCTGTCTTATTGATTTTCAGTTTTCCCAAGGTATATTCCCTGGACTGGAAGTGCCCTTGGCTCTGTACCTCTGTTGTTTACCTGTTATAGGGAGCACAATGCACTCCTCCAGAGAGGCTGTTGGTAATTTACATCCTGCCCGTCAGCATAATGAGGCTCCCTGTTCTCCAGGGCCTTTCTTGCCTTTCTTGTTTTTCCACATTTTGCAGATGTCACTTTTGAATGGTGGGAAGTGATACTTCTTTGCAGTGCCGAAATGCATAGCCCGCTTGCTTGCTTGGCCAAACAGGGCGTATGCGTTTCCTCCTGAATATATTCAGGAGAAAACGCATACGCCCTGTTTGGCCAAGTGCAGCATTGTCGATGTTGTGCCCCTCTTCCTGTGCTTTAAAGGTGATTCCAATGTACCTCTTGAAATCTGTTTCCTGCTATTCTGGCTCGCTTTCAAGTCTGCCTCGTTGCCTTCCCTCAACAGATTTTTGGACGATAGTTGTCCTTTATTACTCTGCCAGTTTGTGAATTGCTGTGCCCCTGAGTTCCATTTTCCAACTCTTTTTTTGTGAGCTGACCACAAGTCCAAAATTGTGGTTTAGGACCTATACTGGTTGCCGGCGGCTGGCTGAGACTTTGGTTAATTCTTCTTCCTGCCGGGAAATTAGAGTGACATGTGCTCGTCCAAATGCCTAACAGCTACTCTCTCATTGGTTCTTCCTCTTCCCTTTCATCCTCTGCCAAATTGGCAACCTGTGTGAACCAGGAGGTTAAAGGGGCTGTCTCTCCAATTTGGGAGATTTATAGTAAAGCAGTTTGAATGTCAAACTGGAGCACCAGGAGAGGGACTATTAGTTGAGTTTTAGAATCCTTTAGAATTCACAGTGTGTACTTTCTCTACGTTTCCCATACATGTTATAACTGTAGTGATATTCCCTTCCACCTAGAGAGTTGGGACCCATGGAATTGGTGGAATGCATTATTGCTTTAAAGCGTCTGCATTTTCTCACCCAATTTCACCAATCCTCTCAGTCCCAAGTGACCAGCCTTATGTCTCATCCTGCTGTCGTTTTGGATAGGGTCATTACAGGTTTTATCATAACACCTGAAGGAATTTTGTTAGAATTTCGCTGTTTTTTTTTTGTTTTGTTTTTGAAATTCATTTTTATAATGAGGTTGAGCTGATTTTCACTGACGTGTTTATGCCGGTCTAGACAGACTTGATTCCCTTACGGAGACATATCGATAAATAGGTTTTAAGATTCTTACTAATCAGGGGCTTCCCTGGTGGCGCAGTGGTTGAGAGTCCGCCTGCCGCTGCAGGGGACACGGGTTCGTGCCCCGGTCTGGGAGGATCCCACATGCTGCGGAGCGGCTTGGCCCATGATCCATGGCCATTGAGCCTGCGTGTCCGGAGCCTGTTCTCCGCAACCGGAGAGGCCACAACAGTGAGAGGCCCACACACTGCAAAAAAAAAAAAAAAAAAAAAAACATTCTTACTACTCAGATATATTCCTCTGCGGGGAATAAGGGTGTTGAGTCCCGTTCACTGAGGAAAGTGTAGGTCTTGTCTATTCTGTATTTGGATTATTGAACGGTACCTGTGCTAATATCAAACTCTGGATTTGTGCATCTTCCCAACTTTCTTTCCCCTAAGCAGCCATAAGTATGTTTTCTAAATGTGAGACTCTGTTCTCTTTCCTAATTCAGTTCATGTTTAGCCATGTTTACATTTCCTTCATAAGTGATATCTTATGTCAGAAGGCTCCATGGCTCTTTTCATCATAAAGCTCCATGATGCTCGTCATCACAATTATCCATGGTCTTCTCATCACAATGCTCCACGGTCTTGCCGTCGCATTGCTCCATGTCCTGATCATCACAATGCTCCTTTACCTTTGTCATCACAATCCTCCATGACACTTGGCATCACAATGCTCCATGTCATTGTCATCACAGTGCTCCGTGCCTCCAGTCATCACAATGATTCATGACCTTTGTCATCACAATGGTCCATGCCCTCGTCACACAAGGTTCTGTGACCTTTGTCACCACAATGCTCCATGAACTTTTCATCACAAAACCCTATGAGCCTTGTCATCACAATGCTACATGCCTTTGTCAGCACAATGCTCCATGACGCTTGTCATCACGATGCTCCATGCGCTTGTCAGCACAATGCTCCATGACCCATGTCATAACAATTTGCCATGCGCTTGTCATCAAATGCTCCACATCCTTTTCATCGCTATGCTCCATAAAACGTGTCATCACAATTCTCCATGCACTTCTCATCTAAATGCTCTCTCACCACATATATCACAATGTTCCATCACTAGTCATGAAAATACTCCCTCACATCGTCATCACCATGTTCCATGAACCCTGTCATCAAAATGCTACATGCCCATATCATCACAATGCTACATGCCCATATCTTCACAATGCTCCATGACCCCTGACATCACAATGTTCCATAACCCCTGTCACAAAATGCTCCATGACACATTTTATCACAAAGCTCCATGACCCCTGACATCACAATGTTCCATAAACCCTGTCATGAAAATGTTCCATGATACATTTCATCACATTGCTCCATGACTGTCATCACAATGCTCCATGAAATATTCATTACAATGCTCTGTGACCCTTGTCATCACAAAGCTCCATGCAATTTTCAGCACAATGCTCCATGACATTTGTCATCACAATGCTCGATGCACATGTAAGCACAATGCTCCATAACCCATGTCATCACAATGCTCCCTGCACTTCTCATCACAATGCACTACGCCCTTGTCATCAAAATGCTCCATGACCTTTGTCATTACAAAGCTCCATGACCCTTGGCATCACAATGCTCCATTCCATTGTCATAACAATGCTCCATGAACCCTCTCATCACATTGCTCCATGCATTTGTCATCACAAATCTCCATGAGGCTTGTCATCACAACGCTCGATGCACTTCTCCTCATAATGCTCCATGCCCTTGTCATCACAAAGCTCCATGACGCATGTCATCAGAATGCTCCATGCCATTGTCATCAAAATACTCCACAAGCTTGTCATCAGAGTGCTGCATGACACTTGTCATCACAATTCTCCATGCACTTGTCAGTACAATGCTCCCTGACCCTTGTCATCACAAAGCTCCAAGCGATTGTCATCACAATGCTTCATTACCTTTGTCATCAAAATCCTCCATGACACTTGTCATCACAATGCTCCATGCCCTTGTTATCACAATGCTCCATGACCCCTGTCATCACAATGCTCCGTGACTCCAGTCATCTCAATGCTTCATGACCTTTGTCGTCACAATGGTACATGCCCTCGTCGTCACCAATCTCTGTGACATTTTTCACCACAAAGCTCCATGAACTTATCATCACAATGCTATTTGACCCTTGTCATCACAATGCTCTATGCCTTTCTCAGCACAATGCTCCATGACCCATGTCATCACAATGTGCCATGCAGTTGTCATCACAGTGCTCCACAATCTTTTCATCACAGTGCTCCATAAACCTTGTCATCACAATGCTCCATGCACTTCTCATCAAAATGATCTCTCACCACTGATATCACAATGTTCCATCACTATTCATCACAATACTCCCTCACCCCTGTCATCACAATGTTCCATGACTCCTGTCATCACAGTGCTACATGCACTTATCATCACAATGTTCGATGACCCCTGACATCTCAATGTTCCATAACCCCTGTCATCAAAATGCTCCATGACCCTTTTCATCAAAATGCTCCAGGACCGCTGACATCACAACGATCCATAACCACATTCATCAAAATGTTCCATGACAATTTTCATCAAATTTCTTCATGACCCTGTCATCACTATGCTCCCCGCCCTTCACAACAGAGTGCACCACACACTTGTCATCAAAATTCTCCATGACCTTTTTCATCACAAAGCTCCATGACCCTTGGTATCACAGTGCTGCATGCCATTGTCATCACAATGCTCCATGAACCCTCTCATCACATTACTCCATTCCCTTTTCATCACAAAGCTCCATGACGCTTTTCCTCACAATGCTCGATGTCCTTCTTATCACAATGCTCCATGTGCTTGTCATAACAATCCTGCATGACCCATGTATCTCAGTATTCCATGCCCTTGTCATCACAATGCTCCTTCCCCCTCTCATCACAATAATACATGAAATTTTTCAGATGAATGCTCCATGCCCTTGTCATCCCAATGCTCCATTACCCCTGTCATAACAATGCTCCATGACCCCTGCCATCACAATGTTCCACAGCCTTGTCATCACAAGGCTCCATGACCCTTGTCATCACAATGCTCCACGGCCCCTGTAATCACAATGCTCCATGCCCTTGTCATCACAATGCTCCAAGACTGCTGTTATCACAATGCTCCATGCCCCTTTTCATCTCACTGCTCCATGAACCCTGTCATCAAAATGCACCATGCCCATCATCATAATGCTTCATGTTCTTGTCATAACAATGACATCAAAATGCTCTATGACCTCTGTCATCACAAGGCTCCCAATCCTTCTGATCAAAATGTTCCATAACACTTATCATCACAATGCCCCATGACGCTCGTCATCACAATTATCCATGGTCTTCTCATCACAATTCTCCATGACCTTTGTCATCACAATGCTCAATACCCTTGTCATCACAATGCTCCCTGACACTTGTCGTCAGTATGCTCCTTGAACCCAGTCATGACAAGTCTCCATGCCTTTTTCATCACAATGATCCATGCCCTTTTCATCACAGTGCTCTAAGACCCCTGTAATCACAATGCTCCATACCCTTGTCATCACAGTGCTCCGTGATGCATGTCATCAGAACGCTCCATGTCCTTCTCATCCCAATGCTCCATGCGCTTCTCATCACAATGCTCCAAGACCCCTGTAATCACAATGCTCCATGCCCCTTTTCATCAGAATGCTCCATGAGACTCGTCATCACAAGGCTCCATGGTCTTCTTATCACAATGCTCCAGTACCTTGTCC
Organism: Hyperoodon ampullatus; assembly: GCF_949752795.1. NCBI lineage: Eukaryota > Metazoa > Chordata > Mammalia > Artiodactyla > Ziphiidae > Hyperoodon > Hyperoodon ampullatus. Next base: position 3,477,364 of record NW_027641092.1, read on the forward strand.
TCACAATGCTCCATGACCCCTGTCATCACAATACTCCATGAACATTTTCAGCCCAATGCTCCATGACCTTCTCATCACAATGCTCCATGACCCCTGTCATCACAATGCTCCAGGACCACTGTCATCACAACGCTCCATGAACCCTGGCAACACAATGATCCGGGACTCTTGTGATCAAAATGCTCCATGACCCTTGTCATCACAATGATCCATGCCCTTGTCATCCCAATGCTCCATGACCACTCTAATCACAGTGCTCCTTGAGGCTTGTCATCACAGAGCTCCATGAACCTTGTCATCACAATGCTCCATGCCTTTGTCAGCAAATGCTACATAATCTTGTCATCACAGTGCTCCATGCACTTGTCATCACAATCCTCCATGACCCTTGGGATCATATTGCTTCATTCCCTTGTCATCTCTCTCTTGCCTTTGTGGTTTTTACAGATTTTCAGATATCCCTTTTTACCGGTTGGAAGTGACAATTCTTTGTAGTGTGGATTTGCATTGTGCGCTTGCTTGATTGGCCAAAAAGGGCGTATGCGTTTTTTCTGGAATATATTCAGGAGAAAAGTAATACGCCCTTTTTGGCCAAGTGCATCATTGTCGAAGTTGTGATGCTTTTCCTGAGCTTTAAAGGCGATTCTAATTTACCTCTTGAAATATGTTTTGTGCAATTTTGCCTCATTTTCAAGTCCACTTCTTTGCCTTTCCTCCACAGATTTTTGGAATTGAGTAGTTCTTTATAACTGCAGGTTTGTGAATTTCTGTGCCCCTGAGCTCCAATTTTGAAATCCCATTTTTGTGAGCTGACCGCAAATCCACAATATTGCTTCAGGACCTATACTGGTTCCAGGGGTGGCTATACTGGTTCCCTGCTGTTGGCTGAGGCTTTGGTTAATTCTTCTTCCTGAATGGGAAATTAGAGTGACATGTGCCCGTCCAAATGCCTTCATCTACTCTCTGATTGGTTCTCCCTCTTCCCTTTCATCCTCTGCACAATTAGCAAACTGTGCGAACCAGGAGGTTATAGGGGTTGACTCTCCAAAGTTGGGAGATTGATAGTAAAGCAGTTGGAATGCCAAATTGGAGCACAAGGAGAGGAAAAATTAGGAGACTTTTAGAAACCTTTCGCCAAAACAGTGTGTTCATTCTCTAGGTTTCCCATACATGTTATAACTGTAGTGATATTCCCTTCTACCTGGAGATTTGGGACCCATGGAATGGTGGCATGCATTACTACTTTAAAGGGTCTGCATTTTCTCTCCCAATCTCACCAGTCCTCTCATTCCCCGGTGTCCAGCCTTATGTCTCATCCAGCTGTCTTTGCAGATAGGGTCATTCCAGGTTTCATCAGAACCCCTGAAGGAATTGTGTAAGAATTTTGCTGTTATTTTGTTTTGTTTTTGAAATTCATTTTTATAATTGGGTTGAACTGATTTTCACTGACGTGTTTATGCCGGTCTAGACACAATTGATTCCCTTACAGAGACATATCAATACATAGGTTTTAAGATTTTTTACTAGTCAGATATATTCCTCTGCGTGGAATAGGGGTGTTGAGTCCCGTTCACTGAGGAAAGTGTAGGTCTTGTCTATTCTGTATTTGGTTTATGGAATGGTACCTGTGCTAACATCAAACTCTGGTTTTATGCATCACCCCACCTCTACTTTCCCCTTAAGCAGGCATAAGAGTGTTTTCTAAATGTGAGACTCTGTTCTCTTTCCTTATTCAGTTCATGTGTTGTTATGTTGACATTACCTCTATAAGTGATATCTTATGATTAGATTCTTTTTCTGTGTGACTTATTGCACTTAGAATCATCGTACCTTAATCCACTCATTATGCTGCTACTGGACTTATGGCATTGATATCATGTCTGAGTGATTTTCCGTTGTACAAAATTACCAAAAGTTCTTTATGCATTTCTCTTTTTCCTGGCATATTTTATGTGTACTGAAGTGGAGGTTCTTGTATGCAGAGCAGCCCTAAATTTTGGGGTGCCTGTGTCTTGTTGATATTTAGTCTTCCCAAGTCATATGCCCATGAGTTGAAGTCCCCTTTGCTCGGGGGCTTTGTATTTTAGATGTTTTAGGAAACAACATACACTTCTTCAGAGTGGCTCTTGGATATTTATACCCCACCCATCAGCATGACCAGGCTCCGTGTTCTCCATGGCCTCTCCTGCATTTCTGGTTTGTACACATTTTTTGGATGGCCTTTCTGAGCAGTGGAAATTGAGACTTCTTTGTTGAGCGGACTTGCCTCTCCTGCTTGCTTGCTTGGCTAAAAACTCTGTATGTGTTTTTTTTCTGAAGATATTCACGAAAAAAACGCATACACCCTTTTGCCCAACTGCATCATTTTAGAAATTCTTCTGCTTTTCATATGCTTTAACTGTGAGTACTATCTACCTTTTGAAATCTGTTTCTTGCAATTCTGCCGCTCATTCAGATCCTCTTCTTTGCTTTACCTGAATATATTTTTGGATGTTGGTTATCATTTATAACTTTGCAGGTCTTTGAATTATCTGCTCCTGAGCTCCATTTTTCAACTCGCATTTTTGTGAGCTGGCCGCCAAACCATTGTATTGCTTCCGGCCCTATTCTGGTTCTGGGGAGGCAGGCTGTGCCTTTGCTTAATTCTTCTTCCTAATGGGACATTAGAGTGACATGTGCCTGTCAAAACTCCTACAGCTAGTCTCTCATTGTTTCCCCCTCTTCCCGTTTATCCTCTGCAGAAATTGCAAACTGTGTGAAACAGGAGGTTAAAGGTGCTGATTCTCCAAGTGGGGAGATTGTTAGTAATGTGGCTGGAATGGCGAACCGCAGCACCAGGAGATCAAAAATGAGGTGCATTTTAGACACCTTTCCTGAGCACACGGTGTACGTTCATCTTGGTTTTCCAGGCATGTTTTCGCTGTCAGAAGATTCCCTTGAACATGCAGATTTGGGACCCATGGAATGGGTACCAGGCAGTATTACTTTAAAAGGTCTGCAATTCCTCACCCGGCCTCTCTAACATGTCTTAGCGTGCATAGCTTCCAGCCTTATATATCATCCTGCTGTGGGTCTACATGTGTTCAATCCATGTTACATCGTAGCCCTTCAACAAAAGTTGTAAGAATTTTTGTCTCTCTCACTTTTTATACATATTTTTAAATTTAGTTTTATATTGGTTACAGCTGATTTTCAAAGCTCTGTTTTTTGCTGCTGTGCATCCACTTGATTCATGTACTGTGAGACAGCAATAAATTCTTTTTCAGATGCTTACCATTCATATGTATTATTTTCCAGTGACTTGAGTGGGCTGAGTGCAGTTCTTTGAGGTACCGTGTAGGCCTTGTCAGTTATTCAATTTGGTACTTGGAATGGTATCTTTGCTAATTTCAACCTCCTGGATAATACCTCACCCTTCCCCACCTTTCCCATTTAGCAGCCTTATGTCTATTTTCTACATATTTGACTATGTTTCTGTTTTGTAATTTATTTCATGTGTAGCCATTTTTGATTCCACCTTTAAGTGACATCTTATGATATGTGTCTTTTTCTTTCTGACATACGTCACTTAGAATGATCGTATGTATCTCCTCCAGGGTTGTTACAACTGGCCTTATTTCATTGATTTCTGGATGAGTAATATTCCACTGTACATAAGTACCCCATCTCTTTTATCCATTTTATCCTTCCAGGGACATTTAGGTTATATGCAAGTTGAGGACCTTTTTAACAGAGAGGTGGTAAACGTTGGGGTGCCTGTTTTCTGTCGATTTTTGTTTTTCCCAAGGTATACACCCATGAGTGCAAGTGCCCTATGCTCTGTAGCTCATTTTTTAGATGTTTTAGCAAACACAATACATTTCTCCAGAGTGGCCATTGGAAAATTACATTTCCACTATCAGCCTCACAAGGCTCCCTTTTCTCCTCACCCTGTCCTGCATTTCCGGTGTTTACACTTTATGTGGATGGCCCTTCTGACTGATGTGAAGTGATACATTTTGTAGTATTGATTTCCAGTGCCCACCTGTTTGGTTGGATAAAAAGTGTGTATGGCCTTTACTTGAATATATTCAGAAAAAATGCATACGCCCTTTTTGGCCAACTGCATCATTGGCGATGTTCAGCCCCTTTTCTTGTGCTTTAATGGGGAGTCCTTTCCACCTCTTCAAATCTGTTTCCTGCCACTCACCCTTGCTTACAAGTCCTTTTCTGTGACTTACCTCAAGTCATTTTTTGACGATAGATATTTTCAACTCTGCAGTTTCATGAATTTTAGTGCCCCTGAGTTCCATTTTTCAACTTGTGTTTTTGGAAACTGGACACAAAACAGCAGGATTTCCTCTAGCCCTATTCTGTTTCCGTGGGCAATTCTAGCCTTTGATGAATTTGTCTTCCGGATTGGAAATTAATGTGGCATGTGCCTGTCCAAAAACCTAGGACTTGTCTCTAAATTTTTCTCATCCTTCCGCTTCATCCTCTGGACAAATTCCAAACTGTGTGCAAGAGGATGTTGACGGTGCAGATATCTCCAAGTGAGGAGATTGTTAGGAAAGATGCTGGAGGGGTGAACCCGAGCACCAGGCGATGAGGAGATGAGGTGCATTTTCCAAACTGTTTCCGATCAAATGGTGTACCATCCTCTAGGTGTGACAGGCATGTTTTAGCCGTAGGAATGGTCCCGTGCATGTAAGGAGAACACCAGGGAGTTTTCCAAATCAGTGCCTCCCTGAACCCCAAACTGGGGAATTTTTAAGCTATGGCTACATATATGTCCACTAAGGGCATTGGGAAATAGGCAGAGTCCAAACTTTAGATGATTGAAATCTTCAGAGTCAGAAGTGCTCACCTTCGGCCTTGCTTAGGTTACATTTTATCTGTCATTGATAGATGATGTCAATAAAAATATCTATTCTTTTTCAGATAATTTCCCCTTATAGGTTATTGCAAAATATTCAGTGTAGTTCCCTGTGCTATACAGTAGTTCCTTGTTGATGATCTGTTTTATACATAGCAGTGTGTATGTGTTAATCCCAAACTGTTAATTTATCCCTTCTCCTACCTTTCCCCTTTGGTAATAATAAATTATAAGATTTTATACTTCTCAGAAATGGGGAAGCTGAAAGAGAGGTATCATTTTCAATGGAAAAATATTCAAAACAAGATTAAAGCTTCAACCAAGAGTATTCGATGTGCATCCTTGGGAATAAATCACTTCATTTCTCTAATGTTGACCTGACAAATAAGACAGACGTCTTCACTAAACTTGCTTATAATAAAGTGATGGAAATATCAGATGTAAGTCTTAGAAACATCTTATTTTACCCGAGCCTTATACCCTGCTCTAGGTTGCTTACAGTTTGGCTCACACATCTGTTTATTGAAGTTACAATGTTCTCAATTTCTGTTACTGATCCTCCAGAGTGGACCCCAACAGGAGTCCCCGTGCCCAGTGTCATTGGAGCCAACAGATCAAGACTGAGTTTGGTTCAGAAGCAAAGGAAACTTTATATTTTGAAAACAGAATGGAGAGGTGAGAGCGTGCACTCCCCCGCGGGCTGTGGGCTGGGCTGCTGTGTAGGGATCCTGGAAGCGTCAGCAGGAGGGAGGGGATGGAGCTCTCGAGGGCTGGGTTGGCTGCAGCTCAGGCTCTATTTCGGAGAGTCTGCATGGTACCCCGCTAGCTGAGGTGTCGACCCAGCCATTCTGCACTAGGAAATCGGGTCTGAAGTGCCGGGTGTGGGAACTCTTCATGTGGAACCCCAGGAGCACATGAAATTAGACAAAGCACAAAGGAAAAACAGGTTAAACTTTATTTTATTGCCCAGATTCTCTTTTTATCTCGCAGGAATTTTTAATGAACGTTGCCGGAGACGAACACCTCCTCTGCTTTTTGTCCCGTTCCTCATTCTTGGGGTGCTGAGGGTGCAGACACCTCTTTTGTAACTGCTTCATGCTGAGGTGGGAGCCCTCATACACGGGGTGAGGGGCAAAACTTCTCCCCAGCAGCCTCCAGGTGAGGTTGATTGTCCCAACGCCTCCTGCCTCACTGCTCGTCCACCTGAGCACCAGCATTGGAAGTGTTATAGATTCTAATGACCTTTAATGGTCCTGGAAAGAGATGCACAGAGATGCTGCTGTGGCAGGTTTCACCCCGCCCCACATTTGTTCAGTGAACTTAGGCTGACGGATTTGCCAGCCTAGATGCTCTGACCAGTAGTCTGTGCTTTCTTTAATTAGGTCCCTGAATTAATGTACAAACAGCACCATGTGTCAAAGCCCTGCCCGCTCAACTCCCAGACAGCCCAGGGTCGGTGGTGATCCAGGACCATGACGTCCACTGAGTTAACAGCCTTTTGAAGTAGCCAGCAGTCCAGCCGGTCATATTGGCCACCATCACCGTGGTGTCTGTAGGGTTTTCTATGGTGAAATCGTGATATACGTTTCCTTTGCCAAGCTTGTTAGCTCCCGTCTGGGTGCAGTTAGTCCTGCAAGCAGTAGTCTGCTCTTTCGGGGCACAGACTTGTTTTCTGAGAGAAACTCCAGGTCAAGTGATGGTCACACGAGTCATCTTGGGGGCCCATTGCCCCCGTTTGTCTCTCTGGAGGATGGAGTTGGAGGGCCTCCTCACTCGAGGTCAGTGTGTCCGCAGTGCGACCCCTGCAACTTCAGGGCATGATGGGTGGTTAGGATCACCACGTGGGTTCCTTTTACCTTAGGATGGAGCTGGCTTTGCGGGCTGCTGATTTCCAGCTTTTTAGATACCCCAGTATCCTGGCCTGATGGGGCAGTGGGCAAAGCCCTTGGTGACCTTAGTTTACCATACCTGAAGGGCATTCTTGTGTTGCTCCATTTCAAGTGGTCCCAGTTTTTACACTAAGGCTCCAAGGGTGCTTAACCTTTGACCGGGTATGTAAAGGTCAAAGGGTTTAGCTAAATTAGGGAGTTCCTGGGCAAGGGCCTGAATTGACTGCTCTTTCCATTCTTGAATGGCTGCTTCTGGATTCTATTCAAAAGAATCATCATCATTTCGTGTCAGTGTTTCATGTAGAGGCCCAGCTATTAGACTGTAGTTATGGATCCAGATGCATAAAACCTTGGCCTCCCCAGGAACCCTTAAGCAGTCTTCTAGTTTTAGAAGAGGTAAGGCTGCAAATGGCTTCTTCCCTATCCTGGGATGCGTTTCTCCTAATATCTGTGAGAATGAAGCCCAGGCATGTCACCTTAGCCTGGGATAATAGAGCCTTTTCCTTGGACACCTTTTATCCTTTCTTGGCTAGGTAGTTCAGAGGCGTCTTTAGTATGCCTGGCGATCAGAATGTCATCTGCATATTGAAGGAGGGTTCTCTTTTACAGAGGTAGAACTTTTAGGTCTTTAGAGGGCATTCCTCCAATGATGGTGTGGGGATTTTTGAACCATTGGGGCAGGACGGCCCAGCATTATTGCTTTTGTTGCATGTTGTGTCCTGCCACTCACAAGCCAAAAGTTCTTGTGACTCTGAGATGAATGGAATACAGAAGAAGTCATCATTGAAGTCTAATACAGAATGCCATGGCCTGGTGGATGGTAGAATGACCAGCAGGGTGTAGGAAATAGGAGCTACTGGATGTATATCCTCAGTGGCTTCACTGACTGTCCTGATATACTTTACCAGGTCTCCAGCAGCCCATGGGGCTCTCGTGGTCAGGCCAATCCCAGGATATGGAGCTCACCTGGGCTGCGCCGCCCACCCCACAGCCCACGGGGCTCTCGTGGTCAAGTCCCTCCCAGGGTATGGAGCTCACCTGTGCAGCTACCCAGAAGCCCATGGGGCTCTCCTAGTCAGGCCCTTCTCAGGATACAGAGCTCCCCTGGGCCGGTACCCCAGCAGGGATGGAAACACAGGAACCATGCACATAGCCCACCTTGCAGAGAACCCCCAGCTCACCTGTCGCTCACAGCTGACACAGAACACCTCAGAGCAGGACTTGAACTAACAAACAGCAGCTCTGACAGGTCTGTGACCCTGGGTATCACTCTGTGTGGCCTCTCTCTGCCTGGTCTTCCAGACACTTCCACTGCAGCCGGGGCACCAGGCCTCTGTCTCCACCCACCATCACTCCTCTCCCTGGCTCCTGGGTTCCTCTCATTAGGATAGGGTCTTCTTGAAGTTGTTTTCCACTCATAGAACAGATAAAATGATAAGAAAACAAGCTGCAGCTGCAGCCCCTTGTCTATCCTGACTCTCAGGAGCCCACACCTGTTCCTTGGGCCTGGCCTGTTTAGCAAGGTTCATTTTCTGCAACTGTGAGCCCCTGAGGGCTGAGGATTGGCTGATTTGGGCAGCCTGACACTGCCTGCCCGCCCTCCTTAGGTGTGCCTGGGTTGAGGTCAATATAAACACCTCTCCAGTCAGCAAGAGACCCTGTTGCTGTGCCTGGCGCCATATTCTCTGCCCTGTCAGCAGTGCCGGGGCTGGGGTGGTGGCAGGGAGTGAGGGGCCGCGGCTTTGTGGGTGGCCCAGTGTGAGTGGGGCTCTGATGGACTTTCTGCAGGAGTTGCCAGGCTGCCACCTGCTAAAGAAGAGGATGTGTCACCCATACCTGCCGCTGGAATTTCTCCCCAGGCAGAGTTGAGGAAGTAAAAAAGCAGTGGGGTACGTGGCAGGAGGGGTATCTCAGGCAGGGAAATGGAAAGCTTCCAGAAGAGCATCTGGGGCCAGGACCATCCTGGCTGGCCTTCAGGCACCAAGTCGGCCTATGTGCTGTCGCTTGTGTGACTCCACAGCCCTTCCTCTAGGCTTGCAAGTTATTGTACATATTCAGGTGTTTTACCTGGAAAGGGTGGGAAGAGTTCAGCTGCAGCAGGACTGGGGCTCAGCTCACATTTACTCACAGACACCTCAACACAGTCCCCCAGCTTTGCAATGAGGATGCTCCTTTGGTGGGGAGCGCTGGTGACTGCATGGGAGACGATTTCACACCTCTGACCAACTTAAGAATTTTTACCACTGGAGCAAGTGCCCTGATACAATTTTCCTGTGTATAACTGGTAGGTTCTGTTTTTTTTTTTTTTCTTTCTTTTTTTCTTTTTGGTTCAAGGTAGATTTTATTTATTCCACTTTTTTTTAATTTACAAATATAAATATAGAAATAATGCATTAATATAAATAGGTCGATATGAAGGGAAATATTTTTTTCTGTTTTTTTTAATTAAATGTTATTTATTTATTTTTAATTTTTTTAAAATTTATTTCTTTCTTTTATACAGCAGGTTCTTATTGGATATCTATTTTATACATATAAGTGTGCACATGTGAATCCCAGTCTCCCAATTCATCCCACAACCACCCTCACATGGCATTCCCCCCTTGGTGTACATATGTTTGTTCTCTACATCTGTGTCTCTATCTCTGCCCTGCAAACCGGTTCACCTGTACCATTTTTCTAGGTTCCACATATATGCATTAATATACAATATTTGTTTTTCTCTTTTTGACTTACTTCACTCTGTATGACAGTCTCTAGATCCCTCAAGGTCTCTACAAATGACCTAATTTCATTCCTATGTATGGCTGAGTAATATTCCATTGTATATATGTACCACATCTTTATCCATTCGTCTGTCTGTGGGCACTTAGGTTGCTTTCATTACCTGGCTATTGTAAATAGTGCTGCAATGAACATTATGGTGAATGTGTCTTTTTGATTTATGGTTTTCTCTGGGTATATGCGCAGTAGTGGGATTGCTGGATTAAATGGTAATTCTATTTTTAGTTTTTTAAGGAACCTCCATTCTGTTCTCCATAGAGACTGTATCGATTTACATTCCCAACAATAGTGGAAGAAGGTTCCTTTTCTCCACACCCTCTCCAGCATTTGTTGTTTGTAGATTTTCTGATGATGCCCATTCTAACAGGTGTGACGTGATACCTCATTGTAGTTTCGATATCCATTTCTCTAATAATTAGTGATGTTGCGCAGATTTTCATGTGCGTCTTGGCCATCTCTATGTGTTCTTGGAAGAAATGTCTATTTAGATCTGCTTTCATTTTTGTATTGGGTTTTTTTGTCTTATTAATGTTGACCTGCATGAGCTGTTTATATATATTGGATTTTAATGATTTGTCCATTGATTCGTTTGCAAATATATTCTGCCATTCTGAGGGTGGTCTTTTCGTGTTGTTTGTAGTTTCCTTTGCTTTGCAAAAGCTTTTACGTTTCATTAGGTCCCATCTGTTTAGCTTCTTTTTTTTATTTCATTACTATAGGAAGTGGATCAAAAAAGTTCTTGCTGTGATTTACGTCAGAGTATTCTTCGTAAGTTTTCCTCTCAGAGTTTTATACTGTCCGGTCTTACATTAAGGTCTCTAATCCATTTTGAATATATTTTTATGTATGGTGTTGGGGAGTGTTCTAATTTCATTTTTTACATGTAGCTGTCCATATTTCCCAGCACCACTGATTGAAGAGACTGTCTTATCTCCATTGTATAGCCTTGCCTCCTTTGTCATAGATTAGTTGACCATAGGTGTGTAGGTTTATCCCTGGGCTTTCTTTTTTTTTTTTTTTTTTTCCTTTTACACGTTTATTGGAGTATAATTGCTTTACAATGGAGTGTTTGTTTCTGCTGTATAAAAAAGTGAATCAGCTATACATATACAAATGTCACCAGATCCCCTCCCTCTTGCATCTCCCTCCCACACTCCATATCCCACCCCTTTAGGTGGTCACAGATCACCAAGCTGATCTCCCTCTTCTATGTGGCAGCATCCCAGTAGCTATCAGTGTTACATTTGGTAATGTATTTATGTCCATGCCACTCTCTCACTTCGTCCCAGCCTACCCATCCCCATTCCGGTGTCCTCAAGTCCTTTCTCTACTTCTGTGTCCTTAATCCTGTCCTGCCACTAAGTTCTTCAAAATCTTTTTTTTTTCTTCATTAGATTCCGTATATCTCTGTTAACATACAGTATTTGTTTTTCCCTTTCTGACTTACTTCACTGTGTAGGACAGATTCTAAGTCCATCCACCTCAGTACAAATAAGTCAGTTTTGCTTCTTTTTATGGCTGAGTAATATTCCATTGTATATATGTGCCAGATCTTCTTTATCCATTCATCTGTCGATGGACACTTAGGTTGCTTCCATGTCCTGGCTATTGTAAATAGAGCTGAAATGAACATTTTCGTACGTAACTCTTTTTGAATTATGGTTTTCGCAAGGCAAATGCACAGTACTTGGATTGTTGTGTCGTTTGGTACTTCTATTGTTAGTTAATTAAAGGAACCTCTGTACTGTTCTCCCTTGTGCCCATATCAATTTACATTCCCACCCACAGTGCAAGCCTGTTCCCTTTTCTCCAATAAAGTCCTCTCCAGCATTTATTGTTTTGTAGATTTTTTTGATGATTGCCACTCTAACTGCTGTGAGGTGATACCTCACAGTAGTTTTGATTTGAATTTCTCTAATGATTAGTGATGTTCAGCATCCTTTCATGTGTTTCTTGGTAATCTGTATATCTTCTGTGGAGAAATGTCTATTTAGGTCTTCTGCCCGTTTTTGAATTGGGTTGTTTGTTTTTGTTATATTGAGCTACATGAGGTGCTTGTAAAGTTTGGAGATTAATCCTTTGTCAATTGCTTCATTTGAAAATATTTTCTCCCATTCTGAGGGTTGTTTTTGCATCTTGTTTATGTTTTCCTGTACTGTGTAAAAGCTTTTAAGTTTCATTAGGTCCCATTTGTTGATTTCTGTTTTTATTTCCATTTCTCTAGGAGGTGGGTCAGAAAGGATCTTGCTGTGATTTATGTCATAGAGTGTTATGCCTATGGTTTCCTCTAAGTGTTTTATAGTGTCTGGTCTTATATTTAGATCTCTAATCAATTTAGAGTTTATTTTTGTGTATGGTGTTATGGAGTGTCCTAATTTCATTCTTTTATGTGTAGGGGTCCAGTTTTCCCAGCACCAATTACTGAAGAGACTCTCTTTTCTCCATTGTATCTCCTTAGCTCCTTTGTCATAGATGAGATAGCCATAGGTATGTAGGTTTATCTCTGAGCTTTCTGTCCTGTTCCATTGATCTGTGTTTATGCCAATCTACATACACTTGATTCCATTATGGAGACATATAAATTCATCGGTTTCAAGATTATTAGCAGTCAGACATATTCCTCTTCAGTGAATAGGTTGTTTTGTGTCCAGTTCATTGAGAAAGGAGTAGGTCTTGTCTATTAGATATTTGGTATATGGAATGGTATCTGTGCTAATTTCAAACTCTGGTTTTACGCATCACCCCACGTCACCTTTCCCCTTAAGGAGGCATAAGTGTGTTTTCTAAATGTGTAACTCTGTTCTCTTTTGAAATTCAGTTCATGTGTATCCATGTTTACATTCCCTCTAGAAGTGATATATTACAATAAGTTTCTTTTTCTTTGTGGCTCATTTCACTTAGCATCATCGTACCTAAAGCCACTCATTATGCTGCTATTTGCCTTATGACATTGATTTTATGTCTGAGTGACATTCCATTGTATATAAGTACCACAACATCTTTTTCCATTATTTTTTTTTCCTTTCCTGGTGTATTTAAAGTGTACCAAAGTTGAGGTTCTTGTAAACATAGCAGCCATAAATTATGGAGTGGCTGTGTGTTGTGGATTTTTAGTTTTCCCAAAATACACGCCCTTGAGTGGAAGTGTGCTATGCTCTGTACCTCTGTTTTAGAAAACAACATACAGTTCTCCAGAGAGGGCGTTGACAATTTACATTCTGTCCATCGGCGTAACCAGGCTCCCTTTTCTCCATGGCCTCTCTTGTATTTGTGGTTTTTACACTATTTGCGGATGGCCCTTTTGACCGGAGGTAAGTGACACTTCTATGTAGTGTGGATTTGCAATGCCTGATGGCTTGCTTGGCCAAAAAGGGCATATGCATTTTTTTCCTGAATATATTAAAGAAAATACACATACTCCCTTTTTGGCCAAGGACATCATTGTCGAAGTTCTGTCACTTTTCATGTGCTTTTACGATGACTCCAATCCACCTCTTGAAATCTGTTTCCTTAAATTCTGCCTTGCATTCAAATCCTCTTCACTGCCTTACCTCAATATATTTCTGGATGATAGTTGTCCCTTATAACTCTGCAAGTTTGTGAATTGCTGTGCCCTTGATTTCCATTTTTCAAATCGCCTATTTGTGAGCTGGCTGCAATACTGCAAGATGGCTTTAGGCCCTAGTCTGGTTCCGGGGCTGCAGGCTGAGCCTTTGGTTAATTCTTCTTCCTGAGGTGAAACTAGAGAGACATGTGCCCATGCAAACACGTACAGCTAATCTCTCATTTGTTTCCCCTCTTCCTGTTCATCCTCTGCACAATTTTCAAACTGTGCATAACAGGAGGGTAAAGCCGCTGAAACTCCAAGTGGGGAGATTTTCAGTAATGCAGATGGAATGGCGAAGCCCAACACGATGAAAGGAAAAATGAGGTACCTTTTAGAAAACTTTCCCGATTACACAGTGTACCAACCACTGGGTTTCCCATGCATTTTTAACTGTAGGAAGATTCCCTTAATCCTGGAGAATTGGGACCACTAGAATGGGTAGCACAAAGTATTGCTCTAAGTGGTGTTCTTTTGCTCACACAACCTCAGCAATCTTGTCAGCTCCAAGTGCCCAGTCTTATGCCTCATCCAGAGGTGGGTGTAAAGTTGGTCAATCCACGTTGCATCACAGGCCCTGAACGTAATTTTTAAGAATTTCTCTCTGTTTCACTGTTTTTGCATTTTGCTTTTGAAATTTATTTTTATACGGGGTGTTTAGCTGAATTTCAGTGCAGTGTTCATGCCGTTATACACACACATCATTCCTTTATGGAGACATGAGAATACATATGTTTTAAAATTCTTAAAGTCAGATATATTCCTCTGCAATGAATAGGGGGTGTTGAGTCCAGTTCATTGTGCTGGGAGTAGGTGTTGTCTATTACATACTTGGTTTATGTATCGGTATCTGTGCTAATTTAAAACTGTGGTTTTATGCATTACCCCACCTCGCATTTCCCCTTAAGCAGGTAGAAGATTGTTTTCTAAATGTGTGACTCTGTTGTGTTTGTAATTCAGTTCATGTGTAGACATGTGTACATTCCCGCTATGAGTCATAACTTATGATAAGATTCGTTACTCTGTACTGTTTCCTAACTCAGTTCATGTGTAGCCATGTTTACAGGACCTTCATAAGTGATATCTTATGATAAGTTTCTTTTTCTCTGTGACTTATTTCACTTAGAATATTCGTACGTGAATCCACTCATTTTGCTGCTACTCGCCTTATGACATTGATTTCATGGCTGAGGGATATTCCATCGTACGTAAGTACCAGAATTTCTTGAACAATTTTTGTCTTTCCTGGGACATTTATGGTGTACCCAAGTTGAGGTTCTTGTAAGCAGAGCAGCCCTAAATTTTGGGGTGGCTCTGTCTTATTGATTTTCATTTCTCCCAAGATATATTCCATAGACTGGAAGTGCCCTCCGCTCTGTAGCTCTGTTTTTTACTTGTTTTAGCGAACAGAATGCACTCCTCCAGAGAGGCAGTTGGCAATTTACATCCTGCCCATCAGCATAACTAGGCTCCCTGTTCTCCAGGGCATGTCTTGCCTTTCTGGTTTTCACACATTTTGCGATGTCCGTTTTGACTGGTGGGTATTGATACTTCTTTGTAGTGCAGCTTTGCATTGCCCGCTTGCTTGCTTGGCAAAAAAGGGTGTATGCGTTTTCTCATGAATATATTAAGGAGAAAACGCATACGCCCTTTTTGGCCAAGTGCATCATTGTCGAAGTTGGGCCCCACTTCATGTGCTTTAAAGGCGATTCCAATGTACCTCTTGAAATCTGTTTCCTGCTATTCTGGTTCGCTTTCAAGTCCACCTCGTTGCCTTCCCTCAACAGTTTTTTGACAATAGTTGTCCTTTATCACTCTGCCAGTTTGTGAATTGCAGTGGCCTGAGTTCCATTTTTCAACTCGTTTTTTGTAGGCTGACCGCAAGTCCAAAATTTTGTTTCAGGACCTATACTGGTTCCCGGCGGGTGGCTGAGACTTTGGTTAATTCTTCTTCCTGCCAGGAAATTTGAGTGTCATGTGCCCGTCCAAATGCCTAACAGCTATTCTCTCATTGGTTCTCCCTCTTCCCTTTCATCCTCTGCCAAATTGGCAACCTGTGTTAACAAGCATGTTAAAGGGTCTGTCTCTCCAAGTTGGGAGACTGATAGTAAAGCAGTTGGAAATTCTAACCGGAGCACCAGAAGAGGGACTATTTTTGAGTTTCAGAAACCTTTCGTATTCAAAGTGTGTCCATTCTCTAGGTTTTCTGTACATGTTATAGCTGTAGTAATATTCCCTTCAACCTAGAGAGTTGGGACCATTGCAGTGTGTGCCACGAATTATTGATTTGAATGGTCTGCATTTGCTCACCGAAACTCACCAATCCTGTCAGTCCCAAGTGTCCAGCCTTATGCCACATACAGCTTTCGTTGTAGATAGGGTCATTCCAGGTTTCATCAGAGACCCTGAAGGAATTGTAAAGCATTTCCCTGTTTTTTTTGTTTTGTTTTTGAAATTCCTTTTTAGAATGGGTTTGAGCTGATTCTCACTGCCATGTTTATGGCAGTCTAGACACACTTTATTCCCTAATGGAGACATATCAATACATAGGTTTTAAGATTGTTACTAATCAGATATATTCCTCTGCGGGAAATATGGGGTTTGAGTTCCTTTCACTGCGGAAAGTGTAGGTCTTGTCTATTCTGTATTTGGTTTTTATAACGGTACCTGTACTAATATCAAACTCTGGTTTTATGAATCACCCCACGTCTCCTTCCCCCTTAAGCAGGCATAAGACTTCTTTCTAAATGTGAGGCTCTGTTCTCTTTCCTAACTCAGGTCATGTGTAGCCATGTTTACAGGACCTTCATAAGTGATATCTTATGAGAAGTTTCTATTTCTCTGTGACTTATTTCACTTAGAATCATCGTACCTAAAGCCACTCATTTTGCTGCTACTGGCCTTATGACATTGATTTCATGGCTGAGGGATATTCCATCTTATGTAAGTAACACAATTTCTTGAACCATTTTTGTCTTTCCTGGGATATTTAATGTGTTCCCAAGTTGAGGTTCTTGTAAGCAGTGCAGCCCTAAATTTTGGGGTGGCTCTGTCTTATTGATTTTCAGTTTTCCCAAGGTATATTCCCTAGACTGGAAGTGCCCTTGGCTCTGTAGCTCTGTTGTTTACTTGTTTTAAGGAACACAATGCACTCCTCCAGAGAGGCAGTAGGCAATTTACATCCTGCCCATCAGCATAACTAGGCACCCTGTTCTCCAGGGCATGTCTTGCCTTTCTGGTTTTTACACATTTTGCGATGTCCGTTTTGACTGGTGGGTATTGATACCTCTTTGTAGTACAGATTTGCATTGCCCGCTTGCTTGCTTGGCTATAAAGGGAGTATGCGTTTTCTCCTTAATATATTCAGGAGAAAACTCATACGCCCTTTTTGGCCAAGTGCATCATTGTCGAATTTGAGCCCCTCTTTCTGTGATTTAAAGGTGATTCCAATGTAACTCTTTAAATCTGTTTCCTGCATTTCTGGATCACATTCATGTCCGTCTCGTTGCCTTCCCTCAACAGATTTTTCGACGATAGTTGTCCTTTATTACTCTGCCAGTTTGTGAATTGCTGTGCCCCTGAGCTCCATTTTTCAACTCGTTTTTTGTGAGCTGACCGCAAGTCCAAAATTGTGCTTCAGGACCTAAACTGGTTCCCGGCGTGTGGCTGAGACTTTGGTTAATTCTTCTTCCTGCCTGGAAATTGGAGTGACATGTGCCCGTCCAAATGCCTAACAGCTACTCTCTCATTGGTTCTCCCTCTTCCCTTTCATCCTCTGCCAAATTGGCAACCTGTGCGAACCAAGCGGTTAAAGGGTCTGTCTCTCCAAGTTGGGAGATTGATAGTAAAGCAGTTGGAAAGTCAAACCGGATCACCAGGAGACGGACAATTAGTTGAGTTTTAGAAACCTTTCGTATTCACAGAGTGTCCATTCTCTAGGTTTCCCGTACATGTTATAGCTGTAGTAATATTCCCTTCAACCTGGATATTTGGGTCCCTAGGAATGTGTGCCACACATTATTGCTTTAAATGGTCTGCATTTGCTCACCGAATCTCACCAATCCTCTCAGTCCCAAGAGACCAGCCTTATGCCACATCCAGCTGTCGTTGTAGATAGGGTCATTCCAGGTTTCATCAGAGCGCCTGAAGCAATTGTAAAGAATTTCTCTGTTTTTTTGTTTTGTTTTTGAATTTCCTTTTTATACTGAGTTTGTGCCGATTCTCACTGCCATGTTTATTCCAGTCTAGACACACTTGATTCCCTTAGGGAGACATATCAATACATAGGTTTTAAGATTCTTACTTGTCAGATATTTTCCTCTGTGAGAAATATGGAGTTTTGAGTCCCTTTTAGTGAGGAATGTGAAGGTCTTGTCTATTCTGTATTTGGTTTTTGGAACGGTACATATACTACTATCAAACTCTGGTTTTATGCATCACCCCACCTCTCCTTCCCCCTTAAGCAGGCATAAGACTTTTTTCTAAATGTGAGGCTCTGTTCTCTTTCCTAACTCAGTTCATGTGTAGCCATGTTTACAGGACCGTCATAAGTGATATCTTGTGATAAGTTTCTTTTTCTCTGTGACTTATTTCACTTAGAATCATCGTACCTGAAACCACTCATTTTGCTGCTTCTGGCCTTATGACATTGATTTCATGGCTGAGGGATATTCCATCGTACGTAAGTACCACAGTTTCTTGAGCCATTTTTGTCTTTGCTGGGATATTTAAGGTGTACTCTAGTTGACGTTATGTAAGCAGTGCAACCCTAAATTTTTGGGGTGGCTCTCTCTTATTGATTTTCAGGATTCCCAAGGTATATTCCCTAGACTGGAAGTACCCTTGGCTCTGTAGCTCTGTTGTTTACTTTTTTAGGGAACACAATGCACTCCTCCAGAGAGGCAGTTGGCAATTTACATCCTGCCCATCAGCATAACTAAGCTCCCTGTTCTCCAAGGCCTGTCTTGCCTTTCTGGTTTTTACACATTTTGCGGATGTCCCTTTTGACCGGTGGGAAGTGATACTTCTTTGTAGTGCAGATTTGCATTGCCCGCTTGCTTGCTTGGCCAAAATGTTCGTATGCGTTTTCTCCTGTATATATTCAGGAGAAAACACATACACACTTTTTGGCCAAGTGCATCATTGTCGAAGTTGTGCCCCTCTTCCTGTGCTTTAAAGGCGATTCCAATGTACCTCTTGAAATCTGTTTCCTGCTATTCTGGCTCGCTTTAAAGTCCGCCTCGTTGCCTTCCCTCAATAGATTTTTGGACGATAGTTTTCCTTTATTACTCTGCCAGTTTGTGAATTGCTGTGCCCATGAGCTCCATTTTTGAACTCGTTTTTTGTGAGATGACCGAAAGTCCAAAATTTTGGTTAAGGAACTATCCTGGTTCCCGGCTTGTGCCTGAGACTTTGGTTAATTCTTCTTCCTGCAAGGAAATTAGAGTGACATGTGCCCGTCCAAATGCCTAACAGCTACTCTCTCATTGGTTCTCCCTCTTCACTTTCATCCTCTGCCAAATTGGCAACCTGTGCGAACCAGGTGGTTAAAGGGGCTGTCTCTCCAAGTTGGGAGATTGATAGTAAAGCAGTTGGAAAGTAAAACTGGAACACCAGGAGAGGGACTATGAGTTGAGTTTTAGAAACCTTTCATATTCACAGTGTGTCCATTCTCTAGGTTTCCCGTACATGTTATAGCTGTAGTAATATTGCCTTCAACCTGGAGAGTTGGGACCTTTGGAATGTGTGCCACGCTTTATTGCTTTAAATGGTCTGCATTTGCTCACCGAATCTCACCAATCCTCTCAGACCCACGTGTACAGCCTTATGCCACATCCAGCTGTCGTTGTAGATAGGGTCATTCCACGTTTCATCAGAGCCCCTGAAGGAATAGTGAAGAATTTCCCAGTTTTTTGTTTTGTTTTTGAAATTCCTTTTTATAGTGGGTGTGAGCTGATTCTCACTGCCATGCTTATGCCTGTCTAGACACACTTGATTCCATTACAGAGACATATCAATACATAGAATTTAAGATTCTTACTAGTCAGATATATTTCTCTGTGGGAATTATGGGGTTTTGAGTCCCTTTCACTGAGGAAAGGTTAGGTCTTGTATATTCCGTATTGGGTTTTTGGATCGGTACCTGTACTAATATCAAACTCTGGTTTTATGCATCACCAAACCTCTCCTTTACACTTAGCAGGCATAATAGTGTTTTCTAAATGTGAGACTCTGTTCTCTTTCCTAACTCATTTCATGTGTAGCCATGTTTACAGGACCTTCATAAGTGATATCTTATGATAAGTTTCTATTTCTCTATGACTTATTTCACATAGAATCATCGTACCTGAATCCACTCATTTTGCTGCTACTGGCCTTATGACATTGATTTCATGGCTGAGAGATATTCCATCATACGTAAGTACCACAATTTCTTGAACCATTTTTGTCTTTCCTGGGATATTTCAGGTGTACCCAAGTTGAGGTTCTTGTTAGCAGTGCAGCCCTAAATTTTGGGGTGCTTCTGTCTTATTGATTTTCAGTTTTCCCAAGGTATATTCCCTAGACTGGAAGTGCACTTGGCTCTGTAGCTCTGTTTTTTACTTTTTTGGGGGAACACAATGCATTCTTCCAGAGAGGCAGTTGGCAATTTACATCCCGCCCATCAGAATAACTAGGCTCCCTGTTCTCGAGGGCCTGTGTTGCCTTTCTAGTTTTTACACATTTTGCAGATGTC
This sequence comes from Hyperoodon ampullatus, assembly GCF_949752795.1. Lineage (NCBI taxonomy): Eukaryota > Metazoa > Chordata > Mammalia > Artiodactyla > Ziphiidae > Hyperoodon > Hyperoodon ampullatus. The sequence continues at coordinate 3,497,232 of NW_027641092.1, forward strand.
CCTTTTGTCCAGTGGGAAGTGATACTGCTTTGTAGTGCAGATTTGCATTGCCCGCTTGCTTGCTTGGCGAAAAAGGTCATATGCATTTTCTCCTGAATATATTCTGGAGGAAACTCATATGCACTTTTTGGCCAAGTGCATCATTGTCGACAATGAGCCCCTCTTGCTGTGCTTAAAAGGCGACTCCAAAGTACCTCTTGAAATTTGTTTCATGCTATTGTGCCTCGTTTTCAAGTCCGCCTCATTGCCATCCCTCAAAAGATTTTTGGATGATAGTTGTCATTCATTATGCTGCCATTTTTTGAATTGCTGTGCCCCAGAGCTCCATTTTTCAACTCGTTTTTTGTAAGCTGACAGCAAATCCACAATTTTGGTTGAGGACCTGTACTGGTTCCTGGCAGGTGACTGAGACTTTGGTTAATATTTCTTCCTGACGGGAAATTAGAGTGACATGTGCCCGTCCAAATGCCTAACAGTTACTCTCTCATTGGTTCTCCCTCTTCCCTTTCATCCTCTGCCAAATTGGCAACCTGTGAGAACCAGGAGGTTAAAGGGGCTGTCTCTCCAGTTGGGAGATTGATAATAAAGCAGTTGGAAACTCAAACTGGAGCACCAGGATAGGGACTATTAGTTGAGTTTTAGAATCCTTTCGTATTCACAGTGTGTGCATTCTCTACGTTTCCCATACATGTTATAACTGTAGTGATATTCCCTTTTACCTGTCGACTTGGGACCCATGGAATTGGTGGCATGCATTATTGCTTTAAACCGTCTGCATTTTCTCATCCAATCTCACCAATCCTCTCAGTCCCAAGTGTCCAGCCTTATGTCTCATCCAGCTGTCATTTTAGATAGGGTCATTCCAGGTTTCATCAGAACACCTGAAGGAATTGTTTTACAATTTCGCTCTTTTTTTGTTTTGTTTTTGAAATTCATTTATATAATGAGGTTGAGCTGATTTTCACTGACGTGTTTATGCCGGTCTAGACACACTTGATTCCCTTATGGAGACATATCAATACGTAGGTGTTAAGATTCTTACTAGTCAGATATATTCCTCTGCGGGAATAGGTCTGTTGAGTCCCGTTCACTGAGGAAGGAGTAGGTCTTGTCTCTTCTGTATTTGGATTATGCAACTGTACCTGTGCTAATATCAAACTGTGGTTTTGTTCTTCTCCCCACCTCTCCTTTCCCCTTAAGCAGGCATAAGTAAGTTTTCTAAATGTGAGACTCTGTTCTCTTTCCTAATTCCGTTCATGTGTAGCCATGTTTACATTTCCTTCATAAGTGATATCTTATGTCAGAATGCTCCACGGCTCTTGTCATCATAATGCTCCATGATGCTCGTCATCACAATTATCCATGGCCTTCTCATCACAATGCTCCACCGTCTTGCCATCACCTTGCTCCATGCCCTGGTCATCACAATGCTCCATGTCCTTTGTCATCACAATTCTCCACCTCTTTGTCATCACAATGCTCGATGACACTTCTCATCACAATGTTAAATGCTTTTGTCATCACAATTCTCTATGCACTTGTCATCAAAATGCTCCCTGACCCATGTCATAGCAAGCTCCATATGCTGGTCATCACAATGCTTCATAACATTGTTATAAAAATTATCAATGTCTCTTGTCATCACAATGCTGAATGCCAATGTCATCACAATGCTCCATGACGCTTATCATCACAATGCTCCAAGACCTTGTCATCACAATGATCCATGCCCTTGTCATCACAAAGCTCCTTTACGTTTGTCATCACAATCCTCCATGACACTTGGCATCACAATGCTCCATGTCATTGGCATCACAGTGGAACATGACATATGTCATCACAATGCTCCCTGACACCTATCTTAACAATAATCCATGACGTTGTCATCACAATGCTGCATGCCATTGTCATCACAATGCTCCATAACCCCTGTCATCACAATGCTCCATGCTCCTTGATATCAAAATGATCCATGACCTCTGTCATCACAGTGCTCCAAACCCTTGTGGTCACATTGTTCCATAACACTTGTCATCACAACGCTCCATGATGCCTGTCATCACAATACTCCATGCCCTTGTCACCACAATGCTCCATGACCTTTGTCATCACAATGCTCAATACACTTGTCATCACAATGCTCCCTGACACTTGTCGTCAGAATGCTTCTCGCCCCCTGTCATGACAAGGTTCTATGCCTTTTTCATCACAATGCTCCATGCCCTTTTCATCACAATGCTCCATGCCATTGTCATCACAATACTCCACAAGCTTTTCATCAGAATGCTCCATGACCCTTGTCATCACAATTCTCCATCACCCCTGTCATCACAATGCTCCATGAAACCTGGCATCACAATGCTCCAAGCCCCTTGTCATTACAGTTCTCCATGACGCTCGTCCTCACAATTATCCATGGTCTTCTCATCACAATGCTCCACCGCCTTGCCATCACAATGCTCCATGACACTTCAAATCACAATGTTACATGCTCTTGTAATCACATTCTCCATGCACTTGTCATCGCAATGCTCCATGACCCCTGTCATAGCAAGCTCCATGTGCTTTTCATCACAGTGCTTGACGACCTTGTCATCAAAATTCTCAAAAGCCCTTGTCATCACAATGCTCCATGCCCTTTTCATCACAATGCTCCATGACCATTGTCATCACAATGCTCCATTAACTTTGTCATCACAATCCTCCATGACACTTGTCATCACAATGCTCCATGCCGTTGTCATCAAAATGCACCATGACATAGGTCATCACAATGCTCCCTGACACCTGACTTCACAATAATCCATGACCTTTTCTTCACAGTGCTCCATGCCCTTGTCATCACATTGTGCAATGCCCACTGACATCACAATAATCCATGAAACTATTCAGACCGAGGCTCCATGCCCCTGTCATCACAATGCTCCATGCACTTTTCATCACAATGCTCCATGACACCTGTCATCACAATGCTCCGTGACTCCAGTCATCACAACGCCTCAAGACTTTGCCATCACAATGGTCCATGCCCTCATCCTCACAAGTCTCTGTGACCTTTGTCACCACAATGCTCCATGAACTTTTCATCACAGTGCTCTGTGACCCTTTTCATCAAAATGCTCCATGCCTTTGTCAGCACAATGTTCCATGACACTTGTCATCACAATGCTCTATGAGCTTGTCAGCACAGTGCTCCATGACCGATGTGATCACAATTTGTCATGCGGTTGTCATAACAATGCTCCACATCCTTGTCATCACAATGCTCCATAAACATTGTCATCACAATGCTCCATGCACTTCTCATGAAAATGCTCTCTCACCACTGATATCACAATGTTCCATCACTAGTCATCACAATACTCCCTCACCCCTGTCATCACAATGTTCCATGACCCCTATCATCACAATGCTACATGCCATTATCATCACAATGCACCACTCCCTTGTCATCAAAATGCTCCATGACCTTTGTCATCACAAAGCTCCATGACCCTTGGCATCACAATGCTCCATGCCATTGTCATCACAATGCTTCATGAAGCCTCTCATCACATTGCTCCATGCCCTTGTCATCACAAAGCTCCATGACGCTTGTCATCACAATGCTCGATGCCCTTCTCATCACAATGCTCCATGACCTTGTCATTACAATCCTCCATGACCCATGTATCACAGTGTTCCGTGTCCTTGTCATCACAATGCTCCATGCCCACTCTCATCACAATAATCCATGAAAATTTTCAGACAAATGCTCCATGCCCTTGTCATCACAAAGCTCCATGAGGCATGTCATCAGAATGCTCCATGGCCTTCTCATTCACAATGCTCCATGCCCTTGTCATCACAATGCTCCAAGACACCTGTAATCACAATGCTCCATGTCCCTTTTCATCTCAATGTTCCATGAACCCTGTCATCACAATGCACCATGTCCATCATCATAATGCTTCATGCTATTGTCATCACAATGAAATCAAAATGCTCCATGACCTCTGTCATCACAATGCTCCAAACCCTTGTGATCACAATGTTCCATAACACTTGTCATCACAACGCCCCATGACCCCTTTCATCAGTATACTCCATGAACATTTTCAGCTCAGTGCTCCATGATCTTCTCATCACAATGCTCCATGACCCCTGTCATCACAATGCTCCATGCTCCTTGATATCAAAATGATCCATGACCTCTGTCATCACAGTGCTCCAAACCCTTGTGATCACATTGTTCAATAACACTTGTCATCACAACGCTCCATGATGCCTGTCATCACAATACTCCATGCCCTTGTCATCACAATGCTCCATGACCTTTGTCATCACAATGCTCAATACACTTGTCATCACAATGCTCCCTGACACTTGTTGTCAGTATGCTTCTCGAACCCTGTCATGAAAAGGCTCTATGCCTTTTTCATCACAATGATCCATGCCATTGTCATCACAATACTCCACAAGCTTGTCTTCAGAATTTTCCTTGACCCTTGTCATCACAGTTCTCCATGCCCCGTGTCATTACAGTGCTCGATGACACTCGTCATCAATATACTTCATGGTCTTGCCATCACAATGCTCCATGACACTTGTCATCAAAATGCTCCATGCGCTTGTCAGCACAATGCTCCATGAAACATGTTATCACAATGTGCCATGCTCTTTTCATCACAATGCTCTACATCCTTTTCATCACTATGCTCCATAAAACTTGTCATCACAATGCTCCATTACACTTGTCATCACAATGCTCCAGGCCCTTGTCATCACAATGCTCCATGCCCTTTTCATCACAATGCTCCATGACCATTGTCATCACAATGCTCCATTACCTTTGTCATCACAATCCTCCATGACACTTGTCATCACAATGCTCCATGCCGTTGTCATCAAAATGCACCATGACATAGGTCATCACAATGCTCCCTGACACCTGACTTCACAATAATCCATGACCTTTTCTTCACAGTGCTCCATGCCCTTGTCATCACATTGTGCAATGCCCACTGACATCACAATAATCCATGAAACTATTCAGACCGAGGCTCCATGCCCCTGTCATCACAATGCTCCATGCACTTTTCATCACAATGCTCCATGACACCTGTCATCACAGTGCTCCGTGACTCCAGTCATCACAACGCCTCAAGACTTTGCCATCACAATGGTCCATGCCCTCATCATCACAAGTCTCTGTGACCTTTGTCACCACAATGCTCCATGAACTTTTCATCACAGTGCTCTGTGACCCTTTTCATCAAAATGCTCCATGCCTTTGTCAGCACAATGTTCCATGACACTTGTCATCACAATGCTCTATGAGCTTGTCAGCACAGTGCTCCATGACCGATGTGATCACAATTTGTCATGCGGTTGTCATAACAATGCTCCACATCCTTGTCATCACAATGCTCCATAAACATTGTCATCACAATGCTCCATGCACTTCTCATGAAAATGCTCTCTCACCACTGATATCACAATGTTCCATCACTAGTCATCACAATACTCCCTCACCCCTGTCATCACAATGTTCCATGACCCCTATCATCACAATGCTACATGCCATTATCATCACAATGCACCACTCCCTTGTCATCAAAATGCTCCATGACCTTTGTCATCACAAAGCTCCATGACCCTTGGCATCACAATGCTCCATGCCATTGTCATCACAATGCTTCATGAAGCCTCTCATCACATTGCTCCATGCCCTTGTCATCACAAAGCTCCATGACGCTTGTCATCACAATGCTCGATGCCCTTCTCATCACAATGCTCCATGACCTTGTCATTACAATCCTCCATGACCCATGTATCACAGTGTTCCGTGTCCTTGTCATCACAATGCTCCATGCCCACTCTCATCACAATAATCCATGAAAATTTTCAGACAAATGCTCCATGCCCTTGTCATCACAAAGCTCCATGAGGCATGTCATCAGAATGCTCCATGGCCTTCTCATTCACAATGCTCCATGCCCTTGTCATCACAATGCTCCAAGACACCTGTAATCACAATGCTCCATGTCCCTTTTCATCTCAATGTTCCATGAACCCTGTCATCACAATGCACCATGTCCATCATCATAATGCTTCATGCTATTGTCATCACAATGAAATCAAAATGCTCCATGACCTCTGTCATCACAATGCTCCAAACCCTTGTGATCACAATGTTCCATAACACTTGTCATCACAACGCCCCATGACCCCTTTCATCAGTATACTCCATGAACATTTTCAGCTCAGTGCTCCATGATCTTCTCATCACAATGCTCCATGACCCCTGTCATCACAATGCTCCATGCTCCTTGATATCAAAATGATCCATGACCTCTGTCATCACAGTGCTCCAAACCCTTGTGATCACATTGTTCCATAACACTTGTCATCACAACGCTCCATGATGCCTGTCATCACAATACTCCATGCCCTTGTCATCACAATGCTCCATGACCTTTGTCATCACAATGCTCAATACACTTGTCATCACAATGCTCCCTGACACTTGTCGTCAGTATGCTTCTCGAACCCTGTCATGAAAAGGCTCTATGCCTTTTTCATCACAATGATCCATGCCATTGTCATCACAATACTCCACAAGCTTGTCTTCAGAATTTTCCTTGACCCTTCTCATCACAGTTCTCCATGCCCCGTGTCATTACAGTGCTCGATGACACTCGTCATCAATATACTTCATGGTCTTGCCATCACAATGCTCCATGACACTTGTCATCAAAATGCTCCATGCGCTTGTCAGCACAATGCTCCATGAAACATGTCATCACAATGTGCCATGCTCTTTTCATCACAATGCTCTACATCCTTTTCATCACTATGCTCCATAAAACTTGTCATCACAATGCTCCATTACACTTGTCATCACAATGCTCCAGGCCCTTGTCATCACAATGCTCCAGGCCCTTGTCATCACAATGCTCCAGGCCCTTGTCATCACAAAGCTCCATGACCCTTGGCATCATAATGCTCCATGCCATTGTCATCACAATGGACAATGACATATGTCATCACAATGTTCCCTGACACCTGTCATCACAATGCTCCATGCCCCTTGTCAGTACAGTGCTCCATGATGCTCGTCATCACAATTACCCAAGGTCTTCTCATCACAATGTTTCAGGGTTTTACCATCACAATGCTCCATGCCCTGGTCATCTCAATGCTCCATGACCATTGTCATCACAATTCTCCACATCCTTGTCATTACAATGCTCCTTGACACTTCTCCTCACAATGTGATATGCTCTTGTCATCACAATTCTGCATGCACTTGTCATCACAATGCTCCAGGACCCCTGTCATAGCAAGCTCCATGCACTTGTCATCACAATGTTTCAAGACCTGGTCATTAAAATTCTCTATGGCCCTTGTCATCACAATGATCCATGATGTTGTCATCACAATGCTCCTTTACATTTGTCATCACAATCCTCCATGACACTTGGCATCACAATGCTCCATGTCATTGGCATCACAATGGAACGTGAAATATGTCATCACAATGCTCCCTGACACCTGTCTTAACAATAATCCATGATGTTTTCATCACAATGCTCCATGCCATTGTCATCACAATGCTCCATGACACTTGTCATCACAATGCTCCATGCCTTTTTCAGCACAATACGCAAAGACACTTGTCATCACAATGCTCCATGCGCTTGTCAACACAGTGTTCCACCAGCTTGTCATCACAATGCTCCATGCACTTCTCATCAAAATGCTCTGTCACCACTGATATCACAATGTTCCATAACTAGTCATCACAATAGTCCCTCACCCTTCTCATCACAATGTTCCATGACCCCTGTCATCACAATACTACATGCCCTTATAATCACAGTGCTCCATGACCCCTGACCTCACAATGCTCCATAACACATGTCATCAAAGTGCTGCATAACTTTTGTCATCACAAAGCTCAATGACCCTTGGCATCACAATGCTCCATGTCATTGTCATCACAATGCTCTAGGAACCTTCTCATCACATTGCTCCATGCCCTTGACATCACAAATCTCCATGACGCTTGTCATCACAATGCTCGATGCCCTTCTCATAACAATGCTCCATGCCCTTGTCATTACAGTCCCCCATGAACCCTGTACCACAGTGTTCCAGGCCCTTGTCATCCCAATGCTCCAGGCCCACTCTCATCACAATAATCCATGAAACATTTCAGACCAATGCCCCATGGCCTTGTCCTCACAATGCTCCATTACCACCGTCATAACAATGCTCCATGATCCCAGTCATCACAATGTTCCACAGCCTTGTCATCACAAGGCTCCATGACCCTTTTCCTCACAAGGCTCCATACACATGAAATCACAATGCTCCATGCCCTTGTCATCACAAAGCTCCATGATGCATGTCTTCAGAATGCTCCATGGCCTTCTTATCACAATGCACCATTCCCTTGTCATCAGAATGCTCCACGACCCCTGTAATCACAATGCTCCATGCCCATTTTCATTAGAATGCTCCATGAGAATGTCATCACAAGGCTCCATGGTTTACTCATCACAATGCTCCAGGACCTTGTTATCACAATGCTCCTTTCTCTTGTCATCACAATGCTCCATGACTCCTGTCATCACAATACTCCATGAGCATTTTTAGCCCAGTGTTCCATGACATTATCATCACAATACTCCATGACACCTGTCGTCACAATGCTCCATTACCAATGTCATCAAAACCCTCCATGACCCCCGACAACACAATGATCTGGGACTCTTGTCATCAAAATGCTCCATGACACTTGTCATCACAATGATCCATGCCCTTGTCATCCCAATGCTCCATGACCCCGTAATCACAATGCTCCGTGACGCTTGTCATCACAGTGCTCCTTGACACTTGTCATAACAATGCTCCATGCCTTTGTCATCAAAATGCTCCATGACCTTTGTCATCACAAATCTCCATGACCCCTGTCATCACAATGCTCCAAACCTTTGTGATCACAATGTTCCATAACACTTGTCATCAAAACGCTCCATGATGCCTGTCATCACAATACACCATGCCCTTGTCATCACAGTGCTCCATGACCTTTGTCATCATAATTCTCAATACACTTGTCATCACAATGCTCCCTAACCCTTGTCTTAAGAATGCTCCTTGAAACCTGTCATGAAAAGGCTCCATGCGTTTTTCATCAGAATGCTCCATGCCCTTTTCATCACAATGCTCCATGCCATTGTCATCATAATACTCCACAAGCTTGTCATCAGAATGATCCATGACCCTTGTCATCACATTGCTCCATGACCTCTGTCATCACAATTCTCCATAACACCTGTCATCACAATGCTCCATGCCCCTTGTCATTACAGTGCTCCATGACACTCATCTTCACAATTATCCATGGTCTTCTCATCACAATGCTCCACGGTCTTGCCATCACAATGCTGCATGCCCTGGTCATCACAGTGCTCCATGTCTTTGGTGATCACAATTCTCCACGTCCTTGGCATCACTACACTCCATGACACTTCTACTCACAGTGTTATATGATTTGTCATCACAATTCTCTAGCACTTTTAATCGCAATGCTCCATATCCCCTGTCATAGCAAGCTCCATGTGGTTGTCATCACAATGCATCAAGAATTATCATCACAATTATCAATGGCCCTTGTCATCACAATGGTCCATGCCCTCGTCATCACAATGCTCCAAGTCTATGTCATCACAATGCTCTATTACCTTTGTCATCACAATCCTCCATGACACTTGGCATCACAATGCTCCATGCCATTGTCATCACAATGGACCATGACATATGTCATCACAATGCTCCCTGACACCGGTCTTCACAATTCTCCATGACCTTGTCATCACAATGCTCCATGCCCTTGTCATCACAATGCACCATGCCCACTGTCATCACAATAATCCATGAAACTTGTCAGACCAAAGCTCCATGCCCCTGTCATCACAATGCTCCATGCCATTTCATCACAATGCTCCAAGAACCCTGTAATCACAATGCTCTATGCCCCTTTTCATCAGAATGCTCCATGAGACTTTTCATCACAAGGGTCCATGGTCTTCTCATCACAATGCTCCAGAACCTTGTCATCACAATTCTCCATTACCTTGTCATCACAATGTTCTATGACACCTGTCATCTCAATACTCCATGAACATTTTCATCCCAATGCTCCATGACCTTCTCATCACAATGTTTCATGAGCCATGTCATCACAATGCTCCATGACCACTGGCATCAAAATGCTCCATGATCATTGTCATCACAATGATCCATGCTCTTGTCATCCCAGTGTTCCATGTCCCCTGTAATCACAATGCTCTGTGACGCTTGTCATCACATTGCTCCGTGACCCTTGTCATCACAATGTTCCATGCCTTTGTCAGCAAAATGCTACATTACCTTGTCATCACAATGCTCCATGCGGTTTTCATAATAATTCTCCATTACCATTGTCATCAAAATCCTCCATGAACGTTGGGATCACATTGCTTCATGCCCTTGTCATCAAAATGCTCCATGCTCCTTGAAATCAAGTGATCCATGACCTCTGTCATCACAATGCTCCAAACACTTGTGATCACAAAGTTCTATAACACTTGTCATCACAACACACTTTGATGCCTGTCATCACAATTATCCATGGATTTCTCATGACAATGCGCCATGACATTTGTCATCACAATGCTCAATACACTTGTCATCACAATGCTCCCTGTCACTTCTCCTCAGAATGCTCCTTGAACCGTGTCATGAAAAGGCTCCATGCCCCTTTCATCACAATGCTCGATGCCATTGTCATCACAATACTTCACAAGCTTGTCATCAGTATCCTCCATGACCCTTGTCATCACAATGCTCCATAACCCCCGTCCACACAATGCTAGATGCCCCTTGTCATTACAGTGCTCCATGATGCTCGTCATCACAATTATCCATGGCCTTCTCATCACAATGCTCCACGGTCTTGCCATCACAATGCTCCATATGCCTTGTCATTACAATACTCCACGTCCTTGTCATCACAATGATCCTTAACACTTCTCATAACAATGTTACATGATCTTGTCTTCACAATTCTCCATGCACCTGTCATCGCAATGCTCTATGACCACAGTCATAGCAAGCTCCATGTGCTTTTCATCACAATGCTTCACGACGTTTTCATCAAAATTCTCAATGGCCCTTGTCATCACAATGCTCCATTCCCTTGCCATCACAATGCTCCATGACCATTGTCATCACAATGTTCCAAGCCCTTGTCATCAAAATGCTCCATTACCTTTGTCATCACAATCCTCCGTTACACTTGGTATCACAATGCTCCATGCCATTGTCATCACAATGGACAATGACATATGTCATCACAATCCTCCCTGACACCTGTCTTCAAAATACTCCATGACCTTGTCATCACAATGTTCCATGCCCTTGTCATCACAATGCTCCATAACCCCTGTCATCACAGTGCTCCGTGACTCCAGTTATCACAATGCTTCATGACCTTTGTCATCACAATGGTGCATGACCTCGTCACACAATGCTCTGTGACCTTTGTCACCACAATGCTGCATGCCATTTTCATCACAATGCTCCAAGCTCACTGTCATCACAATAATCCATGAAACTTGTCAGACCAATATTCCATGCCCCTGTCATCACATTGCTCCTTGCCCTTGTCATCACAATGCTCCATGCACTTCTCATCAAAATGCTCTCTCACCACATATATCACAATGTTCCATCACTAGTCATTACTATACTCCCTCACCCCTGTCATCACAGTGTTCCATGACCCCTGTCATCACAGTGCTACATGCCCTTATATTCACAATGCACCATGACCACTGACATCACAATGTTTCATAAACTCTGTCAGAAAATGCTCCATGACCCATTTCATCACAATGCTTCTTGACCCCTGACATTACAATATTCCATAAACCCTGTCATCAAAATATTCCATGACCCTTTTCATCAACATTCTCCATGACCCTGTCATCACAATGCTCCCTGCCCTTCTCATCTCAATGCACCAGGCCCTTGTCACCTAATGCCCCATGACTTTGTCATCACAAAGCTCCAAGACCCTTTGCATCACAATGCTCCATGCCATTGTCATCACAATGATCAATGAAATCTCTCATCACTTTGCTCCATGCCCTTGTCATCACAATGCTCCATTACACCTGTCATAACAATGCTCCATGACCCCTGCCATCACAATGTTCCACGGCCTTGTCATCACAAGGCTCCATGACCCTTGTCATCACAATGCTCCAAGACCCCTGTAATCACAATGCTCCATGCCCTTGTCGTCACAAAGGTCCATGACGCATGTCATCAGAATGCTCCATGGCATTCTCATCACAATGCTCCATGTCCTTGTCATCACAATGCTCCAAGACCCCTGTAATCACAATGCTCCATGCCCTTGTCATCACATAGGTCCTTGACGCATGTTATCAGAATGCTCCATGGCATTCTCATCACAATGCTCCATGTCCTTGTCATCACAATGCTCCAAGACCCCTGTAATCACAATGCTCCATGCCCCTTTTCATCTCAATGCTCCATGAACCCTGTCATCACAATGCACCATGCCCATCATCATAATGCTTCATGCTATTGTCATCACAATGAAATCAAAATGCTCCATGACATTTGTCACCACAATCCTCCAAATCCTTGTGATCACAGTGTTCCATAACACTTGTAATCAAAATGCCCCATGACGCACGTCATCAGTATTATGAATGGTTTTCTCATCACAATGCTCCGTGACCTATGTCACCACAATCCTCAATACACTTATCATCACAATGCTCCCTGACACTTGTCATTAGTATGCTTCACGAACACTGTCGTGAAAAGGCTCCATGCTTTTTTTATCACAATGATCCATTCCCTTTTCATCACAATGCTCCAAGACCCCTGTAATCACAATGCTCCCTGCCCTTGTCATCACAAAGCTCCATGACACATGTCATCAGAATGCTCATTGGTCTTCTCATCACAATGATCCATGCCCTTGGCATCACAATGCTCCAAGAACCCTGTAATCACAATGCTCCGTGACAACAGTGATCGCAGTGCTTCATGACATTTGTCATCACAATGGTCCATGACCTCGTCACAGAAGGCTCTGTGACCTTTGTCACCACAATGCTCCATGGACTTTTCATCACAAAGCTCTGTCACCCTTGTCATCACAATGCTCCATGCGTTTGTCAGCATAATGCTCAATGACCCTTGTCATCACAATGTTCCATGCGCTTGTCAGCACAATGTTTCTTAACCCATGTCATCACAGTACGCCATGTGCTTGTCATCACAATGCTCCACATCCTTGTCATCACAATGCTCCATACACTTCTCATCAAAATGCTCTCTCACCAATGATATCACAGTATTCCATCACTAGTCATCACAATACTCCCTCACCCCTGTCATCACAATGTTCCATGACCCCTGTCATCAAAATGCTATATGCCCTTATCATCACAATGCTCCATGACACCTGTCAACAAAATGCTCAGTGACCCGTTTCATCACAATGCTCCATGCCCCCTGACACCAGAATGTTCAATAATCCCTGTCACAAAATGCTCCATGACCCGTTTCATCACAATGCTCCATGCCCCCTGACATCAGAATGTTCAATAATCCCTGTCACAAACTGCTCCATGACCCTTTTCATCACAATGCTACGTGACACCTGACATCACAATTTTCCATAACCCCTCTCATCAAAATGTTCCATGAAACTTTTCATCAAATTGCTCCATGACCCTGTCATCACAATGCTCCCTGCACTTCTCATCACAATGCACCACGGCCTTGTCATCAAAATGCCCCATGACCCTTGTCATCACAATGCTCCAAGACCCCTCTAATCACAATGCTCCATGCCCTTGTCGTCACAAAGGTCCATGACGCATGTCATCAGAATGCTCCATGGCATTCTCATCACAATGCTCCATGTCCTTGTCATCAAAATGCTCCAAGACCCCTGTAATCACAATGCTCCATGCCGCTTTTCATCAGAATGCTCCATGAGACTTGTCATCACAAGACTCCATGGTCTTCTCAACACAATGCTCCAGGTACTTCTCATCGCAATGCTCGATTCCCTTGTCTACACAATGCTCCATGACCCCTGTCATCACAATACTCCATGAACATTTTCAGCCCAGTGATCCATGACCTTCTCATCACAATGCACCATGACCCCTGTCATCACAATGATCCATGACCACTGTCATCCCCGCGCTCCATGACCCCTCACAACACAATGATCCAGGAATCTTGTCATCAAAAATATCCATGACACTTGTCATCACAATGATCCATGCCCTTCTCATCCCAATGCTCCATGACAACTTTAATCAGAATGTTCCGTGAGGCTTGTCATCACAATGCTCCATGACCCTTGTCATCACAGTGCTCCATGACCCCTGTCATCACAATGCTCCATGCACTTGTCATCACAATGCTCCATGACACCTGTCATCACAATGCTCCATGACTCCAGTCATCACAATGCTTCAAGACTTTGTCATCACAATGGTACATGCCCTCATCATCACAAGTCACTGTAAATTTGTCACCACAATGCTCCATGAACTTTTCATCAAAATGCTCTGTGTCCCTTGTCATCACAATGCTCCAACAACCCTGTAATCACAATGCTCCATGCCCCTTTTCATCTCAATGCTCCATGAACCCTGTCATCACAATGCACCGTGCCCATCACCATAATATTTCATGCTATTGTCATCACAATGAAATCAAAATGCTCAATGACCTCTGTCATCACAATGCACCAATCCCTTCTGATCACAATGTTCCATAACACTTGTCATCACAATGCCCCATGATGCTGGTCATCACAGTTATCCATAGTCTTCTCATCACAATGCTCCATGATCTTTGTCATCACAATGCTCAATACACTTATCATCACAATGCTCCCTGACAGTTGTCATCAGTATGCTCCTTGAACGCTGTCATGACAAGGCTCCATGCCTTTTTCAGCACAATGATCCATTCCCTTTTCATCACAATGCTCCAAGACCCCTGTAATCACAATGCTCCATGTCCTTGTCATCACAAAGCTCCAAGTCGCATGTCATCAGAATGCTCCATTGCCTTCTCATCACAATGCTCCATGCCCTTGTAATCACATTGCTTCCAAACCACTGTAATATCAATGCTCCATGCAACTTTTCATCAGAATGCTCCATGCACTTGTCATCACAATGCTCCATGACCCTTGTCATCGCAATGTTCCAAGACCTTGTCATCAAAATGCTCCATTACCTTTGTCATCACAATCCTCCATGACACTTGGTATCACAATGCTCCATGCCATTGTCATCACAATGAACAATGACATATGTCATCACAATGCTCCCTGACACCTGTCTTCACAATATTCCATGACCTTGTCATCACAATGTTCCATGCACTTGTCATCACAATGCGCCATGCCCAAGGTCATCACAATAATCCATGAAACATGTCAGACCAATGTTCCATGCCCCTGTCATCACAATGCTCCATGGCCTTGTCATCACAATGCTCCATGAACCCTGTCATCACAATGCTCCATGACTCCAGTCATCACAATGCTTCATGAACTTTGTCCTCAAAATGGTCCATGCCTTCGTCACACAAGGCTCTGTGAATTTGTCACCACAATGCTCCATGCCCGTATCATCTCAATGCTCCATGCCCACTGTAATCACAATAATCCATGAAATTTTTCAGACCAATGTTCCATGCCTCTGTCATCACTTTACTCCATGCGCATGTCATCACAATGCTCCATGCCATTGTCATCACAATGCTCAATGAAAACTCTCATCACATTGCTCCATGCCCTTGTCATCACAATGCGCCATTACACCTGTCATAACAATGCTCCATGACCCCTGCTATCACAATGTTCCACGGGCTTGTCATCACAAGGCTCCATGACCCTTGTCATCACAATGCTCAAAGACATCTGTAATCACAATTCTCCATGCCACTTTTCATCTCAATGCTCCATGAACACTGTCATTACACTGCACCATGCCCTTAATCATAATGATTCATGCTATTGTCATCACAATGAAATCAAAATGCTCCATGTCCTCTGTCATCACAATGCTCCAAACCCTTCTGATCACAATGTTCCATAACACTTGTCATCACATGTCCCATGACGCTCGTCATCACAGTTATGCAATGTCTTCTCATCACAATGCTCCATGACCTTTGTCACCACAATGCTCAATACACTTGGCATCACAATGCTCGCTGACACTTGTCATCAGTATGCTCCTTGAACACTGTCACGACAAGGCTCCATGCCTTTTTCATCACAATGATCCATTCCCTTTTCATCACAATGCTCCAAGACCCCTGTTATCACAATGCTCCGTGACTCCAGTCATCACAATGCTTCATGACATTTGTCATCACAATGGTCCATGACCTCATAACATAAAGCTCTGTGACATTTGTCACCACAATGCTCCCTGAAATTTTTATCATAATGCTCTGTGACCCTTGTCATCACAAAGCTCCATGCCTTTGTCAGCACAATGCTCCATGACCCTTGTCATCAAAATGCTCGATGCTCGTGTCAGCACAATGCTCCATAACCCATGTCATCACAATGCTCCATGCACTTGTCATCACAATGCTCCTCATACTTGTCATCAAAATGCTCCATACACTTTCTCATCACAGTGATCCATGCACTTCTCCTCAAAATGCCTTCTCACCACTGATATCACAATGTTCCATCACTAGTCATCACAATACTCACTCACCACTGTCATTACAATATTCCATGACCACTGTAATGACAATTCTCCATGCCCTTGTCATCACAAAGCTCCATAACGCATGTCATCAGAATGCTCCATGGCCTTCTCATCACAATGCTCCATGCCCTAGTCATCACAGTGCTCCAACACCCCTGTAATCACAATGCTCCATGCCGCTTTTCATCAGAATGCTCCATGAGACTTGTCATCACAAGACTCCATGGTCTTCTCAACACAATGCTCCAGGAACTTCTCATCACAATGCTCGATTCCCTTGTCTACACAATGCTCCATGACCCCTGTCATCACAATACTCCATGAACATTTTCAGCCCAATGATCCATGACCTTCACATCACAATGCACCATGACCCCTGTCATCACAATGATCCATGACCACTGTCATCCCCGCGCTCCATGACCCCTCACAACACAATGATCCGGGAATCTTGTCATCAAAAATCTCCATGACACTTGTCATCACAATGATCCATGCCCTTGTCATCACAATGCTCCATGACAACTTTAATCAGAATGTTCCGTGAGGCTTGTCATCACAATGCTCCATGACCCTTGTCATCACAGTGCTCCATGACCCCTGTCATCACAATGCTCCATGCACTTGTCATCACAATGCTCCATGACACCTGTCATCACAATGCTCCATGACTCCAGTCATCACAAAGCTTCAAGACTTTGTCTTCACAATGGTCCATGCCCTCATCATCACAAGTCTCTGTAACTTTGTCACCACAATGCTCCATGAACTTTTCATCAAAATGCTCTGTGTCCCTTGTCATCACAATGCTCCAACACCCCTGTAATCACAATGCTCCATGCCCCTTTTCATCTCAATGCTCCATGAACCCTGTCATCACAATGCACTGTGCCCATCACCATAATATTTCATGCTCTTGTCATCACAATGAAATCAAAATGCTCAATGACCTCTGTCATCACAATGCATCAAACCCTTCTGATCACAATGTTCCATAACACTTGTCATCACAATGCCCCATGACGCTGGTCATCACAATTATCCATGGTCTTCTCACCACAATGCTACATGATCTTTGTCATCACAATTCTCAATACACTTATCATCACAATGCTCCCTGACAGAAGTCATCAGTATTCTCCTTGAACCCTGTCATGACAAGGCTCCATACATTTTTCCTCACAATGATCAATTCTCTTTTCATCACAATGCTCCAAGTCCCCTGTAATCACAATGCTCCATGTCCTTGTCATCACAAAACTCCATGATGCATGTCATCACAATGCTCCATGCCCTTGTAATCACATTGCTTTAAAACCCCTGTAATCTCAATGCTCCATGCACCTTTTCATCAGAATACTCCATGCCCTTGTCATCCCAATGCTCCATGACCCTTGTCATCGCAATGTTCCAAGCCCTTGTCATCAAAATGCTCCATTACCTTTGTCATCACTATCCTCCATGACACTTGGTATCACAATGCTCCATGCCATTGTCATCACAATGGACAATGAAATATGTCACCACAATTCTCCCTGACACCTGTCTTCACAATACTCCATGACCTTGTCATCACAATGTTCCGTGCCATTGTCATCACAATGGGCCATGCCCACTGTCATCACAATAATCCATGAAACATATCAGACCAATGTTCCAAGCCCCTGTCATCACAATGCTCCATGACCTTGTCATCACAATGCTCCATGACCCCTGTCATCACAATGCTCCGTGACTCCAGTCATCACAATGCTTCATGACCTTTGTCCTCACAATGGTCCATGCCCTCGTCACACAAGGCACTGTGACGTTTGTCACCACAATGCTCCATGCCATTGTCATCTCAATGCTCCATGCCCACTGTCATAACAATAATCCATGAAACTTGTCAGACCAATGTTCCATGCCCCTGTCATCATATTGCTCCATGCCTTTGTCATCACAATGCTGCATGACCCCTTTCATCACAGTGCTCCGTGACTCCAGTCACCACAATGATTCATTACATTTCTCATCACAATGGTCCATGCCCTCGTCACACAAGGCTCTTTGATCTTTGTCACCACAATGCTCCATGAAATTTTAATCACAATGCTCTGTGTCCCTTGTCATCACAGTGCTCCATGCCTTTGTCAGAACAATGCTCCATGACACCTGTCATCAAAATGCTCCATGCGCTTGTCAGCACAATGCTCCATGACACATGTCATCACAATGTGCCATGCTCTTTTCATCACAATGCTCCACATCTTTTTCATCGCTATGCTCCATAAAACTTGTCATTACAATGCTCCATGCACTTCTCATCAAAATGCTCTCTCACCACATATATCACAATATTCCATCACTAGTCATCACAATACTCCCTCAACCCTGTCATCACAATGTTCCATGACCACTGTCATCACAGTGTTACATGCCCTTATCATCACAATGCTCCATCACCCCTGTCATCACAATGTTCCATAACCCCTGTCACAAAATGCTCCATGACCCATTTCATCACAATGCTTCATGACCCCTGACATCACAATGTTCCATAACCCCTGTCATCAAAATATTCCATGACACTTTTATTCAAATTGCGCCATGACCCTTTCATCACAATGCACCCTGCCGTTCTCATCACAATGCACCACGCCCTTGTCATTAAAATGCCCCATGACATTTGTCATCACAAAGCTCCATGACGCTTGGCATCACAATGCTCCATGCCATTGTCATCACAATGCTCAATGAAATCTCTCATCACATTGCTCCATGCCCTTGTCATCACAATGCTCCATTACACCTGTCATTACAATGCTCCATGACCCCTGCCATCACAATGTTCCACGGCCTTGTCATCACAAGCCTCCATGACCCTTGTCATCACAATGCTCCAAGACCTCTCTAATCACAATTCTCCATGCCACTTTTCATCTCAATGCTCCATGAACACTGTCATCACAATGCACCATGCCCATCATCATAATGATTCATGCTATTGTCATCACAATGAAATCAAAATGCTCCATGTCCTCTGTCATCACAATGCTCCAAACCCTTCTGATCACAATGTTCCATAACACTTGTCATCACATGCCCCATGTCGCTCGTCATCACAATTTTGCAAGGTCTTCTCATCACAATGCTCCATGACCTTTGTCACCACAATGCTCAATACAATTGGCATCACAATGCTCGCTGACACTTGTCATCAGTATGCTCCTTGAACACTGTCATGACAACGCTCCATGTCATTTTCATCACAATGATCCATTCTCTTTTTATCACAATGCTCCAAGACCCCTGATATCACAATGCTCCGTGACTCCAGTCATCACAATGCTTCATGACATTTGTCATCACAATGGTCCATGACCTCGTCACACAAAGCTCTGTGACCTTTGTCACCACAATGCTGCATGAAATTTTTATCACAATGCTCTGTGACCCTTGTCATCAAAAAGCTCCATGCCTTTGTCAGCACAATGCTCTATGACCCTTGTCATCACAATGCTCGATGCGTGTGTCAGCACAATGCTCCATAACCCATGTCATCACAATGCACCATGCACTTGTCATCACAATGCTCCACATCCTTGTCATCAAAATGCTCCATAAACCTTTTCATCACAATGCTCCATGCACTTCTCCTCAAAATGCCTTCTCACCACTGATATCACAATGTTCCATCACTAGTCATCACAATACTCCCTCACCCCTGTCATCACAATATTCCATTACCCCTGTAATCAAAATTCTCCATGCCCTTGTCATCACAAAGCTCCATGAAGCATGTAATCAGAATGCTCCATGGACTTCTCATCACAATGTTCCATGCCCTTTTCATTACAATGCTCCAACAACCTGTAATCACAATGCTCCATGCCCCTTTTCATCTCAATGCTCCATGAACCCTGTCATCACAATGCACAGTGCCCATCACAATAATATTTCATGCTATTGTCATCACAATGAAATCAAAATGCTCAATGACCTCTGTCATCACAATGCACCAAACCCTTCTGATCACAATGTTCCATAACACTTGTCATCACAATGCCCCATGACGCTGGTCATCACAATTATCCATGGTCTTCTCATCACAATGCTCCATGATCTTTGTCATCACAATGCTCAATACACTTATCATCACAATGCTCCCTGACAGTTGCCATCAGTATGCTCCTTGAACCCTGTCATGACAAGGCTCCACGCATTTTTCATCACAATGATCCATTCCCTTTTCATCACAATGCTCCAAGACCGCTGTAATCACAATGCTCCATGTCCTTGTCATCACAAATATCCATGACGCATGTCATCAGAATGCTCTCTTGCCTTCTCATCACAATGCTCCATGCCCTTGTAATCACATTGCTTCAAAACCCCTGTAATCTCAATGCTCCATGCACCTTTTCATCAGAATGCTCCATGCCCTTGTCATCACAATGTGCCATGCCCACTCTCATCACAATAATCCATGAAACATGTCAGACCAATGTTCCATGCCCGTGTCATCACATTGCTCCATGCCCTTGTCATAACAATGCTCCATGACCCCTGTCATCACAGTGCTCTGTGACTCCAGTCATCACAATGATTCATGACCTTTCTAATCACAATGATCCATGCCCTCGTCACACAAGGCTCTGTGATCTTTGTCACCACAATGCTCCATGAAATTTTCATCACAATGCTCTGTGTCCCTTGTCATCACAATGCTCCATGCCTCTGTCAGCACAATGCTCCATGACACTTGTCATCAAAATGCTCCATGACTCCAGTCATCACAATGCTTCATGACATTTCTCATCACAGTGGTCCATGAACTTTTCATCACTATGCTCTGTGACCCTTGGCATCACAATGCTCCATGACTTTGTCAGCACAATGCTCCATGACTCTTGTCATCACAATGCTCCATGAGCTTGTCAGCACAATGCTCCATGACACATGTCATCACAAGACGTCATGTGCTTGTCATCACAATGCTCCACATCCTGGTCATCACAATGCTCCATAAAACTTGTCATCACTATTCTCCATGCACTTCTCATGAAAATGATCTCTCACCAATGATATCACAGTGTTCCATCACTTGTCATCACAATACTCCCTCACACTTGTCATCACAACGGTCCATGATGCCTGTCATCACAATACTCCATGCCCTTGTCATCACAATGCTCCATGACCTTTGTCATCACAATGCTCAATACACTTGTCATCACAATGTTCCCTGATACTTGTCATCAGAATGCTTCTCGAACCCTGTCATGAAAAGACTCTATGCCTTTTTCATCACAATGCTCCATGCCCTTTTCTTCACAATGCTCCATGCCATTGTCATCACAATACTCCACAAGCTTGTCATCAGAATGCTCCATGACCCTTTTCATCACAATGCTCCATGACCCCTGTCATCACAATGCTCCATGACAACTGTCATCACAATGCTCCATACCCCTTGTCATTACAATTCTCCATGACGCTCGTCATCACAATTATCCATGGTCTTCTCATCACAATTCTCCACAGTCTTGCCATCACAATGCTCCATGACACTTCAAATCACAATGTTACATGCTATTGTAATCACTTTCTCCATGCACTTGTCATCGCAATGCTCCATGACCCCTGTCATAGCAAGCTCCATGTGCTTTTCATCACAGTGCTTCATGAACTTGTCATCAAAATTCTCAAAAGCGCTTGTCATCACAATGCTCCATGACCATTGTCATCACAATGCTCCATTACCTTTGTCATCAAAATCCTCCACGACACTTGTCATCACAATGCCCCGTGACATAGGTCATCACAATGCTCCCTGACACCTGACTTCACAATACTCCATGACCTTTTCTTCACAGTGCTCCATGCCCTTGTCATCACAATACGCAATGCCCACTGTCCTCACAATAATACATGAAATTTTTCAGACCGATGCTCCATGCCCCTGTCATCACAATGCTCCATGTACTTTTCATCACAATGCTCCATGACACCTGTCATCACAATGCTCCGTGTCTCAAGTCATCACAATGCTTCAAGGCTTTGTCATCAGAATGGTCCATGCCCTCATCATCACAAGTCTCTGTGACCTTTGTCACCACAATGCTCCATGAACTTTTCATCACAATGCTCTGTGACCCTTGGCATCACAATGCTCCATGCCATTGTCATCACAATGGTTCATGAAGCCTCTCAGCACATTGCTCCATGCCCTTGTCATCACAAAGCTCCATGACGCTTGTCATCACAATGCTTGATGCCCTTCTCATCACAATGCTCCATGACCTTGTCATTACAATCCTCCATGCCCCATGTATCACAGTGTTCCGTGTCCTTGTCATCACAATGCTCCATGCCCACTCTCA
This sequence comes from Hyperoodon ampullatus, assembly GCF_949752795.1. Lineage (NCBI taxonomy): Eukaryota > Metazoa > Chordata > Mammalia > Artiodactyla > Ziphiidae > Hyperoodon > Hyperoodon ampullatus. The sequence goes on from NW_027641092.1 coordinate 3,520,435, forward strand.
TCACAATAATCCATGAAAATTTTCAGACAAATTCTCCATGCCATTGTCATCACAATGCTCTATGACACATGTCATCAGATTGCTCCATGGCCTTCTCTTTCACAATGCTCCATTCCCTTGTCATCACAGTGCTCCCCAAACTTGTCATCTCAATGCTCCATAAACATTGTCATCACAAAGCTCCAAGCATTTCGCATCAAAATGCTCTCTCACCACTGATGTCACAATTTTCCATCACTAGTCATCACAATACTCCCTCACCCCTGTCATCACAATGTTCCAGGGCTTTGTCATCACAAGGCTCCATGACCCGAGTAATCACAGTGCTCCATACCCCTTTTCATCTCAATGCTCCATGAACCCTGTCATCCCAACGAACCATGCCCATCATCATAATGCTTCATGCTATTGTCATCACAATGAAATCAAAATGCTCCATGACCTGTGTCATAACAATGCTCCAAACACTTGTGATCACAATGTTCCATAACACTTGTCATCATAATGCCCCATGACGCTCCTCATCACAGTTATCCATGGGCCTCTCAGCAAAATGTTCCATGAACTTTGTCATCACAATGCTCAATACACTTGTCATCACAATGCTCCCTGACACTTGACGTCAGAATGCTCCTTGATCCCTGTCATGAAAAGGTTCCTTGCCTTTTTCATCACAATGCTCCATGCCTTTTTCATCACAATGCTCCATGCCATTGTCATCACAATACTCCACAAGCTTGTCATCAGAATGCTCCTTGACCCTTGTCATCACAATGATCCATGACACTTGTCATCACAATTCTCCATGCCCCGTGTCATTACAGTTCTCGATGACACTCGCCATTAAAATGCTCCATGGTCTTGCCATCACAATGCTCCATGACCTGGACATCACAATGCTCCATGTCCCTTGTCATCACAATGCTCCATGCGCTTCTCAGCACAATGCTCCATGACCAATGACATCGCAATGTGCCAAGCGCTTCTCATTCCAATGCTCCTCAACCTTGTCATCACAATGCTCCATAAACCTTGTTATCACAATGCACCATGCACTTCTCATCCAAATGCTCTCTCACCACTGATATCAAAATGTTCCATCACTAGTCATCAGAATACTCCCTCACCCCTGTCATCACAATGTTCCATGACCCCTGTAATCACAATGCTCCATGCCCTTGTCATCACAGAGCTCCATGATGCATGTCATCAGAATGTTCCATGGCCTTCTCATCACAATGCTTCATGCCCTTGCCATCACAATGCTCCATTACACCTGTCATCACAATGCTCCATGAGCACTGTCATCACAGCGCTCCATGACCGCAGACAACACAATGTTCTGGGACTCTTGTCATCAAAATTCTCCATGACACTTGTCATCAAAATGATCCATGTGCTTGTCATCCCAATGCTCCATGACACCTGTAATCAGAATGCTCCATGATGCTTGTCATCCCAGTGCTCCAGGACCCTTGACATCACAATGTTCCATGCCATTGTAATCACAGTGCTCCAAGAACCCTCTCATCATATTGCTCCATGCCCTTGTCATCACAAAGCTCCATGACGCTTGTCATCACAATGCTCGATGCCCTTCTCATCACAGTGCTCCATGCCCATGTCATTACAATCCTCCATGATCCATGTATCACCGTGTTCCTTGCTCTTGACATCACAATGCTCCATGCCCACTCTCATCGCAATAATCCATGAAAATTTTCACAGAAATGCTCCATGCCCTTGTCATCAAAAGGCTCCATTACCCGTGTCATAACAATGCTCAATGACGCCTGCCATCACAATGTTCCACGGCCTCGCCATCACAAGGCTCCATGACCCTTGTCATCACAATTCTCCAAGACCCCTGTAATCACAATGCTCCATGCCCTTGTCATCACGAAGCTCAATGACTTATGTCATCAGAATGCTCCATGGCCTTCTCAACACCATGCTCCATGCACTTGTCATCACACTGCTCCCTGACACTTATCTTCAGAATGATCCATGAACACTGTCATGAAAAGGCTCCATGTCCTCTGTCATAGCAAGCTCAGTGCGCTTGTCATCACAATGCTTCACGACGTTGGCATCAAAATTCTTAATGGCCCTTGTCATCACAGTCCTCCATGACACTTGGCATCACAATGCTCCATGCCCTTGTCAGCACAGTGCTCCATGACCCTTGTCATCACAATGCTCCGTGACTCCTGTCATCACAATGCTTCATGACCTTACTCATCACAATGGTCCATGCCCTCATCATCACAAGTCTCTGTGACTTTTGTCACCACAATGCTCCATGAACTTTTCATCACAATGCTCTGTGACCCTTGGCATCACAATGCTCTATGTGTTTCTCAGCACAATGCTCCATGACTCTTGTCATCACAATGCTCCATGAGCTTTTTAGCACAATGCTCCATGACCCATGTCATCACAATGCATCATGTGCTTGTCATCCCAATGCTCCACATCCTTGTCATCACAATGCTGCATAAACTTTGTCATCACAGTGCTCCATGCACTTCTCATCAAAATGCTCTCTCACCACTGATATCACAATGTTCCATCACTAGTCATCCCAATACTCCATCACCCCTGTCATCACAATGTTGCATGACACCTGTCATCAAAATGCTACATGCACTTATCATCACAATGTTACATGCTCTTGTCATCACAATTCTCCATGCACTTGTCATCGCAATGCTCCATGACACCTGTCATAGCAAGCTCCATGTGCTTTTCATCACAGTGCTTCACAACCTTGTCATCTAAATTCTCAATGGCCCTTGTCATCACAATGCTCCATGCCCTTGTCATTTCAATGCTCCATGACCATTTTCATCACAATGCTCCAAGCCCTTGTCATCACAATGCTCCAAGACACCTGTAATCACCATGCTCCATGCCCCTTTTCTTCTCAATGCTCCGTGAACCCTGTCACAACAATGCACCATGCACATCATCATAATGCTTCAAGCTATTGTCATCACAATGAAATCAAAATGCTCCATGACCTCTGTCATCACAATGCTCCAAACCGTTGTGATCACAATGTTCATAAAACTTGTCATCACAATGCCCCATGACTCCCGTCATCACAATTATTCATGGTCTTCTCATCACAATGCTCCATGACCTTTGTCATCACAATGCTCAATACACTTGTCATCACAATGCTCCCTGACACTTGTCATCAGTATGCTCCTTGAAGGTTGTCATGACAAGGCTCCATGCCTTTTTCATCACAATGATCCATGCCCTTTTCATCATAATGCTCCATGCCAATGTCATCACAATACTCCACAAGCTTATCATCAGAATGCTCCATGAACCTTGCCATCACAATGCTCCATGACCCCTGTCATCACATTGTTCCATGACCCATGTCAACACAATGCTCCATGACACCGGTCTTCAGAATGCTCCATGACCCTTGTCATTACAGTGCTCCATGATGCTCGTCAGCACAGTTATTCATGGTCTTCTCATCACAGTGCTCCACGGTCTTGCCATCACAATGCTCCATTCCCTGGTAATAACAATGCTCCATGTCCCTTGTCATCACAATTCTCCATGTCCTTGTCATCACAATGCTCCATGGCACTTCTCATCACAATGTTATATGCTCTTCTCATCACAATTCTCCATGAACTTGTCTTCGCAATGCCCCATGAACCCTGTCATAGCAAGCTCCATGCATTTGTCATCAAAATGCTTCAAAACCTTGTCATAAAAATTCTAAATGTCCGTTGTCATCACAATGCTCCATGCCCTTGTAATCACAATATTCCATGACGCTTGTTATCACAATGCTCCAAACCGTTGTCACCACAATGCTCCATTACCTTTGTCATCACAATCCTCCATTACACTTGGCATCACAATGCTCCATCCAATTGTCATCTCAATGGACCATGACATATGTCATCACAATGCTCCCTGTCACCTGTCTTCAGAGTATTCCATGACCTTGTCATCACAATGCTCCATGCCCTTGTCATCACAATGTGCCATGCCCACTGTCATCACAATAATCCATCAAACTTGTCAGTCCAATGTTCCATGCCACTGTCATCACAATGCTATATGCCCTTGTCATCACAAAGCTGCATGACGCATGTCATCAGAATGCTCCATTGCATTCTCATCACAATGGTCCATGCCCTTGTCATCACAATGCTCCTAGACTACTTTAATCACAATGCTCCATGCCCCTTTTCATCTCAATGCTCCATGAACCCTGTCATCACAATGCTCCAAACCCTTGTGATCACAATGTTCCATTACACTTGTCATCACAACGCACCATGACGCTCGTCATCACAATTATCCATGGTTTTCTCATCATGATGCTCCATGACCTTTGTCATCACAATGCTCAATACACTTGTCATCACAATGCTCCCTGATACTTGTCGTCACTATCCTCCTTGAACCCTGTCATGACAAGGCTCCATGCATTTTCCGTCACAATGATCCATGCCCTTTTCATCACCATCCTCCAAGACCCCTGAAATCACAATGCTGCATGTCCTTGTCATCACAAAGCTCCATGACGCATGTCATCACAATGCTCCATGGCCTTCTCATCACAATGCTCCATGATGCCTGTCATCACAATGCTCCATGACCATTGTTATCACAATGCTCAATACACTTGTCATCACAATGTTCCCTGACACTTGACGTCAGAATGCTCCTTGATCCCTGTCATGAAAAGGTTCCATGTCTTTTTTATCACAATGCTCCATGCCTTTTTCATCACAATGCTCCATGCACTTGTCATCACATTACTCCACAAGCTTGTCATCAGAATGCTCCAAGACCCTTGTCATCACAATGATCCATGACACCTATAATCACAATTCTCCATGCCCAATATCACTACAGTGCTCGATGACACTCGTCAACAAAATGCTCCATGGTCTTGCGATCACAATGCTCCACGGTCTTGCCATCACAATGCTCCATGCCCTGGACATCACAATGCTCCCTGTCCCTTGTCATCACAATGCTCCATGACCCTTGTCATCACTATGCTCCATTTCCTTTGTCATCACAATCCTCCATGACACTTGGCATCACAATGCCTCATGACATTGTCATCACAATGGACCATGACATATGTCATCACAATGCTCCCTGACACCTGTCTTCACAATTATCCATGACCTTGTCATCACAATGCTCCATGCCCTTGTCATCACAATGCTCCATGCCCTTGTCTTCACAATGTGCCATGCCGTCACTCATCACAATAATCCTTGAAATTTGTCAAACCAGTTCTCCATGCACCTATCATCACAATGCTCCATGCCATTGTTATCACAATGCACCATGAACCCTGTCATCACAATGCTCCATGACTCCAGTCATCACAATGCTTCATGACCTTTGTCATCACAATGGTCCATGCCCTCGTCATCACACGTCTCTGTGACCTTTGTCACCACAATGCTCCATGAAATTTTCATCACAATGCTCCGTGACCCTTGTCATCATAATGCTCCATGCCTTTGTCAGCAGAATGCTCCATGACACATGTCATCACAGTGAGCCATGCGCTTGTCATCACAATGCTCCACAAACTTTTCATCACAATGCTCCTTAAAACTTGTCATCACAATGCTCCATGCTCTTCTCATCAAAATGCTATCTCACCACTGATATCACAATGTTCCATCACTAGTCATCACAATACTCCCTCACCCTTGTCATCACAATGTTCCATGACCCCTGTCATCAAAATGTTCCATGCTCTTGTCATCACAATGCTCCTTAAAACTTGTCATCACAATGCTCCATTCACTTCTCATCAAAATGCTCTCTCACCACTGATATCACAATGTTCCATCACTTGTCATCACAATACTCCCTCACCCCTGTCATCACAATGTTCCATGAACACTGTCATCAAAATGTTCCATGCCCTTGTCATCACAATGCTCCGTGATGCATGACATCGGAATGCTACATGCCCTTGCCATCACAATGCTCCATTACCCCTGTCATCATAATGCTCCATGACCAGTGTCATCACAGTGATCCATGACCCCCGACAACACAATGATCCGTGACTCATGTCATCAAAATGCTCCACGACACTTGTCATCACAGTGATCCATGCGCTTGTCATCCCAATGCTCGATGACCCCTGTAATCAGAAAAGTCTGTGATGTTTGTCATCCCAGTGCTCCATGACCCTTGACATCACAATGCTCCATGCCATTGTCATCACAATGCTCCATGAACCCTCTCATCACATTGCTCCATGAACTTGTCATCACAAAGCTCCCTGACGCTTGTCATCACAATGCTCAATGCTCTTCTCATCACAATAATCCATGAATCATTTCACACCAATGCTCCATGCCCTTGTCATCGAAAGGCTCCATTACCCGTGTCATAACAATGCTACATGAACCCTGCCATCACAATGATCCACGGCCTCGTCATCACAAGGCTCCATGACCCTTGTCATCACAATTCTCCAAGACCCCTGTAATAACAATGCTCCATGCCCTTGTCATCACGAAGCTCTATGACTTATGTCATCAGAATGCTCCATGGCCTTCTCATCACAATGCTCCATGCCCTTGTCATCATAGTGCTCCAAGAATCCTGTAATCACAATTCTCCATGCCACTTTTCATCTCAATGCTCCATGAACACTGTCATCACAATGCACCATGCCCATCATCATAATGCTTCATGCTATTGGCATAACAATGAAATCAAAATGTTCCATGACCTCTGGCATCACAATCCTCCAAACCCTTGTGATCACAATGTTCCATAACACTTGTCATCACAATTCCACATGACGCTCCTCATCACAATTATCCATGGTCTTCTCATCACAATGCTCCATGATATTTGTCATCACAATGCTCAATACACTTGTCATCTCAATGCTTCCTGACACTTGTCGTCAGTATCCTCCTTGAACCCTGACAAGACAAGGCTCCATGCAATTTTCATCACAATGATCCATGCGATTATCATCACAATGCTCCAAGAACACTGTAATCACAATGCTACATGCCCTTGTCATCACAAAGCTCCATGACACATATCATCAGAATGCTCCATGGCCTTCTCATCACCAGGCTCCATGCCCTTGTCATCACAATGCTACCAGAATCTTGACTTCAGAATGCTCCTTGAACCCTGTCATGAAAAGGGTCCATGCCTTTTTCATCACAATGCTCCATGCCCTTTTCCTCACAATGCTCCATGCCATTGTCATCACATTACTCCACAAGCTTGTCATCACAATGCTCCATGACCCTTGTCATCACAATGATCCATGACACCAGTCATCACAATGTTCCATGCCCCTTGTCATTACAGTGCTCCATGACGCTCGTCATCACAATTATCCATGGTCTTCTCATCACAATGCTCCACGGTCTTGCCATCACTATGCTCCATGCCCTGGTCATCACAATTCTACATATCCTTGTCATCACAATGCTCCATGACACTTCTAATCAAAATGTTACATGCTCTTGTCAATACAATTCTCCATTCAATTGTCATCGAAATGCTCCCTGACCCCTTCATAGCAAGCTCCATGTGCTTGTCATCACAAAGCTTCACGATCTTCTCATCAAAATTCTCAATGGCCCTGGTCAACTCAGTGCTCCATGATCTTGTCATCACAATGCTCCATGACCCTTGTCATCACTATGCTCCATTTCCTTTGTCATCACAATCCTCCATGACACTTGGCATCACAATGCCTCATGACATTGTCATCACAATGGACCATGACATATGTCATCACAATGCTCCCTGACACCTGTCTTCACAATACTGTATGACCTTGTCATCACAATGTTCCATGCCCTTGTCATCACAATGTGCCATCCCCACTGTCATCACAATAATACATAAAACTTGTCATAGCAATGCTCTATGCCTCTTTCATCACAATGCTCCTTTCCCTTGTCATCACAATGCTCCATGACCCCTGTCATCACAATGCTCCGTGACTCCAGTCATCACAATTCTTCATGACCTTTGACATCACAATGGTCCATGCCCTCATCATCACAAGTCTCTGTGACCTTTGTCACCACAATGTTCCATGAACTTTTCATCACAATGCTCGGTGATCCTTGTCATCACAATGTTTCATGCCTTTCTCAGCAAAATGCACCATGACCCATGTCATCACAATGCTCCTTGCGCTAGTCAGCACTATGCTCCATAACACATGTCATAACAATGCTGGATGTTCTAGTCAGCATAATGCTCCATGACATATGTCATCACAATGCGCCATGCGCTTGTCATCAAAATGCTCCACAATCTTGTCATCACAATGCTCCATAAAACTTGTCATCACAATGATCCATACACTAATCATCAAAATGCTCTCTCACCAATGATATCACAATGTTCCATCACTAGTCATTAAAATACTCCCTCACCCCTGTCATCACAATGATCCATGACCCCTGTCATCACAATGCTATATGCCCTTATCATCACAATGTTCCATTACCCCTAACATCACAATGTTCCATAACCCCTGTCATCAAAATGCTCCATGACCCTTTGCATCACAATGCTCCATGACCCCTGACATCACAATGTTCCATAACCCCTGTCATCAAAATGTTCGATGACCCTTTTCATCAAATTGCTCCATGACCCTGTCATCACAATGCACCGTGCCCTTCTCATCACAATGCACCACGCCCTTGTCATCAAAATGCTCCATGACCTTTGTCATTACAAAGCTCCATGACCGATGGCATCACAATGCTCCATGCTATTGTCATCACAATGCTTCATGAAGCCTCTCATCACATTGCTCCATGTCCTGGTCATCACAAAGCTCCACGATGCTTGTCATCAAAATGCTCCATGCCCTTCTCAACACAATGCTCCATGCCCTTGTCATTACAATACTCCATGACCCATGTATCACAGTGTTCCATGCCCTTGTCATCACAATGCTCCATGCCCTATCTCATCACAATAATCCATAAAACTTTTCAGACCAAAGCTCCATGCCCTTGTAATCACAATGCTCCTTTACTCCTTCATGACAATGCTCCATTACCCAAGCCATCAAAATGATCCACGGCCTTGTCATCACAAGGCTCCATAACCCGTGTCATCAAAATGAACCAAGACCCCTGTAATCACAATTATCCATGCCTTTGTCATCACAAAACTCCATGACACATGTCACCAAAATGCTTCATGGCCTTCTCATCACAATGCTCCATAGCCTTGCCATCACAATACTCCATTAGCCCTGTCATAACAATGCTCCATGACACCAGACAACACAATGATCCGGGACTCTTGTCATCAAAATGCTCCATGACACTTGTCATCACAATGATCCATGCCCTTGCCATCCCAATGCTCATGACCCCTGTAATCACAACGCTCCATGACGCTTGTCATCACAGTGCTCCGTGGCACTTGTCATCAAAATGCTACATGCATTTGTCAGCAAAATGCTACATGGCCTTGTCATCACATGCTCCATGCGCTTGTCATCACAATACTCCATTCCCATTGTCATCAAAATCCTCCATGAATCTTGGGTTCACATTGCTTCATGCCCTTGTCATCACAATGCTCCATGCTCCTTGAAATGAAAATGATACATGACTTCTGTCATCACAATGCTCCAAATCCTTGTGATCACAATGTTCCATAACACTTGTCATCACAATGCTCCATGATGCCTGTCATCACAATGCTCCATGACCTTTGTCATCACAATGATCAATACACTTGTCATCACAATGCTCCCTGACACTTGTCGTCAGAATGCTCCTTGAACACTCTCATGAAAAGGCTCCATGCCTTTTTCATCACAATGCTCCATGCCCTTTTCCTCACAATGCTCCATGCCATTGTCATCACATTACTCCACAAGCTTGTCATCAGAATGCTCCATGACCCTTGTCATCACAATGATCCATGACACCAGTCATCACAATGTTCCATGCCCCTTGTCATTACAGTGCTCCATGACGCTCGTCATCACAATTATCCATGGTCTTCTCATCACAATGCTCCACGGTCTTGCCATCACTATGCTCCATGCCCTGGTCATCACAATTCTACATTTCCTTGTCATCACAATGCTCCATGACACTTCTAATCAAAATGTTACATGCTCTTGTCAATACAATTCTCCATGCAATTGTCATCGAAAGGCTCCCTGACCCCTTCATAGCAAGCTCCATGTGCTTGTCATCACAAAGCTTCACGATCTTCTCATCAAAATTCTCAATGGCCCTTGTCAACTCAGTGCTCCATGATCTTGTCATCACAATGCTCCATGACCCTTGTCATCACTACGCTCCATTTCCTTTGTCATCACAATCCTCCATGACACTTGGCATCACAATGCCTAATGACATTGTCATCACAATGGACCATGACATATGTCATCACAATGCTCCCTGACACCTGTCTTCACAATACTGTATGACCTTGTCATCACAATGTTCCATGCCCTTGTCATCACAATGTGCCATCCCCACTGTCATCACAATAATACATAAAACTTGTCATAGCAATGCTCTATGCCTCTTTCATCACAATGCTCCTTTCCCTTGTCATCACAATGCTCCATGACCCCTGTCATCACAATGCTCCGTGACTCCAGTCATCACAATTCTTCATGACCTTTGTCATCACAATGGTCCATGCCCTCATCATCACAAGTCTCTGTGACCTTTGTCACCACAATGCTCCATGAACTTTTCATCACAATGCTCAGTGACCCTTGTCATCACAATGTTCCATGCCTTTCTCAGCAAAATGCACCATGACCCATGTCATCACAATGCTCCTTGCGCTAGTCAGCACTATGCTCCATAACACATGTCATAACAATGCTGGATGTTCTAGTCAGCACAATGCTCCATGACATATGTCATCACAATGCGCCATGCGCTTGTCATCAAAATGCTCCACAATCTTGTCATCACAATGCTCCATAAAACTTGTCATCACAATGATCCATACACTAATCATCAAAATGCTCTCTCACCAATGATATCACAATGTTCCATCACTAGTCATTAAAATACTCCCTCACCCCTGTCATCACAATGATCCATGACCCCTGTCATCACAATGCTATATGCACTTATCATCACAATGTTCCATTACCCCTAACATCACAATGTTCCATAACCCCTGTCATCAAAATGCTCCATGACCCTTTGCATCACAATGCTCCATGACCCCTGACATCACAATGTTCCATAACCCCTGTCATCAAAATGTTCGATGACCCTTTTCATCAAATTGCTCCATGATCCTGTCATCACAATGCACCGTGCCCTTCTCATCACAATGCACCACGCCCTTGTCATCAAAATGCTCCATGACCTTTGTCATTACAAAGCTCCATGACCGATGGCATCACAATGCTCCATGCTATTGTCATCACAATGCTTCATGAAGCCTCTCATCACATTGCTCCATGTCCTGGTCATCACAAAGCTCCACGATGCTTGTCATCAAAATGCTCCATGCCCTTCTCAACACAATGCTCCATGCCCTTGTCATTACAATACTCCATGACCCATGTATCACAGTGTTCCATGCCCTTGTCATCACAATGCTCCATGCCCTATCTCATCACAATAATCCATAAAACTTTTCAGACCAAAGCTCCATGCCCTTGTAATCACAATGCTCCTTTACTCCTTCATGACAATGCTCCATTATCCAAGCCATCAAAATGATCCACGGCCTTGTCATCACAAGGCTCCATAACCCGTGTCATCAAAATGAACCAAGACCCCTGTAATCACAATTATCCATGCCTTTGTCATCACAAAACTCCATGACACATGTCACCAAAATGCTTCATGGCCTTCTCATCACAATGCTCCATAGCCTTGCCATCACAATACTCCATTAGCCCTGTCATAACAATGCTCCATGACACCAGACAACACAATGATCCGGGACTCTTGTCATCAAAATGCTCCATGACACTTGTCATCACAATGATCCATGCCCTTGCCATCCCAATGCTCATGACCCCTGTAATCACAACGCTCCATGACGCTTGTCATCACAGTGCTCCGTGACACTTGTCATCAAAATGCTACATGCATTTGTCAGCAAAATGCTACATGGCCTTGTCATCACATGCTCCATGCGCTTGTCATCACAATACTCCTTTCCCATTGTCATCAAAATCCTCCATGAATCTTGGGTTCACATTGCTTCATGCCCTTGTCATCACAATGCTCCATGCTCCTTGAAATGAAAATGATACATGACTTCTGTCATCACAATGCTCCAAATCCTTGTGATCACAATGTTCCATAACACTTGTCATCACAATGCTCCATGATGCCTGTCATCACAATGCTCCATGACCTTTGTCATCACAATGATCAATACACTTGTCATCACAATGCTCCCTGACACTTGTCGTCAGAATGCTCCTTGAACACTGTCATGAAAAGGCTCCATGCCTTTTTGATCACAATGCTCCATGCCCTTTTCCTCACAATGCTCCATGCCATTGTCATCACATTACTCCACAAGCTTGTCATCAGAATGCTCCATGACCCTTGTCATCACAATGATCCATGACACCAGTCATCACAATGTTCCATGCCCCTTGTCATTACAGTGCTCCATGACGCTCGTCATCACAATTATCCATGGTCTTCTCATCACAATGCTCCACGGTCTTGCCATCACTATGCTCCATGCCCTGGTCATCACAATTCTACATTTCCTTGTCATCACAATGCTCCATGACACTTCTAATCAAAATGTTACATGCTCTTGTCAATACAATTCTCCATGCAATTGTCATCGAAAGGCTCCCTGACCCCTTCATAGCAAGCTCCATGTGCTTGTCATCACAAAGCTTCACGATCTTCTCATCAAAATTCTCAATGGCACTTGTCAACTCAGTGCTCCATGATCTTGTCATCACAATGCTCCATGACCCTTGTCATCACTATGCTCCATTTCCTTTGTCATCCCAATCCTCCATGACACTTGGCATCACAATGCCTCATGACATTGTCATCACAATGGACCATGACATATGTCATCACAATGCTCCCTGACACCTGTCTTCACAATACTGTATGACCTTGTCATCACAATGTTCCATGCCCTTGTCATCACAATGTGCCATCCCCACTGTCATCACAATAATACATAAAACTTGTCATAGCAATGCTCTATGCCTCTTTCATCACAATGCTCCTTTCCCTTGTCATCACAATGCTCCATGACCCCTGTCATCACAATGCTCCGTGACTCCAGTCATCACAATTCTTCATGACCTTTGTCATCACAATGGTCCATGCCCTCATCATCACAAGTCTCTGTGACCTTTGTCACCACAATGCTCCATGAACTTTTCATCACAATGCTCGGTGACCCTTGTCATCACAATGTTCCATGCCTTTCTCAGCAAAATGCACCATGACCCATGTCATCACAATGGTCCTTGCGCTAGTCAGCACTATGCTCCATAACACATGTCATAACAATGCTGGATGTTCTAGTCAGCACAATGCTCCATGACATATGTCATCACAATGCGCCATGCGCTTGTCATCAAAATGCTCCACAATCTTGTCATCACAATGCTCCATAAAACTTGTCATCACAATGATCCATACACTAATCATCAAAATGCTCTCTCACCAATGATATCACAATGTTCCATCACTAGTCATTAAAATACTCCCTCACCCCTGTCATCACAATGATCCATGACCCCTGTCATCACAATGCTATATGCCCTTATCATCACAATGTTCCATTACCCCTAACATCACAATGTTCCATAACCCCTGTCATCAAAATGCTCCATGACCCTTTGCATCACAATGCTCCATGACCCCTGACATCACAATGTTCCATAACCCCTGTCATCAAAATGTTCGATGACCCTTTTCATCAAATTGCTCCATGACCCTGTCATCACAATGCACCGTGCCCTTCTCATCACAATGCACCACGCCCTTGTCATCAAAATGCTCCATGACCTTTGTCATTACAAAGCTCCATGACCGATGGCATCACAATGCTCCATGCTATTGTCATCACAATGCTTCATGAAGCCTCTCATCACATTGCTCCATGTCCTGGTCATCACAAAGCTCCACGATGCTTGTCATCAAAATGCTCCATGCCCTTCTCAACACAATGCTCCATGCCCTTGTCATTACAATACTCCATGACCCATGTATCACAGTGTTCCATGCCCTTGTCATCACAATGCTCCATGCCCTATCTCATCACAATAATCCATAAAACTTTTCAGACCAAAGCTCCATGCCCTTGTAATCACAATGCTCTTTTACACCTTCATGACAATGCTCCATTACACAAGCCATCAAAATGATCTACGGCCTTGTCCTCACAAGGCTCCATAACCCGTGTCATCAAAATGAACCAAGACCCCTGTAATCACAATTATCCATGCCTTTGTCATCACAAAACTCCATGACACATGTCACCAAAATGCTCCATGGCCTTCTCATCACAATGCTCCATAGCCTTGCCATCACAATACTCCATTAGCCCTGTCATAACAATGCTCCATGACCCATGACAACACAATGATCGGGACTCTTGTCATCAAAATGCTGCATGACACTTGTCATCACAATGATCTATGCCCTTGACATCCCAATGCTCATGACCCCTGTAATCACAATGCTCCATGACGCTTGTCATCACAGTGCTCCGTGACACTTGTCATCAAAATGCTACATGCATTTGTCAGCAAAATGCTACATGACCTTGTCATCACATGCTCCATGCGCTTGTCATCACAATACTCCATTCCCATTGTCATCAAAATCCTCCATGAACCTTGGGTTCACATTGCTTCATGCCCTTGTCATCACAATGCTCCATGCTCCTTGAAATGAAAATGATACATGACTTCTGTCATCACAATGCTCCAAATCCTTGTGATCACAATGTTCCATAACACTTGTCATCACAATGCTCCATGATGCCTGTCATCACAATGCTCCATGACCTTTGTCATCACAATGCTCAATACACTTGTCATCACAATGCTCCCTGACACTTGTCGTCAGAATGCTCCTTGAACACTGTCATGAAAAGGCTCCATGCCTTTTTGATCACAATGCTCCATGCCCTTTTCCTCACAATGCTCCATGCCATTGTCATCACATTACCCCACAAGCTTGTCATCAGAATGCTCCATGACCCTTGTCATCACAATGATCCATGACACCAGTCATCACAATATTCCATGCCCCTTGTCATTACAGTGCTCCATGATGCTCGTCATCACAATTATCCATGGTCTTCTCATCACAATGCTCCACGGTCTTGCCATCACTATGCTCCATGCCCTGGTCATCACAATTCTACATTTCCTTGTCATCACAATGCTCCATGACACTTCTAATCAAAATGTTACATGCTCTTGTCAATACAATTCTCCATGCAATTGTCATCGAAATGCTCCCTGACACCTTCATAGCAAGCTCCATGTGCTTGTCATCACAAAGCTTCACGATCTTCTCATCAAAATTCTCAATGGCCCTTGTCAACTCAGTGCTCCATGATCTTGTCATCACAATGCTCCATGACCCTTGTCATCACAATGCTCCTTTCCCTTGTCATCACAATGCTCCATGACCCCTGTCATCACAATGCTCCGTGACTCCAGTCATCACAATTCTTCATGACCTTTGTCATCACAATGCTCCATGACTTTGTTAGCGAAATGCTACATGACCTTGTCATCACAATGCTCCATGTGCATGTCATCAAATTACTCCATTACCTTTGTCATCACAATACTCCATGGACCTTGGGATCACATTGCTTCATGCCCTTGTCATCACAAAGGTCCATTCTACTTGAAATCAAAATGATCTATGACTTCTGTCATCACAATGCTCCAAGCTCTTGTGATCACAATGTTCCATAACTCTTGTCATCACAATGCTCCATTATGCCTGTCATCACAATACTCCATGCCCTTGTCATCGCAATGCTCCCTGACATTTGTCCTCACAATGCTCAATACACTTGTAATCACAATGCTCCCTGACACTTGTCATCAGAATGCTCCTTGAACCCTGTCATGAAAAGGCTCCATGCCTTTTTCATCACAAAGCTCCATGCCCTTGTCATCACAAAGCTCCATGGCGCTTGTCATCACAATGCTCGATGCCCTTCTCATCACAGTGCTCCAGGCCCTTGTCATTACAATCCTCCATGACGCATGTATCACAGTGTTCCTTGCCCTTGTCATCACAATGCTCCATGCCCACACTCATCGCAATAATCCATGGAAATTTTCAGACCAATTCTCCATGCCCTTGTCATCACAATGCTCCATTAGACTTGTCGTAACAATGCTCCATGAACCCTGCCATCACAATATTGCACGGCCTTGTCATCAAAAGGCTCCATGACCCTTGTCATCACAATGCTCCCAGACCCCTGTAATCACAATGCTCCATGCCCTTGTCATCACAAAGCTCCATGACCCATGTCATCAGAATGCTCCACGGCCTTCTCATCACAATGCTCCATGTCCTTGTCATCACAATGCTCCAAAAACACTGTATTCACAATGCTCCATACCCTTGTCACCACAAAGCTCCATGACGCATGGCAGCAGAATGCTCCTTGGCCTTCTCATCACAATGCTCCATGCCCTTGTCATTACAATGTTCCAAGACCCCTGTAATCACAGTGCTCCATGCTCCTTTTCATCAGTATGCTCCATGAGACCTGTCCTCACAAGGCTCCATGGTTTTCTCATCTCAATACTCCAGGACCTTGTCATCACAATGTCTCAGGACCTTATCAACAAAATTCTCAATGCCCTTGTCATCATAATGTTCCAAGCCCTAATCATCATAATGCCCCATTATCTTTCTCATCACAATCCTCCATGACACTTGGCATCACAATGCCCCATGCCATTGTCATCACAATGGACGATGACATATGACCTCACATTCTCCCTGATAACTTTCTTCACAATACTCCGTGACCTTGTCATCACAATGCTCCATGCCCTTGTCATCACAATCCACCATGCCCACTGTCATCACAATAATCCATGAAACTTGTCAGACCAATGCTCCATGCCCCTGTCATCACAATGCTCCTTGCCCTTGTCATCACAATGCTCCGTGACTCCAGTCATCACAATGCTTCATGACCTTAGTCATCACAATAGTCCATGCATGCATCATCACAATGCTCCGTGACACTTGTCATCTCAATGCTCCTTGCCTTTGTCAGCACAATACTCCAGGACCCTTGCCATCACAATGTGCCACATGCTTTTCATCACAATAGTCCACAACCTTGTTATCACAATGCTCCATAAACATTGTCATCACAATGCTCCATGCACTTCTCATCAAAATGCTCTCTCACCACTTATATCACAATGTTCCATCACTAGACATCACAATACTCGCTCACCCCTATCATCACAATGTTCCAGGACCCCGTCATCACAATGCTACATGCACTTATCATCACAATGCGCCATGACACATGATATCACAATGTGCCAAAACACCTCTCATCAAAATGTTCCATGACACTTTTCATCAAATTGCTCCATGACCCTGTCATCACAATGCATCATGCCCATCATCATAATTCGTCACGCCATTGTCATCACAATGCACCATGACATATGTCATCACAATGCTCCCTGACACTTGTCTTCACAATACTACCTGATCTTGTCATAACAATGTTCCATTCCCTTGTCATCACAATGTGCCATGCCCACCCTCATAGCAATAATCCATGAAACTTGTCAGACCAAATCTCCATGCCCCTGTCATCACAATGCTCCATGCCCTTGTAATCACAATGCTCCATGACCCCTGTCATCACAATGCTCCGTGAATCCAGTCATCACAATGCTTTATGACCTTTGTCATCACAATGGTCCATTCCCTCGTCATCACAGTGCTGTGTAACATTTGTCATCACAATGCTGCATGCCTTTGTCAGCCCAATTCTCCATGACCTTGTCATCACAATGCTCCATGCGCTTGTCAGCACAATGCTCCAAGACACATGTCATCACAATATGCCATGCACTTTTCATCACAATGCTCCACAACCTTGTCATCACAATGCTCCACAAAACTTGTCATCACAATGCTCCATGCACTTCTCATCTAAATGCTCTCTCACCACTGATTTCACAATGTTCCATCACTAGTCATCACAATACACCCTCACCCCTGTCATCACAATGTTCCATGACCCATGTCATCAAAATGCTACATGCCCTTATCATCACAATGCTCCATGACCACTGACATCACAATGTTCCATAACCCCTGTCATCAAAATGTTCCCCGACACTTTTCATCAAATTGCTCCATGACCCTGTCATCACAATGCTCCCTGCCCTTCTCATCACAATGCACAGCACCCTTGTCATCAAAATGCTACATGACCTTTGTCATCACAATGCTCCATGACCCTTGGCATCACAATGCTCCATGGCATTGTCATCACAATGCTCCATGAACCCTATCATCACATTGCTCCTTGCCCTTGTCATCACAAAGCTCCATGACGCTTCTCATCACAATGCTCAATGCCTTTCTCATCACAATTGTCCATGCCCTTGTAATTACAATCCTCCATGACCCATGAATCACCGTTTTCTGTGACCTTGTCATCACAATGCTCCATGCCCACTCTCATCACAATAATCCATGAAAGATTTCAAACCAATGCTCAATGCCCTTGTCATCACAATGCTCCATTACACCTGTCAAAACAATGCTCCATGACCCCTGCCATCACAATATTCCATGGCGTTGTCATCACAAGGCTCCATGACCCTTGTCATAACAATGCTCCATGACCCCTGTAATCACAAGGCTCCATGCCCCTTTTCAACACAATTCTCCATGAACACTGTCATTACAATGGACCATGCCCATCATCATAAACCTTCATGCTATTGTCATCACAATGAAATCAAAATGCTCCATGACCTCTGTCATCACAATGCTCCAAACCCTTGTGATCACAATGTTCCATAACACTTGTCATCACAATGCCCCATGACGCTCCTCATCACAATTATCCATTGTCTTCACATCACAATGCTCCATGACCTTTGTCATCACAGTGCTCCTTGATACTTGTCATCAGTATGCTCCTTGAACCCTGCCATGACAAGGCTCCATGCCTTTTTCATCACAATGATCCATGAACTTTTCATCACAATGCACCAAGACACCTGTAATAACAATTTTCCATGACCTTGTCATCACAAAGCTTCATGAGGCATGTCATCAGAATGCTCCATGGCTTTCTCATCACAATGCTCCATGCCCTTGTCATCACAATGCTCCATTACACCTGTCAAAACAATGCTCCATGACCCCTGCCATCACAATATTCCATGGCGTTGTCATCACAAGGCTCCATGACCCTTGTCATAACAATGCTCCATGACCCCTGTAATCACAAGGCTCCATGCCCCTTTTCATCTCAATTCTCCATGAACACTGTCATTACAATGGACCATGCCCATCATCATAAACCTTCATGCTATTGTCATCACAATGAAATCAAAATGCTCCATGACCTCTGTCATCACAATGCTCCAAACCCTTGTGATCACAATGTTCCATAACACTTGTCATCACAATGCCCCATGACGCTCCTCATCACAATTATCCATTGTCTTCACATTACAATGCTCCATGACCTTTGTCATCACAGTGCTCCTTGATACTTGTCATCAGTATGCTCCTTGAACCCTGCCATGACAAGGCTCCATGCCTTTTTCATCACAATGATCCATGAACTTTTCATCACAATGCTCCAAGACACCTGTAATAACAATTTTCCATGACCTTGTCATCACAAAGCTTCATGACGCATGTCATCAGAATGCTCCATGGCTTTCTCATCACAATGCTCCATGCCCTTGTTATCACAATGCTCCAAGGCTCCTGTAATCACAATGCTCCATGCCCCTTTTCATCAGAATGCTCCATGAGACTTGTCATCACAAGGCTCTATGGTCTCCTCATCACAATGCTCCATTACCTTTGTCATCACAATCCTCCATGACATTTGGCATCACAATGCTCCATGCCGTTGTCATCACAATGCACCACGACATATGTCATCACAATGCTCCCTGACACCTGTCTTCACAATACTATATGACCTTGTCATAACAATGCTCCATGCCATTTTCATCACAGTGCACCATGCCCTTGTAATCACAATGCTCCATGACCCCTCACATCATAATGCTCCGTGAATCCAGTCATCACAATGCTTTATGACCTTTTTCATGAAAATGGTCCATTCCGTCGTCATCTCAATGCTCTGTAACACGTGTCTTCACAATGCTCCATGCCTTTGTCAGCACAGTGCTCCATGACCCTTGTCATCACAATGCTCCATGCGCTTGTCAGCACAATGCTCCAAAACACAGGTCATCACAATATGCCATGCACTTGTCTTCACAATGCTCCACAACCTTGTCATCACGTTGCTCCATAAACCTTGTCATCACAATGCTCCATGAACTTGTCATCTAAATGCTCTCTCACCACTGATATCACGATGTTCCATCACTAGTCATCACAATACTCCCTCACCCCTTTCATCAAAATGTTCCATGACCCCTGTCATCAAAATGCTACATGCCCTTATCATCACAATGCTCCATGACCACTGACGTCACACTGTTCCATAACCCCTGTCATCAAAATGTTCCCTGACCCTTTTCATCAAATTGCTCCATGATCCTGTCATCAAAATGCTCCCTGCCCTTCTCATCACAATGCACAATGCTCTTGTCATCAAAATGCTCATTGACCTTTGTCCTCACATATCTCCATGACCCTTGGCATCACAATGCTCCATGCCATTGTCATCACAATGTTCCATGAACCCTATCATCACATTGCTCCTTGCCCTTGTCATCACAAAGCTCCATGACACTTGTCATCACAATGCCCAGTGCATTTCTCATCACAATGATCCATGCACTTGTCATTACAATCCTCCATAACCCATGTATCACCGTGTTCTGTGCCCTTGTCATTACAAGGCTCCATGACCACTCTCGTCACAATAATCCATGAAACTTTTCAAACTAATGCTCCATGCACTTGTCATCACAATGCTCCATTACATCTGTCATAACAATGCTCCATGACCCCTGCCATCACAGTGTACCAGGGCGTTGTCATGACAAGGCTCCATGACCCTTGTCATAACAAAGCTCCATGACCCCTGTAATCACAAGGCTCCATGCCCCTTTTCATCTCAATTCTCCATGAACACTGTCATCACAATGCAACATGCCCATCATCATAAAGCTTCATGCTATTGTCATCAAAATGAAATCAAAATGCTCCATGACCTCTGTCATCACAATGCTCCAAACCCTTGTGATCACAATGTTCCATAACACTTGTCATCACAATGCCCCATGACACTCGTCATCACAATTATGCAAGGTCTTCTCATCACAATGCTCCATGACCTTTGTCAACACAATGCTCAATACACTTGTCATCACAATGCTCCCTGACACTTGTCATCACTATGCTCCTTGAACACTGTCATGACAAGGCTCCCTGCACTTTTCATCACAATGATGCATTCCCTTTTCTTCACAATGCTCCAAGACCCCTGTTATCACAATGCTCCGTGACTCCAGTCATCACAATGCTTCATGACATTTGTCATCACAATGGTCCATGACCTTGTCACACAAAGCTCTGTGACCTTTGTCACCACAATGCTCCATGAACTTTTTATCACAATGCTCTGTGACCCTTGTCATCACAAAGCTCCATGCCTTTGTCAGCACAATGTTCCATGACTCTTGTCATCACAATGCTCGATGCGTGTGTCAGCACAATGCTCCACAACCAATGTCATCACAATTCGCCATGCACTTGTCATCACAATGCTCAACATCCTTGTCATCAAAATGATCCATAAACCTTGTCATCACAATGCTCCATGCACTTATCAAAATGCTCTCTCACCACTGATATCTCAGTGTTCCACCACTAGTCATCACAATACTCCTTCAACCCTGTCATCACAATGTTCCATTACCCCTGTCATCACAATGCTACATGCCATTATCATCACAATGCTCCATGACACCTGACATCACAAAGTTCCATAACCCCTGTAATCAAAATGCTCCATGAGAATTTTCATCACAAAGCTCCATAATCCCTGACATCAGAATGTTCTATAACCCCTGTCATCAAAATGTTCCATGACCCTTTTCATCAAATTGCTCCATGACCCTGTCATCACAATGCTCCCTGCCCTTTTCATCAAAATGCACCAGGCCCTTTTCATCAAAATGCTACATGAGATTTTTCATCACAAAGCTCCATGACCCTTGGCATCACCATGCTCCATTCCATTATCATCACAATGCTCCATGGACCCTCTCATCACATTGCTCCATGCACTTGTCATCCCAAATCTCCATGACGCTTGTCATCACAATGCTCGATGCCTTTCTCATCACAATGCTCCATGCCATTGTCATTACAATCCTGCATGGTGTATGTATCACAGTGTTCCATGCCCTTGTCATCAAACTGTTCCATGCCAACTCTCTTCACAATAATCCATGAAACTTTTCAGACCATTGCCCCATGTCCTTGTCATCAAAATGCTCCATTACCCCTGTCATAACAATGCTCCATGTCCCCTGACATCACAAGATTCCACGGTCTTGTCATCACAAGCCTCCTTGACCCTTGTCATCACAATGCTCCAAGACCCCTGTAATCACAAATCTCGATGCCCTTGTCATCACAAAGCTCCATGACTCATGTCATCAGCATGCTCCATGGCCTTCTCCTCACAGTGCTCCATGCCTTGTCATCACAATGCTCCAACACCCCTGGAATCACAATGTTCCATGCCCCTTTTCATCTCAATGCTCCATGAACCCTGTCATCACAATGCACCGTGCCCATTACCATAATATTTCATGCTTTTGTCATCACTATGAAATCAAAATGCTCAATGTCGTCTGTCATTACAATGCACCAAATCCTTTTGATCACAATGTTCCATAACACTTGTCATCACAGTGCCCCATGACGCTGGTCATCACAATTATCCATGGTTATCTCTCACAATGCTCCAAGCCCTTGTCATCAGAATGCTCCACTACATTTGTCATCACAATCCTCCATGACACTTGTCTTCACAATTCTCCATGCCATTGTCAAAACAATGCACCATGACATATGTCATCACAATGCTCCCTGACACCTGTCTTCACCATATTCCATGACCTGGTCATATTAATGCTCCATGCCGCTGTCATCACAGTGTGCCATGCCCACTATCATCACAATTATCAATGAAAGTTGTCAGACCAATGCTCCATGCTCCTGTCATCACAATGCTCCATGCCCTTGTCATCACAATGGTCCGTGACTCCAGTCATCACAATGCTACATGATCTTTTTCCTCACAATGGTCCATAACCTCATCATCACAGGGCTCTGTGAAATTTGTCACCATAATGCTCCATGAACTTTTCATCACAATGCTCTTTGACACTTGTCATCACAATGCTCCATGCCTTTTTCAGCAGAGTGCTCCATGGCCCTGTCATCACAATGCTCCATGACTCATCATAACAATGATTCATGACGTTTGTCATCACAATGGTCCATACCCTCGTCATCACAAGTCTCTGTGACTTTGTCACCACAATGCTCCATGAACTTTTCATCACAATGCTCTCTGACACTGGTCATCACCATATTCTATGCCTTCCTAAGCACAATGCTCCCTTACCCTTGTCATAAGAGTGCTCTATGTGCTTGTCAGCGCATTGCTCCATGACCCATGTTATCACAATGCGCCATGCGCTTGTCATCAATATGTAACCAAGTTGAGGTTATTGTAATCAGTGCAGGCCTAAATTTTTGGGTGGCTATGTCTTATTGATTTTCAGTTTTCCCAAGGTATATTCCCTAGACTGGAAGTGCCCTTGGATCTGTAGCTCTGTTGTTTACTTGTTTCAGGGAACACAATTGACTCCTCCAGAGAGGCAGTTGGCAATTTACATCCTGCCCATCAGCATAACTAGTATCCTTGTTCTCCAGGGCCTGTCTTGCGTTTCTAGTTTTTACACATTTTGCGGATGTCCCTTTTGACCAGTGGGAAGTGATACTTTTTGTAGGGCAGATTTGCATTGCCCGCTTGCTCGCTTGGCCAAAAAGGGCGTATGTGTTTTCTCCTGAATATATTCAGGAGAAAACGCATACGCCCTTTTTTGCCAAGTGCATCATTGTCTAAGTTGTGCCACTCTTCCTGTGCTTTAAAGGTGATTCCAATGTACCTCTTGAAGTCTGTTTCCTGCTCTTCTGGCTCGCTTTCAAGTCGTCCTCGTTGCCTTCCCTCAACAGATTTTTGGACAATAGTTTTCCTTTATTACTCGGCCATTTTCTGAAATGCTCTGCCCCTGAGCTCCAGTTTTCAACTCGTTTTTTGTGAGCTGACCGCAAGTCTAAAATTTTGGTTCAGTACCTATACTGTTTCCCAGCGGGTGGCTGAGAGTTTGGTTAATTCTTCTCATTGACCGGAAATTACAGTGATATGTGCCCATCCAAATGCCTAACAGCTACTCTCATTGATTCTCCCTCTTCCCTTTCATCCTCTGCCAAGTTGGCAACCTGTGCGAACCAGGAAGTTAAAGGGGCTGTCTCTCCAAGTTGGGACATTAATAGTAAAGCAGTTGGAAAGTGAAAGCAGAGCACCAGGAGAGGGACTATTAGTTGAGTTTTAGAAACATTTTGTATTCACAATGTGTCCATTTTCTAGGTTTCACATACACGTTATGGCTGTAGTAATATTCCCTTCAACCTGGAGAGCTGGGACCCTTGGAATGTGTGCCATGCATTATTGCTTTAAATGGTCTGCATTTGCTCACCGAATCTCACCAATCCTCTGAGTCCCAAGTGCCCAGCCTTATGCCACATCCAGCTGTCGTTGTAGATAGGGTCATTCCAGGTTTCATCAGAGCCCCTGAAGGAATTGTAAAGAAATTCCCCTTTTTTTTTTTGTTTTTCAAATTCCTTTTTATAGTGGGTTTGAGCTGATTCTCACTGCCATGTTTATGCCAGTCTAGACACACTTGATTCCCTTACGGAGACCTATCAATACATAGGTTTTAAGATTCTTACTAGTCAGATATATTCCTCTGCAGGAAATATGGTGTTTTGAATCCCTTTCACTGAGGAAAGTGTAGGTCTTGTCTTTTCCGTAGTTGGTATTTGGAACGGTACCTGTACTAATATCACATTCTGGTTTTATGCATCACCCCACCTCTCCTTCCCCCTTAAGCAGGCATAAGAGTGCTTTCTAAATGTGAGACTCTGTTCTCTTTCCTAACTCAGTTCATGTGTAGCCATGTTTACAGGACCTTCATAAGTGATATATTATGATAAGTTTCTTCTTCTCCGTGACTTATTTCACTTAGAATCATCGTACCTGAATCCACTCATTTTGCTGCTACTGGCCTTATGACATTGATTTCATGGCTGAGGGTTATTCCATTGTACGTAAGTAACACGATTTCTTGAACCATTTTTGTCTTTCTGGGATATTTAAGGTGTACCCAAGTTGAGGTTCTTGTAAGCAGTGCAGCCCTAAATTTTGGGGTGGCTCTGTCTTATTGATTTTCAGTTTTCCCAAGGTATATTCCCTAGACTGGAAGTGCCCTTGGCTCTGTAGCTCTGTTGTTTACTTGCTTTAGGGAACACAATGCACTCCTCCAGAGAGGCAGTTGTCAATTTACATCCTGCCCTTCAGCATAAGTAGGCTGCCTGTTCTCCATGGCCTGTCTTGCCTTTCTGATTTTTTACACATGTTGCTGATGTCCCTTTTGACCGTTGGGTAGTGATACTTCTTTGTAGTGCAGATTTGCATTGCCCGCTTGCTTGCATGGCCAAAAAGGGCGTATGCGTTTTCTCCTGCATATATTCAGGAGAAAACACAGACGCCCTTTTTGGCCAAGTGCATCATTGTCGAAGTTGTGCCCCTCTTCCTGTGCTTTAAATGTGACTCCAATGTACCTCTTGAAATCTGTTTCCGGCTATTCTGGCTCACTTTCCAGTCCGCCTCGTTGCCTTCCCTCAACAGATTTTTGGACGATAGTTGTCCATTATTACTCTGCCAGTTTGTGAATAGCTGTGCCCCTGAGCTCCATTTTTCAACTCGTTTTTTGTGAGCTGACTGCAAGTCCAAAATTTTGGTTCAGGACCTATATTGGTTCCCGGAGGGTGGCTGAGACTTTGGTTAATTCTCCTTAATGCCGGGAAATTAGAGTGACATGTGCCCGTCCAAATGCCTAACAGCTACTCTCTCATTGGTTCTCCCTCTTCCCTTACATCCTCTGCCAAATTGGCAACCTGTGCGAACCAGGAGGTTAAAGGGGCTGTCTCTCCAATTTGGGAGATTTATAGTAAAGCAGTTTGAATGTCAAACTGGAGCACCAGGAAAGGGACAATTAGTTGAGTTTTAGAAACCTTTCGTATTCACAGTCTGTCCATTCTCTAGGTTTCCCGTACATGTTATAGATGTAGTAATATTCCCTTCAACCTGGAGAGTTGGGACCCTTGAAATGTGTGTCACGCATTATTTCTTTAAATGGTCTGCATTTGCTCACCGAATCTCATCAATCCTCTCAGTACCAAGTGTCCAGCCGAATGCCACATCCAGCTGTCGTTGTAGATAGGGTCATTCCAGGTTTAATCAGAGCCCCTGTAGGAATTGCAAAGAATTTCCCTGTTTTTTTGTTTTGTTTTTGAAATTCCTTTTTATAGTGGTTTTGAGCTGATTCTCCCTGCCATGTTTATGCCAGTCTAGACACACTTGTTTCCCTTACAGATAAATATCAATACATAGGTTTTAAGATTCTCACTAGTCAGATATATTCCTAGACTGGAAATATTGGGTTATGAGTCCCTTTCACTGTGGAAGGTGTAGGTGTTGTCTATTCCGTAGCTGGTTTTTGGAACGGTACCTGTACTAATATGAAACTCTGGTTTTATGCATCACCCCACCTCTCCTTCCCCCTTAGGCAGGCACAAGGGTGTTTTCTAAATGTGAGACTCTGTTCTCTTTCCTAACTCAGTTCTTGTGTAGCCACGTTTACTGGACCTTCATAAGTGATATCTTATGTTAAGTTTCTTTTTCTCTGTGACTTATTTCACTTAGAATCATCGTACCTGAATCCACTCATTTTGCTGCTACTGGCTTTATGACATTTATTTCATGGCTGAGGGATATTCAATCTTAGATAAGTAACACAATTTCTTGAACCATTTTTGTCTTTCCTGGAATATTTAAGGTGTACCCAAGTTGAGGTTCTTGTTAGCAGTGCATCCCTAAATTTTGGGGTGGCTCTCTCCTATTGACTTTCAGTTTTCCCAAGGTATATTCCCTAGACTGGAAGTGCCCTTGTCTCTGTAGCTCTGTTGAGTACTTGTTTTAGGGAACACAATGCACTCCTCCAGAGAGGCAGTTGTCAATTTACATCCTGCCCATCAGCATAACTAGGCTCCCTGTTCTCCAGGGACTGTCTTGCCTTTTTGCTTTTACACATTTTGCGGATGTCCCTTTTGACCGGTGGGAAGTGACACTTCTATGTCATGCAGATTTACATTGCCCGCTTGCTTGCTTGGCCTAAAAGGGTGTATGCGTTTTCTCCTGAATATATGCAGGAGAAAACGCATACGCCCTTTTTTTGCCAAGCACATCATTGTCGAAGTTGTGCCCCTATTCCTGTGCTTTAAATGCAATTCCAATGTACCTGTTGAAATCGGTTTCCTGCTATTCTGGCTCGATTTCAAGGTCGCCTCGGTGCCTTCCCTGAACAGATTTTTGGACGATAGTTTTCCTTTATTACTCTACAAGTTTGTGTATTGCTATGAACCTGAGATCCATTTTTCAACTCGTTTTTTGTGAGCTGACCGCAAGTCCCAAACGTTGGTTCAGGACCTATACTGGTTCCCAGGGTCTGGCTGAGCCTTTGATTAATTCTTCTTCCTGCCTGGAAATTAGAGTGACATGTGCCCGTCGAAATGCCTAACAGCTACTCACTCATTTGTTCTCCCTCTTCCCTTTCATCCTCTGCCAAATTAGCAACCTGTGCGTACCAGGAAGATAAAGGGGCTGTCTCTGCAATTTGGGAGATTGATAGTAAAGCAGTTGGAAATTCAAACCGGAGCACCAGGAGAGGGACTATTAGTTGAGTTTTAGAAACCTTTCATATTCACAGTCTGTCCATTCTCTAGTTTTCCCGTACATGTTATAGCTGTAGTAATATTCCCTTCAACCTGGAGAGTTGGGACCTTGGAATGTGTGCCACGCATTATTGCTTTAAATGATCTGCATTTGCTCACTGAATCTCTCCAATCCTCTCAGTCCCAAGTGTCCAGCCTTATGCCACATCCAGCTGTCGTTGTAGATAGGGTCATTCCAGATTTCATCAGAGCCCCTGAAGGAATTGTAAAGAATTTCCCTGTTTTTTTGTTTTGTTTTCGAAATTCTTTTTATAGTGGGTTTGAACTGATTCTTACTGCCTTGTTTATGCCAGTCTAGACACACCTGATTCCCTTATGGTGACATATCAATACATAGGTTTTAAGATTCTTACTAGTCAGATATATTCCTCGGTGGGAAATATTGGGTTTTGCGTCCCATTCACTGAGGAAGGTATAGGTCTTGTCTATTCCGTAGTTGGTTTTTGGAACGGTACCTGTACTAATATCAAACTCTGGTTTTATGCATCACCCCACCTCTCCTTCCCCCTTAAGCCGGCACAAGAGTGTTTTCTAAATGTGAGGCTCTGTTCTCTTTCCTAACTCAGTTCTTGTATAGCCATGTTTACAGGACCTTTATAAGTGATATCTTATGAAAAGTTTCTTTTTCTCTGTGATTTATTTCACTTAGAATCATCGTACCTGAATCCACTCATTTTGCTGCTACTGGCCTTATGACATTGATTTCATGGTTGAGGGATATTCCATCGTATGTAAGTAACACAATTTCTTGAACCATTTTTGTCTTTCCTGGGATACTTAATGTGTACCCAATTTGAGGTTCTTGTAAGCAGTGCAGCCCTAAATTTTGGGGTGGCTCTGTTTTATTGATTTTCAGTTTTCCCAAGGTATATTCCCTAGACTGGAAGTGCCCTTGGCTCTGTACCTCTGTTGTTTACTTGTTTTAGGGAACACAATGCACTCCTCCAGAGAGGCAGTTGGCAAATTACATCCTGCCCATCAGCATAATTAGGCTCCCTGTTCTCCAGGGCCTGTCTTGCCTTTCTGGTTTTTATACATTTTGTGGATGACCCTTTGACAGGTGGGAATTGACACTTCTTTGTAGTGCAGATTTGCATTGCCCGCTTGCTTGCTTGGCCAAAAAGCGTGTATGTGTTTTCTCCTGAATATATTCACGAGAAAATGCATACGCCCTTTTTGGCCAAGTGCATCATTGTCGAAGTTGTGCCCCTCTTCATGTGCTTTAAAGGCGATTGCAATGTACCTTTTGAAATCTGTTTCCTGCTATTCTGGCTCGCTTTCAAGTCCACCTCGTTTCCTTCCCTCAACAGATATTTGGACGATAGTTTTCCTTTATTACTCTGCCAGTATATGAATTGCTGTGCCACTGAGCTCCATTATTCAACTTTTTTTTTGTGAGCTGACCGCAAGTCCAAAATTTTGGTTCTGGACCTATACTGGTTTCCGCCGGGTGGCTGAGACTTTGGTTAATTCTTCTTCCTGCCGGGAAGTAGGAGTGACATATGCCCGTCCAAATGCCTAAGAGCTACTCTCTCATTGGTTCTCCCTCTTCCCTTTCATACTCTGCCAAATTGGCAACCAGAGTGAAACAGGAGTTTAAAGGGGCTGTCTCTCCAAGTTGCTAGGTTGATAGTATACCAGTTGGAAATTCAAACTGGAGCACCAGGAGAGGGACTAATAGTTGAGTTTTAGAAACATTTCGTATTCACAGTGTGTCCATTCTTTAGGTTTCCCGTACATGTTTTAGCTGTAGTAATATTCCGTTCAAACTGGAGAGTTGGGACCCTAGGAATGTGTGCCACACATTATTGCTTTAAGTGGTCTGCATTTGGTCACCGAATCTCACCAATCCTCTCAGTCCCAAGTGTCCAGCCTTATGTCACTTGCAGCTGTCGTTGTAGATAGGGTCATTCCAGGTTTCATCAGAGCCCCTGAAGGAATTGTAAACAATTTCCCTGTTTTTTTGTTTTGTTTTTAAATTCCTTTTTATGGTGGGTTTCAGCTGATTTTCACTGCCATGTTTATGCCAGTCTAGACACAGTTGATTCCCTTACGGAGACATATCAATACATAGTTTTTAAGATTCTTACTAGTCAGATATATTCCTCTGCAGAGAATAGGGGTGTTGAGTCCCGTTCACTGAGGAAGGAGTAGGTCTTGTCTATTCTGTATTTGAATCATGGAATGGTACCTGTGCTAATATCAAACTCTGGTGTTATGCATCAACCCACCTCTCCTTTCCCCGTAAGCAGGCATACGTATGTTTTCTATATGTGAGACTCTGTTATCTTTACTAATTCAGTTCATGTGTACCCATGTTTACATTTCCTTCATAAGTGATATCTTAGGTCAGAATGCTCCATGGCTCTTGTCATCATAATGTTGCATGATGCTTGTCACCACGATTATCCTTCGGCTTCTCATCACAATGCTCCACGGTCTTGCCATCACATTGCTCCATGTCACTTGTCATCACAATTCTCCACCTCTTTGTCAGCACAATATTCCATGACATTTCTCATCACAATGTTACATGCTCTTGTCATCACAATTCTCCGTGCACTTGTCATTGCAATGCTCCCTGAAACCTGTCATAGCAAGCTCCATATGCTTGTCATCACAATGCTTCATGACATTGTTATAAAAATTCTTAATGTCCCTTGACATCACAATGCTCCCTGCCATTGTCATTACAATTCTCCATGACACTTCTCATCACAATGCTCCAAGCCCTTGTCATCACAATGCTCCTTGACCCTTGTCATCACAAAGCTCCATGCCTTTGTCAGCACAGTGCTCCATGACCCTTGTCATCACAATGCTCGATGCGCGTCTCAGCACAATGCTCCATAACCCATGTCATCACAATGCACCATGCACCTGTCATCACAATGCTCAATACACTTGGCATCACAATGCTCGCTGACACTTGTCATCAGTATGCTCCTTGAACACTGTCATGACAAGATCCATGCCTTTTTCATTACAATGATCCATTCCCTTTTCATCACAATGCTCCAAGACCCCTGTTATCACAATGATCCGTGACTCCAGTCATCACAATGCTTCATGATATTTGTCATAACAATGGTCCATGACCTGGTCAGAGAAAGATCTGTGACATTTGTCACCACAATGCTCCATGAAATTTTTATCACAATGCTCTGTGACCCTTGTCAACACAAAGCTCCATGCCTTTGTCAGGACAATGCTCCATAACCCATGTCATCACAATGCACCATGCATTTGTCATCACAATGCTCCACATCCTTGTCATCAAAATGCTCCATAAAACTTGTCATCACAATGCTCCATGCACTTCTCCTCAAAATGCTTTCTCACCACTGATATCACAATGTTCCACCACTAGTCATCACAATAATCTTTCACCCCTGTCATCACAATATTCCAAGACCCTTGTAATCACAATTCTCCATGCCCTTCTCATCACAAAGCTCCATGACGCATGTCATCAGAATGCTCCATGGCCTTCTCATCACAATGCTCCATGCCCTTGTCATCACAAGGCTCCAAAACCCCTGTAATCACAATGCTCCATGCCCCTTTTCATCTCAATGCTCCATGAACCCTGTCATCACAATGCACCGTGCCCATCACCATAATATTTCATGCTATTGTCATCACAATGAAATCAAAATGCTCCATGACCTCTGTCATCACAATGCACCAAACCCTTCTGATCACAATGTTCCATAACACTTGTCATCACAATGCCCCATGACGCTGGTCATCACAATTATCCATAGTCTTCTCATCACAATGCTACATGATCTTTGTCATTACAATGCTCAATACACTTATCATCACAATGCTCCCTTACAGTTGTCATCAGTATGCTCCTTGAACACTGTCATGTCAAGGCTCCATGCATTTTTCATCACAATGATCCATTCCCTTTTCATCACAATGCTCCACGACCCCTGTAATCACAATGCTCCATGTCCTTGTCATCACAAAGCTCCATGACGCATGTCATCTGAATGCTCCATGGCCTTCTCATCACAATGTTCCATGCCCTTGTTATCACATTGCTTCAAAACCCCTTTAATCTCAATGTGCCATGCACCTTTTCATCAGAATGCTCCATGCACTTGTCATCACAATGCTCCATGACCGTTTTCATCGCAATGTTCCAAGCCCTTGTCATGAAAATGCTCCATTACCTTTGTCATCACAATCCTCCATGACAATAGGTATCACAATGCTCCATGCCATTGTCATCACAATTGACAATGACATATGTCATCACAATGCTCCCTGACACCTGTCTTCCCTATACTCCATGAGCTTGTCATCACAGTGTTCCATGTCCTTGTCATCACAATGCGCCATGCCCACTGTAATCACAATAATCCATGCAACATGTCAGACCAATGTTCCATGACCCTGTAATCACAATGCTCCGTGACTCCAGTCATCACAATGATTCATGACCTTTCTCATCACAATGGTCCATGCCCTCGTCACACAAGGCTCTGTGATTTTGTCACCACAGTGCTCCATGTAATTTTCATCACAATTTTGTGTGTCCCTTGTCATCACAATGCTCAATGCCTTTGTCAGCACAATGCTCCATGACACTTGTCATCAAAATGCTCCATGCGCTTGTCAGCACAATGCTCCATGACACATGTCATCACAATGTGCCATGCTGTTTTCATCACAATGCTCCACATCCTTTTCATTGCTATGCTCCATAAAACTTGTCATCACAATGCTCCATGCACTTCTCATTAAAATCCTCTCTCACCACATATATCACAATGTTCCATCACTAGTCATCACAATACTCGCTCACCACTGTCATCACAATGTCCCATGACCACTGTCATCACAGTGCTACATGCCCTTATCATCACAATGTTCCATAACCCCTGTCACAAAATGCTCCATGACCCATTTCATCACAATGCTTCATGACCCCTGACATCACAATATTCCATAACCCCTTTCATCAAAATATTCCATTACACTTTTATTCAAATTGCTCCATGACCCTGTCATCACAATGCTCCCTGCCCTTCTCATCACAATGCACAACGCACTTGTCATCAAAATGCCCCATGACATTTGTCATCACAAAGCTCAATGACCCTTGGCATCACAATGCTCCATGCCATTGTCATCACAATGCTCAATGAAATCTCTCATCACATTGCTCCATGCCCTTGCCATCACAATGCTCCATTACACCTGTCATAACAATGCTCCATGACCCCTGCCATCACAAAGTTCCATGGCCTTGTCATCACAAGGCTCCATGACCCTTGTCATCACAATCCTCCAAGACCTCTGTAATCACAATTCTCCATGGCACTTTTCATCTCAATGCTCCATGAACCGTGTCATCACAATGCACCTTGCCCACCACCATAATATTTCATGCTATTGTCATGACAATGAAATCAAAATGCTCAATGACCTCTGTCATCACAATGCACCAAACCCTTCGGAATACAATGTTCCATAACACTTGTCATCACAATGCCCCATGACGCTGGTCATCACAATTATCCATGGTCTTCTCATCACAATGCTCCATGATCTTTGTCATCACAATGCTCAATACACTTATCATCACAATGCTCCCTGACAGTTGTCATCAGTATGCTCCTTGAACCCTGTCATGACAAGGCTCCGTGCATTTTTCATCACAATGATCCATTCCCTTTTCATCACAATGCTCCAAGACCCCTGTAATCACAATGCTCCATGTCCTTGTCATCACAAATCTCCATGACGCATGTCATCAGAATGCTCCATTGCCTTCTCATCACAATGCTCCATGCCCTTGTCATCACACTGCTTCAAAACCCCTGTAATCTCAATGCTCCATGCACCTTTTTTTTTTTGTTTTCTTTTTTTGTTTTTTTGTTTTGCGGTACACGGGCCTCTCACTGTTGTGGCCTCTCCCGTTGCGGATCACAGGCTCCGGACGCGCAGGCTCAGCGGCCTTGGCTCACGGGCCCAACCGCTCCGCGGCATATGGGATCCTCCCAGACCGGGGCACGAACCCGTATCCCCTGCATCGGCAGGCGGACTCTCAACCACTGCGCCACCAGGGAGGCCCTCCATGCACCTTTTCATCAGAATGTTCCATGCCCTTGTCATCACAATGTTCCATAACCCCTGTCATCAAAATATTCCATGACCATTTTATTCAAATTGCTCCATGACACTTGTCATCGCAAGGTCCCAAGCCCTTGTCATCAAAATGCTCCATTACTTTGTCATCACATTCCTCCATGACACTTGGTATCACAATGCTCCATGCCATTGTCATCACAATGGACAATGACATATGTCATCACAATGCTCCCTGACACCTGTCTTCACAATACTCCATGACATTGTCATCACAATGTTCCGTGCCCTTGTCATCACAATGCGCCATGCCCACTGTCATCACAATAATCCATGAAACATGTCAGACCAATGTTCCATGCCCCTGTCATCACAATGCTCCATGCCCTTGTCATCACAATGCTCCATGACACCTGTCATCACAATGCTCCGTGACTCCATTCATCACAATGCTTCATGATCTTTGTCCTCATAATCGTCCATGGCCTCGTCACATAAGGCTCTGTGACCTATGTCACCACAATGCTCCATGCCCTTGTCATCTCAATGCTCCATGCCCACTGTCATCACAAAAATCCATGAAACTTGTCAGACCAATGTTCCATGCCCCTGTCATCACATTGCTCCATGCCCTTGTCATCACAATGCTCCATGACCCCTGTCACCACAATGCTCCGTGACTCCAGTCATCACAATGATTCATGACATTTCTCATTACAATACTCCATGCCATCGACACACAAGGCTCTGTGATCTTTGTCACCACAATGCTCCATGTAATTTTCATCACAATGCTCTGTTTCCCGTGTCATCACAATGCTCCATGCCTTTGTCAGCACAAAGCTCCATGACACTTGTCATCAAAATGCTCCATGCGCTTGTCAGCACAATGCTCCATGTCACATGTCCTCACAATGATCCATTCTCTTTTCATCACAATGCTCCAAGACCCCTGTTATCACAATGCTCCGTGACTCCAGTCATCACAATGCTTCATGACATTTGTCATCACTATGGTGCATGACCTCGCACACAAAGCTCTGTGACCTTTGTCACCACAATGCTCCATTAAATTTTTATCACAATGCTCTGTGACCCTTGTCATCACAATGCTCGATGTGCGTGTCAGCACAATGCTCCATGAGCCATGTCATCGCAATGCACCATCCACTTGTCATCACAATGATCCACATCCTTGTCATCAAACTTCTCCATAAACCTTGTCATCACAATGCTCCATGCACTTCTCCTCAAAATGCCATCTCACAACTGATATCACAATGTTCCTTCACTAGTCATCACAACACTCTCTCACCTCTGTCATCACAATATTC
Organism: Hyperoodon ampullatus; assembly: GCF_949752795.1. NCBI lineage: Eukaryota > Metazoa > Chordata > Mammalia > Artiodactyla > Ziphiidae > Hyperoodon > Hyperoodon ampullatus. The sequence continues at coordinate 3,556,247 of NW_027641092.1, forward strand.
CATGACCCCTGTAATCACAATTCTGCATGCCCTTGTCATCACAAACTCCATGACGCATGTCATCAGAATGCTCCATTGCCTTCTCATCACAATACTCCATGCCCTTGTTATCACAATGCTCCAACACCACTGTAATCACAATGCTCCATGCCACTTTTCATCTCAATGCTCCATGAACCCTGTCATCACAATGCACCGTGCCCATCACCATAATATTTCATCCTATTGTCATCACAATGAAATCAAAATGCCCAATGACCTCAGTCATCAAAATGCACAAAACCCATCTGATCACAATGTTCCATAACACTTGTCATCACATGCCCCATGATGCTCGTCATCACAATTATGCAAGGTCTTCTCATCACAATGCTCCATGACCTTTGTCACCACAATGCTCAATACACTTGGCATCACAATGCTCGCTGACACTTGTCATCAGTATGCTCCTTGAACACTGTCATGACAAGGCTCGATGCCTTTTTCATCACAATGATCCATTCCCTTTTCATCAAAATGCTCCATGACCCCTGTTATCACAATGCTCCGTGACTCCATTCATCACAATGCTTCATGACATTTGTCATCACAATGGTCCATGATGTTGTCACACAAAGCTCTGTGACCTTTGTCACCACAATGCTCCATGAAATTTTTATCACAATGCTCTGTGACCCTTGTCATCACAAAGCTCCATGCCTTTGTCAGCACAATGTTTGATGCGCGTGTCAGCACAATGCTCCATAACCCATGTCATCACAATGCACCATGCACTTCTCATCACATTGCTCCACATCCTTGTCATCAAAATTCTCCATAAACCTTGTCATCACAATGCTCCATGCACTTCTCCTCAAAATGCCTTCTCACCACTGATATCACAATGTTTCATCACTAGTCATCACAATACTCACTCACTCCTGTCATCACAATATTCCATGACCACTGTCATCACAGTGCTACATGCCCTTATCATCACAATGACCCATGACCCCTGACATCACAAAGTTCCATAACCCCTGTCACAAAATGCTCCATGACCCATTTCATCACCATGCTTCATGACCACTGACATCACAATGTTCCATTACCCCTGTCATCAAAATATTCCATGACACTTTTATTCAAATTGCTCCATGACCCTGTCATCACAATGCTCCCTGCCCTTCTCATCACAATGCACCACGCACTTGTCATCAAAATGCCCCATGACATTTGTCATCACAAAGCTCCATGACCCTTGGCATCACATTGCTCCATGCACTTGTCATCACAATGCTGCATTACACCTGTCATAACAATGCTCCATGAACCCTGCCATCACAATGTTCCATGGCCTTGTCATCACAAGGTTCCATGACCTTTGTCATCACAATGCTCCAAGACATCTCTAATCACAATTCTCCATGCCACTTTTCATCTCAATGCTCCATGAACACTGTCATCACAATGCACCATGCCCATCATCATAAAGATTCTTGCTATTGTCATCACAATGAAATCAAAATGCTCCATGTCCTCTGTCATCACAATGCTCCAAACCCTTCAGATCACAATGTTCCATAGCACTTGTCTTCACATGCCCCATGACGCTCGTCATCACAATTATGCAAGGTCTTCTCATCACAATGCTCCATGACCTTTGTCACCACAATGCTCAATACACTTGGCATCACAATGCTCGCTGACACCTGTCATCAGTATGCTCCTTGAACACTGTCATGACAAGGCTCCATGCCTTTTTCATTACAATGATCCATTCCCTTTTCATCACAATGCTCCAAGACCCCTGTAATCACAATGCTCCATGTCCTTGTCATCACAAAGCTCCATGACGCATGTCATCAGAATGCTCCATTGCCTTCTCATCACAATGCTCCATGCCCTTGTAATCACATTGCTTCAAAACCCCTGTAATCTCAATGCTCCATGCACCTTTTCATCAGAATGCTCCATGCCCTTGTCATCACAGTGCTCCACGACCCTTGTCATCGCAATGTTCCATGCCCTTGTCATCAAAATGCTCCTTTACCTTTGTCGTCACAATCCTCCATGACACTTGGTATAACAATGCTCCATGCCATTGTCATCACAATGGACAATGACATATGTCATCACAATGCTCCCTGACACCTGTCTTCACAATTCTACATGACCTTGTCATCACAATGTTCCATGCCCTTGTCATCACAATGCACCATACCCACTGTCATCACAATAATCCATGAAACATGTCAGACCAATGTTCCATGCCCCTGTCGTGAAAATGATCCATGCCCTTGTCATCACAATGCTCCATGACCCCTGTCATCACAATGCTTCATGACCTTTGTCCTCACAATGGTCCATGCCCTCGTCACACAAGGCTCTGTGACCTTTGTCACCACAATGTTCCATGCCCTTGTCATCTCAATGCTGCATGCCCACTGTCATCACAATAATCCATGAAACTTGTCAGACCAATGTTCCATGCACCTGTCATCACATTGCTCCATGCCCTTGTCATCAAAATGCTCCATGACCCATGTCATCACAGTGCTCCGTGACTCCAGACATCACAATGATTCATGACCTTTCTCATCACAATGATCCATGCCCTCGTCACACAAGGCTCTGTTGTCTTTGTCACCACAATACTCCATGAAATTTTAATCACAATGCTCTGTGTCCCTTGTCATCACAGTGCTCCATGCCTTTGTCAGCACCATGCTCCATGACACTTGTCATCAAAATGCACCATGCCCTTGTCACCACAATGCTCCATGACACATGTCATCACAATGTGACATGCTCTTTTCATCACAATGCTCCACATCATTTTCATCGCTATGCTCCATAAAACTTGTCATTACAATGCTCCATGCACTTCTCATCAAAATGCTCTCTCAACACATATATCACAATGTTCCATCACTAGTCATCACAATACTCCCTCACACCTGTCATCACAATGTTCCATGACCACTGTCATCACAGTGCTACATGCCCTTATCATCACAATGCTCCATGACCCATGACATCACAATGTTCCATAACCCCTGTCACAAAATGCTCCATGACCCTTTTCATCAAAATGCTCCATTACCCCTGACATCACAAGGTTCCATAACCCCTGTCATCAAAATGTTCCATGACACTTTTCATCAATTTGCTCCATGACCCTGTCATCATAATGCTCCCTGCCCTTCTCATCACAATGCACCACGACCTTGTCATCACAATGCTCCAAGACGTTTGTCATCACAAAGCTCCATGACCCTTGGCATCACAGTGCTCCATGCCATTTCATCACAATGCTACATGGAACCTCTCATCACATTGCTCCATGCCCTTGTCACCACAATGCTCCATGACGCTTGTCATCACAATGCTCGATACTCTTCTCATCACAATGCTCCATGCCCTTGTCATTACAATTCTCCATGACACATGTCATCAGACTGCTCCATGGCATTCTCCTCACAATGCTCCATGCCCTTGTCATCACAATGCTCCAAGACCCCTGTAATCACAATGCTCCATGCCCCTATTCATCAGAATGCTCCATGAGACTTGTCATCACAAGGCTCCATGGTCTTCTCATCACACTGCTCCAGGACATTGTCATCACAATGCTCCATGACCCCTCTCATCACAATGTTCCATGACACCTGTCATCACAATGCCCCATGCCCCTTGTCATTACAGAGATCCATGACGCTCTTCATCATAATTTTCCACGGTCTTTTTATCACAATGCTCCACGGTCTTGGTATCACAATTCTCCATGCTCTGTTCATCACAAAGCTCCATGTCCCATGTCATTACAATTCTCCACGTCCTTCTCATCACAATGCTTCATGACACTTGTCATCACAATGTTACATGATCTTGTCATCACAATTCTCCTTGCACTTGTCATCGCAATGCTCTATGACCCCTGTCATAGCAAGCTCCATGCGCTTGTCATCACAATGCTTCACGAAGTTGTCATCAAAATTCTCATTGTCCCTTGTCATCACAATGCTCCATGCCCTTGTCATCACAATGCTCCATGACCCTTGTCATCACAATGATCCAAGCTCTTGTCATCAAAATGCTCCATTACCCTTGTCATCACAATCCTCCATGACACTTGGTATCACAATGCTCCATGCCATTGTCATCACAATGGACAATGCCATATGTCATCACAATGCTCCCTGACACCTGTCTTCACAATACTCCATGACCTTGACATCACAATGTTCCATGACCTTGTCATTACAATGCACCATGCCCAGTCTCATCACAATAATCCATAAATCTTGTCAGAGCAATGCTCCATGACCCCTGTCATCACAATGCTCTGTGACTCCAGTCATCACAATGCTTCATGACCTATCTCATCACAATGGTCCATGCCCTCGTCACACAAGGCTCTGTGATCATTTTCATCACAATGCTCCATGAATATTTCATCACAATGCTCTTTGTCCCTTGTCATCAAAATGCTCCATGCCTTTGTCAGCACAATGCTCCATGACACATGTCATCAAAATGCTCCATGCGCTTGTCACCACAATGCTCCATGACCCATGTCATCACAATGCACCATGCGCTTGTCATCAAAATACTCCACATCCTTATCATTGCTATGCTCCATAACACTTGTCATCAGAATGCTCCATGCACTTCTCATCAAAATGCTCTCTCACCACATGTATCACAATGTTACATCACTAGTCATCACAATACTCCCTCACCCCTGTCATCACAGTGTTCCATGCCCCTGTCATCACAGTGCTACATGCCCTTATCATCACAATGCTCCATGACCCCTGTCATCACATTGCTACATGCCCTTATCATCACAATGCTCCATGACCCCTGACATCACAATGTACCATAACCCCTGTCACAAAATACTCCATGACCCATTTCATCACAATGCTTCATGACCCCTGACATCACAATGTTCCATAAACACTGTCATCAAAATATTCCATGACCATTTTCAGCAAATTGCTCCATGACCCTGTCATAACAATGCTCCCAGTACTTCTCATCTCAATGCACCATGCCCTTGTAGTCAAAATGCCCCATGACATTTGTCATCACAAAGCTCCATGACACTTGGCATAACAATGATCCATGCCATTGTGATCACAATGCTGAATGAAATCTCTCATCACATTGCTCCATGCACTTGTCATCACAGTGCTCCTTTACACCTGTCATAACAATGCTCCATGACACCTGCCATCACAATGTTCCACGGCCTTGTCATCACAAGGCTCCATGACCCTTGTCACCACAATGCACCAAGACCTCTTTAATCACAATTCTCCATGCCCTTGTCATCACAAAGCTCCATGACGCATGTCATCAGAATGCTCCTTGTCCTCTGTCATCACAATGCTCCATGCCCTTGTCATCACTATGCTCCAACACCCCTGTAATCACAATGCTCCATGCCCCTTTTCATCTCAATGCTCCATGAACCCTGTCATCACAATGCACCGTGCCCATCACCATAATATTTCATGCTATTTTCATCACAATGAAATCAAAATGCTCAATGACCTCTGTCATCACAATGCACGAAACCCTTATGATCACAATGTTCCATAACACTTGTCATCACAATGCCCCATGAGGCTGGTCATCACAATTATCCATGGTCTTCTCATCACAATGCTGCATGATTTTTGTCATCACAATGCTCAATACACTTATCATCACAATGCTCCCTGACACTTGTCATCAGTATGCTCCTTGAACCCTGTCATGACAAGGCTCCATGCATTTTTCATCACAATGATCCATTCCCTTTTCATCACAATGCTCCAAGACCCCTGTAATCACAATGCTCCATGTCCTTGTCATCACAAAGCTCCATTACGCATGTCATCAGAATGCTCCATTGCCGTCTCATCAAATTGCTCCATGCCCTTGTAATCACATTGCTTCAAAACCCCTGTAATCTCAATGCTCCATGAACCTTTTCGTCAGAATGCTCCATGACCCTTTTCATCAAAATGCTCCATTACCCCTGACATCACAATGTTCCATAACCCCTGTCATCAAAATATTCCATGACACTTTTCATCAATTTGCTCCATGACTCTGTCATCACTATGCTCCCTGCCCTTCTCATCACAATGCACCACGACCTTGTCATCAAAATGCTCCATGACCTTTGTCATCACAAAGCTCCATGACCCTTGGCATCACAATGCTCCATGCCATTTAATCACAATGCTACATGAAACCTCTCATCACATTGCTCCATGCCCTTGTCACCACAATGCTCCATGACGCTTGTCATCACAATGCTCGATACTCTTCTCATCACAATGCTCCATGCCCTTGTCATTACAATCCTCCATGACACATGTATCACAGTGTTCCGTGCCCTAGTCATCACAGTGTTCCATGCTGAATCTCATCACAATAATCAATGAAATTTTCAGACCAATGTTCCAAGCCCTTGTCGTCACAATGCTCCATTACCCCTGTCATAACAATGCTCCATGACCCCTGCCATCACAATGTTCCACCGCCTTGGCATCCAAGGCTCCATGACCCTTGTCATCACAATGCTCCAAGACCCCTGTAATCACAATGCTCCATGCCCCTATTCATCAGAATGCTCCATGAGACTTGTCATCATAAGGCTCCATGGTCTTCTCATCACACTGCTCCAGGACCTTGTCATCACAATGCTCCATTCACTTGTTATCACAATGCTCCTTGACCAATGTCATAACAATACTCCATGAACATTTTCAGGCCAATGCTCCATGACCTTCTCATCACAATGCTGCATGACCCTTGTCATCACAATGCTCCATGAAACCTGTCATCACAATGCTCCATGCCCCTTGTCATTACAGTGATCCATGACGCTCTTCATCATAATTATCCATGGTCTTTGCATCACAATGCTCCACGGTCTTGCTATCACGATTCTCCATGCCCTGTTCATCACAATGCTCCATGTCCCATGTCATTACAATTCTCCACGTCCTTGTCATCACAATGCTTCGTTACACTTCTCATCACAATGTTACATGATCTTGTCATCACAATTCTCCATGCACTTGTCATCGCAATGCTCTATGACCCCTGTCATAGCAAGCTCCATGCGCTTGTCATCACAATGCTTCACGACGTTGTCATCAAAATTTTCAATGGCTCTTGTCATCAAAATGCTCCATGCCATTGTCATCACAATGCTCCATGACCCTTGTCATCACAATGTTTCAAGCCCTTGTCATCAAAATGCTCCATTACATTTGTCATCACAATCCTCCATGACACTTGGTATCACAATGCTCATTGCCATTATCACCACAATGGACAATGACATATGTCATCACAATGCTCCCTGACACTTGTCTTCACAATACGCCATGACCTTGTCATCACAATGTTCAATGCCTTTGTCATCACAATGCGCCATGCCCACTCTCATCACAATAATCCATAAATCTTGTCAGAGCAATGATCCATGACCCCTGTCATCACAATGCTCCCTGACTCCAGTCATCACAATGCTTCATGACCTTTGTCACCACAATAGTCCATGACCTCGTCACACAAAGCTCTGTGACCTTTGTCACCAAAATGCTCCATGAAATTTTTATCACAATGCTCTGTGACCCTTGTCATCACAAAGCTCCATGCCTTTGTCAGCACAATGCTCCATGACCCTTGTCATCACAATGCTCGATGCACGTGTCAGCACAGTGCTCCATAACCCATGTCATCACAATGCACCATGCACTTGTCATCACAGTGCTCCACATCCTTGTCATCAAATTGCTCCATAAACCTTGTCATCACAATGCTCCATGCACTTCTCCTCAAAATGCTTTCTCACCACTGATATCACAATGTTCCATCACTAGTCATCACAATACTCCCTCACCCCTGTCATCACAATATTCCATGACCCCTGTAATCACAATTTTCCATGCCCTTGTCATCACAAAGCTCCATGACGCATGTCATCAGAATGCTCCATGGCCTTCTCAACACAATGCTCCATGCCCTTGTCATCACAATGCTCCAACACCACTGTAATCACAATGCTCCATGCCCCTTTTCATCTCAATGCTCCATGAACCCTGTCATCACAATGCACCGTGCCCATCACCATAATATTTCATGCTATTGTCATCACAATGAAATCAAAATGCTCAATGACCTCTGTCATCACAATGCACCAAACCCTTCTGATCACAATGTTCCATAACACTTGTCATCACAATGCCCCATGACGCTGGTCATCACAATTATCCATGGTCTTCTCATCACAATGCTCCATGATCTTTGTCATCACAATACTCAATACACTTATCATCACAATGCTCCCTGACAGTTGTCATCAGTATGCTCCTTGAACCCTGTCATGACAAGGCTCCATGCATTTTTCATCACAATGATCCATTCCCTTTTCATCACAATGCTCCAAGACCCCTGTAATCACAATGCTCCATGTCCTTGTCATCACAAATCTCCGTGACGCATGTCATCAGAATGCTCCATTGCCTTCTCGTCACAATGTTCCATGCCCTTGTAATCACATTGCTTCAAAACCCCTGTAATCTCAATGCTCCATGCAACTTTTCATCAGAATGCTCCATGCCCTTGTCATCACAATGCTCCATGACACTTGTCATCGCAATGTTCCAAGCCCTTGTCATCAAAATGCTCCATTACCTTTGTCATCACAATCCTCCATGACACTTGGTATCACAATGCTCCATGCCATTGTCATCACCATGGACAATGACATATGTCATCACAATGCTCCTTGACACAGGTCTTCACAATATTCCATGACTTTGTCATCACAAAGTTCCATGCCCTTGTCATCACAATGCGCCATGCCCACTCTCATCACAATAATCCATGAAACATGTCAGACCAATGTTCCATGCCCGTGTCATCACATTGCTCCATGCCCTTGTCATCACAATGCTCCATGACCCCTGTAATCACAGTTCTCCATGATTCCAGTCATCACAATGATTCATGACCTTTCTAATCACAGTGATCCATGCCCTCGTCACACAAGGCTCTGTGATCTTTGTCACCACAATGCTCCATGAAATTTTCATCACAATGCTCTGTGTCCCTTGTCATCACAATGCTCCATGCCTCTGTCAGCACAATGCTCGATGACACTTGTCATCAAAATGCTCCATGCGCTTGTCAGCACAATTCTCCATGACAAATGTCATCACAATGTGCCAAGTTCTTTTCATACAATGCTCCACATCCTTTTCATCACTATGTTCCATAAAATTTGTCATCACAATCCTCCATGCACTTCTCATAAAAATGCTCTCTCACCACATATATCAAAATGTTCCATCACTAGTCATCACAATACTTGCTCACCCCTGTCATCCCAATGTTCCAAGACCACTGTCATCACAGTGCTCCATGAACTTATCATCACAATGCACTACGACCTTGTCATCAAAATTCTCCATGACCTTTGTCATCACAAAGCTCCATGACCCTTGACATCATAATGTTCCATGCAATTTCATCACAATGCTACTTGAAAGCTCTCATCACATTGCCCCATGCGCTTGTCACCTCAATGCTCCATGACGTTTGTCATCAAAATGCTCGATACGCTTCTCATCACAATGCTCCATGCCCTTGTCATTACAATCCTCCATGACACATGTATCACAGTGTTCTGTGCCCTAGTCATCACAATGCTTCATGCCGAATCTCATCCAATAATTCATGAAATATTCAGACCAATGTTCCATGCCCTTGTCATCCCAATGCTCCTTTACACCTGTCATAACAATGCTCCATGACTCCTGCCATCACAATGTTCCACCCCCTTGGCATCCAAGGCTCCATGACCCTTGTCATCACAAAGCTCCAAGACCCCTGTAATCACAATGCTCCATGCCCTTGTCATCACAAAGATCCATTACACATGTCATCAGAATGCTCCATGGCCTTCTCATCACAATGCTCCATGCCCTTGTCATCACAATGCTCCAAGACCCTTGTAATCACAATGCTCCATGCCCCTATTCATCAGAATGCTCCAAGAGACTTGTCAATACAATGCTCCATGGTCTTCTCATCACACTGCTCCAGGATCTTGTCATCACAATGCTCCATGACCCCTCTCATCACAATGCTCCATGCCACCTGTCATCACAATGCTCCATGCCCCTTTTCATTACAGTGATCCATGATACTCTTCATCATAATTATCCATGGACTTTTCATCACAATGCTCCAAGGTCTTGCTATCAGTATTCTCTATGCCTTGTTCATCACAGTGCCCCATGTCCCATGTCACTACAATTCTCCACGTCCTTGTCATCAAAATGCTTCGTGACACTTCTCATCACAGTGTTACATGATCTTCTCATCACAATCCTCATGCACTTGTCATCGCAATGCTCTATGACCCCTGTCATAGCAAGCTACATGCGTTTGTCATCACAATGCTCTATGACCCCTGTCATAGCAAGCTCCATGCGCTTGTCATCACAATGCTTCACGACGTTGTCATCAAAATTCTCAATGGCCCTTGTCATCACAATGATCCATGCCCTTGTCATCACAATGCTCCATGACACTTGTCATCACAATGTTCCAAGCCCTTGTCATCAAAATGTTGCATTAATTTTGTCATCACAATCCTCCATGACACTTGGTATCACAATGCTCCATGCCATTGTCATCAAATTGGACAATGATATATGTCATCACAATGCTCCCTGACACCTATCTTCACAATACTCCATGACCTTCTCATCACAATGTTCCATGCCCTTGTCATCACAATGCGCCATGCCCACTCTCATCACAATAATCCATATATCATGTCAGAGCAATGCTCCATGACCCATGTCATCACAATTCTCCTTGACCCTTGTCATCACAACGATCCATGCCCCTGTCATCACAATGCTCCATGCACTTGTCATCACAATGCTCCGTGACTCCAGTCATCACAATGCTTCATGACATTTGTCATCACAATGGTCCATGACCTCATCATCACAAGTCTCTGTGACATTTGTCACCACAATGCTCCATGAACTTTTTATCACAATGCTCTGTGACCCTTGGCATCACAATGCTCCATGCCTATGTCAGCACAATGTTCCATGACACTTGTCATCACAATGCTCCATGAGCTTGTCAGCACAATGCTCCATGACCAAAGTGATCACAATGGGCCATGGGGTTGTCATCACAATGCTCCATAAACATTGTCATCACAGTGCTCCATGCACTTCTCATGAAAATGCTCTCTCACCACTGATATCACAATGATCCTTCACTAGTCATCACAATACTCTCTCACCCCTGTCATCACAATGTTCCATGACCCCTATCATCACAATGCTACATGCCGTTATCATCACAATGCACCACTCCCTTGTCATCAAAATGCTTCATGACCTTTGTCATCACAAAGCTCCATGACACTTGGCATCACAATGCTCCATGCCATTGTCATCACAGTGCTTCATGAAGCCTCTGATCACATTGCTCCATGCACTTGTCATCACAATGCTTCATGACGCTTGTCATCACAATGCTCGATGCCCTTCTCATCACAATGCTCCATGACCTTGTCATTACAATCCTCCATGACCCATGCATCACAGTGTTCCGTGTCCTTGTCATCACAATACTCCATGCCCAATCTTATCACAATAATCCAAGAAAATTTTCAGACAAATGCTCCATGCCCTTTTCATCACAAAGCTCTATGACGCATGTCATCAGAATGCTCCATGGTCTTCTCACTCACAATGTTCAATGCCCTTCTCATCACAGTGCTCCAAGACACCTGTAATCACAATGCTCCATGTCCCTTTTCATCTCAATTATCCATGAACCCTGTCATCACAATGCACCATCCCCATCATCATAATGCTTCATGCTATTGTCATCAAAATGAAATCAAAATGCTCCATGACCTCTGTCATCACAGTGCTCCAAACCCTTGTGATCACAAAGTTCCATAACACTTGTCATCACAACTCCCCATGCCACTCGTCATCACAATTATCCATGGTCTTCTCATCACAATGCTCCATAACATTTGTCATCACAATGCTCAATACACTTGTCATCACAATGCTCCCTGACTCTTGCCATCAGTATGCTCCTTGAACACTCTCATGACAAGGCTCCATGCCTTTTACATCACAATGATCCATGCCCATTTCATCATAATGCTCCAAGACCCCATTAATCACAGTGATTCATGCCCTTGTCATCACAAATCTCCATGACGCATGTCATCAGAATGCTCCTTGGAAATCTCTCACAATGCTCCATGCCCTTGTAATCACAATTATCCAAGACCCCTGTAATCACAATGCTCAATGCCACTTTTCATCAGAATGCTCCATGAGACTTTTCATCACAAGGCTCCATGGTTTTCTCATCAGAGTGCTCCACGACCTTGTCATCACAATGCTCCATGCTCCTTGATATCAAAATGATCCATGACCTCTGTCATCACAGTGCTCCAAACCCTTGTGTTCACAGTGTTCCATAACACTTGTCATCACAATGCTCCATGATGCCTGTCATCACAATACTCCATGCCCTTGTCATCACAATGCTCCATGACCTTTGTCATAACAATGCTCAATACACTTGTCATCACAATGCTCCCTGACACTTGTCATCTGAATGCTTCTCGAACCCTGTCATGAAAAGGCTCTATGCCTTTTTCATCACAATGCTCCATGCCCTTTTCATCACAATGCTCCACGCCATTGTCATCACAATACTCCACAACCTTGTCATCAGAATGCTCCATGACACTTGTCATCACAATTCTCCATGACCCCTGTCATCACAATGCTCCAGGCCCCTTGTCATTACAGTTCTCCATGACACTCGTCATCAAAATTATCCATGGTTTTCTCACCACAATGCTCTACCGTCTTGCCATCACAATGCTCCATGACACTTCAAATCACAATGTTACATGCTCTTGTAATCACATTCTCCATGAACTTGTCATCGCAATGCTCCATGACCCCTGCCATAGCAAGCTCGTTGTGATTTTCATCACAGTGCTTCACGAACTTGTCTTCAAAATTCTCAAAAGCACTTGTCATCACAATTCTCCATGACCTTTTCATCACAATGATCCATGACCATTGTCATCAAAATGCTCCATTACATTTGTCATCACAATCCTCCATGACACTTGTCATCACAATGCTCCATGCCGTTGTCATCACAATGCACCATGACATAGGTCATCACAATGCTCCCTGACACCTGACTTCACAATACTCCATGACCTTTTCTTCACAGTTCTCCATGCCCTTGTCATCACAATGTGCAATGCCCACTGTCATCACAATAATCCATGAAATTTTTCAGACCGATGCTCCATGCCCCTGTCATCACAATGATCCATGCACTTGTCATCACAATGCTCCATGACACCTGTCATCACAATGCTTCAAGACTTTGTCATCAGGATGGTCCATGCCCTCATCATCACAAGTCTCTGTGACCATTGTCACCACAATGCTCCATGAACATTTCATCACAATGCTCTGTGACCCTTGGCATCACAATGCTCCATGCACTTCTCATGAAAATGCTCTCTCACCACTGATATCACAATGTTCCATCACTAGTCATCACAATACTCCCTCACCCCTGTCATCACAATGTTCCATGATCCCTATCATCACAATGCTACATGCCGTTATCATCACAATGCACCACTCCCTTGTCATCAAAATGCTCCATGACCTTTGTAATCACAAAGCTCCATGACCCTTGGCATCACAATGCTCCATGCCATTGTCATCACAATGCTTCATGAAGCCTCTCATCACATTGCTCCATGCCCTTGTCATCACAAAGCTCCATGACGCTTGTCATCACAATGCTCGATGCCCCTCTCATCGCAATGCTCCATGACCTTGTCATTACAATCCTCCATGACCCATGTATCACAGTGTTCGGTGTCCTTTTCATCACAATGCTCCATGCCCACTCTCATCACAATAATCCATGAAAATTTTCAGACAAATGCTCCATGCCCTTGTCCTCACAAAGTTCCATGACGCATGTCATCAGAATGCTCCATGGCCTTCTCATTCACAATGCTCCATGCCCTTGCCATCACAATGCTCCAAGACACCTGTAATCACAATGCTCCATGTCCCTTTTCATCTCAATGATCCATGAACCCAGTCATCACACTGCACCATGCCCATCATCATAATGCTTCATGCTATTGTCATCACAATGAAATGAAAATGCTCCATGACTTCTGTCACCACAATGCTCCAAACCCTTGTGATCACAGTGTTCCATAACACTTGTCATAACAATGCCCCATGACGCTCGTCTTCACAATTATCCATGGTCTTCTCATCACAATGTTCCATGACCTTTGTCATCACAATGCTCATTAAACTTTTCATCACAATACTCCCTGACTCTTGCCATCAATATGCTCCTTGAACACTGTCATGACAAGGCTCCATGCCTTTTTCATTACAATGATCCATGCCTTTTTCATCACAATGCTCCAAGACTCCTGTAATCACAATGCTCCTTGCAATGGTCATCACAAAGCTCCATGACACATGTCATCAGAATGCTCCTTGGACATCTCTCACAATGCTCCATGCCCTTGTAATTACAATGCTCCAAGACCCTGTAATCACAATGCTCCATGCCCCTTTTCATCAGAATGCTCCATGAGACTTGTCATCACAAGGCTCCATGGTCTTCTCATCAGAGTGCTCCAGGACCTTGTAATCACAATGCTCCATGACCCATTTCATCAGAATACTCCATGAACATTTTCAGCTCAGTGCTCCATGATCTTCTCATTACAATGCTCCATGACCCCTGTCATCACAATGCTCCATGTTCCTTGATATCAAAATGATCCATGACCTCTGTCATCACAGTGCTCCAAACCCTTGTGATCACATTGTTCCATAACACTTGTTATCACAACTCTCCATGATGCCTGTCATCACAATGCTCCATGACCTTTGTCAACACAATGCTCAATACACTTGTCATCACAATGCTCCCTGACACTTGTCATCAGAATGCTTCTCGAACCCTGTCATGGAAAGGCTCTATGCATTTTTCATCACAATGCTCCATGCCCTTTTCATCACAATGCTCCATGCCACTGTCATCACAATACTCCACAAGCTTGTCATCAGAATGCTCCATGACCCTTGTCATCACTATGCTCCATGACCCCTGTCATCACAATGCTCCATGACACCTGTCATTACAATGCTCCATGCCCCTTGTCATTACAGTTCTCCATGACGCTCGTCATCACAATTATCCATGGTCTTCTAATCACAATGTGCCACCGTCTTGCAATCACAATGCTCCATGACCCTTGAAATCACAATGATACATGATCTTGTAATCACATTCTCCATGCACTTGTCATCGCAATGCTCCATGACCCTTGTCATAGCAATCCTCATGTGCTTTTCATCACAGTGCTTCACGAACTTGTCATCAAAATTCTCAAAAGCCCTTGTTATCACAATGCTCCATGCCCTTTTCATCACAATGCTCCATGACTATTTTCATCACAATGCTCAAAGCCCTTGTCATCACAGTGCTCCATTACCTTTGTCGTCACAATCCTCCATGACAATTGGCATCACAATTCTCCATGCCATTGTCATCACAATGGAATATGACATATGCCATCACAATGAACACTGACACGTGTCTTCACAATACTCCATGACCTTGTCATCACTATGCTCCATTCCCTTGTCATCACAATGCTCTGTGACTCCAGTCATCACAATACTTCATGACATTTTTCATCACAATGGTCCATGCCCTCGTCATCACAAGGCTCTGTGAACTTTGTCACCACAATTCTCCATGATCTTTTCATCCCAATGCTCTCTGAGCCTTGTCATAACAACGCTCTATGCCTTTGTCAACACAATGCTCCATGACCCTTGTCATCACAATGCTCCATGCGCTTGTCAGAACAATGCTCCATGACCCATGTCATCACAGTGTGCCATGCTCTTGTCATCACAATGCTCCCCAAACTTGTCATCACAATGATCCATAAACATTGTCATCACAAAGCTCCATGCACTTCGAACCAAAATGCTCTCTCACCATTGATATCTCAATTTTCCATCACTAGTCATCACAATACTCCCTCACCGCTGTCATCACAATGTTACACGGCCTTGTCATCACAAGGCTCCATGACTCGAGTAATCACAATGCTCATACCCCTTTTCATCTCAATGCTCCATGAACCCTGTCATCACAACGAACCATGCCCATCATCATAATGCTTCATGCTATTGTCATCACAATGAAATCAAAATGCTCCATGACCTCTGTCATCACAATGCTCCCAACCCTTGTGATCACAATGCTCCATAACACTTGTCATCACAATGCCCCATGAGGCTCATCATCACAATTATCCATGCACTTCTCATCACAATGTTCCATGACCTTTGTCATCACAATGCTCAATACACTTTTCATCTCAATGCTACCTGACACTTGTCGTCAGTTTGCTCCTTGAACCCTGTCATGACAAGGCTCCATGCCTTTTTCATGACAATGATCCATGCCCTTTTCATCACAATGCTCCAAGACCCCTGTAATCACAATGCTCCATGCCCGTTTTCATCAGAATGCTCCATGAGACTTCTCATCACAAGGCTCCATGGTCTTCTCATCAGAGTGCTCCAGGACCTTGTCATCACAATGCTCTATGACCACTTTCTTCAGAATACTCCATGAACATTTTCAGCTCAATGCTCCATGATCTTCTCATCACAATGCTCCATGACCCCTGTTATCACAAAGCTCCATGACACCTGTTATCACAATGCTCCAGGCCCCTTGTCATTACAGTTCTCCCTGACACTCGTCATCACAATTATCCATGGTCTTCTCATGACAATGCTCCACCGTCTTGCCATCACAATGCTCAATGCCCTGGTCATCACAATGCTCCAGGTCCCTTTTCATCACAATTCACCTCGTCCCTGTGATCACAATGCTCCATGATACTTCTCATTACAATGTTACATGCTCTTGTCATCACAATTATCAATGCACTTCTCATCGCAATGCTCCATGACCCCTGTCATAGCAAGCTCCATGTGCTTGACATCACAATGCTTCACGACGTTGTCATCAAAATTCTCAATGGCCGTTGTCATCACAATGCTTCTTGCCCTTGTCATCACAATGTTCCATGCCCTTTTCATCACATTGCTCTATGACCGTTGTCATCACGATGATCCAAGCCCTTGTCTTCACAATGCTCCATTACCTTTGTCATCACATTCCTCCATGACACTTGTCATCACAATGCTGCAAGCCATTGTCATCACAATGCACCATGATACATGTCATCACAATGCTCCCTGACACCTGTCTTCACAATAATCTATGACCTTGTCATCAAAAAGATCCATTCCCTTGTCATCACAAGGCGCCATGCCCAATGTCATCACAATAATCCATGAAACTTGTCAGACCAATGCTCCATGACCCTGTCATGACAATGCTCCATGCCCTTGTCATCACAATGCTCCATGACCCCTGTCATCACAATGCTCAATGACTCCAGTCATCACAATGCTTCATGACATTTCTCATCACAATGGTCCATGAACTTTTCATCACTATGCTCTGTGACCCTTGGCATCACAATGCTCCATGACTTTGTCAGCACAATGCTCCATGACTCTTTTCATCACAGTGCTCCATGAGCTTGTCAGCACAATGCTCCATGACACATGTCATCACAAGGCGTCATGTGCTTGTCATCACAATGCTCCACATCCTGGTCATCACAATGCTCCATAAAACTTGTCATCACAATTCTCCATGCACTTCTCATGAAAATGATCTCTCACCAATGATATCACAGTGTTCCATCACTTGTCATCACAATACTACCTCACACTTGTCATCACAACGGTCCATGATGCCTGTCATCACAATAATCCATGCCCTTGTCATCACAATGCTCCGTGACCTTTGTCATCACAATGCTCAATACACTTGTCATCACAATGTTCCCTGATACTTGTCGTCAGAATGCTTCTCGAACCCTGTCATGAAAAGGCTCTATGCCTTTTTCATCACAATGCTCCATGCCATTTTCATCACAATGCTCCATGCCATTGTCATCACAGTACTCTACAAGCTTGTCATCAGAATGCTCCATGACCCTTTTATTCACAATGCTCCATGACCCCTGTCATCACAATGCTCCATGACACCTGTCATCACAATGCTCCATACCCCTTGTCATTACAATTATCCATGACGCTCGTCATCACAATTATCCATGGTCTTCTCATCACAATTCTCCACAGTCTTGCCATCACAATGCTCCATGACACTTCAAATCACAATGTTACATGCTCTTGTAATCACTTTCTCCATGCACTTGTCATCGCAATGCTCCATGACCCCTGTCATAGCAAGCTCCATGTTCTTTTCATCACAGTGCTTCACGAACTTGTCATCAAAATTCTCAAAAGCGCTTGTCATCACAATGCTCCATGACCATTGTCATCACAATGCTGTTAGCCCTTGTCATCACAATGCTCCATTACCTTTGTCATCAAAATCCTCCATGACACTTGTCATCACAATGCTCCATGTCATTGTCATCACAATGCCCCGTGACATATGTCATCACAATGCTCCCTGACACCTGACTTCACAATACTCCATGACCTTTTCTTCACAGTGCGCCATGCCCTTGTCATCACAATACGCAATGCCCACTGTCATCACAATAATACATGAAATTTTTCAGACCGATGCTCCATGCCCCTGTCATCACAATGCTCCATGCACTTGTCATCACAATGCTCCATGACACCTGTCATCACAATGCTCCGTGTCTCCAGTCATCACAATGCATCAAGGCTTTGTCATCAGAATGGTCCATGCCCTCATCATCACAAGTCTCTGTGACCTTTGTCACCACAATGCTCCATGAACTTTTCATCACAATGCTCTGTGACCCTTGGCATCACAATGCTCCATGCCATTGTCATCACAATGGTTCATGAAGCCTCTCAGCACATTGCTCCATGCCCTTGTCATCACAAAGCTCCATGACGCTTGTCATCACAATGCTCGATGCCCTTCTCATCACAATGCTCCATGACCTTGTCATTACAATCCTCCATGCCCCATGTATCACAGTGTTCCGTGTCCTTGTCATCACAATGCTCAATGCCCACTCTCATCACAATAATCCATGAAAATTTTCAGACAAATGCTCCATGCCATTGTCATCACAATGCTCTATGACGCATGTCATCAGATTGCTCCATGGCCTTCTCTTTCACAATGCTCCATGCCCTTGTCATCACACTGCTCCCCAAACTTGTCATCTCAATGCTCCATAAACATTGTCATCACAAAGCTCCAAGCATTTCGCATCAAAATGCTCTCTCACCACTGATATCACAATTTTCCATCACTAGTCATCACAATACTCCCTCACCCCTGTCATCACAATGTTCCAGGGCTTTGTCATCACAAGGCTCCATGACCCGAGTAATCACAGTGCTCCATACCCCTTTTCATCTCAATGCTCCATGAACCCTGTCATCCCAACGAACCATGCCCATCATCATAATGCTTCATGCTATTGTCATCACAATGAAATCAAAATGCTCCATGACCTCTGTCATCACAATGCTCCAAACACTTGTGATCACAATGTTCCATAACACTTGTCATCATAATGCCCCATGACGCTCCTCATCACAGTTATCCATGGTCCTCTCTGCACAATGCTCCATGAACTTTGTCATCACAATGCTCAATACACTTGTCATCACAATGCTCCCTGACATTTGACGTCAGAATGCTCCTTGATCCCTGTCATGAAAAGGTTCCTTTCCTTTTTCATCACAATGCTCCATGCCTTTTTCATCACAATGCTCCATGCCATTGTCATCACAATACTCCACAAGCTTGTCATCAGAATGCTCCTTGACCCTTGTCATCACAATGATCCATGACACTTGTCATCACAATTCTCCATGCCCCGTGTCATTACACTTCTCGATGACACTAGCCATCAAAATGCTCCATGGTCTTGCCATCACAATGCTCCATGTACCTTGTCATCACAATGCTCCATGCGCTTCTCAGCACAATGCTCCATGACCAATGACATCACAATGTGCCAAGCGCTTCTCATTCCAATGCTCCTCAACCTTGTCATCACAATGCTCCATAAAACTTGTTATCACAATGCACCATGCACTTCTTATCCAAATGCTCTCTCACCCCTGTCATCACAATGTTCCATGACCCCTGTAATCACAATGCTCCATGCCCTTGTCATCACAAAGCTCCATGATGCATGTCATCAGAATGTTCCATGGCCTTCTCATCACAATGCTTCATGCCCTTGCCATCACAATGCTCCATTACACCTGTCATCACAATGTTCCATGACCACTGTCATCACAGCGCTTCATGACCGCAGACAACACAATGTTCTGGGACTCTTGTCATCAAAATTCTCCATGACACTTGTCATCAAAATGATCCATGCGCTTGTCATCCCAATGCTCCATGACACCTGTAATCAGAATGCTCCATGATGCTTGCCATCCCAGTGCTCCATGACCCTTGACATCACAATGTTCCATGCCATTGTCATCACAGTGCTCGAAGAACCCTCTCATCACATTGCTCCATGCCCTTGTCATCACAAAGCTCCATGACGCTTGTCATCACAATGCTCGATGCCCTTCTCATCACAGTGCTCCATGCCCATGTCATTACAATCCTCCATGATCCATGTATCACCGTGTTCCTTGCTCTTGACATCACAATGCTCCATGCCCACTCTCATCACAATAATCCATGAAAATTTTCACAGAAATGCTCCATGCCCTTGTCACCAAAAGGCTCCATTACCCGTGTCATAACAATGCTCCATGACCCCTGCCATCAAAATGTTCCACGGCCTCGCCATCACAAGGCTCCATGACCCTTGTCATCACAATTCTCCAAGACCCCTGTAATCACAATGCTCCATGCCCTTGTCATCACGAAGCTCAATGACTTATGTCATCAGAATGCTCCATGGCCTTCTCAACACCGTGCTCCATGCACTTGTCATCACACTGCTCCCTGACACTTATCTTCAGAATGATCCATGAACACTGTCATGAAAAGGCTCCATGTCCCCTGTCATAGCAAGCTCAGTGCGCTTGTCATCACAATGCTTCACGACGTTGGCATCAAAATTCTTAATGGCCCTTGTCATCACAGTCCTCCATGACACTTGGCATCACAATGCTCCCTGACACTTGTCATCAGTATGCTCCTTGAACACTGTCATGACAAGGATCCATGCCTATTTTATCACAATGATCCATTCCCTTTTCATCACAATGCTCCAAGATCACTTATATCACAGTGCTCACTGACTTCAGTCATCACAATGCTTCATGACATTTGTCATCACAATGGTCCATGACCTCGTCACACCAAGCTCTGTGACCTTTGTCACCCAAATGCGCCATGAACTTTTAATCACAATGCTCTGTGATCCTAGTCATCACAAATCTCCATGTCTTTGTCAGCACAGTGCTCCATGACCATTGTCATCACAATGCTCGATGCGCGTGTCAGCACAATGCTCCATAACCCATGTCACCACAATGCTCCATGAAATTTTTATCACAATGCTCTGTGACCCTTGTCATCACAAAGCTCCATGCCTTTGTCAGCACAATGCTCCTTGACCCTTGTCATCACAATGCTCGATGTGCGTGTCAGCACAATGCTCCATAACCCATGTCATCACAAAGCGCCATGCACTTTTCATCACAATGCTCCACATCCTTTTCATCACAATGCTCCATAAACCTTGTCATCACAATGCTCCATACACTTCTCCTCAAAATGCTCTCTCACCACTGATATCACAATGTTCCATCACTACTCATCACAATACACCCTCACCCCTGTCACCACAATGTTCCATGACCCCTGTCATCACAATGCTACATGTCCTTATCATCACAATGCTCCATTACACCTGACATAACAATGTCCCATAACCCCTGTAATAAAAATGCTCCATGACCCTTTTCATCACAAAGCTCCATTACCCCTGGTATCACAATGTTCTATAACCCATGTCATCAAAATATTCCATGACACTTTTCATCAAACGGCTCCATGACCCTGTCATCACAATGCTCCCTGCCCTTCTCATCACAATGCACCACGCCCTTGTCATCAAAATGCTCCATGACCTTTGTCATCACAAAGGTCCATGACCCTTAGCATCACAACGCTCCATTCCACTGTCATCACAATGCTGCATGAACCCTCTCATCATATTGTTCCATGCAATTGTCATCCCAAATATCCATGACACTTTTAATCACAATGCTCGATGCCCTTCTCATCACAATGTTCCATGCCTTTGTCATTACAATCCTGCATGATCTATGTATCACAGTGTTCCGTGCCCTTCTCATCACAATGTTTCATGCCCACTCTCATCACAATAATCCATGAAAATTTTCAGACCAATGCCCCATGCCCTTGTCATCACAATGCTCCATTACCCCTGTCATAACAATGCTCCATGAACCCTGCAATAACAAGGTTCCACGGCCTTGTCATCACAAGCCTCGATGAACCTTGTCATCAAAATGCTCCAAGACACCTGTAATCAAAATGCTCCATGCCCTTGTCATCACAAAGCTCCATGACACATGTCATCAGAATACTCCATGGACTTCTCATCACAATGCTCCATGCCCTTGTCATCACAATGCTCCAACACCCCTGTAATCACAATGCTCCATGCCCCTTATCATCTCAATGCTCCATGAACCCTGTCATCACAATGCACCGTGCCCATCACCATAATATTTCATACTGTTGTCATCAGAGTGAAAACAAGATGCTCAATGACCTCTGTCATCACAATGCACCAAACCCTTCTGATCACAATGTTCCATAACACTTGTCATCACAATGCCCCATGACGCTGAGCATCCCAATGATCCATGCCCTTTTCATCACAATGCTCCAAGACCCCTGTAATCACAATGCTCGATGTCTTTGTCATCACAAACATCAATGACGCACGTCACCAGAATGCTCCATTGGGTTCTCATGACAATGCTCCTTGCCCTTGTCATCACAATGCTTCAAAACCCCTGTAATCACAATGCTCCATGCACCTTTTCATCAGAATGCTCCATGACACTTTTCATCAAAATGCTCCATGACCCCTGACATCACAATGTTCCATAACCCCTATCATCAAAATGTTCCATTACCTTTGTCATCACAATCCTCCATGACACTTGGTATCACAATGCTCCATGCCACTGTCATCACAATGGACAATGACATATGTCATCACAATGCTCCCTGACACCTGTCTTCACAATATTCCATGACCTTGACATAACAATGTTTCATGCCCTTGTCATCACAATGTGCCATGCCCACTGTCATCACAATAATCCAGGAAACTTGTCAGACAAATATTCCATGCCACTGTCATCACAATGCTCCATGCCCTTGTAATCACAATGCTCCATCACCCCTGTCATCACAATGGTCCGTGACTCCAGTCATCACAATGCTTCATGACCTTTGTCATCACAATGGTCCATGCCCTCGTCACACAAGTCTCTGTGACCTTTGTCAACACAATGCTCCATGAAATTTTCATCACAATGCTCTGTGTCCCTTGTCATCACAATGATCCATGCCTTTGTCAGCACAATGCTCCATGACACTTGTCATCAAAATGCTCCATGCACTTTTCAGCACAATGCTCCATGACCACTGTCATCACAATGCTCCGTGACTCCAGTCATCACAATGCTTCATTACCTTTATCATCACAATGGTCCATGCCCTCATCACACAAAGCTATGTGACCTTTGTCACCACAATGCTCCATGTCCTGGTCATGACAAAGCTCCATGACGCATGTCAACAGAATGCTCAATTGCCTTCTCATCACAATGCTCCTTGCCCCTGTCATCACAATGCTTTAAAATCAATGTAATCACAATGCTCCATGCACCTTTTCATCAGAATGCTCAATGACCCTTTTCATCAAAATGCTCCATGACCCCTGACATCACAATGTTCCATAACTCCTGAAATCAAAATTTTCCACGACACTTTTCATCAATTTGCTCCATGAACATGTCATCACAATGCTCCCTGCCCTTCTCATCACAATGCACCACGATCTTGTCATCAAAATGCCCCATGACATTTGTCATCACAAAGCTCCATGACCATTGGCATCACAATGCTCCATGCCATTGTCATCACAATGCTCAATGAAGTCTCTCATCACATTGCTCCATGCCCTTGTCATCAAAATGCTCCATTACACCTGTCATAACAATGCTCCATGACACCTGCCATCACAATGTTCCACGGCCTTGTCATCACAAGGCTCCATGACCCTTGTCATCACAATGCACCAAGACCTCTGTAATCACAATTCTCCATGCCCCTTTTCATCTCAATGCTCCATGAACCCTGTCATCACAATGCACCGTGCCCATCACCTTAATATTTCATTCTATTTTCATTACAATGAAATCAAAATGCTCAATGACCTCTGTCATCACAATGCACCAAACCCTTCTGATCAAAATGTTCCATAACACTTCTCATCACAATGCCCCATGACGCTAGTCATCACAATGATCCATGCCCTTTTCATCACAATGCTCCAAGACCCCTGTAATCACAATGCTCCATGTGTTTGTCATCACAAAGCTCCATGACACATATCATCGGACTGCTCCATTGCCTTCTCATCACAATGCTCCTTGCCCTTGTCATCACAATGCTTCAAAACCCCTGTAATCACAATGCTCCATGCACCTTTTCATCAGAATGCTCCATGACACTTTTCATCAAAATGCTCCATGACCCCTGACATCACAATGTTCCATAACCCCTGTCATCAAAATGTTCCATGACACTTTTCATCAATTTGCTCCATGACCCTGTCATCACAATGCTCCCTGCCTTTCTCATCACAATGCACCACGACCTCGTCATCAAAATGCTCGATGACCTTTGTCATCACAAAGCTCCATGACCCTTGGCATCACAATGCTCCATGCCATTTCATCACAATGCTACATGAAACCTCTCATCACATTGCTCCATGCCCTTGTCAGCACAATGCTCCATGACGCTTGTCATCACAATGCTCGATACTCTTCTCATCACAATGCTCCATGCCCTTGTCATTACAATCCCCCATGACACATGTATCACAGTGTTCCATGCCCTAGTCATCAAAATGCTCCATGCCAAATCTCATCACAATAATCCAAGAAATTTTCAGACTAATGTTCCATGCCCTTGTCATCACAATGCTCCAACAGCCCTGTAATCACAATGCTCCATGCCCCTTTTTATCTCAATGCTCCATGAACCTTTTCATCACAATGCACCGTGTCCATCATCATAATATTTCATGCTATTGTCATCACAATGAAATCAAACTGCTCAATGATCTCTGTCATCGCAATGCACCAAACCCTTCTGATCACAATGTTCCATAACACTTGTCATCACAATGCCCCATGAGGCTGGTCATCACAGTTATCCATGAACTTCTCATCACAATGCTCCAATATGTTTGTCATCACAATGCTCAATACACTTATCATCACAATGCATCCTGACAGTTGTCATCAGTATGCTCCTTGAACCCTGTCATGACAAGGCTCCATTCATTTTTCATCACAATGATCCTTTCCTATTTCATCACAATGCTACAAGACCACTGCAGTCACAATGCTCCATGTACTTGTCATCACAAAGCTCCATGACGCATGTCATCAGAAGGTTCCATTGCCTTCTCATCACAATACTCCATGCCCTTGTCATCACAGTGCTTCAAAACCCCTGTAATCACAATGCTCCATGCACCTTTTCATCAGAATGCTCCATGACCATTTTCATCAAAATGCTCCATGACCCCTGACATCACAATGTTCCATAATCCCTGTCATCAAAATGTTCCATGACACTTTTCATCAGTTCGCTCCATGACCCTGTCATCACAATGCTCCCTGCCCTTCTCATCACAATGCACCACGACCTTGTCATCAAAATGCTCCATGACCTTTGTCATCACAAAGCTCCATGAACCTTCGCATCACAATACTCCATGCCATTTTATCACAATGCTACATGAAACCTCTCATCACATTGCTCCATGCTCTTGTCAGCACAATGCTCCATGACGCTTGTCATCACAATGCTCGATACTCTTCTCATCACAATGCTCCATGCCCTTGTCATTACAGTCCTCCATGACACATGTATCACAGTGTTCCGTGCCCTAGTCATCACAATGCTCCATGCCTTATCTCATCACAATAATCCATGAAATTTTCAGACTAATGTTCCATGCCCTTGTCATCACAATGCTCCATTACCCCTGTCATAACAATGCTCCATGACCCCTGACATCACAATGTTCCACGGCCTTGTCATCCAAGGCTCCATGACCCTTGTCATCATAGTGCTCCAAGACATCTGTAATTACAATGATCCATGCCCTTGTCGTCACAATGATTCATGTTTCATGTCATTAGAATGCTCCATGGTCTTCTCATCAAAATGCTCCATTCCCTTGTCATCACAATGCTCCAAAATCTCTGTAGTCACAATGCTCCTTGCCCCTTGTCATTACAGAGCTCCATGACGCTTGTCATCACAATTATCCGTGATCTTCTCATCACAATATTCCACGGTCTTGCCATCACAATGCTCTATGCCCTGGTCAACCCAATGCTCCATGTCCCATGTCATCACAATTCTTCACGTCCTTGTCATCACAATGCTCCATGACAATTCTTATCACAATGTTACATGATCTTGTCATCACAATTCTCCATACAATTGTCATCGCAATGCTCTATGACCACTGTCATAATAAGCTCCATGCGCTTGTCATCACAATGCTTCACGACATTGTCATCAAAATTCTCAATTGTCCTGGTTATCACAATGCTCCATGCACTTGTCATCACAATGCTCCATGACCATTGTCATCACAATGTCCCAAGCTCTTGTCATCAAAATGCTCATTACCTTTGTCATCACAATCCTCCATGACACTTGGTATCACAATGCTGCATGCCATTGTCATCACAATGGACAATGACATATGTCATCACAATGCTCCCTGACACCTGTCTTCACAATACTCCATGACCTTGTCATCACAATGTTCCATGCCCTTGTCATCACAATGCGCCATGCCCACTGTCATAACAATAATCCAAGAAACTTGTCAGACCAATGTTCCATGCCGCAGTCATCACAATGCTTACTGACCCCTGTCATCAAAATTCTCCGTGACTTCAGTCAACACAATGCTTCATGACCTTTGTCCTCACAATGGTCCATTCCCTCGTCACACAAGGCTCTGTGACCTTTGTCACCACAATGCTCCATGTCCTTGTCATCACAAAGCTCCATGACGCATGTCATCAGAATGCTCCATTGCCTTCTCATCACAATGCTCCTTGCCCTTGTCATCACAATGCTTCAAAACCCCTGTAATCACAATGCTCCATGCACCTTTTCATCGGAATGCTCCATGACCCTTTTCATCAAAATGCTCCATGAAACCTGACATCACAATGTTCCATAACCCCTGTACTCAAAATGTTCCATGACACTTTTCATCAATTTGCTCCATGACCCTGTCATCACAATGCTCCCTGCCCTTCTCATCACAATGCACCACGACCTTGTCATCAAAATGCTACATGACCTTAGTCATCACAATGCTCCATGCCATTTCATCACAATGCTACATGAAACCTCTCATCACATTGTTCCATGCCCTTGTCAGCACAATGCTCCATGACGCTTGTCATCACAATGCTCGATACTCTTCTCATCACAATGCTCCATGCCCTTGTCATTACAATCCCCCATGGCACATGTGTCACAGTGTTCCGTGCCCTAGTGATCACAATGCTCCATGCCGAATCTCACCACAATAATCCATGAAATTTTCAGACGAATATTCCCTGCCCTTGTCATCACAATGCTCCATTACCCCTGGCTTAACAATGACCCCTGCCATCACAATGTTCCACGGCCTTGTCATACAAGGCTCCATGACCCTTGTCATCACAGTTCTCCAAAACCCCTGTAATCACAATTTTCCATGCCCTTGTCGTAACAAAGATTCATGACGCATGTCATCAGAATGCTCCGAGGCCTTCTCATCATAATGCTCCATTCGCTTGTCATCACAATGCTCCAAGACCCCTGTAATAACAATGCTCCATGAACCTTGTCATTAAAGTGCTCCATGATGCTCGTCATCACAATTATCCGTGATCTTCTCACCACAGTGCTCCACGGTCTTGCCATCACAATGCTCCATGTCCCATGTCATCACAATTCTCCAAGTCTTTTTCATCACAATGCTCCATGATACTTCTTATCACAATGTTACATGATATTTTTATCACAATTCTCCATGCACTTGTCATCGCAATGCTCTATGACCCCTGTAATCACAGTGCTCCATGTCCTTTTCATCACAAAGCTCCATGACGCATGTCATCAGAATGCTCCATTGCCTCCACATCACAATACTGCATGCCCTTGTCAACACAATGTTCCATAACCCCTGTTATCAAAATGTTCCCTGACACTTTTCATCAATTTTCTCCAAGACCCTGTCATCACGATGCTCCCTGCCCTTCTCATCACAATGCACAAAGACCTTGTCATCAAAATGCTCCATGACCTCTGTCATCACAATGCACCACGCCCTTGTCATCAAAATGCCGCATGACATTTGTCATCACAAAGCTCCATTACCTCTGTCATAAGAATGATCCATGACCCCTGCCATCACAAGGTTCCACGGCCTTGTCATCACAAGCCTCCACGGCCTTGTCATCACAATCCTCCATGACCCTTGTCAACACAATGCTCCAAGACCCCTGTAATCACAATGCTCCATGCCCTTGTCATCACAAAGCTCCATGACGCATGTCATCTGAATGCTCCATGGACTTCTCATCACAATGCTCCATGCCCTTGTCATCACAATGCTCCAACAGCCCTGTAATCACAATGCTCCATGCCCCTTTTCATCTCAATGCTCCATGAACCCTGTCATCACCATGCACCGTGTCCATCACCATAATATTTCATGCTATTGTCATCACAATGAAATCAAAACCCTCAATGACCTCTGTCATCACAATGCACCAAACCCTTCTGATCACAATGTTCCATAACACTTGTCATCACAATGCCCCATGATGCTGGTCATCACAGTTATCCATGGACTTCTCATCACAATGCTCCATGATCTTTGTCATCACAATGCTCAATACACTTATCATCACAATGCTCCCTGACAGTTGTCATCAGTATGCTCCTTGAACCCTGTCATGACAAGGCTCCATGCATTTTTCATCACAATTATCCATTCCCTTTTCATCACAATGCTCCAAGACCCCTGTAATCACAATGCTCCATGTCCTTGTCATCACAGAGCTCCATGAAGCATGTCATCAGAATGCTCCATTGCTTTCTCATCACAATACTCCATGCCCTTGTTATCACAATGCTTCAAAACCCCTGTAATCTCAATGCTCCTTGCACCTTTTCATCAGTATTCTCCATGACCCTTGTCATCACAAGGCTCCATGGCCCTCTCATCACAATGCTCCAGGACCTTCTCATCACATTGCTGCATTCCCTTCTCATCACAATGCTCCATGACCCCTGACATCACAGTACTCCATGAATATTTTCAGCCCAATGCTCCATGAACTTCTCATCACAAAGCTCCATGACCCATGTCATCACAATGCTACATGACCGCAGTCATCGAAATGATCCATGCCACTTGTCCTCAGAATGTTCCATGTGCTTGTCATCCCAATGCTCCATGACCCCTGTAATCACAATGCTCCTTGACACTTGTCGTCACAGAGCTCCATGACACTTGTCATCACAATTCTCCATGCCTTTGTCAGCAAAATGCTACATGACCTTGTCATCACAATGTTCCATGGAATTGTCATCACAATTCTCCATTACCAGTGTCATCACAATCCTCCGTGAACCTTGGGATCACATTGTTTCATGGCCTTGTCATCACAATGCTCCGTGGTTCTTGAAATCAAAATGTTCCATGACCTGTGTCATCACAATGTTCCAAACTCTTGTGATCACAATGTTCCATAACAGTGGTCATCACAACGCTCCATGATGCCTGTCATCACAATACTCCATGCCCTTGTCATCACAATGCTCCATGAACTTTGTCATCACAATGCTCAATACACTTGTCATCACAATGCTCCCTGACACTTTTCGTCAGAATGCTCCTTGAACCCTGTCATGGAAAGGCTCCATGCCTTTTTCATCACAATGCTCCATGCCTTTTTCATCACAATGTTCCATGCCATTGTCATCACAATACTCCACAAGCTTGTCATCATAATGCTCCATGACCCTTGTCATCACAATGATCCATGACCCATGTCATCACAATGCTCCATGACACCTGTCATCACAATGCTCCATGCCCCTTGTCATCACAGTGCTCCATGACGCTCGTCATCAAAATTATCCATGGTCTTCTCATCACAATGCTCCACGGTCTTGCCATCACAATGCTCCATGACAATTTTCATCACAATGTTACATGCTCTTGTCATCACAGTTCTCCATGCACTTGTCATCGCAATGCTCCATGACCCCTGTCATATCAAGCTCCATGTGCTTTTCATCAGAATGCTTCAGGAACTTGTCATCAAAATTCTCAATAGCCCTTGTCATCACAATCCTCCATGCCCTTGTCATCAAAATGCTCCATGACACTTTTCATCACAATGCTCCAAACCCCTGTCATCACAATGCTCTATTAAATTTGTCATCACATTCCTCCATGACACTTAGCATCACATTACTAAATGCCATTGTCATCACAATGGACCATGACATATGTCATCACAATGACCCCAGACCCCTGTCTTCACAGTACTCCATGACCTTCTCATCATAATGCTCCATGCTCTCCTCATCAGATGCGCCTTGCCCACTGTCATCACAATAAACCATGAAACTTGTCAGACCAATGCACCATGCCCGTCATCAGAATGCTCCATACCCTTGTCATCACAATGTTCCGTGACTCCAGTCATCACAATGCTTCATGACCTTTGTCATCACAATGGTCCTTGACCTCGTCATCACAAGACTCTGTGACCATTGTCACCACAATGCTCCATGAACTTTCATCACAATGCTCTGTGACCGTTGTCGTCACAATGTTCCATTCCTTTGTCATCACAATGCTCCATGCGCTTCTCAGCACAATGCTCCATGACCCATGTCATCAAAATGCGCCATGCAATTGTCATCACAATGCTCCACAGCCTTGTCATCTCAATGCTCCATAAACCTTGTCATCACAATGCTCCATAAACTTGTCATCACAATGCTCCATTCACTTCTCATCAAAATGCTTTCTCACCACTGATATCACAATGTTCCATCAGTAGTCATCACAATACTCCCTCACCACTGTCATCACAATTTTCCATGACCTCTGTCATCACAATGCCACATGCCATATCATCACAATGCTCCATGACCCCTTACATCAAAATGTTCCATATCCTCTGTCATCAGAATGCTCCATCACCCTTTTCATCACAATGCTCCAAGACCACTGACATCACAGTGTTCCATAACCACTGTCATCAAAATATTCCAGGACCCTTTTCATCAAATTGCTCCATGACCCTGTCATCACAATGCACCATGTCCATCATCATAATGCTTCATGCTATTGTCATCACAGTGAAATCAATATGCTCCATGACCTCTGTCATCAAAATGCTCCAAACCCTTGTGATCACAATGTTCCATAACCATTGTCATCACAATGGACCATGACGTTCATCATCACAATTATCCATGGTCTTCTCATCACAGTGCTCCATGACCTTTGTCATCACAATTCTCAATACACCTGTCATCACAATGCTCCCTGACACTTGTCATCAGTATGCTCCTTGAAACCTGTCATGACAAGGCTCCATTCCTTTTTCATCACAATGATCCATACCAATTTCATCACAATGCTCCAAGACCCCTGTAATCACAATGCTCCATGTCATTGTCGTCACAAAGCTCCATGACGCAAGTCATCAGAATGCTCCATTGCCTTCTCATCACAATGCTCCATGTCCTTGTCATCACAGTGCTCCAAGACCCCTGTCATCTCAATGCTCTGTTACTCCAGTCATCACAAGGCTTCATGACATTTGTCATCACAATGGTCCATGTCCTCTTCACACAAGGCTCTGTGACCTTTCTCACCACAATGCTCCATGAACTTTTCATCACAATGCTCTCTGATCCTTGTCATCACCATGCTGCATGCCTTTGTCAGCACAATGCTCCATGACCCTTGTCATCACAATGATCCATGCGCTTGTGAGCACAATGCTCCATAACCCATGTCATCACATTGCGCCATGAGCTTGTCATCACAATGCTCCACACGCTTGTCATTACAGTGCTCAAAAAACCTTGTCATCACAATGCTCCATGCACTTCTCATCAAAATGCTCTCTCCCCCCTGTCATCACAATGTCCCATGATCCCTGTCATGACAATGCTGCATGACCTTTTCATCACAATGCTCCATGAACCCTGACATCACAACGTTCCATAACCCCTGTCATCAAAATGCTCCATGACCCTTTTCATCACAATGCTCCATGACCCCTGAAATAACAGCGTTCCATAACCACTGTCATCAAAATATTCCATGATACTTTTCATCAAATTGCTCCATGACCTTGTCATCAAAATGCTCCCTGCCCTTCTCATCACAGTGCACCACGACCTTGTCATCAAAATGCTCCATGAACTTTGTCATCACAAAGCTCCATGACCCTTGGCATCACAATGCTCCATGCCATTTTCATCACAATGCTTCATGACCCCTGTAATCACAATGCTCCATGCACCTTTTCATCAGAATGCTCCATGAGACTTGTCATCACAAGGCTCCATGGTTTTCTCATTACAATGCCCCAGGACCTTGTCATCACAATGCTCCATTCCCTTCTCATCACAATGCCCCATTACCCCTGTCATCACAATACTCCATGAATATTTTCAGCCCTGTGCTCCATGACCTTCTTATCACAATGCTCCATGACCCTGTCATCACAATGCTCCATGAACACTGTCATCACAGAGCTCCATGACCCCTGACAACACGATGATATGGGAATCTTGTCATCAAAATGCTCCATGACCCTTGTCATCACAATGATCCATAAAGCCTCTCATCACATTGTTCCACGCCATTGTCATTACAGTCCTCCATGATCCATGTATCACAGTGTTCCGTGCCCTTGTCATCACAATGCTCTATGCCCACTCTCATCACAATAATCCATGAAACTTTTCAGACCAATGCTCAATGCCCTTGTCATCACAATGCTCCATTGTTAATGTCATAACCATGCTCCATGAACACAGCCATCACAATATTCTACGGCCTTGTCATCACAAGGATCCAATACACCTTTAATCACAATGCTGAATGCCCCTTTTCATCAGAATGCTCCATGAGAATTGTCACCACAAGGCTCCATGGTCCTCTCATCACAATGCCCCAGTACCTTGTTATCACACTGGTCCATGCCCACTTCATCAAAAGGCTCTGTGAAATTTGTCACCACAATGCTCCATGAAATTTTCATCACAATGCTCTTTTACCCATGTCTTCACCATGCACCATGCCTTTGTCAGCACAATGCTCCATGACGCTTGTCAACCCAATGCTCGATACACTTTTCATCACAATGCTCCATGTACTTGTCATTACAATACTCCATGACACATTTATCAAGTGTTCCGTGCCCTAGTCATCACAATGCTCCATGCCGAATCTCATCACAATAATCCATGAAATTTTCAAACCAATGTTGCATGCACATGTCATCACAATGTTCCATTGCCACTGTCATAACAATGCTCCATGACCCCTGTCATCACAATGCTCCGTGATTCCAGTCATCACAATGATTCATGACCTTTTTCATCACAATGGTCCATGCCCTCGTCACACAAGGCTCTGTGATCATTGTCACAACAATGCTCCATGAAATTTTAATCACAATTCTCTGTGTCCCTTGTCATCACAATGCTCCACGCCTTTGTCAGCACAATGCTCCATGACACTTGTCATCAAAATGCTCCATGTGCTTGTCAGCACAATGCTCCATGACACATGTCATCACAATGTGCCATGCTCTTTTCATCACAATGCTCCACATCCTTTGCATCGCTATACTCCATAAAACTTCTCATCACAATGCTCCATGCACTTCTCATCAAAATGCTCTCTCACCACATATATCACAATGTTCCATCACTAGTCATCACAATACTCACTGACCACTGTCATCACAATGTTCCATGACCACTATCATCACAGTGCTCCATGCCCTTATCATCACAATGCTCCATGAACCCTGACATCACAATGTTCCATAACCCCTGTCACAAAATGCTCCATGACTCGTTTCATCACAATGCTTCATGACCCCTGACATCGCAATGTTCCATAACCCCTGTCATCAAAATGTTCCATGACACTTTTCATCAATTTGCTCCATGACCCTGTCATCACAATGCTCCCTGCCCTTCTCATCACAATGCACCACGACTTTGTCATCAAAATGCTCCATGACCTTTGTCATCACAAAGCTCCATGACTCTTGGCTTCACAATGCTCCATGACATTTCATCACAATGCTACATGAAACCTCTCATCATATTGCTTCATGCCCTTGTCACCACAATGCTCCATGACACTTGTCATCACAATGCTCGATACTCTTCTCATCACAATGCTCCATGCCCTTGTCATTACAATCCTCCATGACACATGTATCACAGTGTTACATGCCCTAGTCATCACAATGATCCATGCCGAATCTCATCACAATAATCTATGAAATTTTCAGAAAAATGTTCCATGCCCTTGTCATCACAATGCTCCATTACCCCTGTCATAACAATGCTCCATGAACCATGACATCACAATGTTCCACCGCCTTGGCATCCAACACTCCGTGACCCTTGTCATCACAATGCACCAAGACCCCTGTAATCACAATGCTCCATGCCCCTGTCATCACAATGATCCATGACACATGTCATCAGAATGCTCCATGGCCTTCTCATCACTATGCTCCATGACCTTGTCATCACAATGCTCCAAGACCCCTGTAATCACAATGCTCCATGCCCCTATTCATCAGAATGCTCCACTAGACATGTCATCACAAGGCTCCATGGTCTTCTCATCACACTGCTCCGAGACCTTGTCATCACAATGCTCCATTCCCTTGTCATCACAATGCTCCTTGACCACTGTAATGACACTACTCCATGAACAATTTCAGGCCAATGCTCCATGACGGTCTCATCACAATGTTCCATTACCCTTGTCATCACAATGCTCCATGACACCTCTCATCACAATGCTCCATGACACCTGTCATCACAATGCTCCATGACCCTTGTCATTACAGTGATCCATGACGCTCTTCATCATAATTATCCATGGTCTTCTCATCACAATGCTCCACGGTCTTGCTATCACAATTCTCCATGCCCTGTTCATCACATTTCTCCATGTCCCAAGTCATTACATTTCTCCACGTCCTTGTCATCACAATGCTTTGTGACACATCTCATCACAATGTTACATGATCTTGTCATCACAATTCTCCATGCACTTGTCATCGCAATGCTCTATGACCACTGTCATAGCAAGCTCCATGCACTTGTCATCACAATGCTTCACGACGTTGTCATCAAAATTCTCAGTGGCTCTTGTCATCACAATGCTCCATGCCCTTGTCATCACAATGCTCCATGACCCTTGTCCTCACAATGTTCCAAGCCCTTGTCATCAAAATGCTCCATTACCTTTGTCATCACACTCCTCCATGACACTTGGTATCACAATGCTCTATGCCATTGTCATCACAATGGACAATGACATATGTCCTCACAATGCTCCCTGACACCTGTCTTCACAATACTGCATGACCTTGTCATCACAATGTTCCATGCCCTTGTCATTACAATGCGCCATGCCCACTGTCATCACAATAATCCATAAACTTGTCAGAGCAATGCTCCATGACCCCTGTCATCACAATGCTCCGTGAATCCAGTCATCACAATGTTTCATGACCTTTGTCATTACAGTGGTCCATGTCCTCTTCAAACAAGGCTCTGTGATCTTTTACACCATAATGCTCCATGAAGGTTTCATCACAATGCTCTGTGTCCCTTGTCATCAAAATGCTCCATGCCTTTGTCACCAAAATGCTCCATTCCCTTGTCATCACAATGCTCCATGTCCACTGTCATCACAATAATCCATGAAACTTGTCAGACCAATGTTCCATGCCCCTGTCATCACATTGCTCCATGCCCTTGTCATCACAATGCTCCATGACCACTTTCATCACAATGCTCCGTGACTCCAGTCATCACAATGCTTCATGACCTATCTCATCACTATGGGCCATGCCCTCGTCACACAAGGCTCTGTGATCTTTTTCACCACAATGCTCTATGAATATTTCATCACAATGCTCTGTGTCCCTTGTCATCAAAATTCTCCATGCCTTTGTCAGCACAATGCTCAATGAAATCTGTCATCACATTGCTCCATGCCCTTGTCATCACAAAGCTCCATTACACCTGTCATAACAATGCTCCATGACCCCTGCCATCACAATGTTCCACGGCCTTGTCCTCACATGGCTCCATGACCCTTGTCATCAGAATGCACCAAGACCTCTGTAATCACAATTTTCCATGCCCCTTTTCATCTCACTGCTCCATGAACCCTGTCATCACAATGCACCATGCCTATCACCATAATGATTCATGCTATTGTCATCACAATGAAATTAAAATGCTCCATGACCTCTGTCCTCACAATGCTCCAAAACCTTCTGATCACAATGTTCCATAACACTTGTCATCACATGCCTCATGAGGGTCGTCATCACAATTATGCAAGGTCTTCTCATCACAATGTTCCATGACCTTTGTCACCACAATGCTCAATACACTTGGCATCACAATGCTCGCTGACACTTGTCATCAGTATGCTCCTTGAACACTGTCATGACAAGGCTCCATGCCTTTTTCATCACAATGATCCATTCCCTTTTCATCACAATGCTCCAAGACCCCTGTTATCACAGAGCCCCGTGACTCCAGTCATCATGATGCTTCATGACATTTGTCATCACAATGGACCATGACCTCGTCATACAAAGCTCTGTGATCTTTGTCACCACAATGCTCCATGAAATTTTTATCACAATGCTCTGTGACCCTTGTCATCACAATGCTCGATGCGCGTGTCAGCACAATGCTCCATAACCCATGTCATCACAATGCACCATGCACTTTTCATCACAATGCTCCACATCCTTTTCATTGCTATGCTCCATAAAACTTGTCATCACAATGCTCCATGCACTTCTCATCAAAATGATCTCTCACCTCATATATCACAATGTTCCATCACTAGTCATCACAATACTCGCTCACCCCTGTCATCACAATGTTCCATGACCACAGTCATCGCAGTGCTACATGCCCTTATCATCACAATGCTCCATGACCCCTGACATCACAATGTTCCATAAACCCTGTCATCAAAATATTCCATGACACTTTTCATCAATTTGCTCCATGACCCTGTCATCACAATGCTCCCTGCCCTTGTCATCACAATGCGACATGCCCACTCTCATCACAATAATCCATAAATCTTTTCAGAGCAATGCTCCATGATCCCTGTCATCACAATGCTCCGTGACATGAGTCATCACAATGATTCAAGACCTTTGTCCTCACAATGGTCCAGGCCCTCTTCACACAAGGCTCTGTGATCTTTTTCACCACAATGCTCCATGAAATTTTCATCACAATGCTCTGTGTCCCTTGTCATCACAATGCTCCATGCCTTTGTCAGCACAATGCTCCATGACACTTGTCATCAAATGCTCCATGCGCTTGTCAGCACAATGCTCCATGACACATGTCACCACAATGTGCCATGCTCTTTTCTTCACAATGCTCCACATCCTTTTCATCGCTATGCTCCATAAAACTTGTCATCACAATGCTCCATGCACTTCTCATCAAAATGCTCTCTCACCACATATATCACAATCTGCAATCACTAGTCATCACAATACTCCCTCAACCCTGTCATCACAATGTTCCATGACCACTGTCATCACAGTGCTACATGCCCTTATCATCACAATGCTCCATGACCCCTGACATCACAATGTTCCATAACCCCTGTCACAAAATGCTCCATGACCCATTTCATCACAATGCTCATAGACCACTGTAATCACAATGCTCCATGCCCTTGTCATCACAAAGCTCCATGACGCATGTCATCAGAATGCTCCATTGCCTTCTCATCACAATGCTCCATGCCCCTGTAATCACATTGCTTCAAAACCCCTGTAATCTCAATGCTCCATGCACCTTTTCATCAGAATTCTCCATGCCCTTGTCATCACAATGCTCCATGACCTTTGTCATCACAATGTTCCAAGCCCCTGTCATTAAAAGGCTCCATTACCATTGTCATCACCATCCTCCATGACACTTGGTATCACAATGCTCCATGCCATTGTCATCACAATGGACAATGACATATGTCATCACAATGTTCACGGACACCTGTCTTCTCAATAATCCATGACCTTGTCATCACAATGCACCATGCCCACTGTCATCACAATAATCCATGAAACATGTGAGACCAATGTTCATTGCCCCTGTCATCCCATTGCTCCATGCCCTTGTCATCACAATGCTCCATGAACCCTGTCATCACAATGGTCCGTGAATCCAGTCATCACAATGACTCATGACCTTTCTCATCACAATGGTCCATGCCCTCGTCACACAAGGCTCTTGATCTTTGTCACCACAATGCTCCATGAAATTTTCATCACAATGCTCTGTGTCCCTTCTCATCACAATGCTCAATGCCTTTGTCAGCACAATGCTCCCTAACACTAGTCATCAAAATACTCCATGCGTTTGTCAGCACATTGCTCCATGACACATGTCATCACAATGTGCCATGCTCTTTTCATCACAATGCTCCACATCCTTTTCATCACTATACTCCATAAAACTTGTCATCACAATGCTACATGCACTTCTCATCAAAATGCTCTCTCACCACATATATCACAATGTTCCATCACTAGTCATCACAATACTCGCTCAACCCAGTCATCACAATGTTCAATGACCACTGTAATCACAGTGCTACATGACCTTATCATCACAATGCTCCATGACCCCTGACATCACAATGTTCCATAACCTCTGTCATCAAAATTTTCCATGACACTTTTCATCAGTTTGCTCCATGACCCTCTCATCACAATGCTCACTGCCCTCCTCATCACAATGCACCACGACATTTTCATCAAAATGTTCCATGACTTTTGTCATCACAAAGCTCCTTGACACTTGGCATCACAATGCTCCATGTCATTTCATCACAGTGTTACCTGAAACCTCTCATCACATTGCTCCATGCCCTTGTCACCACAGTGCTCCATGACGCTTGTCATCACAATGCTCGATACACTTCTCATCACAATGCTCCATGACCTTGTCATTACAATCCTCCATGACACATGTCTCACAGTGTTCCATGCCCAATCATCACAATGTTCCATTCCGAATCTCATAACAATAATCCATGAAATTTTCAGACCAATGTTCCATGCCCTTGTCATCACAATGCTCCATTACCCCTGTCATAACAATGCTCCATGCCCTTGTCATCACAAAGATCCATGACACATGTAATCAGAATGCTCCATGGACTTCTCATCACAATGCTCCATGCCCTTGTCATCACAGTGCTCCAAGACCCCTGTAATCACAATGCTCCATGTCCCTGTTCATCAGAATGCTCCATGAGACTTGTCATCACAAGGCTCCATGGTCTTCTCATCACACTGCTCCAGGACCTTGTCATCACAATGCTCCATTCCCTTGTCATCATATTGCTCCTTGACCACTGTCATCACAATACTCCATGAATATTTTCAGCCCAATGTTCCATGACCCTTGTCATCACAATGCTCCATGAGCCCTCTCATCACAATGCTCCATGACACCTGTCATCACAATGCTCCATGCCCCTTGTCATTACAGTGATCCATGACGCTCTTCATCATAATTATCCATGGTCTTTTCAACACAATGCTCAACGGTCTTGCTATCACAATTCTCCATGCCCTGTTCATCACAATGCTCCATGTCCCATGTCATTACAATTCTCCACGTCTTTGTCATCACAGTGCTTCGTGACACTTCTCATCACAATGTTACAGGAACATGTCATCACAATTCTCCATGCACTTGTCATCGCAATGCTCTATGACCCCTGTCATAGCAAGCTCCATGCGCTTGTCATCACAATGCTTCATGACGTTGTCATCAAAATTCTCAATGGCCCTTGTCATCACAATGCTCCATGCCCTTGTCATCACAATGCTCCATGACCCTTGTCATCGTAATGTTCCAAGCCCTTGTCATCAAAATGCTCCATTACATTTGTCATCACAATCCTCCATGACACTTGGTATCAAAATGCTCCATGCCATTGTCATCACAATGGACAATGATATGTCATCACAATGCTCCCTAACACCTGTCTTCACAATACTCCATGACCTTGTCATCACAATGTTCCATGCCTTTGTCATCACAATGCGCCCTGCCCACTCTCATCACAATAATCCATAAATCTTGTCAGAGCAATGCTCCATTACCCCTTACATCACAATGCTCCGTGACTCCAGTCATCACAATGCTTCAAGACTGATCTCATCACAATGCTCCATGACCTCTGTCACCACAATTCTCCAAACCCCTCTGATCACAATGTTCCATAACACTTGTCATCACAATACCCCATGACGGTTGTCATCACAATTATGCAAGGTCTTCTCATCACAATGCTCCATGACCTTTGTCACCACAATGCTCAATAACTTTTCATCACAATGCTCCCTGACACTTGTCATCAGTATGCTCCTTGAACACTGTCATGACAAGGATCCATGCCTATTTCATCACAATGATCCATTCCCTTTTCATTACAATGCTCCAAGACCCCTGTTATCACAATGCTCTGTGACTTCAGTCATCAGAAAGCTTCATGACATTTGTCATCACAATGGTCCATGACCTGCTCACAGAAAGCTCTGTGACCTTTGTCACCCCAATGCTCCATGAAATTTTTATCACAATGCTCTGTGACCCTTGTCATCACAAATCTCCATGCCTTTGTCAGCACAATGCTCCATGACCCTTGACATCACGATGCTCGATGCGCGTGTCAGCACAATGCTCCATAACCCATGTCATCACAATGCACCATGCACTTGTCATCACAATGCTCCACAACCTTGTCATCAAAACGCTCCATAAACCTTGTCATCACAATGTTCCATGCACTGCTCCTCAAAATGCCTTCTCACCACTGATATCACAATGTTCCATCACTAGTCATCACAATACACCCTCACCCCTGTCATCACAATATTCCATGAACCCTGTAATCACAATTCTCCATTCCCTTGTCATCACAAAGCTCCATGACGCATGTCTTTAGAATGCTCCATTGCCTTCTCATCACAATGCTCCATGCCCTTGTCATCACAATGCTCCAACACCCCTGTAATCAAAATGCTCCATGCCCATTTTCATCTCAATGCACCATGAACCATGTCATCACAATGCACCGTGCCCCTCACCATAATATTTCATGCTATTGTCATCACAATGAAATCAAAATGCTCAATGACCTCTGTCATCACAATGCACCAAACCCTTCTGTTCACAATGTTCCATAACACTTGTCATCACAATGCCCCTTGGCACTGGTCATCACAATTATCCATGGTCTTCTCATCAAAATGCTCCATGATCTTTGTCATCACAATGCTCAATACACTTATCATCAGAATGCTCCCTGAGAGTTGTCAACAGTATGCTCCTTGAAACCTGTCATGACAAGGCTCCATGCATTTTTCATCACAATGATCCATTCCCTTTTCATTACAATGCTCCAAGACCCCTGTAATCACAATGCTCCATGTCATTGTCATCACATAGCTCCATGACGCATGTCATCAGAATGCTCCATTGCCTTCTCATCACAATGCTCCATGCCCTTGTAATCACATTGCTTCAAAACCCCTGTAATCTCAATACTCCATGCACCTTTTCATCAGAATGCTCCATGCCCTTGTCATCACAATGCACCATGACCCTTGTCATCGCAATGTTCCAAGGCCTTGTCATCAAAATGCTCCATTACCTTTGTCTTAACAATATTCAGGGCTTCCCTGGTGGCACAGTGGTTGAGAGTCCGCCTGCCGATGCAGGGGACGCGGGTCGTGCCCCGATCCCGGAAGATCCCACATGCCGCGGAGCGGCTGGGCCCACGAGCCATGGCCGCGGAGCCTGTGTGTCCGGAGCCTGTGCTCCGCAACGGGAGAGGCCACAGCAGTGAGAGGCCCGCGTACAGCAAAAAAAAAAAAAAAAAAACAACAATATTCAATGACTTTGTCACCACAGTGTTCCATGCCCTTGTCATCACAATGTGCCATGCCCACTGTCATCACAATAATCCATGAAACATATCAGGCCTATGTTCCATGCCCCTGTCATCACAATGCTCCATGCCCTTGTCATTACAATGCTCCATGCCCCCTGTCATCACAATGCTCCGTGACTCCAGTCATCACAATGCTTCATGACCTTTGTCCTCACAATGGTCCATGCCCTTGTAACACAAGGCTCTGTGACCTTTGTCACCACAATGCTCCATTCCCTTGTCATCTCAATGCTCCATGCCCACTGTCATCACAATAATCCATGAAACTTGTCAGACCAATGTTCCATGCCCCTGTCATCACATTGCTCCATGCCCTTGTCATCAAAATGCTCCAGGACCCCTGTCATCACAATGCTCCTTGACTCCAGTCATCAAAATGATTCATGACCTTTCTCATCACAATGATCCATGCCCTCGTCACACAAGGCGCTGAGATCTTTGTCACCACAATGCTCCATGAAATTTTCATCACAATGCTCCACATCATTTTCATCGCTATGCTCCATAAAACTTGTCACCACAATGCTCCATGCACTTATCATCAAAATGCTCTCTCACCACCTATATCACAATGTTCCATCACTCGTCATCACAATACTCCCTCACCCCTGTCATCACAGTGTTCCATGACCCCTGTCATCACAGTGCTACATGCCCTTATCTTCACAATGCACCATGACCTTGTCAC
This sequence comes from Hyperoodon ampullatus, assembly GCF_949752795.1. NCBI lineage: Eukaryota > Metazoa > Chordata > Mammalia > Artiodactyla > Ziphiidae > Hyperoodon > Hyperoodon ampullatus. The sequence goes on from NW_027641092.1 coordinate 3,599,803, forward strand.
CAGAATGTGCCATGCCGACTGTCATCAAAATAAACCATGAAACTTGTCAGAACAATGCACCATGCCCCTGTCATCACAATGCTCCATACACTTGTCATCACAATGCTCCGTGACTCCAGTCATCACAATGCTTCATGACCTTTTTCATCACAATGGTCCATACCCTCATCATCACAAGGCTGTGTGACCATTGTCACCACAATGCTCCATGAATTTTTCCTCACAATGCTCTGTGATCGTTGTCATCACAATGTTCCATGCCTTTTTCAGCACAATGCTCCATGACACTTGTCATCAAAATGCCCTCTCACGACTGGTATCACAATATTCCATCACTAGTCTTCACAATATTCCCACACCGCTGTCATCACAATGTTCCATGACCCCTATCATCACAATGCTACATGCACTTATCATCAAAATGCTCCATGACCCCTGCCATCACAATGTTCCATAACCCCTGTCATCAAAATGCTACATTACCCATTTCATCTCAATGCTCCATGACCCGTGTCATCACAATTTTCCATAACCACTCTCATCAAAATGTTCCATGACCTTTTTCATCAAATTGTTCCATGAACCTATTATCACAATGCTCGCTGCACTTCTCATCACAATGCACCACGACCTCGTCATCAAAATGCTCCATGACCTTTGTCATCACAAAGCTCCATGACCCTTGGCATCACAATGCTCCATGCCATAGTCATCACAATGCTCCATGAAGCCTCTCATCACATTGCTCCATGCCCTTGTCATCACAAAGCTCCATGACGCTTGTGATCCCAATGCTCGATGCCTTTCTCATCACAATGTTCCATGCCCTTGTCATTACAATCCTCCATGACCCATGTATCAAAGTGTTCTGTGCCCTTGTCATTACCATCCTCCATGGCCCATGTATCAAAGTGTTCTGTGCCCTTGTCATCACAATGCTCCATGCCCACTCTCATCATAATAATCCATGAAATATTTCAGACCAGTGCTCCATGCCCTTGTCATCACAATGCTCCATTACCCATGTCATAACAATGCTCCATGACCCCTGCCATCACAATGTTCCACGGCCTTGTCATCACAAGACTCCATGACACTTGTCATCACAATGTTCCAAGACACTGTAATCACAATTCTCCATACACTTGTCATCACAAAGCTCCATGACGCATGTCATCAGAATGCTCCATGGCCTTCTCATTTACGATGCTCCATGCCCTCATCATCACAATGCTCCAAGACCCCTTTAATCACAATGCTCCATGCCCCTTTTCATCTCAATGCTCCATGAACCGTGTCATCACAATGCACCATGCCCGTCATCATAATGCTTCATGCAATTGTCATCAAAATGAAATAAAAACGCACCAGGACCTCTGTCATCACAATGCTCCAAACCCTTGTGATCACAATGTTCCATAACACTTGTCATCACAATGCCCCAAGACGCGCATCATCACAATTATCCATGGTCTTCTATTCACAATACTCCATGACCTTTGTCATCACAATGCTCAATACACTTGTCATCACAATGCTCCCTGACACTTGTCGTCAGTATGCTCCTTGAAACCTATCATGACAAGGCTCCATGCCTTTTTAATCACAATGATCCATGCCCTTTTCCTGACAATGCTCCAAGACCCCTGTAATCACAATGCTCCATGCCCTTGTCATCACAAAGCTTCATGACATATGTTTTCAGAATGCTCCATGGCCTTCTCATCACCATGCTCCATGCCCTTTTAATCACAAAGATCCTTTCCCTTGTCATCAAATTGCCCCATGACCCCTGTCATCACAATACTCCTTGAATAGTTTCAGCCCAATGCTCCATGACCGTCTCATCACAATGCTCCATGACCCCTGTCATCACAATGCTCCGTGACTCCAGTCATCACAATGCTTCATGACTTTTGTTATCAGAATGGTCCATGCCCTTGTCACACAAGACTCTGTGTCATTTGTCATCACAATGCTCCATGAACATTTCATCACAATGCACAATGCATTTGTCAGCACAATGATCCATGACCCTTGTCATCAAAATGCTCCATGCGCTTGTCATCACAATGCACCTTGACCCATGGCATCACAATGTACCATGCGCTTGTCATCACAATGCTTCACATCATAGTCATCACAATGCTCCATAAACCTTGTCATCACAATGTTCCATGCACTTCTCATCAAAATGCCCTCTCACGACTGGTATCACAATATTCCATCACTAGTCTTCACAATATTCCCACACCGCTGTCATCACAATGTTCCATGACCCCTATCATCACAATGCTACATGCACTTATCATCAAAATGCTCCATGACCCCTGCCATCACAATTTTCCATAACCCCTGTCATCAAAATGCTACATTACCCATTTCATCTCAATGCTCCATGACCCGTGTCATCACAATTTTCCATAACCACTCTCATCAAAATGTTCCATGACCTTTTTCATCAAATTGCTCCATGAACCTATTATCACAATGCTCGCTGCACTTCTCATCACAACGCACCACGACCTCGTCATCAAAATGCTCCATGACCTTTGTCATCACAAAGCTCCATGACCCTTGGCATCACAATGCTCCATGCCATAGTCATCACAATGCTCCATGAAGCCTCTCATCACATTGCTCCATGCCCTTTTCATCACAAAGCTCCATGACGCTTGTGATCCCAATGCTCGATGCCTTTCTCATCACAATGTTCCATGCCCTTGTCATTACAATCCTCCATGACCTATGTATCAAAGTGTTCTGTGCCCTTGTCATTACCATCCTCCATGACCCATGTATCGAAGTGTTCTGTGCCCTTGTCATCACAATGCTCCATGCCCACTCTCATCATAATAATCCATGAAATATTTCAGACCAGTGCTCCATGCCCTTGTCATCACAATGCTCCATTACCCATGTCATAACAATGCTCCATGACCCCTGCCATCACAATGTTCCACGGCCTTGTCATCACAAGACTCCATGACACTTGTCATCACAATGTTCCAAGACACTGTAATCACAATTCTCCATACACTTGTCATCACAAAGCTCCATGACGCATGTCATCAGAATGCTCCATGGCCTTCTCATTTACGATGCTCCATGCCCTCATCATCACAATGCTCCAAGACCCCTTTAATCACAATGCTCCATGCCCCTTTTCATCTCAATGCTCCATGAACCGTGTCATCACAATGCACCATGCCCGTCATCATAATGCTTCATGCAATTGTCATCAAAATGAAATAAAAACGCTCCAGGACCTCTGTCATCACAATGCTCCAAACCCTTGTGATCACAATGTTCCATAACACTTGTCATCACAATGCCCCATGACGCGCATCATCACCATTATCCATGGTCTTCTATTCACAATACTCCATGACCTTTGTCATCACAATGCTCAATACACTTTTCATCACAATGCTCCCTGACACTTGTCGTCAGTATGCTCCTTGAACCCTGTCATGACAAGGCTCCATGCCTTTTTAATCACAATGATCCATGCCCTTTTCCTCACAATGCTCGAAGACCCCTGTAATCACAATGCTCCATGCCCTTGTCATCCCAAAGCTTCATGACACATGACTTCAGAATTCTCCATGGCCTTCTCATCACCATGCTCCATGCCCTTTTCATCACAATGCTCCATTCCCTTGTCATCAAAATGCCTCATGAGCGCTGTCATCACAATACTCAATGAACATTTTCAGCCCAATGCTCCATGACCTTCTCATCACAATGCCCCATGAACCCTGTCATCACAATGCTCCATGACCCCTGTCATCCCAATGCTCCGTGACTCCAGTCATCAAAATGCTTCATGACCTTTGTCATCACAATGGTCCATGCCCTTGTCACACAAGGCTCTGTGACCTTTGTCACCACAATGCTCACTGAAATATTCATCACAATGATCTCTGATCCTTGTCATCAAAATGCACCATGCCTTTGTCAGCACAATGATCCATGACACTTGTCATCACAATGCTCCATGCGCTTTTCAGCACAATGCTTTTTGACACATGTCATCACAGTGATCCTCATCTGTGTCACCACAATGCTCCATAAACAGTGTCATCACAATGCTCCATGAACTTCTCATCAAAATGCTCTCTCACCACTGATATCACAATGTTTCTTCACTAGTCTTCACTATACTACCTCACCCCTGTCATCACAATGTTCCATGACCCCTATCATCACAATGCTACATGCACTTATCATTAAATGCTCCATGACCCATGACATCACAATGTTCCATAAACCCTGTCATCAAAATACTCCAATAGCCTTTTCATCACAATGCTCCATGACCCCGGACACCACAATTTTCCATAACCACTCTCATCAAAATGTTCCATGACCTTTTTCATCAAATTGCTCTATGACCCTGTTATCACAATGCTCCCTGCCCTTCTCATCACAATGCATGTCGAACTTGTCATCAAAATGCTCCATGACCTTTGTCATCAAAAAGCTCCATGACCCTTAGCATCACAATGCTCCATGCCATTGTCATCACAATGCTCCATGAAGCCTCTCATCACATTGCTCCATGCCCTTGTCATCAAAAAGCTCCATGACGCTTGTGATCCCAATGCTTGATGCCCTTCTCATCACAATGCTTCATGCCCTTGTCATTACAATCTACCATGATCCATGTATCAAAGTGTTCCGTGCCCTTGTCATCACAATAATCCATGAAATTTTTCAGACCAATTCTCCATGCCCTTGTCATCACGACGCACCATTACCACTGTCATAACACTGCTCCATGACACCTGCCCAAACAAGGTTCCACGACCTTGTAATCACAAGACTCCATGACAATTTTCATCACAATGCTCCAAGACAATGTAATCACAATTGTCCTTACCCATGTCTCACAAAGATCCATGACACATGTAATCAGAATGCTCCATGGCCTTCTCATTCACGATGCTCCATACCCTTGTCATCACAATGCTCCAAGGCTCCTGTAATGACAATGCTCCGTGCCCCTTTTCATCTCAATGCTCCATGAACCCTGTCATAACAATGCACCATGCCCATCATCAAAATGCTTCATACTATTGTCATCACCATGAAATTAAAATGCTCCATGACCTCTGTCATCACAATGCTCCAAACCCTTGTGATCACAATGTTCCATAACACTTGTCATCACAATGCCCCATGATTCTGGTCATCACAATTATCCATGGTCTTCTCATCACAATGCTCCATGATCTTTGTCATCACAATGCTCAATACACTTGTCATCACAATGCTGCATGACACTTGTCGTCAGAATGCTCCTTAAACCCTTTCATGACAAGGCTCCATGCATTTTTCATCACAATGATCCATGCCCTTTTCATCACAATGCTCCAAGACAACTCTAATCTCAATGCTCCTTGCCCTTGTCATCACAAAGCTCCATTATGCATGTCATTAGAATGCTCCATGGCCTTCTCATCACTATACTCCATGACCTTGTCATCTCAATGCTCCAAGACCACTGTCATCATAATGATTCATGCTCCTTTTCATCAGAATGCTCCATGAGACTTGGCATCACAAGGCTCCATTGTCTTCTCATCACAATGCTCCAGGACCTTGTCATCACAATGCTCCATTCCCTTGTCATCACAATGCTCCATGACCCCTTTCATAACAATACTCCAAGAACATTTTCAGCCCAATGCTCCATGAACTTCTCATCACAATGCTCCATTACCCCTATCATTACAATTCTCCATGCTCCTTGAAATCAAAATGATCCATGACATCTGTCATCACAATGTTCCAAATCATTGGGATCACATTGTTCCATAACACTTGTCTTCACAACACTCCAGGATGCCTGTCATAACAATACTGCATACCCTTGTCATCACAATGTTCCATGACCTTTTTCATCATAATGCTCAATACACTTGTCATCACAATGCTCCCTGACACTTGTCATCTGAATGCTCCTTGAAACCTGTCATGAAAAGGCTCCATGCCCTTTTCATCACAATGCTCCATGCCCTTTGCATCACAATGCTCCATGCCATTGTCATCACAATACTCCACAAGCTTGTAATCAGAATGCTCCATAACACCTGTCATCACAATGCTCCATGACCCCTGCTATCACAATGCTCCATGACACCTGTCATCAAAATGCTCCTTGCCCCTTGTCATTACAGTGCTCCATGACGCTCCTCATCACAATTATACATGGTCTTCTAATCACAGTGCTCCACGGTATTGCCATCATGAGGATCCATGACACTTTTCATCACAATGTTACATGATCTTGTCATCACAATTCTCCATGCAATTGTCATCGCAATGCTCCATGAACCCTGTCATAGCAAGCTCCATATGTTTTTTATCACAACGCTTCACGACCTTGTCATCATAATTATCAATTGCCCTTGTCATCACAATGTTCCATGCTCTTCTCATCAAAATGCTCCATGACCCTTGTCATTACAATGCTCCAAGCCCTTGTCATCACAGTGCTCCATTACCTTTGTCATCACAATCCTCCATGACAATTGGCATCACAATGCTCCATGCCATTGTCATCACAATGGACCATGACATATGTCAATAAAACGCTCCCTGACACCTGTCTTCACAATACACTTGACTTTGTCATCACAATTCTCCATGCCCTTGTCATCACAATGTGCCTTGCCCACTGTCATCAAAATAATCCATGAAACTTGTGAGACCAATGTTCCATGCCACTGTTATCACAATGCTCCATGACCTTGTCATCACAATGCTCCGTGACACCAGTCATCACAATGCTTCATGACCTTTGTCATCACAATGGGCCATGCCCTCGTCATCACAAGGCTCACTGACCTTTGTCACCACAGTGCTCCATGAACTTTTCGTCACAATGCTCTGTGAAGCTTGTCATCACAATGCTCCTTGCCTTTGTCTGCACAATACTCCAGAAGCTTGTCATCAGAATGTTCCATGTCCCTTGTCATCACAATGATCCATGACACCTGACATCACAATTCTCCATGCCACATGTCATTACAGTACTCGATGACACTCGTCATCAAAATGCTCCATGGTCTTGCCATCACAATGCTTCACGGTCTTGCCATCACAATGCTCCATGCCCTGGACATCACAGTGCTCCATGTCCCTTCTCATAACAATGCTCCATGACACTTCTCATCACCATGTTACATGCTCTTGTCATCACAATCCTCCATGCCATTGTCATCACAATGGACCATGACATATGTCATCACCATGCTCCCTGACACCTCTCTTCACAATACTGCATGACCTTGTCATCACAATGATCCATGCCCTTGTCATCACAATGCTCCATGCCCTTTTCTTCACAATGCACCATGCCTACACTCGTCACAATAATCCATGAAAGTTGTCACACCAATTCTCCATGCCCCTATCATCACAATGCTCCATGCCATTGTCATCAAAATGCACCATGAAGCCTGTCATCACAATGCTCCGTGACTCCAGTCATCACAGTGCTTCATGACATTTGACATCACAGTGGTCCATGCCCTCGTCATCAGAAGTCTCTGTCACCTTTGTCACCACAATGCTCCATGAACTTTTCATCACAATGCTCCATGATCATTGTCATAACAAAGCGCCATGCGCTTCTCAGCACAATGCTCCATGACCCATGTCATCACAATGTGTCATGCGCTTGTCATCACAATGCTCCACAACCTTGTCATCACAGAGCTCCATAAACCTTGTCATCACATTGCACCATGCACTTCTCATCAAAATGCTCTCTCACAACTGATATCACAATGTTCCATCACTAGTCATCACTATACTCCCTCACCCTTATCATCACAATGTTCCATGACCCCTATAATCACAATGCTCCATGCCCTTGTCATCACAAAGCTCCATGATGCATGTCATCAGAATGATGCATGGCCTTCTCATCACAATGCTCCATGCCCTTGCCATCACAATGCTCCATGACCACTGTCAACACAGCGCTCCATGACCCCTGACAGCACAATGATCTGGGACACATGTCATCAAAATGCTCCATGACACTTGTCATCACAATGATCCATGCGCTTGTCATCCCAATTATCCATGACCCCTGTAATCAGAATGTTCCGTGACGCTTGTCATCCCAGTGCTCCATGACCCTTGGCATCACAATGCTTCATGCCATTGTCATCACAATGCTCCATGAACCCTCTCATCACATTGCTCCATGCCCTTGTCATCACAAAGCTCCATGACGCTTGCCATCACACTGCTCAATGCCATTCTCATCACAATGATGCAGGCCCTTGTCATTACAATGTTCCATGGTCCATGTATCACCGTGTTCCGTGCCATTGTCATCACAATGCTCCATGCGCACTCTCATCACAATAATCCATAAAATTGTCACATCAGTGCTCCATGCACTTGTCATCAAAAGGCTCCATTTCCCGTGTCATAACAAAGCTCCATGACCCCTGCAATCACAATGTTCCACGGCCTCATCATCTCAAGGCTCCATGACCCTTGTCATCACAATTATCCAAGAACCCTGTAATCGCAATGCTCCATGCACTTGTCATCACAAAGATCCATGACCCATATCATCCGAATGCTCCATGACCCATGTCATCACAATGCTCCATGACCCCTGTCATCACAATGCTCCATGACACCTGTCATCAAAATGCTCCATGCCCCTTGTCATTACAGTGCTCCATGACTCTCGTCATCACAATTATCCATGGCCTTCTCATCACACTGCTCCCCGGTCTTGCCATCACTATGCTCCATGCCCTGGTCATCACAATGCTCCATGTCCCTTGTCATCACAATTCTCCACGTCCTGGTCATCACAATACTCCATGACACTTCTCATCACAATGTTACGTGGTCTTGTCATCACAGTTCTCCATGCACTTTTCATAGCAATGCTCCATGCCCCCTGTCATAGCGAGCTCCGTGCGCTTGTCATCACAATGCTTCACGACGTTTGCATCAAAATTCTCAATGGCCCTTGTCATCACAATGCTCCATGTCCTTGTCATCACAATGCTCCATGACCCTTTTCTTCACAATTCTAAAAGAAATTGTCATCACAATGCTCCATTACCTTTGTCAGCACAATCCTCCATGACACTTGGCATCACAAGGCTCCATTACATTTGTAATCACAATCCTCCATGAAACTTGGCATCACAATGCTCCATGCCATTGTCATCACAATGAACGATGACATATGTCATCACAGTGCTCCCTGACACCTGTCTTCACAATACTACATGACCTTGTCATAACTATGTTCCATGCCCTTGTCATCACAATGTGCCCTGTCCACTCTCATAGCAATAATTCATGAAAATTGTCAGACCAATGCTCCATCCCCCTGTCATCACAGTGCTCCATGCCCATGTAATCACAATGCTCCATGACCCCTCACATCATAATGCTCCGTGACTCCAGCCATCACTATGCTTTATGAACTTTTTCATCACAATGGTTAATTCCCTCGTCATCACAATGCTCTGTGACACTTGTCATCACAATGCTCCATGCCATTGTCAGCACAATGCTCCATGACCCTTGTCATCACAATGTTCCATGCGCTTGTCAGCACAATGCTCCAAGACACATGTCATCACAATGTGTCATGCACTTGTCATCACAATGCTCCACAACCTTGTCATCACAATTTTCCATAAACCTTGTCATCACAATGCTCCATGCACTTCTCGTCTAAATGCTCTCTCACCACTGATATCACAGTGTTCCATCACCAGTCATCACAATACTCCCTCAACACTGTCATCACAATGTTCCATTACCCCTGTCATCAAAATGCTACATGCCCTTATCATCACAATGCTCCATGACCACTGACATCACAATGTTCCATAACGCCTGTCATCAAAATATTCCCTGACCCTTTCTATAAAATTGTTCCATGAACCTGTCATCAGAATGCTCCCTGCCCTACTCATCACAATGCACCACGACCTTGTCATCAAAATGCTCCATTACATTTGTCATCACAAAGCTCCATGACCCTTGGCATCACAATGCTCCATTCCATTGTCATCACAATGATCCATGAAACATCTCATCACATTACTCCATGCACTTGTCCTCCCAAATCTCCATGACGCTTGTCATCACAATGCTCGATGCCTTTCTCAACACAATGATCCATGCCTTGTCATTACAATCCTCCATGACCCATGTATCACCGTGTTCCCTGCCCTTGTCATCACAATGCTCCATTACCCCTGCCATCACAATGTTTCACGGCGTTGTCATCACAAGGCTCCATGAACATTGTCATCACAATGCTCCAAGACCCCTGTAATCACAATGCTCCATACCCCTTTTCATCTCAATTCTCCATGAACACTGTCATCAAAATGCACCATGCCAATCATCATAATGCTTCATGTTATTGTCATCACAAAGAAATCAAAATGCTCCATGACATCTGTCATCACAATGCTCCAAACCCTTCTGATCACAATGTTCCATAACACTTGTCATCACAATGCACGATGACGCTCGTCATCACAATTATCCATGGTCTCCTCATCAAAATGCTCCATGACCTTTGTCAACACAATGCTCAATACACTTGTCATCACAATGCTCCCTGACACTTGTATTCAGTATGCTACTTGAAACCTGTCATGACAAGGCTCTTTGCCTTTTCCTCACAATGCTCCATGCAGTTTTCATCACAATGCTCCAAGACCCCTGTAATCACAATGCTCCATGTGCTTGTCATCACAAATCTCCAGGACGCATGTCATCAGAATGCTCCATGGCACTGTCATCACCATGCTCCATGCCCTTGTCATCACAAAGCTCCAAGACCCCTCTAATCACAATGCTCCATGCACTTGTCATCGCAATGCTCCATGACCCATGTCATAGCAAGCTCCATGCGCTTGTCATAACTATGCTTCACCACCTTGTCATCAGAATTCTCAATGGCCCTTGTCACCACAATGCTCCAAGCCCTTGTCATCACAATGCTCCATTACTTTTGTCATCACAATCCTCCATGACACTTGGCTTCAAAATGCTCCATGACATTGTCTTGACAATGCACCAGGACATATGTCATCACAATACTCCCTGATACCTGTCTTCACAATAATCCATGACCTGGTCATAACAATGCTCCATGACCTTGTCATCACAATGCGCCATGCACATTTTCATCACAATAATCCATGATACTTCTCAGACCAATGCTCCACGCCCACTGTCATCACAATAATCCATGAACCATGTCAGAACAATGTTCCATGCCCCTGTCATCACATTGTTCCATGCCCTTGTAATCACAATGCTCCATGGCCCCTGTCATCACAATGCTCCGTGACTCCAGTCATCACAATGATTCATGATCTTTGTCCTCACAATGTTCCATGCCCTCGTCACACAAGGCTCTGTGATCTTTGTCACCACAATGCTCCATGAAATTTTCATCACAATGCTCTGTGTTCCTTGTCATCACAATGCTCCATGCCTTTGTCAGCACAATGCTCCATGACAATATTCCTCACAATGCTCCATGCGCTTGTCCGCACAAGGCCCCATGACCTGTGTCATCACAATGCGCCAAGCGCTTGTCATCACAAAGCTCCACAACCGTGTCATCAAAGTGCTCCATAAAACTTGTCATCACAATGCTCCATGCACTTCTCATCAAAATGCTCTCCCACAACTGATATCATAAAGTTCCATCACTAGTCATCACAATACTCCCTTACCCCTGTCATCACAATGTTCCAGGACCCCTGTCTTCAAAATGCTCCATGACCCTTTTCATCATAATCCTCCATGACCCTTGACATCACAGTGTTCCATAACCACTGTCATAAAAATGTCCCATGACAATTTTCATCAAATTTCTCCATGACCCTTTCATCACAATGATCCCTGCCCTTCTCATACACAGTTCACCACGCGCTTGTCATCAAAATGCTCCATGACTTTTGTCATCACAAAGCTACATGACCCTTGGCATCACAATGCTCCATGCCCTTGTCATCAATATGCTCCATAAACATTCTCATCACATTGTTCCTTGCCCTTGTCATCACAGGCTCCGTGATGCTCTTCATCACAATGCTCGATGCTCTTCTTAACACAATGCTCCATGCCCTTGTCATTACAATCTGCCATGACCCATGTATCACAGTGTTCCGTGCCCTTGTCGTCACAATGCTCCATGCCCCCTCTCATCACAATAATCCATGAAGTTTTTCAGACCAATGCTCCATGCCCTTGTCATCAAAATGCTCCATTACACCTGTTATAACAATGCTCCATGACAACTGCCATTACAATATTCCACGGCCTTGTAATCACAAGGCTCCATAACCCTTGTCATCACAATGCTCCATGTCCTTGCCATCAAAAAGCTCCATGACACATGTCATCAGAATGCTCCATGGCCTTCTCATTCACGATGCTCCATGCCCTTGTCATCACAATTCTCCTAGACCTCTGTAATCACAATGCTCAATGAACCTTTTCATCTCAATGCTCCATGAACCGTGTCATCACAATGCACCATGCCCATCATCATAATGCTTCATGCTATTGTCATCAAAATGAAATCAAAATGCTCCATGACCTCTGTAATCACAATGATCCAAACCCTTGTGATCACAATGTTCCATAACACTTGTCAAAACAACGCCCCATGACGCTCATCATCACAATTATCCATGGCCTTCTATTCACAATACTCCATGACCTTTGTCATCACAATGCTCAATACACTTGTCATCACAATGCTCGCTGACACTTGTCATCAGTATGCTCCTTGAAACCTGTCATGACAAGGCTCCATGAATTTTGCATCACAATAATCCATGACCTTTTCATCACAATGCTCTGTGACCATTGTCATCGCAGTGCACCATGCCTTTGTCAGCACAATGATCCATGACACTTGTCATCACAATGCTCCATGTGCTTTTCAGCACAATGCTCCTTGACCCATGTCATCACAATGCACCATGCGCTTTTCATTCACAATGCTCCACATCCTTGTCATCACAATGCTCCATAAACCTTGTCATCACAATGCTCCATGCACTTCTCATCAAAATGCTCTTTTACCACTGATATCACAATGTTCCATCACTAGTCTTCACAATACTCCCTCACCCCTCTCATCACAGTGTTCCATGACCCCTATCATCACTATGCTACATGCACTTATCATCAAAATGCTCCATGACCAATGACATCACAATGCTCCATAATCCCTGTCATCAAAATGCTCCATTACCATTTTCAGCACAATGCTCCATGACCCCTGACATCACAATTTTCCATATCTACTCTCATCAAAATATTCCATGACATTTTCACCAAATTTCTCCATTACCCTGTTAGCACAATGCTCCCTGCCCTTCTCATCACAACGCACCACGACCTTGTCATCAAAATGCTCCATGACCTTCGTCATCACAAAACTCCATGACAGTTGGCATAACAATGCTCCAAGCCATTGTCATCACAATGCTCCATGAAGCCTCTCATCACATTGCTCCATGCCCTTGTCACCACAATGCTCCATGACGCTTGTCATCACAATGCTCGATGCCCTTCTCATCACAATGCTCCATGCCCTTGTCATTACAATCCTCCATAACCCATGTATCAAAGTGTTCTGTGCCCTTGTCATCACAATGCTCCATGCCCACTATCATCACAATAATCGATGAAACATTTCAGACCAATGCTCCATGCCCTTGTCATCACAATGCTCCATAACCCCTGTCATAACAATGCTCCATGACACCTGCCTTCACAAGTTTCCATGGCCTTGTCATCACAAGACTCCATGACACTTGTCATCACAATGCTCCAAACACTGTAATCACAATTCTGCATACATTTGTCATCACAAAGCTCCATGAGGCTTGTCATCAGAATGCTCCATGGCCTTCTCATTCAAGATGCTACATTCCCTTGAGATCACAATGGTCCAAGACACCTGTAATCACAATGCTCCATGACCCTTTTCATCTCAATGCTCCATGAACCGTGTCATCACAATGCACCATGCCCATCATCATAATGCTTCATGCTATTGTCATCAAAATGAAATAAATATGCTCCATGACCTCTGTCATCACAATGCTCAAAACACATGTGATCACAATGATCCATAACACTTGTCATCACAACGCCCAATGATGCTCATCATCACAGTTATCCTTGGGCTTCTATTCACAGTACTCCATTACCTTTGTCATCACAGTGCTCAATACACTTGTCATCACAATGCTCCCTGACACTTGTCGTCAGTATGCTCCTTGAACCCTGTCATGACAAGGCTACATGCATTTTTCAACACAATGATCCACACCCTTTTCCTCACAATGCTCCAAGACCCCTGGAATCACAATGCTCCATGCCATGGTCATCACAAAGCTTCATGACACATGTCTTCAGAATGCCCCATGGCCTTCTCATCACCATGCTCCATGCCCTTTTCATCACAATGCTCCATTCCCTTGTCATCAAAATACCCCATAACCCCTGTCATCACAATACTCCATGAACATTTTCAGCCCAATGCTCCATGAACTTCTCATCACAATGCCCCATGAAACCTGTCATCACAATGTTCCATGACCCCTCTCATCACAATGCACCGTGACTCCAGTCATCACAATGCTTCATGACATTTGTCATCTCAATGGTCCATGCCATTGACACACAAGGCTCTGTGACCTTTGTCACCACAATGCTCCATGAACTTTTCATCACAATACTCTGTGACCCTTGTCATCAAAATGCACCATGCCTTTGTCAGCACAGTGCTCCATGACCCATGTCATCACAATGAGCCATGCGCTTGTCATCACAAATCTCCATGAGGCTTGTCATCACAACGCTCGATGCACTTCTCATCACAATGCTCCATGACCTTGTCATTACAATCCTGCATGATCTATGTATCACAGTGTTCCATGCCCTTTTCATTACAATCCTCCATGCACTTGTCATCAAAATGCTCCATGACCCTTGTCATCACGGTGCCCAAACCCTTGTTATCAAAATGCTCCATTACCTTTGTCATCACAATCCACCATGACACTTGTCATCACAATGCTCCATGCCATTGCCATCAGAATGGACCATGACATATGTCATCACTATGATCCCTGACACCTGTCTTCACAATACTCCATGACCTTTTCATCACAATGCTCCATGCCCTTGTCATCACAATGAGCCAAGCCCAATGTCATCACAATAATCCATGAAACTTGTCAGACCAAAGTTCCATGGCCCTGTCATCACAGTTCTCTATGCCCTCCTCATCACAATGCTCCATGAACCCTGTCATCACAATGCTCCGTGACTCCACTCATCACAATGCTTTATGACATTTGTCGTCACAATGTTCCATGCCCACGTCACACAAGGCTCTGTGACCTTTGTCACCACAATGATCCATGCTCTTGTCATCACAATGTGCCATGCCCCTGTCATCACATTGCTCCATGCCCTTGTCATCACAATGCTCCAAGACCCTTGTCATTACGATGCTCTAAACCCTTGTCATCAAAATGCTCCATTACGTTTGTCATCACAATCCTCCATGACACATGGCATCACAATGCTCCATGCAATTGTCATCGCAATGGACCATGACATATTTCATCAAAATGCTCCCTGACACCTGTCTTCACAATAATCCCTGACCTTGTCATCACAATGCTCCATGCCTTTGTCATCACAATGCGTCATGCCCACTCTCATCACAATAATCCATGAAACTTGTCAGACCAAAGTTCCATGCCCCTGTCATCACAATGCTCCATGCCTTTGTCATCACAATGCTCCATAACCCCTGTCATAACAATGCTCCATGATCCCTGCCATCACAATGTTCCACGGCCTTGTCATCCAAGGCTCCATGACCCTTGTCATAACAATGCTCCAAGACCCCTGTAATCACAATGCTCCATGCCCTTGTCATCACAAAGATCCATGACGCATGTCATCAGAATGCTCCATGGCCTTCTCATCACAATGCTCCATGCCATTGTCATCACAATGCTCCAAGACCCCTGTATTCACAGTGCTCCATGCCCCTTTTTATCTCAATGCTCCATGATCCCTGTCATCACAATGCACCAGGCACATCATCATAATGCTTCATGCTATTGTCATCACAATGAAATCAAAACGCTCCATGACATCTGTCATCACAATGCTAAAAACCCTTGTGATCACAATGTTCCATAACACTTGTCATCACAATGCCCCATGACGCTCCTCATCACAATTATGAATGGTTTAATCATCACAATGCTCCATGACCTTTGTCACCACAATCCTCAATACACTTATCACCACAATGCTCCCTGACACTTGTCATCAGTATGCTCCATGAACACTGTCTTGAAAAGGCTCCATGCCTCTTTCATCACAATGATCCTTTCCCTTTTCATCACAATGCTCCAAGACCCCTGTAATCACAATGCTCCCTGCCCTTGTCATCAAAAAACTCCATGACACATGTCATCTGAATGCTCCATGGCATTCTCATCACAATGCTCCATACCCTTGGCATCACAATGCTCCAGGTACACTGTCATCACAATGCTCCGTGACTACAGTCATCACAGTGCTTCATGACATTTGTCATCACAATGTTCCATGACCTCGTCACACAAGGCTTTGTGACCTTTGTCACCACAATGCTCCATGAACTATTCATCACAGTGCTCTGTGACCCTTGTTATCACAAAGCTCCATGCCATTGTCAGCACAATGCTCCATGACCATTGTCATCACAATGCTCGAAGTGCGTGTAAGCACAATGCTCCATAACCCATGTCATCACAATGCTCCCTACACTTCTCATCACAATACACCACGCACTTGTTATCAAAATGCTCCATGACCTTTTTCCTCACAAAGTTCCATGACACTTGGCATCACAATGCTCCATTCCATTGTCATCACTATGCTCCATGAACACTCTCATCACATTGCTCCATGCATTTGTCATCACAAATCTCCATGAGGCTGGTCATCACAACGCTCGATGCCCTTCTCATCACAATGCTACATGTCCTTGTCATTAAAATCCTGCATGATCTATGTATCACCGTGTTCCGTGCCCTTGTCATAACAATGCTCCATGACCCCTGCCATCACAAAGTTCCACGGCCTTGTCATCACAAGCCTCCATGAACCTTGTCATCACAATGCTCCAAGACCCCTCTAATCAAATGCTCCATGCCCTTGTCATCACAAAGCTCCATGACGCAAGTCATCAGAATGCTCCATCGCCTTCTCATCACAATGCTCCATGCCCTTGTCATCACAATGCTCCAAGACCACTGTAATCACAGTGCTCCATGCCCCTTTTCATCTCAATGCTCCATGAACCCTGTCATCACAATGAACCGTGTCCATCACCATAATATTTCATGCTATTGTCATCACAATGAAATCAAAATGCTCAATGACCTCTGTCATCACAATGCTCCAAACCCTTGTGATCACAATGTTCCATAGCTCTTGTCATCACAATGCCCCATGAGGTTGGTCATCACAATTATCAATGGTCTTCTCATCACAATGCTCCTTGATCTTTGTCATCACAATGCTCAATACACTTGTCATCACAATGCTCCCTGACACTTCTCATCAGTATGCTCCTTGAACCCTGTCATGACAAGGCTCCATGCAATTTTCATCACAATGATCCATGCCCTTTTCATCACAATGCTCCAAGACTCCTGTAATCACAATGCTCCATGTCCTTGTCATCACAAAGCTCCATGACGCATGTCATCAGAATGCTGCATGGCCTTCACATCAGAATGCTCCATGCCCTTGTCATCACAATGCTACAAAACCCATGTAATCACAATGCTCCATTCACCTCTTCATCAGAATGCTCCATGACACTTGTCATCACAAGGCTCCAAGCCCTTGTCATCAAAATGCTCCATTATATTTGTCATCACATTTCTCCATGACACTTGGCATCACGGTGCTGCATGCCATTGGCATCACAATGGATCATGACATATGTCACCACAATGCTCCCTGACACCTGTCTTCACAATAATCTATGATCTTGTCATCACAGTGCTCCATACCCTTGTCATCACGGTGCTCCATGACCGTTGTCATAAAAAAGCTCCAAGCCCTTGTCATCACAATGCTCCATTACCTTTGTCATCACAATCCTCCATGACACTTGGCTTCACAATGCTCCATGCCATTGTCATCACAATGCACCAAGACATATGTCATCACAATGCTCCCTGACACCTGTCTGCACAATAATTCATGACATTCTCATAACAATGCTCCATGCCCTTGTCATCACAATGCGCCATGCCCACTGTCATCTCAATAATCCTTGAAACTAGTCAGACCAATGCTCCATGCCCTTGTCATCACAATGCTCCGTGACTCCAGTCATCACAATGCTTCATGACCTTTGGCATCAAAATGGTCCATGTCCTCGTCATCACAGGGCTTTGTGAAATTTGTCACCATAATGCTCCATGAACTTTTCATTCACAATGCTCTGTGACCCTTGCCATCACAATGCTCCATGCCTTTGTCAGCAGAGTGCTCCTTGACCCTTGTTATCACAATGCTCCATGCGCTTGTTATCAAAATTTTCCACAAATTTGTCATCAGAATGCTCCATAAAACTTGTCATCACAATGCTCCATGTACTTCTCATCAAAATGCTCTCTCACCACTAATATCAAAATGTTCCATCACTAGTCATCACAATACTCCCTCACCCCAGTCATGACAATGTTCCACGGCCTTGTCATCACAAGGTTCCTTGACCCTTGTAATCACAATGCTCAAAGACCCCTGTAATCACAATGCTCCATGCTATTGTCATCACAAAGCTCCATGAGGCATGTCATCAATCTGCTCCATGGCCTTCTCATCACAATGCTCCATGCCCTTGTCATCACAATGCTCCAAGACAACTGTAATCAAAATGCTCCATGCCACTTTTCACCTCAATGCTCCATGGACTCTGTAATCACAATGCACCAGGCCCATCATCATGGAGACTTATTAATACATAGGTTTTAAGATTCTTACTAGTCAGATATATTCCTCTGCGAGAAATATGGGGTTTTGAGTCCATTTCACTGAATAAAGTGTAGGTCTTGCGTATTCCATATTTGGTTTCTGGAATGGTACCTGTACTAATATCAAACTCTGGTTTTATGCATCACCCCACCTCTCCTTCCCCCTTAAGCAGGCACAAGAGTGTTTTCTAAATGTGAGACTCTGTTCTCTTTCCTAACTCAGTTCATGTGTAGCCATGTTTACAGGACCTTCATAAGTGATATCTTATGATAAGTTTCTTTTTCTCTGTGACTTATTTCACTTAGAGTCATTGTACCTGAATCCACTCATTTTGCAGCTACTGGCCTTATGACATTGATTTCATGGCTGAGGGATATTCCATCGTACGTAAGTAACACAATTTCTTGAACCAATTTTGTCTTTCCTAGGATATTTAAGGTGTACCCAAGTTGAGGTTCTTGTAAGCAGTGCAGCACTAAATTTTGTGGTGGTACTGTCTTATTGATTTTCAGTATTCCCAAGGTATATTCCCTAGACTGGAAGTGGCCTTGGCTCTGTAGCTCTCTTGTTTACTTGTATTAGAGAACACAATGCACTCCTCCAGAGAGACAGTTGGCAATTTACATCCTGCCCATCAGAATAACTAGACTCCCTGTTCTCCAGGGTCTACATTGTCTTTCTGGTTTTTACACATGTTGCAGAATTCCCTTTTGACCGGTGGGAAGTGATACTTCATTGTAGTGCAGGTTTGCATTGCCCGCTTGCTTGCTTGGCCAAAAAGCGTGTATGCGTTTTCTCCTGAATATATTCAGGAGAAAATGCATAAGCCCTTTTTGCCCAAGTGCATCATTGTCGAAGTTGTGCCCCTCTTACTGTTCTTTAAAGGCGATTCCAATGTACCTCTTGAAATCTGTTTCCTGCTATTCTGGCTCGCTTTCAAGTCCGCCTCGTTGCCTTCCCTCAAAAGATTTTTGGACGATTGTTGTCCTTTATTTCTCTGACAGTTTGTGCACTGTTGTACCCCTAAGCTCCATTTTTCAACTCGTTTTTTGTGAGCTGACTGCAAGTCCAAAATTTTGGTTCAGAACCTATACTGGTTCCCGGCGCGTGGCTGAGACTTTGGTTAATTCTTCCTCCCTCCGGGAAATTAGAGTGACATGTGCCCGTCCAAATGCCTAACAGCTATTCTCTCATTGGTTCTCCCTCTTCCCTTTCATCTTCTGCCAAATCGGCAACCTGTGCGAACCAGGAGGTTAAAGGGGCTGTCTTTCCATGTTGGGAGATTGATAGTAAATCTGTTGGAAAGTCAAACCGGAGCACCAGGAGAGGGATTATTATTTGAGTTTTAGTAATCTTTGATATTCACAGTGTGTCCATTCTCTAGGGTTCCAGTACATGTTATAGGTGTAGTAATATTCCCTTCAACCTGGAGAGTTGGGACCCTTGGAATGTGTGCCACACATTATTGCTTTAAATGGTCTGTATTTGCTCACCGAATCTCACCAATTCTCTCAGTCCCAAGTGTCCAGCCTTATGCCACATCCAGCTGTGGGTGTAGATAAGGTCATTCCAGGGTTCATCAGAACCCCTCAAGGAATTGTAAATAATTTCCCAGTTTTTTTTTTGTTTTGTTTTTGAAATTCCTTTTTATAGTGGGTTTGAGCTGATTCTCACTGCCATGTTTATGTCAGTCAAGACACACTTCATTCCCTTACAGAGACATATCAATACAGAGGTTTTAAGTTTCTTACAAGTTAGATATATACCTCTACAGGAAATATGGGGTTTTGAGTCCCTTTCACTGAGGAAAGTGTAGGTCTTTTCTATTCCGTAGTTGGTTTTTGGAACGGTACATGTACTAATATCAAACTCTGGTTTTATGCATCTCCCCACCTCTCCTTCCCCCTTAAGCAGGCATAAGAGTGTTTGCTAAATGTGAGACTCTGTTCTATTTCCTAACTCAGTTCATGTGTAGCCATGTTTACAGGACCTTCATAAGTGATATCTTATGATAAGTTTCTTTTTCTCTGTGACTTATTTCACTTAGAATCATCGTACCTGAATCCACTCATTTTGCTGCTACTGGCCTCATGACATTGATTTCATGGCCGACTGATATTCCATCGTATGTAAGTAACACAATTTCTTGAACCATTTTTGTCTTGCCTGGGATATTTAAGGTGTACCCAAGTTGAGGTTCTTGTAAGCAGTGCAGCCCTAAATTTTGGGGTGGCTCTGTCTTATTTATTTTCAGTTTTCCCAAGGTATATTCCCTAGACTGGAAGTGCCCTTGGCTCTGTTGCTCTGTTGTTTCCTTGTTTTAGGGAACACAATGCACTCCTCCAGAGAGGCAGTTGGCAATTTACATCCTGCCCATCAGCATAACTAGGCTCCCTGTTCTCCAGGGCCTGTCTTGCCTTTCTGGTTTTTACACATTTTGCTGATGTCCCTTTTGAACGGTGGGAAGTGATACTCCATTGTAGTTCAGATTTGCGTTGCCCGCTTGCTTGCTTGGCCAAAAAGGACCTACGCGTTTTCTCCTTAATATATTCAGGAGAAAAAACATACGCTCTTGCTTGCCAAGTGCATCATTTTCGAAGTTGTGCCCCTCTTCCTGTGCTTTAAAGGCGATTCCAATGTACCTCTTGAAATCTGTTTCCTGCTATTCTGGCTCGCCCTCAATTCCGCCTTGTGGCCTTCCGTCAACAGATTTTCGTACAATTTTTGTCCTTTATTACTCTGCCAGTTTTTGCATTGCTGTGCCCCTGAGCTCCATTTTGCAACTCGTTTTTTGTGAGCTGACCGCAAGTCCAAAATTTTGGTTCAGGACCTATACTGGTTCCCGGCGGGTGTCTGAGACTTTGGTTAATTCTTCTTCCTGCCGGAAAATTAGAATGACATGTGCCGTCCAAATGCCTAACAGCTACTCTCTCATTGGTTCTCCCTCTTCCCTTTCATTCTCTACCAAATTGGCCACCTGTGCGAACCAGGAGTTTAAATGGACAGTCTCTCCAAGTTGGGAGATTGATAGTAAAGCAGTTGGAAAGTCAAACCGGAGCACCAGGAGAGGGACTATTAGTTGAGTTTTAGAAACCTTTCATATTCACAGTGTGTCCATTCTCTAGGTTTCCCGTACATGTTATAGCTGTAGTAATATTCCCTTCAACCTGGAGAGTTGGGACCCTTGTAATGTGTGCCACACATTATTGCTTTAAAGGGTCTGCATTTGCTCACCGAATCTCACCAATCCTCTCAGTCCCAAGTGTACAGCCTTATGCCATATCCAGCTGTCGTTTTACATAGGGTCATTCCAGGTTTCATCAGAGCCCCTGAAGGAATTGTAAAGAATTTCCCTGTTTTTTGTTTTGTTTTTGAAATTCCTTTTTATAGTGGGTTTGAACTGATTCTCACTGCCATGTTTATCACAGTCTAGACAGTCTTGATTCCCTTATGGAGACATATCAATACATAGATTTTAAGATTCTTACTAGTCAGATATATTCCTCTGCGGGAAATATGGCATTTTGAGTCCCTTTCACTGAGGAAAGTGTATGTCTTGTCTATTCCATATTTGGTTTTTGGAACGGTACCTGTACTAATATCAAACTCTGGTTTTATGCATCACCCCACCTCTCCTTCCACCTTAAGCAGGCACAAGAGTGTTTTCTAAATGTGAGGCTCTGTTCTCTTTCCTAACTCAGTTCATGTGTAGCCATGTTTACAGGACCTTCATAAGTGATATCTTATGATAAATTTATTTTTCTCTGTGACTTATTTCACTTATAATCATCGTACCTGAATCCACTCATTTAGCTGCTACAGGCCTTATTACATTGATTTCATGGCTGAGGGATATTACATCATATGTAAATACCACAATTTTTGGAACCATTTTTGTCTTTCCTGGGATATTTAAGGTGTATTCAAGTTGAGGTTCTTGTAAGCCATGCATCCCTAAATTTTGGGGTGGCTCTATCTTATTGATTTTCAGTTTTCCCAAAATATATTCCCTAGACTGGAAGTGCCCTTGGCTCTGTAGCTCTCTTGTTTACTTGTTTTAAGGAACACAATGCTGTCCTCCAGAGAGGCAGTTGGCAATTTACATCCTGCCCATCAGCATAACTAGGCTCCCTGTTCTCCATTGCCTGTCTTGCCTTCCTGGGTTTTACACATTTCGTGGATGTCCCTTTTGACCGCTCGGAAATGATACTTCATTGTAGTTCAGATTTGCATTGCCCGCTTGCTTGCTTGGTCAAGAAGGACGTATGTGTTCCCTCCTGATTATATTCAGGAGGAAACGCATACGCCATTTTTGGCCAAGTGCATCATTTTTGAAGTTGTGCCCCTCTTCCTGTGCTTTAAAGGTGATTCCAATGTACCTCTTGAAATCTGTTTCCTGCTATTCTGGCTCACTTTCAAGTCCGCATCGTTGCCTTCCCTCAACAGATATTTGGACGATTGTTTTCCTTTATTTCTCTGCCAGTTTGTGAAATGCTGTGCCCCTGAGCTCCATTTTTCAACTCGTTTTTTGTGAGCTGACCGAAGTCCAAAATTTTGGTTCAGAACCTATACTGGTTCCCGGAGGGTGGCTGAGACTTTGTTTATATCTTCTTCCTGCCTGGAAAGTAGAGTGACATGTGCACGTCCAAATGCCTAACAGCTACTCTTTCATTGGTTCTCCCTCTTCCCTTTCATCCTCTGCCAAATTGGCAACCTGTTCGAACCAGCAGGTTAAAGGGGCTATCTCTCCAAGTTGGGAGATTGATAGTAAAGCAGTTGAAAATTCAAACCAGAGCACCAGGAGAGGGACTATTAGTTGAGTTTTAGAAACCTTTCATATTCACTGTGTGTCCATTCTCTAGGTGTCCCGTACATGTTATAGCTGTAGTAATATTCCCTTCAACCTGGAGAGTTGGGACCCTTGGAATGCGTGCCACGCATTATTGTTTTAAATGGTCTGCATTTGCTCACCGAAACTCACCAATCCTCTCAGTCCGAAGTGTCCAGCCTTATGCCAAATCCAGTTGTCATTGTATATATGGTCATTACAGGTTTCATCAGAGCCCCTGAAGGAATTGTAAAGAATTTCCCTGTTTTTTTGTTTTGCTTTTGAAATTCCTTTTGATAGTGGGTTTGAGCTGATTCTCCCTGCCATGTTTATGCCAGTCTAGACACACGTGATTCCCTTTCGGAGACATATCAATACATAGGTTTTAAGATTCTTACTAGTCAGATATATTCCTCTGCGGGAAATATGGGGTTTTGTGCCCCTTCACTGAGGAAAGTGTAGGTCTTGTCTAATCCGTATTTTGTTTTTGGAACGGTACCTGTACTACTATCAAACTCAGGTTTTATTCATCACCTCACCTCTCCTTCCCCCTTAAGCAGGCATAAGAATGTTTTCTAAATGTGAGAGTGTTCTCTTTCCTAACTCAGTTCATGTGTAGCCATGTTTACAGGACCTTCATAACTGATATCTTATGATAAGATTCTTTTTATCTGTGACTTATTTCACTTAGAATCATCGTACCTGAATCCACTCATTCTGCTGCTACTGGCATTATGACATTGATTTCATGGCTGAGGGATATTCCATCGTACGTAAGTAACACAATTACTTGAACCATTTTTGTCTTTCCTCGGATATTTAAAGTGTACCCAAGTTGAGGTTCTTGTAAGCAGTGAAGCCCCAAATTTTGTGGTGGCTCTGTCTTATTGATTTTCAGTTTTCCCAAGGTATATTCCCTAGACTGGAAATGACCTTGGCTCTGTAGCTCTGTTGTTTACTTGTTTGAAGGAACACAATGCACTCCTCCAGAGAGGCAGTTGGCAATTTACATCCTGCCCATCAGCGTAACTAGGCTCCCTGTTCTCCAGGGACTGTCTTGCTTTTCTTGTTTTTACACATTTTGCAGATGTCCCTTTTGGCGTTGGGAAGTGATACTTCTTTGTAGTGCAGATTTGCATTGCCCGCTTGCTTTCTTGGCAAAAATGGGCGTATGCGTTTTCTCCTAAATATATTCAGGAGGAAACACATACACCTTTTTTGGCCAAGTGCATCATTGTCGAAGTTGTGCCCCTCTTCCTGTGCTTTAAAGGCGATTCCAATGTACCTCTTGAAATCTGTTTCTTGCTATACTTGCTCGCATTCAAGTCAGCCTGGTTGCCTTCTCTCAACAGGTTTTTAGACTATAGTTGCCCCTTATTACTCTGCCAATTTGTAAATTGCTGTGACCTTGAGCTCCATTTTTCAACTTGTTTTTTGTCAGCTGACCCCAACTCCAAAATTTTGGTTCAGGACTTATACTCGTTCCCGGCTGGTGGATGAGACTTTGGTTAATTCTTCTTCCTGCTGGGAAATTAGAGTGACATGTTCTCGTCCAAATGCCTAACAGCTACTCTCTCATTGGTTCTCCCTCTTCCCTTTCATCCTCTGCCAAATTGGCAAACTGTGCGAACCACGAGGTTAAAGGGGCTGTCTCTCCAAGTTGGGAGATTGATAGTAAAGCAGTTGGAAATTCTATCTGGAGATCCAGGAGAGGGACTATTAGTTGAGTTCTAGAAACCTTTCATATTCACAGTGTGTCCATTCTCTAGGTTTCCCGTACATGTTATAACTGTAGTAATATTCCCTTCAACCTGGAGAGTTGGGACCCTTGGAATGTGTGCCACGCATTATTGATTTAAAAGGTCTGCATTTGCTCTCCCAATCTCACCCATCCTCTCAGTCCCAAGTGTCCAGACTTATGCCACATCCAGCTGTCGTTGTAGATAGGGTTATTCTAGGTTTCTTCAGAGCCCCTAAAGGAATTGTAAAGAATTTCCCGGTTTTTTTTGTTTGTTTTTTTGAAATTCCTTTTTATAGTGGGTTTGGCCTGATTCTCACTGCCATGTTAATGCCAGTCTAGACACACTTGATTCCCTTATGGTGACATATCAATATATAGGTTTTAAGATTATTACTAGTCAGATATATTCCTCTGCGGGACATATGGGGTTTTGAGTCCCTTTCACTGAGGAAGGTGTAGGTCTTGTCTATTCCATATTTGGTTTTTGGCATGGTACCTGTACGAATATCAAACTCTGGTTTTATGCATCACCCCTCCTATCCTTTCCCCTTAAGCAGGCATAAGAATGTTTTCTAAATGAGAGGCTCTTTTCTCTTTCCTAAATCTGTTCATGTGTAGCCATGTTTACAGGACCTTCATAAGTGATATCTAATGATAAGTTTCTTTTTCTCTGTGACTTATTTCACTTAGAATCATCGTACCTGAATCCACTCATTCTGCTGCTACTGGCATTATGACATTGATTTCATGGCTGAAGGATATTCCATCGTACGTAAGTAACACAATTACTTGAACCATTTTTGTCATTCCTCGGATATTTAATGTGTACCCAAGTTGAGGTTCTTGTAAGCAGTGAAGCCCCAAATTTTGTGGTGGCTCTGTCTTATTGATTTTCAGTTTTCCCAAGGTATATTCCCTAGACTGGAAATGACCTTGGCTCTGTAGCTCTGTTGTTTACTTGTTTGAAGGAACACAATGCACTCCTCCAGAGAGGCAGTTGGCAATTTACATTCTGCCCATCAGCATAACTAGGCTCCCTGTTCTCCAGGGCCTGTCTTGCCTTTCTGGTTTTTACACATTTTGCAGATGTCCATTTTGAACGCTGGGAAGTGATACTTCTTTGTACTGCAGAATTTCATTGCCCGCTTGCTTGCTTGGCCAAAAAGGGCATATGCGTTTCCTCCTGATTATATTCAGGAGGAAACGCATACGCCCTTTTTGGGCAAGTGCATCATGGTCGAAATTGTGCCCCTCTTCCTGTGCTTTAAAGGCGATTCCAATGTACTACTTGAAATCTGTTTCCTGCTATTCCGGATCGCTTTCAAGTCTGCCTCGTTGCCTTCCCTCAACAGATTTTTGGACAATAGTTGCCCTTTATTACTCTGCCAATTTGTGAATTGCTGTGCCCGTGAGCTCCGTTTTTCAACTC
Organism: Hyperoodon ampullatus; assembly: GCF_949752795.1. NCBI lineage: Eukaryota > Metazoa > Chordata > Mammalia > Artiodactyla > Ziphiidae > Hyperoodon > Hyperoodon ampullatus. The sequence continues at coordinate 3,626,914 of NW_027641092.1, forward strand.
GTTTTTTGTGAGCTGACTGCAAGTCCAAAATTTTGCTTCAGCATCTATACTGGTTCCCGGCAGGGGGCTGAGACTTTGGTTAATTCTTCTTTCTGCCAGGAAATTAGAATGACATGTGCCCGTCCAAATGCCTAACAGCTACTCTCTCATTGGTTCTCCATCATTCCTTTCATCCTCTGCCTAATTTGGAACCTGTGAGAACCAGGAGTTTAAAGTGGCTGTCACTCCAAGTTGGGATATTGATAGTAAAGAAGTTGGAAATTCAAACCGAAGCACCAGGAGAGGGACTATTAGTTGAGTTTTAGAAACCTTTCGTTTTCACAGTGTGTCCATTCTCTGTTTCCCGTGTATGTTATAGCTGTACTAATATTCCCTTCAACCTAGAGAGTTGGGATCATTGGAATGTGTGCCACGCATTATTGCTTTAAATGGTCTGCATTTGCTCACCAAATCTCACCAATCCAATCAGTCCCAAGTGTCCAGACTTATGCCACATCCATCTGTCGTTGTACATAGGGTCATTCCAGGTTTCATCAGAGCCCCTGAAGGAATTGTAAAGAATTTCCCTGTTTTTTTGTTTTGCTTTTGTAATTCCTTTTTATAGTGGGTTTGAGCTGATTCTCACTGCCATGTTTAAGCCAGCCTAGACACACTTGATTCCCTTACGGAGACATATCAATACATAGGTTTTAAGATTCTTACTAGTCAGATATATTCCTCTGCGGGAAATATGCGGTTTTGAGTCCCTTTCAATGAGGAAGGTGTAGGTCTTGTCTATTCCATAGTTGGTTTTTGGAACAGTATCTGTACTAATATCAAACTCTGGTTTTATGCATCACCCCACCTCTCCTTCTCGCTTAAGCATTCATAAGATTGTTTTCTAAATGTGAGTCTCTGTTCTCTTTCCTAACTCAGTTCATGTGTAGCCATGTTTACAGGACCTTCATAAGTGATATCTTATGATAAGTTTCTTTTTCTCTGTGACTTATTTCACTTAGAATCATCGTACCTGAATCCACTCATTTTGCTGCTACTGGCCTCATGACATTGATTTCATGGCTGGGGGATATTCCATCATCCGTAAGTAATACAATTTCTTAAACCAGTTTTGTCTTTCCTGGGATATTTAAGGTGTACTAAAGTTGAGGTTCTTGTAAGCAGTGCAGCCCTAATTTTGGGGTGGCTCTGTCTTATTGATTTTCAGTTTTCCCAAGGTATATTCCCTAGACTGGAAGTGCCCTTGGTTCTGTAGCTCTCTTGTTCACTTGTTTTAGGGAACACAGTGAACTCCTCCACAAAGGCAGTTGGTAATTTACATCCCGCCCATCAGCATAACTAGGCTCTCTGTTCTCCAGGGCCTGTCTTGCTTTTCAGGTTTTTACACATTTTGCGGATGTCCCTTTTGACCGGTGGGAAGTGATACATATTGTAGCGCTCATTTGTATTGACCGCTTGCTTGCTTGGCCAAAAAGGGCGTATGTGTTTTCACCTGAATATATTCAGGATAAAATGCATACACCCTTTTTGGCAAAGTGCATCATTGTCGAAGTTTTGCCCCTCTTCCTGTGCTTTGAAGGCGATTCCAATGTACCTCTTGAAATCTGTTTCCTGCTATTCTGGATCGCTTTCAAGTCTGCCTCGTTGCCTTCCCTCAACAGATTTTTGGACGATAGTTGCCCTTTAGTACTCTGCCAGTTTGTGAATTGCTGTGCCCCTGAGCTCAATTTTTCAACTCGTTTTTTGTGAGCTGACCGCAAGTCCAAAATTTTGGTTCAGGACCTCTACAGGTTCCCAGTGGGTGGCTGAGACTTTGATTAATTCTTCTTCCTGCCGGGAAATTTGAGTGACATGTGCCCGTCCAAATGCCTAACAGCTACTCTCTCATTGGTTCTCCCTCTTCCCTTTCATCCTCTGCCAAATTGGCAAACTGTGCGAACCACGAGGTTAAAGGGGCTGTCTCTCCAAGTTGGGAGATTGATAGTAAAGCAGTTGGAAATTCTAGCTGGAGAACCAGGAGAGGGACTATTAGTTGAGTTCTAGAAACCTTTCATATTCACAGTGTGTCCGTTCTCTAGGTTTCCCGTACATGTTATAACTGTAGTAATATTCCCTTCAACCTGGAGAGTTGGGACCCTTGGAATGTGTGCCACGCATTATTGCTTTAAAATGTCTGCATTTGCTCACCCAATCTCACCAATCCTCTCAGTCCCAAGTCTCCAGCCTTTTTCCACATCCTGCTGTCGTTGTAGATAGGGTCATTCTAGGTTTCATCAGAGCCCCTGAAGGAATTGTAAAGAATTTCACGGTTTTTTTGTTTGTTTGTTTTTGAAATTCCTTTTTATAGTGGGATTGGCCTGATTCTCACTGCCATGTTAATGCCAGTCTAGACAAACTTGATTACCTTACGGAGACATATCAATATATAGGTTTTAAGATTATTACTAGTCAGATATATTCCTCTGCGGGAAATATGGGGTTTTGAGTCCCTTTCACTAAGGAAGGTGTAGGTGTTGTCTATTTCATATTTGGTTTTTGGCATGGTACCTGTACGAATATCAAACTCTGGTTTTATGTGCAACCCCTCCTCTCCTTTCCCCTGAAGCAGGCATAAGAGTGTTTTCGAAATGAGAGGCTGTTTTCTCTTTCCTAACTCTGTTCATGTGTAGCCATGTTTACAGGACCTTCATAAGTGATATCTTATGATAAGTTTCTTTTTCTCTGTGACTTATTTCACTTAGAATCATCGTACCTGAATCCACGCATTTTGCTGCTACTGGCCTTATGACATTGATTTCATGGCTGAGGGATAATCCATCGTACGTAAGTACCAAAATTTCTTGAACCAATTTTGTCTTTCCTGGGATATTTAAGGTGTACCCAAGTTGAGCTTCTTGTAAACAGTGCAGCCCTAAATTTTGTGGTGGCTCTGTCTTATTGATTTTCAGTTTTCCCAAGGTATATTCCCTAGACTGGAAGTGCCCTTGGCTCTGTAGCTCTGTTGTTTAATTGTTTTAGGGAACACATTGCACTCCTCCAGAGAGGCGGTTGGCAATTTACATCCTGCCCATCAGCATAACTAGGCTCCCTGTTCTCCAGGGCCTGTCTTGCCTTTCTGGTTTTTACACATTTTGTGGATGTCCATTTTGAACGCTGGGAAGTGATACTTCTTTGTACTGCAGAATTTCATTGCCCGCTTGCTTGCTTGGCCAAAAAGGGCGTATGCGTTTCCTCCTGATTATATTCAGGAGGAAACGCATACGCCCTTTTTGGACAAGTGCATCATGGTCGAAATTGTGCCCCTCTTCCTGTTCTTTAAAGGCGATTCCAATGTACTACTTGAAATCTGTTTCCTGCTATTCTGGCTCGCATTCAAGTCCGCCTCGTTGCCTTCCCTCAACAGATTTTTGGACGATAGTTGCCCTTTATTACTCTGCCAATTTGTGAATTGCTGTGCCCGTGAGCTCCATTTTCCAACTCGTTTTTTGTGAGCTGACTGCAAGTCCAAAATTTTGCTTCAGCATCTATACTGGTTCCAGGCGGGTGGCTGAGACTTTGGTTAATTCTTCTTTCTGCCAGAAAATTAGAGTGACATGTGCCGGTCCAAATGCCTAACAGCTACTCTCTCATTGGTTCTCCATCTTTCCTTTCATCCTCTGCCTAATTTGCAACCTGTGAGAACCAGGAATTTTAAGTTGCTGTCACTCCAAGTCGGGAGATTGATAGTAAAGCAGTTGGAAATTCAAACCGAAGCACCAGGAGAGGGACTATTAGTTGAGTTTTAGAAACCTTTTGTTTTCACAGTGTGTCCATTCTCTATAATTCCTGTATATGTGATAGCTGTAGTAAAATTCCCTTCAACCTGGAGAGTTGGGATCCTTGGAATGTGTGCCACCCATTATTGCTTTAAATGGTCTGCATTTGCTGACCCAATCTCACCAATCCTCTCAGCACCAAGAGTCCAGCCTTATGCCACATCCAGCTATCATTGTAGATCGGGTCATTCCATGTTTCATCAGAGCCTCTGAAGGAATAGTAAAGAATTTCCCTGTTTTTTTTTTTGTTTTGTTTTTGAAATTCATTTTTATAGTGGGTTTAAGCTGATTCTCACTGCCATGTTTATGCAAGTCTAGACACACTTGATTCCCTTACGAAGAAATATCAATAAATAGGTTTTAAGATTCTTACTAGTCAGATATATTCCTCTGCGGGAAATATGAGGTTTTCAGTCTCTTTCACTGAGGAAGGTATAGGTCTTGTCTATTCCGTAGTTGGTTTCTGGAATGGTACCTGTACTAATATCAAACTCTTGTTTTATGCATCACCCCACCTCGCCTTCCATCTTAAGCACCCATAAGAGTGTTTTCTAAATGTGAGACTCTGTTCTCTTTCCTAACTCAGTTCATGTGTAGCCATGTTTACAGGATCTTCATAAGTGATATCTTATGATAAGTTTCTATTCTCTGTGACTTATTTCACTTAGAATCATCGTACCTTAATCCACTCATTTTGCTGCTACTGGCCTTATGACATTGATTTCATGGCTGAGGGATATTCCATCCTACGTAAGTAACACAATTTCTTGAACCATTTTTGTCTTTCCTGGGATATTTAATGTGTATCCAAGTTGAGGGTCTTTTAAGCAGTGCAGCCCTAAATTTTGGTGTGGCTCTGTCTTATTGATTTTCAATATTCCCAAGGTATATTCCCTACACTGGAAGTGCCCTTGGCTCTGTAGCACTGTTGTTTACCTGTTTTAGGGAACACATTGCACTCCTCCAGAGAGGCAGTTGGCAATTTACATCCTGCCCATCAGCATAACTAGGCACCCTGTTCTCTAGGGCCTGTCTTGCCTTGCTGGTTTTTATACATTTTGTGGATGTCCCTTTTGACCGGTGGAAAGTGACACTTCTTTGTAGTGCAGATTTGCATTGCTCGCTTGCTTCCTTGGCCAAAAAGGGCGTATGTGTTTCCTCCTGAATATATTCAGGAGAAAACGCATACGCCCTTTTTGGCCAAGTGCATCATTGTCGAAGTTGTGACCCTCTTCCTGTGCTTTAAAGGCGATTCCAATGTACCTCTTGAAATCTGTTTCCTTCTCTTCTGGCTCCCTTTCATGTCTGCCTCGTTGCCTTCCGTCAACAGATTTTTGGACGATAGTTGCCCTTTATTACTCTGCCAGTTTGTGAATTGCTGTGCCCCTGAGCTCCATTTTTCAACTCTTTTTTTGTGAGCTGACCACAAGTCCAAAATTTTTGTTCAGTACCTATACTGGTTCTCAGCGGGTGGCTGAGACTTTGGTTAATTCTTCCTCCTGCCGGGAAATTAGAGTGACATGTGCCCGTCCAAATGCCTACCAGCTACTCTCTCATTGGTTCTCCCTCTTCCCTTTCATCCTCTGCCAAATTGGCCACCTGTGCGAACCAGGAGTTTAAAGTGGCTGTCTCTCCAATTTTGGAGATTGATAGTTAAGCAGCTGGAAAGTCAAACTGGAGCACCAGGAGAGGGACTATTAGTTGAGTTTTGGAATCCTTTAGAATTCACAGTGTGTACATTCTCTACGTTTCCCATACATGTTATAACTGTTTTGATATTCCCTTCTACCTGGAGATTTGGGACCCATGGAATTGGTGGAATGCATTATTGCTTTAAAGTGTCTGCATTTTCTCACCCAATCTCACCAATCCTCTCAGTCCCAAGTGACCAGCCTTATGTCTCATACAGCTGTCGTTTTAGATAGGGTAATTACAGGTTTCATCATAACACCTGAAGGAATTGTGTTAGAATTTCGCTGTTTTTCTTTTGTTTTGTTTTTGAAATTCATTTTTATAATGAGGTTGAGCTGATTTTCACTGACGTGTTTATGTCGGTCTAGACAGATTTGATTCCCTTACGGAGACATATTGATACATAGGTTTTAAGATTCTTACTAATCAGGGGCTTCCCTGATGGCTCAGTGCTTGAGAGTCTGCCTGCCGATGCAGGAGACATGGGTTCGTGCCCCGGTCTGGGAGGATCCCACATGCCGCGGAGCGGCTTGGCCCATGAGCCATGGCCATTGAGCCTGCGTGTCCGGAGCCTGTGCTCCACAACGGGAGATTCCACATCAGTTAGAGGCCCACATACAGCAAAAAAAAAAAAAAAAAAAAAAAAAAAAAAAAAAAAAAAAGATTCTTACTAATCAGATATATTCCTCTGCGGGGAATTGGGGTGTTGAGTCCCGTTCACTGAGGAAGGAGTAGGTCTTGTCTATTCTGTATTTGGATTACGGAATGGTACCTGTGCTAATATCAAACTCTGGTTTTGTGCATCTTCCCACCTTTCTTTCCCCTAAGCAGCCATAAGTATGTTTTCTAAATGTGAGACTCTGTTCTCTTTCCTAATTCAGTTCATGTTTAGCCATGTTTACATTTCCTTCATAAGTGATATCTTATGTCAGAATGCTCCATGGCTCTTTTCATCATAAAGCTCGATGATGCTCGTCATCACAATTATCCATGGTCTTCTCATCACAATGCTCCATGGTCTTGCCATCACATTGCTCCATGTCCTGATCATCACAGTGCTCCTTTACCTTTGTCATCACAATCCTCCATGACACTTGGCATCACAATGCTCCATGTCATTGGCATCACAATGGACCGTGACATATGTCATCACATTGTTCCCTGACACCTGTCTTCACAATAATCCATGACGTTGTCATCACAATGTTCCATGCTCTTTTCATCACAATGCACCATGCCCACTGTCATCACAATAATCCATGAAATTTGTGAGACCAATACTCCATGCCCCTGTCATCACAATGCTCCATGCCCTTGACATCACAATGCTCCATGACCCCTGTCATCACAATGCCCCATGACTCCATTCACCACAATGCTTCATGATCTTTGTCATCACAATGGTCAATGCCCTCGTCATCACAAGGCTCTGTGACCTGTGTCACCACAATGCTCCATGAACTTTTCATCACAATGCTCCATGACCCTTGTCATCACAATGCTCCATGCCTTTCTCAGCACAATACTCAATGACCCTTGTCATCACAATGCTCCATGCGCTTGTCAGCAAAATGCTCCACCAGCTTGTCATCACAATGCTGCATGCACTTCTCATCAAAATGATCCGTCACCACTGATATCACAATGTTCCATCACTAGTCATAACAATACTCCCTCACCCTTGTCATCACAATTTTCCGTGACCTCTGTCACCACAATACTACATGCCCTTATCAGCACAGTGCTCCATGACCCCTGATATCACAATGCTCCATTAGCCATGTAATCAAAATGCTCCATGATCCTTTTCATCACAATGCTCCATGACCCCTGACCTCACAATGCTCCATAACACATGTCATCAAAATGCTCCATGAACCCTCTCATCACATTGCTCCATGCACTTGTCATCCCAAATCTCCATGACTCTTGTAATCACAATGCTCGATGTCCTTCTCAACACAATGCTACATGCCCTTGTCATTACAATCCTGCATGATCTATGTATCACAGTGTTCCGTGCCCTTGTCATCACAGTGCTCCATGCCCACTCTCATCAAAATAATCCAAGAAACTTTTCAGACCAATGCCCCATACCCTTGTCATCACAATGCTCCATTACCCCTGTCATAACATTGCTCCATGACCCCTGCTATCACAATGTTCCACGGCCTTTTCATCACAAGCCTCCATGACCGTTGTCATCACAATGCTCCAAGACCCCTCTAATCACAATGCTCCATGCCCTTGTCATCACAATGCTCGAACACCCCTATAATCACAATGCTCCATGCCACTTTTCTTCTCAATGCTTCATGAACCATGTCATCACAATGCACCGTGCCCATCACCATAATATTTCATGCTATTGTCATCACAAGGAAATCAAAATGCTCAATGACCTCTGTCATCACAATGCTCCAAACCCTTCTGATCACAATGTTCCATAACACTTGTCATCACAATGCTCTATGACACTTGGCATCACAATGCTCCATGCCCTTGTCATCACAATGAGCCATGCCCACTGTCATCACAAGAATCCATGAAACTTGTCAGACCAATGTTCCATGCCCCTTTTATCACAATGCTCCATACCGTTGTCATCACAATGCTCCCTGACCCATGCCATCACAATGCTCCATGACTCCAATCATCACAATGCTTCATGACCTTTGTCATCACAATGGTCCATGCCTTCGTCACACAAGGCTCTGCGACATTTGTCATCACAATGCTCCATGCACTTGTCATACAAATGCTCTCTCACCACATATATCACAATGTTCCATCACTAGTCATCACAATACTCCCTCACCCCGTCATCACCATGTTCCATGACCCCTGTCATCAAAATGCTACATGCCCATATCATCAAAATGCTACATGCCCATATCTTCACAATGCTCCCTGACCGCTGACATCACAATGTTCCATAACCCCTGTCACAAAAATGATCCATGACACTTTTCATCACAATGCTCCATGACCCCTGACATCACAATGTTCCATAACCTCTGCCTTCAAAATGTTCCATGATACATTTCATCAGATTGCTCCATGACTCTGTCATCACAATGCTCCATGAACTATTCATCACAATGCTCTGTGTCCCTTGTCATCACAAAGCTCCATGCAATTTTCAGCACAATGCTCCATGACATTTGTCATCACAATGCTCGATGTGCATGTAAGCAAAATGCTCCATAACCCATGTCATCACAATGCTCCCTGCACTTCTCATCACAATGCACCACGCCCTTGTCATCAAAATGCCCCATGACTTTGTCATCACAAAGCTCCATGACCCTTGGCATCACAATGCTCCATTCCATTGTCATAACAATGCTCCATGAACCCTCTCATCACATTGCTCCATGCATTTGTCATCACAAATCTCCATGAGGCTTGTCATCACAACGCTCGATGCACTTCTCCTCACAATGCTCCATGCCCTTGTCATCACAAAGCTCCGTGACGCATGTCATCAGAATGCTCCATGCCATTGTCATCAAAATACTTCACAAGCTTGTCATCAGAGTGCTGCATGACACTTGTCATCACAATTCTCCATGCACTTGTCAGTACAATGCTCCCTGACCCTTGTCATCACAATGCTCCAAGCGATTGTCATCACAATGCTCCATTACCTTTGTCATAAGAATCCTCCATGACACTTGTCATCACAATGCTCCATGCCCTTGTTATCACAATGCTCCATGACCCCTGTCATCACAATGCTCCGTGACTCCAGTCATCTCAACGCTTCTTGACCTTTGTCGTCACAATGGTACGTCCCCTCGTCATCACCAATCTCTGTGACATTTTTCACCACAATGCTCCATGAACTTTTCATCACAATGCTATTTGACCCTTGTCATCACAATGCTCTATGCCTTTCTCAGCACAATGCTCCATGACCCATGTCATCACAATGCACCATGTGCTTGTCATCACAGTACTCAACAATCTTTTCATCACTGTGCTCCATAAACCTTGTCATCACAATGCTCCATGCACTTCTCATCAAAATGATCTCTCACCACTGATATCACAATGTTACATCACTATTCATCACAATACTCCCTCACCCCTGTCATCACAATGTTCCATGACTCCTGTCATCACAATGCTCCATGCACTTATCATCACAATGTTCGATGACCACTGACATCACAATGTTCCATAACCCCTGTCATCAAAATGCTCCATGACCCTTTTCATCAAAATGCTCCAGGACCCCTGACAACACAATGTTCCATAAACACTTTCATCAAAATGTTCCATGACTCCTGTCATCACAATGCTACATGCACTTATCATCACAATATTCGATGACCCCTGACATCACAATGTTCCATAACCCCTGTCATCAAAATGCTCCATGACCCTTTTCATCAAAATGCTCCAGGACCCCTGACATCACAATGTTCCATAACCACTTTCATCAAAATGTTCCATGACACTTTTCATCAAATTTCTCCATGACCCTGTCATCACAATGCTCCCCGCCCTTCACAACAGAGTGCACCACACACTTGTCATCAAAATGCTCCATGACCTTTGTCATCACAAAGTTCCATGACCCTTGGCATCACAATGCTGCATGCCATTGTCATCACAATGCTCCATGAACCCTCTCATCACATTGCTCCATGGCCTTGTCATCACAAAGCTCCATGACGCTTGTCCTCACAATGCTCGATGTCCTTCTTATCACAATGCTCCATGCGCTGGTAATTACAATCCTGCATGACCCATGTATCTCAATATTCCGTGCCCTTGTCATCACAATGCTCCTTCCCCCTTTCATCACAATAATCCATGAAATTTTTCAGATGAATGCTCCATGCCCTTGTCATCACAATGCTCCATTACCACTGTCATAACAATGCTCCATGACCCCTGCCATCACAATGTTCCACAGCCTTGTCATCACAAGGCTCCATGACCCTTGTCATCAAAATGCTCCACGGCCCCTGTAATCACAATGCTCCATGCCCTTGTCATCACAATGCTCCAAGACTGCTGTTATCACAATGCTCCATGCCCCTTTTCATCTCACTGCTCCATGAACCCTGTCATCAAAATGCACCATGCCCATCATCATAATGCTTCATGCTATTGTCATAACAATGAAATCAAAATGCTCTATGACCTCTGTCATCACAATGCTCCCAATCCTTCTGATCAAAATGTTCCATAACACTTATCATCACAACGCCCCATGACGCTCGTCATCACAATTATCCATGGTCTTCTCATCACAATGCTCCATTACATTTGTCATCACAATGCTCAATACCCTTGTCTTCACAATGCTCCCTGACACTTGTCGTCACTATGCTCCTTGAACCCTGTCATGACAAGGCTCCATGGCTTTTTCATCACAATGATCCATGCCCTTTTCATCACAGTGCTCCAAGACCCCTGTAATCACAATGCTCCATACCCTTGTCATCACAGTGCTCCGTGATGCATGTCATCAGAACGCTCCATGGCCTTCTCATCCCAGTGCTCCATGCCCTTGTCATCACAACGCTCCAAGACCCCTGTAATCACAATGCTCCATGCCCCTTTTCATCAGAATGCTCCATGAGACTTGTCATCACAAGGCTCCATGGTCTTCTTATCACAGTGCTCCAGTACCTTGTCATCACAATGCTCCATGACCCCTGTCATCACAATACTCCATGAACATTTTCAGCCCAATGCTCCATGAACTTCTCATCACAATGCTTCATGACCCCTGTCATCACAATGCTCCAGGACCACTGTCATCACAACGCTCCATGAACACTGACAACACAATGATCCAGGACTCTTGTGATCTAAATGCTCCATGACCCTTGTCATCACAATGATCCATGCCCTTGTCATCCCAATGCTCCATGACCACTCTAATCACAATGCTCCTTGAGGCTTGTCATCACAGTGTTCCATGAACCTTGTCATCACAATGCTCCATGCCTTTGTCAGCAAATGCTACATAATCTTGTCATCACAGTGCTCCATGCACTTGTCATCACAATCCTCCATGACCCTTGGGATCACATTGCTTCATGCCCTTGTCATCTCTCTCTTGTCTTTGTGGTTTTTACAGATTTTCAGATATCACTTTTTACCGGTGGAATGTGACAATTCTTTGTAGTTTGGATTTGCATTGTGCGCTTGCTTGATTGGCCAAAAAGGGCGTATGCGTTTTCTCCTGAATATATTCAGGAGAAAAGTCATACGCCCTTTTTGGCCAAGTGCATCATTGTCGAAGTTGTGATGCCTTTCCTGAGCTTTAAAGGTGATTCTAATTTACCTCTTGAAATATGTTTTGTGCAATTCTGCCTCATTTTCAAGTCCACTTCTTTGCCTTTCCTCAACAGATTTTTGGAATTGAGTAGTTCTTTATAACTGCAGGTTTGTGAATTTCTGTGCCCCTGAGCTCCAATTTTGAAATCCCATTTTTGTAAGCTGACCGCAAATCCACAATATTGCTTCAGGACCTATACTGGTTCCAGGGGTGGCTATACTGGTTCCCTGCTGTTGGCTGAGGCTTTGGTTAATTCTTCTTCCTGAACGGGAAATTAGAGTGACATGTGCCCGTCCAAATGCCTTCATCTACTCTCTGATTGGTTCTCCCTCTTCCCTTTCATCCTCTGCACAATTAGCAAACTGTGCGAACCAGGAGGTTATAGGGGTTGACTCTCCAAAGTTGGGAGATTGATAGTAAAGCAGTTGGAATGCCAAATTGGAGCACAAGGAGAGGAAAAATTAGGAGACCTTTAGAAACCTTTCGCCAAAACAGTGTGTTCATTCTCTAGGTTTCCCATACATGTTATAACTGTAGTGATATTCCCTACTACCTGGAGATTTGGGACCCATGGAATGGTGGCATGCATTACTACTTTAAAGGGTCTGCATTTTCTCTCCCAATCTCACCAGTCCTCTCATTCCCCGGTGTCCAGCCTTATGTCTCAACCAGCTGTCTTTGCAGATAGGGTCATTCCAGGTTTCATCAGAACCCCTGAAGGAATTGTGTAAGAATTTCGCTGTTATTTTGTTTTGTTTTTGAAATTCATTTTTATAATGGGGTTGGACTGATTTTCTCGAACGTGTTTATGCCGGTCTAGACACAATTGATTCCCTTACAGGGACATATCAATACATAGGTTTTAAGATTTTTTACTAGTCAGATATATTCCTCTGCGTGGAATATGGGTGTTGAGTCCCGTTCACTGAGGAAAGTGTAGGTCTTGTCTATTCTGTATTTGGTTTATGGAATGGTACCTGTGCTAATATCAAACTCTGGTTTTAAGCATCACCCCACCTCTACTTTCCCCTTAAGCAGGCATAAGAGTGTTTTCTAAATGTGAGACACTGTTCTCTTTCCTAATTCAGTTCATGTGTTGTGATGTTGACATTACCTCTATAAGTGATATCTTATGATTAGATTCTTTTTCTGTGTGACTTATTGCACTTAGAATCATCGTACCTTAATCCACTCATTATGCTGCTACTGGCCTTATGGCATTGATATCACGTCTGAGTGATATTCCGTTGTACAAAATTACCACAAGTTCTTTATGCATTTCTCTTTTTCCTGGCATATTTTATGTGTACCGAAGTGGAGGTTCTTGTATGCAGAGCAGCCCTAAATTTTGGGGTGCCTGTGTCTTGTTGATATTTAGTCTTCCCAAGTCATATGCCCATGAGTTGAAGTCCCCTTTGCTCGGGGGCTTTGTATTTTAGATGTTTTAGGAAACAGCATACACTTCTACAGAGTGGCTCTTGGATATTTATACCCCACCCATCAGCTTGACCAGGCTCCGTGTTCTCCATGGCCTCTCCTGCATTTCTGGTTTGTACACATTTTTTGGATGGCCTTTCTGAGCAGTGGAAATTGAGACTTCTTTGTTGAGCGGACTTGCATTTCCCGATTGCTTGGTTGGCCAAAAACTCTGTGTTTTTTTCCTGAAGATATTCACGGAAAAAACGCATACACCCTTTTGCCCAACTGCATCATTTTAGAAATTCTGCTGCTTTTCATATGCTTTAACTGTGAGTACAATCTACCTTTTGAAATCTGTTTCTTGCAATTCTGCCGCTCATTCAGATCCTCTTCGTTGCCGTACCTGAGTATATTTTTGGACGTTGGTTATCATTTATATCTTTGCAGGTCTTTGAATTGTCTGCTCCTGAGCTCCATTTTGCAACTCGCATTTTTTGTGAGCTGGCCGCCAAACCATTGTATTGCTTCCAGCCCTATTCTGGTTCTGTGGAGGCAGGCTGTGCCTTTGGTTAATTCTTCTTCCTAATGGGAAATTAGAGTGACATGTGCCTGTCAAAACTCCTACAGCTAGTCTCTCATTGGTTCCCCCTCATCCCGTTTATCCTCTGCAGAAATTGCAAACTGTGTGAAACAGGAGGTTAAAGGTGCTGATTCTCCAAGTAGGGAGATTGTTAGTAATGTGGCTGGAATGGCGAACCCGAGCACCAGGAGATCAAAAATCAGGTGCATTTTAGACACCTTTCCTGAGCACACGGTGTACGTACATCTTGGTTTTCCAGGCATGTTTTCGCTGTCAGAAGATTCCTTTGAACCTGCAGATTTGGGACCCATGGAATGGGTACCAGGCAGTATTACTTTAAAAGGTGTGCATTTCCTCACCCAGCCTATTTAACATCTCTTAGCGTGCATAGCTTCCAGCCTTATATATCATCCTGCTGTGGGTCTACATGTGTTCAATCCATGTTACATCATAGCCCTTCAACAAAATTTGTAAGAATTTTTGTCTGTCTCACTGTTTTTATACATATTTTTAAATTTATTTTTATATTGGTTATAGCTGATTTTCAAAGCTCTGTTTTTTGCTGCTGTGCATCCACTTTATTCATGTACTGTGAGACAACAATAAATTCTTTTTCAGATGCTTACCAGTCATATGTATTATTTTCCAGTGATTGAGTGGGTTGAGTGCAGTTCTTTGAGGTACCGTGTAGGCCTTGTCAGTTATTCAATTTGGTACTTGGAATGGTATCTTTGCTAATTTCAAACTCCTGGATAATACCTCACCCTTCCCCACCTTTCCCATTTAGCAGCCTTATGTCTATTTTCTACATATATGACTATGTTTCTGTTTTGTAATTTATTATATGTGTAGCCATTTTTGATTCCACCTTTAAGTGACATCTTATGATATGTGTCTTTTTCTTTCTGACATACGTCACTTAGAATGATCGTATGTATCTCCTACAGAGTTGTTACAACTGGCCTTATTTCATTGATTTCTGGATGAGTAATGTTCCACTCTACATAAGTACCCCATCTATTTTATCCATTTTATCCTTCCAGGGACATTTAGGTTATATCCAAGTTGAGGCCCTTTTTAACAGAGAGGTGGTAAACGTTGGGGTGCCTGTTTCTTGTCAATTTTTGTTTTTCCCAAGGTATACGCCCTTGAGTACAAGTGCCCTATGCTCTGTAGCTCATTTTTTAGCTGTTTTAGCAAACACAATACACTTCTCCAGAGTGGCCGTTGGAAATTACATTTCCACTATCAGCCTCACAGGGCTCCCTTTTCTCCTCACCATGTCCTGCATTTCGGGTGTTTACACTTTATGTGGATGGCCCTTCTGACTGATGTGAAGTGATACATTTTGTAGTATTGATTTCCAGTGCCCACCTGTTTGGTTGGATAAAAAGTGTGTAGGGCCTTTACTTGAATATATTCAGAAAAAATGCATACGCCCTTTTTCGCCGACTGCATCATTGGCGATGTTGAGTCCCTTTTCTTTTGCTTTAATGGGGAGTCCTTTCCACCTCTTCAAATCTGTTTCCTGCCACTCTCCCTTGCTTACAAGTCCTTTTCTGTGACTTACCTCAAGACATTTTTTGACGATAGATACTTTCAACTCTGCAGTTTCATGAATTTTAGTGCCCCTGAGTTCCATTATTCAACTTGTGTTTTTGGAAACTGGACACAAAACAGCGGGATTTCCTCTAGCCCTATTCTGTTTCCGTGGGCAATTCTAGCCTTTGATGAATTTGTCTTCCGGATTGGAAATTAATGTGGCATGTGCCTGTCCAAAAACCTAGGACTTGTCTCTAAATTTTTCTCATCCTTCCGCTTCATCCTCTGGACAAATTCCAAACTGTGTGCAAGAGGATGTTGACGGTGCAGATATCTCCAAGGTAGGAGATTGTTAGGAAAGATGCTGGAGGGGTGAACCCGAGCACCAGGCGATGAGGAGATGAGGTGCCTTTTCCAAACTGTTTCCGATCAAACGGTGTACCATCCTCTAGGTGTGACAGGCATGGTTTAGCCGTAGGAATGGTCCCGTGCATGTAAGGAGAACACCAGGGAGTTTTCCCAATCAGTGCCTCACTGAACCCCAAACTGGGGAATTTTTAAGCTATGGCTACATATATGTCCACTAAGGGCATTGGGAAATAGGCAGAGTCCAAACTTTGGATGATTGAAATCTTCAGAGTCAGAAGTGCTCACCATCGGCCTTGCTTAGGTTACATTTTATCTGTCATTGATAGATGATGTCAATAAAAATATCTATTCTTTTTCAGATAATTTCCCCTTATAGGTTATTGCAAAATATTCAGTGTAGTTCCCTGTGCTATACAGTAGTTCCTTGTTGATGATCTGTTTTATACATAGCAGTGTGTATGTGTTAATCCCAAACTGTTAATTTATCCCTTCTCCTACCTTTCCCCTTTGGTAATAATAAATTATAAGATTTTATACTTCTCAGAAATGGGGAAGCTGAAAGAGAGGTATCATTTTCAATGGAAAAACATTCAAAACAAGATTAAAGCTTCAGCCAAGAGTATTCGATGTACATCCTTGGGAATAAATCACTTCATTTCTCTAATGTTGACCTGACAAATAAGACAGACGTCTTCACTAAACTTGCTTATAATAAAGTGATGGAAATATCAGATGTAAGTCTTAGAAACATCTTATTTTACCCGAGCCTTATACCCTGCTCTAGGTTGACTACAGTTTGGCTCACACATCTGTTCATTGAAGTTACAATGTTCTCAATTTCTGTTACTGATCCTCCAGAGTGGACCCCAACAGGAGTCCCCGTGCCCAGTGTCATTGGAGCCAACAGATCAAGACTGAGTTTGGTTCAGAAGCAAAGGAAACTTTATATTTTGAAAACAGAATGGAGAGGTGAGAGCGTGCACTCCCCCATGGGCTGTGGGGTGTGCTGCTGTGTAGGGATCCCAGCAGCGTCAGCGGGAGGGAGGGGCTGGAGCTCTCGAGGGCTGGGTTGGCTGCTGCTCAGGCTCTATGTCGCAGAGTCTGCATGGGACCCCGCTAGCTGAGGTGTCGACCCAGCCATTCTGCTCTAGGAAATCGGGACTGAAGTTCCGTGTGTGGAACCTCTGCATGCGGAACCCTAGGAGCACATGAAATTAGACAAAGCACAAAGGAAAAACAGGTTAGACTTTATTTTGTTGCCCTGATTCTCCTTTTATCTCCCAGGAATTTTTAATGAACGTTGCTGGAGACGAACACCTCCTCTGCTTTTTGTCCCGTTCCTCATTCTTGGGGTGCTCAGGGTGCAGACACCTCTTTTGTAACTGCTTCATGCTGATGTGGGAGCCCTTATACACGGGGGAAGGGGCAAAACTTCTCCCCAGGAGCCTCCAGGTGAGGTTGATTGTCCCAAGGCCTCCTGCCTCACTGCTCGTCCACATGAGCACCAGCATTGGAAGTGTTATAGATTCTAATGACTTGTAAGGGTCCAGGAAAGAGATGCACAGAGATGCTGCTGTGGCAGGTTTCACCCCACCCCACATTTGTTCGGTGACCTTAGGCTGACGGATTTGCCAGCCTAGATTCTCTGACCAGTAGTCTGTGCTTTCTTTAATTAGGTCCCTGAATTAATGTACAAACAGCACCATGTGTCAAAGCCCTGCCTGCTCAACACCCAGACAGTCCAGGGTCGGTGGTGATTCAGGACCATGACGTCCACTGAGTCAACGGCCTTTTGAAGTAGCCAGCAGTCCAGCCAGTCATATTGGCCACCATCACCGTGGTGTCTGTAGGGTTTTCTATGGTGAAATCTTGATATACGTTTCCTCCGCCAAGCTTGTTAGCTCCTGTCTGTGTGCAGTAAGTCCTGCAAGCAGTAGTCTGCTCTTTCGGGGCACAGACTTGTTTTCTGAGAGAAACTCCAGGTCAAGTGATGGTCACACGAGTCATCTTGGGGGCCCATTGCCCCCGTTTGTCTCTCTGGAGGTTGGAGTTGGAGGGCCTCCTCACTCGAGGTCAGTGTGTCCGCAGCGAGACCCCTGCAACTTCAGGGCATGATGGGTGGTTAGGATCACCACGTGGGTTTCTTTTCCCTTAGGAGGGAGCTGGCCTTGCAGGCTGCTGATTTCCAGCTTTTTAGATACCCCAGTATCCTGGCCTGATGGGGCAGTGGGCAAAGCCCTTGATGACCATAGTTTATCATACCTGAAGGGCATTCTTGTGTTGCTCCATTTCAAGTGGTCCCAGTTTTTGCACTAAGGCTCCAAGGGCGATTAACCTTTGACCGGGTATGTAAAGGTCAAAGGGTTTAGCTAAATTAGGGAGTTCCTGGGCAAGAGTCTGAATTGACTGCTCTTTCCATTCTTGAAAGGCTGCTTCTGGATTCTATTCAAAAGAATCATCATCATTTCTTGTCAGTGTTTCATGTAGAGGCCCAGCTATTAGAGTGTAGTTAGGGATCCAGATGCATAAAACCTTGGCCTCCCCAGGAACCCCTAAGCTGTCTTCTAGTTTTAGAAGAGGTAAGGCTGCAAATGGCTTCTTCCCTATCCTGGGATGCGTTTCTCTGAATATCTGTGAGAATGAAGCCCAGTCATGTCGCCTTAGCCTGGAATATTTGAGCCTTTTTCTTGGACACCTTCTATCCTTTCTTGGCTAGGTAATTCAGAGGCGTCTTTAGTAGGCCTGGCGATCAGAATGTCATCTGCATATTGAAGGAGGGTTCCCTTTTACAGAGGTAGAACTTTTAGGTGTTTAGAGGACATTTCCCCAATGATGGTGTGGGGATTTTTGAACCATTGGGGCAGGACGGCCCAGCATTATTGCTTTTGTTGCATGTTGTGTCCTGCCACTCACAAGCCAAAAGTTCTTGTGACTCTGAGATGAATGGAATACAGAAGAAGGCATCATTGAAGTCTAATACAGAATGCCATGGCCTGGTGGATGGTAGAATGACCAGCAGGGTGTAGGAAATAGGAGCTACTTGATGTATATCCTCGGTGGCTTCACTGACTGTCCTGGTATACATTACCAGGTCTCCAGCAGCCCATGGGGCTCTCGTGGTCAGGCCAATCCCAGGATATGGAGCTCATCTGGGCTGCGCTGCACACCCCACAGCCCACGGGGCTCTCGTGGTCAAGTCCCTCCCAGGGTATGGAGCTCACCTGTGCAGCTACCCAGCAGCCCATGGGGCTCTCCTAGTCAGGCCCTTCTCAGGATACAGAGCTCCCCTGGGCAGGTACCCCAGCAGGGCTGGACACACAGTAGCTGTGCACATAGCCCACCTTGCAGAGAACCCCCAGCTCACCTGTCGCTCACAGCTGACACAGAAAACCTCAGAGCAGGACTTGAACTAACAAACAGCAGCTCTGACAGGTCTGTGACCCTGGGTATCACTCTGTGCAGCCTCTCTCTGCCTGGTCTTCCAGACATTTCCACTGCAGCCAGGGCAACAGGCCTCTGTCTCCACCCACCATCACTCCTCTCCCTGACTCCTGGGTTCCTCTCATTAGGATAGGGTCTTCTTGAAGTTGTTTTCCACTCAAAGACCAGATAAAATGATAAGAGGGCTTCCCTGGTGGCGCAGTGGTTGAGAGTCCGCCTGCCGATGCAGGAGACACGGGTTCGTGCCCCGGTCCGGGATGATCCCACATGCCGCGGAGTGGCTGGGCCCGTAAGGCATGGCCGCTGAGCCTGTGCGTCCGGAGCCTGTGCTCCGCAATGGGAGAGGCCACAACAGTGAGAGGCCCGCATACCGCAAAAAAAAAAAAAAAAAAAAAAAAAAAAATGATAAGAAAACAAGGCGCAGCTGCAGCCCCTTGTCTATCCTGACTCTCAGGAGCCCTCACCTGTTCCTTGGGCCTGGCCCATTTAGCAAGTTTCATTTTCTGCTACTGTGAGCCCCTGAGGGGTGAGGATTGGCTGATTTGGGCAGCCTGACACTGCCTGCCAGCACTCCCCAGGTGTGCCTGGGTTGAGGTCAATATAAAGACCTCTCCAGTAAGCAAGAGCCCCTGTTGCTGTGCCTGGCTCCATATTCTCTGCCCCGTCAGCAGTGCCGGTGCTGGGGTGGTGGGAGGGAGTGAGGGGCCGTGGCTTTGTGGGTGGCCCAGTTTGAGGGGCGCTCTGATGGAAATTCTGCAGGAGTTGCCAGGCTGCCACCTGCTAAAGAAGAGGATGTGTCACCCATACATGCCGCTGGAATTTCTCCCCAGGCAGGGGTGAGGAAGTAAAAAAGCAGTGGGGGCCGTGGCAGGGGGGTATCTCAGGCAGGGAAATGGAAAGCTTCCAGAAGAGCATCTGGGGCCAGAACCATCCTGGCTGGCCTGCAGGTACCAAGTCGGCCTACGTGCTGTCGATTGTGTGACTCCACAGCCCTTCCTCTAGGCTTGCAAGTTCTTGTACATATTCAGGTATTTTACCTGGAAAGGGTGGGAAGAGTTCAGCTGCAGCAGGACTGGGGCTCAGCTCACATTTACTCACAGATGCCTCGACTCAGTACCCCAGTTTGCAATGAGGATGCTCCTTGTTGGGGGGAGCACTGCTAACTGCATGGGAGACGATTTCCCACCTCTGACCAACTTAAGAATTTTTACCACTGGAGCAAGTGCCCTGATACAATTTTCCTCTGTATAACTGGTACGTTCTGTTTTTTTCTTTTTTTTCTTTTTTTCTTTTTGGTTCAAGGTAGATTTTATTTATTCCTCTTTTTTTTTAATTTACAGATATAAACATGGAAATAATGCATTAATATAAAGAGGTCTATATGAAGGGAAAAACTTTTTTCTGTTTTTTTTATTAAATGTTATTTATTTATTTTTAATTTTTTAAAATTTATTTATTTCTTTTATACAGCAGGTTCTTATTGGATATCTATTTTATACATATAAGTGTGCACATGTGAATCCCAGTCTCCCAGTTCATCCCACCACCACCCTCACATGGCATTCACCCCTTGGTGTCCATATGTTTGTTCTCTACATCTGTGTCTCTATCTCTGCCCTGCAAACCGGTTCACCTGTACCATTTTTCTAGTTTCCACATATATGCATTAATATACAATATTTGTTTTTCTCTTTCTGACTTACTTCACTCTGTATGACAGTCTCTAGATCCATCAAGGTCTCTAAAAATGACCCAATTTCATTCCTATGTATGGCTGAGTAATATTCCATTGTATATATGTACCACATCTTTATGCATTCGTCTGTCTGTGGGCACTTAGGTTGCTTTCATTACCTGGCTATTGTAAATAGTGCTGCAATGAACATTGTGGTGAATGTGTCTTTTTGATTTATGCTTTTCTCTGGGTATATGCCCAGTAGTGTGATTGCTGGATTATATGGTTATTCTATTTTTAGTTTTTAAAGGAACCTCCATACTGTTCTCCATAGAGATTGTATTGATTTACATTCCCAACAATAGTGGAAGAAGATTCCTTTTCTCCACACCCTCTCCAGCATTTGTTGTTTGTAGATTTTCTGATGATGCCCATTCTAACAGGTGTGATGTGATACCTCATTGTAGTTTCGATTTCCATTTCTCTAATAATTAGAGATGTTGAGCAGATTTTCATGTGTGTCTTGGCCATCTTATGTCTTCTTGGAATAAATGTCTATTTAGATCTTATTCCATTTTTGTATTGGGTTGTTTGTTTTATTAATATTGAGCTGCATGAGCTGTTTATATATATTGGAGATTAAGCAATTGTCCATTGATTTGTTTGCAAATATTTTCTGCCATTCTGAGGGTTGTCTTTTCGTCTTGTTTGTAGTTTCCTTTGCTTTGCAAAAGCTTTTACGTTTCATTAGGTTCCAGCTGCTTAGTTTTCTTTTTTATTTCATTAGTATAGGAGGTGGATCAAAAAAGATATTTCTGTGATTTACGTCAGAGTATTCTTCGTAAGTTTTCCTCACAGAGTTTTATAATGTCCAGTCTTACATTAAGGTCTCTAATCAATTTTGAATATATGTTTATGGATGGTGTTGGGGAGTGTTCTAATTTCATTCTTTTACATGTAGCTGTCCATATTTCCCAGCACCACTGATTGAAGAGACTGTCTTATCTCCATTGTATAGTCTTGCCCCCTTTGTCATAGATTAGTTGACCATAGGTGTGTAGGTTTATCCCTGGGCTTTCTTTTTTTTTGCCTTTTACACATTTATTGGAGTATAATTGCTTTACAATGGAGTGTTTGTTTCTGCTGTATAACAAAGTGAATCAGCTATACATATACAAATGTCACCAGATCGCCTCCCTCTTGCATCTCCCTCCCACACTCCATATCCCACCCCTTTAGGTGGTCACAAAGCACCAAGCTGATCTCCCTCTTCTATGTGGCAGCATCCCAGTAGCTATCAGTGTTACATTTGGTAATGTATTTATGTCCATGCCACTCTCTCACTTCGTCCCAGCTTACCCATACCCTTTCCGATGTCCTCAAGTCCTTTCTCTACTTCTGTGTCCTTAATCCTGTCCTGCCACTAAGTTCTTCAAAATCTTTTTTTTTTCTTCATTAGATTCCGTATATCTCTGTTAACATACAGTATTTGTTTTTCTCTTTCTGACTTACTTCACTTTGTAGGACAGATTCTAATTCCATCCACCTCAGTACAAATAAGTCAGTTTTGCTTCTTTTTATGGCTGAGTAATATTCCATTGTATATATGTGCCAGATCTTCTTTATCCATTCATCTGTCGATGGACACTTAGGTTGCTTCCATGTCCTGGCTATTGTAAATAGAGCTGAAATGAACATTTTCGTACATAACTCTTTTTGAATTATGGTTTTCACAAGGCAAATGCCCAGTAGTTGGATTGTTGTGTCGTATGGTACTTCTATTGTAAGTTATTTAAAGAAACCTCCGTACTGTTCTCCCTAGTGCCCATATCAATTTACATTCCCACACACAGTGCAAGTGTGTTCCCTTTTCTCCAATAAAGGCCTCTCCAGCATTTATTGTTTTGTAGATTTTTTTTGATGATTGCCACTCTGACTGCTGTGAGGTGATACCTCACAGTAGTTTTGATTTGCATTTCTCTAATGATTAGTGATGTTCAGCATCCTTTCATGTGTTTCTTGGTAATCTGTATATCTTCTTTGGAGAAATGTCTATTTAGGTCTTCTGCCCGATTTTGGATTGGGTTGTTTGTTTTTGTGATATTGAGCTACATGAGGTGCTTGTAAAGTTTGGAGATTAATCCTTTGTCAATTGCTTCATTTGGAAATATTTTCTCCCATTCTGAGGGTTGTTTTTGCATCTTGTTTTTGTTTTCCTGTACTGTGTAAAAGCTTTTAAGTTTCATTAGGTCTCATTTGTTGATTTCTGTTTTTATTTCCATTTCTCTAGGAGGTGGGTCAAAAAGGATCTTGCTGTGATTTATGTCATAGAGTGTTCTGCCTATGGTTTCCTCTAAGTGTTTTATAGTGTCTGGTCTTATATTTAGATCTCTAATCAATTTAGAGTTTATTTTTGTGTATGGTGTTATGGAGTGTCCTAATTTCATTCTTTTATGTGTAGGGGTCCAGTTTTCCCAGCACCAATTACTGAAGAGACTGTCTTTTCTCCATTGTATATCCTTAGCTCCTTTGTCATAGATGAGATAGCCATAGGTATGTAGGTTTATCTCTGGGCTTTCTGTCCTGTTCCATTGAACTGTGTTTATGCCAATCTACATACACTTGATTCCATTATGGAGACATATAAATTCATAGGTTTCAAGATTTTTACCAGTCAGATATATTCCTCTTCAGTGAATAGGGTGTTTTGTGTCCAGTTCATTGAGAAAGGAGTAGGTCTTGTCTATTAGATATTTGTTATATGGAATGGTATCTGTGCTAATTTCAAATTCTGATTTTATGCATCACCCCACGTCAACTTTCCCCTTAAGGAGGCATAAGTGTTTTTTCTAAATGTGTAACTCTGTTCTTTTTTTGAAATTCAGTTCATGTGTAGCCATGTTTACATTGCGTCTATAAGTGATATATTACAATAAGTTTCTTTTTCTTTGTGGCTCATTTCACTTAGCATCATCGTTCCTAAAGCCACTCATTATGCTGCTATTGGCCTTATGACATTGATTTTATGTCTGAGTGATATTCCATTGTATATAAGTACCACAACATCTTTATCCATTATTTTTTTTTCCTTTCCTGGGGTATTTAAAGTGTACCGAAGTTGAGGTTCTTGTAAACAGAGCAGCCCTAAACTTTGGGGTGGCTGTGTGTTGTGGATTTTCAGTTTTCCCAAAATACACGCCCTTGAGGGGAAGTGTGCTATGCTCTGTACCTCTGTTTTAGAAAACAACATACAGTTCTCCAGAGAGGCTGTTGACAATTTACATTCTGTCCATCGGCGTAACCAGGCTCCCTTTTCTCCATGGCCTGTCCTGTATTTGTGGTTTTTACACTATTTGCGGATGGCCCTTTTGACCGGAGGTAAGTGACACTTCTATGTAGTGTGGATTTGCAATGCCTGATGGCTTGCTTGTCCAAAAAGGGCGTATGCATTTTTTCCCCAACATATTCAAGAAAATACACATACTCCCTTTTTGGCCAAGGACATCATTGTCGAAGTTCTGTCGCTTTTCATGTGCTTTAAAGACGACTCCAATCTACCTCTTGAAATCTGTTTCCTTCAATTCTGCCTTGCATTCAAATCCTCTTCACTGCCTTACCTCAATATATTTCTGGATGATAGTTGTCCCTTATAACTCTGCAAGTTTGTGAATTGCTGTGCCCCTGATTTCCATTTTTCAACTCGCCTATTTGTGAGCTGGCTGTAATACTGCAGGATAGCTTTAGGCCCTAGTCTGGTTCCGGGGCTGCAGGCTGAGCCTTTGGTTAATTCTTCTTCCTGAGGTGAAACTAGAGAGACATGTGCCCATCCAAACAGCTACAGCTAATCTCTCATTTGTTTCCCCTCTTCCTGTTCATCCTCTGCAAAATTTGCAAACTGTGCATAACAGGAGGGTCAATCCGCTGACACTCCAAGTGGGGAGATTTTCATTAATGCGGATGGAATGGGGAAGCCGAGCACGACGAAAGGAAAACTGAGGTACCTTTTAGAAAACTTTCCCGATTACACAGTGTACCAACCACTGGGTTTCCCAGGCATTTTTAACTGTAGGAAGATTCCCTTAAACCTGGAGAGTTGGGACCACTAGAATGGGTAGCACAAAGTATTGCTCTAAGTGGTGTTCTTTTGCTCACACAACCTCAGCAATCTTGTCAGCTCCAAGTGTCCAGTCTTATGTCTCATCCAGAGGTGGGTGTAAAGTTGGTCAATACACGTTGCATCACAGGCCCTGAACGTAATTTTTAAGAATTTCTCTCTGTTTCACTGTTTTTGCATTTTGCTTTTGAAATTTATTTTTATACGAGGGGGTTAGCTGAATTTCAGTCCCGTGTTCATGCCGTTATACACAGACATGATTCCTTTATGGAGACATGAGTATACATATGTTTTAAAATTCTTATAGTCAGATATATTCCTATGCAATGAATAGGGGGTGTTGAGTCCAGTTCATTGTGCTGGGAGTAGGTGTTGTCTATTACATACTTGGTTTATGTATTGGTATCTGTGCTAATTTAAAACTGTGATTTTATGCATTACCCCACCTCTCCTTTCCCCTTAAGCAGGTAGAAGAATGTTTTCTAAATGTGTGACTCTGTTGTGTTTGTAATTCAGATCATGTGTAGCCATGCGTACATTCCCGCTATGAGTCATATCTTATGATAAGATTCGTTACTCTGTACTCTTACCTAACTCAGTTCATGTGTAGCCATGTTTACAGGACCTTCATAAGTGATATCTTATGATAAGTTTCTTCTTCTCTGTGACTTATTTCACTTAGAATCATCGTACCTGAATCCACTCATTTTGCTGCTACTGGCCTTATGACATTGATTTCATGGCTGAGGGATATTCCATCCTACATAAGTACCACAATTTCTTGAACCATTTTTGTCTTTCCTGAGATATTTGAGGTGTACCCAAGTTGAGGTTCTTGTAAGCAGAGCAGCCCTAAATTTTGCGGTGGCTCTGTCTTATTGATTTTCAGTTTTCCCAAGGTATATTCCATAGACTGGAAGTGCCCTCGGCTCTGTAGCTCTGTTTTTTACTTGTTTTAGGGAACACAATGCACTCTTCCAGAGAGGCAGTTGGCAATTTACATGCAGCCCATCAGCATACCTAGGATCCCTGTTCTACAGGGCATGTCTTGCCTTTCTGGTATTTACACATTTTGCGATGTCCGTTTTGACTGGTGGGTACTGATACTTCTTTGTAGTGCAGATTTGCATTGCCCGCTTGCTTGCTTGGCCATATAGGGCGTATGCATTTTCTCCTGAATATATTCAGGAGAAAACGCATACGCCCTTTTTGGCCAAGTGCATCATTGTCGAAGTTGTGCGCCTCTTGTTGTGCTTAAAAGGCGATTGCAATGTACCTCTTTAAATCTGTTTCCTGCATTTCTGGCTCTCTTTCAAGTCCGCCTCGTTGCCTTCCCTCAACAGATTTTTGGACGATAGTTGTCCTTTATTACTCTTCCAGTTTGTGAATTGCTGTGCCCCTGAGATCGATTTTTCAACTCGTTTTTTGTGAGCTGACCACAAGTCCAAAATTTTGGTTCAGTACCTATACTGGTTCCCGGCGGGTGGCTGAGACTTTGGTTAATTCTTCTTCCGGCCAGGAAATTAGAGTGTCATGTGCCAGTCCAAATGCCTAACAGCTACTCTCTCATTGGTTCTCCCTCTTCCCTTTCATCCTCCGCCAAATTGGCAACCTGTGCTAACCAGGAGGTTAAAGGGTCTGTCTCTCCAAGTTGGGAGATTGCTAGTGAAGCAGTTGGAAATTCAAACCGGAGCACCAGGTGAGGGACTATTTGTTGAGTTTCAGAAACCTTTCGTATTCACAGTGTGTTCATTCTCTAGGTTTCATCTACATGTTATAGCTGTAGTAATATTCCCTTAAACCTGGAGATTTGGGTCCCTAGGAATGTGTGCCACGCATTATTGCTTTAAATGGTCTGCATTTGCTCACCGAATCTCACCAATCCTCTCAGTCCCAAGAGTCCAGCCTTATGCCCATCCAGCTGTCGTTGTAGATAGGGTCATTGCAGGTTTCATCAGAGCCCCTGAAGGAATTGTAAAGAATTTCCCTGTTTTTTTGTTATGTTTTAGACTTTCCTTTTTATAATGAGTTTGAGCCGATTCTCACTGCCATGTTTATGCCACTCTAGACACACTTGTTTCCCTTACGGAGACATATCAATACATAGGTTTTAAGATTCTTACTAGTCAGATATACTCCTCTGTGGGAAATATGGGGTTTTGAGTCCCTTTCACTGAGGAAGGTGTAGGTCTTGTCTATTCTGTAGTTCGTTTTTGGAACGGTACCTGTACTAATATCAAACTCTGGTTTTATGCATCACCCCACCTCTAGTTCCCTCTTAAGCAGGCATAAGGATGTTTTCTACATGTGAGACTCTGTTCTCTTTCCTAACTCGGTTCATGTGTAGCCATGTTCACAGGACCTTCATAAGTGATATCTTATGATAAGTTTCTTTTTCTCTGTGACTTATTTCACTTAGGATCATCTTAACTGAATCCACTCATTTTGCTGCTACTGGCCTTATGACATTGAATTCGTGGCTGAGGGATATTCCATCGTACATAAGTAACACAATTTATTGAACCATTTTTGTCTTTCCTGGGATATTTAAGGTGTACCCAGGGTGAGCTTCTTGTAAGAGGTGCAGCCCTAAATTTTGGGGTGGCTCTGTCTTATTGATTTTCAGTTTTCCCAAGGTATATTCCCTAGACTGGAAGTGCCCTTGGCTCTGTAGCTCTGTTGTTTCCTTCTTTTAGGGAACACAATGCACTCCTCCAGAGAGGCAGTTGGCAATTTACATCCGTCCCATCAGCATAACTAGGCTCCCCCTTCTCCAGGGCCTGTCTTGCCTTTCTGGTTTTTACACATTTTGCGGATGTCTCTTTTGACCGGTGGGAAGTGATACTTCTTTGTAGTGCAGATTTGCATTGCCCGCTTGGTTGCTTGGCCAAAAAGGGCGTATGCTTTTTCTCCTGAATATATTCAGGAGAAAACGCATACGCCCTTTTTGGCCAAGTGCATCATTGTCGAAGTTGTGCCCCTCTTCCTGTGCTTTAAAGGTGATTCCAATGTACCTCTTTAAATCTGTTTCGTGCATTTCTGGCTCGCTTTCAAGTCCGCCTCGTTGCCTTCCCTCAACAGATATTTGGACGATAGTTTTCCTATATTACTCTGCCCTTTTGTGAATTGCTGTGCCCATGAGCCCAATTTTTCAACGTTTTTTGTGAACTGATCGCAAGTCCATAATTTTGGTTCAGGACCTCTACTGGTTCCCGGCGGGTGGCTGAGACTTTGGCTAATACTTCTTCCTGCCAGGAAATTAGAGTGACTAATGCCGGTCAAAATGCCTAACAGCTACTCTCTCATTGGTTATCCATCTTTCCTTTCATCCTCCACTAAATTGGCAACATGTGAGAACCAGGAGGTTAAAGGGGGGGCTGTCTCTCCAAGTTGGGAGATTGAAAGTAAAGCATTTGGAAATTCAAATCGGAACACCAGGAAAGGGACTATTAGTTGAGTTTTAGAAACCTTTCGTATTCACAGTGTGTCCATTCTCTAGGTTTCCCGTACATGTTATAGCTGTAGTAATATTCCCTTCAACCTGGAGAGTTGGGACGCGTGGAATGTGTGCCACACAGCATTGCTTTAAATGGTCTGCATTTGCTCACCGTATCTCACCAATCCTCTCAGTCCCAAGTGTCCGGCCTTATGCCACATCCAGCTTTCTTTGTAGATAGGTCATTCCAGGTTTCAGCAGAGCCCCTGAAGGAATTGTAAAGAATTTCCCTGTTTTTGTGTTTTGTTGTTGAAATTCCTTTTGATACTGGGTTTGAGCTGATTCTCACTGCCATGTTTATGCCAGTTAGGACACACTTGATTCCCTTACGGAGAAATATCAATACATAGGTTTTAAAATTCTTACTAGTCAGATATATTCCTCGGCAGGAAATATTGGGTTTTGACTCCCTTTTACTGAGTATGGTGTATGTCTTGTCTATTCCGTATTTGATTTTTGGAACGGTACATGTACTAATATCAAACTCAGGTTTTATGCATCACCCCACCTTTCCTTCCCCCTTAAGCAGGAATAAGAATATTTTCTAAATGTGAGACTCTGTTCTCTTTCCTAACGCAGTTCATGTGTAGCCATGTTTAGAAGACCTTCATAAGTGATATCCTATGATAAGTTTCTATTTCACTGTGACTTATTTCACTTAGAATCATCGTACCTGAATCCACTCATTTTGCTGCTACTGGCCTTAGGACATTGATTTCATGGCTGAGGGATATTCCACCGTACAGAAATACCACAATTTCTTGAACCATTTTTGTCTTTCCTGGGATATTTCAGGTGTACCCATGTTGAGGTTCTTGTAAGCAGTGCAGCCCTAAATTTTGGGGTGGCTTTGTCTTATTGATTTTCAGTTTTCCAAAGGTATATTCCCTAGACTGGAAGTGCACTTGGCTCTGTAGCTCTGTTGTTTACTTGTTTTAGGGAACACAATGCACTCCTCCAAAGAGGGAGTTGGCAATTTACACCCCGCCCATCAGCATAACTAGGCTCCCTGTTCCCCAGGGCCTGTGTTGCCTTTCTAGTTTTTACACATTTTGCGGATGTCCATTTTGTCC
Source organism: Hyperoodon ampullatus (assembly GCF_949752795.1). NCBI lineage: Eukaryota > Metazoa > Chordata > Mammalia > Artiodactyla > Ziphiidae > Hyperoodon > Hyperoodon ampullatus. The sequence goes on from NW_027641092.1 coordinate 3,656,431, forward strand.
GGTGGGAAGTGATACTGCTTTGTAGTTCAGATTTGCATTGCCCACTTGCTTGCATGGCCGAAAAGGGTGTATGCGTTTTCTCCTGAATATATTCAGGAGCAAACACATACGCACTTTTTGGCCCATTGCAGCATTGTCGAAGTTTTGCCCTTCTTCCTGTGCTTTAAAGGCGATTCCAATGTACCTCTTGAAATCTGTTTCCTGCTATTCTGGCTCGCTTTCAAGTCCACCTCGTTGCCTTCCCTCAACAGATTTTTGGACGATAGTTTTCCTTTATTACTCTGCCCGTTTGTGAATTGCTGTGCCCCTGAGCTCCATTTTTCAACTCGTTTTTTGTGAGCTGACCGCAAGTCCAAAATTTTGGTTCAGGAACTATACTGGTTCTCAGCGGGTGTCTGAGACTTTGATTAATTCTTCTTCCTGCCGGGAAATTAGTGTGACATGTGCCCGTCCAAATGACTAACAGCTACTCTCTCATTGGTTCTCCATCTTACCTTTCATCCTCTGCCAATTGGCAACATGTGAGAACCAGGAGGTTAATGGGGCTGTGTCTCCAAGTTGGGAGATTGATAGTAAAGCAGTTGGAAATTCAAACTGGAGAACCAGGAGAGGGACTATTAGTTGAGATTTAAAAGCCTTTTGTATTCACAGTGTGTCCATTCTCTAGGTTTCCCGTATAGTTATAGCTGTAGTAATATTCCCTTCATCCTGGAGAGTTGGGACCCTTTGAATGTGTGCCACGCATTATTGCTTTAAATGGTCTGGATTTGCTCACCGAATCTCACCAATCCTCTCAGGCCCAAGTGTTCAGAATTATGCCACATCCGTCTGTCATGTTAGATATTGTCATTCCAGGTTTCATCAGAGCCCCTGAAGGAATTGTAAAGAATTTCGCTGTTTTATTGTTTTTTTTCTGAAATTCATTTTTATAGTGGTTTTGAGCTGATTATCACTGCCATGATTATGACAGCCTAGACACAACTGACTCCATATGGATACATATCAATACATAGGTTTTAAGATTCTTACTAGTCAGATATATTCCTCGGTGGGAAATATGTGGTTTTGAGTCCCGTTCACTGCGGAAGTTGGAGGTCTTGTCTCTTCCATAGTTGGTTTTTGGAATGGTACCTGTACTAATATCAAACTCTTGTTTTATGCATAACCCCACCTCTCCTTCCCCCTTTAGCAGGCATAAGTGTGTTTTCTAAATGTGAGACTCTGCTCTCTTTCCTAAATCAGTTCATGTGTAGCCATGTTTACAGGATATTCATAAGTGATATCTTATGATAAGTTTCATTTTCTCTATGACTTATTTCACTTAGAATCATAGTACCTGAATCCACTCATTTTGCTGCCACTGGCCTTATGACATTGATTTCATGGCTGAGGCATATTCCATCGTACGTAAGTAACACAATTTCTTCAACCATTTTTGTCATTCCTGGGATATTTATGGTGTACCCAAGTTGAGGTTCTGTAGGCAGTGCAGCCCTAAATTTTGAGGTGGCTCTCTATTATTGATTTTCAGTTTTCCCATGGTATATTCGCTAAACTGGAAGTGCCCTTGTCTCTGTAGCTCTGTTGTTTACTTGTTTTAGGTAACACAATGCACTCATCCAGAGAGGCTGTTGACAGTTTACATCATGCCCATCAGCATAACTAGGCTCCCTGTTCTCCAGGGCCTGTCTTGCCTTTCTGGTTTTTACACATTTTGCGGATGTCCCTTTTGACCGGTGGGAAGTGATACTTCTTTGTAGTGCAGATTTGCATTGCCCGCTTGCTTGCTGGGCTAAAAAGGGCATATGCGTTTTTTCCTGAATATATTCTGTAGAAAACGCATATGCACTTTTTAGCCAAGTGCATCATTGTCGACAATGAGCCCCTCTTGCTGTGCTTAAAAGGCGATTCCAAAGTACCTCTTGAAATTTGTTTCATGCTACTGTGCCTCGTTTTCAAGTCCGCCTCATTGCCAACCCTCAACAGATTTTTGGACGATAGTTGTCCTTTATTACGCTGCCAGTTTGTGAATTGCTGTGCCCCAGAGCTCCATTTTTCAACTCGTTTTTTGTAAGATGACAGCAAATACACAATTTTGGTTGAGGACCTATACTGGTTCCTGGCGGGTGTCTGAGACTTTGGTTAATTTTTCTTCCTGACGGGATATTAGAGTGACATGTGACCGTCCAAATGCCTAACAGCTACTCTCTCATTGGTTCTCCCTCTTCCCTTTCATCCTCTGCCAAATTGGCAACCTGTGCGAACAGGAGGTTAAAGGGTCTGTCTCTCCAAGTTGGGAGCTTGATAGTAAAGCAGTTGGAAACTCCAACCGGAGCACCAGGATAGGGACTATTAGTTTAGTTTTAGTATCCTTTCGTATTCACAGTGTTTCCATTTTCCACGTTTCGCATACATGTTATAACTGTAGTGATATTCCCTTTTACCTGTCGAGTTGGGACCCATGGAATTGGTGGCATGTATTATTGCTTTAAACGGTCTGCATTTTCTCATCCAATCTCACCAATCCTCTCAGTCCCAAGAGTCCCCCCTTATGTCTCATCCAGGTGTCATTTTAGATGGGGTCATTCCAGGTTTCATCAGAACACCTGAAGGAATTGTGTTAGAATTTCGCTGTTTTTTTATTTTGTTTTTGAAATTCATTTATATAATGAGGTTGAGCTGATTTTCACTGACGTGTTTATTCCGGTCTAGACACACTTGATTCCCTTACGGAGATATATCAATACGTAGGTATTAAGATTATTACTAGTCATCACAATGCTCCACGCCATTGTCATCACAATGGATAATGACATATGTCATCACAATGCTCCCTGACACCTGTCTTCACAATATTCCATGACGTTGTCATCACAGTGTTCCATGCCCCTGTCATCACAATGCGCCATGCCCACTGTCATCACAATAATCCATGAAACATGTCAGACCAATGTTCCATGCCCCTGTCATCACAATGCTTCATGCCCTTGTCATCACAATGCTCCATGACACCTGTCATCACAATGCTCCGTGACTCCACTCATCACAATGCTTCATGACCTTTGTCATCACAGTGGTCCATGCCCTGGTCACACAAGGCTCTGTGATCTTTTTCACCACAATGCTCCATGCCCTTGTCATCACAATGCTCCATGCCCACTGTCATCACAATAATCCATGAAAATTATCAGGCCAATGATCCATGCCCTCGTCACACGAGGCTCTGTGATCTTTGTCACCACAATGCTCCATGAACTTTTCTTCACAATGCTCTGTGTCCCTTGTCATCACAATGCTCCATGCCTTTGTCAGCATAATGCTCCATGACACTTGTCATCACAAGGCTCCATGGCCCTCTCATCACAATGCTCCAGGACCTTCTCATCGCATTGATCCATTCCTTTCTCATCACAATGCTCCATGACCCCTGTCATCACAGTACTCCATGAATATTTTCAGCCCAATGCTCTATGACCTTCTCATCACAACGTTCCATGACCCATGTCATCACAATGCTACATGACCACAGCAATCAAAATGATCCATGCCACTTGTCATCAGAATATTCCATGCGCTTGTCATCCCCATGCTCCATGACCCCTGTAATCACAATGGTCCTTGACGCTTGTTGTCACATAGCTCCATGACACTTGTCATCACGGTGTTCCATGCCTTTGTCAGCAAAATGCTACATGTCCTTGTCATCACAATGCTCCATGCACTTGTCCTCACAATTCTCCATTACCAGTGTCATCACAATCCTCCCTGAACCTTGGGATCACAGTGCTTCATGCCCTTGTCATCACAATGCTCCATGATTCTTGAAATAAAAATGATCCATGACCTCTCTCATCACAATGCTCCAAACACTTGTGATCACAGTGTTCCATAACACTTGTCATCACAATGCTCCATAACACTTGTCATCACAATGCTCCATGATGACTGTCATCACAATAATCCATGCCCTTGTCATCACAATGCTCCATGAACTTTGTCATCACAATGCTCAATACACTTGTCATCACAATGCTCCCGGACACTTTTCCTCAGAATGCTCCTTGAACACTGTCTTGAAAAGGCTCCATGCCTTTTTCATCACAATGCTCCATGCCCTTTTTCTCACAATGCTCCATGCCATTGTCATCACAATACTCCACAAGTTGTCATCAGAATGCTCCAAGACCCTTGTCATCACAATGCTCCATGACCCCTCTCATCACAATGCTCCATGACCCATGTCATCACAATGCTCCAAGAACCCTGACAACACAATGATTTGGGACTTTTGTCATCAAAATGCTCCATGACCCTTGTCATCACAATGATCCATTCCCTTGTCATCATGATGCTCCATTACCCTTGCCATCACAATGCTCCCAGCCCTTGTCATCACAATGCTCCATTACAGTTGTCATCACATTTCTCCATGACACTTGGCATCACAATGCTCAATGCCATTGTCATCACAATGCACCGTGACATATGTCACCACAATGCTCCCTGACACCTTTCTTCACAATAATCAATGACCTTGTCATCACAATGCTCCATGCGCTAGTTATCACAATGTGCCATGCCCTCTGTCATCACAATAATTCATGAAACATTTCAGACAAATGCTCCATGCCCCTTTCATCCCAGTTCTCCATGCCCTTGTCATCACAATGCTCCATGACCCCTGTCATCACAATGCTCCTTGACTCCAGTCATCACAATGCTTCATGACATTTGTCATCACAATGTTCCATGCCACTTTTCATCTCAATGCTGCATGAACCCTGTCGTCAAAATGCACCATGCCCATCATCATAATGCTTCATGCTATTGTCATCACAATGAAATCAAAATGCTCCATGACCTGTGACACCAAAATGCCCCAAAACCTTGTGAGCACAATGTTCCATAACACTTGGCATCACAACACCCCATTACGCTCGTCATCACAATTATCCATGGACTTCTCATCACAATTCTCCATGACCGTTGTCATCACAATGCTCAATACACTTGTCATCTCAATGCTCCCTGACACTTGTCCTCAGTGTGCTCCTTGAAACCTGTCATGACAAGGCTCCATGCATTTTTCATCGCAATGATCCATGCCCTTTTCATCACAGTGCTCCAAGACCCCGGTAATCACAATGCTCCATGTGCTTGTCTTCACAAAACTCCATGACGCATGTCATCAGAAAGCTCCATGGACTTCTCATCACCATGCTCAATGCCCTTTTCATCTCAATGCTCCAAGACCCCATTAATTACATTGCTCCATACCTCTTTTCATCAGAATACTCCATGAAAATTGTCATCAAAAGACTCCATGGTTTTCTCATCACAATGCTCCAGGACCTTGTCATCACAATGCTCCATTCCCTTGTCATCACAATGCTCCATGATCCCTGTCAAAACAATACTCCATGAACATTTTCAGCCCAATGATCCATGACCTTCTCATCACAATGCACCATGACCCCTGTCATCACAATGCTCCATGACCATTGTCATCCCCGCACTCCATGACCCCTCACAACACAATGATCCGGGACCCTTGTCACCAAAAATCTCCATGATACTTGTCATCACAATGATCCATGCCCTTGTCATCCAAATGCTCCATGACACATTTAATCAGAATATTCCGTGACGCTTGTCATCACAATGCTCCATGACCCTTATCATCACAGTGCTCCATGACCCCTGTAATCACAATTCTCCATGAACATTTTCAGCCCAATGCTCCATGACCTTCTCATCACAATGCTCCAAGACCCCTGTAATCACAATGCTCCATGCCCCTTTTCATCTCCGTGCTCCATGAACCCTGTCATCACAATGAACCATGCCCATCATCATAATGTTTCATGCTATTTTCATTAAAATGAAATCAAAATGCTCCATGATCTCTGTCATCACAATGTTCCAAACCCTTGTGATCACAGTGTTACATAAAACTTGTCATCACAACCCCCCATGACGCTCGTCATCACAATTATCCATGCTCTTCTCATCACAATGCTCCATGACATTTGTCATCACAATGTACAATACACTTGTCATCACAGTGCTCCCTGACTCTTGTTGTCATTATGCTCCTTGAATCTTGTCATGACAAGGCTCCATGACTTTTTCATCACAATGATGCATGCCCTTTTCTTCACAATATTCCAAGACCCATGTAATCACAATTCTCCATGCCCTTTTTCATCAGAATGCTCCATGAGACTCGTCAATACAAGGCTCCAATGTTTTCTTATCACAAAGCTTCAGTACCTTCTCATCACAATGCTCCATTCCCTTGTCATCACAATGCTCCATGACCCCCGCCTTCACAATACTCCATGAATATTTTTAGCCCAATGCTCTATGACCTTCTCATCAAAATGCTCCATTACCACTGTCATGACAATGCTCCATGACCCCTGACAACACAATGATCCTTGACTCTTGTCATCAAAATGTTCCATGACCTTTGTCATCACGATGATCCATGCCCTTGCCATCCCAATGCTCTATGACCCCTGTAATCACAATGATCCGTGACGCTTGTCATCACAGTGCTCCATGACACTTGTCATTAAAATGCTCCATGCCTTTGTCAGCAAAATGCTTCATGACATTGTCATCACAATGCTCCATGCACTTGACATCACAATACTCCATTCCCATTGTCATCAAAATCCTCGGTGAACCTTGGGTTCACATTGCTTCATGCCCTTGTCATCACAATGCTCCAGGCTTCTTGAAATGAAAATGATCCATGACCTCTGTCATCACAATGCTCCATGACACTTGTCATCACAAAGCTCCAGGCCCCTTGTCATTACAGTTCTTCATGACGCTCGTCATCACAATTATCCATGGTCTTCTCATCACAATGCTCCACCGTCTTCCCATCACAATGCTCCATGACACTTCAAATCACAATGTTACATGCTCTTGTAATCACATTCTCCATGCACTTGTCATCGCAATGCTCCATGACCCCTGTCATAGCAAGCTCCATGTGCTTTTCATCACAGTGCTTCACTAACTTGTCATCAAAATTCTCAAAAGCCCTTGTCATCACAATGCTCCATGCCCTTTTCATCACAATGCTCCATGATCATTGTCATCACAATGCTCCATTACATTTGTCATCACAATCCTCCATGACACTTGTCATCACAATGCTCCATGCTGTTGTCATCACAATGCACAATGACATAGGTCATCACATTGCTCCCTGACACCTGACTTCACAATACTCCATGACCTTTTCTTCATAGTGCTCCATGCCCTTGTCATCACAATGTGCAATGCCCACTGTCATCACAATAATCCATGAGATTTTTCAGACCGATGCTCCATGCCCGTCATCACAATGCTCCATGCACTTGTCATCACAATGCTCCATGACACCTGTCATCACAATGCTCTATGACTCCAGTCATTACAACGCCTCAAGAATTTGTCATCACAGTGGTCCATGCCCTCATCATCACAAGTCTCTGTGACATTTGTCACAACAATGCTCCATGAAATTTTCATCACAATGCTCTGTGACCCTTGGCATCACAATGCTCCATGCCTTTGTCAGCACAATGTTCCATGACACTTGTCATCACAATGCTCCATGAGCTTGTCATCACAATGCTCCCTGACCGATGTGATCACAATGCGCCATGCGGTTTTCATCACAATGCTCCACATCCTTGTCATCACAATGCTCCATAAACATTATCATCACAATGCTCCATGCACTTCTCATGAAAATGCTCTCTCACCACTGATATCACAATGTTCCATCATTAGTCATCACAATACTCCCTCACCCCTGTCATCACAATGTTCCATGACGCCTATCATCACAATGCTACATGCCATTATCATCAAAATGCACCACTCCCTTGTCATCAAAATGCTCCATGACCTTTGTCATCACAAAGCTCCATGACCCTTTGCATCACAATGGTCCATGCCATTGTCATCACAATGCTTCATGAAGCCTCTCATCACATTGCCCCATGCACTTGTCAACACAAAGCTCAATGACGCTTGTCATCACAATGCTCGATGCCCTTCTCATCACAATGTTCCATGACCTTGTCATTACTATCCTCCATGACCCATGTATCACAGGGTTCCGTGTCCTTGTCATCACAAAACTCCATGACGCTTGTCATCACAATGCTCGATGCACTTCTCATCATAAAGCTCCATGACGCTTGTCATCACAATGCTCGATGCCCTTCTCATCACAATGTTCCATAATCATTGTCATCACAACGCCCCATGACGCTCGTCATCACAATTATCCATGGTCTTCTCATCACAATGCTCCATAACATTTGTCATCACAATGCTCAATACACTTGTCATCACAATACTCCCTGACTCTTGCCATCAGTATGCTCCTTGAACCCTGTCATGACAAGGCTCCATGACATTTTCATCACAATAACCCATGCCCTTGTAATCACAATGCTCCAAGACACCTGTAATCACAATGCTCCATGCCCCTTTTCATCAGAATGCTCCATGAGACTTCTCATCACAAGGCTCCATGGTCTTCTCATCAGAGTGCTCCAGGACCTTGTCATCACAATGCTCTATGACCCCTTTCATCAGAATGATCCTTGAATATTTTCAGCTCAATGCTCCATGATCTTCTCATCACAATACTCCATGACCCCTGTCATCACAATGCTCCATGCTCCTTGATATGAAAATGATCCATGACCTCTGTCATCACAGTGCTCCAAACCCTTGTGATCACATTGTTCCATAACACTTGTCATCACAACGCTCCATGATGCCTGTGATCACAATACTCCATGCCCTTATCATCACAATGCTCCATGAACTTTGTCATGACAATGCTCAATACACTTGTCATCACAATGCTCCCTGACACTTGTCGTCAGAATGCTTCTCGCACCCTGTCATGAAAAGGCTGTATGCCTTTTTCATCACAATGCTCCATGCCCTTTTCATCACAATGCTCCATGCCGTTGTCATCACAATACTCCACAAGCTTGTCATCAGAATGCTCCATGACCCTTGTCATCACAATTCTCCATGACCCCTGTCATCACAATGCTCCATGACACCTGTCATCACAATGCTCCAGGCCCCTTGTCATTACAGTTCTCCATGACGCTCGTCATCACAATTATCCATGGCCTTCTCATCACAATGCTCCACCGTCTTGACATCACAATGCTCCATGACTCTTCAAATCACAATGTTACATGCTCTTGTAATCACATTCTCCATGCACTTGTCATCGCAATGCTCCATGACCCCTGTCATAGCAAGCTCCATGTGCTTTTCATCACAGTGCTTCACGAACTTGTCATCACAATTCTCAAAAGCCCTTGTCATCACAATGCTCCATGCCCTTGTCATCACAAAGCTCCCTGACGCTTGTCATCACAATGCTCCATGACCTTGTCATTACAATCCTCCATGACCCATGTATCACAGGGTTCCGTGTCCTGGTCATCACAGTGCTCCATGCCCACTCTCATCACAATAATCCATGAAAATTTTCAGACAAATGCTCCATGCCCTTGTCATCACAAAGCTCCATGACGCATGTCATCAGAATGCTCCATGGTCTTCTCATTCACAATGCTCAATGCCCTTGTCATCACAATGCTCCAAGCCACCTATAATCACAATGCTCCATGTCCCTTTTCATCTCAATGCTCCATGCGCTTCTCAGCACAATGCTCCATGACCCATGACATCACAATGGGCCATGAACTTTTCATCACAATGCTCTACATCCTTTTCATCACTATGCTCCATAAACATTGTCATCACAATGCTCAATGCACTTCTCATCAAAATGCTCTCTCACCACTGATATCACAATGTTCCATCACTAGTCATCACAATACTCCCTCACCCCTGTCATCACAATGTTCCATGACCCCTGTAATCACAATGCTCCATGCCCTTGTCATCACAAAGCTCCATGATGCATGACATCAAAATGCTCCATGGCCTTCTCATCACAATGCTCCATGCCCTTGTCATCACAAAGCTCCATGACGCTTGTCATCACAATGCTTGATGCCCTTCTCATCACAGTGCTCCATGTCCATGTCATCACACTGCTCCCTGACTCTTGTCGTCAGTATGGTCCTTCAACCCTGTCATGAGAAGGCTCCATGCCTTTTTCATCACAATGATCCATGCACTTTTCATCACAATGTGCCAGGACCCCAGTAATCACAATGCTCCTTGCCCTTGTCAGCACAAAGCTCCATGACCCATATCAACAGAATGCTCCATGGCCTTCTCATCACCATGCTTGATGCCGTTGTCATCACACTGCTCCCTGACACTTGTCTTCAGAATGCTCCTTGAAACCTGTCATGAAAAGGCTACATGTCTTTTTCATCACAATGCTCCATGACTTTTCATCACTATGCTCCATGCCATTGTCATCACAATACTCCACAAGCTTGTTATCAGAATGCTCCATGACCCATGTCATCACAATGCTCCATGACCCCTGTCATCACAATGATCCATGACACCTGTAATCACAATGCTCCATGCCTCTTGTCATTACAGTGCTCCATGACGCTCGTCATCACAATTATCCATGGTCTTCTCATCACAATGCTGCACGGTCTTTCCATCACAATGCTCCCTGCCCTGTTCATCACAATACTCCATGACCCTTTTCATCACAATTCTCCAAGCAATTTTCATACAATGCTCCATTACATTTGTCATCACAATCCTCCATGACACTTGGCATCACAATGCTCCATTACATTTGTCATCACAATCCTCCATGACACTTGGCATCACAATGCTCCACGCCATTGTCATCACAGTGCACCATGACATATGTCATCACAATGCTCCCTGACACCTGTCTTCACAATACTACATGACCTTGTCATCACAAATTAACATGCCTTTGTAATCACAATGCTCCATGACCCCTCACATCATAATGCTCCGTGACTCCATTCATCACAATGCTTTATGACCTTTGTCATCACAATGGTCCATGCCCTCGCATGACAATGCTCTGTAACACTTGTCATCACAATGCACCATGCCTTTGTCAGCACAAGGCTCCATGACCCTTGTCATCACAATCCTACATGCGCTTGTCAGCACAATGCTCCAAGACACATGTCATCACAGTGTGCCATGCACTTGTCATGACAATGCTCCACAACCTTGTCATCACAATGCTCCATAAAACTTGTCATCACAAGGCTCCATGCATTTCTCATCTAAATGCTCTCTCACCACTGATATCACAGTGTTCCCTCACTAGTCATCACAATACTCCCTCACACCTGTCATCACAATGTTCCATTACCCTGTCATCGAAATGTTCCCTGACCCTTTTCATCAAATTGTTCCATGACCCTTTCATCACAATGCTCCCTCCCCTACTCATCACAATGCACCACACTCTTGTCATCAAAATGCTCCATGACCTTTGTCATCACCAAGCTCCATGACCCTTGGCATCACAATGCTCCATGCCATTGTCATCACAGTGCTCCATGAACACTCTCATCACATTCCTCCTTGCCCTTGTCATCACAAAGCTCCATGACGCTTGTCATCACAATGCTGGATGCCTTGCTCATCACAATGCTCCATCCCTTGTCATTACAATCCTCCATGACCCATGAATCACAGTGTTCCGTGCCCTTGTCATCACAATGCTCAATGCCCACTGTCATCACAATAATCCATGAAATATTTCAAACCAATGCTCCATGCCCTTGTTATCACAATGCTCCATTAGCCCTGCATAACAATGCTCCATGACCCCTGCCATCACAATATTCCACAGCATTGTCATCACAAGGCTTCATGTACCTTGTCATCACAATGCGCCAAGACCCCTGTAATCACAATGCTCCATGCCCCTTTTCATCTCAATTCTCCATGAACACTGTCATCACAATGCACCATGCCCATCATCATAATGCTTCATGCTATTGTCATCACAATGAAATCAAAATGTTCCATGACCTTTGTCATCACAATGCTCCAAACCCTTCTGATCACAGTGTTCCATAACACTTGTCATCACAATGCCCCATGACGCTCCTCATCACAATTATCCATTGTCTTCTCATCACAATGCTTCATGACCTTTGTCAACACCATGCTCAATACACTTGTCATCACAATGCTCCCTGACACTGGTCTTCAGTATGCTCCTTGAAACTTGTCATGACAAGGCTGCATGCCTTTTCCTCACAATGATCCATGCACTTTTCATTACAATGCTCCAAGGCCCCTGTAATCACAATGCTCCATGTCCATGTCATCACAAAGCTCCATGACGCATGTCATCAGAATGCTCTATGGCATTGTCAGCAAAATGCTACATGACTTTGTCATCACCATGCTCCATGCCCTTGTCATCACAGTTCTCCAAGAAACCTGTAATCACAATGCTCCATGCCCCTTTTCAGCAGATTGCTCCATGAGACTTATCATCACAATGCTCCATGGTCTTCTCATCACAATGCTCCAGGACCTGGTTATCACAATGCTCCATGACCCCTGTCATCACAATACTCCATGAACATTTTCAGCCCAAATCTCCATGACTTTCTCATCTCACTTCTCCAGAACCCTTGTTATCACAATGCTCCATGACCACTGTCATCACAACGCTCCATGACCCCTGACAACACAATGATCCGGGACTCTTGTCATCAAAATTCTCCATAACCATTGTCATCACAATGATCCATGCCCTTGTCATCCAAATGCTCCATGACCCCTGTAATCACAATGCTCCGTGACACTTGTCATCACAGTGCTCCGTTACACTTGTCATCACAATGCTCCATGACTTTTTCAGCAAAATGCTACATGACCTTGTCATCACAATCCTCCATGACCCTTGGGACCACATTGCTTCATGCCCTTGTCATCTCTGTCTTTCTTTTCTGGTTTTTACAGATTTTCGGATGTCCCTTTTGACCGGAGGGAAATGGCAATTCTTTGTAGTGTGGATTTGCATTGTGCACTTACTTGATTGGCCAAAAAGAGCGTATGTGTTTTCTCCTGAATATATTCAGCAGAAAATGCATACGCCCTTTGTGGCCAAGTGCATCATTGTCGAAGTTGTTACACTTTTCATGTGCTTTAAAGGTGATTCCAATTTACCTCTTGAAATATGTTTTGTGCAATTCTGCCTCATTTTCAAGTCCCCTTCGTTGCCTTCCCTCAACAGATTTTTGGAAGTGAGTTGTCCTTTAAAACTCTGAAGGTTTGTGAATTGATCTGCCCCGAACTCCAATTTTCAACTCGCGTTTTTGTGAGCTGACAACAAATCCACAATTTTGCTACAGGACCTATACTGGTTCCGGGGGTGCAGGCTGACGCTTTGGTTAATTCTTCTACCAGACGGGAAATTAGACTGACATATGTCCGTCCAAATGCCTACAGCTACTCTCTGATTCATTCTCCCTTTTCCCTTTCATCCTCTGCACAACTTGCAAACTGTGCAAAGCAGCAGGTTATAGGTGCTGACTCTCCAAGGTGGGAGATTGATAGTAAAGCAGTTGGATTGCCAAACTGGAGCACAAGGAGAGGAAAAATTAGGAGCCTTTTAGAAATCTTACGCCATCACAGGGTGTCCATTCTCTAGGTTTCCCATACATGTTATAACTGTAGTGATATTCCCTTCTACCTGGAGAGTTGGGACCCATGGAATGGGTGGCATGCAATACTGCTTTAAAGGGTCTGCATTTTCCCACCCAATCTCACCAGTCCTCTCATTCCCAAGGGTCCAGCATTATGTCTCATCTAGCTGTCTTTGCAGATAGGGTCATTCCAGGTTTCATCAGAACCCCTGAATGTATTGTGTAAGAATTTCACTGTTTTTTTTGTTTGTTTGTTTGTTTGTTTTGTTTTTGAAATTCATTTTTATAATGGGTTTGAGCTGATTTTCACCGACGTGTTTATGCCGGTCTAGACACACTTGATACCCTTATGGAGACATATCAATATATAGGTTTTAAGATTCTTACTAGTCATATATATTTCTCTGCGGGGAATAGGTGTGTTGAGTCCCGTTCACTGAGGAAGGTGTAGGTTTTGTCTATTCTGTATTTAGTTTATGGAATGGTACCTGTGCTAATATCAAACTCTGGCTTTATGCATCAGCCCACCTCTCCTTCCCCCTTAAGCAGGCATAAGAGTGTTTTCTCAATGTGAGACTCTGTTCTCTTTCCTAACTCAGTTCATGTGTAGCAATGTTTACAGGACCATCCTAAGTGATATCTTATGATAAGTTTCTTTTTCTGTTGACTTATTTCACTTAGAATCATCGTACCTAAATCCACTCATTATGCTGCTACTGGCCTTATGACACTGATTTTATGTCTGAGTGATATTCTTTTAAACAAAATTACCACAAGTTCTTTACGCAATTTTCTCTTTCCTGGAATATTTAAGGTGTACTGAAGTTGAGGTTCTTGTTTGCAGAGCAGCCTTAAACTTTGGGGTGCCTGTGTCTTGTTGATATTTAGTCTTCCCAAGTTATATGCCCATGAGTGGAAGTGCCCTATACTCGGTAGCTTTGTATTTAAATGTTTTAGGAAACAGCATACACTTCTTCAGAGTGGCTCTTGGATATTTATACCCCACCCATCAGCGTGAGTAGCTCCCTGTTCTCCATGGCCTCTCCTGCATTTCTGGTTTGTACACATTTTTTGGATGGCCTTTCTGAGCAGTGGAAATTGAGACTCCTTTGTTGTGCGGATTTGCATTTGCCGCTTGCTTGCTTGGCCAAAAACTCTGTATGTGTTTTTCTACTGAAGATATTCACGAAAAAAACGCATACACCCTTTTGCCCAACTGCATCATTTTAGAAATTCTCCTGCTTTTCATATGCTTTAAATGTGAGTCCAATCTACCTTTTGAAATCTTTTTCCTGCAATTCTGCCTCTCATTCAGATCCTCTTCGTTGCCTTACCTGAATATATTTTTGGACGTTGGTTATCATTTTTATCTTTGCAGGTCTTTGAATTATCTGCTTCTGAGCTCCATTTTGCAACTCGTATTTATTGTGAGCTCGCCGCCAAACCATTGTATTGCTTCCGGCCCTATTCTGGTTCTGGGGAGGCAGGCTGAGCATTTGGTTAATTCTTCTTCCTAATGGGAAATTAGAGTGACATGTGCCTGTCAAAACTCCTGCAGCTAGTCTCTCATTGGTTAACCCTCTTCCCGTTTATCCTCTGCATAAATTGCAAACTGTGTGAAACAGTGGGTTAAAGGTGCTGATTTTCCAAGTGGGGAGATTGTTAGTAATTTGGCTGGAATGGTGAACCCCAGCACCAGGAGATCAAAAATGAGGTGCATTTTCGCCACCTTTCCTGATCACACGGTGTACATTCGTCTCGGTTTCCCAGGCATGTTTTCGCTGTCAGAAGATTCCCTTGAACCTGCAGTTTTGGGACCCATGGAATGGGAATCAGGCAGTATTACTTTAAAAGATCTGCATTTTCTCACCCAGCCTCTCTAACATCTCTTAGCGTGCATAGCTTCCTGCCTTATATATCATCCTGCTGTGGGTCTACATGCATTCAATCCATGTTACATCATAGCCCTTCAACAAAAGTTGTAAGAATTTTTGTCTGTCTCACTGTTTTTATAAATATTTTTAAATTTATTTTTATATTGGTTACAGCTGATTTTCAAAGTTCTGTTTTTTGCTGCTGTACATCCTCTTGATTCATATACTGTGAGACATCAATAAATTTTTTATCAGATTCTTACCAGTCATATGTATTATTTTCCAGTGACTTGAGTGGGCTGAGTGCAGTTCTTTGATGTACCGTGTAGGCCTTGTCTGTTATTTAATTTGGTACTTGGAATGGTATCTTTGCTAATTTCAACTTCCTGGATAATACCTCACCCTTCCCCACCTTTCCCATTTAGCAGCCTTATGTCTATTTTCTACATATTTGACTATGTTTCTGTTTTGTAATTTATTTCATGTGTAGCCATTTTATTATTCCACCTTTAAGTGACATCTTATGATATGTGTCTTTTTCTTTCTGACATACGTCACTTAGAATGATCATATGTAACTCCTCCAGAGTTGTTACAACTGGCCTTATTTCAATGATTTCTGGATGAGTAATATTCCACTCTACATAAGTACCCCATCTCTTTTATCAATTTTATCCTCCCAGGGACATTTAGGTTATATCCAAGTTGAGGCCCTTTTTAACAGAGAGGTGGTAAACATTGGGGTGCCTGTTTTCTGTCAATTTTTGTTTTTCCCAAGGTATACGCCCATGAGTGCAAGTGCCAAATGCTCTGTAGCTCATTTTTTAGATGTTTTAACAAACACAATACACTTCTCCAGAGTGGCCATTGGCAAATTACATTTCCACTATCAGCCTCACAGGGCTCCCTTTTCTCTTCACCCTGTCCTGCATTTCTGGTGTTTACACTTTATGTGGATGGCCCTTCTGACTGATGTGAAGTGATACATTTTGTAGTATTGATTTCCAGTGCCCACCTGTTTTCTTGCATAAAAAGTGTGTATGGCCTTTACTTGAATATATTCAGAAAAAATGCATACGCCCTTTTTGGCCAACTGCATCATTGGTGATGTTCAGCCCGTTTTCTTGTGCTTTAATGGGGAGTCCTTTCTACCTCTTCAAATCTGTTTCCTGACAATCTCCCTTGCTTACAAGTCCTTTTCTGTGACTTACCTCAAGACATTTTTTGACGATAGATATTTTCAACTCTGCAGTTTCATGAATTTTAGTGCCCCTGAGTTCCATTTTTCAACTTGTGTTTTTTGGAAACTGGACAGAAAACAGCGGGATTTCCTCTAGCCCTATTCTGTTTCCTTGGGCAATTCTAGCCTTTGATGAATTTGCCTTCCAGATTGGAAATTAGAGTGGCATGTGCCTGTCTGAACACCTAAGACTTGTCTCTAATTTTTTCACATCCTTCTGCTTCATCCTCTGGACAAATTCCAAACTGTGTGCAACAGGATGTTGACGGTGCTGATATCTCCAAGTGAGGAAATTGTTAGGAAAGATGCTGGAGGGGTGAATCTGAGCACCAGGCGAAGAGGAGATGAGGTGCCTTTTCCAAACTCTTTCCGATCAAGCGGTGTACCATCCTCTAGGTGTGACAAGCATGTTTTAGCCGTACGAAGAGTCCCGTGCATGTAAGGGGAACACCAGGGTTTTTTCCAAATTAGTGCCTCCCCGAACCCCAAACTGGGGAATGTTTAAGTTACGGCTACACATATGTCCATTATGGTGCTTGGAAAATAGGCAGAGTCCAAACTTTAGATGATTGAAATCTTCGGGATCAGAAGTGCTCACCATCGGCCTTGCTTAGCTTACATTTTATCTGTCATTGATAGATGATGTCAATAAAAATATCTATTCTTTTTCAGATAATTTCCCCTTATAGGTTATTGCAAAATATTCAGTGTAGTTCCCTGTGCTATACAGTAGTTCCTTGTTGATGATCTGTTTTATACATAGCAGTGTGTATGTGTTAATCCCAAACTGTTAATTTATCCCTTCTCCTACCTTTCCCCTTTGGTAATAATAAATTATAAGATTTTATACTTCTCAGAAATGGGGAAGCTGAAAGAGAGGTATCATTTTCAATGGAAAAGCATTCAAAACAAGATTGAAGCTTCAGCCAAGAGTATTCAATGTACATCCTTGGGAATAAATCACTTCATTTCTCTAATGTTGATCTGACAAATACGAAAGACATCTTCATTGAACTTGCTTATAATAAAGTGATGGAAATATCAAATATAAGTCTTAGAAACATCTTATTTTACCCGAGCCTTATACACTGCTCTATGTTAACTACAGTTGGGCTCACACATCTGTTCATTGAAGTTACAATGTTTTCAATTTCTGTTACTGATCCTCCAGAGTGGACCCCAACAGGAGTCCCCGTGCCCAGTGTCATTGGAGCCAACAGATCAAGACTGAGTTTGGTTCAGAAGCAAAGGAAACTTTATATTTTGAAAACAGAATGGAGAGGTGAGAACGTGCACTCCCCCGCGGGCTGTGGCCTGGGCTGCTGTGTAGGGATCCCGGCAGCTTCACCGGGAGGGAGGGGCTGGAGCTCTCGAGGGCTGGGTTGGCTGCAGCTCAGGCTCTATGTCGCAGAGTCTGCATGGGACCCCGCTAGCTGAGGTGTCTACGCAGCCATTCTGCACTAGGAAATCGGGTCTGAAGTGCCGAGTGTGGGACCTCTGCATGTGGAACCCTAGGAGCACGTGAAATTAGACAAAGCACAAAGGAAAAACAGGTTAGACTTTATTTTATTGCCCAGATTCTCTTTTTATCTCCCAGGAATTTTTAATGAATGTTGCCGGAGATGAACACCTCCTCTGCTTTTTGTCCCGTTCCTCATTCTTGGGGTGCTGAGGGTGCAGACCCCTCTTTTGTAACTGCTTCATGCTGAGGTGGGAGCCCTTATACACGGGGGGAGGGGCAAAACTTCTCCCCAGCAGCCTCCAGGTGAGGTTGATTGTCCCAAGGCCTCCTGCCTCACTGCTCGTCCACCTGAGCACCAGCATTGGAAGTGTTATAGATCCGAATGAACTTTAAGGGTCCAGGAAAGAGATGCACATTGATGTTGCTGTGGCAGGTCTCACCCCACACCACATTTGTTCGGCGACCTTAGGCTGACGGTTTTTGCCAGGCTAGATGCTCTGACCAGTAGTCTGTGCTTTCTTTAATTAGGTCCCTGAATTAATGTACAAACAGCACCATGTGTCAGAGCCCTGCCCGCTCAACTCCCAGACAGTGCAGGGTCGGTGGTGATCCAGGACCATGATGTCCACTGAGTCAACGGCCTTTTGAAGTAGCCAGCAGTCCAGCCGGTCATATTGGCCACCATCACCGCGGTGTCTGTAGTGTTTTCTATGGTGAAATCGTGAATATACGATTCCCCCGCCAAGCTTATTAGCTCCCCTCTGGGTGCAGTATGTCCTCCAAGCAGTAGTCTGCTCTTTCGTGGTTCAGTCTTGTTTTCTGAGAGAAACTCCAGGTAAAGTGATGGTCACACGTGTCTTCTTGGGGGCCCATTGCCCCCGTTTGTCTCTCTGGAGGTTGGAGTTGGAGGGCCTCCTCACTCGAGGTCAGTGAGTCCACAGAGCGACCCCTGCAACTTCAGGACATGATGGGTGGTTAGGATCACCACATGGGGTCCTTTTCCCTTTGGAGGGAGCTGGTCTTGCGGGCTGCTGATTTCCACCTTTTTAGATACCCCAGTATCCTGGCCTTATGGGGCGGTGCGCAAAGCCCTTGGTGACCATAGTTTATCATACCTGAAGGGCATTATTGTGTTGCTCCATTTAAAGTGGTCCCAGTTTTTGCACTAAGGCTCCAAGGGTGATTAACCTTGAACGGGTATGTAAAGGTCAAAGAGTTTAGCTAAATTAAGGAGTTCCTGAGCAAGGGCCTGAATTGACTGCTCTTTCCACAATGCTCCATGAATATTTCATCACAATGCTCTGTGTCCCTTGTCATCACCAGGCTCCATGCCTTTGTCAGCACAATGCTCCATGACACTTGTCATCAAAATGCTCCACGCGCTTGTCAGCACAATGCTCCATGACCCCTGCCATCACAATGCTCCGTGACTCCAGTCATCACAGTGCTTCAAGACCTTTGTCAACACAGTGGTCCATGCCCTCTTCACACAAGGCTCTGTGACCGTTGTCATCACAATGCTCCATGCCCACTGTCATCACAATAATCCATGAAACTTGTCAGGCAAATGTTCCATGCCCCTGTCATCACATTGCTCCGTGCCCTTGTCATTAAAATGCTCCATGACCCCTGACATCACAATGTTCCATAACCCCTGTCACAAAATGCTCCATGACCCATTTCTTCACAATGCTTCATGACCCCTGACATCACAATGTTCCATAACGCCTATCATCAAAATATTCCATGACGCTTTTCATCAAATTGCTCCATGACCCTGTCAACACAATGCTCCCTGCCCTTCTCATCACAATGCACCACGCCCTTGTCATTAAAATGCCCAATGACATTTTTCATCACAAAGCTCCATGACCCCTGGCATCACAATGCTCCATGCCATTGTCATCACAATGCTCAATGAAATCTCTCCTCACATTGCTCCATGCCCTTGTCATCACAATGCTCCATTACACCTGTCATAACAATGCTCCATGACCCCTGCCATCACAATGTTCCACGGCCTTGTCATCACAAGGCTCCATGACCCTTGTCATCACAATGCTCCAAAACCTCTGTAATCACAATTCTCCATGTCCCTTTACATCTCATTTCTCCATCAACCCTGTCATCACAATGCACCATGCCCATCATCATAATGATTCATGCTATTGTCATCACTATGAAATCAAAATGCTCCATGACCTCTGTCATCACAAAGCTGCAAACCCTTCTGATCACAATGTTCCATGACACTTGTCATCACAATGCCCCATGACGCTCGTCATCACAATTATGCAAGGTCTTCTCATCACAAAGCTCCATTACCTTTGTCAACACAATGTTCAATACACTTGTCATCACAATGCTCCCTGACACTTGTCATCACTATGCTCCTTGAACACTGTCATGACAAGGCTCCCTGCATTTTTCATCACAATGATGCATTCCCTTTTCTTCACAATGCTCCAAGACCCCTGTTATCACAATGCTCCGTGACTCCAATCATCACAATGCTACATGACATTTGTCATCACAATGGTCCATGACCTTGTCACACAAAGCTCTGTGACCTTTGTCACCACAATGCTCCATGAACTTTTTATCACAATGCTCTGTGACCCTTGTCATCACAAAGCTCCATGCCTTTGTCAGCACAATGCTCCATGACTCTTGTCATCACAATGCTCCACAACCAATGTCATCACAATTCGCCATGCACTTGTCATCACAATGCTGAACATCCTTTTCATCAAAATGCTCCATAAACCTTGTCATCACAATGCTCCATGCACTTATCAAAATGCTCTAGTACCACTGATATCTCAATGTTCCACCATTAGTCATCACAATACTCCTTCAACCCTGTCATCACAATATTCCATTACGCCTGTCATCACAATGCTACATGCCATTATCATCACAATGCTCCATGACACCTGACATCACAAAGTTCCATAACCCCTGTAATCAAAATGCTCCATGACCCTTTTCATCACAGAGCTCCATGATCCCTGACATCAGAATGTTCTATAACCCCTGCCATCAAAATGTTCCATGACCCTTTTCATCAAATTGCTCCATGACCCTGTCATCACAATGCTCCCTGCCCTTCTCATCACAATGCACCAGGCCCTTGTCATCAAAATGCTACATGACATTTGTCATCACAGAGCTCCATGACCCTTGGCATCACAATGCTCCATTCCATTGTCATCACAATGCTCCATGGACCCTCTCATCACATTGCTCCATGCACTTGTCATCCCAAATCTCCATTACGCTTGTCATCACAATGCTCCAAGAACCCTGTAATCAAAAATCTCGATGCCCTTGTCATCACAAAGCTCCATGACTAATGTCATCAGAATGCTCCATGGTCTTCTCCTCACAGTGCTCCATGCCCTTGTCATCACAATGCTCCAACACCCCTGGAATCACAATGCTCCATGCCCCTTTTCATCTCAATGCTCCATCAACCCTGTCATCACAATGCACCGTGCCCATCACCATAATATTTCATGCTTTTGTCATCACAATGAAATCAAAATGCTCAATGTCGTCTGTCATTACAATGCACCAAATCCTTGTGATCACAATGCTCCATAACACTTGTCATCACAATGCCCCATGACGCTGGTCATCACAATTATCCATGGTCTTCTCTCACAATGCTCCAAGCCCTTGTCATCACAATACTCCATTACATTTGTCATCACAATCGTCCATGACACTTGGCTTCACAATGCTCCATGCCATTGTCATCACAATGCACCATGACATATGTCATCACAATGCTCCCTGACAACTTTCTTCACCATATTCCATGACCTGGTCATATTAATGCTCCATGCCGCTGTCATCACAGTGCGCCATGCCTACTATCATCACAATAATCAGTGAAAGTTGTCAGACCGACGCTCCATGCTCCTGTCATCACAATGCTCCATGCCCTTGTCATCACAATTGTCCGTGACTCCAGTCATCACAATGCTACATGACCTTTGTCCTCACAATCATCCATAACCTCGTCATGACAGGGCTCTGTGAAATTTCTCAACATAATGCTCCATGAACTTTTCATCACAATGCTCTTTGACGCTTGTCATCACTATGCTCCAAGTCTTTGTCAGCAGAGTGCTCCATGACACTTGTCATCACAATGCTCCATGGGCTTGTCAGAACAATGCTCCATGACCCATGTCATCACAATGTGCCATGCACTTGTCATCACAATGTTCCACAACTTTGTCATCACAATACTCTATAAACCTTGTCATCACAAAACTCCATGCACTTCATATCAAAATGCTCTTTCACCGTTGATATCAAAATGTTCCATGACTAGTCATTACAATACTCCTTCACGCCTTTCATGACAATGTTCCACATGCTTCTCATCACAAGGCTCCATGACCCTTGTCATCACAATGCTCCAAGACCCCTGTAATCACAATGCTCCATGTCCTTGTCATCACAAATCTCCATGACACATGTCATCAGAATGCTCCATTGCCTTCTCATCACAATGCTCCATGCCCTTGTCATCACAATGCTCAAAACCCTTGTATTCCATTGTTCCACAACACTTTTCATCACAACACTCCATGATGCCTGTCATCACAATACTCCATGCCCGTGTCATCACAATGCTCAATGAGCTTTGTCATCAAAATGTTCAATACACTTGTCATCCCAATGCTCCCTGACACTTGTCGTCAGAATGCTCCTTGAACCCTGTCATGAAAAGGCACCATACCTTTTTCATCACAATGCTCCATGTCCTGTTCATCACAATGATCCATGTCATTGTCATCACAATACTCCACAAGCTTGTCATCATTATGTTGCATGACCCTTGTCATCACAATGCTCCATGACCCCAGTCATCACAATGCTCCGTGACTCCAGTCATCCCAATGCTTCATGACATTTGTCATCACAATGGTCCATGCCAGCGTCATCACAAGGCTCTGTGACATTTGTCACCACAATGCTCCATGAACTTTTCATCATAATGGTCTGTGACCGTTGTCATCACAATGCTCCATGCCTTTCTCAGCACAATGCTCCATGACCCTTGTCATCACAATGCTCCATGCCCTTGTCAGCACAGTGATCCATGACACTTGTCATCACAGTGCTCCATGCGCTTGTCATCAAAATGCTCCATTACCTTTGTAATCACAATCCTCCATGACATTTGGCATCACAATGCTCCATGGCATTGTCATCACAATGGGCCATGACATATGTCTTCACAATGCTCCCAGACACCTGTCTTCACAATAATGCATGAGCTTCTCATCACAATGCTCCATGCCCTTTTCATCACAATGTGCCATTCCCTGTGTCATCGAAATAATCCATGAAACTTGTAAGACCAATGTTCCATGCCCCTGTCATCACAATGCTGCATGCCCTTGTCATCACAATGCTCCATGACACGTCATCACAATGCTCCGTGACTCCTGTCATCACAATGCTTCATGACCTTTCTCATCACAATGGCCCATGCCCTCGTCATCACAAGTCTCTGTGACCTTTGTCACCACAATGCTCCATGAACTTTTCATCACAATGCTCTCTGACCTTTGTCATCACAATGCACTATGTGTTTCTCAGCACAGTGCTCCGTGACCCTTGTCATCACAATGCTCCATGCGCTTGTCATCAAAATTCTCCATGATCTTTGTCATAACCAAGCTCCATGACCCTTGGCATCACAATGCTCCATGCGCTTGTCATCAAAATGCTCCATGATCTTTGTCATCACCAAGCTCCATGACCCTTGGCATCAGAATGATCCATGCCATTGTCATCACAATGATTCCTGAAGCCTCTCATCACATTGCTTCCATGTCCTTATCATCACAAAGCTCCACGATGATTGTCATCAAAATGCACGATTCCCTTCTCATCACAATGTTCCATGAACTTGTCAATACAATTCTCCATGACCCATGTATCACAGTGTTCCTTTCCCTTGTCATCATAATGCTCCATGCCCACTCTCATCACAATAATCCATGAAAAGTTTCAGACCAATGCTCCATAAACTTGTAATCACAATGCTCCATTACCCCTGTCATGAAAATGCTCCATAACACCTGCCATCAAAATGTTCCACAGCCTTGTCATCACAAGGCTCCATAACCCTTGTCATTACAATGATCCAAGACCCCTGTAATCACAATGCTCCATGCCTTTGTCATCACACAGCTCAATGACGCATGTCATCAGAATGCTCCATGGCTTTCTCATCACAATGCTCCATACCCTTGCCATCACAATATTCCATTACCCCTGTCATAACAATGCTCCATGACCACTGTCATAATGATGTTCCACGGCCTTGTCATCACAGTGCTCCATGAAACCTGTCATCACAATGCTCCGTGACTCCAGTCATCACAGTGCTTCATGAACTTTGTCATCACAATGGTCCATGTCTTCATCATCACAATTCTCTGTGACCTTTGTCACCACAATGCTCCATGAACTTTTCATCACAATGCTCTATGCCTTTCTCAGCACAATGCTCCATGACACTTGTCATCAAAAAGCTCCATGTGCTTCTCAGCACATTGGTCCATGACCCATGTTATCAAAATGTGCCATGCGTGTGTCATCACTGTTCTCCACAACATTGTCATCACAATGCTCCATAAACCTTGTCATCAATATGCTCCAGGCACTTGTCAACAAAATGCTCTCTCACAACTGATATTACTATGTTCCATCACAAGTCATCACAATACTCCCTCACCAGTCATCACAATGTTCCATGACCCCTGTCATCACATTGCTCCATGCACTTATCATCACAATGTTTGATGACCCCTGACATCACAATGTTCCATAACCCCTGTCATCAAAATGCTCCATGACCCTTTTCATCAAAATGCTCCATGACCCCTGACATCACAATGTTCCATAAACCCTGTCATCAAAATCTTCCATGACACTTTTCATCAAATTGCTCCATGACCCTGTCATCACAATGCTCCCTTCCCTTCACAACACAGTGCACCACGAACTTGTCATCAAAATGCTCCATGACATTTGTCGTCACACATCTCCATGACAATTGGCATCACAATGCTCCATGTCATTGTCATCACAATGCTCCATTAGCCATCTCATCACATTGTTCCATGCCCTTGTCATCACAAAGCTCCATGACGCTTGCCATCACAATGCTCGATGCCCTTCTCATCACAATGCTCCATGTCCTTGTCATTATAATCCCCCATGACCCATGTATTACAGTGTTCTGTGCCCTTGTCATCAAAATGCTCCATGCCCACTCTCATCACAATAATCCATGAAACTTTTCAGACCCATGCTCCATGCCCTAGTCATCACAGTGCTCCATTACACATGTCATAACAATGCTCCATGACCCCTGCTATCACAATGATCCACGGCCTTTTAATCACAAGGCTCCATGACACTTGTCATCACAATGCTCCAAGACCCATGTAATCACAATGCTCCATGCAATTGTCATCACAAAGCTCCTTGACGCATGTCATCAGAATGCTCCATGGCCTTCTCATTGCAATGCTCCATGCCCTTGTCATCACAATGCTCCAAGACCCCTGTATTCACAATGCTCCATGCCCTTGTCATCAAAAAGCTCCATGACGCATGTCATCAGAATGCTCCTTGGCCTTCTCATCACAATGCTCCATGCCCTTGTCATCACAAAGTTCCAAGATCCCTGTAAACACAATGCTCCATGCCTCTTTTCATCAGTATGGTCCATGAGACTTGTCATCACAAGGCTCCATGGTCTTCTCAACACAATGCTCAAGGACTTTTTCATCACAATGCTTCACGACATTCTCATCAAGATTCTAAATGGCCCTTGTGATCATAATGTTCCAAGCCCTAATCATCACAATGCCCCATTATCTGTCATCACATTCCTCCATGACACTTGGCATCACAATGCCCCACGCCATTGTCATCGCAATGGAACATGACATATGTCATCACAATGCTCCCTGATACCTGTCTTCACAATACTCCATGACCTTTTCATCACAATGTTCCATGCCCTTGTCACCACAATCCGCCATGCCGAATGTCATCACAATAATCCATGAAACTTGTCAGACCAATGCTCCATGCACTTGTCATCACAATGCTCCATGCCCTTGTCATCACAATTCTCCATGACCCCGCACATCATAATTCACTGTGAATCCAGTCATCACAATGCTTTATGACCTTTGTCATCACAATGGTCCATTCCCTCATCATCACAGTTCTCTGTAACACGTTTCATCACAATGCTCCATGCCTTTGTCAGCATAATGCTCCATGACCCTTGTCATCACAATGATCCATGCGCTTGTCAGCACAATGCTCCACAACCTTATCATCACAATGCTCCATAAACCTTGTCATCACAATGCTCCTTGCACTTCTCATGTAAATGCTCTCTCACCACTGATATCACAATGTTCCATTACTATTCATCACAATACTCTCTCACCCCTTTCCTCACAATGTTCCATGACCCCTATCATCAAAATGCTACATGCCCTTATCATCATAATGCTCGATGACCACTGACAACACAATGTTCCAAAACCCTGTCATGAAAATGTTCCCTGACGATTTTCATCAAATTGCTCCATGACCCTGTCATCACAATGCTCCCTGCGTTTCTCATCACAATGCACAACGCTCTTTTCATCAAAATGCTCCATGACCTTTCTCATCAAAAACTCCATGAGCCTTGGCATCACAATGCTCCATGTCATTGTCATCACAATGCTCCATGAAACCTATCATCACATTGTTCCTTGCTCTTGTCATCACAAAGCTCCATGATGCTTGTCATCACAATGCTCGATGCCTTTCTCATCACAATGATCCATGCCCTTGTCATTACAATCCTCCATGACCCATGTATCACCGTCGTTCTGTGCCCTTGTCATCACAATGCTCCATGCCCACTCTCATCACAATAATCCATGAAACTTTTCAAACAAATACTCCATGCCCTTGTCATCACAATGCTCCATTACCCCTGTCATAACAATGCTCCATGACCCCTGCCATCACAATGTTCCACGGTGTTGTCATCACAAGGCTCCATGACCCTTGTCATAACAATGCCCCAAGACCATGTAATCACAATGCTCCATGCCCCTTTTCATCAGAATGCTCCATGAAACTTGTCATCACAATGCTCCAGGACATTGTCATCCCAATGCTCCATTCCCTTGTCATCACAATGCTCCATGAACCCTGCCATCACAATACTCAAGGAATATTGTCAGCTCAGTGCTCCATGAAATTCTGATCACAATGCTCCATGACCCCTGTCATCACAATGCTCCATGACCACTGTCATCACAACGCTCCATGACACCAGACAACACAATGATCGGGGAATCTTGTCATCGAAATGCTCCATGACCCTTGTCATCACAATGATCCATGCCCTTGCATTCCCAAAGCTCCATGACCGCTGTAATCACAATGCTCCATGACGCTTGTCATCACAATGCTCCATGACACTTGTCATCAAAATGCTCCATACATTTGTGAGCAAAATGCTACATGACCTTGTCATCACAATGCTCCATGCGCTTGTCATCACAATACTCCATTCCCATTGTCATCAAAATCCTCCATGAACCTTGGGTTCACATTGCTTCATGCCCTTGTCATCACAATGATCCATGCTCCTTGAAATGAAAATGATACATGACTTCTGTCATCACAATGCTCCAAATCCTTGTGTTCACAATGTTTATAACACTTGTCATCATAATGCTCCATGATGCCTGTCATCACAATGCTCCATGACCTTTGTCATCACAATGCTCAATACACTTTTCATCACAATGCTCCCTGAGTCTTGTCATCAGAATGCTCCTTGAACACTGTCATAAAAAGGCACCATGCCTTTTTCATCACAATGCTCCATGCCCTTTTCATCAAAATGCTCCATGCCATTGTCATCACATTACTCCACAAGCTTGTCATCAGAATGTTCCATGACCCTTGTCATCAAAATGATCCATGACACCTGTCATCACAATGCTCCATGCCCCTTGTCATTACAGTGCTCCATGACGATCCTCATCACAATTATCCATGGTCTTCTCATGACAATGCTTCACGGTCTTGTCATCCCAATGCTCCATGCCCTGGTCATCACAATTCTACATGTCCTTTTCATCACAATGCTCCATGACACTTCTCATCAAAATGTTACATGCTCTTGTCAATACAATTCTCCATGCACTTTTCATCGCAATGCTCCATGACCCCTGTCATAGAAGCTCCATGCGCTTGTCATCACAATGCTTCACGACATTGTCATCAAAATTCTCAAAGGCCCTTGTCATCACAATGCTCCATGATGTTGTCATCACAATGCTTCATGACCTTGTCATCACGAAGCTCCAAGCCCTTGTCATTACAATGCTCCATTACCTTTGTTATCACAATCCTCCATGACACTTGGCATTCCAATGCCCCATGCCATTCTCATCACAATGGACCATGACATATGTCATCCCAATACTCCCTGACACCCGTCTTCATAATACTGTATGACCTTGTCATCACAATGCTCCATGCCCTTGTAATCACAATGTGCCATACCCACTGTCATCACAATAATCCATAAAACTTGTCAGAGCAATGCTCTATGCCCATGTCATCACAATGCTCCATTCCCGTGTCATCACAATGCTCCGTGACTCCAGTCATCACAGTGCTTTATGAACTTTGTCATCACAATGGTCCATGCTTTCATCATCACAAGTCTCTGTGACTTTGTCACCAAAATGCTCCATGAACTTTTCATAACAATGCTCTCTGACCCTTGCATCAAAATGCTCTATGCCTTTCTCAACACAGTACTCCATCCCCTTTTCATCACAATTCTCCATGTGCTTGTCAGCACATTGCTCCATGACCCATGTTATCACAATGTGCCATGCGCTTGTCATCAAAATGCTCCACAACCTTGTCATCACAATGCTCCATAAACCCTTGTCATCACAATGCTCCATGCACTTCTCAACAAAATGATCTCTCACAACTGATATCACTATGTTCCATCACTAGTCATCACAATACTTCCTCACCCCTGTCATCACAATGTTCCATGACCCCTGACATCACTATCTTCCATAACCCCTGTCATCAAAATGCTCCATGACCCCTGACATCACAATGTTCCATTACCCATATCATCAAAATCTTCCATGACCCTTTTCATCAAATTGCTGCTCGACTCTGTCATCACAATGCTCCCTTCCCTTCAAAACACAATGCACCACGCCCTTGTCATCAAAATGCTCCATGACATTTGTCGTCACATATCTCCATGACCCTTGGCATCACAATGCTCCATGCCATAGTCATCACGATGCTCCATGAACCCTCTGATCACATTGTTCCATGCCCTTGTCATCACAAAGCTCCATGACATTTGTCATCACAATGCTCGATGCCCTTCTCATCACAATGCTCCATGCCCTTGTCATTACAATCCTCCATGACCAATGTATCACAGTGTTCCGTGCCCTTGTCATCACAATGCCCCATGCCCAATCTCAACACAATAATCTATGAAATTTTCAGACCAATGTTCCATGCCCTTGTCATCACAATGCACCATGACGCCTGTTATCACAATGTTCCATAACCCCTGGCATCAAAATGCTCCATGACCCTATTCATCACAAAGCTCCATGACCACTGACATCGCAATGTTCCATATCCCCTGTCATCAAAATGATCCATGACCCTTTTCAACAAATTGTTCCATGACCCTGTCATCACAATGTTCCCTGCCCTTCTCATCACAATGCACAACGCCATTGTCAACAAAATGCTCCATGACCTTTGTCATCACAAAGGTCCATTACTCTCGTCATCAAAATTTTCCATGGTCTTCTTATCACAATGCTCCATGACCTTTGTCATCACAAGGCTCAATACACTGGTCATCACAATGCTCCCTGACACTTGTCATCAGTATGCTCCTTGAACCCTCTCATGACAACGCTCCATGCCTTTTTCATCACAATGATCAATGCCCTTTTCATCACAATGTTCCATGCCATTGTCATCACTATACTCCACAAGCTTATCATCAGAATGCTCCGTGACCCTTGACATCACAATGCTCCATGACCCCTGTCATCCCAATGCTCCATGACCCCTGTCATCACAATGATCCATGACCCCTGTCATCACAATGCTCCATGACAACTGTCATCAGAATGCTCCATGCCCCTTGTCATTACAGTTCTCCATGAGGCTCATCATCACAGTTATTCATGGACTTCTCATCACAGTGCTCCACGGTCTTGCTATCACAATGCTCCATTCCCTGGTAATCACAATGCTCCATTCCCTGGTAATAACAATGCTCCATGTCCTTTGTCATCAGACTTCTCCACGTCCTTGTCATCACAATGCTCCATGACACTTCTCATCACAATGTTACATGCACTTGTCATCAAAATTTTCAATGAAATTGTCATCTCAATGCCATATGAACCCTGTCATAACAAGCTCCATGCCTTTGTCATCAAAACTCTTCACGATATTGAAATCAAAATTCTCAATGTCTGTTGTCATCACAATGCTCCATGCCCTTGTCATCACAGTGCTCCATGACCCTTGTTATCACAGTGCTCCAAGCCATTGTCAACACAATGTTCCATTACCTTTGTCATCACAATATTCCAAGACACCTGGCATCACAATGCCCCATGCCATTGTCATCACAGTGGGCCATGACATATGTCATCACAATGCTCCCTGACACCTCTCTTCACAATACTCTATGACCTTGTCATCACAATGCTCCATGCCCTAGTCATCACAATGCGCCATGCACACTCTCATCACATTAGTCCATAAATCTTTTCAGAGAAATGCTCTATGACCCTGTCATCACTATGCTCCATGCCTTTGTCATCACAATGCTCCATGTACCTGTCATCACAATGCTCCGTGACTCGTCATAACAATGATTCATGACGTTTGTCATCACAATGGTCCATACCCTCATCATCACATTTCTCTGTGACTTTGTCACCACAAAGCTCCATGAACTTTTCATCACAATGCTCTCTGACACTGGTCATCACCATATTCTATGCCTTCCTCAGCACAATGCTCCCTGACCCTTGTCATAAGAGTGCCCCATGTGCTTGTCAGCACATTGCTCCATGACCCATGTTATCACAATGCACCATGCGCTTGTCATCAATATGTAACCAAGTTGAGGTTATTGTAATCAGTGCAGCCCTAAATTTTTGGGTGGCTATGTCTTATTGATTTTCAGTTTTCCCAAGGTATATTCCCTAGACTGGAAGTGCCCTTGGATCTGTAGCTCGGTTGTTTACATGTTTTAGGGAACACAATTAACTCCTCCAGAGAGGCAGCTGGCAATTTACATCCTGCCCATCAGCAAAACTAGGCTCCATTTTCTCCAGGGCCTGTCTTGCGTTTCTAGTTTTTACACATTTTGTGGATGTCCATTTTGACCGGTGGGAAGTGATACTTCTTTGTAGTGCAGATTTGCATTGCCCACTTGATCGCTTGGCCAAAAAGCGTGTATGCGTTTTCTCCAGAATATATTCAGGAGAAAACGCATACGCCCTTTTTGGCCAAGTGCATCATTGTCGAAGTTGTGCCCCTCTTCCTGTGCTTTAAAGGTGATTCCAATGTACCTCTTGAAATCTGTTTCCTGCTCTTCTGGCTCGCATTCAAGTCGGCCTCGTTGCCTTCCCTCAACAGATTTTTGGACGATAGTTTTCCTTTAACACTCAGCCATTTTCTGAATTGCTCTGCCCCTGAGCTCCAGTTTTCAACTCGTTTTTTGTGAGGTGACCTCAAGTCTAAAATTTTGCTTCAGTACCTATACTGTTTCCCAGCGGGTGGCTGAGAGTTTGCTTAATTCTTCTCCCTGACCGGAAATTACAGTGATATGTACCCATCCAAATGCCTAACAGCTACTCTCATTGCTTCTCCCTCTTCCCTTTCATCATCTGCCAAGTTGGCAACCTGTGCGAACCAGGAGGTTAAAGGGGCTGTCTCTCCAAGTTGGGAGATTGATAGTAAAGCAGTTGGACAGTCAAACCAGAGCACCCGGGGAGGGACTATTAGTCGAGTTTTAGAAACCTTTCGTATTCACAGTGTGTCCATTCTCTAGGTTTCCCGTACACGTTATAGCTGTAGTAATATTCCATTCAACATGGAGAGTTGGAACCCATGGAATGGGTGCCACGCATTATTGCTTTAAAGGGTTTGCATTTGGTGACCCAGTCTCACCAATCCTCTCAGTCCCAAGTGACCAGCCTTATGCCACATCCAGCTGTCATTGTAGATAGGGTCATTCCAGGTTTCATCAGAGCCCCTGAAGGAATTGTAAAGAATTTCCCTGTTTTTCTTTTGTTTTTGAAATTCCTTTTTATATTGGGTTTGAGCTGATTCTCACTGCCCTGTTGATACTAATGTAGACACTGTTGATTCCCTTACGGAGACCTATGAATACATAGGTTTTAAGATTCTTACTAGTCAGATGTATTCCTCTGCGGGAAATATGGGGTTTTGAGTCCCTTTCACTGAGGAAGGTGTAGGTCTTGTCTATTCCGTAGTTGGTTTTTGGAACTGTACCTGTTCTAATACCAAACTCTGGTTTTATGCATCACCCCACCTCTCTTTCCCCCTTTAGCAGGCATAAGAGTGTTTTCTCAATGTGAGACTCTGTTCTCTTTTGTAACTCAGTTCATGTGTAGCCATGTTTACAGGGCCTTCATAAGTGATATCTTATGATAAGTTTCTTTTTCTCTGTGACTTATCTCACTTAGAATCATCGTACCTGAATGCACTCATTTTGATGCTACTGGCCTTATGACATTGATTTCATGGCTGAGGGATATTCCATCATACGTAAGTACCACAATTTCTTGAACCATTTTTGTCTTTCCTGCGATATTTAAGGTGTACCCAATTTGAAGTTCTTGTAAGCAGTGCAGCCCTGAATTTTGGGGTGGTGCTGTCTTATTGATTTTCAGTTTTCCAAAGGTATATTCCCTAGACTGGAAGTGAACTTGGTTCTGTAGCTCTGTTGTTTACTTGTTTTAGGGAACACAATGCAATCCTCCAGAGAGGCAGTTGGCAATTTACATCCTGCCTATCAGCATAACTAGTCTCCCTGTTCTTCAGGGCCTTTCTTGCCTTTCTGGTTTTTACACATTTTTCGGATATCCCTTTTGACCGGTGGGAAGTGATACTTCTTTGTAGTGCAGATTTGCATTGCCCGCTTGCTTGCTTGGCCCCAAAGGGAGTATGTGGTTTCTCCTGAATATATTCAGGAGAAAATGCATACGCCCTTTTTGGCCAAGTTCATCAATGTCGAAGTTGTGCCCCACTTACTGTTCTTTAAAGGGGATTCCAATGTACCTCTTGAAATCTGTTTCCTGTTCTTCTGGCTCGCATTCAATACCACCTCGTTGCCTTCCCTCAACAGATTTTTGGAAGATAGTTGTCCTTTACTACTCTGCCAGTTTGTGAATTGCTGTGCCCCTGAGCTATATTTTTCAACTCGTTTTTTGTGAGCTGACGGCAGGTCCAAAACTTTGGTTCAGGTACTATACTGGTTCCCTGCGGGTGGCTGAGACTTTGGCTAATTCTTTTACCTGCCGGGAAATTAGAGAGACATGTGCCCGTCCAAATGCCTAACAGCTATTCTCTCATTGGTTCTCCCTCTTCCCTTTCATCCTCTGCCAAATTGGCAACCTGTGCGAACCAGGAAGTTAAAGGGGCTGTCTCTCCATGTTGGGACATTGATAGTAAAGCAGTTGGAAAGTCAAACTGGAGCACCAGGAGAGGGACTACTAGTTGAGTTTTAGAAACCTTTCGTATTCACAGTGTGTCCATTCTCTAGGTTTCCCATACATGTTATAGCTGTAGTAATATTCCCTTCAACCTGGAGAGTTGAGACGCTTGGAATGTGTGCCACGCATTATTGCTTTAATTGGTCTGCATTTGCTCACTGAATCTCACCAATCCTCTCAGTCCCAAGTGTTCAGCCTTATGCCACATCCAGGTGTCATTGTAGATAGGGTCATTCCATTTTACATCAGAGACCCTGAAGGAATTGTAAAGAATTTCCCTGTTTTTTTGTTTTGTTTTTCAAATTCCTTATTATCGTGGGTTTGAGCTGATTCTCACTGCCATGTTGATACCAGTGTAGACACACTTGATTCCCTTTCGGAGACATATCAATACATAGGTTTTAAGATTTTTACTAGT
The DNA here is from genome assembly GCF_949752795.1 of Hyperoodon ampullatus. Lineage (NCBI taxonomy): Eukaryota > Metazoa > Chordata > Mammalia > Artiodactyla > Ziphiidae > Hyperoodon > Hyperoodon ampullatus. The sequence goes on from NW_027641092.1 coordinate 3,690,954, forward strand.
CAGATATATTCCTCTGCTTGAAATATGGTGTTTTTATTCCCTTTCACTGAGGAAGGTGTAGGTCTTCTCTTTTCCGTATTTGGTTTTTGAAACGTGACCTGTACTAATATCACACTCTGGTTTTATGTATCACCCCACCTCTCCTTCCCCCTTAAGAAGGCATAAGAGTGTTTTCTAAGTGTGAGACTCTGTTCTCTTTCGTAACTCAGTTCATGTTAACCATGTTTACAGGACCTTCATAAGTGATATCTTATGATAAGTTTCTTCTTCTCTGTGACTTATTTCACTTAGAATCATCGTACCTGAATCCAATCATTTTGCTGCTACTGGCCTTATGACATTCATTTCATGGCTGAGGGATATTCCATCTTACGTAAGTAACACAATTTCTTGAACCATTTTTGTCTTTCCTGGGATATTTAAGGTGTACCCAAGTGGAGGTTCTTGTAAGCAGTGCAGCACTCAATATTGTGTTTGCTCTGACTTATTGATTTTCAGTTTTCCCAAGGTATCTTCCCTAGACTGGAAGTGCCCTTGGCTCTGTAGCTCTGTTGTTTACTTGGTTTAGTGAACACAATGCACTCCTCCAGAGAGGCACTTGGCAATTTACATCCTGCCCTTCAGCATAAGTAGGCTCCATTTCTCCATGGCCTGTCTTGGCTTTCTGGTTTTTTACACATGTTGTGGATGTCCCTTTTGACCGTTGGGAAGTGATACTACTTTGTAGTGCAGATTTGCATTGCCCGCTTGCTTGCTTGGCCAAAAAGGGCATATGCGTTTTCTCCTGAATATATTCAGGAGAAAACGCATATGCCCTTTTTGGCCAAGTGCATCATTGTCGAAGTTGTGTCCTTCTTCCTGTGCTTTAAATGTGATTCCAATGAACCTCTTGAAATCTGTTTCCTGCTATTCTGGCTCGCTTTCAAGTCCTCCTCGTTGCCTTCCCTCAACAGATTTTTGGGCGATAATTGTCCTTTATTACTCTGCCAGTTTGTGAATTGCTGTGCCCCTGAGCACCATTTTTCAACTCGTTTTTTGTGAGCTGACGGCAGGTCCAAAATTTTGGTTCAGAACCTATCCTGTTTCCCGGCAGTTGGCTGAGACTTTGGTTAATTCTTCTTCCTGCCGGGAAATTAGAGTGACATGTGCCAGTCCAAATGCCTAACAGCTACTCTCTCATGAGGGCTACCTCTTCCCTTTCATTCTCTGCCAAATTTGCAAGCTGTGCGAACCAGGAGATTAAAGCTGCTATCTCTCCAAGTTGGGAGATTGATAGTAAAGCAGTTGGAAATTCAATCCAGACCACCAGGAGAGGGACTATTAGTTGAGTTTTAGAAACCTTTCGTATTCACTGTGTGTCCATTCTCTATGTTTCCCGTACATGTTATAGCTGTAGTAATATTCCCTTAAACCTGGAGAGTTGGGACCTTGGAATGTGTTCCACGCATTATTGCTTTAAATGGCCTGCATTTGCTCACCGATTCTCACCAATCCTCTCAGTCCCAAGTGTCCAGCCTTATGCCACATCCAGCTGTCGTTGTACATAGAGTCATTCCATGTTTCATCAGAGCCCCTGAAGGAATTGTAAAGAATTTCCCTTTTTTTTGTTTTGTTATTGAAATTCCTTTTTATAGTGGGTTTGAGCTGATTCTCACTGCCATGTTTATGCTAGTCTAGACACACTTGATTCCCTTACGGAGACTTATCAGTACATTCGTTTTAATATTCTTACTAGTCAGATATATTCCTCTGCGGGAAATATGGGTTTTTGAGTCCCTTTCACTGAGGAAGGTGTAGGCCTTGTCTATTCCGTAGTTGGTTTTTGGAACGGTACCTGTACTAATATCAAACTCTGGTTTTATGCATCACCCCACCTCTCCTTCCCCCTTAAGCAGGCATAAGTGTGTTTTCTTAATGTGAGACTCTGTTCTCTTTCCTAACTCAGTTCATGTGTATCCAGCCATGTTTACAGGACCTACATCAGTGATATCTTATTATAAGTTTGTTTTTCTGTGTTACTTATTTCACTTAGAATCATCGTACCTGAATTCACTCATTTTTATGGTACTGGCCTTATGACATTGATTTCATGGCTGAGGGAATATTCCATCATACGCCAGTAACACAATTTCTTGCACCATTTTTGTCTTTCCTGGGATATTTAAGGTGTACCCAAGTTGAGGTTCTTGTAAGCAGTGCAGCCCTAAATTTTGGGGTGGCTCTGTCTTATTGATTTTCAGTTTTCCCAAAGTATATTCCCTAGACTAGAAGTGTCCTTGGCTCTGTAGCTCTGTTGTTAACTTGTTTTAGGGAACAAAATGCACTCCTCCAGAGAGGCAGTTGGCAATTTACGTCCTGCCCATCAGCATAACTAGGTTCCCTGTTTTCCAGTGCCTGTCTTGCCTTTCTGGTTTTTACACATTTTCTGGATGTCCCTTTTGACCGGTGGGAAGTGATACTTCTTTGTAGTGCAGATTTGCATTGCCCGCTTGCTTGCTTGACCAAAAAGGGTGTATGCGTTTTCTCCTGAATATAATCTGGAGAAAACACATACGCCTTTATTGGCCAAGTGCATCATTGCCGAAGTTGTGCCCCTCTTCCTGTGCTTTAAAGGTGATTCAAATGTACCTATTGAAATCTGTTTCCTGCATTTCTGGCTCGCTTTCAAGTCCGCCTCGTTGCCTTCCCTCAACAGATACCTGGACGATAGTTGTCAATTATTACTCTGCCAGTTTGTGAATTGCTATGCACCTGAGCTCCATTTTTCAACTCGTTTTTTGTGAGCTGACCGCAAGTCCCAAACGTTGGTTCAGGAACTATACTGGTTCCAGGCGGGTGGCTGAGCCTTTGGTTAATTCTTCTTCCTGCCGGGAAATTAGAGTGACATGTGCCCGTCCAAATGCCTAACAGCTACTCTCTCATTGGTTCTCCCTCTTCCCTTTCATCCTCTGCCAAATTAGCAACCAGTGTGAAACAGGAGTTTAAAGGGGCAGTCTCTCCAAGTTGCTAGATTGATAGTAAAGCAGTTGAAAATTCAAACCGGAGCACCAGGAGAGGGACTATTATTTGAGATTTAGAAACCATTTGTATTCACAGTGTGTCCATTCTCTAGTTTTCCCGTGCATGTTATAGCTGTAGTAATATTCCCTTCAACCTGGAGAGTTGGGACCTTGGAATGTGTGCCACGCATTATTGCTTTAAATGGTCTACATTTGCTCACCGAATCTCTCCAATCCTCTCAGTCCCAAGTGTCCAGCCTTATGCCACATCCAGCTGTTGTTGTAGATAGGGTCATTCCAGGTTTCATCAGAGCCCCTGTAGGAATTGTAAAGAATTTTCCTGTTTTTTTTGTTTTGTTTTTGAAATTCCTTTTTATAGTGGGTTTGAGCTGATTCTCACTGCCATGTTTATGCCAGTCTAGACACACTTGATTCCCTTTCAGAGACATATCAATACATAGGTTTTAAGATTCTTACTAGTCAGATATATTCCTCAGCGGGAAATATTGGTTTTGAGTCCCTTTCACTGAGGAAGGTGTAGATGTTGTCTATTCCATATTTGGTTTTTGGACCGGTACCTGTACTAATATGAAACTCTGGTTTTATGCAACACCCCACCTCTCCTTCCCCCTTAAGCAGGCATAAGAGTGTTTTCTAACTGTGAGACTCTGTTCTCTTTCCTAACTCAGTTCATGTGTATCCATGTTTACAGGACCTTCATAAGTGATATCTTATGATAAGTTTCTTTTTCTCTGTGACTTATTTCACTTAGAATCATCGTACCTGAATCCACTCATTTTGCTGCTACTGGCCTTATGACATTGATTTCATGGCTGAGGGATATTCCATCTTACGTAAGTAACACAATTTCTTGAACCATTTTTGTCTTTCCTGGGATATTTCAGGTGTCCCCAAGTTGTGGTTCTTGTAAGCAGTGCAGCCCTAAATTTTGGGGTGGCTCTCTATTATTGATTTTCAGTTTTCGCAAGGTATATTCCCTAGGCTGGAAGTGCCCTTGGCTCTGTATCTCTGTTGATTACTTGTTTTAGGGAAAACAATGCACTCCTCCAGAGAGGCAGTTGGCAATTTACATCCTGCCCATCAGCATAACTAGGCCCCCTGTTCTACAGGGCCTGTCTTGCCTTTTTGGTTTTACACATTTTGCGGATGTCCCTTTTGACCGGTGGGAAGTGACACTTCTTTGTAGTACAGGTTTGCATTGGCCGCATGCTTGCTTGGCCAAAAAGGGCATATGGGTTTTCTCCTGAATATACGCAGGAGAAAACACATACGCCCTTTTTGGCCAAGTGCATCATTGTCGAAGTTGTGCCCCCTCTTCCTGTGCTTTAAATGCAATTCCAATGTACCTGTTGAAATCTGTGTCCTGCTATTCTGGCTCACTTTCAAGTTCGCCTCGTTGCCTTCCCTGAACAGATTTTTGGACGATAGTTGTCCTTTAATACTCTGCTAGTTTGTGAATTGCTATGCACCTGAGATCCATTTTTCAACTCGTTTTTTGTGAGCTGACCGCAAGTCCAAAATTTTGGTTCTGGACCTATAGTGGTTCCCTGCGGGTGGCTGAGACTTTGGTTAATTCTTCTTCATGCCGGGAAATTAGAGTGACATGTGTGCGTCCAAATGCCTAACAGCTACTCTCTCATTGGTTCTCCCTCTTCCCTTTCGTCCTCTGCCAGATTAGCAACCAGTGTGAAACAGGAGTTTAAAGGGGCAGTCTCTCCAAGTTGCTAGATTGATAGTAAAGCAGTTGGAAATTCAAACCGGAGCACCAGGAGAGGGACTATTAGTTGAGTTTTAGAAACATTTCGTATTCACAGTGTGTCCATTTTTTAGGTTTCCCATACATGTTATAGCTGTAGTAATATTCCATTCAACCTGGAGAGTTTAGACCCTTGGAATGTGTGCCAAACATTATTGCTTTAAATGGTCTGAATTTGCTCACCGAATAACACCAATCCTCTAAATTCCAAGTGTCCAGCCTTATGCCACATCCAGCTGTCGTTGTAGATAGGGTCATTCCAGGTTTCATCAGAGCTACTGAAAGAATTGTAAATAATTTCCCTGTATTTTGTTTTCGAAATTCCTTTTTATAGTGGGTTTGAGCTGATTCTCACTGCCATGTTTATGCCAGTCTAGACACACTTGATTCCCTTTCAGAGACATATCAATGCATAGGTTTTAAGATTCTTACTAGTCAGATATATTCCTCAGCGGGAAATATTGGTTTTGAGTCCCTTTCACTGAGGAAGGTGTTGATGTTGTCTATTCCGTATTTGGTTTTTGGACCGGTACCTGTACTAATATCAAACTCTCGTTTTATGCATCACCCCACCTCTCCTTCCTCCTTAAGCAGGCATAAGAGTGTTTTCTAACTGTGAGACTCTGTTCTCTTTCCTAACTCAGTTCATGTGTATCCATGTTTACAGGACCTTCATAAGTGATATCTTATGATAAGTTTATTTTTCTCTGTGACTTATTTCACTTAGAATCATCGAACCTGAATCCACTCATTTTGCTGCTACTGGCCTTATGACATTGATTTCATGGCTGAGGGATATTCCATCTTACATAAGTAACACAATTTCTTGAACCATTTTTGTCTTTCCTAGGATATTTCAGGTGTCCCCAAGTTGAGGTTCTTGTAAGCAGTGCAGCCCTAAATTTTGGGGTGGCTCTGTATTATTGATTCTCAGTGTTCCCAAAGTATATTCCCTAGACTGGAAGTGCCCTTGTCTCTGGAGCACTGTTGATTACTTGTTTTAGGGAACACAATGCACTCCTCCAGAGAGGCAGTTGTCAATTTACATGCTGCCCTTCAGCATAACTATCTCCCTGTTCTCCAGGTCCTGTCTTGCCTTTCTGGTTTTACATATTTTGTGGCTGTCCCTTTTGACCGCTGGGAAATGCACTTCTTTGTAGTGCAGATTTGCATTGCCCGCTTGCTTGCTTTGCCAAAAAGGGCGTATGCATTTTCTCCTGAATATATTCAGGAGAAAATGCATACGCCCTTTTTGGCCAAGTGCATCATTGTCGAAATTGTGCCCCTCTTCCTGTGTCTTAATGGTGATTCCAATGTAACTCTTGAATTCTGTTTCCTACTATTCTGGCTCGCTTTCATGTCCACCTCGTTGCCTTCCCTCAACAGATTTGTGGAAGATTGTTGTCCTTTATTACTCTGCCAGTTTTTGAATTGCTGTTTCCCTGAGCTCCATTTTTCAACTCGTTTTTTTGTGAGCTGACCGCAAGTCCCAAATGTTGGTTCAGAACCTATACTGGTGCCCGGCAGTTGGCTGAGACTTTGGTTAATTCTTGCTCGTGCCGGGAAATTAGAGTGACATGTGCCCGACCAAATGCCTAACAGCTACTCTCTCATTGGTACTCCCTCTTCCCTTTCATCCTTTGCCAATTTGGCAACTTGTGCGAACCAGGAGGTTAAAGGAGCTGTCTCTCCAAGTTGGGAGATTGATAGTAAAGCAGTTGTAAAGTGAAACCGGAGCACGAGGAGAGGGACTATTAGTTGAGTTTTAGAAACCTTTCGTATTCACTGTGTGTTCATTCTCTAGGTTTTCCATACATGTTATAGCTGTAGTAATATTCCCTTCTATCTTGAGAGTTGGGACCCAAGGAATGGGTGCCACACATTATTGCTTTAAATGGTCTGCATTTGCTCACACAATATGACAAATCCTCTCAGTCCCAAGTGTCCAGCCTTATGCCACATATAGCGGTCTTTGTAGATAGGGTCATTCCAGGTTTCATCAGAGCCCCTGAAGGAATAGTAAAGAATTTCCCTGTTTTTTGGTTTTGTTTTTAAATTCCTTTTTATCGTGGGTTTCAGCTGATTTTCACGGCCATGTTTATGCCAGTCTAGATACACTTGAATCCCTTACGGAGACATATCAATACATAGGTTTTAAGATTCTTACTAGTCTGATATATTCCTCTCCAGAGAATAGGGGTGTTGAGTCCCGTTCACTGAGGAAGGTGTAGGTCTTGTCTATTCTGTATTTGGATTATGGAATGGTACATGTGCTAATATCAAACTCTGGTTTTATGTATCAACCCACCTCTCCGTTCCCCGTAAGCAGGCATAAGTATGTTTTCTATATGTGAGACTCTGTTCTCTTTACTAATTCAGTTCATGTGTACCCATGTTTACATTTCCTTCATAAGTGATATCTTATGTCAGAATGCTCCATGGCTCTTGTCATCATAATGCTCCATGATGCTTGTCACCATGATTATCCATGGTCTACTCATCACAGTGCTCCACGGTCTTGCCATCACATTGCTCCATGTCCCTTGTCATCACAATTCTCCACCTCTTTGTCATCACAATATTCCATGACATTTCTCATCACAACGTTACATGCTCTTTTCATCAAAATTCTCCGTGCACTTGTCATCGCAATGCTCCCTGAACCCTGTCATAGCAAGCTCCAGATGCTTGTCATCACAATGCTTCATGACATTGTTATAAAAATTCTTAATGTCCCTTGACATCACAATGCTCCCTGCCATTGTCATCACAATTATCCATGACACATGTCATCACAATGCTCCAAGCCCTTGTCATCACAATGCTCCATTACACCAGTCATAACAATGCTCCATGACCCCTGCCATCACAATGTTCCATGGCCTTGTCATCACAAGGCTCCATGACCCTTGTCATCACAATGCTCCAAAACCTCTGTCATCACAATTCTCCATGCCACTTTTCATCTCAATGCTCCATGAACACTGTCATCACAATGCACCATGCCCATCATCATAATGATGCATGCTATTGTCATCACAATGAAATCAAAATGCTCCATGGCCTCTGTCATCACAATGCTCCAAACCCTTGTGATCACAATGTTCCCTAACACTTGTCATCACAATGACCCATGACGCTGGTCATTACAATTATCCATGTTCTACTCATCACAATGCTCCATGATGTTTGTCATCAAAATGCTCAATACACTTATCATCACAGTGCTCCCTGACAGTTGTCATCAGTATGCTCCTTGAACCCTGTCATGACAAGGCTCCATGCATTTTTCATCACAATGCTCCATTCCCTTTTCATCACAATGCTCCAAGACCCCTGTAATCACAATGCTCCATGTCCTTGTCATCACAAAGCTCCATGACGCATGTCATCAGAATGCTCCATTGCCTTCTCATCAAATTGCTCCATGCCCTTGTAATCACATTGCTTCAAAACCCCTGTAATCTCAATGCTCCATGCACTTTTTCATCAGAATGCTCTCTGACCCTTTTCATCAAAATGCTCCATTACCCCTGACATCACAATGTTCCATAACCCCTGTCATCAAAATGTTCAATGACACTTTTCATCAATTTGCTCCATGACCCTGTCATCACATTGCTCCCTGCCCTTCTCATCACAATGCACCACGACCTTGTCATCACAATGCTCCATGACGTTTGTCATCACAAAGCTCCATGACCCTTGGCATCACAATGCTCCATGCCATTTCATCACAATGCTACATGAAACCTCTCATTACATTGCTCCATGCCCTTGTCACCACCATGATCCATGACGCTTGTCATCACAATGCTCGATACTCTTCTCATCACAATGCTCCATGACCTTGTCATTACAATCCTCCATGACACATGTATCACAGTGTTCCGTGCCTTAGTCATCACAATGTTCCATGCAGAATCTCATCACAATAATCCATGAAATTTTCAGACCAATGTTCCATGCCCTTGTCATCACAATGCTCCATTACACCTGTCATAACAATGCTCCACGACCCCTGCCATCACAATGTTCCACTGCCTTGGCATCCAAGGCTCCATGACCCTTGTCATCACAATGCTCCAAGACCCCTGTAATCACAATGCTCCATGCCCTTGTCATCACAAAGATCCATGACACATGTCATCAGAATGCTCCATGGTCTTCTCATCAAAATGCTCCATGCCCTTGTCATCACAATGCTCCAAGACCCCTGTAATCACAATGCTCCATGCCCCTATTCATCAGAATGCTCCATGAGACTTGTCATCACAAGGCTCCATGGTCTTCTCATCACACTGCTCCAGGACCTTGTCATCACAATGCTCCATTCCCTTGTCATCACAATGCTCCTTGACCACTGTCATCACAATACTCCATGAACATATTCAGGCCAATGCTCCATGACCTTCTCATCACAGTGCTCCATGACCCTTGTCATCACAATGCTCCATGACCCCTCTCATCACTATGCTCCATGACACCTGTCATCACAATACTCCATGCCCCTTGTCATTACAGTGATCCATGACGCTCTTCATCATAATTATCCATGTTCTTTTCATCACAATGCTCCACGGTCTTGCTATCACAATTCTCCATGCCCTGTTCATCACAATGATCCATGTCCCATGTCATTACAATTCTCCACGTCCTTGTCCTCACAATGCTTTGTGACACTTCTCATCATAATGTTACATGATCTTGTCATCACAATTCTCCATGCACTTGTCATCGCAATGCTCTATGAACCCTGTCATAGCAAGCTCCATGCCCTTGTCATCACAATGCTTCACGACGTGGTCATCAAAATTCTCAATGGCCCTTATCATCAGAATGCTCCCTGCCATTGTCATCACAATGATCCATGACACTTGTCATCACAATGTTCCAAGCCCTTGTCATCAAAAGGCGCCATTACCTTTGTCATCACAATCCTCCATGACACTTGGTATCACAATGCTCCATGCCATTGTCATCACAAAGGACAATGACATATGTCATCACAATGCTCCATGACACCTGTCTTCACAATATTCCATGACCTTGTCATCACAATGTTCCATGCCCTTGTCATCACAATGCGCCATGACCACTCTCATCAAAATAATCCATAAATCCTGTCAGAGCAATGCTCCATGACCCCTGTCATCACAATGCTCAGTGACTCCAGTCATCACAATGCTTCATGACCTTTGTCATCACAATAGTCCATGACCTCGTCACACAAAGCTCTGTGACCTTTTTCACCACAATGATCCATGAAATTTTTATCACAATGCTCTGTGACCCTTGTCATCACAAAGCTCCATGCCTTTGTCAGCACAATGCTCCATGACCCTTCTCATCACAATGCTCCATGCCCTTGTCATCACAATGCTCCAACACCCCTGTAATCACAATGCTCCATGCCCCTTTTCATCTCAATGCTCCATGAACCCTGTCATCACAATGCACCATGCCCATCACCATAATATTTCATGCTGTTGTCATCACAAGGAAATCAAAATGCTCAATGACCTCCGTCATCACAATGCACCAAAACCTTCTGATCACAATGATCCATAACACTTGTCATCACAATGCCCTATGACGCTAGTCATCACAATTATCCATGGTCTTCTCATCACAATGCTCCATGATCTTTGTCATCAAAATGCTCAATACACTTATCATCACAATGCTCCCTGACAGTTGTCATCAGTATGCTCCTTGAACACTGTCATGACTAGGCTCCATGCATTTTTCATCACAATTATCCATTCCCCTTTCATCACAATGCTCCAAGACCCCTGTAATCACAATGCTCCATGTCCTTGTCATCACAAAGCTCCATGACGCATGTCATCAGAATGCTCCATTGCCTTCCCATCACAATGCTCCATGCCCTTGTAATCACATTGCTTCAAAACCCCTGTAATCTCAATGCTCCATGCACCTTTTCATCAGAATGCTCCATGACCCTTTTCATCAATATGCTCCATTACCCCTGACATCACAATGTTCCATAACCCCTGTCATCAAATTGTTCCATGACACTTTTCATCAATTTGCTCCATGACCCTTTCATCACAATGCTCCCTGCCCTTCTCATCACAATGCACCACGACCTTGTCATCAAAATGCTTCATGACGTTTGTCATCACAATTCTCCATGACCCTTGGCATCACAATGCTCCATGCCATTTCATCACAATGCTACATGAAACCTCTCATCACATTGCTCCATGCCCTTGTCACCACAATGCTCCATGAGGCTTGTCATCACAGTGCTCGATACTCTTCTCATCACAATGCTCCATGCCCTTGTCATTACAATCCTCCATAACACATGTATCACAGTGTTCCTTGCCTTAGTCATCACAATGCTCCATGCCGAATCTCATCACAATAATCCATGAAAATTTCAGACCAATGCCCTTATAATCACAATGCTCCATTACACCTGTCATAACAATGCTCCATGACCCATGCCATCACAATGTTCTACTGCCTTGGCATGCAAGGCTCCATGACCCTTGTCATCACAATGCTCCATGACCCCTGTAATCACAAAGCTCCATGCCCTTGTCATCACAAAGTACCATGACACATGTCATCAGAATGCTCCATGGCCTTCTCATCACAATGCTCCATGCCCTTGTCATCACAATGCTCCAATACCCCTGTAATCACAATGTTCCATGCCCCTATTCATCAGAATGCTCCATGAGACTTGTCATCACAAGGCTTCATGGTCTTCTCATCACACTGCTCCAGGACCTTGTCATCACAATGCTCCATTCCCTTGTCATCACAATGATCCTTGACCACTGTCATCACAATACTCCATGAACATTTTCAGGCCAATGCTCCATGACTTTCTCATCACAGTGCTCCATGGCCCTTGTCATCACAATGCTCCATGACCCCTCTCATCACAATGCTCCATGACACCTGTCATCACAATGCTCCATGCCCCTTGTCATTATAGTGATCCATGACGCTCCTCATCATAATTATCCAAGGTCTTTTCATCAAATGCTCCACGGTCTTGCTATCACAATTCTCCATGCCCTGTTGATCACAATGCTCTATGTCCCATGTCATTACAATTCTCCACGTCCTTGTCATCACAATGCTTCGTGACACTTCTCATCACAATGTTACATGATCTTGTCATCACAATTCTCCATGCACTTGTCATCGCAATGCTCTATGAACCCTGTCATAGCAAGCTCCATGCGCTTGTCATCACAATGGACAATGACATATGTCATCACAATGCTCCCTGACACCTGTCTTCACAATACTCCATGACCATGTCATCACAATATTCCATGACCTTGTCATCACAATGCGCCATGCCCACTCTCATCAAAATAATCCATAAATCCTGTCAGAGCAATGCTCCATGACCCCAGTCATCACAATGCTCCGTGACTCCAGTCATCACAATGCTTCATGACCTTTGTCATCAAAATAGTCCATGACCTCGTCACACAAAGCTCTGTGACCTTTGTCACCACAATGCTCCATGAAATTTTTATCACAATGCTCTGTGACACTTGTCATCACAAAGCTCCATGCCTTTGTCAGCACAATGCTCCATGACCCTTGTCATCACAATGCTCGATGCACGTGTCAGCACAATGCTCCATAACCCATGTCATCACAGTGCACCATGCACTTGTCATCACAGTGCTCCTCATCCTTGTCATCAAAATGCTCAATAAACCTTGTCATCACAATGCTCCATGCACTTCGCCTCAAAATGCTTTGTCACAACTAATATCACAATGTTCCATCACTAGTCATCACAATACTTCCTCACCCCTGTCATCACAATATTCCATGACCCCTGTAATCACAATTCTCCATGCCCTTGTCATCACAAAGCTCCATGACTCATGTCATCAAAATGCTCCATGGCCTTCTCATCACAATGCTCCATGCCCTTGTCATCACAATGCTCCAACACCCCTGTAATCACAATGCTTCATGCCCCTTTTCATCTCAATGCTCCATGAACCCTGTCATCACAGTGCACCGTGCCCATCACCATAATATTTCATGCTATTGTCATCACAATGAAATCAAAATGCTCAATGACCTCTGTCATCACAATGCACCAAACCCTTGTGATCACAATGTTCCATAACACTTGTCATCACAATGCCCCATGACGCTGGTCATCACAATTATCCATGGTCTTCTCATCACAATGCTCCATGATCTTTGTCATCACAATGCTCAATACACTTATCATCACAATGCTCCCTGACAGTTGTCATCAGTATGCTCCTTGAACCCTGTCATGACAAGGCTCCATGCATTTTTCATCACAATGATCCATTCCCTTTTCATCACAATGCTCCAAGACCCCTGTAATCACAAGGCTCCATGTGCTTGTCATCACAAAGCTCCATGAAGCATGTCATCAGAATGCTCCATTGCCTTCTCATCACAATGCTCCATGCCCTTGTAATCACATTGCTTCAAAACCCCTGTAATCTCAATGCTCCAAGCACCTTTTCGTCAGAATGCTCCATGAACCTTTTAATCAAAATGCTCCATTACCCCTGACATCAAAAAGTTCCATAACACCTGTCATCAAATTGTTCCATGGCACTTTTCAGCAATTTCCTCCATGACCCTGTCATCACAATGCTCCCTGCCCTTCTCATCACAATGCACCACGACCTTGTCATCAAAATGCTCCATGACGTTTGTCATCAGAAATCTCCAAGACCCTTGGCATCAGAATGTTCCATGAGACTTGTGATCACAAGGCTCCATGGTCTTCTCATCACACTGCTCAAGGACCTTGTCATCACAATGCTCCATTCCCTTGTCATCACAATGCTCCATGACCCCTCTCATCACAATGCTCCATGACACCTGTCATCACAATGCTCCATGCCCCTTGTCATTACAGAGATCCATGACGCTCTTCATCATAATTATCCATGGTCTTTTCATCACAATGGTCCACGGTCTTGCTATCGCAATTCTCCATGCCCTGTTCATCACAATGCTCCATGTCCCATGTCATTACAATTCTCCAAGTCCTTGTCATCACAGTGCTTCGTGACACTTCTCATCACAATGATACATGACATTGTCATCACAATTCTCCACATCCTTGTCATCAAAATGCTCCAAAAATCTTGTCATCACAATGCTCCATGCACTTCTCCTCAAAATGCTTTCTCACCAATGATATCACAATGTTCCATCACTAGTCATCACAATACTCCCTCACCCTTGTCATCACAATATTCCATGACCCCTGTAATCACAATCCTCCATGCCCTTGTCATCACAAAGCTCCATGACGCATGTCATCAGAATGCTCCATTGCCTTCTCATCATAATGCTCCATGCCCTTGTCATCACAATGCTCCAACACCCCTGTAATCACAATGCTCCATGCCCCTTTTCATCTAAATGCTCCATGAACCCTATCATCACAATGCACCGTGCCCATCACCATAATATTTCATGCTATTGTCATCACAATGAAATCAAAATGCTCAATGACCTCTGTCATCACAATGCACCAAACCCTTCTGATCACAATGTTCCATAACACTTGTCATCACAATGACCCATGACGCTGGTCATCACAATTATCCATGTTCTACTCATCACAATGCTCCATGATGTTTGTCATCACAATGCTCAATACACTTTTCATCACAATGCTCCCTGACAGTTGTCATCAGTATGCTCCTTGAACCCTGTCATGACAAGACTCCATGCATTTTTCATCACAATGCTCCATTCCCTTTTCATCACAATGCTCCAAGACCCCTGTAATCACAATGCTCCATGTCCTTGTCATCACAAAGCTCCATTACGCATGTCATCAGAATGCTCCATTGACTTCTCATCAAATTGCTCCATGCCCTTGTAATCACATTGCTTCAAAACCCCTGTAATCTCAATGCTCCATGCACTTTTTCATCAGAATGCTCTATGACCCTCTTCATCAAAATGCTCCATTACCCCTGACATCACAATGTTCCATAACCCCTGTCATCAAAATGTTCCATGACACTTTTCATCAATCTGCTCCATGACCCTGTCATCACATTGCTCCCTGCCCTTCTCATCACAATGCACCACGACCTTGTCATCACAATGCTCCACAACGTTTGTCATCACAAAGCTCCATGACCCTTGGCATCACAATGCTCCATGCCATTTCATCACAATGCTACATGAAACCTCTCATTACATTGCTCCATGCCCTTGTCACCACCATGATCCATGATGCTTGTCATCACAATGCTCGATACTCTTCTCATCACAATGCTCCATGACCTTGTCATTACAATCCTCCATGACACATGTATCACAGTGTTCTGTGCCTAAGTCATCACAATGTTCCATGCAGAATCTCATCACAATAATCCATGAAATTTTCAGACCAATGTTCCATGCCCTTGTCATCACAATGCTCCATTACACCTGTCATAACAATGCTCCATGACCCCTGCCATCACAATGTTCCACTGCCTTGGCATCCAAGGCTCCATGACCCTTGTCATCACAATGCTGCAAGACCCCTGTAATCACAATGCTCCATGCCCTTGTCATCACAAAGATCCATGACACATGTCATCAGAATGCTCCATGGTCTTCTCATCACAATGCTCCATGCCCTTGTCATCACAATGCTCCAAGACCCCTGTAATCACAATGCTCCATGCCCCTATTCATCAGAATGCTCCATGAGACTTGTCATCACAAGGCTCCATGGTCTTCTCATCACACTGCTCCAGGACCTTGTCATCACAATGCTCCATTCCCTTGTCATCACAATGCTCCTTCGCCACTGTCATCACAATACTCCATGAACATATTCAGGCCAATGCTCCATGACCTTCTCATCACAGTGCTCCATGACACTTGTCATCACAATGCTCCATGCCCTTGTCATCACAAAGATCCATGACATGTCATCAGAATGCTCCATGGTCTTCTCATCACAATGCTCAATGCCCTTGTCATCGCAATGCTCCAAGACCCCTGTAATCACAATGCTCCATGCCCCTATTCATCAGAATGCTCAATGAGACTTGTCATCACAAGGCTCCATGGTCTTCTCATCACACTGCTCCAGGACCTTGTCATCACAATGCTCCATTCCCTTGTCATCACAATGCTCCTTGACCACTGTCATCACAATACTCCATGAACATATTCAGGCCAATGCTCCATGACCTTCTCATCACAGTGCTCCATGACCCTTGTCATCACAATGCTCCATGACCCCTCTCATCACTATGCTCCATGACACCTTTCATCACAATACTCCATGCCCCTTGTCATTACAGTGATCCATGACACTCTTCATCATAATTATTCATGGTCTTTTCATCACAATGCTCCACGGTCTTGCTATCACAATTCTCCATGCCGTGTTAATCACAATGATCCATGTCCCATGTCATTACAATTCTCCACGTCCTTGTCATCACAATGTTTGTGACACTTCTCATCATAATGTTACATGATCTTGTCATCACAATTATCCATGCACTTGTCATCGCAATGCTCTATGAACCCTGTCATAGCAAGCTCCATGCGCTTGTCATCACAATGCTTCACGACGTGGTCATCAAAATTCTCAATGGCCCTTGTCATCAGAATGCTCCCCGCCATTGTCATCACAATGCTCCATGACACTTGTCATCACAATGTTCCAAGCCCTTGTCATCAAAAGGCTCCATTACCTTTGTCATCACAATCCTCCATGACACTTGGTATCACAATGCTCCATGCCATTGTCATCACAATGGACAATGACATATGTCATCACAATGGTCCATGACACCTGTCTACACAATATTCCATGACCTTGTCATCACAATGTTCCATGCCCTTGTCATCACAATGCGCCATGCCCACTCTCATCAAAATAATCCATAAATCTTGTCAGAGCAATGCTCCATGACCCCTGTCATCACAATGCTCCGTGACTCCAGTCATCACAATGCTTCATGACCTTTGTCATCACAATAGTCCATGACCTCGTCACACAAAGCTCTGTGACCTTTTTCACCACAATGCACCATGAAATTTTTATCACAATGCTCTGTGACCCTTGTCATCACAAAGCTCCATGCCTTTGTCAGCACAATGCTCCATGACCCTTGTCATCACAATGCTCGATGCACGTGTCAGCACAATGCTCCATAACCCATGTCATCACAATGCACCATGCACTTGTGATCACAATGCTCCACATCCTTGTCATCAAAATGCTCCATAAACCTTGTCATCACAATGCTCCAAGCACTTCTCCTCAAAATGCTTTGTCACCAATGATATCACAATGTTCCATCACTAGTCATCACAATACTCCGTCACCCCTGTCATCACAATATTCCATGACCCCTGTAATCACAATTCTCCATGCCCTTGTCATCACAAAGCTCCATGACGCATGCCATCAGAATGCTCCATGGCCATCTCATCACAATGCTCCATGCCCTTGTCATCACAATGCTCCAACACCCCTGTAATCACAGTGCTCCATGCCCCTTTTCATCTCAATGATCCATGAACCCTGTCATCACAATGCACCGTGCCCATCACCATAATATTTCATGCTATTGTCATCACAATGAAATCAAAATGCTCAATGACCTCTGTCATCACAATGCACCAAACCCTTGTGATCACAATGTTCCATAACACTTGTCATCACAATGCCCCATGACGCTGGTCATCACAATTATCCATGGTCTTCTCATCACAATGCTCCATGATCTTTCTCCTCACAATGCTCCATGTTCTTTGTCATCACAATGCTCAATACACTTATCATCACAATTCTCCCTGACAGTTGTCATCAGTATGCTCCTTGAACCCTGTCATGACAAGGCTCCATGCATTTTTCATCACAATGATCCATTCCCTTTTCATCACAATGCTCCAAGACCGCTGTAATCACAAGGCTCCATGTGCTTGTCATCACAAAGCTCCATGAAGCATGTCATCAGAATGCTCCATTGTCTTCTCATCACAATGCTCCATGCCCTTGTAATCGCATTGCTTCAAAACCCCTGTAATCTCAATGCTCCAAGCACCTTTTCGTCAGAATGCTCCATGAACCTTTTAATCAAAATGCTCCATTAACCCTGACATCAAAAAGTTCCATAACACCTGTCATCAAAATGTTTCATGACACTTTTCATCAATTTGCTCCATGACCCTGTCATCACAATGCTCCCTGCACTTCTCATCACAATGCACCACGACCTTGTCATCAAATTCTCCATGACGTTTGTCATCAGAAAGCTCCATGACCCTTGGCATCAGAATGTTCCATGAGACTTCTGATCACAAGGCTCCATGGTCTTCTCATCACACTGCTCCAGGACCTTGTCATCACAATGCTCCATTCCCTTGTCATCACAATGCTCCATGACACCGGTCATAACAATGTTCCATGCCCCTTGTCATTACAGAGATCCATGACGCTCTTCATCATAATTATCCATGGTCTTTTCATCACAATGCTCCACGGTCTTGCTATCGCAATTTTCCATGCCCTGTTCATCACAATGCTCCATGTCCCATGTCATTACAATTCTCCAAGTCCTTGTCATCACAATGCTTCGTGACACTTCTCATCACAATGATACATGATCTTGTCATCACAATTCTCCACAACCTTGTCATCAAAATGCTCCAAAAATCTTGTCATCACAATGCTCCATGCACTTTTCCTCAAAATGCTTTCTCACCAATGATATCACAATGTTCCATCACTAGTCATCACAATACTCCCTCACCCTTGTCATCACAATATTCCATGACCCCTGTAATCACAATCCTCCATGCCCTTGTCATCACAAACCTCCATGACGCATGTCATCAGAATGCTCCATGGCCTTCTCATCATAATGCTCCATGCCCTTGTCATCACAATGCTCCAACACCCCTGTAATCACAATGCTCCATGCCCCTTTTCATCTCAATGCTCCATGAACCCTATCATCACAATGCACCGTGCCCATCACCATAATATTTCATGCTATTGTCATCACAATGAAATCAAAATGCTCAATGACCTCTGTCATCACAATGCACCAAACCCTTCTGATCACAATGTTCCATAACACTTGTCATCACAATGACCCATGACGCTGGTCATCACAGTTATCCATGTTCTACTCATCACAATGCTCCATGATGTTTGCCATCACAATGCTCAATACACTTATCATCACAATGCTCCCTGACAGTTATCATCAGTATGCTCCTTGAACCCTGTCATGACAAGGCTCCATGCATTTTTCATCACAATGCTCCATTCCCTTTTCATCACAATGCTCCAAGACCCCTGTAATCACAATGCTCCAAGTCCTTGTCATCACAAAGCTCCATGACGCATGTCATCAGAATGCTCCATTGCCTTCTCATCAAATTGCTCCATGCCCTTGTAATCACATTGCTTCAAAACCCCTGTAATCTCAATGCTCCATGCACATTTTCATCAGAATTCTCCATTACCCTTTTCATCAAAATGCTCCATTACCCCTGACATCACAATGTTCCATAACCCCTGTCATCAAAATGTTCAATGACACTTTTCATCAATTTGCTCCATGACCCAGTCATCACATTGCTCCCTGCCCTTCTCATCACAATGCACCACGACCTTGTCATCACAATGCTCCATGACGTTTGTCATCACAAAGCTCCATGACCCTTGGCATCACAATGCTCCATGCCATTTCATCACAATGCTACATGAAACCTCTCATTACATTGCTCCATGCCCTTGTCACCACCATGATCCATGACGCTTGTCATCACAATGCTCGATACTCTTCTCATCACAATGCTCCATGCCCTTGTCATTACAATCCTCCATGACACATGTATCACAGTGTTCCGTGCCTTAGTCATCACAATGTTCCATGCCGAATCTCATCACAGTAATCCATGAAATTTTCAGACACATGTTCCATGCCCTTGTCATCACAATGCTCCATTACCCCTGTCATAACAATGCTCCATGACCCCTGCCATCACAATGTTCCACGGCCTTGGCATCCAAGGCTCCATGACCCTTGTCATCACAATGCTCCAAGACCCCTGTAATCACAATGCTCAATGCCCTTGTCATCACAGAGATCCATGACGCAAGTCATCAGCATGTTCCATGGCCTTCTCATCACAATGCTCCATGACCTTGTCATCACAATGCTCCAAGACCCATGTAATCACAATGCTCCATGCCCCTATTCATCAGAATGCTCCATGAGACTTGTCATTACAAGGCTCCATGGTCTTCTAATCACACTGTTCGAGGACCTTGTCATCACAATGCTCCATTCCCTTGTCATCACAATGCTCCTTGACCACTGTCATCACAATACTCCATGAACATTTTCAGGCCAATGCTCCATGACCTTCTCATCACAGTTCTCCATGACCCTTGTCATCACAATTCTCCATGACCCCTCTCATCAAAATGCTCCATGACACCTGTCATCACAATGCTCCATGCCCCTTGTCATTACAGTGATCCATGATGCTCTTCATCATAATTATCCATGGTCTTTTCATCACAATGCTCCACGGTCTTGCTATCACAATTCTCCATGCCCTGTTCATCACAATCCTCCATGTCCCATGTCATTACAATTCTCCATGTCCTTGTCATCACAATGCTTCGTGACACTTCTCATCACAATGTTACATGATCTTGTCATCACAATTCTCCATGCACTTGTCATCGCAATGCTCTATGATCCCTGTCATAGCAAGCTCCATGCGCTTGTCATCACAATGCTTCATGACGTGGTCATAAAAATTCTCAATGGCCCTTGTCATCAGAATGCTCCATGCCATTGTCATCACAATGCTCCATGACACTTGTCATCACACTGCTCCAGGACCTTATCATCAAAATGCTCCATTCCCTTGTCATCACAATGCTCCTTGACCACTGTAATCACAATACTCCATGAACATTTTCATTCCAATGCTCCATGACCGTCTCATCACAATGCTCCATTACCCTTGTCATCACAATGCTCCATGACCCCTCTCATCACAATGCTCCATGACACCTGTCATCACAATGTTCCATGCCCCTTGTCATTACAGTGATCCATGACGTTCTTCATCATAATTATCCATTGTCTTTTCATAACAATGCTCCACGGTCTTGCTATCACAATTCTCCATGCCCTGTTCATCACAATCCTCCATGTCCCAAGTCATTACAATTCTCCACGCCCTTGTCATCACAATGCTTCGTGACACTTCTCATCACAATGCTACATGATCTTGTCATCACAATTCTCCATGCACTTGTCATCGCAATGCTTCACGACGTTGTCATCAAAATTCTCAATGGCCCTTGTCATCACAATGCTCCATGCCCTTGTCATCACGATGCTCCATGAACCTAGTCATCACAATGTTCCAAGCCCTTGTCATCAAAATGCTCCATTACCTTTGTCATCACAATCCTCCATGACACTTGGTATCACAATGCCCCATGCCATTGTCATCACAATGGACAATGACATATGTCATCACAATGATCCCTGACACCTGTCTTCACAATACTCCATGACCTTGTCATCACAATGTTCCGTGCCCTTGTCATCACAATGCGCCATGCCCACTTTCATCACAATAATCCATGCAACTTGTCAGAGCAATGTTCCATGCCCCTGTAATCACACTGATCCATGCCCTTGTCATCACAAGGCTCCATGACCCCTTTCATCACAATGCTCCGTTACTCCAGTCATCAAAATGCTTCATGACCTATCTCATTACAATGGTCCATGCCCTCGTCACACAAGGCTCTGTGACCTTGTCACCACAATGCTCCATGAAATTTTCATCATAATTCTCTGTGTCCCTTGTCATCACAATGCTCCATGCCTTTGTCAGCACAATGCTCCATGACACTTGTCATCAAAATGCTCCATGCGCTTGTGAGCACAATGCTCCATGACACATTTCATCACAATGTGCCATGCTCTTTTCATCACAATGCTCCACATCCTTTTCATCGCTATACTCCATAAAACTTGTCATCAAAATGCTCCATGCACTTCTCATCAAAATGCTCTCTCACCACATATATCACAATGTTCCATCACTAGTCATCACAATACTCGCTCACCCCTGTCATCACAATGTTCCATGACCACTGTCATCACAGTGTTCCATGCCCTTATCATCACAATGCTCCATGACCACTGACATCACAATGTTCCATAACCCCTGTCACAAAATGCTCCATGACCCATTTCTTCACAAAGCTTCATGACTCCTGACATCACAATGTTCCATAACCCCTGTCATCCAAATATTCCATGACTCTTTTATTCAAATTGCTCCATGACCCTGTCATTACAATCCTCCCTGACCTTCTCATCACAATGCACCACGCCCTTGTCATCAAAATGCCCCATGACATTTGTCATCACAAAGCTCCATGACCCTTGGCATCACAATGCTCCATGCCATTGACATCACAATGCTCAATGAAATCTCTCATCACATTGCTCCATGCCCTTGTCATCACAATGCTCCATTACAACTGTCATAACAATGCTCCATGACCCCTGCCATCACAATGTTCCACGGCCTTGTCATCACAAGGCTCCATGACCCTTGTCATCACAATGCTCCAAGACCTCTGTAATCACAATTCTCCATGCCACTTTTCATAACAATGATCCATGAACACCGTCATCACAATGCACCATGCCCATCGTCATAATGATTCATGCTATTGTCATCACAATGAAAACAAAATGCTCCATGTCCTCTGTCATCACAATGCTCCAAACCCTTCTGATCACAATGTTCCATAACACTTGTCATCACATGCCCCATGACGCTCGTCATCACAATTATGCAAGGTCTTCTCATCACAATGCTCCATGACCTTTGTCACCACAATGCTCAATACACTTGGCATCACAATGCTCGCTGACACTTGTCTTCAGTATGCTCCTTGAACACTGTCATGACAAGACCCCATGCCTTTTTCATCACAATGATCCATTCCCTTTTCATCACAATGCTCCAAGACCCCTGTTATCACAATGCTCCGTGACTCCAGTCATCACAATGCTTCATGACATTTGTCATCACAATGGTCCATGACCTCATCACACAAAGCTCTGTGACCTTTGTCACCACAATGTTCCATGAAATTTTTATGACAATGCTCAGTGACTCTTGTAATCACTAAGCTCCATGCCTTTGTCAGCACAATGCTCCATGACTCTTGTCATCACAATGCTCGATGGGCGTGTCAGCACAATGCTCCATAACCCATGTCATCACAATGTACCATGCACTTGTCATCACAATGCTCCACATCCTTGTCATCAAAACGCTCCATAAACCTTGTCATCACAATGCTCCATGCACATCTCTTCAAAATGCTTTCTCACCACTGATATCACAATGTTCCATCACTAGTCATCACAATACTCCCTCACCACTGTCACCACAATATTACATGACCCCTGTAATCACAATTCTCCATGCCCTTGTCATCACAAA
This sequence comes from Hyperoodon ampullatus, assembly GCF_949752795.1. NCBI lineage: Eukaryota > Metazoa > Chordata > Mammalia > Artiodactyla > Ziphiidae > Hyperoodon > Hyperoodon ampullatus. Next base: position 3,714,282 of record NW_027641092.1, read on the forward strand.
GCTCCATGACGCATGTCATCAGAATGCTCCATGGCCTTCTCATCACAATGCTCCATGCCCTTGTCATCACAATGCTCCAACACCCCTGTAATCACAATGCTCCATGCCCCTTTTCATCTCAATGCTCCATGAACACTGTCATCACAATGCACCGTGCCCATCACCATAATATTTCATGATATTGTCATCACAATAAAATCAAAATGCTCAATGACCTCTGTCATCACAATGCACCAAACCCTTCTGATCACAATGTTCCATAACACTTGTCATCACAATGCCCCATGACGCTGGTCATCACAGTTATCCATGGTCTTCTCATCACAATGCTCCATGATCTTTGTCATCACAATGCTCAATACACTTATCATCACCATGCTCCCTGACAGTTGTCATCAGTATGCTCCTTGAACCCTGTCATGACAAGGCTTCATGCATTTTTCATCACAATGATCCATTCCCTTTTCATCACAGTGGTCCAAGACCCCTGTAATCACAATGCTCCATGTCGTTGTCATCACAAAGCTCCATGACGCAGGTCATCAGAATGCTCCATTGCCTTCTCATCACAATGCTCCATGCCCTTGTCATCACATTGCTTCAAAACCCCTGTAATCTCAAGCTCCATGCACATTTTCATCAGAATGCTCCATGCCCTTCTCATCACAATGCTCCATGACACTTGTCATCACAATGTTCCAAGCCCTTGTCATCAAAATGCTCCATTTCCTTTGTCATCACAATCCTCCATGTCACTTGGTATCACAATGCTCCATGCCATTGTCATCACAATGGACAATGACAAATGTCATCACAATGCTCCCTGACACCTGTCTTCACAGTACTACATGACCTTGCCATCACAATGTTCCATGCCCTTGTCATCACAATGCTCCATGACCCCTGTCATCAAAATGCTCCGTGACTCCAGTCATTACAATGCTTCATGACCATTGTCCTCACAATGGTCCATGCCCTCATCACACAGGGCTCTGTGACCTTTGTCACCACAATGCTCCATGCCCTTGTCATCTCAATGCTCCATGCCCACTGTCATCACAATAATCCATGAAACTTGTCAGACCAATGTTCCATGCCCCTATCATCACATTGCTCCATGCACTTGTCTTCACAATGCTCCATGACCCCTGTCTTCACAATGCTCCGTGACTCCAGCCATCACAATGATTCATGCCCTTTCTCATCACAATGGTCCATGCCCACTGTAATCACAATAATCCATGAAACTTGTCAGACCAATGGTCCATGCCCCTGTCATCACATTGCTCCATGTCCTTGTCATCACAATGCTCCATGACCCCTGTCATCACAATGCCCCGTGACTCCAGTCATTACAATGATTCATGACCTTTCTCATCACAATGATCCATGCCCTCGTCTCACTAGGCTCTGTGATATTTGTCACCACAATGCTCCATGAAATTTTCATCACAATGCACTGTGTCCCTTGTCAGCACAATGCTCCATGCCCTTGTCATCACAATGCTCCATTACACCTGTCATAACAATGCTCAGTGAACCCTGCCATCACAATGTTCCACGCCCTTGTCATCACAAGGCTCCATGACCCTTGTCATCACAATGCTCCAAGACCTCTGTAATCACAATTCTCCATGCCACTTTGATCTCTGTGCTCCATGAACACTGTCATCACAATGCACCATGCCCATCATCATAATGATTCATGCTATTGTCATCACAATGAAATCAAAATGCTCCATGTCCTCTGTCATCACAAGGCTCCAAACCCTTCTGATCACAATGTTCCATATCAATTGTCATCACATGCCCCATGACGCTCGTCATCACAAGTATGCAAGGTCTTCTCATCACAATGCTCCATGACCTTTGTCACCACAATGCTCAATACACTTGGCATCACAATGCTCGCTGACCCTTGTCATCAGTATGCTCCTTGAACACTGTCACGACAAGGCTCCATGCCTTTTTTATCACAATGATCCATTCCCTTTTCATCACAGTGCTCCAAGACCCCTGTTATCACAATGCTCCGTGACTCCAGTCATCACAATGCTTCATGACATTTGTCATCACAATGGTCCATGACCTCATCACACAAAGCTCTGTGACCTTTGTCACCACAATGCTCCATGAAATTATTATAACAATGCTCTGTGACCCTTGTCATCACAAAGCTCCATGCCTTGGTCAGCACAATACTCCATGACCCTTGTCATCACAATGCTCGATGCACGTGTCAGCACAATGCTCCATTACCCATGTCATCACAATGCACCATGCACTTGTCATCACAATGCTCCACATCCTTGTCATCAAAAGGCTCCATAAACCTTGTCATCACAATGCTCCATGCACTTCTCCTCAAAATGCTTTCTCACCACTGATATCACAATGTTCCATCACTAGTCATCACAATACTCCCTCACCCCTGTCATCACAATATTCCATGACCCCTGTAATCACAATTCTCCATGCCCTTGTCATCACAAAGCTCCATGACGCATGTCATGAGAATGCTCCATGGACTTCTCATCACAATGCTCCATGCCCTTGTCATCACAATGCTCCAACACCCCTGTAATCACAATGCTCCATGCCCCTTTTCATCTCAATGCTCCATGAACCCTGTCACCCCAATGCACCGTGCCCATCACCATAATATTTCATGCTATTGTCATCACAATGAAATCAAAATTCTCAATGACCTCTGTCATCACAATGCACCAAACCCTTCTGATCACAATGTTCCATAACACTTGTCATCACAATGCCCCATGACGCTGGTCATCACAATTATCCACGGTCTTCTCATCACAATGCTCCATGATCTTTGTCATCACAATGCTCAATACACTTATCATCACAATGCTCCCTGACAGTTGTCATCAGTATGCTCCTTGAACCCTGTCATGACAAGGCTCCATGCATTTTTCATCACAATGATCCATTCCCTTTTCATCACAATGGTCCAAGACCCCTGTAACCACAATGCTCCATGTCCTTGTCATCACAAAGCTCCATGACGCATGTCATCAGAATGCTCCATTGCCTTCTCATCACAATGCTCCATGCCCTTGTAATCACATTGTTTCAAAACCCCTGTAAACTCAATGCTCCATGCACCTTTTCATCAGAATGCTCCATGGCCTTGTCATCACAATGCTCCATGCCCCTTGTCATCGCAATGTTCCAAGCCCTTGTAATCAAAATGCTCCATTACCTTTGTCATCACAATCCTCCATGACACTTGGTATCACAATTCTCCATGCCATTGTCATCACAATGGACAATGACATATGTCATCACAATGCTCCCTGACACCTGTCTTCACAATATTCCAAGACCTTGTCATCACCATGTTCCATGCCCTTGTCATCACATGTGCCATGCCCACTGTCATCACAATAATACATGAAACATGTCAGACCAATGTTCCATGCCCCTGTCATCACAGTGCTCCATGCCCTTGTCAGCACAATGCTTCATGCCCTTGTCATCTCAATGCTCCATGCCCACTGTCATCACAATAATCCATGAAACTTGTCAGAACAATGTTCCATGCCCCTGTCATCACATTGCTCCATGCACTTGTCTTCACAATGCCTCATGACCCCTGTCTTCACAATGCTCCGGGACTCCAGCCATCACAATGATTCATGCCCTTTCTCCTCACAATGGTCCATGCCCACTGTCATCACAATAATCCATGAAACTTGTCAGACCAATGGTCCATGCCCTCTGTCATCACAATAATCCATGAAACTTGTCAGACCAATGTTCCATGCCCATGTCATCACATTGCTCCATGCCCTTGTCAACACAATGCTCCATGACCCCTGTCATCACAATGCTCTTTGACTCCAGTCATTACAATGATTCATGACCTTTCTCATCACAATGATCCATGCCCTCGTCACACAAGGCTCTGTGATATTTGTCACCACAATGCTCCATGAAATTTTCATCACAATACACTGTGTCCCTTGTCATCACAATGCTCCATGCCCTTGTCATCACAATGCTCCATTACACCTGTCATAACAATGCTCCATGACCCCTGCCATCACAATGTTCCACGGCCTTGTCATCACAAGGCTCCATGACCCTTGTCATCACAAGGCTCCAAGACCTCTGTAATCACAATTCTCCATGCCACTTTTCATCTCAGTGCTCCATGAACACTGTCATCACAATGCACCATGCCCATCATCATAATGATTCATGCTATTGTCATCACAATGAAATCAAAATGCTCCATGTCCTCTGTCATCACAATGCTCCAAACCCTTCTGATCACAATGATCCATATCACTTGTCATCACAATGCCCATGACACTGGTGATCAAAATTATCCATGCCCCATGACGCTCGTCATCAAAATTATGCCAGGTCTTCTCATCACAATGCTCCATGACCTTTGTCACCACAATGCTCAATACACTTGGCATCACAATGCTCGCTGCCACTTGTCATCAGTATGCTCCTTAAGCACTGTCACGACAAGGCTCCATGCCTTTTTCATCACACTGATCCATTCCATTTTCATCACAATGTTCCAAGACCCCTGTTATCACAATGCTCCGTGACTCCAATCATCACCATGCTTCATGACATTTGTCATCACAATGGTCCATGACCCCATCACACAAAGCTCTGTGACCTTTGTCAGCACAATGCTCCATGAAATTTTTATAACAATGCTCTGTGACCCTTGTCATCACAAAGCTCCATGCATTTGTCAACACAATGCTCCATGACCCTTGTCATCACAATGCTCGATGCATGTGTCAGCACAATGCTCCACATCCTTGTCATCAAAATTCTCAATAAACCTTGTCATCACAATGCTCCATGCACTTCTCCTTAAAATGCCTTCTTACCACTGATATCACAATGTTCCATCACTAGTCATCACAATGCTCCCTCACCCCTGTCATCACAATATTCCATGACCCCTGTAATCACAATTCTCCATGCCCTTGTCATCCAAGGCTGCATGACGCATGCCATCAGAATGCTCCATGGCCTTCTCATCCCAATGCTCCATGCCCTTGTCATCACAATTCCCCAACAGCCCTGTAATCACAATGCTCCATGACACTTTTCATCTCAATGCTCCATGAACCCTGTCATCACAATGCACCGTGCCCATCACCATAATATTTCATGCTATTGTCATCACAATGAAATCAATATATTCAATGACCTCTGTCACCACAATGCACCAAACCCTTCTGATCATAATGTTCCATAACACTTGTCATCACAATGCCCCATGACGCTGGTCATCACAATTATCCATGGTCTTCTCATCACAATATTCCATTATCTTTGTCATGACAATGCTCAATACACTTATAATCACAATGCTCCCTGACAGTTGTCATCAGTATGCTCCCTGAACCCTGTCATGACAAGGCTCCATGCATTTTTCATCACAATGATCCATTCCCTTTTCATCACAATGCTCCAAGACCCCTGTAATCACAATGCTCCATGTCGTTGTCATCACAAAACTCCATGACACATGTCATCAGAATGCTCCATTGCCTTCTCATCACAATGCTCCATGCCCTTGTAATCAGATTGCTTCAAAACCCCTGTAATCTCAATGCTCCATGCACCTTCTCATCAGAATGCTCCATGCCCTTGTCATCACAATGCTTCATTACCTTAGTCATCACAATCCTCAATGACACTTGGTATCACAATGCTCCATGCCATTGTCATCACAATGGACAATGACATATGTCATCACAATGCTCCCTGACACCTGTCTTCTCAATATTCCATGACCTTGTCATCACAATGTTCCATGCCATTGTCATCAAAATGCGCCATGCCCACTGTCATCACATTATTCCATGAAACATGTCAGACCAATGTTCCATGCCCCTGTCATCACAATGCTCCATGCCCTTGTAATCACAATGCTCCATGACCCCTGTCATCACAATGCTCCGTGACTCCAGTCATCACAAGGCTTCAAGAACTTTGTCCTCACAATGGTCCATTCCCTCGTCACACATGGTTCTGTGACCTTTGTGACCGCAATGCTCCATGAAATTTTCATCACAATTCTCTGTGTCCCTTGTCATCACAATGCTCCATGCCTTTGTCAGCCCAATGCTCCATGACACTTGTCATCAAAATGCTCCATGCACTTGTCAGCACAATGCTCCTTGACACATGTCATCACAATGTGCCATGCTCTTTTAATCACAATGGTCAACATCATTTTCATCACTATGCTCCATAAAACTTGTCATCACAATGCTGCATGCTCTTCTCATCAAAATGCTCTCTCACCACATATATCAAAATGTTCCATCACTAGTCATCACAATACTCGCTCACCCCTGTCATCACAATGTTCCATGACAAGTGTCATCACAGTGCTCTATGCCCTTTTCCTCACAATGCTCCATGACCCCTGACATCACAATGTTCCATAACCCCTGTCATTAAAATATTCCATGACCCTGTAATTCAAATTGCTCCATGACCCTGTCGTCACAATGCTCCCTACCCTTCTCATCACAATGCACCACGCCCTTGTCATCAAAATGCAACATGACATTTGTCATCACAAAGATCCATGACCCTTGGCATCACAATGCTCAATGCCATTGTCATCACAATGCTCAATGAAATCTCTCATCACATTGTTCCATGCCCTTGTCATCACAATGCTCCATTACACCTGTCATAACAATGCTCCATGACCCCTGCCATCACAATGATCCATGGCCTTGTCATCACAAGGCTCCATGACGCTTGTCATCACAATGCTCCAAGACCTCTGTAATCACAATTCTCCATGCCACTTTTCATCTCAATGCTCTATGAACACTGTCATCACAATGCACCATGCCCATCATCATAATGATTCATGCTATTGTCATCACAATGAAATCAAAATGCTCCATGTCCTCTATCATCACAATGCTCCAAACCCTTCTGATCACAATGTTCCATAACACTTGTCATCACATGACCCATGACGCTCATTATCACAATTATGCAAGGTCTTCTCATCACACTGCTACATAACCTTTGTCACCACAATGCTCAATACATTTCGAATCACAATGCTCGCTGACACTTGTCATCAGTATGCTCCTTGAACACTGTCATGACAAGGCTCCATGCCTTATTCATCACAGTGATCCATTCCCTTTTCATCACAATGCTCCAAGACCCCTCTTATCACAATGCTAGGTGACGCCAGTCATCACAATGCTTCATGACATTTGTCATCACAATGGTCCATGACATCGTCATACAAAGCTCTGTGACCTTTGTCACCCCAATGCTCCATGAAATTTTATCACAATGCTCTGTGACACTTGTCATCACAAAGCTCCATGCCTTTGTCAGCACAATGCTCCATGACCCTTGTCATCACAATGCTCGATGCGCGTGTCAGCACAATGCTCCATAACCCATGTCATCACAATGAACCATGCACTTGTCATCACAATGCTCCACATCCTTGTCATCAAAATGCTCCATAAACCTTGTCATCTCAATGCTCCATGAACTTCTCCTCAAAATGCCTTCTCACCACTGATATCACAATGTTCCATCACTAGTCATCACAATACTCCCTCACCCCTGTCACCACAATATTCCCTGACCCCTGTAATCACAATTCTCCATGCCCTTGTCATCACAAAGCTCCATGACGCATGTCATCAGAATGCTCCATGGCCTTCTCATCACAATGCTCCATGTCCTTGTCATCACACTGCTCCAACACCCCTGTAATCACAGTGCTCCATGCCCCTTTTCATCTCAATGCTCCATGAACCCTGTCATCAAAATGCACCGTGCCCATCACCATAATATTTCATGCTATTGTCAGCACAATGAAATCAAAATGCTCAATGACCTCTGTCATCACAATGCACCAAACCCTTCTGATCACAATGTTCCATAACACTTGTCATCACAATGCCCCATGACGATGGTCATCACAGTTTTCCATGGTCATCTCATCACAATGCACCAAACCCTTCTGATCACAATGTTCCATAACACTTGTCATCACAATGCCCCATGACGCTGGTCATCACAATTTTCCATGGTCATCTCATCACAATGCTCCATGATCTTTGTCATCACAATGCTCAATACACTTATCATCACAATGCTCCCTGACAGTTGCCATCAGTATGCTCCTTGAACCCTGTCATGACAAGGCTCTATGCATTTTTCATCACAATGATCCATTCCCTTTTCATCACAATGCTCCAAGACCCCTGTAATCACAATGCTCCATGTCCTTGTCATCACAAATCTCCGTGACGCATGTCATCAGAATGCTCCATTGCCTTCTCATCACAATGCTCCATGCCTTTGTAATCACATTGCTTCAAAACCCCTGTAATCTCAATGCTCCATGCACCTTTTCATCAGAATGCTCCATGACCCTTTTCATCAAAATGCTCCATGACCCCTGACATCGCAATGTCCCATAACCCCTGTAATCAAAATGTTCCATGACACTTTTCATCAATTTGCTCCATGACCCTGTCATCACAATGCTCCCTGCCCTTCTCATCATAATGCACCACGACCTTGTCATCAAAATGCTCCATGACCTTTGTCATCACAAAGCTCCATGACCCTTGGCAACACAATGCTCCATGCCATTTCATCACAATGCTACATGAAACCTCTCATCACATTGCTCCATGCACTTGTCAGCACAATGCTCCATGACACTTGTCATCACAATGCTCGGTACTCTTCTCATCACAATGCTCCATGCCCTTGTCATTACAATCCTCCATGACACATATATCACAGTGTTCCGTGCCCTAGTCATCACTATTTTCCATGCCGAATCTCATCACAATAATCCATGAAATTTTTAGACCAATGTTCCATTCCCTTGTCATCACAATGCTCCATTACCCCTGTCATAAGAATGCTCCATGACCCCTGCCATCACAGTGTTCCACCGCCTTGGCATCCAAGGCTCCATGACCCCTGTAATCACAATGCTCCATGCCCTTGTCTTCACAAAGATCCATGACACATGTCATCAGAATGCTCCATGGCCTTCTCATCACTATGCTCCATGACCTTGTCATCACAATGCTCCAAGACCCCTGTAATCACAATGCTCCATGCCCCTATTCATCAGAATGCTCCATTAGACTTGTCATCACAAGGCTCTATGGTCTTCTCATCACACTGCTCTAGGACCTTGTCATCAAAATGCTCCATTCCCTTGTCATCACAATGCTCCTTGACCACTGTCATCACAATACTCCATGAACATTTTCAGGCCAATGCTCCATGACCTTCTCATCACAATGCTCCATTACCCTTGTCATCACAATGCTCCATGACCCCTCTCATCAAAATGCTCCATGACACCTGTCATCACAATGCTCCATGCCCCTTGTCATTACATTGATCCATGACGCTCTTCATCATAAATATCCATGGTCTTTTCATCACAATGCTGCACGGTCTTGCTATCACAATTCTCCATGCCCTGTTCATCACAATGCTCCATGTCCCACGTTATTACAATTCTCCACGTCCTTGTCATCACAATGCTTAATGACACTTCTCATCACAGTGTTACATGATCTTGTCATCACAATTCTCCATGCACTTGTCATCGCAATGCTGTATGACCACTGTCATAGCAAGCTCCATGTGCTTGTCATCACAATGCTTCACGACGTTGTCATCAAAATTCTCAATGGCCCTTGTCATCACAATGCTCCATGCCCTTGTCATCACAATTGTGCATGAACCTAGTCATCACAATGTTTCAAGCCCTTGTCATCAAAATGCTCCATTACCTTTGTCATCACAATCCTCCATGACACTTGGTATCACAATGCTCCATGACATTGTCATCACAATGGACAATGACATATGTCATCACAATGCTCCCTGACACCTGTCTTCACAATACTCCATGACCTTGTCATCACAATGTTCCATGCCCTTGTCATCACAATGCGCCATGCCCACTCTCATCACAATAATCCATAATCTTGTCAGAGCAATGCTCCATGACCCCTGTCATCACAATGCTCCGTGACTCCAGTCATCACAATGCTTCATGACCTTTGTCATCACAGTGGTCCATGTCCTCTTCAAACAAGGCTCTGGGACCTTTTACACCACAATGCTCCATGAATATTTCATCACAATGCTCTGTGTCCCTTGTCATGAAAATGCTCCATGCCTTTGTCACCACAATGCTCCATGCCCTTGTCAACACAATGCTCCATGCCCACTGTCATCACAATAATCCATGAAACTTGTCAGACCAATATTCCATGCCCCTGTCTTCACATTGCTCCATGCCCTTCTCATCACAATGCTCCATGACCCCTTTCATCACAATGCTCCGTGACTCCAGTCATCACAATGCTTCATGACCTATCTCATCACTATGGTCCATGCCCTCGTCACACAAGGCTCTGTGATCTTTTTCACCACAATGCTCCATGAATATTTCATCACAATGCTCTGTGTCCCTTGTCATCAAAATGCTCCATGCCTTTGTCAGCCCAATGCCCCATGAGACTTGTCATCAAAATGCTCCATGTGCTTGTCAGCCCAATGCTCCTTGACCTATGTCATCACAATGCGCAATGCGCTTGTCATCACAATACTCCACATGCTTATCATTGCTATGCTCCATAACACTTGTCATCACAATGCTCCATGCACTTCTCATCAAAATGCTCTCTCACCACATATATCACAATGTTACATCACTAGTCATCACAATACACCCTCACCCCTTTCATCACAGTGTTCCATGACCCCTGTCATCAGAGTGCTACATGCCCTTATCATCACAATGTCCCATGACCCCTGACATCACAATGTTCCAAAACCCCTGTCACAAAATGCTCCATGACCCATTTCATCACAATGCTTAATGACCCCTGACATCACAATGTTTCATAATCCCTGTCATCAAAATATTCCATGACACTTTTCATCAACTTGCTCCATGACCCTCTCATCACAATGCTCCCTACCCTTCTCATCACAATGCACCACGCCCTTGTCATCAAAATGCAACATGACATTTGTCATCACAAAGCTCCATGACCCTTTGCATCACAATGCTCCATGGCATTGTCATCACAATGCTCAATGAAATCTCTCATCACATTGCTCCATGCCCTTGTTATCACAATGCTCCATTACACCTGTCATAACAATGCTCCATGACCCCTGCCTTCACAATGTTCCACGGCCTTGTCAACACAAGGCTCCATGACCCTTGTCATCACAATGCTCCAAGACCTCTGTAATCACAATTCTCCATGCCACTTTTCATCTCAATGATCCATGAACACTGTCATCACAATGCACCAGGCCCATCATCATAATGATTCATGCTATTGTCATCACAATGAAATCAAAATGCTCCATGTCCTCTGTCATCACAATGCTCCAAACCCATCTGATCACAATGTTCCATAACACTTGTCATCACATGCCCAATGACGCTTGTCATCACAGTGATGCAAGGTCTTCTCATCACAAAGCTCCATGACCTTTGTCACCAAAATGCTCAATACACTTGGCGTCACAATGCTCGCTGACACTTGTCATCAGTATGCTCCTTGAACACTGTCATGACAAGGCCACATGCTTTTTCATCACAATAATCCATTCCCTTTTCATCACAATGCTCCAATACCCCTGTTTTTCACAATGCTCCGTGACTCCAGTCATCACAATGCTTCATGACATTTGTCATCACAGTGGTCCATGACCTCGTCACACAAAGCTCTGTGACCTTTGTCACCACAATGCTCCATGAAATTTTTATCACAATGCTCTGTGACACTTGTCATCACAAAGCTCCATGCCTTTGTCAGCACAATGCTCCATGACCCTTGTCATCACAATGCTCGATGCGCGTGTGAGCACAGTGCTCCATAACGCATGTCATCACAATGCACCATGCACTTGTCATCACATTGCTCCACATCCTTGTCATCAAAATGCTCCATAAACCTTGTCATCACAATGCTCCATGCACTTCTCCTCAAAATGCTTTCTCACCGCTGATATCACAATGTTCCATCACTAGTCATCACAATAGTCCCTCACCCCTGTCATCACAAGATTCCATGACCCCTGTAATCACAATTCTCCAAGCCCTTGTCATCACAAATCTCCATGACGCATGTCATCAGAATGCTCCATGGCCTTCTCACCACAATGCTCCATGCCCTTGTCATCACAATGCTCCATGAACACTGTCACCACAATGCACCGTGCCCATCACCATAATATTTCATGCTATTGTCATCACAATGAAATCAAAATGCTCAATGGCCTCTGTCATCACAATGCACCAAACCCTTCTGATCACAATGTTCCATAACACTTGTCATCACAATGCCCCATGACGCTGGTCATCACAATTATCCATGGTCTTCTCATTACAATGCTCCATGATCTTTGTCATCACAATGCTCAATACACTTATCATCACAATGCTCCCTGACAGTTGTCATCAGTATGCTCCTTGAACCCTGTCATGACAAGGCTCCATGCATTTTTCATCACAATGATCCATTCCCTTTTCATCACAATGCTCCAAGACCCCTGTAATCACAATGCTTCATGTCCTTGTCATCACAAAGCTCCATGACGCATGTCATCAGAATGCTCCATTGCCTTCTCATCACAATGCTCCATGCCCTTGTAATCACATTGCTTCAAAACCCCTGTAATCTCAATGCTCCATGCACCTTTTCATCAGAATGCCCCATGCCCTTGTCATCACAATGCTCCATGACCCTTGTCATCGCAATGTTCCAACCCCTTGTCATCAAAATGCTCCATTACCTTTGTCATCACAATCCTCCATGACACTTGGTATCACAATGCTCCATGCCATTGTCATCACAATGGACAATGACATATGTCATCACAATGCTCCCTGACACCTGTCTTCACAATACTCCATGACTTTGTCATCACAATGTTCCATGCCCTTGTCCTCACAATGTGCCATTCCCACTGTCATCACAATAATCCATGAAACATGTCAGACAGCTGTTCCATGCCCCTGTCATCACAATGCTCCATGCCCTTGTCATCACAATGCTCCATAACCTCTGTCATCACAATGTTCCGTGACTCCAGTCATCACAATGCTTCATGACCTTTGTCCTCACAGTGGTACATTCCCTCGTCACACAAGGCTCTGTGACCTTTGTCACCACAATGCTCCATGCCCTTGTCATCACAATGCTCCATGACCCCTGTCATCACAATGCTCCATGACTCCAGTCATCACAATGATTCATGACCTTTGTCCTCACAATGGTCCATGCACTCGTCATACAAGGCTCTGTGACCTTTGTCACCACAATGCTCCATGCCCTTGTCATCTCAATGCTCCATGCCCATGTCATCACAATAATCCATGAAACTTGTCAGACCAATGTTCCATGCCCCTGTCATCACATTGCTCCATGCCCTTGTCACCACAATGCGCCATGACACTCGTCATCACTATGATCGATACTCTTCTCATCACAATGCTCCATGCCCTTGTCATTACGATCCTCCATGACACATGTATCACAGTGTTCCGTGCCCTTGTCATCACAATGTTCCATGCCGAATCTCATCACAATAATCTATGAAATTTTCAGACCAATGTTCCATGCCCTTGTCATCACAATGCTCCATTACCCCTGTCATAAGAATGCTCCATTACTCATGCCATCACAATGTTCCACCGCCTTGGCATCCAAGGCTCCATGACCCTTGTCATCACAATGCTCCAAGACCCCTGTAATCACAATGCTCCATGCCCCTGTCATCACAATGATCCATGACACATGTCATCAGAATGCTCCATGGCCTTCTCATCACTATGCTCCATGACCTTGTCATCACAATGCTCCAAGACCCATTAATCACAATGCTCCATGCCCCTATTCATCCGAATGCTCCATGAGATTTGTCATCACAAGGCTCCATGGTCTTCTCATCACACTGCTCCAGGACATTGTCATCAAAATGCTCCATTCCCTTGTCATCACAATGCTCCTTGACCACTGTCATCACAATACTCCATGAACATTTTCAGGCCAATGCTCCATGACCTTCTCATCACAATGCTCCATTACACTTGTCATTACAATGCTCCATGACCCCTCTCATCAAAATGCTCCATGACACCTGTCATCACAATGCTCCATGCCCCTTGTCATTACATTGATCCATGATGCTCTTCATCATAATTATCCATGGTCTTTTCATCACAATGCTCCACGGTCTTGCTATCACAATTCTCCATGCCCTGTTCATCACAATGCTCCATGTCCCAAGTCTTTACAATTCTCCACGTCCTTGTCATCACAATGCTTCGTGACACTTCTCATCACGATGTTACATGATCTTGTCATCACAATTCTCCATGCACTTGTCATCACAATTATGTATGACCACTGTCATAGCAAGCTCCATGCGCTTGTCATAACAATGCTTCATGACGTTGTCATCAAAATTCTCAATGGCCCTTGTCATCACAGTGCTCCATGCCTCCTCTCATCACAATAATCAATGAAAATTTTCAGACCAATGCTCCATGCCCTTGTCATGAAAATGCTCCATTACCCCTGTTATAACAATGCTCCATAAAAACTGCCATTAGAATCTTCCACGGCCTTCTCATCACAAGGCTCCATGACCCTTGTCATCACAATGCTCCAAGACACCTGTAATGACAATGCTCCATGCCTTTGTCATCACAAAGCTCCATGACGCATGTCATCAGAATGCTTCATGGCCTTCTCATTCACAATGCACCATGCCCTTGTCATCACAATGCTCCATGCCCCCTGTCATCACAATGCTCCATGACCACAGTCATCACAACGATCCATCACCCCTGACAACAAAATGATCCGGGACTCTTGTCATCAAAATGCTCCATGACCCTTGTCATCACAATGCTCAATGCCCTTCTCATCACAATGCTCCATGCCCTTGTCATTACAATCCTCCATGACCCATGTATCTAAGTGTACCTTGCCCTTGTCATCATAATGCTCCATGCACACTCTCATCACAATAATCCATGAAACCTTTCAGACCAATGCTCCTTGCCCTTGTCATCACAATGTTCCATTATTCCTGTCATAACAATGCTCCATGACCCATGCCATCACAAGGTTCCACGGCCTTGTCATCACAAGACTCCATGACACTTGTCATCACAATGCTCCAAGACCCTGTAATCACAATGCTCCATGCCCTTGTCATCACAGAGATCCATGACGCATGTCATCAGAATGTTTCATGGCCTTCTCATTCACAATGCACCATGCCCTTGTCATCACAATGCTCCATTACCTTAGTCATCACAATCCTCAATGACACTTGGTATCACAATGCTCCATGCCATTGTCATCACAATGGACAATGACATATGTCATCACAATGCTCCCTGACACCTGTCTTCTCAATATTCCATGACCTTGTCATCACAATGTTCCATGCCATTGTCATCAAAATGCGCCATGCCCACTGTCATCACATTATTCCATGAAACATGTCAGACCAATGTTCCATGCCCCTGTCATCACAATGCTCCATGCCCTTGTAATCACAATGCTCCATGACCCCTGTCATCACAATGCTCCGTGACTCCAGTCATCACAAGGCTTCAAGAACTTTGTCCTCACAATGGTCCATGCCCTCGTCACACATGGTTCTGTGACCTTTGTGACCGCAATGCTCCATGAAATTTTCATCACAATTCTCTGTGTCCCTTGTCATCACAATGCTCCATGCCTTTGTCAGCACAATGCTCCATGACACTTGTCATCAAAATGCTCCATGCGCTTGTCAGCACAATGCTCCTTGACACATGTCATCACAATGTGCCATGCTCTTTTAATCACAATGGTCAACATCATTTTCATCGCTATGCTCCATAAAACTTGTCATCACAATGCTGCATGCTCTTCTCATCAAAATGCTCTCTCACCACATATATCAAAATGTTCCATCACTAGTCATCACAATACTCGCTCACCCCTGTCATCACAATGTTCCATGACAAGTGTCATCACAGTGCTCTATGCCCTTTTCCTCACAATGCTCCATGACCCCTGACATCACAATGTTCCATAACCCCTGTCATTAAAATATTCCATGACCCTGTAATTCAAATTGCTCCATGACCCTGTCGTCACAATGCTCCCTACCCTTCTCATCACAATGCACCACGCCCTTGTCATCAAAATGCAACATGACATTTGTCATCACAAAGATCCATGACCCTTGGCATCACAATGCTCAATGCCATTGTCATCACAATGCTCAATGAAATCTCTCATCACATTGTTCCATGCCCTTGTCATCACAATGCTCCATTACACCTGTCATAACAATGCTCCATGACCCCTGCCATCACAATGATCCATGGCCTTGTCATCACAAGGCTCCATGACGCTTGTCATCACAATGCTCCAAGACCTCTGTAATCACAATTCTCCATGCCACTTTTCATCTCAATGCTCTATGAACACTGTCATCACAATGCACCATGCCCATCATCATAATGATTCATGCTATTGTCATCACAATGAAATCAAAATGCTCCATGTCCTCTATCATCACAATGCTCCAAACCCTTCTGATCACAATGTTCCATAACACTTGTCATCACATGACCCATGACGCTCGTTATCACAATTATGCAAGGTCTTCTCATCACACTGCTACATAACCTTTGTCACCACAATGCTCAATACATTTGGAATCACAATGCTCGCTGACACTTGTCATCAGTATGCTCCTTGAACACTGTCATGACAAGGCTCCATGCCTTATTCATCACAGTGATCCATTCCCTTTTCATCACAATGCTCCAAGACCCCTCTTATCACAATGCTAGGTGACGCCAGTCATCACAATGCTTCATGACATTTGTCATCACAATGGTCCATGACATCGTCATACAAAGCTCTGTGACCTTTGTCACCCCAATGCTCCATGAAATTTTATCACAATGCTCTGTGACACTTGTCATCACAAAGCTCCATGCCTTTGTCAGCACAATGCTCCATGACCCTTGTCATCACAATGCTCGATGCACGTGTCAGCACAATGCTCCATAACCCATGTCATCACAATGAACCATGCACTTGTCATCACAATGCTCCACATCCTTGTCATCAAAATGCTCCATAAACCTTGTCATCTCAATGCTCCATGAACTTCTCCTCAAAATGCCTTCTCACCACTGATATCACAATGTTCCATCACTAGTCATCACAATACTCCCTCACCCCTGTCACCACAATATTCCCTGACCCCTGTAATCACAATTCTCCATGCCCTTGTCATCACAAAGCTCCATGACGCATGTCATCAGAATGCTCCATGGCCTTCTCATCACAATGCTCCATGTCCTTGTCATCACACTGCTCCAACACCCCTGTAATCACAGTGCTCCATGCCCCTTTTCATCTCAATGCTCCATGAACCCTGTCATCACAATGCACCGTGCCCATCACCATAATATTTCATGCTATTGTCATCACAATGAAATCAAAATGCTCAATGACCTCTGTCATCACAATGCACCAAACCCTTCTGATCACAATGTTCCATAACACTTGTCATCACAATGCCCCATGACGATGGTCATCACAGTTTTCCATGGTCATCTCATCACAATGCACCAAACCCTTTTGATCACAATGTTCCATAACACTTGTCATCACAATGCCCCATGACGCTGGTCATCACAATTTTCCATGGTCATCTCATCACAATGCTCCATGATCTTTGTCATCACAATGCTCAATACACTTATCATCACAATGCTCCCTGACAGTTGCCATCAGTATGCTCCTTGAACCCTGTCATGACAAGGCTCTATGCATTTTTCATCACAATGATCCATTCCCTTTTCATCACAATGCTCCAAGACCCCTGTAATCACAATGCTCCATGTCCTTGTCATCACAAATCTCCGTGACGCATGTCATCAGAATGCTCCATTGCCTTCTCATCACAATGCTCCATGCCTTTGTAATCACATTGCTTCAAAACCCCTGTAATCTCAATGCTCCATGCACCTTTTCATCAGAATGCTCCATGACCCTTTTCATCAAAATGCTCCATGACCCCTGACATCGCAATGTTCCATAACCCCTGTAATCAAAATGTTCCATGACACTTTTCATCAATTTGCTCCATGACCCTGTCATCACAATGCTCCCTGCCCTTCTCATCATAATGCACCACGACCTTGTCATCAAAATGCTCCATGACCTTTGTCATCACAAAGCTCCATTACCCTTGGCAACACAATGCTCCATGCCATTTCATCACAATGCTACATGAAACCTCTCATCACATTGCTCCATGCACTTGTCAGCACAATGCTCCATGACACTTGTCATCACAATGCTCGTTACTCTTCTCATCACAATGCTCCATGCCCTTGTCATTACAATCCTCCATGACACATATATCACAGTGTTCCGTGCCCTAGTCATCACTATTTTCCATGCCGAATCTCATCACAATAATCCATGAAATTTTTAGACCAATGTTCCATTCCCTTGTCATCACAATGCTCCATTACCCCTGTCATAAGAATGCTCCATGACCCCTGCCATCACAGTGTTCCACCGCCTTGGCATCCAAGGCTCCATGACCCCTGTAATCACAATGCTCCATGCCCTTGTCTTCACAAAGATCCATGACACATGTCATCAGAATGCTCCATGGCCTTCTCATCACTATGCTCCATGACCTTGTCATCACAATGCTCCAAGACCCCTGTAATCACAATGCTCCATGCCCCTATTCATCAAAATACTCCATTAGACTTGTCATCACAAGGCTCTATGGTCTTCTCATCACACTGCTCTAGGACCTTGTCATCAAAATGCTCCATTCCCTTGTCATCACAATGCTCCTTGACCACTGTCATCACAATACTCCATGAATATTTTCAGGCCAATGCTCCATGACCTTCTCATCACAATGCTCCATTACCCTTGTCATCACAATGCTCCATGACCCCTCTCATCAAAATGCTCCATGACACCTGTCATCACAATGCTCCATGCCCCTTGTCATTACATTGATCCATGACGCTCTTCATCATAAATATCCATGGTCTTTTCATCACAATGCTGCACGGTCTTGCTATCACAATTCTCCATGCCCTGTTCATCACAATGCTCCATGTCCCACGTTATTACAATTCTCCACGTCCTTGTCATCACAATGCTTAATGACACTTCTCATCACAGTGTTACATGATCTTGTCATCACAATTCTCCATGCACTTGTCATCGCAATGCTGTATGACCACTGTCATAGCAAGCTCCATGTGCTTGTCATCACAATGCTTCACGACGTTGTCATCAAAATTCTCAATGGCCCTTGTCATCACAATGCTCCATGCCCTTGTCATCACAATTGTGCATGAACCTAGTCATCACAATGTTTCAAGCCCTTGTCATCAAAATGCTCCATTACCTTTGTCATCACAATCCTCCATGACACTTGGTATCACAATGCTCCATGACATTGTCATCACAATGGACAATGACATATGTCATCACAATGCTCCCTGACACCTGTCTTCGCAATACTCCATGACCTTGTCATCACAATGTTCCATGCCCTTGTCATCACAATGCGCCATGCCCACTCTCATCACAATAATCCATAATCTTGTCAGAGCAATGCTCCATGACCCCTGTCATCACAATGCTCCGTGACTCCAGTCATCACAATGCTTCATGACCTTTGTCATCACAGTGGTCCATGTCTTCTTCAAACAAGGCTCTGGGACCTTTTACACCACAATGCTCCATGAATATTTCATCACAATGCTCTGTGTCCCTTGTCATGAAAATGCTCCATGCCTTTGTCACCACAATGCTCCATGCCCTTGTCAACACAATGCTCCATGCCCACTGTCATCACAATAATCCATGAAACTTGTCAGACCAATATTCCATGCCCCTGTCTTCACATTGCTCCATGCCCTTCTCATCACAATGCTCCATGACCCCTTTCATCACAATGCTCCGTGACTCCAGTCATCACAATGCTTCATGACCTATCTCATCACTATGGTCCATGCCCTCGTCACACAAGGCTCTGTGATCTTTTTCACCACAATGCTCCATGAATATTTCATCACAATGCTCTGTGTCCCTTGTCATCAAAATGCTCCATGCCTTTGTCAGCCCAATGCCCCATGAGACTTGTCATCAAAATGCTCCATGTGCTTGTCAGCCCAATGCTCCTTGACCTATGTCATCACAATGCGCAATGCGCTTGTCATCACAATACTCCACCTGCTTATCATTGCTATGCTCCATAACACTTGTCATCACAATGCTCCATGCACTTCTCATCAAAATGCTCTCTCACCACATATATCACAATGTTACATCACTAGTCATCACAATACACCCTCACCCCTTTCATCACAGTGTTCCATGACCCCTGTCATCAGAGTGCTACATGCCCTTATCATCACAATGTCCCATGACCCCTGACATCACAATGTTCCAAAACCCCTGTCACAAAATGCTCCATGACCCATTTCATCACAATGCTTAATGACCCCTGACATCACAATGTTTCATAATCCCTGTCATCAAAATATTCCATGACACTTTTCATCAACTTGCTCCATGACCCTCTCATCACAATGCTCCCTACCCTTCTCATCACAATGCACCACGCCCTTGTCATCAAAATGCAACATGACATTTGTCATCACAAAGCTCCATGACCCTTTGCATCACAATGCTCCATGGCATTGTCATCACAATGCTCAATGAAATCTCTCATCACATTGCTCCATGCCCTTGTCATCACAATGCTCCATTACACCTGTCATAACAATGCTCCATGACCCCTGCCTTCACAATGTTCCACGGCCTTGTCAACACAAGGCTCCATGACCCTTGTCATCACAATGCTCCAAGACCTCTGTAATCACAATTCTCCATGCCACTTTTCATCTCAATGATCCATGAACACTGTCATCACAATGCACCAGGCCCATCATCATAATGATTCATGCTATTGTCATCACAATGAAATCAAAATGCTCCATGTCCTCTGTCATCACAATGCTCCAAACCCATCTGATCACAATGTTCCATAACACTTGTCATCACATGCCCAATGACGCTTGTCATCACAGTGATGCAAGGTCTTCTCATCACAAAGCTCCATGACCTTTGTCACCAAAATGCTCAATACACTTGGCGTCACAATGCTCGCTGACACTTGTCATCAGTATGCTCCTTGAACACTGTCATGACAAGGCCACATGCTTTTTCATCACAAAATCCATTCCCTTTTCATCACAATGCTCCAATACCCCTGTTTTTCACAATGCTCCGTGACTCCAGTCATCACAATGCTTCATGACATTTGTCATCACAGTGGTCCATGACCTCGTCACACAAAGCTCTGTGACCTTTGTCACCACAATGCTCCATGAAATTTTTATCACAATGCTCTGTGACACTTGTCATCACAAAGCTCCATGCCTTTGTCAGCACAATGCTCCATGACCCTTGTCATCACAATGCTCGATGCGCGTGTGAGCACAGTGCTCCATAACGCATGTCATCACAATGCACCATGCACTTGTCATCACATTGCTCCACATCCTTGTCATCAAAATGCTCCATAAACCTTGTCATCACAATGCTCCATGCACTTCTCCTCAAAATGCTTTCTCACCGCTGATATCACAATGTTCCATCACTAGTCATCACAATAGTCCCTCACCCCTGTCATCACAAGATTCCATGACCCCTGTAATCACAATTCTCCAAGCCCTTGTCATCACAAATCTCCATGACGCATGTCATCAGAATGCTCCATGGCCTTCTCACCACAATGCTCCATGCCCTTGTCATCACAATGCTCCATGAACACTGTCACCACAATGCACCGTGCCCATCACCGTAATATTTCATGCTATTGTCATCACAATGAAATCAAAATGCTCAATGGCCTCTGTCATCACAATGCACCAAACCCTTCTGATCACAATGTTCCATAACACTTGTCATCACAATGCCCCATGACGCTGGTCATCACAATTATCCATGGTCTTCTCATTACAATGCTCCATGATCTTTGTCATCACAATGCTCAATACACTTATCATCACAATGCTCCCTGACAGTTGTCATCAGTATGCTCCTTGAACCCTGTCATGACAAGGCTCCATGCATTTTTCATCACAATGATCCATTCCCTTTTCATCACAATGCTCCAAGACCCCTGTAATCACAATGCTTCATGTCCTTGTCATCACAAAGCTCCATGACGCATGTCATCAGAATGCTCCATTGCCTTCTCATCACAATGCTCCATGCCCTTGTAATCACATTGCTTCAAAACCCCTGTAATCTCAATGCTCCATGCACCTTTTCATCAGAATGCCCCATGCCCTTGTCATCACAATGCTCCATGACCCTTGTCATCGCAATGTTCCAACCCCTTGTCATCAAAATGCTCCATTACCTTTGTCATCACAATCCTCCATGACACTTGGTATCACAATGCTCCATGCCATTGTCATCACAATGGACAATGACATATGTCATCACAATGCTCCCTGACACCTGTCTTCACAATACTCCATGACTTTGTCATCACAATGTTCCATGCCCTTGTCCTCACAATGTGCCATTCCCACTGTCATCACAATAATCCATGAAACATGTCAGACAGCTGTTCCATGCCCCTGTCATCACAATGCTCCATGCCCTTGTCATCACAATGCTCCATAACCTCTGTCATCACAATGTTCCGTGACTCCAGTCATCACAATGCTTCATGACCTTTGTCCTCACAGTGGTACATTCCCTCGTCACACAAGGCTCTGTGACCTTTGTCACCACAATGCTCCATGCCCTTGTCATCACAATGCTCCATGACCCCTGTCATCACAATGCTCCATGACTCCAGTCATCACAATGATTCATGACCTTTGTCCTCACAATGGTCCATGCACTCGTCATACAAGGCTCTGTGACCTTTGTCACCACAATGCTCCATGCCCTTGTCATCTCAATGCTCCATGCCCATGTCATCACAATAATCCATGAAACTTGTCAGACCAATGTTCCATGCCCCTGTCATCACATTGCTCCATGCCCTTGTCACCACAATGCGCCATGACACTCGTCATCACTATGATCGATACTCTTCTCATCACAATGCTCCATGCCCTTGTCATTACGATCCTCCATGACACATGTATCACAGTGTTCCGTGCCCTTGTCATCACAATGTTCCATGCCGAATCTCATCACAATAATCTATGAAATTTTCAGACCAATGTTCCATGCCCTTGTCATCACAATGCTCCATTACCCCTGTCATAAGAATGCTCCATTACTCATGCCATCACAATGTTCCACCGCCTT
The DNA here is from genome assembly GCF_949752795.1 of Hyperoodon ampullatus. Classification (NCBI taxonomy): domain Eukaryota; kingdom Metazoa; phylum Chordata; class Mammalia; order Artiodactyla; family Ziphiidae; genus Hyperoodon; species Hyperoodon ampullatus. The sequence goes on from NW_027641092.1 coordinate 3,737,759, forward strand.
GGCATCCAAGGCTCCATGACCCTTGTCATCACAATGCTCCAAGACCCCTGTAATCACAATGCTCCATGCCCCTGTCATCACAATGATCCATGACACATGTCATCAGAATGCTCCATGGCCTTCTCATCACTATGCTCCATGACCTTGTCATCACAATGCTCCAAGACCCATTAATCACAATGCTCCATGCCCCTATTCATCCGAATGCTCCATGAGATTTGTCATCACAAGGCTCCATGGTCTTCTCATCACACTGCTCCAGGACATTGTCATCAAAATGCTCCATTCCCTTGTCATCACAATGCTCCTTGACCACTGTCATCACAATACTCCATGAACATTTTCAGGCCAATGCTCCATGACCTTCTCATCACAATGCTCCATTACACTTGTCATTACAATGCTCCATGACCCCTCTCATCAAAATGCTCCATGACACCTGTCATCACAATGCTCCATGCCCCTTGTCATTACATTGATCCATGATGCTCTTCATCATAATTATCCATGGTCTTTTCATCACAATGCTCCACGGTCTTGCTATCACAATTCTCCATGCCCTGTTCATCACAATGCTCCATGTCCCAAGTCTTTACAATTCTCCACGTCCTTGTCATCACAATGCTTCGTGACACTTCTCATCACGATGTTACATGATCTTGTCATCACAATTCTCCATGCACTTGTCATCACAATGCTGTATGACCACTGTCATAGCAAGCTCCATGCGCTTGTCATAACAATGCTTCATGACGTTGTCATCAAAATTCTCAATGGCCCTTGTCATCACAGTGCTCCATGCCTCCTCTCATCACAATAATCAATGAAAATTTTCAGACCAGTGCTCCATGCCCTTGTCATGAAAATGCTCCATTACCCCTGTTATAACAATGCTCCATAAAAACTGCCATTAGACTCTTCCACGGCCTTCTCATCACAAGGCTCCATGACCCTTGTCATCACAATGCTCCAAGACACCTGTAATGACAATGCTCCATGCCTTTGTCATCACAAAGCTCCATGACGCATGTCATCAGAATGCTTCATGGCCTTCTCATTCACAATGCACCATGCCCTTGTCATCACAATGCTCCATGCCCCCTGTCATCACAATGCTCCATGACCACAGTCATCACAACGATCCATCACCCCTGACAACACAATGATCCGGGACTCTTGTCATCAAAATGCTCCATGACCCTTGTCATCACAATGCTCAATGCCCTTCTCATCACAATGCTCCATGCCCTTGTCATTACAATCCTCCATGACCCATGTATCTATGTGTACCTTGCCCTTGTCATCATAATGCTCTATGCACACTCTCATCACAATAATCCATGAAACCTTTCAGACCAATGCTCCTTGCCCTTGTCATCACAATGTTCCATTATTCCTGTCATAACAATGCTCCATGACCCATGCCATCACAAGGTTCCACGGCCTTGTCATCACAAGACTCCATGACACTTGTCATCACAATGCTCCAAGACCCTGTAATCACAATGCTCCATGCCCTTGTCATCACAGAGATCCATGACGCATGTCATCAGAATGTTTCATGGCCTTCTCATTCACAATGCACCATGCCCTTGTCATCACAATGCTCCATGACCCCTGTCATCACAATGCTCCATGACCACAGTCATCACAACGATCCATCACCCCTGACAACACAATGATCCGGTACTCTTGTCATCAAAATGCTCCATGACCCTTGTCATCACAATGATCCATGCCCTTGTTATCCCAATGCTCCATGACCCCTGTAATCACAATGTTCAGTGATGCTTGTCATCACAGTGCTGCATGACCCTTGTCATCAAAATGTTCCATGCATTTGTCAGCAAAATGCTTCATGAACTTGTCATCACAATGCTCCATTCCCATTGTCATCAAAATCCTCGATGAAACTTGGGTTCACATTGCTTGATGCCCTTGTCATCACAATGTGCCATGGTCCTTGAAATGAAAATGATCCATGACCTCCGTCATCACAATGCTCCATGCCCACTGTCATAGCAATAATCCATGAAACTTGTCAGACCAATGCTCCATGCCGCTGTCATCACAATGCTCCATGCCCTTGTAATCACAATGCTCCATTGCCCCTCACATCATAATGTTCCTTGACTCCAGTCATCACAATGCTTTATGACCTTTGTCAACACAATGGTACATCCCCTCGTCATCACAATGCTCTGTAACACTTGTCATCAGAATGCTCCATGCCTTTGTCAGCACAATGCTCCATGACCCTTGTCATCACAATGCTCCATGTGCTTCTCAACACAATGCTCCGAGACACATATCATCACAATGTGCCATGCACTTGTCATCACAATGCTCCACAACCTTGTCATCAAAATGCTCCATAAACATTTTTATCACAATGCTCCATGCACTTCTCATCTAAATGCTCTCTCACCACTGATATCACTATGTTCCATCACTAGTCATCACAATATTCCCTCACCCCTGTCATCACAATGTTTCATGACCCCTGTCATCAAAATGCTACATGCCCTTATCATCACAATGCTCCATGACCACTGACATCACAATGTTCCATGACCCCTGTCATCAAAATGTTCCCTGACCCTTTTCATCAAATTGCTCCATGACCCTGTCATCACAATGCTCCCTCCCCTTCTCAGCACAATGCACCACGCACTTGTCATCAAAATGCTCCATGACCTTTGTCATCACAAAGCTCCATGACCCTTGGCATCACAGTACTCCATGCCATTGTCATCACAATGCTCCATGAACACTCTCATCAAATTGCTCCTTGCCCTTGTCATCACAATGCTCAATGGCCTTTTCATCACAATGCTCCATGCAATTGTCATCATAATACTCCACAACCTTTTCGTCCGAATGCTCCGTGTACCTTGTCATCACAATGCTCCATGACCCCTGTCATCACAATGATCCATGACAACGGTTATCACAATGTTCCATGCCCCTTGTCACTAGAGTGCTCCATGACGCCCGTCATCACAATTATCCATGGTCTACACATCACAATGGTCCCCAGTCTTGCCATCACAATGCTCCATGCCCTGGTCATCAGTATTCTCCACGTCCTTGTCATCACAATGCTCTTTGACACATCTCATCACAATTTTACATGCTCTTTTCATCAAAATTCTCCATGCCCTTGTCATTGCAATGCTCCATGAACCCTGTCATAGCAAGCTTCATGTGCTTGTCATGACAATGCTTCACGAATTTGTCATCAAAATTGTCAATGGCCCTTGTCATCACAGAGCTCCAAACCCTTGTCATCACAATGCTCCATTACCTTTGTCATCACAATCCTCCATGACACTTGGCATCACAATGCTCCATGCCATTGTCATCACAATGGACAATGACATATGTCATCACAATGCTCCCTGACACCTGTCTTCTCAATTCTGCATGACGTTGTCATCACCATGCTCCATGCCCTTGTCATCACAAGGAGCCATGCCCATTTCCATCACAATAATCCATGAAACTTGTCAGACCAAAACTCCATGCCCCTGTCATCACAATGCTCCATGCCATTGTCATCACAATGATCCATGACTCCAGTCATCAAAATGCTTCATGACCTTGGTCATCACAATGGTCCATGCCATCGTCATCACAAGGCTCTATGACATTTGTCACCACAATGCTCCATGAACTTTTCATCAAAATGCTTTGTGACACTTGTCATCACAATGCTCCATGCCTTTCTCAGCACAATGCTCCATGAACCTTGTCATCACAATGCTCCATGCCCTTGTCAGCACAGTGCTCCATGACCTTTGTCATCACAATGCTCCAAGCCCTTGTCATCACAATGCTCCATTACCTTTGTCATCACAATCCTCCATGACACTTGGTATCACAATGCTCCATGCCATTGTCATCACAATGGGAGATGACTTAGGTCTTCACAATGCTCCCTGACACCTGTCTTCATAATACTGCATGACATTGTCATCACAATGCTCCGTGCCCTTGTCATCACAATGCGCCATTCCCACTGTCATCACAATAATCCATGAAACTTGTAAGACCAATGTCCCATGCCCCTGTAATCACAATGCTCCACACCCCTTTTCTTCAGAATGCTCCATGACACTTGTCATTACAAGGCTCCATGGTCTTCTCCTCACAATGCTCCAGGACCTTGTCATCACAATGCTCCATTCCATTGTCATCGCAATGCTCCATGACCACTGCCATCACAATACTCAAAGAATATTTTCATCCCAATGCTCCATGAACTTCTCATCACAGTGCTCCATGACCCCTGTCATCACAATGCTCCATGCCCCTTATCATTACAGTGCTGCATGACGCTCGACATCACAATTATCCATGGTCTTCTCATCACAGTGCTCCACGGTCTTGCCATCACAATGCTCCATGACACTTTTCATCACAATGTTACATGATCTTTTCATCACAATTCTCCATGCATTTGTCATCACAATGCTCCATGAACCCTGTCATAGCAAGCTCCAAGTGCTTTTCATCACAGTGCTTCACGACATTGTCATCAAAATTCTCAATGGCCGTTGTCATCACAGTGCTCCATGCCCTTGTCATCACAGTGCTCCATGACCATTGTCATCAAAAAGCTCCAAGCCCTTGTCATCACAATGCTCCATTACATTTGTCATCACAATCCCCCATGACACTTGGCTTCACAATGCTCCATGCCATTGTCATCACAATGCACCAAGACATATGTCATCACAATGCTCCCTGACACCTGTCTGCACAGTACTCCATGACCTTCTCATAACAATGGTGCATGCCCTTGTCATCACAATGCGCCATGCCCACTGTCATCTCAATAATCCATGAAACTTGTCAGACCAATGCTCCATGCCCCTGTCATCACAATGCTCCATGCCCTTGTCATCACAGTGCTCCGTGATTCCAGTCATCACAATGCTTCATGACCTTTGGCATCAAAATGGTCCATGCCCTCGTCATCACAGGGCTCTGTGAAATTTGTCACCATAATGCTCCATGAACTTTTCATTCACAATGCTCTGTGACCCTTGCTATCACAATGCTCCATGCCTTTGTCAGCAGAGTGCTCCATGACCCTTGTTATCACAATGCTCCATGCGCTTGTTATCAAAATTTTCCACAAACTTGTCATCAGAATGCTCCATAAAACTTGTCATCACAATGCTCCATGTACTTCTCATCAAAATGCTCTCTCACCACTGATATCAAAATGTTCCATCACTAGTCATCAGAATACTCCCTCACCCCTGTCATGACAATGTTCCACGGCCTTGTCATCAAAAGGCTCCATGACCCTTGTCATGAGAATGCTCCAAGACCCCTGTAATCACAATGCTCCGTGTTATTGTCATCACAAAGCTCCATGACGCATGTCATCAATCTGCTCCATGGCCTTCTCATCACAATGCTCCATGCCCTTGTCATCACAATGCTCCAAGACAACTGTAATCAAATTGCTCCATGCCACTTTTCATCTCAATGCTCCATGAACTCTGTAATCACAATGAACCATGCCCATCATCATGGAGACTTATCAATACATAAGTTTTAAGTTTCTTACTAGTCAGATATATACCTCTGCGGGAAATATGGGGTTTTGAGTCCCTTTCACTGAGGAAAGTGTAGGTCTTTTCTATTCCATAGTTGGTTTTTGGAACGGTACATGTATTAATATAAAACTCTGGTTTTATGCATCACCCCACCTCGCCTTCCCCCTTAAGCAGGCAGAAGAGTGTTGTCTAAATGTCAGGCTCTGTTCTCTTTCCTAACTCAGTTCATGTGTAGCCATGTTTACAGGACCTTCATAAGTGATATCTTATGATAAGTTTCTTTTTCTCTGTGACTTATTTCACTTAGAATCATCGTACCTGAATACACTCATTTTGCTGCCACTGGCCTTATGACATTGATTTCATGGCTGAGGGATATTACATCGTATGTAATTACCACAATTTTTTGAACCATTTTTGTCTTTTCTGGGATATTTAAGGTGTACCCAAGTTGAGGTTCTTGTAAGCAGTGCAGCCCACAATTTTGGGGTGGCTCTATCTTATTGATTTTCAGTTTTCCCAAGGTATATTCCCTAGACTTGAAGTGCCCTTGGCTCTGTAGCTCTGTTGTTTACTTGTTTTAGGGACCACAATGCACTCCTCCAGAGAGGCAGTTGGCAATTTACATCCTGCCCATCAGCATAACTAGGCTCCCTGTTCTCTATTGCCTGTCTTGACTTTCTGGCTTTTACACATTTTGCGGATGTCCCTTTTGACCGGTGGGAAGTGATACTTCATTGTAGTTCAGATTTTCGTTGCCCGCTTGCTTGCTTGGCCAAAAAGGACGTACGGGTTTTCTCCTTAATATATTCAGGAGAAAACACATACGCCCTTTTTGGCCAAGTGCATCATTGTCGAAGTTGTGCCCCTCTTCCTGTGCTTAAAAGGCGATTCCAATGTACCTCTTGAAATCTGTTTCCTGCTATTCTGGCTCGCTTTGAAGTCTGCCTCGTTGCCTTCCCTCAACAGATATTTGGACGATTGTTTTCCTTTATTACTCTGCCAGTTTGTGAATTGCTGTGCCCCTGAGCTCCATTTTTCAACTCGTTTTTTGTGAGCTGACCGGAAGTCCAAAATTTTGGTTCAGCACCTATACTGGTTCCCGGTAGGTGGCTGAGACTTTGTTTAATTCTTCTTCCTGCCGGGAAATTAGAGTGACATGTGCCCGTCCAAATGCCTAACAGCTACTCTCTCATTGGTTCTCCCTCTTCCCTTTCATCCTCTGCCAAATTGGCAACTTGTTCGAACCAGGAGGTTAAAGGGGCTGTCTCTCCAAGTTGGGAGATTGATAGTAAAACAGTTGGAAATTCAAACCAGAGCACCAGGAGAGGGACTATTAGTTGAGTTTTAGAAACGTTTTGTATTCACACAGTGTCCATTCTGTACGTTTCCCGTACCTGTTATAACTGTAGTACTATTCCCTACAACCTGGAGAGTTGGGACCCTTGTAATGTGTGCCACACATTATTGCTTTAAATGGTCTGCATTTGCTCACCAATCCTCTCAGTCCCAAGTGTCCAGCCTTATGCCACATCCAGCTGTCGTTTTACATAGGGTCATTCCAGGTTTCATCAGAGCCCCTGAAGGAATTGTAAAGAATTTCCATGTTTTTTTGTTTTCTTTTTGAAATTCGTTTTTATAATGGGTTTTAGATGATGCTCACTGCCATGTTTATGCCAGTCTAGACACACTTGATTCCCTTACGGAGACATATCAATACATAGATTTTAAGATTCTTACCAGTCAGATATATTCCTCCGTGGGAAATATGGCGTTTTGACTCCCTTTCACTGAGGAAAGTGTAGGTCTTGCCTATTCCGTATTTGGTTTTTGGAACGGTACCTGTACTAATATCAAATTCTGGTTTTATGCATCACCCCACCTCTCCTTCCCCCTTAAGCAGGCACAAGAGTTTTTTCTAAATGTGAGGCTCTGTTCTCTTTCCTAACTCAGTTCATGTGTAGCCATGTTTATAGGACCTTCATAAGTGATACCTTATGATAAATTTATTTTTTTCTGTGACTTATTTCACTTAGAATCATCGTACCTGAATCCAATCATTTTGCCGCTACTGGCCTTATGACATTGATTTCATGGCTGAGGGATATTACATCGTATGTAAATACCACAATTCTTTGAACCATTTTTGTCTTTCCTGGGATATTTAAGGTGTACCCAAGTTGAGGTTCTTGTAAGCAGTGCAGCCCACAATTTTGGGGTGGCTCTATCTTATTGATTTTCAGTTTTCCCAAGGTATATTCCCTAGACTCGAAGTGCCCTTGGCTCTGTAGCTCTGTTGTTTACTTGTTTGAGGGAACACAATGCACTCCTCCAGAGAGGCAGTTGGCAATTTACATCCTGCCCATCAGCATAACTAGGCTCCCTGTTCTCCATTGCCTGTCTTGCCTTTCTGGCTTTTACACATTTTGCGAATGTCCATTTTGACCGCTGGGAAATGATACTTCATTGTAGTTGAGATTTGCATTGCCCGCTTGCTTGCTTGGCCAAAAAGGGCGTATGCGTTTTCTCCTGAATTGATTCAGGAGAAAACACATACGGCATTGCTGGCCAAGTGCATCATTGTTGAAGTTGTGCCCCTGTTCCTGTGCTTTAAAGGCGATTCCAATGTACCTCTTGAAATCTGTTTCCTGCTATTCTGGCTCACTTTCAAATCCGCCTCGATGCCTTCCCTCAAAAGATTTTTGGACGATTGTTGTCCTTTATTTCTCTGCCAGTTTGTGCATTGCTGTGCCCCTGAGCTCCATTTTTCAACTCGTTTTTTGTGAGCTGACCCCAAGTCCAAAATTTTGGTTCAGGACCTATACTGCTTCCCGGCGGGTGTCTGATACTTTGGTTAATTCTTCTTCCTGCCGAAAATTAGAATGACATGTGCCCGTCCAAATGCCTAACAGCTACTCTCTCATTGGTTCTCCCTCTTCCCTTTCATCCTCTACAAAATTGGCCACCTGTGAGAAGCAGGAGGTTAAAGGGGCTGTCTCTCCAAGTTGGGAGATTGATAGTAAAGCAGTTGGAAAGTCAAACCGGAGCACCAGGAGGGGGATTATTAGTTGAGTTTTATAAACCTTTCATATTCACAGTGTGTCCATTCTCTAGGTTTCCTGTACATGTTATAGATGTAGTAATATTCCCTTCAACCTGGAGAGTTGGGAACCTTGGAATATGTGCCATGTGTTATTGCTTTAAAGGGTCTGCATTTGCTCACCGAATCTCACCAATCCTCTCTGTCCCAAGTGTCCATCCTTATGCCACATCCAGCTGTCGTTGTACATAGGGTCATTCTAGGTTTCATCAGAGCCCCTGAAGGAATTGTATAGAATTTCCCTCTTTCTTTGTTTTGTTTTTGAAATTCCTTTTTATAGTGGGTTTGAACTGATTCTCACTGCCATGTTTATGCCAGTCTAGACAAACTTGATTCCCTTACGGAGACATATCAATACATACGTTTTAAGATTCTTATCAGTCAGCTATATTCCTCTGCGGTCAATATGGGGTTTTAAGTCCCTTTCACTGAGGAAAGTGTAGGTCTTGTCTATTCCGTATTTGGTTTTTGGAACGGTACGTGTACTAATATCAAACTCTGGTTTTATGCATCACCCCACCTCTCCTTCCCCCTTAAGCAGGCATAAGAGTGTTTTCTATGTGTGAGACTCTGTTCTCATTCCTAACTCAGTTCATGTGTAGCCATGTTTACAGGACCTTCATAAGTGCTATCTTATGATAAGTTTCTTTTTCTCTGTGACTTATTTCACTTAGAATCATCGTACCTGAATACACTCATTTTGAAGCTACTGGCCTTATGACATTGATTTCATGGCTGACTGATATTCCATCGTACGTAAGTAGCACAATCTCTTGAACCAATTTTGTCTTTCCTGGGATATTTAAGGTGTACCCAAGTTGACGTTCTTGTAAGCAGTGCAGCCCTAAATTTTGAGGTGGCTCTGTCTTATTGATTTTCAGTTTTCCCAAGGTATATTCCCTAGACTGGAAGTGCCCTTGGCTCTGTAGCTCTGTTGTTTACTTGTTTTAGGGAACACAATGCACTCCTCCAGATAGGAAGTTGGCAATTCACATCCCGCACATCAGCATAACTAGGCTCCCTGTTCTCCACTGCTTGTCTTGCCTTTCTGGCTTTTACACATTTTGCGGATGTCCCTTTTGACCGGTGGGATGTGATACTTCATTGTAGTTCAGATTTGCATTGCCCGCTTGCTTGCTTGGTCAAAAAGGACGTATGCGTTTTCTCCTGAATATATTCAGGAGAAAACGCATACGCCCTTTCTGGCCAAGTGCATCATTGTCGAATTTGTGACCCTCTTCCTGTGCTTTAAAGGCGATTCCAATGTACCTCTTGAAATCTGTTTCCTGCTATTCTGGCTCGATTTGAAGTCTGCCTCGTTGCCTTCCCTCAACAGATATTTGGAGAATTGTTGTCCTTTATTACTCTGCCAGTTTGTGCATTGATGTGCCCCTGAGCTCCATTTTTCAACTCGTTTTTTTGTGAGCTGACCTCAAGTCCAAATTTGTGATTCAGGACCTATACTGGTTCCCGGCGGGTGGCTGAGACTTTGTTTAATTCTTCTTCCTGCAGGGAAATTAGAGTGACATGTGCCCATCCAAATGACTAACAGCTACTCTCTCATTGGTTCTCCCTCTTCCCTTTCATCCACTGCCAAATTGGCAACCTGTTCGAACCAGGAGTTTAAAGGAGCTGTCTCTCCAAGTTGGGAGAATGATAGTAAAGCAGTTCGAAATTCAAACCAGAGCACCAGGAGAGGGACTATTAGTTGAGTTTTAGAAACCTTTTATATTCACACTGTGTCCATTCTCTAGGTTTCCCGTACATGTTATAACTGTAGTAGTATTCCCTACAACCTGGTGAGTTGGGACCCTTGGAATGTGTGTCACGCATTATTGCTTTAAATGGTCTGCATTTGCTCACCAATCCTCTCAGTCCCAAGTGTCCAGCCTAATGCCACATCCAGGTGTCATTGTAGATAATGTCATTCCAGGTTTCATCAGAGCCCCTGAAGGAATTGTAAAGAATTTCTCTGTTTTTTTGTTTTGTTTTTGAAATTCATTTTTATAGTGGGTTTGAGCTGATTCTAACTGCCATTTTTATGCCAGTCTAGACACACTTGATTCCCTTACGGAGACTTATCAGTACATAGGTTTTAAGATTCTTACTAGTCAGATATATTCCTCTGCGAGAAATATGGGGTTTTGAGTCCATTTCACTGAGGAAAGTGTAGGTCTTGTCTATTCCGTATTTGGGTTTTGGAACGGTATGTGTACTAATATCAAACTCTGGTTTTATATATCACCCCACCTCTCCTTCCCCCTTAAGTAGACATAAGAGTGTTTACTAAATGTGAGACTCTGTTCTCTTTCCTAACTCAGTTCATGTGTAGCCATGTTTACAGGACCTTCCTAAGTGATATCATATGATAACTTAATTTTTCTCTGTGACTTATTTCACTTAGAATCATCGTACCTGAATACACTCATTTTGCTGCTACTGGCCTTATAACATTGATTTCATGGCTGAGGGATATTCCATCGTACGTAAGTAAAACAATTTCTTGAACCATTTTTGTCTTTCCTAGGATATTTAAATTGTACCCAAGTTCAGGTTCTTGTAAGCAGTGCAGCACTAAATTTTGAGGTGGCTCTGTCTTATTGATTTTCAGTATTCCCAAGGTATATTCCCTAGACTGGAAGTGCCCTTGGCTCTGTAGCTCTGTTGTTTCCTTGTTTTAGGGAACACAATGCACTCCTCCAGAGAGGCAGTTGGCAATTTACATCCTGCCCATCAGCATAACTAGGCTCCCTGTTCTCCTGGGCCTGCCTTGCCTTTCTGGTTTTTACACATTTTGCAGATGTCCCTTTTGACCGTTGGGAAGTGATACTTCATTGTAGTTCAGATTTGCATTGCCCGCTTGCTTGCTTGGCCAAAAAGGGCGTATGCGTTTTCTCCTGAATTGATTCAGGAGAAAACACATATGGCATTGCTGGCCAAGTGCATCATTGTCGAAGTTGTGCCCCTATTCCTGTGCTTTAAAGGCGATTCCAATGTACCTCTTGAAATCTGTTTCCTGCTATTCTGGCTCACTTTCAAGTCCGCCTCGTTTCCTTCCTTCAACAGATTTTCAGGCGATTGTTGTCCTTTACTACTCTGCCAGTTTGTGTGTTGCTCTGCCCCTGAGCTCCATTATTCAACTCGTTTTTTGTGAGCTGACCCCAAGTCCAAAATTTTGGTTCAGGACCTATACTGGTTCCCGGCGGGTGTCAGAGACTTTGGTTAATTCTTCTTCCTGCCAGGAAATTAGAATGACATGTGCCCGTCCAAATGCCTAACAGCTACTCTCTCATTGGTTCTCCCTCTTCCCTTTCATCCTCTACAAATGTGGCCACCTGTGAGAACCAGGAGGTTAAAGGGGCTGTCTCTCCAAGTTGTGAGATTGATAGTAAAGCAGTTGGAGTGTCAAACCGGAGCACCAGGAGAGGGATTATTAGTTGAGTTTTAGAAACCTTTCGTATTCACAGTGTGTCCATTCTCTAGGTTTCCCGTACATGTAATAGATGTAGTAATATTCCCTTCAACCTGGAGAGTTGGGACCCTTGGAATGTGTGCCACGCGTTATTGCTTGAAATGGTCTGCATTTGCTCACCGAATCTCACCAATCCTCTCAGTCTCACGTGTCCAGCCTTATGCCACATCCAGCTGTCGTTGTAGATAGGGTCATTCCAGGTTTCATCAGAGCCCCTGAAGGAATTGTAAAGAATTTCCCTGTTTTTTTGTTTTGTTTTTGAAATTCCTTTTTATAGTGGGTTTGAACTGATTCTCACTGCCATGTTTATGCCAGTGTAGACAAACTTGATTCCCTTAAGGAGACATATCAATACATAGGTTTTAAGATTCTTATCAGTCAGATATATTCCTCTGCGGGCAATATGGGGTTTTAAGTCCCTTTCACTGAGGAAAGTGTAGGTCTTGTCTATTCCGTATTTGGTTTTTGGAACGGTAACTGTACTAATATCAAACTCTGGTTTTATGCATCACCCCACCTCTCCTTCCCCCTTAAGCAGGCATAAGACATTTTCTAAATGTTAGACTCTTTTCTTTTTGCTAACTCAGTTCATGTGTAGCCATGTTTACAGGACCTTCAAAGTGATATCTTATGATAAGTTTCTTTTTCTCTGTGACTTATTTCACTTAGAATCATCGTACCTGAATACACTCATTTTGAAGCTACTGGCCTTATGACATTGATTTCATGGCTGACTGATATTCCATCGTACGTAAGTAACACAATTTCTTGAACCATTTTTGTCTTTCCTGGGATATTTAAGGTGTACCCAAGTTGACGTTCTTGTAAGCAGTGCAGGCCTAAATTTTGCGGTGGCACTGTCTTATTGATTTTCAGTTTTCCCAAGGTATATTCCCTAGACTGGAAGTGCCCTTGGCTCTGTTGCTCTGTTGTTTCCTTCTTTAGGGAACACAATGCACTCTTCCAGAGAGGCAGTTGGCAAATTACATTCTGCCCATCATCATAACTAGACTCCCTGTTCTCCAGGGCCTGTCTTGCCTTTCTGATTTTTACACATTTTGCAGATGTCCCTTTTGACCGGTGGGAAGTGATACTTCATTGTAGTTCAGATTTGCGTTGCCCGCTTGCTTGCTTGGCCAAAAAGGACGTACCCGTTTTCTCCTTAATATATTCAGGAGAAAACACATACACTCTTGCTGGCCAAGTGCATCATTGTCAAAGTTGTGCCCCTCTTCCTGTGCTTTAAAGGCGATTCCAATGTACCTCTTGAAATCTGTTTCCTGCTATTCTGGCTCGCTTTCAAATCTGCCTCGTTGCCTTCCCTCAACAGATTTTCGGACGATTGTTGTCCTTTATTACTCTGCCAGTCTGTGCATTGTTGTGCCCCTGAGCTCCATTTTTCAACTCGTTTTTTGTGAGCTGACCGCAAGTCCAAAATTTTGGTTCAGGTCCTATACTGGTTCCCGGCGGATGTCTGAGACTTTCGTTAATTCTTCTTCCTGCCGGAAAATTAGAATGACATGTGCCCGTCCAAATGCCTAACAACTACTCTCTCATTGGTTCTCCCTCTTCCCTTTCATTCTCTACCAAATTGGCCACCTGTGCGAACCAGGAGTTTAAATGGGCTGTCTCTCCAAGTTGGGAGATTGATAGTAAAGCAGTTGGAAAGTCAAACTGGAGCACCAGGAGAGGGATTATTAGTTGATTTTTAGAAACCTTTCGTATTCACAGTGTGTCCATTTTCTAGGTTTCCCATACATGTTATAGCTGTAGTAATATTCCCTTCATCCTGTAGAGTTGGGACCCTTGGAATGTGTGCCACTCATTATTGCTTTAAAGGGTCTGCATTTGCTCACAGAATCTCACCAATCCTCTCAGTCCCAAGTGTCCAGCCTTATGCCACATCCAGCTGTCGTTGTAGATAGGGTCATTCCAGGTTTCATCAGAGCCCCTGAAGGAATTGTAAAGAATTTCCCTGTTTTTTTTGTTTTCTTTTTGAAATTCGTTTTTATAATGGGTTTTAGCTGATTCTCACTGCCATGTTTATGCCAGTCTAGACACACTTGATTCCCTTACGGAGACATATCAATACATAGATTTTAAGATTCTTACCAGTCACATATATTCCTATGCGGGAAATATGGCGTTTTGAGTCCCTTTCACTGAGGAAAGTGTATGTCTTTTCTATTCCGTATTTGGTTTTGTGAAAGGTACCTGTACTAATATCAAACTCTGGTTTTATGCATCACCCCACCTCGCCTTCCCCCTTAAGCAGGCACAAGAGTGTTGTCTAAATGTGAGGCTCTGTTCTCTTTCCTAACTCAGTTCATGTGTAGCCATGTTTACAGGACCTTCATAAGTGATATCTTATGATAAGTTTCTTTTTCTCTGTGACTTATTTCACTTAGAATCATCGTACCTGAATACACTCATTTTGCTGCTACTGGCCTTATAACATTGATTTCATGGCTGAGGTATATTCCATCGTACATAAATAACACAGTTTCTTGAACCATTTTTGTCTTTCCTAGGATATTTAAGTTGTACCCCAGTTGAGGTTCTTGTAAGCAGTGCAGCACTAAATTTTTAGGTGGCATGTCTTATTGATATTCAGTATTCCCATGGTATATTCCCTACACTGGAAGTGCCCTTGGCTCTGTTGCTCTGTTGTTTCCTTGTTTTAGGGAACACAATGCACTCCTTCAGAGAGGCAGTTGGTAATTTACATCCTGCCCATCAGCATAACTAGGCTCCCTGTTCTCCATTGCCTGTCTTGCCTTTCTGGCTTTTACACATTTTGCGGATGTCCCTTTTGACCGGTGGGAAGTGATACTTCATTGTAGTTCAGATTTTCATTGCCCACTTGCTTGCTTGGCCAAAAAGAACGTATGCCTTTTCTCCTGAATATATTCAGGAGAAAACACATACGACATTTCTGGCAAAGTGCATCATTGTTGAAGTTGTTCCCCTCTTCCTGTGCTTTAAAGGCGATTCCAATGTACCTCTTGAAATCTGTTTCCTGCTATTCTGGCTCGCTTTCAAGTCGGCCTCGTTGCCTTCCCTCAACAGATTTTTGGACGATTGTTGTCCTTTATTTCTCTGACAGTTTGTGCATTGTTGTATCCCTATGATCCATTTTTCAACTCGTTTTTTGTGAGCTGAGCGCAAGTCCAAAATTTTGGTTCAGGACCTATACTGGTTCCTGGCACGTGGCTGAGACATTGGTTAATTCTTCTTCCACCCTGGAAATTAGAGTGACATGTGACCGTCCAAATGCCTAACAGCTACTCTCTCATTGGTTCTCCCTCTTCCCTTTCATCCTCTGCCAAATTGGCAACCTGTGCGCACCAGGAGGTTAAAGGGGCTGTCTTTCCAAGTTGGGAGATTGATAGTAAAGGAGTTGGAAATTCAAACCAGAGCACCAGGAGAGGGACTATTAGTTGAGTTTTAGAAACCTTTCATATTCACAGTGTGTCCATTCTCTAGGTTTCCCGTACATGTTATAGCTGTAGTAATATTCCCTTCAACCTGGAGAGTTGGGACCCTTGGAATGCGTGCCACACATTATTGCTTTAAATGGTCTGCATTTGCTCACCGAATCTCACCAATCCTCTCAGTCCCAAGTGTCCAGCCTTATGCCACATTCAGCTGTCATTGTAGATAGGGTCATTCCAGATTTCATCAGAGCCCCTGAAGGAATTGTAAAGAATTTCTCTTTTTTTTTTGTTTTGTTTTTGAAATTACTTTTTATAGTGGGTTTGAGCTGATTCTCACTGCCATGTTTATGGCAGTCAAGACAAACTTGTTTGCCTTATGGAGACATGTCAATACATAGGTTTTAAGATTCTTATCAGTCAGATATATTCCTTTGCGGGAAATATGGGGTTTTGAGTCCCTTTCACTGAGGAACGTGTAGGTCTTGTCTATTCCGAATTTGGTTTTTGGAACGGTACCTGTACTAATATCAAACTCTGGTTTTATGCATCACCCCACCTCTCCTTCCCCCTTAAGCAGGCATAAGACTTTTTTCTAAATGTTAGACTCTGTACTCTTTCCTAACTCAGTTCATGTGTAGCCATGTTTGCAGGACCTTCATAAGTGAGATCTTATGATAAGTTTCTTTTTCTCTGTGACTTATTTCACTTAGAATCATCGTACCTGAATACACTCATTTTGAAGCTACTGGCCTTATGACATTGATTTCATGGCTGACTGATATTCCATCGTACGTAAATAACACAATTTCTTGAACCATTTTTGTCTTTCCTGGGATATTTAAGGTGTACCCAAGTTGTGGTTCTTGTAAGCAGTGCAGCCCTAAATTTTGCGGTGGCTCTGTCTTATTGATTTTCAGTTTTCCCAAGGTATATTCCCTAGACTGGAAGTGCCCTTGGCTCTGTAGCTCTGTTGTTTACTTGTTTTAGGGAACACAATGCACTCCTCCAGAGAGGCAGTTGGCAATGTACATCCTGCCCATCAGCATAACTAGGCTCCCTATTCTCCATTGCCTGTCTTGCCTTTCTGGCTTTTACACATTTTGCGGATGTCCCGTTTGACCGCTGGGAGGTGATAATTCATTGTAGTTCAGATTTGCATTGCCCGCTTGCTTGCTTGGCCAAAATGGACTTATACATTTTCTCCTGAATATATTCAGGAGAAAACGCATAAGCCCTTTCTGGCCAAGTGCATCATTGTCGAATTTGTGACCCTCTTCCTGTGCTTTAAAGGCGATTCCAATGTACCTCTTGAAATCTGTTTCCTGCTATTCTGGCTCGATTTGAAGTCTGCCTCGTTGCCTTCCCTCAACAGATATTTGGAGAATTGTTGTCATTTATTACTCTGCCAGTTTGTGCATTGATGTGCCCCTGAGCTCCATTTTTCAACTCGTTTTTTGTGAGCTGACCTCAAGTCCAAATTTGTGATTCAGGACCTATACTGGTTCCCGGCGGGTGGCTGAGACTTTGTTTAATTCTTCTTCCTGCAGGGAAATTAGAGTGACATGTGCCCATCCAAATGACTAACAGCTACTCTCTCATTGGTTCTCCCTCTTCCCTTTCATCCACTGCCAAATTGGCAACCTGTTCGAACCAGGAGTTTAAAGGAGCTGTCTCTCCAAGTTGGGAGAATGATAGTAAAGCAGTTGGAAATTCAAACCAGAGCACCAGGAGAGGGACTATTAGTTGAGTTTTAGAAACCTTTTATATTCACACTGTGTCCATTCTCTAGGTTTCCCGTACATGTTATAACTGTAGTAGTATTCCCTACAACCTGGTGAGTTGGGACCCTTGGAATGTGTGTCACGCATTATTGCTTTAAATGGTCTGCATTTGCTCACCAATCCTCTCAGTCCCAAGTGTCCAGCCTAATGCCACATCCAGGTGTCATTGTAGATAATGTCATTCCAGGTTTCATCAGAGCCCCTGAAGGAATTGTAAAGAATTTCTCTGTTTTTTTGTTTTGTTTTTGAAATTCATTTTTATAGTGGGTTTGAGCTGATTCTAACTGCCATTTTTATGCCAGTCTAGACACACTTGATTCCCTTACGGAGACTTATCAGTACATAGGTTTTAAGATTCTTACTAGTCAGATATATTCCTCTGCGAGAAATATGGGGTTTTGAGTCCATTTCACTGAGGAAAGTGTAGGTCTTGTCTATTCCGTATTTGGGTTTTGGAACGGTATGTGTACTAATATCAAACTCTGGTTTTATATATCACCCCACCTCTCCTTCCCCCTTAAGTAGACATAAGAGTGTTTACTAAATGTGAGACTCTGTTCTCTTTCCTAACTCAGTTCATGTGTAGCCATGTTTACAGGACCTTCCTAAGTGATATCATATGATAACTTAATTTTTCTCTGTGACTTATTTCACTTAGAATCATCGTACCTGAATACACTCATTTTGCTGCTACTGGCCTTATAACATTGATTTCATGGCTGAGGGATATTCCATCGTACGTAAGTAAAACAATTTCTTGAACCATTTTTGTCTTTCCTAGGATATTTAAATTGTACCCAAGTTCAGGTTCTTGTAAGCAGTGCAGCACTAAATTTTGAGGTGGCTCTGTCTTATTGATTTTCAGTATTCCCAAGGTATATTCCCTAGCCTGGAAGTGCCCTTGGCTCTGTAGCTCTGTTGTTTCCTTGTTTTAGGGAACACAATGCACTCCTCCAGAGAGGCAGTTGGCAATTTACATCCTGCCCATCAGCATAACTAGGCTCCCTGTTCTCCTGGGCCTGCCTTGCCTTTCTGGTTTTTACACATTTTGCAGATGTCCCTTTTGACCGTTGGGAAGTGATACTTCATTGTAGTTCAGATTTGCATTGCCCGCTTGCTTGCTTGGCCAAAAAGGGCGTATGCGTTTTCTCCTGAATTGATTCAGGAGAAAACACATATGGCATTGCTGGCCAAGTGCATCATTGTCGAAGTTGTGCCCCTATTCCTGTGCTTTAAAGGCGATTCCAATGTACCTCTTGAAATCTGTTTCCTGCTATTCTGGCTCACTTTCAAGTCCGCCTCGTTTCCTTCCTTCAACAGATTTTCAGGCGATTGTTGTCCTTTACTACTCTGCCAGTTTGTGTGTTGCTCTGCCCCTGAGCTCCATTATTCAACTCGTTTTTTGTGAGCTGACCCCAAGTCCAAAATTTTGGTTCAGGACCTATACTGGTTCCCGGCGGGTGTCAGAGACTTTGGTTAATTCTTCTTCCTGCCAGGAAATTAGAATGACATGTGCCCGTCCAAATGCCTAACAGCTACTCTCTCATTGGTTCTCCCTCTTCCCTTTCATCCTCTACAAATGTGGCCACCTGTGAGAACCAGGAGGTTAAAGGGGCTGTCTCTCCAAGTTGTGAGATTGATAGTAAAGCAGTTGGAGTGTCAAACCGGAGCACCAGGAGAGGGATTATTAGTTGAGTTTTAGAAACCTTTCGTATTCACAGTGTGTCCATTCTCTAGGTTTCCCGTACATGTAATAGATGTAGTAATATTCCCTTCAACCTGGAGAGTTGGGACCCTTGGAATGTGTGCCACGCGTTATTGCTTGAAATGGTCTGCATTTGCTCACCGAATCTCACCAATCCTCTCAGTCTCACGTGTCCAGCCTTATGCCACATCCAGCTGTCGTTGTAGATAGGGTCATTCCAGGTTTCATCAGAGCCCCTGAAGGAATTGTAAAGAATTTCCCTGTTTTTTTGTTTTGTTTTTGAAATTCCTTTTTATAGTGGGTTTGAACTGATTCTCACTGCCATGTTTATGCCAGTGTAGACAAACTTGATTCCCTTAAGGAGACATATCAATACATAGGTTTTAAGATTCTTATCAGTCAGATATATTCCTCTGCGGGCAATATGGGGTTTTAAGTCCCTTTCACTGAGGAAAGTGTAGGTCTTGTCTATTCCGTATTTGGTTTTTGGAACGGTAACTGTACTAATATCAAACTCTGGTTTTATGCATCACCCCACCTCTCCTTCCCCCTTAAGCAGGCATAAGACATTTTCTAAATGTTAGACTCTTTTCTTTTTGCTAACTCAGTTCATGTGTAGCCATGTTTACAGGACCTTCAAAGTGATATCTTATGATAAGTTTCTTTTTCTCTGTGACTTATTTCACTTAGAATCATCGTACCTGAATACACTCATTTTGAAGCTACTGGCCTTATGACATTGATTTCATGGCTGACTGATATTCCATCGTACGTAAGTAACACAATTTCTTGAACCATTTTTGTCTTTCCTGGGATATTTAAGGTGTACCCAAGTTGACGTTCTTGTAAGCAGTGCAGGCCTAAATTTTGCGGTGGCACTGTCTTATTGATTTTCAGTTTTCCCAAGGTATATTCCCTAGACTGGAAGTGCCCTTGGCTCTGTTGCTCTGTTGTTTCCTTCTTTAGGGAACACAATGCACTCTTCCAGAGAGGCAGTTGGCAAATTACATTCTGCCCATCATCATAACTAGACTCCCTGTTCTCCAGGGCCTGTCTTGCCTTTCTGATTTTTACACATTTTGCAGATGTCCCTTTTGACCGGTGGGAAGTGATACTTCATTGTAGTTCAGATTTGCGTTGCCCGCTTGCTTGCTTGGCCAAAAAGGACGTACCCGTTTTCTCCTTAATATATTCAGGAGAAAACACATACACTCTTGCTGGCCAAGTGCATCATTGTCAAAGTTGTGCCCCTCTTCCTGTGCTTTAAAGGCGATTCCAATGTACCTCTTGAAATCTGTTTCCTGCTATTCTGGCTCGCTTTCAAATCTGCCTCGTTGCCTTCCCTCAACAGATTTTCGGACGATTGTTGTCCTTTATTACTCTGCCAGTCTGTGCATTGTTGTGCCCCTGAGCTCCATTTTTCAACTCGTTTTTTGTGAGCTGACCGCAAGTCCAAAATTTTGGTTCAGGTCCTATACTGGTTCCCGGCGGATGTCTGAGACTTTCGTTAATTCTTCTTCCTGCCGGAAAATTAGAATGACATGTGCCCGTCCAAATGCCTAACAACTACTCTCTCATTGGTTCTCCCTCTTCCCTTTCATTCTCTACCAAATTGGCCACCTGTGCGAACCAGGAGTTTAAATGGGCTGTCTCTCCAAGTTGGGAGATTGATAGTAAAGCAGTTGGAAAGTCAAACTGGAGCACCAGGAGAGGGATTATTAGTTGATTTTTAGAAACCTTTCGTATTCACAGTGTGTCCATTTTCTAGGTTTCCCATACATGTTATAGCTGTAGTAATATTCCCTTCATCCTGTAGAGTTGGGACCCTTGGAATGTGTGCCACTCATTATTGCTTTAAAGGGTCTGCATTTGCTCACAGAATCTCACCAATCCTCTCAGTCCCAAGTGTCCAGCCTTATGCCACATCCAGCTGTCGTTGTAGATAGGGTCATTCCAGGTTTCATCAGAGCCCCTGAAGGAATTGTAAAGAATTTCCCTGTTTTTTTTGTTTTCTTTTTGAAATTCGTTTTTATAATGGGTTTTAGCTGATTCTCACTGCCATGTTTATGCCAGTCTAGACACACTTGATTCCCTTACGGAGACATATCAATACATAGATTTTAAGATTCTTACCAGTCACATATATTCCTATGCGGGAAATATGGCGTTTTGAGTCCCTTTCACTGAGGAAAGTGTATGTCTTTTCTATTCCGTATTTGGTTTTGTGAAAGGTACCTGTACTAATATCAAACTCTGGTTTTATGCATCACCCCACCTCGCCTTCCCCCTTAAGCAGGCACAAGAGTGTTGTCTAAATGTGAGGCTCTGTTCTCTTTCCTAACTCAGTTCATGTGTAGCCATGTTTACAGGACCTTCATAAGTGATATCTTATGATAAGTTTCTTTTTCTCTGTGACTTATTTCACTTAGAATCATCGTACCTGAATACACTCATTTTGCTGCTACTGGCCTTATAACATTGATTTCATGGCTGAGGTATATTCCATCGTACATAAATAACACAGTTTCTTGAACCATTTTTGTCTTTCCTAGGATATTTAAGTTGTACCCCAGTTGAGGTTCTTGTAAGCAGTGCAGCACTAAATTTTTAGGTGGCATGTCTTATTGATATTCAGTATTCCCATGGTATATTCCCTACACTGGAAGTGCCCTTGGCTCTGTTGCTCTGTTGTTTCCTTGTTTTAGGGAACACAATGCACTCCTTCAGAGAGGCAGTTGGTAATTTACATCCTGCCCATCAGCATAACTAGGCTCCCTGTTCTCCATTGCCTGTCTTGCCTTTCTGGCTTTTACACATTTTGCGGATGTCCCTTTTGACCGGTGGGAAGTGATACTTCATTGTAGTTCAGATTTTCATTGCCCACTTGCTTGCTTGGCCAAAAAGAACGTATGCCTTTTCTCCTGAATATATTCAGGAGAAAACACATACGACATTTCTGGCAAAGTGCATCATTGTTGAAGTTGTTCCCCTCTTCCTGTGCTTTAAAGGCGATTCCAATGTACCTCTTGAAATCTGTTTCCTGCTATTCTGGCTCGCTTTCAAGTCGGCCTCGTTGCCTTCCCTCAACAGATTTTTGGACGATTGTTGTCCTTTATTTCTCTGACAGTTTGTGCATTGTTGTATCCCTATGATCCATTTTTCAACTCGTTTTTTGTGAGCTGAGCGCAAGTCCAAAATTTTGGTTCAGGACCTATACTGGTTCCTGGCACGTGGCTGAGACATTGGTTAATTCTTCTTCCACCCTGGAAATTAGAGTGACATGTGACCGTCCAAATGCCTAACAGCTACTCTCTCATTGGTTCTCCCTCTTCCCTTTCATCCTCTGCCAAATTGGCAACCTGTGCGCACCAGGAGGTTAAAGGGGCTGTCTTTCCAAGTTGGGAGATTGATAGTAAAGGAGTTGGAAATTCAAACCAGAGCACCAGGAGAGGGACTATTAGTTGAGTTTTAGAAACCTTTCATATTCACAGTGTGTCCATTCTCTAGGTTTCCCGTACATGTTATAGCTGTAGTAATATTCCCTTCAACCTGGAGAGTTGGGACCCTTGGAATGCGTGCCACACATTATTGCTTTAAATGGTCTGCATTTGCTCACCGAATCTCACCAATCCTCTCAGTCCCAAGTGTCCAGCCTTATGCCACATTCAGCTGTCATTGTAGATAGGGTCATTCCAGATTTCATCAGAGCCCCTGAAGGAATTGTAAAGAATTTCTCTTTTTTTTTTGTTTTGTTTTTGAAATTACTTTTTATAGTGGGTTTGAGCTGATTCTCACTGCCATGTTTATGGCAGTCAAGACAAACTTGTTTGCCTTATGGAGACATGTCAATACATAGGTTTTAAGATTCTTATCAGTCAGATATATTCCTTTGCGGGAAATATGGGGTTTTGAGTCCCTTTCACTGAGGAACGTGTAGGTCTTGTCTATTCCGAATTTGGTTTTTGGAACGGTACCTGTACTAATATCAAACTCTGGTTTTATGCATCACCCCACCTCTCCTTCCCCCTTAAGCAGGCATAAGACTTTTTTCTAAATGTTAGACTCTGTACTCTTTCCTAACTCAGTTCATGTGTAGCCATGTTTGCAGGACCTTCATAAGTGAGATCTTATGATAAGTTTCTTTTTCTCTGTGACTTATTTCACTTAGAATCATCGTACCTGAATACACTCATTTTGAAGCTACTGGCCTTATGACATTGATTTCATGGCTGACTGATATTCCATCGTACGTAAATAACACAATTTCTTGAACCATTTTTGTCTTTCCTGGGATATTTAAGGTGTACCCAAGTTGTGGTTCTTGTAAGCAGTGCAGCCCTAAATTTTGCGGTGGCTCTGTCTTATTGATTTTCAGTTTTCCCAAGGTATATTCCCTAGACTGGAAGTGCCCTTGGCTCTGTAGCTCTGTTGTTTACTTGTTTTAGGGAACACAATGCACTCCTCCAGAGAGGCAGTTGGCAATGTACATCCTGCCCATCAGCATAACTAGGCTCCCTATTCTCCATTGCCTGTCTTGCCTTTCTGGCTTTTACACATTTTGCGGATGTCCCGTTTGACCGCTGGGAGGTGATAATTCATTGTAGTTCAGATTTGCATTGCCCGCTTGCTTGCTTGGCCAAAATGGACTTATACATTTTCTCCTGAATATATTCAGGAGAAAACGCATAAGCCCTTTCTGGCCAAGTGCATCATTGTCGAATTTGTGACCCTCTTCCTGTGCTTTAAAGGCGATTCCAATGTACCTCTTGAAATCTGTTTCCTGCTATTCTGGCTCGATTTGAAGTCTGCCTCGTTGCCTTCCCTCAACAGATATTTGGAGAATTGTTGTCATTTATTACTCTGCCAGTTTGTGCATTGATGTGCCCCTGAGCTCCATTTTTCAACTCGTTTTTTGTGAGCTGACCTCAAGTCCAAATTTGTGATTCAGGACCTATACTGGTTCCCGGCGGGTGGCTGAGACTTTGTTTAATTCTTCTTCCTGCAGGGAAATTAGAGTGACATGTGCCCATCCAAATGACTAACAGCTACTCTCTCATTGGTTCTCCCTCTTCCCTTTCATCCACTGCCAAATTGGCAACCTGTTCGAACCAGGAGTTTAAAGGAGCTGTCTCTCCAAGTTGGGAGAATGATAGTAAAGCAGTTGGAAATTCAAACCAGAGCACCAGGAGAGGGACTATTAGTTGAGTTTTAGAAACCTTTTATATTCACACTGTGTCCATTCTCTAGGTTTCCCGTACATGTTATAACTGTAGTAGTATTCCCTACAACCTGGTGAGTTGGGACCCTTGGAATGTGTGTCACGCATTATTGCTTTAAATGGTCTGCATTTGCTCACCAATCCTCTCAGTCCCAAGTGTCCAGCCTAATGCCACATCCAGGTGTCATTGTAGATAATGTCATTCCAGGTTTCATCAGAGCCCCTGAAGGAATTGTAAAGAATTTCTCTGTTTTTTTGTTTTGTTTTTGAAATTCATTTTTATAGTGGGTTTGAGCTGATTCTAACTGCCATTTTTATGCCAGTCTAGACACACTTGATTCCCTTACGGAGACTTATCAGTACATAGGTTTTAAGATTCTTACTAGTCAGATATATTCCTCTGCGAGAAATATGGGGTTTTGAGTCCATTTCACTGAGGAAAGTGTAGGTCTTGTCTATTCCGTATTTGGGTTTTGGAACGGTATGTGTACTAATATCAAACTCTGGTTTTATATATCACCCCACCTCTCCTTCCCCCTTAAGTAGACATAAGAGTGTTTACTAAATGTGAGACTCTGTTCTCTTTCCTAACTCAGTTCATGTGTAGCCATGTTTACAGGACCTTCCTAAGTGATATCATATGATAACTTAATTTTTCTCTGTGACTTATTTCACTTAGAATCATCGTACCTGAATACACTCATTTTGCTGCTACTGGCCTTATAACATTGATTTCATGGCTGAGGGATATTCCATCGTACGTAAGTAAAACAATTTCTTGAACCATTTTTGTCTTTCCTAGGATATTTAAATTGTACCCAAGTTCAGGTTCTTGTAAGCAGTGCAGCACTAAATTTTGAGGTGGCTCTGTCTTATTGATTTTCAGTATTCCCAAGGTATATTCCCTAGCCTGGAAGTGCCCTTGGCTCTGTAGCTCTGTTGTTTCCTTGTTTTAGGGAACACAATGCACTCCTCCAGAGAGGCAGTTGGCAATTTACATCCTGCCCATCAGCATAACTAGGCTCCCTGTTCTCCTGGGCCTGCCTTGCCTTTCTGGTTTTTACACATTTTGCAGATGTCCCTTTTGACCGTTGGGAAGTGATACTTCATTGTAGTTCAGATTTGCATTGCCCGCTTGCTTGCTTGGCCAAAAAGGGCGTATGCGTTTTCTCCTGAATTGATTCAGGAGAAAACACATATGGCATTGCTGGCCAAGTGCATCATTGTCGAAGTTGTGCCCCTATTCCTGTGCTTTAAAGGCGATTCCAATGTACCTCTTGAAATCTGTTTCCTGCTATTCTGGCTCACTTTCAAGTCCGCCTCGTTTCCTTCCTTCAACAGATTTTCAGGCGATTGTTGTCCTTTACTACTCTGCCAGTTTGTGTGTTGCTCTGCCCCTGAGCTCCATTATTCAACTCGTTTTTTGTGAGCTGACCCCAAGTCCAAAATTTTGGTTCAGGACCTATACTGGTTCCCGGCGGGTGTCAGAGACTTTGGTTAATTCTTCTTCCTGCCAGGAAATTAGAATGACATGTGCCCGTCCAAATGCCTAACAGCTACTCTCTCATTGGTTCTCCCTCTTCCCTTTCATCCTCTACAAATGTGGCCACCTGTGAGAACCAGGAGGTTAAAGGGGCTGTCTCTCCAAGTTGTGAGATTGATAGTAAAGCAGTTGGAGTGTCAAACCGGAGCACCAGGAGAGGGATTATTAGTTGAGTTTTAGAAACCTTTCGTATTCACAGTGTGTCCATTCTCTAGGTTTCCCGTACATGTAATAGATGTAGTAATATTCCCTTCAACCTGGAGAGTTGGGACCCTTGGAATGTGTGCCACGCGTTATTGCTTGAAATGGTCTGCATTTGCTCACCGAATCTCACCAATCCTCTCAGTCTCACGTGTCCAGCCTTATGCCACATCCAGCTGTCGTTGTAGATAGGGTCATTCCAGGTTTCATCAGAGCCCCTGAAGGAATTGTAAAGAATTTCCCTGTTTTTTTGTTTTGTTTTTGAAATTCCTTTTTATAGTGGGTTTGAACTGATTCTCACTGCCATGTTTATGCCAGTGTAGACAAACTTGATTCCCTTAAGGAGACATATCAATACATAGGTTTTAAGATTCTTATCAGTCAGATATATTCCTCTGCGGGCAATATGGGGTTTTAAGTCCCTTTCACTGAGGAAAGTGTAGGTCTTGTCTATTCCGTATTTGGTTTTTGGAACGGTAACTGTACTAATATCAAACTCTGGTTTTATGCATCACCCCACCTCTCCTTCCCCCTTAAGCAGGCATAAGACATTTTCTAAATGTTAGACTCTTTTCTTTTTGCTAACTCAGTTCATGTGTAGCCATGTTTACAGGACCTTCAAAGTGATATCTTATGATAAGTTTCTTTTTCTCTGTGACTTATTTCACTTAGAATCATCGTACCTGAATACACTCATTTTGAAGCTACTGGCCTTATGACATTGATTTCATGGCTGACTGATATTCCATCGTACGTAAGTAACACAATTTCTTGAACCATTTTTGTCTTTCCTGGGATATTTAAGGTGTACCCAAGTTGACGTTCTTGTAAGCAGTGCAGGCCTAAATTTTGCGGTGGCACTGTCTTATTGATTTTCAGTTTTCCCAAGGTATATTCCCTAGACTGGAAGTGCCCTTGGCTCTGTTGCTCTGTTGTTTCCTTCTTTAGGGAACACAATGCACTCTTCCAGAGAGGCAGTTGGCAAATTACATTCTGCCCATCATCATAACTAGACTCCCTGTTCTCCAGGGCCTGTCTTGCCTTTCTGATTTTTACACATTTTGCAGATGTCCCTTTTGACCGGTGGGAAGTGATACTTCATTGTAGTTCAGATTTGCGTTGCCCGCTTGCTTGCTTGGCCAAAAAGGACGTACCCGTTTTCTCCTTAATATATTCAGGAGAAAACACATACACTCTTGCTGGCCAAGTGCATCATTGTCAAAGTTGTGCCCCTCTTCCTGTGCTTTAAAGGCGATTCCAATGTACCTCTTGAAATCTGTTTCCTGCTATTCTGGCTCGCTTTCAAATCCGCCTCGTTGCCTTCCCTCAACAGATTTTCGGACGATTGTTGTCCTTTATTACTCTGCCAGTCTGTGCATTGTTGTGCCCCTGAGCTCCATTTTTCAACTCGTTTTTTGTGAGCTGACCGCAAGTCCAAAATTTTGGTTCAGGTCCTATACTGGTTCCCGGCGGATGTCTGAGACTTTCGTTAATTCTTCTTCCTGCCGGAAAATTAGAATGACATGTGCCCGTCCAAATGCCTAACAACTACTCTCTCATTGGTTCTCCCTCTTCCCTTTCATTCTCTACCAAATTGGCCACCTGTGCGAACCAGGAGTTTAAATGGGCTGTCTCTCCAAGTTGGGAGATTGATAGTAAAGCAGTTGGAAAGTCAAACTGGAGCACCAGGAGAGGGATTATTAGTTGATTTTTAGAAACCTTTCGTATTCACAGTGTGTCCATTTTCTAGGTTTCCCATACATGTTATAGCTGTAGTAATATTCCCTTCATCCTGTAGAGTTGGGACCCTTGGAATGTGTGCCACTCATTATTGCTTTAAAGGGTCTGCATTTGCTCACAGAATCTCACCAATCCTCTCAGTCCCAAGTGTCCAGCCTTATGCCACATCCAGCTGTCGTTGTAGATAGGGTCATTCCAGGTTTCATCAGAGCCCCTGAAGGAATTGTAAAGAATTTCCCTGTTTTTTTTGTTTTCTTTTTGAAATTCGTTTTTATAATGGGTTTTAGCTGATTCTCACTGCCATGTTTATGCCAGTCTAGACACACTTGATTCCCTTACGGAGACATATCAATACATAGATTTTAAGATTCTTACCAGTCACATATATTCCTATGCGGGAAATATGGCGTTTTGAGTCCCTTTCACTGAGGAAAGTGTATGTCTTTTCTATTCCGTATTTGGTTTTGTGAAAGGTACCTGTACTAATATCAAACTCTGGTTTTATGCATCACCCCACCTCGCCTTCCCCCTTAAGCAGGCACAAGAGTGTTGTCTAAATGTGAGGCTCTGTTCTCTTTCCTAACTCAGTTCATGTGTAGCCATGTTTACAGGACCTTCATAAGTGATATCTTATGATAAGTTTCTTTTTCTCTGTGACTTATTTCACTTAGAATCATCGTACCTGAATACACTCATTTTGCTGCTACTGGCCTTATAACATTGATTTCATGGCTGAGGTATATTCCATCGTACATAAATAACACAGTTTCTTGAACCATTTTTGTCTTTCCTAGGATATTTAAGTTGTACCCCAGTTGAGGTTCTTGTAAGCAGTGCAGCACTAAATTTTTAGGTGGCATGTCTTATTGATATTCAGTATTCCCATGGTATATTCCCTACACTGGAAGTGCCCTTGGCTCTGTTGCTCTGTTGTTTCCTTGTTTTAGGGAACACAATGCACTCCTTCAGAGAGGCAGTTGGTAATTTACATCCTGCCCATCAGCATAACTAGGCTCCCTGTTCTCCATTGCCTGTCTTGCCTTTCTGGCTTTTACACATTTTGCGGATGTCCCTTTTGACCGGTGGGAAGTGATACTTCATTGTAGTTCAGATTTTCATTGCCCACTTGCTTGCTTGGCCAAAAAGAACATATGCCTTTTCTCCTGAATATATTCAGGAGAAAACACATACGACATTTCTGGCAAAGTGCATCATTGTTGAAGTTGTTCCCCTCTTCCTGTGCTTTAAAGGCGATTCCAATGTACCTCTTGAAATCTGTTTCCTGCTATTCTGGCTCGCTTTCAAGTCGGCCTCGTTGCCTTCCCTCAACAGATTTTTGGACGATTGTTGTCCTTTATTTCTCTGACAGTTTGTGCATTGTTGTATCCCTATGATCCATTTTTCAACTCGTTTTTTGTGAGCTGAGCACAAGTCCAAAATTTTGGTTCAGGACCTATACTGGTTCCTGGCACGTGGCTGAGACATTGGTTAATTCTTCTTCCACCCTGGAAATTAGAGTGACATGTGACCGTCCAAATGCCTAACAGCTACTCTCTCATTGGTTCTCCCTCTTCCCTTTCATCCTCTGCCAAATTGGCAACCTGTGCGCACCAGGAGGTTAAAGGGGCTGTCTTTCCAAGTTGGGAGATTGATAGTAAAGGAGTTGGAAATTCAAACCAGAGCACCAGGAGAGGGACTATTAGTTGAGTTTTAGAAACCTTTCATATTCACAGTGTGTCCATTCTCTA
Organism: Hyperoodon ampullatus; assembly: GCF_949752795.1. Lineage (NCBI taxonomy): Eukaryota > Metazoa > Chordata > Mammalia > Artiodactyla > Ziphiidae > Hyperoodon > Hyperoodon ampullatus. The sequence goes on from NW_027641092.1 coordinate 3,767,277, forward strand.
GGTTTCCCGTACATGTTATAGCTGTAGTAATATTCCCTTCAACCTGGAGAGTTGGGACCCTTGGAATGCGTGCCACACATTATTGCTTTAAATGGTCTGCATTTGCTCACCGAATCTCACCAATCCTCTCAGTCCCAAGTGTCCAGCCTTATGCCACATTCAGCTGTCATTGTAGATAGGGTCATTCCAGATTTCATCAGAGCCCCTGAAGGAATTGTAAAGAATTTCTCTTTTTTTTTTGTTTTGTTTTTGAAATTACTTTTTATAGTGGGTTTGAGCTGATTCTCACTGCCATGTTTATGGCAGTCAAGACAAACTTGTTTGCCTTATGGAGACATGTCAATACATAGGTTTTAAGATTCTTATCAGTCAGATATATTCCTTTGCGGGAAATATGGGGTTTTGAGTCCCTTTCACTGAGGAACGTGTAGGTCTTGTCTATTCCGAATTTGGTTTTTGGAACGGTACCTGTACTAATATCAAACTCTGGTTTTATGCATCACCCCACCTCTCCTTCCCCCTTAAGCAGGCATAAGACTTTTTTCTAAATGTTAGACTCTGTACTCTTTCCTAACTCAGTTCATGTGTAGCCATGTTTGCAGGACCTTCATAAGTGAGATCTTATGATAAGTTTCTTTTTCTCTGTGACTTATTTCACTTAGAATCATCGTACCTGAATACACTCATTTTGAAGCTACTGGCCTTATGACATTGATTTCATGGCTGACTGATATTCCATCGTACGTAAATAACACAATTTCTTGAACCATTTTTGTCTTTCCTGGGATATTTAAGGTGTACCCAAGTTGTGGTTCTTGTAAGCAGTGCAGCCCTAAATTTTGCGGTGGCTCTGTCTTATTGATTTTCAGTTTTCCCAAGGTATATTCCCTAGACTGGAAGTGCCCTTGGCTCTGTAGCTCTGTTGTTTACTTGTTTTAGGGAACACAATGCACTCCTCCAGAGAGGCAGTTGGCAATGTACATCCTGCCCATCAGCATAACTAGGCTCCCTATTCTCCATTGCCTGTCTTGCCTTTCTGGCTTTTACACATTTTGCGGATGTCCCGTTTGACCGCTGGGAGGTGATAATTCATTGTAGTTCAGATTTGCATTGCCCGCTTGCTTGCTTGGCCAAAATGGACTTATACATTTTCTCCTGAATATATTCAGGAGAAAACGCATAAGCCCTTTCTGGCCAAGTGCATCATTGTCGAATTTGTGACCCTCTTCCTGTGCTTTAAAGGCGATTCCAATGTACCTCTTGAAATCTGTTTCCTGCTATTCTGGCTCGATTTGAAGTCTGCCTCGTTGCCTTCCCTCAACAGATATTTGGAGAATTGTTGTCATTTATTACTCTGCCAGTTTGTGCATTGATGTGCCCCTGAGCTCCATTTTTCAACTCGTTTTTTGTGAGCTGACTTCAAGTCCAAATTTGTGATTCAGGACCTATACTGGTTCCCGGCGGGTGGCTGAGACTTTGTTTAATTCTTCTTCCTGCAGGGAAATTAGAGTGACATGTGCCCATCCAAATGACTAACAGCTACTCTCTCATTGGTTCTCCCTCTTCCCTTTCATCCACTGCCAAATTGGCAACCTGTTCGAACCAGGAGTTTAAAGGAGCTGTCTCTCCAAGTTGGGAGAATGATAGTAAAGCAGTTGGAAATTCAAACCAGAGCACCAGGAGAGGGACTATTAGTTGAGTTTTAGAAACCTTTTATATTCACACTGTGTCCATTCTCTAGGTTTCCCGTACATGTTATAACTGTAGTAGTATTCCCTACAACCTGGTGAGTTGGGACCCTTGGAATGTGTGTCACGCATTATTGCTTTAAATGGTCTGCATTTGCTCACCAATCCTCTCAGTCCCAAGTGTCCAGCCTAATGCCACATCCAGGTGTCATTGTAGATAATGTCATTCCAGGTTTCATCAGAGCCCCTGAAGGAATTGTAAAGAATTTCTCTGTTTTTTTGTTTTGTTTTTGAAATTCATTTTTATAGTGGGTTTGAGCTGATTCTAACTGCCATTTTTATGCCAGTCTAGACACACTTGATTCCCTTACGGAGACTTATCAGTACATAGGTTTTAAGATTCTTACTAGTCAGATATATTCCTCTGCGAGAAATATGGGGTTTTGAGTCCATTTCACTGAGGAAAGTGTAGGTCTTGTCTATTCCGTATTTGGGTTTTGGAACGGTATGTGTACTAATATCAAACTCTGGTTTTATATATCACCCCACCTCTCCTTCCCCCTTAAGTAGACATAAGAGTGTTTACTAAATGTGAGACTCTGTTCTCTTTCCTAACTCAGTTCATGTGTAGCCATGTTTACAGGACCTTCCTAAGTGATATCATATGATAACTTAATTTTTCTCTGTGACTTATTTCACTTAGAATCATCGTACCTGAATACACTCATTTTGCTGCTACTGGCCTTATAACATTGATTTCATGGCTGAGGGATATTCCATCGTACGTAAGTAAAACAATTTCTTGAACCATTTTTGTCTTTCCTAGGATATTTAAATTGTACCCAAGTTCAGGTTCTTGTAAGCACTGCAGCACTAAATTTTGAGGTGGCTCTGTCTTATTGATTTTCAGTATTCCCAAGGTATATTCCCTAGACTGGAAGTGCCCTTGGCTCTGTAGCTCTGTTGTTTCCTTGTTTTAGGGAACACAATGCACTCCTCCAGAGAGGCAGTTGGCAATTTACATCCTGCCCATCAGCATAACTAGGCTCCCTGTTCTCCTGGGCCTGCCTTGCCTTTCTGGTTTTTACACATTTTGCAGATGTCCCTTTTGACCGTTGGGAAGTGATACTTCATTGTAGTTCAGATTTGCATTGCCCGCTTGCTTGCTTGGCCAAAAAGGGCGTATGCGTTTTCTCCTGAATTGATTCAGGAGAAAACACATATGGCATTGCTGGCCAAGTGCATCATTGTCGAAGTTGTGCCCCTATTCCTGTGCTTTAAAGGCGATTCCAATGTACCTCTTGAAATCTGTTTCCTGCTATTCTGGCTCACTTTCAAGTCCGCCTCGTTTCCTTCCTTCAACAGATTTTCAGGCGATTGTTGTCCTTTACTACTCTGCCAGTTTGTGTGTTGCTCTGCCCCTGAGCTCCATTATTCAACTCGTTTTTTGTGAGCTGACCCCAAGTCCAAAATTTTGGTTCAGGACCTATACTGGTTCCCGGCGGGTGTCAGAGACTTTGGTTAATTCTTCTTCCTGCCAGGAAATTAGAATGACATGTGCCCGTCCAAATGCCTAACAGCTACTCTCTCATTGGTTCTCCCTCTTCCCTTTCATCCTCTACAAATGTGGCCACCTGTGAGAACCAGGAGGTTAAAGGGGCTGTCTCTCCAAGTTGTGAGATTGATAGTAAAGCAGTTGGAGTGTCAAACCGGAGCACCAGGAGAGGGATTATTAGTTGAGTTTTAGAAACCTTTCGTATTCACAGTGTGTCCATTCTCTAGGTTTCCCGTACATGTAATAGATGTAGTAATATTCCCTTCAACCTGGAGAGTTGGGACCCTTGGAATGTGTGCCACGCGTTATTGCTTGAAATGGTCTGCATTTGCTCACCGAATCTCACCAATCCTCTCAGTCTCACGTGTCCAGCCTTATGCCACATCCAGCTGTCGTTGTAGATAGGGTCATTCCAGGTTTCATCAGAGCCCCTGAAGGAATTGTAAAGAATTTCCCTGTTTTTTTGTTTTGTTTTTGAAATTCCTTTTTATAGTGGGTTTGAACTGATTCTCACTGCCATGTTTATGCCAGTGTAGACAAACTTGATTCCCTTAAGGAGACATATCAATACATAGGTTTTAAGATTCTTATCAGTCAGATATATTCCTCTGCGGGCAATATGGGGTTTTAAGTCCCTTTCACTGAGGAAAGTGTAGGTCTTGTCTATTCCGTATTTGGTTTTTGGAACGGTAACTGTACTAATATCAAACTCTGGTTTTATGCATCACCCCACCTCTCCTTCCCCCTTAAGCAGGCATAAGACATTTTCTAAATGTTAGACTCTTTTCTTTTTGCTAACTCAGTTCATGTGTAGCCATGTTTACAGGACCTTCAAAGTGATATCTTATGATAAGTTTCTTTTTCTCTGTGACTTATTTCACTTAGAATCATCGTACCTGAATACACTCATTTTGAAGCTACTGGCCTTATGACATTGATTTCATGGCTGACTGATATTCCATCGTACGTAAGTAACACAATTTCTTGAACCATTTTTGTCTTTCCTGGGATATTTAAGGTGTACCCAAGTTGACGTTCTTGTAAGCAGTGCAGGCCTAAATTTTGCGGTGGCACTGTCTTATTGATTTTCAGTTTTCCCAAGGTATATTCCCTAGACTGGAAGTGCCCTTGGCTCTGTTGCTCTGTTGTTTCCTTCTTTAGGGAACACAATGCACTCTTCCAGAGAGGCAGTTGGCAAATTACATTCTGCCCATCATCATAACTAGACTCCCTGTTCTCCAGGGCCTGTCTTGCCTTTCTGATTTTTACACATTTTGCAGATGTCCCTTTTGACCGGTGGGAAGTGATACTTCATTGTAGTTCAGATTTGCGTTGCCCGCTTGCTTGCTTGGCCAAAAAGGACGTACCCGTTTTCTCCTTAATATATTCAGGAGAAAACACATACACTCTTGCTGGCCAAGTGCATCATTGTCAAAGTTGTGCCCCTCTTCCTGTGCTTTAAAGGCGATTCCAATGTACCTCTTGAAATCTGTTTCCTGCTATTCTGGCTCGCTTTCAAATCCGCCTCATTGCCTTCCCTCAACAGATTTTCGGACGATTGTTGTCCTTTATTACTCTGCCAGTCTGTGCATTGTTGTGCCCCTGAGCTCCATTTTTCAACTCGTTTTTTGTGAGCTGACCGCAAGTCCAAAATTTTGGTTCAGGTCCTATACTGGTTCCCGGCGGATGTCTGAGACTTTCGTTAATTCTTCTTCCTGCCGGAAAATTAGAATGACATGTGCCCGTCCAAATGCCTAACAACTACTCTCTCATTGGTTCTCCCTCTTCCCTTTCATTCTCTACCAAATTGGCCACCTGTGCGAACCAGGAGTTTAAATGGGCTGTCTCTCCAAGTTGGGAGATTGATAGTAAAGCAGTTGGAAAGTCAAACTGGAGCACCAGGAGAGGGATTATTAGTTGATTTTTAGAAACCTTTCATATTCACAGTGTGTCCATTTTCTAGGTTTCCCATACATGTTATAGCTGTAGTAATATTCCCTTCATCCTGTAGAGTTGGGACCCTTGGAATGTGTGCCACTCATTATTGCTTTAAAGGGTCTGCATTTGCTCACAGAATCTCACCAATCCTCTCAGTCCCAAGTGTCCAGCCTTATGCCACATCCAGCTGTCGTTGTAGATAGGGTCATTCCAGGTTTCATCAGAGCCCCTGAAGGAATTGTAAAGAATTTCCCTGTTTTTTTTGTTTTTTTTTTGAAATTCGTTTTTATAATGGGTTTTAGCTGATTCTCACTGCCATGTTTATGCCAGTCTAGACACACTTGATTCCCTTACGGAGACATATCAATACATAGATTTTAAGATTCTTACCAGTCACATATATTCCTATGCGGGAAATATGGCGTTTTGAGTCCCTTTCACTGAGGAAAGTGTATGTCTTTTCTATTCCGTATTTGGTTTTGTGAAAGGTACCTGTACTAATATCAAACTCTGGTTTTATGCATCACCCCACCTCGCCTTCCCCCTTAAGCAGGCACAAGAGTGTTGTCTAAATGTGAGGCTCTGTTCTCTTTCCTAACTCAGTTCATGTGTAGCCATGTTTACAGGACCTTCATAAGTGATATCTTATGATAAGTTTCTTTTTCTCTGTGACTTATTTCACTTAGAATCATCGTACCTGAATACACTCATTTTGCTGCTACTGGCCTTATAACATTGATTTCATGGCTGAGGTATATTCCATCGTACATAAATAACACAGTTTCTTGAACCCTTTTTGTCTTTCCTAGGATATTTAAGTTGTACCCCAGTTGAGGTTCTTGTAAGCAGTGCAGCACTAAATTTTTAGGTGGCATGTCTTATTGATATTCAGTATTCCCATGGTATATTCCCTACACTGGAAGTGCCCTTGGCTCTGTTGCTCTGTTGTTTCCTTGTTTTAGGGAACACAATGCACTCCTTCAGAGAGGCAGTTGGTAATTTACATCCTGCCCATCAGCATAACTAGGCTCCCTGTTCTCCATTGCCTGTCTTGCCTTTCTGGCTTTTACACATTTTGCGGATGTCCCTTTTGACCGGTGGGAAGTGATACTTCATTGTAGTTCAGATTTTCATTGCCCACTTGCTTGCTTGGCCAAAAAGAACGTATGCCTTTTCTCCTGAATATATTCAGGAGAAAACACATACGACATTTCTGGCCAAGTGCATCATTGTTGAAGTTGTTCCCCTCTTCCTGTGCTTTAAAGGCGATTCCAATGTACCTCTTGAAATCTGTTTCCTGCTATTCTGGCTCGCTTTCAAGTCGGCCTCGTTGCCTTCCCTCAACAGATTTTTGGACGATTGTTGTCCTTTATTTCTCTGACAGTTTGTGCATTGTTGTATCCCTATGATCCATTTTTCAACTCGTTTTTTGTGAGCTGAGCGCAAGTCCAAAATTTTGGTTCAGGACCTATACTGGTTCCTGGCACGTGGCTGAGACATTGGTTAATTCTTCTTCCACCCTGGAAATTAGAGTGACATGTGACCGTCCAAATTCCTAACAGCTACTCTCTCATTGGTTCTCCCTCTTCCCTTTCTTCCTCTGCCAAATTGGCAACCTGTGCGCACCAGGAGGTTAAAGGGGCTGTCTTTCCAAGTTGGGAGATTGATAGTAAAGGAGTTGGAAATTCAAACCAGAGCACCAGGAGAGGGACTATTAGTTGAGTTTTAGAAACCTTTCATATTCACAGTGTGTCCATTCTCTAGGTTTCCCGTACATGTTATAGCTGTAGTAATATTCCCTTCAACCTGGAGAGTTGGGACCCTTGGAATGCGTGCCACACATTATTGCTTTAAATGGTCTGCATTTGCTCACCGAATCTCACCAATCCTCTCAGTCCCAAGTGTCCAGCCTTATGCCACATTCAGCTGTCATTGTAGATAGGGTCATTCCAGATTTCATCAGAGCCCCTGAAGGAATTGTAAAGAATTTCTCTTTTTTTTTTGTTTTGTTTTTGAAATTACTTTTTATAGTGGGTTTGAGCTGATTCTCACTGCCATGTTTATGGCAGTCAAGACAAACTTGTTTCCCTTATGGAGACATGTCAATACATAGGTTTTAAGATTCTTATCAGTCAGATATATTCCTCTGCGGGAAATATGGGGTTTTGAGTCCCTTTCACTGAGGAACGTGTAGGTCTTGTCTATTCCGAATTTGGTTTTTGGAACGGTACCTGTACTAATATCAAACTCTGGTTTTATGCATCACCCCACCTCTCCTTCCCCCTTAAGCAGGCATAAGACTTTTTTCTAAATGTTAGACTCTGTACTCTTTCCTAACTCAGTTCATGTGTAGCCATGTTTGCAGGACCTTCATAAGTGATATCTTATGATAAGTTTCTTTTTCTCTGTGACTTATTTCACTTAGAATCATCGTACCTGAATACACTCATTTTGAAGCTACTGGCCTTATGACATTGATTTCATGGCTGACTGATATTCCATCGTACGTAAATAACACAATTTCTTGAACCATTTTTGTCTTTCCTGGGATATTTAAGGTGTACCCAAGTTGCGGTTCTTGTAAGCAGTGCAGCCCTAAATTTTGCGGTGGCTCTGTCTTATTGATTTTCAGTTTTCCCAAGGTATATTTCCTAGACTGGAAGTGCCCTTGGCTCTGTAGCTCTGTTGTTTACTTGTTTTAGGGAACACAATGCACTCCTCCAGAGAGGCAGATGGCAATTTACATCCTGCCCATCAGCATAACTAGGCTCCCTATTCTCCATTGCCTGTCTTGCCTTTCTGGCTTTTACACATTTTGCAGATGTCCCGTTTGACCGCTGGGAGGTGATAATTCATTGTAGTACAGATTTGCATTGCCCGCTTGCTTGCTTGGCCAAAATGGACTTATACATTTTCTCCTGAATATATTCAGGAGAAAACGCATACGCCCTTTCTGGCCAAGTGCATCATTGTCGAAGTTGTGCCCCTCTTCCTGTGATTTCAAGGTGATTCCAATGTACCTCTTGAAATCTGTTTCCTGCTATTCTGGCTTGATTTGAAGTCTGCCTCTTTGCCTTCCCTCAACAGATATTTGGACGATTGTTGTCCTTTATTACAATGCCAGTTTGTGAATTGCTGTGCCACTGAGCTCCATTTTTCAACTCGTTTTTTGTGAGCTGACCGCAAGTCCAAAATTGTGGTTCAGGACCTATACTGGTTCCCGGCGGGTCACTGAGACTTTGTTTAATTCTTCTTCCTTCCGGGAAATTAGAGTGACATGTGCCCATCCAATTGCCTAACAGCTACTCTCTCATTGGTTCTCCCTCTTCCCTTTCATCCACTGCCACATTCGCAACCTGTTGGAACCAGGAGGTTAAAGGGGCTGTCTCTCCAAGTTGGGAGATTGATAGTAAAGCAGTTGGAAATTCAAACCAGAGCACCAGGATAGGGACTATTAGTTGAGTTTTAGAGACCTTTTATATTCACACTGTGTCCATTCTCTAGGTTTCCCGTACATGTTATAACTGTTGTAGTATTCCCTACAACCTGGAGAGTTGGGACCCTTGGAATGTGTGCCACGCATTATTGCTTTAAATGGTCTGCATTTGCTCACCAATCCTCTCAGTCCCAAGTGTCCAGCCTTATGCCACATCTAGCTGTCGTTGTAGCTAGGGTCATTCCAGGTTTCATCAGAGACCCTGAAGGAATTGTAAAGAATTTCCCTGTTTTTTTGTTTTGTTTTTGAAATTCTTTTTATAGTGGTTTTGAGCTTATTCTCACTGCCATGTTTATGCCAGTCTAGACACACTTGATTCCCTTTCAGTGACATAACGATACATAGGTTTTAAGCTTCTTAGTACTCTGATATATTCCTCTGCGGGGAATATTGGTGTTCAGTCCCGTTCACTGAGGAAGGAGTAGGTCTTGTCTATTCTGTATTTGGATTATGGAACGGTACCTGTGCTAATATCAAACTCTGGTTTTGTACATCTCCCCACCTCTCTTTCCCCTTAAGCAGGCATAAGTGTATTTTCTAAATGTGAGACACTGTTCTCTTTCCTAATTCAGTTCATATGTAGCCATGTTTACATTTCCTTCATAAGTGATATCTTATGTCAGAATGCTCCATGGCTCTTGTCATCATAATGCTCTATGATGCTCTTCATCACAATTATCCATGGTCTTCTCATCACAATGCTCCACAGTCTTGCCATCACATTGCTCCATGCCCTGATCATCACAATGCTCCTTTACCTTTGTCATCACAATCGTCCATGACACGTGTCATCACAATGCTCCATGTTATTGGCATCACAATGGACCATGACATATGTCATCACAATGCTCCCTGACACCTGTCTTCACTATAGTCCATGACGTTGTCATCACAATGTTCTATGCTCTTTTCATTACAATGCACCATGCCCACTCTCATCACAATAATCAATGAAATTTGTGAGACCAATGCTCCATGCCCCTGTCATCACAATGCTCCGTGACTCCATTCATCACTATGCTTCATGATATTTGTCATCACAATGGTCAATGCCCTCGTCATCACAAGGCTCTGTGACCTGTGTAACCACAATGCACCATGAACTTTTCATCACAATGCTCCATGCCTTTCTCAGCACAACACTCAATGACACTTGTCATCACAATGCTCCATGCGCTTGTCAGCAAAATGCTCCACCAGCTTGTCATCACAATGCTCCATGCACTTCTCATCAAAATGCTCTGTCACCACTGATATCACAATGTTCCATTACTAGTCATCGCAATACGCCCTCATCCTTGTCATCACAATGTTCCATGACCGCTGTCATCACAATACTACATGCCATTATCATCACAGTGATCCATGACCCCTGACATCACAATTCTCCATAACCCATGTCATCTAAATGCTCCATGACCTTTTTCGTCACAGTGCTCCATGACCCCTTACCTCACCATGCTCCATAACCCATGTCATCAAAATGCTCCATGACATTTGTCATCACAAATCTCCATGACGCTTGTCATCACAATGCTCGATGCCCTTCTCATAACAATGCTCCATGCCCTTGTCATTACAGTCCGCCATGAACCCTGTACCACAGTGTTCTGGGCCCTTGTCATCACAGTGCACCAGGCCCACTCTCATCACAATAATCCATGAAATATTTCAGACCAATGCCCCATGGCCTTGTCATCACAATGCTCCATTACCCCTGTCATAACAATGCTCCATGACCCCTGTCATCACAATGCACCATGCCCATCACCATAATATTTCATGCTACTGTCATCACAATGAAATCAAAATGCTCAATGACCTCTGTCATCAAAATGCTCCAAACCCTTCTGATCACAGTGTTCCATAACACTTGTCATCACAATGCCCCATGAGGCTGGTCATCACAATTATCCATGGTCTTCTCATCACAATGCTCCATGATCTTTGTCATCACAATGCTCAATACACTTAACATCTCAATGCCCCCTGACAGTTGTCATCAGTATGCTCCTTGAACCCTGTCATGACAAGGCTCCATGCATTTTTCATCACAATGATCCATTCCTTTTTCATCACAATGCTCCAAGACCCCTGTAATCAAAATGCACCATGTCCTTGTCATCACAAAGCTCCATGACGCATGTCATCAGAATGCTCCATTGCTTCTCATCACAATGCCCCATGCCCTTGTCATCACAATTCCTCCAAACCCCTGTAATCACAATGCTCCATGCATCTTTTCATCAGAATGCTCCATGACCCTTTTCATCAAAATGCTCCATTAACCCTGACATCACAATGTTCCATAACCCCTGTCATCAAAATGTTCCATGACACTTTTCATCAATTTGCTCCATGACCCTGTCATCACAATGCTCCCTGCCCTTCTCATCACAATGCACCACGACCTTGTCATTAAAATGCTTCATGACTTTTGTCATCACAAAGCTCCATGACCCTTGGCATCACAATGCTCCATGCCATTTCATCACAATGCTCCATGAAACCTCCCATCACATTGCTCCATGCCCTTGTCACCACAATGCTCCATGACGCTTGTCATCGCAATGCTCGATACTCTTCTCATCACAATGCTCCATGACCTTGTCATTACAATCCTCTATGACACATGTATCACAGTGTTCCGTGCCCTAGTCATCACAATGCTCCATTACCCCTGTCATAATAATGCTCCATGACCCCTGCCATCACAATGTTCCACGGCCTTGTCATCCAAGTCTCCATGAGCCCTGTCATCAAAATACTCCATGAATATTTTCAGCCCAATGCTCCATGACCTTCTCATCACAGTGCTCATTGACCCTTGTCATCACAATGCTCCATGACCCCTCTCATCACAATGATCCATGACAACTGTCATCACAATGCTCCATGCCCTTTGTCTTTACAGTGATCCATGACGCTCTTCATCATAATTATCCATGGTCTTTTCATCACAATGCTCCACGGTCTTGCCATCACAATTCTCCATGCCCTGTTCTTCACAATGCTCCATGTCCCATGTCATTACAATTCTCCAAATCCTTGTCATCACAATGCACCAGGACACTTCTCATCACAATGTTATATGATATTTGCATCACAATTCTCCATGCATTTGTCATCGCAATGCTCTGTGACCCCTGTCATAGCAAGCTCCATGCGTTTGTCATCACAATGCTTCATTACATTGTCATCAAAATTCTCAATGGCCCTTGTCATCACAGTGCTCCATGCCTCCTCTCATCACAATAATCAATGAAAATTTTCAGACCAATGCTCCATGCCCTTGTCATGAAAATGCTCCATTACCCCTGTTATAACAATGCTCCATAAAAACTGCCATTAGAATCTTCCACGGCCTTCTCATCACAAGGCTCCATGACCCTTGTCATCACAATGCTCCAAGACACCTGTAATGACAATGCTCCATGCCTTTGTCATCACAAAGCTCCATGACGCATGTCATCAGAATGCTTCATGGCCTTCTCATTCACAATGCACCATGCCCTTGTCATCACAATGCTCCATGCCCCCTGTCATCACAATGCTCCATGACCACAGTCATCACAACGATCCATCACCCCTGACAACACAATGATCCGGGACTCTTGTCATCAAAATGCTCCATGACCCTTGTCATCACAATGCTCAATGCCCTTCTCATCACAATGCTCCATGCCCTTGTCATTACAATCCTCCATGACCCATGTATCTAAGTGTACCTTGCCCTTGTCATCATAATGCTCCATGCACACTCTCATCACAATAATCCATGAAACCTTTCAGACCAATGCTCCTTGCCCTTGTCATCACAATGTTCCATTATTCCTGTCATAACAATGCTCCATGACCCATGCCATCACAAGGTTCCACGGCCTTGTCATCACAAGACTCCATGACACTTGTCATCACAATGCTCCAAGACCCTGTAATCACAATGCTCCATGCCCTTGTCATCACAGAGATCCATGACGCATGTCATCAGAATGTTTCATGGCCTTCTCATTCACAATGCACCATGCCCTTGTCATCACAATGCTCCATTACCTTAGTCATCACAATCCTCAATGACACTTGGTATCACAATGCTCCATGCCATTGTCATCACAATGGACAATGACATATGTCATCACAATGCTCCCTGACACCTGTCTTCTCAATATTCCATGACCTTGTCATCACAATGTTCCATGCCATTGTCATCAAAATGCGCCATGCCCACTGTCATCACATTATTCCATGAAACATGTCAGACCAATGTTCCATGCCCCTGTCATCACAATGCTCCATGCCCTTGTAATCACAATGCTCCATGACCCCTGTCATCACAATGCTCCGTGACTCCAGTCATCACAAGGCTTCAAGAACTTTGTCCTCACAATGGTCCATGCCCTCGTCACACATGGTTCTGTGACCTTTGTGACCGCAATGCTCCATGAAATTTTCATCACAATTCTCTGTGTCCCTTGTCATCACAATGCTCCATGCCTTTGTCAGCACAATGCTCCATGACACTTGTCATCAAAATGCTCCATGCGCTTGTCAGCACAATGCTCCTTGACACATGTCATCACAATGTGCCATGCTCTTTTAATCACAATGGTCAACATCATTTTCATCGCTATGCTCCATAAAACTTGTCATCACAATGCTGCATGCTCTTCTCATCAAAATGCTCTCTCACCACATATATCAAAATGTTCCATCACTAGTCATCACAATACTCGCTCACCCCTGTCATCACAATGTTCCATGACAAGTGTCATCACAGTGCTCTATGCCCTTTTCCTCACAATGCTCCATGACCCCTGACATCACAATGTTCCATAACCCCTGTCATTAAAATATTCCATGACCCTTTAATTCAAATTGCTCCATGACCCTGTCGTCACAATGCTCCCTACCCTTCTCATCACAATGCACCACGCCCTTGTCATCAAAATGCAACATGACATTTGTCATCACAAAGATCCATGACCCTTGGCATCACAATGCTCAATGCCATTGTCATCACAATGCTCAATGAAATCTCTCATCACATGTTCCATGCCCTTGTCATCACAATGCTCCATTACACCTGTCATAACAATGCTCCATGACCCCTGCCATCACAATGATCCATGGCCTTGTCATCACAAGGCTCCATGACGCTTGTCATCACAATGCTCCAAGACCTCTGTAATCACAATTCTCCATGCCACTTTTCATCTCAATGCTCTATGAACACTGTCATCACAATGCACCATGCCCATCATCATAATGATTCATGCTATTGTCATCACAATGAAATCAAAATGCTCCATGTCCTCTATCATCACAATGCTCCAAACCCTTCTGATCACAATGTTCCATAACACTTGTCATCACATGACCCATGACGCTCGTCATCACAATTATGCAAGGTCTTCTCATCACACTGCTACATAACCTTTGTCACCACAATGCTCAATACATTTGGAATCACAATGCTCGCTGACACTTGTCATCAGTATGCTCCTTGAACACTGTCATGACAAGGCTCCATGCCTTATTCATCACAGTGATCCATTCCCTTTTCATCACAATGCTCCAAGACCCCTCTTATCACAATGCTAGGTGACGCCAGTCATCACAATGCTTCATGACATTTGTCATCACAATGGTCCATGACATCGTCATACAAAGCTCTGTGACCTTTGTCACCCCAATGCTCCATGAAATTTTATCACAATGCTCTGTGACACTTGTCATCACAAAGCTCCATGCCTTTGTCAGCACAATGCTCCATGACCCTTGTCATCACAATGCTCGATGCACGTGTCAGCACAATGCTCCATAACCCATGTCATCACAATGAACCATGCACTTGTCATCACAATGCTCCACATCCTTGTCATCAAAACGCTCCATAAACCTTGTCATCTCAATGCTCCATGAACTTCTCCTCAAAATGCCTTCTCACCACTGATATCACAATGTTCCATCACTAGTCATCACAATACTCCCTCACCCCTGTCACCACAATATTCCCTGACCCCTGTAATCACAATTCTCCATGCCCTTGTCATCACAAAGCTCCATGACGCATGTCATCAGAATGCTCCATGGCCTTCTCATCACAATGCTCCATGTCCTTGTCATCACACTGCTCCAACACCCCTGTAATCACAGTGCTCCATGCCCCTTTTCATCTCAATGCTCCATGAACCCTGTCATCACAATGCACCGTGCCCATCACCATAATATTTCATGCTATTGTCATCACAATGAAATCAAAATACTCAATGACCTCTGTCATCACAATGCACCAAACCCTTCTGATCACAATGTTCCATAACACTTGTCATCACAATGCCCCATGACGATGGTCATCACAGTTTTCCATGGTCATCTCATCACAATGCACCAAACCCTTTTGATCACAATGTTCCATAACACTTGTCATCACAATGCCCCATGACGCTGGTCATCACAATTTTCCATGGTCATCTCATCACAATGCTCCATGATCTTTGTCATCACAATGCTCAATACACTTATCATCACAATGCTCCCTGACAGTTGCCATCAGTATGCTCCTTGAACCCTGTCATGACAAGGCTCTATGCATTTTTCATCACAATGATCCATTCCCTTTTCATCACAATGCTCCAAGACCCCTGTAATCACAATGCTCCATGTCCTTGTCATCACAAATCTCCGTGACGCATGTCATCAGAATGCTCCATTGCCTTCTCATCACAATGCTCCATGCCTTTGTAATCACATTGCTTCAAAACCCCTGTAATCTCAATGCTCCATGCACCTTTTCATCAGAATGCTCCATGACCCTTTTCATCAAAATGCTCCATGACCCCTGACATCGCAATGTTCCATAACCCCTGTAATCAAAATGTTCCATGACACTTTTCATCAATTTGCTCCATGACCCTGTCATCACAATGCTCCCTGCCCTTCTCATCATAATGCACCACGACCTTGTCATCAAAATGCTCCATGACCTTTGTCATCACAAAGCTCCATGACCCTTGGCAACACAATGCTCCATGCCATTTCATCACAATGCTACATGAAACCTCTCATCACATTGCTCCATGCACTTGTCAGCACAATGCTCCATGACACTTGTCATCACAATGCTCGTTACTCTTCTCATCACAATGCTCCATGCCCTTGTCATTACAATCCTCCATGACACATATATCACAGTGTTCCGTGCCCTAGTCATCACTATTTTCCATGCCGAATCTCATCACAATAATCCATGAAATTTTTAGACCAATGTTCCATTCCCTTGTCATCACAATGCTCCATTACCCCTGTCATAAGAATGCTCCATGACCCCTGCCATCACAGTGTTCCACCGCCTTGGCATCCAAGGCTCCATGACCCCTGTAATCACAATGCTCCATGCCCTTGTCTTCACAAAGATCCATGACACATGTCATCAGAATGCTCCATGGCCTTCTCATCACTATGCTCCATGACCTTGTCATCACAATGCTCCAAGACCCCTGTAATCACAATGCTCCATGTCCCTATTCATCAAAATGCTCCATTAGACTTGTCATCACAAGGCTCTATGGTCTTCTCATCACACTGCTCTAGGACCTTGTCATCAAAATGCTCCATTCCCTTGTCATCACAATGCTCCTTGACCACTGTCATCACAATACTCCATGAACATTTTCAGGCCAATGCTCCATGACCTTCTCATCACAATGCTCCATTACCCTTGTCATCACAATGCTCCATGACCCCTCTCATCAAAATGCTCCATGACACCTGTCATCACAATGCTCCATGCCCCTTGTCATTACATTGATCCATGACGCCCTTCATCATAAATATCCATGGTCTTTTCATCACAATGCTGCACGGTCTTGCTATCACAATTCTCCATGCCCTGTTCATCACAATGCTCCATGTCCCACGTTATTACAATTCTCCACGTCCTTGTCATCACAATGCTTAATGACACTTCTCATCACAGTGTTACATGATCTTGTCATCACAATTCTCCATGCACTTGTCATCGCAATGCTGTATGACCACTGTCATAGCAAGCTCCATGTGCTTGTCATCACAATGCTTCACGACGTTGTCATCAAAATTCTCAATGGCCCTTGTCATCACAATGCTCCATGCCCTTGTCATCACAATTGTGCATGAACCTAGTCATCACAATGTTTCAAGCCCTTGTCATCAAAATGCTCCATTACCTTTGTCATCACAATCCTCCATGACACTTGGTATCACAATGCTCCATGACATTGTCATCACAATGGACAATGACATATGTCATCACAATGCTCCCTGACACCTGTCTTCACAATACTCCATGACCTTGTCATCACAATGTTCCATGCCCTTGTCATCACAATGCGCCATGCCCACTCTCATCACAATAATCCATAATCTTGTCAGAGCAATGCTCCATGACCCCTGTCATCACAATGCTCCGTGACTCCAGTCATCACAATGCTTCATGACCTTTGTCATCACAGTGGTCCATGTCCTCTTCAAACAAGGCTCTGGGACCTTTTACACCACAATGCTCCATGAATATTTCATCACAATGCTCTGTGTCCCTTGTCATGAAAATGCTCCATGCCTTTGTCACCACAATGCTCCATGCCCTTGTCAACACAATGCTCCATGCCCACTGTCATCACAATAATCCATGAAACTTGTCAGACCAATATTCCATGCCCCTGTCTTCACATTGCTCCATGCCCTTCTCATCACAATGCTCCATGACCCCTTTCATCACAATGCTCCGTGACTCCAGTCATCACAATGCTTCATGACCTATCTCATCACTATGGTCCATGCCCTCGTCACACAAGGCTCTGTGATCTTTTTCACCACAATGCTCCATGAATATTTCATCACAATGCTCTGTGTCCCTTGTCATCAAAATGCTCCATGCCTTTGTCAGCCCAATGCCCCATGAGACTTGTCATCAAAATGCTCCATGTGCTTGTCAGCCCAATGCTCCTTGACCTATGTCATCACAATGCGCAATGCGCTTGTCATCACAATACTCCACATGCTTATCATTGCTATGCTCCATAACACTTGTCATCACAATGCTCCATGCACTTCTCATCAAAATGCTCTCTCACCACATATATCACAATGTTACATCACTAGTCATCACAATACACCCTCACCCCTTTCATCACAGTGTTCCATGACCCCTGTCATCAGAGTGCTACATGCCCTTATCATCACAATGTCCCATGACCCCTGACATCACAGTGTTCCAAAACCCCTGTCACAAAATGCTCCATGACCCATTTCATCACAATGCTTAATGACCCCTGACATCACAATGTTTCATAATCCCTGTCATCAAAATATTCCATGACACTTTTCATCAACTTGCTCCATGACCCTCTCATCACAATGCTCCCTACCCTTCTCATCACAATGCACCACGCCCTTGTCATCAAAATGCAACATGACATTTGTCATCACAAAGCTCCATGACCCTTTGCATCACAATGCTCCATGGCATTGTCATCACAATGCTCAATGAAATCTCTCATCACATTGCTCCATGCCCTTGTCATCACAATGCTCCATTACACCTGTCATAACAATGCTCCATGACCCCTGCCTTCACAATGTTCCACGGCCTTGTCAACACAAGGCTCCATGACCCTTGTCATCACAATGCTCCAAGACCTCTGTAATCACAATTCTCCATGCCACTTTTCATCTCAATGATCCATGAACACTGTCATCACAATGCACCAGGCCCATCATCATAATGATTCATGCTATTGTCATCACAATGAAATCAAAATGCTCCATGTCCTCTGTCATCACAATGCTCCAAACCCATCTGATCACAATGTTCCATAACACTTGTCATCACATGCCCAATGACGCTTGTCATCACAGTGATGCAAGGTCTTCTCATCACAAAGCTCCATGACTTTGGCACCAAAATGCTCAATACACTTGGCGTCACAATGCTCGCTGACACTTGTCATCAGTATGCTCCTTGAACACTGTCATGACAAGGCCACATGCTTTTTCATCACAATAATCCATTCCCTTTTCATCACAATGCTCCAATACCCCTGTTTTTCACAATGCTCCGTGACTCCAGTCATCACAATGCTTCATGACATTTGTCATCACAGTGGTCCATGACCTCGTCACACAAAGCTCTGTGACCTTTGTCACCACAATGCTCCATGAAATTTTTATCACAATGCTCTGTGACACTTGTCATCACAAAGCTCCATGCCTTTGTCAGCACAATGCTCCATGACCCTTGTCATCACAATGCTCGATGCGCGTGTGAGCACAGTGCTCCATAACGCATGTCATCACAATGCACCATGCACTTGTCATCACATTGCTCCACATCCTTGTCATCAAAATGCTCCATAAACCTTGTCATCACAATGCTCCATGCACTTCTCCTCAAAATGCTTTCTCACCGCTGATATCACAATGTTCCATCACTAGTCATCACAATAGTCCCTCACCCCTGTCATCACAAGATTCCATGACCCCTGTAATCACAATTCTCCAAGCCCTTGTCATCACAAATCTCCATGACGCATGTCATCAGAATGCTCCATGGCCTTCTCACCACAATGCTCCATGCCCTTGTCATCACAATGCTCCATGAACACTGTCACCACAATGCACCGTGCCCATCACCATAATATTTCATGCTATTGTCATCACAATGAAATCAAAATGCTCAATGGCCTCTGTCATCACAATGCACCAAACCCTTCTGATCACAATGTTCCATAACACTTGTCATCACAATGCCCCATGACGCTGGTCATCACAATTATCCATGGTCTTCTCATTACAATGCTCCATGATCTTTGTCATCACAATGCTCAATACACTTATCATCACAATGCTCTCTGACAGTTGTCATCAGTATGCTCCTTGAACCCTGTCATGACAAGGCTCCATGCATTTTTCATCACAATGATCCATTCCCTTTTCATCACAATGCTCCAAGACCCCTGTAATCACAATGCTTCATGTCCTTGTCATCACAAAGCTCCATGACGCATGTCATCAGAATGCTCCATTGCCTTCTCATCACAATGCTCCATGCCCTTGTAATCACATTGCTTCAAAACCCCTGTAATCTCAATGCTCCATGCACCTTTTCATCAGAATGCCCCATGCCCTTGTCATCACAATGCTCCATGACCCTTGTCATCGCAATGTTCCAACCCCTTGTCATCAAAATGCTCCATTACCTTTGTCATCACAATCCTCCATGACACTTGGTATCACAATGCTCCATGCCATTGTCATCACAATGGACAATGACATATGTCATCACAATGCTCCCTGACACCTGTCTTCACAATACTCCATGACTTTGTCATCACAATGTTCCATGCCCTTGTCCTCACAATGTGCCATTCCCACTGTCATCACAATAATCCATGAAACATGTCAGACAGCTGTTCCATGCCCCTGTCATCACAATGCTCCATGCCCTTGTCATCACAATGCTCCATAACCTCTGTCATCACAATGTTCCGTGACTCCAGTCATCACAATGCTTCATGACCTTTGTCCTCACAGTGGTACATTCCCTCGTCACACAAGGCTCTGTGACCTTTGTCACCACAATGCTCCATGCCCTTGTCATCACAATGCTCCATGACCCCTGTCATCACAATGCTCCATGACTCCAGTCATCACAATGATTCATGACCTTTGTCCTCACAATGGTCCATGCACTCGTCATACAAGGCTCTGTGACCTTTGTCACCACAATGCTCCATGCCCTTGTCATCTCAATGCTCCATGCCCATGTCATCACAATAATCCATGAAACTTGTCAGACCAATGTTCCATGCCCCTGTCATCACATTGCTCCATGCCCTTGTCACCACAATGCGCCATGACACTCGTCATCACTATGATCGATACTCTTCTCATCACAATGCTCCATGCCCTTGTCATTACGATCCTCCATGACACATGTATCACAGTGTTCCGTGCCCTTGTCATCACAATGTTCCATGCCGAATCTCATCACAATAATCTATGAAATTTTCAGACCAATGTTCCATGCCCTTGTCATCACAATGCTCCATTACCCCTGTCATAAGAATGCTCCATTACTCATGCCATCACAATGTTCCACCGCCTTGGCATCCAAGGCTCCATGACCCTTGTCATCACAATGCTCCAAGACCCCTGTAATCACAATGCTCCATGCCCCTGTCATCACAATGATCCATGACACATGTCATCAGAATGCTCCATGGCCTTCTCATCACTATGCTCCATGACCTTGTCATCACAATGCTCCAAGACCCATTAATCACAATGCTCCATGCCCCTATTCATCCGAATGCTCCATGAGATTTGTCATCACAAGGCTCCATGGTCTTCTCATCACACTGCTCCAGGACATTGTCATCAAAATGCTCCATTCCCTTGTCATCACAATGCTCCTTGACCACTGTCATCACAATACTCCATGAACATTTTCAGGCCAATGCTCCATGACCTTCTCATCACAATGCTCCATTACACTTGTCATTACAATGCTCCATGACCCCTCTCATCAAAATGCTCCATGACACCTGTCATCACAATGCTCCATGCCCCTTGTCATTACATTGATCCATGATGCTCTTCATCATAATTATCCATGGTCTTTTCATCACAATGCTCCACGGTCTTGCTATCACAATTCTCCATGCCCTGTTCATCACAATGCTCCATGTCCCAAGTCTTTACAATTCTCCACGTCCTTGTCATCACAATGCTTCGTGACACTTCTCATCACGATGTTACATGATCTTGTCATCACAATTCTCCATGCACTTGTCATCACAATGCTGTATGACCACTGTCATAGCAAGCTCCATGCGCTTGTCATAACAATGCTTCATGACGTTGTCATCAAAATTCTCAATGGCCCTTGTCATCACAGTGCTCCATGCCTCCTCTCATCACAATAATCAATGAAAATTTTCAGACCAGTGCTCCATGCCCTTGTCATGAAAATGCTCCATTACCCCTGTTATAACAATGCTCCATAAAAACTGCCATTAGAATCTTCCACGGCCTTCTCATCACAAGGCTCCATGACCCTTGTCATCACAATGCTCCAAGACACCTGTAATGACAATGCTCCATGCCTTTGTCATCACAAAGCTCCATGACGCATGTCATCAGAATGCTTCATGGCCTTCTCATTCACAATGCACCATGCCCTTGTCATCACAATGCTCCATGCCCCCTGTCATCACAATGCTCCATGACCACAGTCATCACAACGATCCATCACCCCTGACAACACAATGATCCGGGACTCTTGTCATCAAAATGCTCCATGACCCTTGTCATCACAATGCTCAATGCCCTTCTCATCACAATGCTCCATGCCCTTGTCATTACAATCCTCCATGACCCATGTATCTAAGTGTACCTTGCCCTTGTCATCATAATGCTCTATGCACACTCTCATCACAATAATCCATGAAACCTTTCAGACCAATGCTCCTTGCCCTTGTCATCACAATGTTCCATTATTCCTGTCATAACAATGCTCCATGACCCATGCCATCACAAGGTTCCACGGCCTTGTCATCACAAGACTCCATGACACTTGTCATCACAATGCTCCAAGACCCTGTAATCACAATGCTCCATGCCCTTGTCATCACAGAGATCCATGACGCATGTCATCAGAATGTTTCATGGCCTTCTCATTCACAATGCACCATGCCCTTGTCATCACAATGCTCCATGACCCCTGTCATCACAATGCTCCATGACCACAGTCATCACAACGATCCATCACCCCTGACAACACAATGATCCGGTACTCTTGTCATCAAAATGCTCCATGACCCTTGTCATCACAATGATCCATGCCCTTGTTATCCCAATGCTCCATGACCCCTGTAATCACAATGTTCAGTGATGCTTGTCATCACAGTGCTCCATGACCCTTGTCATCAAAATGTTCCATGCATTTGTCAGCAAAATGCTTCATGAACTTGTCATCACAATGCTCCATTCCCATTGTCATCAAAATCCTCGATGAAACTTGGGTTCACATTGCTTGATGCCCTTGTCATCACAATGTGCCATGGTCCTTGAAATGAAAATGATCCATGACCTCCGTCATCACAATGCTCCATGCCCACTGTCATAGCAATAATCCATGAAACTTGTCAGACCAATGCTCCATGCCGCTGTCATCACAATGCTCCATGCCCTTGTAATCACAATGCTCCATTGCCCCTCACATCATAATGTTCCTTGACTCCAGTCATCACAATGCTTTATGACCTTTGTCAACACAATGGTACATCCCCTCGTCATCACAATGCTCTGTAACACTTGTCATCAGAATGCTCCATGCCTTTGTCAGCACAATGCTCCATGACCCTTGTCATCACAATGCTCCATGTGCTTCTCAACACAATGCTCCGAGACACATATCATCACAATGTGCCATGCACTTGTCATCACAATGCTCCACAACCTTGTCATCAAAATGCTCCATAAACATTTTTATCACAATGCTCCATGCACTTCTCATCTAAATGCTCTCTCACCACTGATATCACTATGTTCCATCACTAGTCATCACAATACTCCCTCACCCCTGTCATCACAATGTTTCATGACCCCTGTCATCAAAATGCTACATGCCCTTATCATCACAATGCTCCATGACCACTGACATCACAATGTTCCATGACCCCTGTCATCAAAATGTTCCCTGACCCTTTTCATCAAATTGCTCCATGACCCTGTCATCACAATGCTCCCTCCCCTTCTCAGCACAATGCACCACGCACTTGTCATCAAAATGCTCCATGACCTTTGTCATCACAAAGCTCCATGACCCTTGGCATCACAGTACTCCATGCCATTGTCATCACAATGCTCCATGAACACTCTCATCAAATTGCTCCTTGCCCTTGTCATCACAATGCTCAATGGCCTTTTCATCACAATGCTCCATGCAATTGTCATCGTAATACTCCACAACCTTTTCGTCCGAATGCTCCATGTACCTTGTCATCACAATGCTCCATGACCCCTGTCATCACAATGATCCATGACAACGGTTATCACAATGCTCCATGCCCCTTGTCACTAGAGTGCTCCATGACGCCCGTCATCACAATTATCCATGGTCTACACATCACAATGGTCCCCAGTCTTGCCATCACAATGCTCCATGCCCTGGTCATCAGTATTCTCCACGTCCTTGTCATCACAATGCTCTTTGACACATCTCATCACAATTTTACATGCTCTTTTCATCAAAATTCTCCATGCCCTTGTCATTGCAATGCTCCATGAACCCTGTCATAGCAAGCTTCATGTGCTTGTCATGACAATGCTTCACGAATTTGTCATCAAAATTGTCAATGGCCCTTGTCATCACAGAGCTCCAAACCCTTGTCATCACAATGCTCCATTACCTTTGTCATCACAATCCTCCATGACACTTGGCATCACAATGCTCCATGCCATTGTCATCACAATGGACAATGACATATGTCATCACAATGCTCCCTGACACCTGTCTTCTCAATTCTGCATGACGTTGTCATCACCATGCTCCATGCCCTTGTCATCACAAGGAGCCATGCCCATTTCCATCACAATAATCCATGAAACTTGTCAGACCAAAACTCCATGCCCCTGTCATCACAATGCTCCATGCCATTGTCATCACAATGATCCATGACTCCAGTCATCAAAATGCTTCATGACCTTGGTCATCACAATGGTCCATGCCATCGTCATCACAAGGCTCTATGACATTTGTCACCACAATGCTCCATGAACTTTTCATCAAAATGCTTTGTGACACTTGTCATCACAATGCTCCATGCCTTTCTCAGCACAATGCTCCATGAACCTTGTCATCACAATGCTCCATGCCCTTGTCAGCACAGTGCTCCATGACCTTTGTCATCACAATGCTCCAAGCCCTTGTCATCACAATGCTCCATTACCTTTGTCATCACAATCCTCCATGACACTTGGTATCACAATGCTCCATGCCATTGTCATCACAATGGGAGATGACTTAGGTCTTCACAATGCTCCCTGACACCTGTCTTCATAATACTGCATGACATTGTCATCACAATGCTCCGTGCCCTTGTCATCACAATGTGCCATTCCCACTGTCATCACAATAATCCATGAAACTTGTAAGACCAATGTCCCATGCCCCTGTAATCACAATGCTCCACACCCCTTTTCTTCAGAATGCTCCATGACACTTGTCATTACAAGGCTCCATGGTCTTCTCCTCACAATGCTCCAGGACCTTGTCATCACAATGCTCCATTCCATTGTCATCGCAATGCTCCATGACCACTGCCATCACAATACTCAATGAATATTTTCATCCCAATGCTCCATGAACTTCTCATCACAGTGCTCCATGACCCCTGTCATCACAATGCTCCATGCCCCTTATCATTAGAGTGCTGCATGACGCTCGACATCACAATTATCCATGGTCTTCTCATCACAGTGCTCCACGGTCTTGCCATCACAATGCTCCATGACACTTTTCATCACAATGTTACATGATCTTTTCATCACAATTCTCCATGCATTTGTCATCACAATGCTCCATGAACCCTGTCATAGCAAGCTCCAAGTGCTTTTCATTACAGTGCTTCACGACATTGTCATCAAAATTCTCAATGGCCGTTGTCATCACAGTGCTCCATGCCCTTGTCATCACAGTGCTCCATGACCATTGTCATCAAAAAGCTCCAAGCCCTTGTCATCACAATGCTCCATTACATTTGTCATCACAATCCCCCATGACACTTGGCTTCACAATGCTCCATGCCATTGTCATCACAATGCACCAAGACATATGTCATCACAATGCTCCCTGACACCTGTCTGCACAGTACTCCATGACCTTCTCATAACAATGGTGCATGCCCTTGTCATCACAATGCGCCATGCCCACTGTCATCTCAATAATCCATGAAACTTGTCAGACCAATGCTCCATGCCCCTGTCATCACAATGCTCCATGCCCTTGTCATCACAGTGCTCCGTGATTCCAGTCATCACAATGCTTCATGACCTTTGGCATCAAAATGGTCCATGCCCTCGTCATCACAGGGCTCTGTGAAATTTGTCACCATAATGCTCCATGAACTTTTCATTCACAATGCTCTGTGACCCTTGCCATCACAATGCTCCATGCCTTTGTCAGCAGAGTGCTCCATGACCCTTGTTATCACAATGCTCCATGCGCTTGTTATCAAAATTTTCCACAAAC
This sequence comes from Hyperoodon ampullatus, assembly GCF_949752795.1. Classification (NCBI taxonomy): domain Eukaryota; kingdom Metazoa; phylum Chordata; class Mammalia; order Artiodactyla; family Ziphiidae; genus Hyperoodon; species Hyperoodon ampullatus. Next base: position 3,793,247 of record NW_027641092.1, read on the forward strand.
TTGTCATCAGAATGCTCCATAAAACTTGTCATCACAATGCTCCATGTACTTCTCATCAAAATGCTCTCTCACCACTGATATCAAAATGTTCCATCACTAGTCATCAGAATACTCCCTCACCCCTGTCATGACAATGTTCCACGGCCTTGTCATCAAAAGGCTCCATGACCCTTGTCATGAGAATGCTCCAAGACCCCTGTAATCACAATGCTCCGTGTTATTGTCATCACAAAGCTCCATGACGCATGTCATCAATCTGCTCCATGGCCTTCTCATCACAATGCTCCATGCCCTTGTCATCACAATGCTCCAAGACAACTGTAATCAAATTGCTCCATGCCACTTTTCATCTCAATGCTCCATGAACTCTGTAATCACAATGAACCATGCCCATCATCATGGAGACTTATCAATACATAAGTTTTAAGTTTCTTACTAGTCAGATATATACCTCTGCGGGAAATATGGGGTTTTGAGTCCCTTTCACTGAGGAAAGTGTAGGTCTTTTCTATTCCATAGTTGGTTTTTGGAACGGTACATGTATTAATATAAAACTCTGGTTTTATGCATCACCCCACCTCGCCTTCCCCCTTAAGCAGGCAGAAGAGTGTTGTCTAAATGTCAGGCTCTGTTCTCTTTCCTAACTCAGTTCATGTGTAGCCATGTTTACAGGACCTTCATAAGTGATATCTTATGATAAGTTTCTTTTTCTCTGTGACTTATTTCACTTAGAATCATCGTACCTGAATACACTCATTTTGCTGCCACTGGCCTTATGACATTGATTTCATGGCTGAGGGATATTACATCGTATGTAATTACCACAATTTTTTGAACCATTTTTGTCTTTTCTGGGATATTTAAGGTGTACCCAAGTTGAGGTTCTTGTAAGCAGTGCAGCCCACAATTTTGGGGTGGCTCTATCTTATTGATTTTCAGTTTTCCCAAGGTATATTCCCTAGACTTGAAGTGCCCTTGGCTCTGTAGCTCTGTTGTTTACTTGTTTTAGGGACCACAATGCACTCCTCCAGAGAGGCAGTTGGCAATTTACATCCTGCCCATCAGCATAACTAGGCTCCCTGTTCTCTATTGCCTGTCTTGACTTTCTGGCTTTTACACATTTTGCGGATGTCCCTTTTGACCGGTGGGAAGTGATACTTCATTGTAGTTCAGATTTTCGTTGCCCGCTTGCTTGCTTGGCCAAAAAGGACGTACGGGTTTTCTCCTTAATATATTCAGGAGAAAACACATACGCCCTTTTTGGCCAAGTGCATCATTGTCGAAGTTGTGCCCCTCTTCCTGTGCTTAAAAGGCGATTCCAATGTACCTCTTGAAATCTGTTTCCTGCTATTCTGGCTCGCTTTGAAGTCTGCCTCGTTGCCTTCCCTCAACAGATATTTGGACGATTGTTTTCCTTTATTACTCTGCCAGTTTGTGAATTGCTGTGCCCCTGAGCTCCATTTTTCAACTCGTTTTTTGTGAGCTGACCGGAAGTCCAAAATTTTGGTTCAGCACCTATACTGGTTCCCGGTAGGTGGCTGAGACTTTGTTTAATTCTTCTTCCTGCCGGGAAATTAGAGTGACATGTGCCCGTCCAAATGCCTAACAGCTACTCTCTCATTGGTTCTCCCTCTTCCCTTTCATCCTCTGCCAAATTGGCAACTTGTTCGAACCAGGAGGTTAAAGGGGCTGTCTCTCCAAGTTGGGAGATTGATAGTAAAACAGTTGGAAATTCAAACCAGAGCACCAGGAGAGGGACTATTAGTTGAGTTTTAGAAACGTTTTGTATTCACACAGTGTCCATTCTGTACGTTTCCCGTACCTGTTATAACTGTAGTACTATTCCCTACAACCTGGAGAGTTGGGACCCTTGTAATGTGTGCCACACATTATTGCTTTAAATGGTCTGCATTTGCTCACCAATCCTCTCAGTCCCAAGTGTCCAGCCTTATGCCACATCCAGCTGTCGTTTTACATAGGGTCATTCCAGGTTTCATCAGAGCCCCTGAAGGAATTGTAAAGAATTTGCATGTTTTTTTGTTTTCTTTTTGAAATTCGTTTTTATAATGGGTTTTAGATGATGCTCACTGCCATGTTTATGCCAGTCTAGACACACTTGATTCCCTTACGGAGACATATCAATACATAGATTTTAAGATTCTTACCAGTCAGATATATTCCTCCTTGGGAAATATGGCGTTTTGAGTCCCTTTCACTGAGGAAAGTGTAGGTCTTGCCTATTCCGTATTTGGTTTTTGGAACGGTACCTGTACTAATATCAAATTCTGGTTTTATGCATCACCCCACCTCTCCTTCCCCCTTAAGCAGGCACAAGAGTTTTTTTCTAAATGTGAGGCTCTGTTCTCTTTCCTAACTCAGTTCATGTGTAGCCATGTTTAGAGGACCTTCATAAGTGATATCTTATGATAAATTTATTTTTTTCTGTGACTTATTTCACTTAGAATCATCGTACCTGAATCCAATCATTTTGCCGCTACTGGCCTTATGACATTGATTTCATGGCTGAGGGATATTACATCGTATGTAAATACCACAATTCTTTGAACCATTTTTGTCTTTCCTGGGATATTTAAGGTGTACCCAAGTTGAGGTTCTTGTAAGCAGTGCAGCCCACAATTTTGGGGTGGCTCTATCTTATTGATTTTCAGTTTTCCCAAGGTATATTCCCTAGACTCGAAGTGCCCTTGGCTCTGTAGCTCTGTTGTTTACTTGTTTGAGGGAACACAATGCACTCCTCCAGAGAGGCAGTTGGCAATTTACATCCTGCCCATCAGCATAACTAGGCTCCCAGTTCTCCATTGCCTGTCTTGCCTTTCTGGCTTTTACACATTTTGCGGATGTCCATTTTGACCGCTGGGAAATGATACTTCATTGTAGTTGAGATTTGCATTGCCCGCTTGCTTGCTTGGCCAAAAAGGGCGTATGCGTTTTCTCCTGAATTGATTCAGGAGAAAACACATACGGCATTGCTGGCCAAGTGCATCATTGTTGAAGTTGTGTCCCTGTTCCTGTGCTTTAAAGGCGATTCCAATGTACCTCTTGAAATCTGTTTCCTGCTATTCTGGCTCACTTTCAAATCCGCCTCGATGCCTTCCCTCAAAAGATTTTTGGACGATTGTTGTCCTTTATTTCTCTGCCAGTTTGTGCATTGCTGTGCCCCTGAGCTCCATTTTTCAACTCGTTTTTTGTGAGCTGACCCCAAGTCCAAAATTTTGGTTCAGGACCTATACTGCTTCCCGGCGGGTGTCTGATACTTTGGTTAATTCTTCTTCCTGCCGAAAATTAGAATGACATGTGCCCGTCCAAATGCCTAACAGCTACTCTCTCATTGGTTCTCCCTCTTCCCTTTCATCCTCTACAAAATTGGCCACCTGTGAGAACCAGGAGGTTAAAGGGGCTGTCTCTCCAAGTTGGGAGATTGATAGTAAAGCAGTTGGAAAGTCAAACCGGAGCACCAGGAGGGGGATTATTAGTTGAGTTTTATAAACCTTTCATATTCACAGTGTGTCCATTCTCTAGGTTTCCTGTACATGTTATAGATGTAGTAATATTCCCTTCAACCTGGAGAGTTGGGAACCTTGGAATATGTGCCATGTGTTATTGCTTTAAAGGGTCTGCATTTGCTCACCGAATCTCACCAATCCTCTCTGTCCCAAGTGTCCATCCTTATGCCACATCCAGCTGTCGTTGTACATAGGGTCATTCTAGGTTTCATCAGAGCCCCTGAAGGAATTGTATAGAATTTCCCTCTTTCTTTGTTTTGTTTTTGAAATTCCTTTTTATAGTGGGTTTGAACTGATTCTCACTGCCATGTTTATGCCAGTCTAGACAAACTTGATTCCCTTACGGAGACATATCAATACATACGTTTTAAGATTCTTATCAGTCAGCTATATTCCTCTGCGGTCAATATGGGGTTTTAAGTCCCTTTCACTGAGGAAAGTGTAGGTCTTGTCTATTCCGTATTTGGTTTTTGGAACGGTACGTGTACTAATATCAAACTCTGGTTTTATGCATCACCCCACCTCTCCTTCCCCCTTAAGCAGGCATAAGAGTGTTTTCTATGTGTGAGACTCTGTTCTCATTCCTAACTCAGTTCATGTGTAGCCATGTTTACAGGACCTTCATAAGTGCTATCTTATGATAAGTTTCTTTTTCTCTGTGACTTATTTCACTTAGAATCATCGTACCTGAATACACTCATTTTGAAGCTACTGGCCTTATGACATTGATTTCATGGCTGACTGATATTCCATCGTACGTAAGTAGCACAATCTCTTGAACCAATTTTGTCTTTCCTGGGATATTTAAGGTGTACCCAAGTTGACGTTCTTGTAAGCAGTGCAGCCCTAAATTTTGAGGTGGCTCTGTCTTATTGATTTTCAGTTTTCCCAAGGTATATTCCCTAGACTGGAAGTGCCCTTGGCTCTGTAGCTCTGTTGTTTACTTGTTTTAGGGAACACAATGCACTCCTCCAGATAGGAAGTTGGCAATTCACATCCCGCACATCAGCATAACTAGGCTCCCTGTTCTCCACTGCTTGTCTTGCCTTTCTGGCTTTTACACATTTTGCGGATGTCCCTTTTGACCGGTGGGATGTGATACTTCATTGTAGTTCAGATTTGCATTGCCCGCTTGCTTGCTTGGTCAAAAAGGACGTATGCGTTTTCTCCTGAATATATTCAGGAGAAAACGCATACGCCCTTTCTGGCCAAGTGCATCATTGTCGAATTTGTGACCCTCTTCCTGTGCTTTAAAGGCGATTCCAATGTACCTCTTGAAATCTGTTTCCTGCTATTCTGGCTCGATTTGAAGTCTGCCTCGTTGCCTTCCCTCAACAGATATTTGGAGAATTGTTGTCCTTTATTACTCTGCCAGTTTGTGCATTGATGTGCCCCTGAGCTCCATTTTTCAACTCGTTTTTTTGTGAGCTGACCTCAAGTCCAAATTTGTGATTCAGGACCTATACTGGTTCCCGGCGGGTGGCTGAGACTTTGTTTAATTCTTCTTCCTGCAGGGAAATTAGAGTGACATGTGCCCATCCAAATGACTAACAGCTACTCTCTCATTGGTTCTCCCTCTTCCCTTTCATCCACTGCCAAATTGGCAACCTGTTCGAACCAGGAGTTTAAAGGAGCTGTCTCTCCAAGTTGGGAGAATGATAGTAAAGCAGTTGGAAATTCAAACCAGAGCACCAGGAGAGGGACTATTAGTTGAGTTTTAGAAACCTTTTATATTCACACTGTGTCCATTCTCTAGGTTTCCCGTACATGTTATAACTGTAGTAGTATTCCCTACAACCTGGTGAGTTGGGACCCTTGGAATGTGTGTCACGCATTATTGCTTTAAATGGTCTGCATTTGCTCACCAATCCTCTCAGTCCCAAGTGTCCAGCCTAATGCCACATCCAGGTGTCATTGTAGATAATGTCATTCCAGGTTTCATCAGAGCCCCTGAAGGAATTGTAAAGAATTTCTCTGTTTTTTTGTTTTGTTTTTGAAATTCATTTTTATAGTGGGTTTGAGCTGATTCTAACTGCCATTTTTATGCCAGTCTAGACACACTTGATTCCCTTACGGAGACTTATCAGTACATAGGTTTTAAGATTCTTACTAGTCAGATATATTCCTCTGCGAGAAATATGGGGTTTTGAGTCCATTTCACTGAGGAAAGTGTAGGTCTTGTCTATTCCGTATTTGGTTTTTGGAACGGTATGTGTACTAATATCAAACTCTGGTTTTATATATCACCCCACCTCTCCTTCCCCCTTAAGTAGACATAAGAGTGTTTACTAAATGTGAGACTCTGTTCTCTTTCCTAACTCAGTTCATGTGTAGCCATGTTTACAGGACCTTCCTAAGTGATATCATATGATAACTTAATTTTTCTCTGTGACTTATTTCACTTAGAATCATCGTACCTGAATACACTCATTTTGCTGCTACTGGCCTTATAACATTGATTTCATGGCTGAGGGATATTCCATCGTACGTAAGTAAAACAATTTCTTGAACCATTTTTGTCTTTCCTAGGATATTTAAATTGTACCCAAGTTCAGGTTCTTGTAAGCAGTGCAGCACTAAATTTTGAGGTGGCTCTGTCTTATTGATTTTCAGTATTCCCAAGGTATATTCCCTAGACTGGAAGTGCCCTTGGCTCTGTAGCTCTGTTGTTTCCTTGTTTTAGGGAACACAATGCACTCCTCCAGAGAGGCAGTTGGCAATTTACATCCTGCCCATCAGCATAACTAGGCTCCCTGTTCTCCTGGGCCTGCCTTGCCTTTCTGGTTTTTACACATTTTGCAGATGTCCCTTTTGACCGTTGGGAAGTGATACTTCATTGTAGTTCAGATTTGCATTGCCCGCTTGCTTGCTTGGCCAAAAAGGGCGTATGCGTTTTCTCCTGAATTGATTCAGGAGAAAACACATATGGCATTGCTGGCCAAGTGCATCATTGTCGAAGTTGTGCCCCTATTCCTGTGCTTTAAAGGCGATTCCAATGTACCTCTTGAAATCTGTTTCCTGCTATTCTGGCTCACTTTCAAGTCCGCCTCGTTTCCTTCCTTCAACAGATTTTCAGGCGATTGTTGTCCTTTACTACTCTGCCAGTTTGTGTGTTGCTCTGCCCCTGAGCTCCATTATTCAACTCGTATTTTGTGAGCTGACCCCAAGTCCAAAATTTTGGTTCAGGACCTATACTGGTTCCCGGCGGGTGTCAGAGACTTTGGTTAATTCTTCTTCCTGCCAGGAAATTAGAATGACATGTGCCCGTCCAAATGCCTAACAGCTACTCTCTCATTGGTTCTCCCTCTTCCCTTTCATCCTCTACAAATGTGGCCACCTGTGAGAACCAGGAGGTTAAAGGGGCTGTCTCTCCAAGTTGTGAGATTGATAGTAAAGCAGTTGGAGTGTCAAACCGGAGCACCAGGAGAGGGATTATTAGTTGAGTTTTAGAAACCTTTCGTATTCACAGTGTGTCCATTCTCTAGGTTTCCCGTACATGTAATAGATGTAGTAATATTCCCTTCAATCTGGAGAGTTGGGACCCTTGGAATGTGTGCCACGCGTTATTGCTTGAAATGGTCTGCATTTGCTCACCGAATCTCACCAATCCTCTCAGTCTCACGTGTCCAGCCTTATGCCACATCCAGCTGTCGTTGTAGATAGGGTCATTCCAGGTTTCATCAGAGCCCCTGAAGGAATTGTAAAGAATTTCCCTGTTTTTTTGTTTTGTTTTTGAAATTCCTTTTTATAGTGGGTTTGAACTGATTCTCACTGCCATGTTTATGCCAGTGTAGACAAACTTGATTCCCTTAAGGAGACATATCAATACATAGGTTTTAAGATTCTTATCAGTCAGATATATTCCTCTGCGGGCAATATGGGGTTTTAAGTCCCTTTCACTGAGGAAAGTGTAGGTCTTGTCTATTCCGTATTTGGTTTTTGGAACGGTAACTGTACTAATATCAAACTCTGGTTTTATGCATCACCCCACCTCTCCTTCCCCCTTAAGCAGGCATAAGACATTTTCTAAATGTTAGACTCTTTTCTTTTTGCTAACTCAGTTCATGTGTAGCCATGTTTACAGGACCTTCAAAGTGATATCTTATGATAAGTTTCTTTTTCTCTGTGACTTATTTCACTTAGAATCATCGTACCTGAATACACTCATTTTGAAGCTACTGGCCTTATGACATTGATTTCATGGCTGACTGATATTCCATCGTACGTAAGTAACACAATTTCTTGAACCATTTTTGTCTTTCCTGGGATATTTAAGGTGTACCCAAGTTGACGTTCTTGTAAGCAGTGCAGGCCTAAATTTTGCGGTGGCACTGTCTTATTGATTTTCAGTTTTCCCAAGGTATATTCCCTAGACTGGAAGTGCCCTTGGCTCTGTTGCTCTGTTGTTTCCTTCTTTAGGGAACACAATGCACTCTTCCAGAGAGGCAGTTGGCAAATTACATTCTGCCCATCATCATAACTAGACTCCCTGTTCTCCAGGGCCTGTCTTGCCTTTCTGATTTTTACACATTTTGCAGATGTCCCTTTTGACCGGTGGGAAGTGATACTTCATTGTAGTTCAGATTTGCGTTGCCCGCTTGCTTGCTTGGCCAAAAAGGACGTACCCGTTTTCTCCTTAATATATTCAGGAGAAAACACATACACTCTTGCTGGCCAAGTGCATCATTGTCAAAGTTGTGCCCCTCTTCCTGTGCTTTAAAGGCGATTCCAATGTACCTCTTGAAATCTGTTTCCTGCTATTCTGGCTCGCTTTCAAATCCGCCTCGTTGCCTTCCCTCAACAGATTTTCGGACGATTGTTGTCCTTTATTACTCTGCCAGTCTGTGCATTGTTGTGCCCCTGAGCTCCATTTTTCAACTCGTTTTTTGTGAGCTGACCGCAAGTCCAAAATTTTGGTTCAGGTCCTATACTGGTTCCCGGCGGATGTCTGAGACTTTCGTTAATTCTTCTTCCTGCCGGAAAATTAGAATGACATGTGCCCGTCCAAATGCCTAACAACTACTCTCTCATTGGTTCTCCCTCTTCCCTTTCATTCTCTACCAAATTGGCCACCTGTGCGAACCAGGAGTTTAAATGGGCTGTCTCTCCAAGTTGGGAGATTGATAGTAAAGCAGTTGGAAAGTCAAACCGGAGCACCAGGAGAGGGATTATTAGTTGATTTTTAGAAACCTTTCGTATTCACAGTGTGTCCATTTTCTAGGTTTCCCATACATGTTATAGCTGTAGTAATATTCCCTTCATCCTGTAGAGTTGGGACCCTTGGAATGTGTGCCACTCATTATTGCTTTAAAGGGTCTGCATTTGCTCACAGAATCTCACCAATCCTCTCAGTCCCAAGTGTCCAGCCTTATGCCACATCCAGCTGTCGTTGTAGATAGGGTCATTCCAGGTTTCATCAGAGCCCCTGAAGGAATTGTAAAGAATTTCCCTGTTTTTTTGTTTTCTTTTTGAAATTCGTTTTTATAATGGGTTTTAGCTGATTCTCACTGCCATGTTTATGCCAGTCTAGACACACTTGATTCCCTTACGGAGACATATCAATACATAGATTTTAAGATTCTTACCAGTCACATATATTCCTATGCGGGAAATATGGCGTTTTGAGTCCCTTTCACTGAGGAAAGTGTATGTCTTTTCTATTCCGTATTTGGTTTTGTGAAAGGTACCTGTACTAATATCAAACTCTGGTTTTATGCATCACCCCACCTCGCCTTCCCCCTTAAGCAGGCACAAGAGTGTTGTCTAAATGTGAGGCTCTGTTCTCTTTCCTAACTCAGTTCATGTGTAGCCATGTTTACAGGACCTTCATAAGTGATATCTTATGATAAGTTTCTTTTTCTCTGTGACTTATTTCACTTAGAATCATCGTACCTGAATACACTCATTTTGCTGCTACTGGCCTTATAACATTGATTTCATGGCTGAGGTATATTCCATCGTACATAAATAACACAGTTTCTTGAACCATTTTTGTCTTTCCTAGGATATTTAAGTTGTACCCCAGTTGAGGTTCTTGTAAGCAGTGCAGCACTAAATTTTTAGGTGGCATGTCTTATTGATATTCAGTATTCCCATGGTATATTCCCTACACTGGAAGTGCCCTTGGCTCTGTTGCTCTGTTGTTTCCTTGTTTTAGGGAACACAATGCACTCCTTCAGAGAGGCAGTTGGTAATTTACATCCTGCCCATCAGCATAACTAGGCTCCCTGTTCTCCATTGCCTGTCTTGCCTTTCTGGCTTTTACACATTTTGCGGATGTCCCTTTTGACCGGTGGGAAGTGATACTTCATTGTAGTTCAGATTTTCATTGCCCACTTGCTTGCTTGGCCAAAAAGAACGTATGCCTTTTCTCCTGAATATATTCAGGAGAAAACACATACGACATTTCTGGCCAAGTGCATCATTGTTGAAGTTGTTCCCCTCTTCCTGTGCTTTAAAGGCGATTCCAATGTACCTCTTGAAATCTGTTTCCTGCTATTCTGGCTCGCTTTCAAGTCGGCCTCGTTGCCTTCCCTCAACAGATTTTTGGACGATTGTTGTCCTTTATTTCTCTGACAGTTTGTGCATTGTTGTATCCCTATGATCCATTTTTCAACTCGTTTTTTGTGAGCTGAGCGCAAGTCCAAAATTTTGGTTCAGGACCTATACTGGTTCCTGGCACGTGGCTGAGACATTGGTTAATTCTTCTTCCACCCTGGAAATTAGAGTGACATGTGACCGTCCAAATGCCTAACAGCTACTCTCTCATTGGTTCTCCCTCTTCCCTTTCATCCTCTGCCAAATTGGCAACCTGTGCGCACCAGGAGGTTAAAGGGGCTGTCTTTCCAAGTTGGGAGATTGATAGTAAAGGAGTTGGAAATTCAAACCAGAGCACCAGGAGAGGGACTATTAGTTGAGTTTTAGAAACCTTTCGTATTCACAGTGTGTCCATTCTCTAGGTTTCCCGTACATGTTATAGCTGTAGTAATATTCCCTTCAACCTGGAGAGTTGGGACCCTTGGAATGCGTGCCACACATTATTGCTTTAAATGGTCTGCATTTGCTCACCGAATCTCACCAATCCTCTCAGTCCCAAGTGTCCAGCCTTATGCCACATTCAGCTGTCATTGTAGATAGGGTCATTCCAGATTTCATCAGAGCCCCTGAAGGAATTGTAAAGAATTTCTCTTTTTTTTTTTGTTTTGTTTTTGAAATTACTTTTTATAGTGGGTTTGAGCTGATTCTCACTGCCATGTTTATGGCAGTCAAGACAAACTTGTTTGCCTTATGGAGACATGTCAATACATAGGTTTTAAGATTCTTATCAGTCAGATATATTCCTTTGCGGGAAATATGGGGTTTTGAGTCCCTTTCACTGAGGAACGTGTAGGTCTTGTCTATTCCGAATTTGGTTTTTGGAACGGTACCTGTACTAATATCAAACTCTGTTTTTATGCATCACCCCACCTCTCCTTCCCCCTTAAGCAGGCATAAGACTTTTTTCTAAATGTTAGACTCTGTACTCTTTCCTAACTCAGTTCATGTGTAGCCATGTTTGCAGGACCTTCATAAGTGATATCTTATGATAAGTTTCTTTTTCTCTGTGACTTATTTCACTTAGAATCATCGTACCTGAATACACTCATTTTGAAGCTACTGGCCTTATGACATTGATTTCATGGCTGACTGATATTCCATCGTATGTAAATAACACAATTTCTTGAACCATTTTTGTCTTTCCTGGGATATTTAAGGTGTACCCAAGTTGTGGTTCTTGTAAGCAGTGCAGCCCTAAATTTTGCGGTGGCTCTGTCTTATTGATTTTCAGTTTTCCCAAGGTATATTCCCTAGACTGGAAGTGCCCTTGGCTCTGTAGCTCTGTTGTTTACTTGTTTTAGGGAACACAATGCACTCCTCCAGAGAGGCAGTTGGCAATGTACATCCTGCCCATCAGCATAACTAGGCTCCCTATTCTCCATTGCCTGTCTTGCCTTTCTGGCTTTTACACATTTTGCGGATGTCCCGTTTGACCGCTGGGAGGTGATAATTCATTGTAGTTCAGATTTGCATTGCCCGCTTGCTTGCTTGGCCAAAATGGACTTATACATTTTCTCCTGAATATATTCAGGAGAAAACGCATAAGCCCTTTCTGGCCAAGTGCATCATTGTCGAATTTGTGACCCTCTTCCTGTGCTTTAAAGGCGATTCCAATGTACCTCTTGAAATCTGTTTCCTGCTATTCTGGCTCGATTTGAAGTCTGCCTCGTTGCCTTCCCTCAACAGATATTTGGAGAATTGTTGTCATTTATTACTCTGCCAGTTTGTGCATTGATGTGCCCCTGAGCTCCATTTTTCAACTCGTTTTTTGTGAGCTGACCTCAAGTCCAAATTTGTGATTCAGGACCTATACTGGTTCCCGGCGGGTGGCTGAGACTTTGTTTAATTCTTCTTCCTGCAGGGAAATTAGAGTGACATGTGCCCATCCAAATGACTAACAGCTACTCTCTCATTGGTTCTCCCTCTTCCCTTTCATCCACTGCCAAATTGGCAACCTGTTCGAACCAGGAGTTTAAAGGAGCTGTCTCTCCAAGTTGGGAGAATGATAGTAAAGCAGTTGGAAATTCAAACCAGAGCACCAGGAGAGGGACTATTAGTTGAGTTTTAGAAACCTTTTATATTCACACTGTGTCCATTCTCTAGGTTTCCCGTACATGTTATAACTGTAGTAGTATTCCCTACAACCTGGTGACTTGGGACCCTTGGAATGTGTGCCACGCATTATTGCTTTAAATGGTCTGCATTTGCTCACCAATCCTCTCAGTCCCAAGTGTCCAGCCTAATGCCACATCCAGGTGTCATTGTAGATAATGTCATTCCAGGTTTCATCAGAGCCCCTGAAGGAATTGTAAAGAATTTCTCTGTTTTTTTGTTTTGTTTTTGAAATTCCTTTTTATAGTGGGTTTGAGCTGATTCTAACTGCCATGTTTATGCCAGTCTAGACACACTTGATTCCCTTACGGAGACTTATCAGTACATAGGTTTTAAGATTCTTACTAGTCAGATATATTCCTCTGCGAGAAATATGGGGTTTTGAGTCCATTTCACTGAGGAAAGTGTAGGTCTTGTCTATTCCGTATTTGGTTTTTGGAACGGTATGTGTACTAATATCAAACTCTGGTTTTATATATCACCCCACCTCTCCTTCCCCCTTAAGTAGACATAAGAGTGTTTACTAAATGTGAGACTCTGTTCTCTTTCCTAACTCAGTTCATGTGTAGCCATGTTTACAGGACCTTCCTAAGTGATATCATATGATAACTTAATTTTTCTCTGTGACTTATTTCACTTAGAATCATCGTACCTGAATACACTCATTTTGCTGCTACTGGCCTTATAACATTGATTTCATGGCTGAGGGATATTCCATCGTACGTAAGTAAAACAATTTCTTGAACCATTTTTGTCTTTCCTAGGATATTTAAATTGTACCCAAGTTCAGGTTCTTGTAAGCAGTGCAGCACTAAATTTTGAGGTGGCTCTGTCTTATTGATTTTCAGTATTCCCAAGGTATATTCCCTAGACTGGAAGTGCCCTTGGCTCTGTAGCTCTGTTGTTTCCTTGTTTTAGGGAACACAATGCACTCCTCCAGAGAGGCAGTTGGCAATTTACATCCTGCCCATCAGCATAACTAGGTTCCCTGTTCTCCAGGGCCTGCCTTGCCTTTCTGGTTTTTACACATTTTGCAGATGTCCCTTTTGACCGTTGGGAAGTGATACTTCATTGTAGTTCAGATTTGCATTGCCCGCTTGCTTGCTTGGCCAAAAAGGGCGTATGCGTTTTCTCCTGAATTGATTCAGGAGAAAACACATATGGCATTGCTGGCCAAGTGCATCATTGTCGAAGTTGTGCCCCTATTCCTGTGCTTTAAAGGCGATTCCAATGTACCTCTTGAAATCTGTTTCCTGCTATTCTGGCTCACTTTCAAGTCCGCCTCGTTTCCTTCCTTCAACAGATTTTCGGGCGATTGTTGTCCTTTACTACTCTGCCAGTTTGTGCGTTGCTCTGCCCCTGAGCTCCATTATTCAACTCGTTTTTTGTGAGCTGACCCCAAGTCCAAAATTTTGGTTCAGGACCTATACTGGTTCCCGGCGGGTGTCAGAGACTTTGGTTAATTCTTCTTCCGGCCAGGAAATTAGAATGACATGTGCCCGTCCAAATGCCTAACAGCTACTCTCTCATTGGTTCTCCCTCTTCCCTTTCATCCTCTACAAATGTGGCCACCTGTGAGAACCAGGAGGTTAAAGGGGCTGTCTCTCCAAGTTGTGAGATTGATAGTAAAGCAGTTGGAGTGTCAAACCGGAGCACCAGGAGAGGGATTATTAGTTGAGTTTTAGAAACCTTTCGTATTCACAGTGTGTCCATTCTCTAGGTTTCCCGTACATGTAATAGATGTAGTAATATTCCCTTCAACCTGGAGAGTTGGGAACGTTGGAATGTGTGCCATGCGTTATTGCTTGAAATGGTCTGCATTTGCTCACCGAATCTCACCAATCCTCTCAGTCCCACGTGTCCAGCCTTATGCCACATCCAGCTGTCGTTGTAGATAGGGTCATTCCAGGTTTCATCAGAGCCCCTGAAGGAATTGTAAAGAATTTCCCTGTTTTTTTGTTTTGTTTTTGAAATTCCTTTTTATAGTGGGTTTGAACTGATTCTCACTGCCATGTTTATGCCAGTGTAGACAAACTTGATTCCCTTAAGGAGACATATCAATACATAGGTTTTAAGATTCTTATCAGTCAGATATATTCCTCTGCGGGCAATATGGGGTTTTAAGTCCCTTTCACTGAGGAAAGTGTAGGTCTTGTCTATTCCGTATTTGGTTTTTGGAACGGTAACTGTACTAATATCAAACTCTGGTTTTATGCATCACCCCACCTCTCCATCCCCCTTAAGCAGGCATAAGACATTTTCTAAATGTTAGACTCTTTTCTTTTTGCTAACTCAGTTCATGTGTAGCCATGTTTACAGGACCTTCAAAGTGATATCTTATGATAAGTTTCTTTTTCTCTGTGACTTATTTCACTTAGAATCATCGTACCTGAATACACTCATTTTGAAGCTACTGGCCTTATGACATTGATTTCATGGCTGACAGATATTCCATCGTACGTAAGTAACACAATTTCTTGAACCATTTTTGTCTTTCCTGGGATATTTAAGGTGTACCCAAGTTGACGTTCTTGTAAGCAGTGCAGGCCTAAATTTTGCGGTGGCACTGTCTTATTGATTTTCAGTTTTCCCAAGGTATATTCCCTAGACTGGAAGTGCCCTTGGCTCTGTTGCTCTGTTGTTTCCTTCTTTAGGGAACACAATGCACTCTTCCAGAGAGGCAGTTGGCAAATTACATGCTGCCCATCATCATAACTAGACTCCCTGTTCTCCAGGGCCTGTCTTGCCTTTCTGATTTTTACACATTTTGCAGATGTCCCTTTTGACCGGTGGGAAGTGATACTTCATTGTAGTTCAGATTTGCGTTGCCCGCTTGCTTGCTTGGCCAAAAAGGACGTACGCATTTTCTCCTTAATATATTCAGGAGAAAACACATACACTCTTGCTGGCCAAGTGCATCATTGTCAAAGTTGTGCCCCTCTTCCTGTGCTTTAAAGGCGATTCCAATGTACCTCTTGAAATCTGTTTCCTGCTATTCTGGCTCGCTTTCAAATCCGCCTCGTTGCCTTCCCTCAACAGATTTTCGGACGATTGTTGTCCTTTATTACTCTGCCAGTCTGTGCATTGTTGTGCCCCTGAGCTCCATTTTTCAACTCGTTTTTTGTGAGCTGACCGCAAGTCCAAAATTTTGGTTCAGGACCTATACTGGTTCCCGGCGGATGTCTGAGACTTTCGTTAATTCTTCTTCCTGCCGGAAAATTAGAATGACATGTGCCCGTCCAAATGCCTAACAACTACTCTCTCATTGGTTCTCCCTCTTCCCTTTCATTCTCTACCAAATTGGCCACCTGTGCGAACCAGGAGTTTAAATGGGCTGTCTCTCCAAGTTGGGAGATTGATAGTAAAGCAGTTGGAAAGTCAAACCAGAGCACCAGGAGAGGGATTATTAGTTGATTTTTAGAAACCTTTCGTATTCACAGTGTGTCCATTTTCTAGGTTTCCCATACATGTTATAGCTGTAGTAATATTCCCTTCATCCTGTAGAGTTGGGACCCTTGGAATGTGTGCCACTCATTATTGCTTTAAAGGGTCTGCATTTGCTCACAGAATCTCACCAATCCTCTCAGTCCCAAGTGTCCAGCCTTATGCCACATCCAGCTGTCGTTGTAGATAGGGTCATTCCAGGTTTCATCAGAGCCCCTGAAGGAATTGTAAAGAATTTCCCTGTTTTTTTGTTTTGTTTTTGAAATTCCTTTTTATAGTGGTTTTGAGCTGATTCTCACTGCCATGTTTATGCCAGTCTAGACACACTTGATTCCCTTACGGAGACATATCAATACATAGATTTTAAGATTCTTACCAGTCACATATATTCCTATGCGGGAAATATGGCGTTTTGAGTCCCTTTCACTGAGGAAAGTGTATGTCTTTTCTATTCCGTATTTGGTTTTGTGAAAGGTACCTGTACTAATATCAAACTCTGGTTTTATGCATCACCCCACCTCGCCTTCCCCCTTAAGCAGGCACAAGAGTGTTGTCTAAATGTGAGGCTCTGTTCTCTTTCCTAACTCAGTTCATGTGTAGCCATGTTTACAGGACCTTCATAAGTGATATCTTATGATAAGTTTCTTTTTCTCTGTGACTTATTTCACTTAGAATCATCGTACCTGAATACACTCATTTTGCTGCTACTGGCCTTATAACATTGATTTCATGGCTGAGGTATATTCCATCGTACATAAATAACACAGTTTCTTGAACCATTTTTGTCTTTCCTAGGATATTTAAGTTGTACCCCAGTTGAGGTTCTTGTAAGCAGTGCAGCACTAAATTTTTAGGTGGCATGTCTTATTGATATTCAGTATTCCCATGGTATATTCCCTACACTGGAAGTGCCCTTGGCTCTGTTGCTCTGTTGTTTCCTTGTTTTAGGGAACACAATGCACTCCTTCAGAGAGGCAGTTGGTAATTTACATCCTGCCCATCAGCATAACTAGGCTCCCTGTTCTCCATTGCCTGTCTTGCCTTTCTGGCTTTTACACATTTTGCGGATGTCCCTTTTGACCGGTGGGAAGTGATACTTCATTGTAGTTCAGATTTTCATTGCCCACTTGCTTGCTTGGCCAAAAAGAACGTATGCCTTTTCTCCTGAATATATTCAGGAGAAAACACATACGACATTTCTGGCCAAGTGCATCATTGTTGAAGTTGTTCCCCTCTTCCTGTGCTTTAAAGGCGATTCCAATGTACCTCTTGAAATCTGTTTCCTGCTATTCTGGCTCGCTTTCAAGTCGGCCTCGTTGCCTTCCCTCAACAGATTTTTGGACGATTGTTGTCCTTTATTTCTCTGACAGTTTGTGCATTGTTGTATCCCTATGATCCATTTTTCAACTCGTTTTTTGTGAGCTGAGCGCAAGTCCAAAATTTTGGTTCAGGACCTATACTGGTTCCTGGCACGTGGCTGAGACATTGGTTAATTCTTCTTCCACCCTGGAAATTAGAGTGACATGTGACCGTCCAAATGCCTAACAGCTACTCTCTCATTGGTTCTCCCTCTTCCCTTTCATCCTCTGCCAAATTGGCAACCTGTGCGCACCAGGAGGTTAAAGGGGCTGTCTTTCCAAGTTGGGAGATTGATAGTAAAGGAGTTGGAAATTCAAACCAGAGCACCAGGAGAGGGACTATTAGTTGAGTTTTAGAAACCTTTCGTATTCACAGTGTGTCCATTCTCTAGGTTTCCCGTACATGTTATAGCTGTAGTAATATTCCCTTCAACCTGGAGAGTTGGGACCCTTGGAATGCGTGCCACACATTATTGCTTTAAATGGTCTGCATTTGCTCACCGAATCTCACCAATCCTCTCAGTCCCAAGTGTCCAGCCTTATGCCACATTCAGCTGTCATTGTAGATAGGGTCATTCCAGATTTCATCAGAGCCCCTGAAGGAATTGTAAAGAATTTCTCTTTTTTTTTGTTTTGTTTTTGAAATTACTTTTTATAGTGGGTTTGAGCTGATTCTCACTGCCATGTTTATGGCAGTCAAGACAAACTTGTTTCCCTTACGGAGACATATCAATACATAGGTTTTAAGATTCTTATCAGTCAGATATATTCCTCTGCGGGAAATATGGGGTTTTGAGTCCCTTTCACTGAGGAACGTGTAGGTCTTGTCTATTCCGAATTTGGTTTTTGGAACGGTACCTGTACTAATATCAAACTCTGGTTTTATGCATCACCCCACCTCTCCTTCCCCCTTAAGCAGGCATAAGACTTTTTTCTAAATGTTAGACTCTGTACTCTTTCCTAACTCAGTTCATGTGTAGCCATGTTTGCAGGACCTTCATAAGTGATATCTTATGATAAGTTTCTTTTTCTCTGTGACTTATTTCACTTAGAATCATCGTACCTGAATACACTCATTTTGAAGCTACTGGCCTTATGACATTGATTTCATGGCTGACTGATATTCCATCGTACGTAAATAACACAATTTCTTGAACCATTTTTGTCTTTCCTGGGATATTTAAGGTGTACCCAAGTTGCGGTTCTTGTAAGCAGTGCAGCCCTAAATTTTGCGGTGGCTCTGTCTTATTGATTTTCAGTTTTCCCAAGGTATATTTCCTAGACTGGAAGTGCCCTTGGCTCTGTAGCTCTGTTGTTTACTTGTTTTAGGGAACACAATGCACTCCTCCAGAGAGGCAGATGGCAATTTACATCCTGCCCATCAGCATAACTAGGCTCCCTATTCTCCATTGCCTGTCTTGCCTTTCTGGCTTTTACACATTTTGCAGATGTCCCGTTTGACCGCTGGGAGGTGATAATTCATTGTAGTACAGATTTGCATTGCCCGCTTGCTTGCTTGGCCAAAATGGACTTATACATTTTCTCCTGAATATATTCAGGAGAAAACGCATACGCCCTT
The DNA here is from genome assembly GCF_949752795.1 of Hyperoodon ampullatus. Taxonomy (NCBI): domain Eukaryota; kingdom Metazoa; phylum Chordata; class Mammalia; order Artiodactyla; family Ziphiidae; genus Hyperoodon; species Hyperoodon ampullatus. The sequence goes on from NW_027641092.1 coordinate 3,811,861, forward strand.
TCTGGCCAAGTGCATCATTGTCGAAGTTGTGCCCCTCTTCCTGTGATTTCAAGGTGATTCCAATGTACCTCTTGAAATCTGTTTCCTGCTATTCTGGCTCGATTTGAAGTCTGCCTCTTTGCCTTCCCTCAACAGATATTTGGACGATTGTTGTCCTTTATTACAATGCCAGTTTGTGAATTGCTGTGCCACTGAGCTCCATTTTTCAACTCGTTTTTTGTGAGCTGACCGCAAGTCCAAAATTGTGGTTCAGGACCTATACTGGTTCCCGGCGGGTCACTGAGACTTTGTTTAATTCTTCTTCCTTCCGGGAAATTAGAGTGACATGTGCCCATCCAATTGCCTAACAGCTACTCTCTCATTGGTTCTCCCTCTTCCCTTTCATCCACTGCCACATTCGCAACCTGTTGGAACCAGGAGGTTAAAGGGGCTGTCTCTCCAAGTTGGGAGATTGATAGTAAAGCAGTTGGAAATTCAAACCAGAGCACCAGGATAGGGACTATTAGTTGAGTTTTAGAGACCTTTTATATTCACACTGTGTCCATTCTCTAGGTTTCCCGTACATGTTATAACTGTTGTAGTATTCCCTACAACCTGGAGAGTTGGGACCCTTGGAATGTGTGCCACGCATTATTGCTTTAAATGGTCTGCATTTGCTCACCAATCCTCTCAGTCCCAAGTGTCCAGCCTTATGCCACATCTAGCTGTCGTTGTAGATAGGGTCATTCCAGGTTTCATCAGAGACCCTGAAGGAATTGTAAAGAATTTCCCTGTTTTTTTGTTTTGTTTTTGAAATTCTTTTTATAGTGGTTTTGAGCTTATTCTCACTGCCATGTTTATGCCAGTCTAGACACACTTGATTCCCTTTCAGTGACATAACGATACATAGGTTTTAAGCTTCTTAGTACTCTGATATATTCCTCTGCGGGGAATATGGGTGTTCAGTCCCGTTCACTGAGGAAGGAGTAGGTCTTGTCTATTCTGTATTTGGATTATGGAACGGTACCTGTGCTAATATCAAACTCTGGTTTTGTACATCTCCCCACCTCTCTTTCCCCTTAAGCAGGCATAAGTGTATTTTCTAAATGTGAGACACTGTTCTCTTTCCTAATTCAGTTCATATGTAGCCATGTTTACATTTCCTTCATAAGTGATATCTTATGTCAGAATGCTCCATGGCTCTTGTCATCATAATGCTCTATGATGCTCTTCATCACAGTTATCCATGGTCTTCTCATCACAATGCTCCACAGTCTTGCCATCACATTGCTCCATGCCCTGATCATCACAATGCTCCTTTACCTTTGTCATCACAATCGTCCATGACACGTGTCATCACAATGCTCCATGTTATTGGCATCACAATGGACCATGACATATGTCATCACAATGCTCCCTGACACCTGTCTTCACTATAGTCCATGACGTTGTCATCACAATGTTCTATGCTCTTTTCATTACAATGCACCATGCCCACTCTCATCACAATAATCCATGAAATTTGTGAGACCAATGCTCCATGCCCCTGTCATCACAATGCTCCGTGACTCCATTCATCACTATGCTTCATGATATTTGTCATCACAATGGTCAATGCCCTCGTCATCACAAGGCTCTGTGACCTGTGTAACCACAATGCACCATGAACTTTTCATCACAATGCTCCATGCCTTTCTCAGCACAACACTCAATGACACTTGTCATCACAATGCTCCATGCGCTTGTCAGCAAAATGCTCCACCAGCTTGTCATCACAATGCTCCATGCACTTCTCATCAAAATGCTCTGTCACCACTGATATCACAATGTTCCATTACTAGTCATCACAATACGCCCTCATCCTTGTCATCACAATGTTCCATGACCGCTGTCATCACAATACTACATGCCATTATCATCACAGTGATCCATGACCCCTGACATCACAATTCTCCATAACCCATGTCATCTAAATGCTCCATGACCTTTTTCGTCACAGTGCTCCATGACCCCTTACCTCACCATGCTCCATAACCCATGTCATCAAAATGCTCCATGACATTTGTCATCACAAATCTCCATGACGCTTGTCATCACAATGCTCGATGCCCTTCTCATAACAATGCTCCATGCCCTTGTCATTACAGTCCGCCATGAACCCTGTACCACAGTGTTCTGGGCCCTTGTCATCACAGTGCGCCAGGCCCACTCTCATCACAATAATCCATGAAATATTTCAGACCAATGCCCCATGGCCTTGTCATCACAATGCTCCATTACCCCTGTCATAACAATGCTCCATGACCCCTGTCATCACAATGCACCATGCCCATCACCATAATATTTCATGCTACTGTCATCACAATGAAATCAAAATGCTCAATGACCTCTGTCATCAAAATGCTCCAAACCCTTCTGATCACAGTGTTCCATAACACTTGTCATCACAATGCCCCATGAGGCTGGTCATCACAATTATCCATGGTCTTCTCATCACAATGCTCCATGATCTTTGTCATCACAATGCTCAATACACTTAACATCTCAATGCCCCCTGACAGTTGTCATCAGTATGCTCCTTGAACCCTGTCATGACAAGGCTCCATGCATTTTTCATCACAATGATCCATTCCTTTTTCATCACAATGCTCCAAGACCCCTGTAATCAAAATGCACCATGTCCTTGTCATCACAAAGCTCCATGACGCATGTCATCAGAATGCTCCATTGCTTCTCATCACAATGCCCCATGCCCTTGTCATCACAATTCCTCCAAACCCCTGTAATCACAATGCTCCATGCATCTTTTCATCAGAATGCTCCATGACCCTTTTCATCAAAATGCTCCATTAACCCTGACATCACAATGTTCCATAACCCCTGTCATCAAAATGTTCCATGACACTTTTCATCAATTTGCTCCATGACCCTGTCATCACAATGCTCCCTGCCCTTCTCATCACAATGCACCACGACCTTGTCATCAAAATGCTTCATGACTTTTGTCATCACAAAGCTACATGACCCTTGGCATCACAATGCTCCATGCCATTTCATCACAATGCTCCATGAAACCTCCCATCACATTGCTCCATGCCCTTGTCACCACAATGCTCCATGACGCTTGTCATCGCAATGCTCGATACTCTTCTCATCACAATGCTCCATGACCTTGTCATTACAATCCTCTATGACACATGTATCACAGTGTTCCGTGCCCTAGTCATCACAATGCTCCATTACCCCTGTCATAATAATGCTCCATGACCCCTGCCATCACAATGTTCCACGGCCTTGTCATCCAAGTCTCCATGAGCCCTGTCATCAAAATACTCCATGAATATTTTCAGCCCAATGCTCCATGACCTTCTCATCACAGTGCTCATTGACCCTTGTCATCACAATGCTCCATGACCCCTCTCATCACAATGATCCATGACAACTGTCATCACAATGCTCCATGCCCTTTGTCTTTACAGTGATCCATGATGCTCTTCATCATAATTATCCATGGTCTTTTCATCACAATGCTCCACGGTCTTGCCATCACAATTCTCCATGCCCTGTTCTTCACAATGCTCCATGTCCCATGTCATTACAATTCTCCAAATCCTTGTCATCACAATGCACCAGGACACTTCTCATCACAATGTTATATGATATTTGCATCACAATTCTCCATGCATTTGTCATCGCAATGCTCTGTGACCCCTGTCATAGCAAGCTCCATGCGTTTGTCATCACAATGCTTCATTACATTGTCATCAAAATTCTCAATGGCCCTTGTCATCACAATGCTCCATGTCCTGTCATCACAATGCCCCTTGACCATTGACATCACAATGTTCCAAGCCCTTGTCATCAAAATGCTCCATTACCTTTGTCATCAGAATCCTCCATGACACTTGGTATCACAATGCTCCATGCCATTGTCATCACAATGGACAATGACATATGTCATCACAATGCTCCCTGACACCTGTCTTCACAATACTCCATGAGCTTGTTATCACAATGTTCCATGCACTTGTCATCACAATTTGCCATGCCCACTGTCATCACAATAATCCATGAAACTTGTCAGCCCAATGTTCCATCAACCTGTCATTACAAAGTTCCATGCCCTTGTCATCACAATGCTCTATGACCCCTGTCATCACAATGCTCCATGACTCCAGTCATCACAATGCTTCATGACCCTTGTCATCACAGTGGTCCATGCCCTCGTCACACAAGGCTCTGTGACCTTTGTCACCACAATGCTCCATGCCCTTGTCATCACAATGCTCCATGCCCACTGTCATCACAATAATCCATAAAACTTTTCAGCCCAATGTTGAATGCCCCTGTCATCACATTGATCCATGCCCCTGTCATCACAATGCTCCAAACCCTTGTGATCACAATGCTCCATAACACTTGTCATCACAACGCCCCATGACGCTCGTTATCACAATTATCCATGCACTTCTCATCACAATGTTCCATGACCTTTTTCATCACAATGATCAATACACTTGTCATCACAATGCTCCCTGACACTTGTCGTCAGTATGCTCCTTGAACCCTGTCATGACAAGGCTCCATGCCTTTTTCATCACAATGATCCATGTCCTTTTCTTCACAATGCTCTAAGACCCCTGTGATCACAATGCTGCATGCACCTTTTCATCAGAATTCTCCATGAGACTTCTCATCACAAGGCTCAGTGGGCTTCTCATCACAATGCTCCAGGACATTCTCATCACAATGCTCCAGGACCTTGTCATCACAGTGTTCCATTCCCTTGTCCACACAATGCTCCATGACCCCTGCCATTACAAAACTCAATGAACATTTTCAGCCCAATGATCTATGACATTCTCATCACAATGTTCCATGACCACTGTCATCACAACGCTCCATGGACACTGACAACACAATGATCCTGGACTCTTTTCATCAAACTGCTCCATGACCCTTGTCATCACAATTATCCATTCCCTTGCGATCCCAGTGCTCCATGACACCTGTAATCACAATGCTCCGTGATGCTTTTCATCACAGTGTTCCATTACCCTTGTCATCAAAATGCTCCATGCATTTGTCAGCAAAATGCTACATGACCTTGTCATCACAATGCTCCATGTGCTTGTCATCAAAATACTCTATTCCCATTGTCATCAAAATCCTCCATGAGCATTGGGTTCACATTGCTTCATGCCATGTCATGACAATGCTCCATGCTACTTGAAATTAAAATGATCCATGACCTCTGTCATGACAGTGCTCCATTCTACTTGAAATGAAAATGATCCATGACCTCTGTCATCACAATGCTCCAAACCCTTGTGATCACAATGTTCCATAACACTTGTCATCACAACGCTCCATGATGCCTGTCATCACAGTGCTCAATGACCATTGTCATCACAATGCTCAATACACTTGTCATGACAACGCTCCCTGACACTTGACGTCAGAATGCTCCTTGAAACCTGTCAAGAAAAGGTTCCATGCCTTTTTCATCACAATGCACCATGCCTTTTTCATCACAATGCTCCATGCTATTGTCATCACAATACTCCAGAAACTTGTCAACAGAATGCTCCATGCCCACTGTCATCACAATAATCCATGAAACATGTCAGACCAATGTTGCATGCCCCTGTCATCACAATGCTCCATGCCCTTGTCATCACAATGCTCCGTGACCCCTGTCATCACAATGCTCCGTGACTCCAGTCATCACAATGCTTCATGACATTTGTCCTCACAATGGTCCATGCCCTCGTCACACAACGCTCTGTGACCTTTGTCACCACAATGCTCCATGCCCTTTTCATCTCAATGCTCCATGCCCACTGTCATCACAATAATCCATGAAACTTGTCAGACCAATGTTCCACGACCACTGTCATCACAGTGCTCCATGCCCTTATCATCACAATGCTCCATGACCCCTGACGTCACAATGTTCCATAACCCCTGTCACAAAATGCTCCATGACCCATTTCTTCACAATGCTTCATGACCCCTGACATCACAATGTTCCCTAACACCTGTCATCAAAATATTCCATGACACTTTTATTCAAATTGCTCCATGACCCTGTCATCACAATGCTCCCTGCCCTTCTCATCACAATGCACCACGCCATTGTCATCAAAATGCCCCATGACATTTGTCATCACAAATATCCATGACCCTTGGCATCACAATGCTCCATGCCATTGTCATCACAATGTTCAATGAAATCTCTCATCACATTGCTCCATGCCCTTGTCATCACAATGCTCCATTACACCTGTCATAACAATGCTCCATGACCCCTGCCATCACAATGTTCCACGGACTTGTCATCACAAGGCTCCATGACGCTTGTCATCACAATGCTCCAAGACCTCTGTAATCACAATTCTCCATGACACTTTTCATCTCAATGCTCCGTGAACCCTGTCATCACAATGCACCGTGCCCATCACCATAATATTTCATGATATTGTCATCACAATGAAATCAAAATGCTCAATGACCTGTGTCATCTCAACGCACCAAACCCTTCTGATCACAATGTTCCATAACACGTGTCATCACAATGCCCCATGACGCTGGTCATCACAATTATCCATGGTCTTCTCATCAGAATGCTCCATGATCGTTGTCATCACAATGCTCAATACACTTGGCATCACAATGCTCCCTGACAGTTGTCATCAGTATGCTCCTTGAACCCTGTCATGACAAGGCTCCATGCATTTTTCATCACAATGATCCATTCCCTTTTCATCACAATGCTCCAAGACCCCTGTAATCACAATGCTCCATGTCCTTGTCATCACAAATCTCCATGACACATGTCATCAGAATGCTCCATTGCCTTCTCATCACAATGCTCCATTCACTTGAAATCACATTGCTTCAAATCCCCTGTAATCTCAATGCTCCATGCACCTTTTCATCAGAATGCTCGATGCCCTTGTCATCACAATGCTCCATGACCCTTGTCATCGCAATGTTCCAAGCCATTGTCATCAAAATGCTCCATTACCTTTGTCATCACAATCCTCCATGACACTTGGTATCACAATGCTCCATGCCATTGTCATCACAATGGACAAAAACATATATCGTCACAATGCTCCGTGACACCTGTCTTCACAATACTCCATGCCCCTGTCATCACAATGCTCCAGGCCCTTGTCATCACAATGCTCCATGAGCCCTGTCATCTCAATGCTCCTTGACTCCAGTCATCACAATGCTTCATGACCTTTGTCCTCACAATGGTCCATGCCCTCGTCACACAACGCTCTGTGATCTTTGTCACCAAAATGCTCCATGCCCTTGTCATCTCAATGCTCCATGCCCACTGTCATCACAATAATCCATGGAACTTGTCAGCCCAATGTTCCATGCCCCTGTCATCACATTGCTCCATGGCCTTGTCATCACAATGCTCCAAGACCCCTGTCATCACAGTGCCCCGTGACTCCAGTCATCACAATGATTCATGACCTTTCTCATCACAATGGTCCATGCCCTCGTCACACAAGGCTCTGTGATCTTTGTCACCACAATGCTCCATGAAATTTTCATCACAATGCTCTGTGTCCCTTGTCATCACAATGCTCCATGCGCTTGTCAGCACAATGCTCCATGACACATGTCATCACAATGTGCCATGCTCTTTTCATCACAATGCTCCACATCCTTTTCATCGCTATGCTCCATAAAACTTGTCATTACAATGCTCCATGCTCTTCTCATCAAAATGCTCTCTCACCACCTATATCACAATGTTCCATCGCTAGTCATCACAGTACTCGCTCACCCCTGTCATCACAATATTCTATGACCACTGTTATCACAGTGCTACATGCCCTTATCATCACAATGCTCCATGACCCCTGACATCACCATGTTCCATAACCCCTGTAACAAAATGCTCCATACCCATTTCATCACAATGCTTCATGACCCCTGACATCACAATGTTCCATAACCCCTGTCATCAAAATATTCCATGACCCTTTTATTCAAATTGCTCCATGACCCTGTCATCACAATGCTCCCTGCCCTTCTCATCACAATACACCACGCCCTTGTCATCAAAATGCCCCATGACATTTGTCATCACAAAGATCCATGACACTTGGCATCACAAGGCTCCATGCCATTGTCATCACAATGCTCAATGAAATCTCTCATCACATTGCTACATGCCCTTGTCATCACAGTGCTCCATTACACCTGTCATAACAATGCTCCATGACCCCTGCCATCACAATGTTCCACGTCCTTGGCATCACAAGACTCCATGACCTTTGTCATCACAGTGCTCCAAGACCTCTGTAATCACAGTTCTCCATGCCACTTTTCATCTCAATGCTCCATGAACACTGTCATCACAATGCACCATGCCCATCATCATAATGATTCATGCTATTGTCATCACAATGAAATCAAAATGCTCCATGTCCTCTGTCATCACAATGCTCCAAACCCTTCTGATCACAGTGTTCCATAACACTTGTCATCACATTCCCCATGACGCTCGTCATCACAATTATGCAAGGTCTTCTCATCACAATGCTCCATGACCTTTGTCACCACAATGCCCAATACACTTGGCATCACAATGCTCGCTGACACTTGTCATCAGTATGCTCCTTGAACACAGTCATGACAAGGCTCCATGCCTTTTTCATCACAATGATCCATTACCTTTTCATCACAATGCTCCAAGACCCCTGTTATCACAATGCTCCGTGACTCTCGTCATCACAATGCTTCATGACATTTGTCATCACAATGGTCCATGACCTGGTCACACAAACCTCTGTGAGCTTTGTCACCACAATGCTCCATGAAATTTTTATCACAATGCTCTGTGACCCTTGTCATCACAAAGCTCCATGCCTTTGTCAGCACAATGCTCCATGACCCTTGTCATCACAATGCTCGATGCGCGTGTCAGCACAATGCTCCATAACCCATGTCATCACAATGCACCATGCACTTGTCATCACAATTCTCCACATCCTTGTCATCACAATGCTCCATAAACCTTGTCATCACAATGCTCCATGCACTTCTCCTCAAAATGCCTTCTCACCACTGATATCACAATGTTCCATCACTATTCATCACAATACTCCCTCACCCCTGTCATCACAATATTCCATGACCCCTGTAATCACAATTCTCCATGCCCTTGTCATCACAAAGCTCCATGACGCATGTCATCAGAATGCTCCATGGCCTTCTCATCACAATGCTCCATGACCTTGTCATCACAATGCTCCAACACCCCTGTAATCACAATGTTCCATGCCCCTTTTCATCTCAATGCTCCATGAACCCTGTCATCACAATGCACCGTGCCCATCACCATAATATTTCATGCTATTGTCATCACAATGAAATCAAAATGCTCAATGACCTGTGTCATCACAACGCACCAAACCCTTCTGATCACAATGTTCCATAACACATGTCATCACAATGCCCCATGACGCTGGTCATCACAATTATCCATGGTCTTCTCATCAGAATGCTCCATGATCTATGTCATCACAATGCTCAATACACATGGCATCACAATGCTCGCTGACAGTTGTCATCAGTATGCTCCTTGAACCCTGTCATGACAAGGCTCCATGCATTTTTCATCACAATGATCCATTCCCTTTTCATCACAATGCTCCAAGACACCTGTAATCACAATGCTCCATATCCTTGTCCTCACAAATCTCCATGACACATGTCATCAGAATGCTCCATTGCCTTCTCATCACAATGCTCCATGCCCTTGAAATCACATTGCTTAAAAACCCCTGTAATCTCAATGCTCCATGCACCATTTCATCAGAATGCTCCATGCCCTTGTCATCACAAATCTCCATGACCCTTGTCATTGCAATGTTCCAAGCCCTTGTCATCAAAACACTCCATTACCTTTGTCATCACAATCCTCCATGACACTTGGTATCACAATGCTCCATGCCATTGTCATCACAATGGACAATAACATATATCATCACAATGCTCCCTGACACCTGTCTTCACAATACTCCATGACCTTGTCATCACAATGTTCCATGCCCTTGTCATCACAGTGCTCCATGCACAATGTCATCACAATAATCCATGAAACATGTCAGACCAATGTTCCATGCCCCAGTCATCACAATGCTCCAGGCCCTTGTCATCACAATGCTGCATGACCCCGGTAATCTCAATGCTCCTTGACTCCAGTCATCACAATGCTTCATGACCTTTGTCCTCACAATGGTCCATGCCCTCGTCACATAACGCTCTGTGACCTTTGTCACCAAAATGCTCCATGCCCTTGTCATCTCAATGCTCCATGCCCACTGTCATCACAATAATCCATGGAACTTCTCAGACCAATGTTCCATGCCCCTGTCATCACATTGCTCCACGGCCTTGTCATCACTATGCTCCAAGACCCCTGTCATCACAGTGCCCCGTGACTCCAGTCATCACAATGATTCATGACCTTTCTCATCACAATGGTCCATGCCCTCGTCACACAAGGCTCTGTGATCTTTGTCACCACAATGCTCCATGAAATTTTCATCACAATGCTCTGTGTCCCTTGTCATCACAATGCTCCATGCCTTTGTCAGCACAATGCTCCATGACACTTGTCATCAAAATGCTCCATGCGCTTGTCAGCACAATGCTTCATGACACATGTTATCACAATGTGCCATGCTGTTTTCATCACAATGCTCCACATCCTTTTCAGCGCTATGCTCCATAAAACTTGTGATTACAATGCTCCATGCTCTTCTCATCAAAATGCTCTCTCACCACATATATCACAATGTTCCATCGCTAGTCATCACAATACTCGCTCACCCCTGTCATCACAATGTTCTATGACCACTGTTATCACAGTGTTACATGCCCTTATCATCACAATGCTCCATGACCCCTGACATCACCATGTTCCATAACCCCTGTCACAAAATGCTCCATGACCCATTTCATCACAATGCTTCATGACCCCTGACATCACAATGTTCCATAACCCCTGTCATCAAAATATTCCATGACACTTTTATTCAAATTGCTCCATGACCCTGTCATCACAATGCTCCCTGCCCTTCTCATCACAATACACCACGCCCTTGTCATCAAAATGCCCCATGACATTTGTCATCACAAAGATCCATGACCCTTGGCATCACAATGCTCCATGCCATTGTCATCACAATGCTCAATGAAATCTCTCATCACATTGCTCCATGCCCTTGTCATCACAGTGCTCCATTACACCTGTCATAACAATGCTCCATGACCCCTGCCATCACAATGTTCCACGGCCTTGGCATCACAAGACTCCATGACCCTTGTCATCACAATGCTCCAAGACCTCTGTAATCACAGTTCTCCATGCCACTTTTCATCACAATGCTCCATGAACACTGTTATCACAATGCACCATGCCCATCATCATAATGATTCATGCTATTGTCATCACAATGAAATCAAAATGCTCCATGTCCTCTGTCATCACAATGCTCCAAACCCTTCTGATCACAGTGTTCCATAACACTTGTCATCACATTCCCCATGACGCTCGTCATCACAATTATGCAAGGTCTTCTCATCACAATGCTCTATGACCTCGTCAGCACAATGCCCAATACACTTGGCATCACAATGCTCGCTGACACTTGTCATCAGTATGCTCCTTGAACACAGTCATGACAAGGCTCCATGCCTTTTTCATCACAATGATCCATTCCCTTTTCATCACAATGCTCCAAGACCCCTGTTATCACAATGCTCCGTGACTCCCGTCATCACAATGCTTCATGACATTTGTCATCACAATGGTCCATGACCTGGTCACACAAAGCTCTGTGAGCTTTGTCACCACAATGCTCCATGAAATTTTTATCACAATGCTCTGTGACCCTTGTCATCACAAATCTCCATGCCTTTGTCAGCACAATGCTCCATGACCCTTGTCATCACAATGCTCGATGCACGTGTCAGCACAATGCTCCATAACCCATGTCATCACAATGCACCATGCACTTGTCATCACAATTCTCCACATCCTTGTCATCACAATGCTCCATAAACCTTGTCATCACAATGCTCCATGCACTTCTCCTCAAAATGCCTTCTCACCACTGATATCACAATGTTCCATCACTATTCATCACAATACTCCCTCACCCCTGTCATCACAATATTCCATGACCCCTGTAATCACAATTCTCCATGCCCTTATCATCACAAAGTTCCATGACGCATGTCATCAGAATGCTCCATGGACTTCTCATCACAATGCTCCATGACCTTGTCATCACAATGCTCCAACACCCCTGTAATCACAATGCTCCATGCCCCCTTTCATCTCAATGCTCCATGAACCCTGTCATCACGATGCACCGTGCCCATCACCATAGTATTTCATGCTATTGTCATCACAATGAAATCAAAATGCTCAATGACCTCTGTCATCACAATGCACCAAACCCTTCTGATCACAATGTTCCATAACACTTGTCTTCACAATGCCCCATGACGCTGGTCCTCACAATTATCCATGGTCTTCTCATCACCATGCTCCATGATCTTTGTCATCACAATGCTCAATACACTTATCATCACAATGCTCCCTGACAGTTGTCATCAGTATGCTCCTTGAACCCTGTCATGACAAGGCTCCATGCATTTTTCATCACAATGATCCTTTCCCTTTTCATCACAATGCTCAAAGACCCCTGTAATCACAATGCTCCATGTCCTTGTCATCAGAAAGCTCCATGACGCATGTCATCAGAATGCTCCATTGCCTTCTCATCACAATGCTCCATGCCCTTTTCATCACATTGCTTCAAAACCCCTGTAATCTCAATGCTCCATGCACTTTTTCATCAGAATGCTCCATACCCTTGTCATCACAATGCTCCATGACCCTAGTCATCGCAATGTTCCAAGCCCTTGTCATCAAAATGCTCCATTAATTTATCATCACAATCCTCCATGACATTTGTTATCACAATGCTCCATGCCATTGTCATCACAATGGACAATGACATATGTCATCACAATGCTCCCTGACACCTGTCTTCACAATACTCCATGACCTTGTCATCACAATGTTCCATGCCCTTGTCATCACAATGCGCCATGCCCACTGTCATCACAATAATCCATGAAACATGTCAGACCAATGTTGCATGCCCCTGTCATCACAATGCTCCATGCCCTTGTCATCACAATGCTCCGTGACCCCTGTCATCACAATGCTCCGTGACTCCAGTCATCAAAATGCTTTATGACATTTGTCCTCACAATGGTCCATGCCCTCGTCACACAACGCTCTGTGACCTTTGTCACCACAATGCTCCATGCCCTTTTCATCTCAATGCTCCATGCCCACTGTCATCACAATAATCCATGAAACTTGTCAGACCAATGTTCCATGCCCCTGTCATCACATTGCTCCATGCCCTTGTCATCACAATGCTCCATGACCACTGTCACCACAATGCTCCGTGACTCCATTCATCAAAATGATTCATGATCTTTCTCATCACAGTGGTCCATGCCCTCATCACACAAGGCTCTGTGATCTTTGTCACCACAATGCTCCATGAAATTTTCATCACAATGCTCTGTGTCCCTTGTCATCACAATGCTCCATGCCTTTGTCAGCATAATGCTCCATGACACTTGTCATCAAAATGCTCCATGCACTTTTCAGCACAATGCTCCATGACCCATGTCATCACAATGTGCAATGCTCTTTTTCTCACAATGCTCCACATCCTTTTCATCGCTATGCTCCATAAAACTTGTCATCACAATGCTCCATGCATTTCTCAGCAAAATGCTCTCTCACCACATATATCAAAATGTTCCATCACTAGTCATCACAATACTCGCTCACCCCTGTCATCACAATGTTCCATGACCACTGTCATCACAGTGCTCCATGCCCTTATCATCACAATGCTCCATGACCCATGACGTCACAATGTTCCATAACCCCTGTCACAAAATGCTCCATGACCCATTTCTTCACAATGCTTCATGACCCCTGACATCACAATGTTCCCTAACCCCTGTCATCAAAATATTCCATGACCCTTTTATTCAAATTGCTCCATGACCCTGTCATCACAATGCTCCCTGCCCTTCTCATCACAATGCACCACGCCCTTGTCATCAAAATGCCCCATGACATTTGTCATCACAAATATCCATGACCCTTGGCATCACAATGCTCCATGCCATTGTCATCACAATGTTCAATGAAATCTCTCATCACATTGCTCCATGCCCTTGTCATCACAATGCTCCATTACACCTGTCATAACAATGCTCCATGACCCCTGCCATCACAATGTTCCACGGCCTTGTCATCACAAGGCTCCATGTCCCTTGTCATCACAATGATCCAAGACCTCTGTAATCACAATTCTCCATGACACTTTTCATCTCAATGCTCCATGAACCCTGTCATCACAATGCACCGTGCCCATCACCATAATATTTCATGCTATTGTCATCACAATGAAATCAAAATGCTCAATGACCTGTGTCATCTCAACGCACCAAACGCTTCTGATCACAATGTTCCATAACACATGTCATCACAATGCCCCATGACACTGGTCATCACAATTATCCGTGGTCTTCTCATCAGAATGCTCCATGATCTTGTCATCACAATGCTCAATACACTTGGCATCACAGTGCTCGCTGACAGTTGTCATCAGTATGCTCCTTGAACCCTGTCATGACAAGGCTCCATGCATTTTCATCACAATGATCCATTCCCTTTTCATCACAATGCTCCAAGGCCCCTGTAATCACAATGCTCCATGTCCTTGTCATCACAAATCTCCATGACACATGTCATCAGAATGCTCCTTTGCCTTCTCATCACAATGCTCCATTCCCTTGAAATCACAATGCTTCAAATCCCCTGTAATCTCAATGCTCCATGCACCTTTTCATCAGAATGCTCCATGCCCTTGTCATCACAATGCTCCATGACCCTTGTCATCGCAATGTTCCAAGCCATTGTCATCAAAATGCTCCATTACCTTTGTCATCACAATCCTCCATGACACTTGGTATCACAATGCTCCATGCCATTGTCATCACAATGGACAATAACATATATCATCACAATGCTCCCTGACACCTGTCTTCACAATACTCCATGACCTTGTCATCACAATGTTCCATGCCCTTGTCATCACAGTGCGCCATGCACACTGTCATTACAATAATCCATGAAACATGTCAGACCAATGTTCCATGCCCCTGTCATCACAATGCTCCAGGCCCTTGTCATCACAATGCTCCATGACCCCTGTCATCTCAATGCTCCTTGACTCCAGTCATCACAATGCTTCATGACCTTTGTCCTCACAATGGTCCATGCCCTCGTCACACAACGCTCTGTGACCTTTGTCACCAAAATGCTCCATGCCCTTGTCATCTCAATGCTCCATGCCCACTGTCATCACAATAATCCATGGAACTTGTCAGCCCAATGTTCCATGCCCCTGTCATCACATTGCTCCATGGCCTTGTCATCACAATGCTCCAAGACCCCTGTCATCACAGTGCCCCGTGACTCCAGTCATCACAATGATTCATGACCTTTCTCATCACAATGGTCCATGCCCTCGTCACACAAGGCTCTGTGATCTTTGTCACCACAATGCTCCATGAAATTTTCATCACAATGCTCTGTGTCCCTTGTCATCACAATGCTCCATGCGCTTGTCAGCACAATGCTCCATGACACATGTCATCACAATGTGCCATGCTCTTTTCATCACAATGCTCCACATCCTTTTCATCGCTATGCTCCATAAAACTTGTCATTACAATGCTCCATGCTCTTCTCATCAAAATGCTCTCTCACCACCTATATCACAATGTTCCATCGCTAGTCATCACAGTACTCGCTCACCCCTGTCATCACAATATTCTATGACCACTGTTATCACAGTGCTACATGCCCTTATCATCACAATGCTCCATGACCCCTGACATCACCATGTTCCATAACCCCTGTAACAAAATGCTCCATACCCATTTCATCACAATGCTTCATGACCCCTGACATCACAATGCTCCATAACCCCTGTCATCAAAATATTCCATGACCCTTTTATTCAAATTGCTCCATGACCCTGTCATCACAATGCTCCCTGCCCTTCTCATCACTATACACCATGCCCTTGTCATCAAAATGCCACATGATATTTGTCATCACTAAGATCAATGACACTTGGCATCACAAGGCTCCATGCCATTGTCATCACAATGCTCAATGAAATCTCTCATCACATTGCTCCATGCCCTTGTCATCACAGTGCTCCATTACACCTGTCATAACAATGCTCCATGACCCCTGCCATCACAATGTTCCACGTCCTTGGCATCACAAGACTCCATGACCCTTGTCATCACAATGCTCCAAGACCTCTGTAATCACAGTTCTCCATGCCACTTTTCATCTCAATGCACCATGAACACTGTCATCACAATGCACCATGCCCATCATCATAATGATTCATGCTATTGTCATCACAATGAAATCAAAATGCTCCATGTCCTCTGTCATCACAATGCTCCAAACCCTTCTGATCACAGTGTTCCATAACACTTGTCATCACATTCCCCATGACGCTCGTCATCACAATTATGCAAGGTCTTCTCATCACAATGCTCCATGACCTTTGTCACCACAATGCCCAATACACTTGGCATCACAATGCTCGCTGACACTTGTCATCAGTATGCTCCTTGAACACAGTCATGACAAGGCTCCATGCCTTTTTCATCACAATGATCCATTCCCATTTCATCACAATGCTCCAAGACCCCTGTTATCACAATGCTCCGTGACTCCCGTCATCACAATGCTTCATGACATTTGTCATCACAATGGTCCATGACCTGGTCACACAAAGCTCTGTGAGCTTTGTCACCACAATGCTCCATGAAATTTTTATCACAATGCTCTGTGACCCTTGTCATCACAAAGCTCCATGCCTTTGTCAGCACAATGCTCCATGACCCTTGTCATCACAATGCTCGATGCGCGTGTCAGCACAATGCTCCATAACCCATGTCATCACAATGCACCATGCACTTGTCATCACAATTCTCCACATCCTTGTCATCACAATGCTCCATAAACCTTTTCATCACAATGCTCCATGCACTTCTCCTCAAAATGCCTTCTCACCACTGATATCACAATGTTCCATCACTATTCATCACAATACTCCCTCACCCCTGTCATCACAATATTCCATGACCCCTGTAATCACAACTCTCCATGCCCTTGTCATCACAAAGCTCCATGACGCATGTCATCAGAATGCTCCATGGCCTTCTCATCACAATGCACCATGTCCTTGTCATCACAATGCTCCAACACCCCTGTAATCACAATGCTCCATGCCCCTTTTCATCTCAATGCTCCATGAACCCTGTCATCACAATGCACCGTGCCCATCACCATAATATTTCATGCTATTGTCATCACAATGAAATCAAAATGCTCAATGACCTGTGTCATCACAACGCACGAAACCCTTCTGATCACAATGTTCCATAACACATGTCATCACAATGTCCCATGACGCTGGTCATCACAATTATCCATGGTCTTCTCATCAGAATGCTCCATGATCTATGTCATCACAATGCTCAATACACTTGGCATCACAACGCTCGCTGACAGTTGTCATCAGTATGCTCCTTGAACCCTGTCATGACAAGGCTCCATGCATTTTTCATCACAATGATCCATTCCCTTTTCATCACAATGCTCCAAGACACCTATAATCACAATGCTCCATGTCCTTGTCCTCACAAATCTCCATGACGCATGTCATCAGAATGCTCCATTGCCTTCTCATCACAATGCTCCATGCCCATGAAATCACATTGCTTAAAAACCCCTGTAATCTCAATGCTCCATGCACCTTTACATCAGAATGCTCCATGCCCTTGTCATCACAATGCTCCATGACCCTTGTCATCGCAATGTTCCAAGCCCTTGTCATCAAAATGCTCCATTACCTTTGTCATCACAATCCTCCATGACACTTGGTATCACAATGCTCCATGCCATTGTCATCACAATGGACAAAAACATATATCGTCACAATGCTCCGTGACACCTGTCTTCACAATACTCCATGCCCCTGTCATCACAATGCTCCAGGCCCTTGTCATCACAATGCTCCATGAGCCCTGTCATCTCAATGCTCCTTGACTCCAGTCATCAAAATGCTTCATGACCTTTGTCCTCACAATGGTCCATGCCCTCGTCACACAACGCTCTGTGACCTTTGTCACCAAAATGCTCCATGCCCTTGTCATCTCAATGCTCCATGCCCACTGTCATCACAATAATCCATGGAACTTGTCAGCCCAATGTTCCATGCCCCTGTCATCACATTGCTCCATGGCCTTGTCATCACAATGCTCCAAGACCCCTGTCATCACAGTGCCCCGTGACTCCAGTCATCACAATGATTCATGACCTTTCTCATCACAATGGTCCATGCCCTCGTCACACAAGGCTCTGTGATCTTTGTCACCACAATGCTCCATGAAATTTTCATCACAATGCTCTGTGTCCCTTGTCATCACAATGCTCCATGCGCTTGTCAGCACAATGCTCCATGACACATGTCATCACAATGTGCCATGCTCTTTTCATCACAATGCTCCACATCCTTTTCATCGCTATGCTCCATAAAACTTGTCATTACAATGCTCCATGCTCTTCTCATCAAAATGCTCTCTCACCACCTATATCACAATGTTCCATCGCTAGTCATCACAGTACTCGCTCACCCCTGTCATCACAATATTCTATGACCACTGTTATCACAGTGCTACATGCCCTTATCATCACAATGCTCCATGACCCCTGACATCACCATGTTCCATAACCCCTGTAACAAAATGCTCCATACCCATTTCATCACAATGCTTCATGACCCCTGACATCACAATGTTCCATAACCCCTGTCATCAAAATATTCCATGACCCTTTTATTCAAATTGCTCCATGACCCTGTCATCACAATGCTCCCTGCCCTTCTCATCACAATACACCACGCCCTTGTCATCAAAATGCCCCATGACATTTGTCATCACAAAGATCCATGACACTTGGCATCACAAGGCTCCATGCCATTGTCATCACAATGCTCAATGAAATCTCTCATCACATTGCTACATGCCCTTGTCATCACAGTGCTCCATTACACCTGTCATAACAATGCTCCATGACCCCTGCCATCACAATGTTCCACGTCCTTGGCATCACAAGACTCCATGACCTTTGTCATCACAGTGCTCCAAGACCTCTGTAATCACAGTTCTCCATGCCACTTTTCATCTCAATGCTCCATGAACACTGTCATCACAATGCACCATGCCCATCATCATAATGATTCATGCTATTGTCATCACAATGAAATCAAAATGCTCCATGTCCTCTGTCATCACAATGCTCCAAACCCTTCTGATCACAGTGTTCCATAACACTTGTCATCGCATTCCCCATGACGCTCGTCATCACAATTATGCAAGGTCTTCTCATCACAATGCTCCATGACCTTTGTCACCACAGTGCCCAATACACTTGGCATCACAATGCTCGCTGACACTTGTCATCAGTATGCTCCTTGAACACAGTCATGACAAGGCTCCATGCATTTTTCATCACAATGATCCATTCCCTTTTCATCACAATGCTCCAAGACCCCTGTATCACAATGCTCCGTGACTGCCGTCATCAAAATACTTCATGACATTTGTCATCACAATCGTCCATGACCTGGTCACACAAAGCTCTGTGAGCTTTGTCACCACAATGCTCCATGAAATTTTTATCACAATGCTCTGTGACCCTTGTCATCACAAAGCTCCATGCCTTTGTCAGCACAATGCTCCATGACCCTTGTCATCACAATGCTCGATGCGCGTGTCAGCACAATGCTCCATAACCCATGTCATCACAATGCACCATGCACTTGTCATCACAATGCTCCACATCCTTGTCATCAAAATGCTCCATAAACCTTGTCATCACAATGCTCCATGCACCTCTCCTCAAAATGCCTTCTCACCACTGATATCACAATGTTCCATCACTATTCATCACAATACTCGCTCACCCCTGTCATCACAATATTCCATGACCCCTGTAATCACAATTCTCCATGCCCTTGTCATCACAAAGTTCCGTTACACATGTCATCAGAATGTTCCATGGCCTTCTCATCACAATGCTCCATGACCTTGTCATCACAATGCTCCAACACCCCTGTAATCACAATGCTCCATGCCCCTTTTCATCTCAATGCTCCATGAACCCTGTCATCACAATGCACCGTGCCCATCACCATAATATTTCATGCTATTGTCATCACAATGAAATCAAAATGCTCAATGACCTCTGTCATCACAATGCACCAAACCCTTCTGATCACAATGTTCCATAACACTTGTCATCACAATGCCCCATGACGCTGGTCCTCACAATTATCCATGGTCTTCTCATCACCATGCTCCATGATCTTTGTCATCACAATGCTCAATACACATATCATCACAATGCTCCCTGACAGTTGTCATCAGTATGCTCCTTGAACCCTGTCATGACAAGGCTCCATGCATTTTTCATCACAATGATCCATTCCCTTTTCATCACAATGCTCAAAGACCCCTGTAATCACAATGCTCCATGTCCTTGTCATCACAAAGCTCCATGACGCATGTCATCAGAATGCTCCATTGCCTTCTCATCACAATGCTCCATGCCCTTGTCATTACATTGCTTCAAAACCCATGTAATCTCAATGCTCCATGCACTTTTTCATCAGAATGCTCCATACCCTTGTCATCACAATGCTCCATGACCCTAGTCATCGCAATGTTCCAAGCCCTTGTCATCAAAATGCTCCATTACCTTTGTCATCACAATCCTCCATGACACTTGGTATCACAATACTCCATGCCATTGTCATCACAATGGACAATGACGTATGTCATCACAATGCTCCCTGACACCTGTCTTCACAATACTCCATGACCTTGTCATCACAATGTTCCATGCCCTTGTCATCACAATGCGCCATGCACACTGTCATCACAATAATCCATGAAACATGTCAGACCAATGTTCCATGCCCCTGTCATCACAGTGCTCCATGCCCTTGTCATCACAATGCTCCGTGACCCCTGTCATCACAATGCTCCGTGACTCCAGTCATCACAATGCTTCATGACATTTGTCCTCACAATTGTCCATGCCCTCGTCACACAACGCTCTGTGACCTTTGTCACCACAATGCTCCATGCCCTTTTCATCTCAATGCTCCATGCCCACTGTCATCACCATAATCCATGAAACTTGTCAGACCAATGTTCCATGCCCCTGTCATCACATTGCTCCATGCCCTTGTCATCACAATGCTCCATGACCACTGTCATCACAATGCTCCGTGACTCCATTCATCACAATGATTCATGACCTTTCTCATCACAATGGTCCATGCCCTCGTCACACAAGGCTCTGTGATCTTTGTCACCACAATGCTCCATGAAATTTTCATCACAATGCTCTGTGTCCCTTGTCATCACAATGCTCCATGCCTTTGTCAGCACAATGCTCCATGACACTTGTCATCAAAATGCTCCATGCACTTGTCAGCACAATGCTCCATGACACATTTCATCACAATGTGCAATGCTCTTTTCCTCACAATGCTCCACATCCTTTTCATCGCTATGCTCCATAAAACTTGTCAACACAATGCTCCATGCATTTCTCAGCAAAATGCTCTCTCACCACATATATCAAAATGTTCCATCACTAGTCATCACAATACTCGCTCACCCCTGTCATCACAATTTTCCATGACCACTGTCATCACAGTGCTCCATGCCCTTATCATCACAATGCTCCATGACCCCTGACATCACAATGTTCCATAACCCCTGTCACAAAATCCTCCTTGACCCATTTCTTCACAATGCTTCATGACCCCTGACATCACAATGTTCCATAACCCCTGTCATCAAAATATTCCATGACCCTTTTATTCAAATTGCTCCATGACCCTGTCATCACAATGCTCCCTGCTCTTCTCATCACAATGCACCACGCCCTTGTCATCAAAATGCCCCATGACATTTGTCATCACAAAGATCCATGATCCTTGGCATCACAATGCTCCATGCCATTGTCATCACAATGTTCAATGAAATCTCTCATCACATTGCTCCATGCCCTTGTCATCACAATGCTCCATTACACCTGTCATAACAATGCTCCATGACCCCTGCCATCACAATGTTCCACGGCCTTGTCATCACAAGGCTCCATGACCCTTGTCATCACAATGCTCCAAGACCTCTGTAATCACAATTCTCCATGACACTTTTCATCTCAATGCTCCATGAACCCTGTCATCACAATGCACCGTGCCCATCACCATAATATTTCATGCTATTGTCATCACAATGAAATCAAAATGCTCAATGACCTGTGTCATCACAACGCACCAAACCCTTCTGATCACAATGTTCCATAACACATGTCATCACAATGCCCCATGACACTGGTCATCACAATTATCCGTGGTCTTCTCATCAGAATGCTCCATGATCTTGTCATCACAATGCTCAATACACTTGGCATCACAGTGCTCGCTGACAGTTGTCATCAGTATGCTCCTTGAACCCTGTCATGACAAGGCTCCATGCATTTTTCATCACAATGATCCATTCCCTTTTCATCACAATGCTCCAAGACACCTGTAATCACAATGCTCCATGTCCTTGTCATCACAAATCTCCATGACGCATGTCATCAGAATGCTCCATTGCCTTCTCATCACAATGCTCCAAGCCCTTGAAATCACATTGCTTCAAAACCCCTGTAATCTCAATGCTCCATGCACCTTTTCATCAGAATGCTCCATGCCCTTGTCATCACAATGCTCCATGACCCTTGTCATCGCAATGTTCCAAGTCATTGTCATCAAAATGCTCCATTACCTTTGTCATCACAATCCTCCATGACACTTGGTATCACAAAGCTCCATGCCATTGTCATCACAATGGACAATAACATATATCATCACAATGCTCCCTGACACCTGTCTTCACAATACTCCATGACCTTGTCATCACAATGTTCCATGCCCTTGTCATCACAGTGCGCCATGCACACTGTCATCACAATAATCCATGAAACATGTCAGAACAATGTTCCATGCCCCTGTCATCACAATGCTCCAGGCCCTTGTCATCACAATGCTCCATGACCCCTGTCATCTCAATGCTCCTTGACTCCAGTCATCAAAATGCTTCATGACATTTGTCCTCACAATTGTCCATGCCCTCGTCACACAACGCTCTGTGACCTTTGTCACCACAATGCTCCATGCACTTTTCATCTCAATGCTCCATGCCCACTGTCATCACAATAATCCATGAAACTTGTCAGACCAATTTTCCATGCCCCTGTCATCACATTGCTCCATGCCCTTGTCATCACAATGCTCCATGACCACTGTCATCACAATGCTCCGTGACTCCATTCATCACAATGATTCATGACCTTTCTCATCACAATGGTCCATGCCCTCGTCACACAAGGCTCTGTGATCTTTGTCACCACAATGCTCCATGAAATTTTCATCACAATGCTCTGTGTCCCTTGTCATCACAATGCTCCATGCTTTTGTCAGCACAATGCTCCATGACACTTGTCATCAAAATGCTCCATGCACTTGTCAGCACAATGCTCCATGACACGTCATCACAATGTGCAATGCTCTTTTCCTCACAATGCTCCACATCCTTTTCATCGCTATGCTCCATAAAACTTGTCAACACAATGCTCCATGCATTTCTCAGCAAAATGCTCTCTCACCACATATATCAAAATGTTCCATCACTAGTCATCACAATACTCGCTCACCCCTGTCATCACAATTTTCCATGACCACTGTCATCACAGTGCTCCATGCCCTTATCATCACAATGCTCCATGACCCCTGACATCACAATGTTCCATAACCCCTGTCACAAAATCCTCCTTGACCCATTTCTTCACAATGCTTCATGACCCCTGACATCACAATGTTCCATAACCCCTGTCATCAAAATATTCCATGACCCTTTTATTCAAATTGCTCCATGACCCTGTCATCACAATGCTCCCTGCTCTTCTCATCACAATGCACCACGCCCTTGTCATCAAAATGCCCCATGACATTTGTCATCACAAAGATCCATGATCCTTGGCATCACAATGCTCCATGCCATTGTCATCACAATGTTCAATGAAATCTCTCATCACATTGCTCCATGCCCTTGTCATCACAATGCTCCATTACACCTGTCATAACAATGCTCCATGACCCCTGCCATCACAATGTTCCACGGCCTTGTCATCACAAGGCTCCATGACCCTTGTCATCACAATGCTCCAAGACCTCTGTAATCACAATTCTCCATGACACTTTTCATCTCAATGCTCCATGAACCCTGTCATCACAATGCACCGTGCCCATCACCATAATATTTCATGCTATTGTCATCACAATGAAATCAAAATGCTCAATGACCTGTGTCATCACAACGCACCAAACCCTTCTGATCACAATGTTCCATAACACATGTCATCACAATGCCCCATGACACTGGTCATCACAATTATCCGTGGTCTTCTCATCAGAATGCTCCATGATCTTGTCATCACAATGCTCAATACACTTGGCATCACAGTGCTCGCTGACAGTTGTCATCAGTATGCTCCTTGAACCCTGTCATGACAAGGCTCCATGCATTTTTCATCACAATGATCCATTCCCTTTTCATCACAATGCTCCAAGACACCTGTAATCACAATGCTCCATGTCCTTGTCATCACAAATCTCCATGACGCATGTCATCAGAATGCTCCATTGCCTTCTCATCACAATGCTCCAAGCCCTTGAAATCACATTGCTTCAAAACCCCTGTAATCTCAATGCTCCATGCACCTTTTCATCAGAATGCTCCATGCCCTTGTCATCACAATGCTCCATGACCCTTGTCATCGCAATGTTCCAAGTCATTGTCATCAAAATGCTCCATTACCTTTGTCATCACAATCCTCCATGACACTTGGTATCACAAAGCTCCATGCCATTGTCATCACAATGGACAATAACATATATCATCACAATGCTCCCTGACACCTGTCTTCACAATACTCCATGACCTTGTCATCACAATGTTCCATGCCCTTGTCATCACAGTGCGCCATGCACACTGTCATCACAATAATCCATGAAACATGTCAGACCAATGTTCCATGCCCCTGTCATCACAATGCTCCAGGCCCTTGTCATCACAATGCTCCATGACCCCTGTCATCTCAATGCTCCTTGACTCCAGTCATCAAAATGCTTCATGACATTTGTCCTCACAATTGTCCATGCCCTCGTCACACAACGCTCTGTGACCTTTGTCACCACAATGCTCCATGCACTTTTCATCTCAATGCTCCATGCCCACTGTCATCACAATAATCCATGAAACTTGTCAGACCAATTTTCCATGCCCCTGTCATCACATTGCTCCATGCCCTTGTCATCACAATGCTCCATGACCACTGTCATCACAATGCTCCGTGACTCCATTCATCACAATGATTCATGACCTTTCTCATCACAATGGTCCATGCCCTCGTCACACAAGGCTCTGTGATCTTTGTCACCACAATGCTCCATGAAATTTTCATCACAATGCTCTGTGTCCCTTGTCATCACAATGCTCCATGCCTTTGTCAGCACAATGCTCCATGACACTTGTCATCAAAATGCTCCATGCACTTGTCAGCACAATGCTCCATGACACATGTCATCACAATGTGCAATGCTCTTTTCCTCACAATGCTCCACATCCTTTTCATCGCTATGCTCCATAAAACTTGTCAACACAATGCTCCATGCATTTCTCAGCAAAATGCTCTCTCACCACATATATCAAAATGTTCCATCACTAGTCATCACAATACTCGCTCACCCCTGTCATCACAATTTTCCATGACCACTGTCATCACAGTGCTCCATGCCCTTATCATCACAATGCTCCATGACCCCTGACATCACAATGTTCCATAACCCCTGTCACAAAATCCTCCATGACCCATTTCTTCACAATGCTTCATGACCCCTGACATCACAATGTTCCATAACCCCTGTCATCAAAATATTCCATGACCCTTTTATTCAAATTGCTCCATGACCCTGTCATCACAATGCTCCCTGCTCTTCTCATCACAATGCACCACGCCCTTGTCATCAAAATGCCCCATGACATTTGTCATCACAAAGATCCATGATCCTTGGCATCACAATGCTCCATGCCATTGTCATCACAATGTTCAATGAAATCTCTCATCACATTGCTCCATGCCCTTGTCATCACAATGCTCCATTACACCTGTCATAACAA
The DNA here is from genome assembly GCF_949752795.1 of Hyperoodon ampullatus. NCBI lineage: Eukaryota > Metazoa > Chordata > Mammalia > Artiodactyla > Ziphiidae > Hyperoodon > Hyperoodon ampullatus. The sequence continues at coordinate 3,838,387 of NW_027641092.1, forward strand.
TGCTCCATGACCCCTGCCATCACAATGTTCCACGGCCTTGTCATCACAAGGCTCCATGACCCTTGTCATCACAATGCTCCAAGACCTCTGTAATCACAATTCTCCATGACACTTTTCATCTCAATGCTCCATGAACCCTGTCATCACAATGCACCGTGCCCATCACCATAATATTTCATGCTATTGTCATCACAATGAAATCAAAATGCTCAATGACCTGTGTCATCACAACGCACCAAACCCTTCTGATCACAATGTTCCATAACACATGTCATCACAATGCCCCATGACACTGGTCATCACAATTATCCGTGGTCTTCTCATCAGAATGCTCCATGATCTTGTCATCACAATGCTCAATACACTTGGCATCACAGTGCTCGCTGACAGTTGTCATCAGTATGCTCCTTGAACCCTGTCATGACAAGGCTCCATGCATTTTTCATCACAATGATCCATTCCCTTTTCATCACAATGCTCCAAGACACCTGTAATCACAATGCTCCATGTCCTTGTCATCACAAATCTCCATGACGCATGTCATCAGAATGCTCCATTGCCTTCTCATCACAATGCTCCAAGCCCTTGAAATCACATTGCTTCAAAACCCCTGTAATCTCAATGCTCCATGCACCTTTTCATCAGAATGCTCCATGCCCTTGTCATCACAATGCTCCATGACCCTTGTCATCGCAATGTTCCAAGCCATTGTCATCAAAATGCTCCATTACATTTGTCATCACAATCCTCCATGACACTTGGTATCACAATGCTCCATGCCATTGTCATCACAATGGACAATAACATATATCATCACAATGCTCCCTGACACCTGTATTCACAATACTCCATGACCTTGTCATCACAATGTTCCATGCCCTTGTCATCACAGTGCGCCATGCACACTGTCATCACAATAATCCATGAAACTTGTCAGACCAATGTTCCATGCCCCTGTCATGACATTGCTCCATGCCCTTGTCAGCACAATACTCCATGCGCACTCTCATCACAATCATCCATAAAACTTGTCACATCAATTCTCCATGCACTTGTCATCAAAAGGCTCCTTTACGCGTGTCATAACAATGCTCCATGATCCCTGCCATCACAATGTTCCACGTCCTCATCATCACAAGGCTCCATAACCCTTGTCATCACAATTCTCCAAGAACCCTGTACTCGCAATGCTCCATGCAATTGTCATCACAAAGTTCCATGACCCATGTCATCACAATGCTCCATGACCCCTGTCATCACAATGCTCCATGACACCTGTCATCACAATTCTCCATGCCCCTTGTCATTACAGTGCTCCATGACTCTCGTCATCACAATTATCCATGGCCTTCTCATCACACTGCTCCACGGAATTGCCATCACTATGCTTAATGCACTTGTCATCACAATGCTCCATGTCCCTTGTCATCACAATTCTCCACGTCCTTGTCATCACAATACTCCATGACACTTCTCATCACAATGTTACGTGGTCTTGTCATCACAGTTCTCCATGCAATTTTCATAGCAATGCTCCATGTCCCCTGTCATAGCAAGCTCAGTGCGCTTTTCATCACAATGCTTCACGATGTTTGCATCAAAATTCTCAATGGCCCTTGTCATCACAATGCTCCATGTCCTTGTCATTACAATGCTCCATGACTCTTTTCTTCACAATTCTAAAAGAAATTGTCATCACAATGCTCCATTACCTTTGTCATCACAATCCTCCATGACACTTGGCATCACAAGGCTCCATTACATTTGTAATCACAATCCCCCATGACACTTGGCATCACAATGCTCCATGCCATTGTCATCACAATGCACCATGACATATGTCATCACAGTGCTCCTTGACACCTGTCTTCACAATACTACATGACCTTGTAATAACTATGTTCCATGCCCTTGTCATCACAATGTGCCCTGTCCACTCTCATCGCAATAATTCATGAAAATTGTCAGACCAATGCTCCATTCCCCTGTCATCACAATGCTCCATGCCCTTGTTATCACAATGCTCCATGACCCCTCACATGATAATGCTCCGTGACACCAGCCATCACAATGCTTTATTAACTTTTTCCTCACAGTGGTTAATTCCCTCGTCATCACAATGCTCTGTAACACTTGTCATCACAATGCTCCATGCCATTGTCAGCACAATTCTCCATGACCCTTGTCATCACAATGCTCCATTCACTTGTCATCACAATGCTCCACAAACGTGTCATCACAATTTTCCATAAACCTTGTCATCACAATGCTCCATGCACTTCTCATCTAAATGCTCTCTCACCACTGATATCACAATGTTCCATCACCAGTCATCACAATACTCCCTCAACACTGTCATCACAATGTTCCATGACCCCTGTCATCAAAATGCTACATGCCCTTATCATCACAATGCTCCATGACCACTGACATCACAATGTTCCATAACCCCTGTCATCAAAATATCCCTGACACTTTCCATCAAATTGTTCCATGAACCTGTCATCAGAATGCTCCCTGCCCTACTCATCACAATGCACCACGCACTTGTCATCAAAATGCTCCATTACATTTGTCATCACAAAGCTCCATGACCCTTGGCATCACAATGCTCCATTCCATTTTCATCACAATGCTCCATGAAACATCTCATAACATTACTCCATGCACTTGTCATCCCAAATCTCCATGACGCTTGTCATCACAATGCTCGATGTCTTTCTCATCACAATGATCCATGCCTTGTCATTACAATCCTCCATGACCCATGTATCACCGTGTTCCCTGCCCTTATCATCACAATGATCCATGCCCACACTCATCACAATAATACATGAAACTTTTCAAACCAATGCTCCATGCCCTTGTCATCACAATGCTCCATTACACCTGTCATAACAATGCTCCATTACCCCTGCCATCACAGTGTTCCACGGCGTTGTCATCACAAGGCTCCATGAACATTGTCATCACAATGCTCCAAGACCCCTGTAATCACAATGCTTCATACCCCATTTCATCACAATTCTCCATGAACACTGTCATCAAAATGCACCATGCCAATCATCATAATGCTTCATGGTATTGTCATCAAAAAGAAATCAAAATGCTCCATGACATCTGTCATCACAGTGCTCCAAACCCTTCTGATCACAATGTTCCAAAACACTTGTCATCACAATGCGCCATGACGCTCGTCATCACAATTATCCATGGTCTCCTCATCAAAATGCTCCATGACCTTTGTCAACACAATGCTCAATACACTTGTCATCACAATGCTCCCTGACACTTGTCTTCAGTATGCTACTTGAAACCTGTCATGACAAGGCTCTTTGCCTTTTCCTCACAATGATCCATGCACTTTTCATCACAATGCACCAAGACCCCTGTAATCACAATGCTCCATGTGCTTGTCATCACAAATCTCCAGAACGCATGCCATCAGAATGCTCCATTGCATTGTCATCACCATGCTCCATGCCCTTGTCATCACAATGCTCCAAGATCCCTCTAATCACAATGCTCCATGCACTTGTCATCGCAATGCTCCATGACCCATGTCATAGCAAGCTCCATGCGCTTGTCATAACTATGCTTCACGACCTTGTCATCAGAATTCTCAATGGCTCTTGTCACCACAATGCTCCAAGCCCTTGTCATCACAATGCTCCATTACCTTTGTCATCACAATCCTCCATGACACTTGGCTTCACAATGCTCCATGACATTGTCATCACAATGCACCAGGACATATGTCATCACAATACTCCCTGATACCTGTCTTCACAATAATCCATGACCTGGTCATAACAATGCTCCATGCCCTTGTCATCACAATGCGACATGCACATTTTCATCACAATAATCCATGATACTTCTCAGACCAATGCTCCATGCCCCTGTCATCAAAATGCTCCATGCCCTTGTCATCACAATGCTCCGTGACTCCAGTCATCACACTGCTTCTGGACCTTTGTCATCACAATGGTCCATGCCCTTGTAATCACAGGGCTCTGTGCACTTTGTCACCATAATGCTCCATAAACTTATCATCACAATGCTCTGTGACCCTTGTCATCACAATGCTCCATGCCTTTGTCATCACAATGCTCCATGCGCTTGTCAGCACAGTGCTCCATGACCCATGTCATCACAATATGCCATGCGCTTGTCATCACAAAGCTCCACATCTTTGTCATCCCAATGCTCCATAAACCTTGTCATCACAAAGCTCCATGCACTTCTCATTAAAATGCTCTTTCACCACAGATATCAAAATGTTCCGTCACTAGTCATTACAATACTCCCACACCCCTGTCATGACAATGTTCCACGGCCTTGTCATCACAAGGCTCCATGACCCTTGTCATCACAATGCTCCATGACCCCTGTAATCACACTGCTCCATGCTCTTGTCATCACAAAGCACCATGACGCATGTCATCAGACAGCTCCATGGCCTTCTCATCACAATGCTCCATGCCCTTTTCATCACAATGCTCCATGAACTCTGTCATCACAATGAACCATGCCCATCATCATAATGCTTCATGCTATTGTCATCACAATGAAATCAAAATGCACCATAACCTCTGTCATCACAATGCTCCAAACCATTGTGTTCACAATGTTCCATAACACTTGTCATCACAACTCCCCATGACGTTCATCATCACAATTATCCATGGTCTTCTCATCACAATGCTCCATGACCTTTGTCATCACAATGCTCAATACACTTGTCATCACAGTGCTCCCTGACACTTGTCGTTAGTATGCTCCTTGAACCCTCTCATGACAAGGCTCCATGCTCTTTCATCACAATCATCCATGCCCTATTCTTCACAATGCTCCAAGACCCATGTAATCACAATGCTCCGTGCCCCTTTTCATCAGAATGCTCCATGATACTTGTCATCACAAGGCTCCATGGTCTTCTCCTCACAATGCTCCAGGACCTTGTCATCACAATGCTCCATTCCATTGTCATCACAATGCTCCATGACCCATGCCATCACAATACTCAATGAATACTGTCAGTCCAATGCTCCATGAACTTCTGATCACAATGCTCCATGACCCCTGTCATCACAATGCTCCATGACCCCTGTCATCACAACGCTCCATGACACCAGACAACACAATGATCCGGGACACTTGTCATCAAAATGCTCCATGACACTTGTCATCACAATGATCCATGCCCTTGCCATCACAATGCTCAATGAGCCCTGTCATCACAATGCTCCATGACTCCAGTCATCACAATGCTTCATGACCTTTGTCATCACAATGGTCCATGCCCTCGTTTTCACAAGGCTCTGTGATATTTGTCACCACAATGCTCCATGAAATTTTCATCATAATGGTCTGTGACCGTTGTCATCACAATGCTCCAAGCCTTTCTCAGTACAATGCTCAATGACCATTGTCATCACAATGCTCCATGCCATTGTCAGCAAAGTGCGCTATGAACCTTGTCATCACAAGGCTCCAAGCCCTTATCATCACAATGCTCCATTACCTTTGTCATCACAAACCTCCATGACACTTGGCATCACAATGCTCCATGGCATTGTCATCACAATGGGCCATGACTTATGTCTTCAAAATGCTCCCAGACACCTGTCTTCAAATACTGCATGACTTTGTCATCACAATGCTCCATGCCCTTGTCATCACAATGCGCCATTCCCACTGTCTTCGCAATAATCCATGAAACATGTAAGACCAATGTTCCATGCTCCTGTCATCTCAATGCTCCATGCCCCTGTCATCACAATGCTCCATGCCCTTGTCATCATAATGCTCCATGACCCGTTATCACAATGCACCGTGACTCCTGTCATCACAATGCTTCATGACCTTTCTCATCAAAATGGTCCATGCCCTCGTCATCACAAGTCTCTGTGACATTTGTCACCACAATGCTCCATGAACTTTTCATCACAATTCTCCATGACACTTGTCATCACAATGCTCCATGTGCTTATCAGCACAATGCTGCATGACCCATGTCATCACAATGCACCATGTACTTGTCATCACAATGCTCCACATCCTTGTCATCACAATGCTCCATAAAACTTGTCATCACAATGCTCCATGAACCCTCTCATCAAATTGCTCCATTCACTTGTCATCACAAAGCTCCATGACGCTTGTGATACCAATGCTCGATGCCTTTCTCATCACAATGCTCCATGCCCTTGTCATTACAACCCTCCATGACCCATGTAACACAGTGTTCCGTGACATTGTCATCACAATGCTCCGTGCCCACTCTCATCACAATAAACCATGAAACTCTTCAGACCAATGCTGTTGCCCTTGTCATCACAATGCTCCATTACCCCTGGCATAACAATGCTCCATGACACCTGCCATCACAAGGTTCCACGTCCTTGTCATCACAAGACTCCATGACCCTTGTGATCACAATGCTCCAAGACCCTGTAATCACAATGCACCATGCACTTGTCATTACAAATCTCCATGGCGCATGTCATCATAATGCTCCATGACCTTCTCATTCACAATGCTCCATTCCCTTGTCATCACAATGCTTCAAGACACCTGTAATCACAATGCTCCATGCCTCTTTTCATCTCAATGCTCCATGAACCCTGTCATCAAAATGCACCATGCCCATCATCATAATGCTTCATGCTTTTGTCGTCACAATGAAATCAAAATGCTCCATGACCTCTGTCATCACAATGCTCCAAACCCTTGTGATCACAATGTTCCATAACACTTGTTGTCACAATGCCCCATGACGCTCCTCATCACAGTTATCCATGGCCTTCTCATCACAATGCTCCATGAACTTTGTTAAAACAATGCTCAATACACTTGTCATCACAATGCTCCCAGGCACTTGTCATCAGTATGCTCCTTGAACCCTGTCATGACAAGGCTCCATGCCGTTTTCATCACAATGCTCCAAGAGCCCTGTAATCACAATGCTCCTTGCCCTTATCATCACAAACCTCCAAGACGCATGTCATCAGAATGCACTATGGCCTTCTCATCACAATTCTCCATGCCCGTGTTATCACAATGCTCCAAGAACCCTGTCATCACAATACTCCATGAATATTTTCAGCCCAATTCTCTATGATATTCTCATCACAATGCTCCATGACCCCTTTCATCACAATCCTCCATGCTCCTTGAAATCAAAATGATCCCTGACCTCTATCATCACAATGCTCCAAACCCTTGTGATCACATTGTTCCACAACACTTGTCATTGTAACGCTCCATGATACCTGCCATCATAATACTCCATGCCCGTGTCATCACAATGCTCCATGAACTTTGTCATCACAATGCACAATACACTTGCCATCACAATGCTCACTGACACTTGTCATCAGAATGCTCCTTGAACCCTGTCATGAAGAGCTCCATGCCTTTTCCATCACAATGTTCCATGCCCTTTTCTTCACAATGCTCCATGACCCCTGTCATCACAATTCTCCATGCACTTTTCATCGCAGTGCTCCATGTCCCCTCTCATAGCAAGCTCTGTGCGCTTGTCATCACAGTGCTTCACGACGTTGGCATCAAAATTCTCAATGGCCCTTGTCATCAGAATGCTACATGATGCTCGTCATCACAATTACTCATGGTCTTCTCATCACAGTGCTCCACGGTCTTGCCATCACAATGCTCCATGACACTTCTCATCACAATGTTACATGCTCTTGTCATCACAATTCTCCATGCACTTGTCATCGCAATGCTCCATGACCCCTGTCATAGCAAGCTCCATGTGCTTTTCATCACAGTGCTTCACGAACTTGTCATCACAATTCTCAATGGCCCTTGTCATCACAATGCTCCCTTACCGTTTTCATCACATTCCTCCATGACACTTGGCTTCACAATGCTCCATGCCATTGTCATCACAATGCACCATGACATAAGTCATCACAGTGCTCCCTGACACCTGTCTTCACAGTACTCATGACCTGGTCATAACAATGCTCCATGCCCTTATCATCACAATGTGCCATGCCCACTATCATCACAATAATCCATGAAACTTGTCAGACCAATGCTCCATGCCCCTATCATCAAAATGCTCCATGCCTTTGTCATCACAGTGCTCCGTGACTCCAGTCATCACATTGCTTCATGACCTTTGTCATCACAATGGTCCATGCCCTCCTCATCACAGTGCTCTTTGAAATTTGTCACCATAATGCTCCATGAACTTTTCATCACAATGCTCTGTGACCTTTGTCATCACAATGCTCCATGCCTTTGTCAGCTGAGTGCTCCATGACACTTGGCATCACAATGCTCCATGCGCTTGTCGGAACAATGCTCCATCACCCATGTCATCACAATGTGCCATGCACTTGTCATCACAGTGTTCCACAACCTTATCATCACAATGCCCCGTAAACATTGTAATCACAAAGCTCCATGCACTTCTCATCAAAATGCTCTTTCACCACTGATATCAAAATGTTCCATCACTAGTCATTGCAATACTCCCTCACCCCTGTCATGACAATATTCCACGGCCTTGTCATCACAAGGCTCCATGACCCTTGTCATCACAATGCTCCAAGACCCCTGTAATCACAATGCTCCATGCCCCTTGTCATCAGTGTGCTCCATGAGACTTGTCATCACAAGGCTCCATGGTCTTCTCATCACAATGCTCCAGGACCTTGTCATCACAATGCTTCACGACCTCCTCATCAAAATTCTCAATGTCCCTTGTCATCATAATGTTCCAAGCCCTAATCATGACAATGCCCATTATCTTTGTCATCACAATCCTCCATGACACTTGGCATCACAGTGCCCCATGCCATTGTCATCGCAATGGAACATGACATATGTCATCACAATGCTCCCTGACACCTGTCTTCACAATACTCCATGACCTTGTCATCACAATGCTCAATACACTTGTCATCACAATGCTCAATACACTTGTCATCACAATGCTCCCTGACACTTGTCGTCAGTATGCTCCTAGAACCCTGACATGACAAGGCTCCATGCATTTTTCATCACAATGATCCATGCCCTTTTCCTCACAATGCTCCAAGACCCCTGTAATCACAATGCTCCATGCCGTTGTCATCACACAGCTTCATGACGAATGTCTTCAGAATGCTCCATGGCCTTCTCATCACCATGCTCCATGATATTTTCATCAAAATGCTCCATTCCCTTGTCATCAAATTGCCCCATGACCCTTGTCACCACAATACTCCATGAACATTTTCAGCCCAATTCTCTATGACTTTCTCATCACCATGCCCCATGAACCCTGTCATCACAATGCTCCATGACCCATGTCATCACAATGCTCCATGAACCCTGACAACACAATGATCCGGGACTTTTGTCATCAAAATGCTCAATGACACTTGTCATCACAATGATCCATTCGCTTGTCATCACAATGCTCCATTACCGTTGTCATCAAAATGCTCCAAGCCTTTGTCATCACAATGCTCCATTACATTTGTCATCACATTTCTCCATAAGACTTGGCATCACAATGCTCAATGCCATTGTCATCACAATGCACCGTGACATACGTCACCACAATGCCTCCTGACACCTTTCTTCACAGTAATCAATGACCGTGTCATCACAATGCTCTATGCGCTAGTTATCACAATGTGCCATGCCCTCTGTCATCACAATAATCCATGAAACATGTCAGACCAATGCTCCATGCAGCTTTCATCCCAATGCTCCATGCCCTTGTCATCACAAGGCTCCATGACCCCTGTCATCACAATGCTCCATGACTCCAGTCATCACAATGCTTCCTGACATTTGTCATCACAATGTTCCATGCCACTTTTCATCTCAATGCTGCATGAACCCTGTCATCACAATGCACCATGCCCATCATCATAATGCTTCATGCTATTGTCATCAAAATGAAATCAAAATGCTCCATGACCTCTGACACCAAAATGCCCCAAACCCTTGTGATCACAATGTTCCATAACACTTGGCACCACAACGCCCCATTACGCTCATCAACACAATTATCCATGGTCTTCTCATCACAATGCTCCATGACCTTTGTCATCACAATGCTCAATACACTTGTCATCTCAATGCTCCCTGACACTTGCCCTCAGTGTGTTCCTTGAACAGTGTCATGACAAGGCTCCATGCATTTTTCATCACAATGATCCATTCCCTTTTCATCACAATGCTCCAAGACCCCGGTAATCACAATGCTCCATGTGCTTGTCTTCACAAAGCTCCATGACGCATGTCATCAGAATGCTCCATGGCCTTCAAATCACCATGCTCCATGCCCTTGTCATCTCAGTGCTCCAAGACCCCTGTAATTACAATGCTCCATGCTGCTTTTCATCAGAATGCTCCATGAGACATGTCATCACAAGACGCCATGGTCTTCTCAACACAATTCTCCAGGACCTTGTCATCACAATGCTCCATTCCCTTGTCATCACAATGCTCCATGACCCCTGTCATCACAATACTCCATGCACATTTTCAGCCCAATGATCCATGACCTTCTCATCACAATGCACCATGAGCACTGTCATCACAATGCTCCATGACCACTGTCATCCCCGTGCTCCATGACCCCTCACAACACAATGATCCGGGAATCTTGTCATCAAAAATCTCCATGACACTTGTCATCACAATGATCCATGCCCTTGTCATCCCAATGCTCCATGACACCTTTAATCTGAATGTTCCGTGATGCTTGTCATCACAATGCTCCATGACCCTTGTCATCATACTGCTCCATGACCCCTGAAATCACAATGCTCCATGAAGATTTTCAGCCCAATGCTCCATGACCTTCTCATCACAATGCTCCTAGACCCCTGTAATCACAATGTTCCATGCCCCTTTTCATCTCCGTGCTCCATGAACCCTGTCATCACAATGAACCATGCCCATCATCATAATGTTTCATGCTATTTTCATTACAGTGAAATCAAAATGCTCCATGACATATGTCATCACAATGTTCCAAACCCTTGTGATCACAGTGTTTCATAAAACTTGTAATCACAACGCCCCATGACGCTTGTCATCACAATTATCCATGGTCTTCTCATCACAATGCTCCATGACATTTGTCATCACAATGCTCAATACACTTGTCATCACAATGCTCCCTGACACTTGTCGTTATTATGCTCCTTGATCCCTGTCATGACAAGGCTCCATGCCTTTTTCATCACAATGATCCATGCCCTTTTCTTCACAATGTTCCAAGACCCATGTAATCACAATTCTCCATGCCCCTTTTCATCAGAATGCTCCATGAGACTCGTCAATACAAGGCTCCAATGTTTTCTCATCACAATGCTTCAGTACCTACTCAACACAAGGCTCCATTCCCTTTTCATCACAATGCTCCATGACCCCCGCCTTCACAGTACTCCATGAACATTTTTAGCCGAATGCTCTATGACATTCTCATAACAATGCTCCATGAACCTGTCATCACAATGCTCCATGACCCCTGACAGCACAATGATCTGGGACTCTTGTCATCAAAATGCTCCATGACACTTGTCATCACAATGATCCATGCCCTTGTCATCCCAATGCTCCATGACCCCTGTAAACACAATGCTCCATGACGCTTGTCATCACAGTGCTCCATGACACTTGTCATCAAAATGCTCCATGCCTTTGTCAGCAAAATGCTTCATGACATTGTCATCACAATGCTCCATGCGCTTGTCATCACAATACTCCATTCCCATTGTAATCAAAATCCTCGGTGAACCTTGGGTTCACATTTCTTCACGCCCTTGTCATTACAATGCTCCATGCTCCTTGAAATGAAAATGATCCATGACCTCTGTCATCATAATGCTACAAACCCTTGTGATCACAATGTTCCTTAACACTTGTCATCACAACGCTCCATGATGCCTGTCATTACAATGCTGCATGAACTTTGTCATCACAATGCTAAATACACTTGTCAACACAATGCTCCCTGACACTTGTCGTCAGAATGCTCCTTGAACCCTGTAATGAAAAGGCTCCATGCCATTTTCATAACAATGCTCCATGCCCTTTTCATCACAATGCTCCATGCCAGTGTCATCACAATACTCCACAAGCTTGTCATCAGAATGCTCCATCACCCCTGTCATCACAATTATCCATGACACATGTCATCATAATGCTCCATTTCCCTTGTCATTACAGTGCTCCATGATGCTCGTCATCACAATTATCCATGACCTTCTCATCACAATGCTCCACGGTCTTGCGATCACAATGCTCAATGCCCTGGTCATCACAGTGCTCCATGTCCCTTGTCATCACATTTCTCCACGTCCATGTCATCACAGTGCTCAATGACACTTATCGTCACAAAGTCACATGCTATTGTCATCACAATTATACATGCAATTGTCATCACAATGCTCCATGACACCTGTCATAGCAAGTTCCATGTGCTTGTCATCACAATGTTTCACGACGTTGGCATCAAAATTCTCAATGGCCCTAGTCATCACAATGCTCCATGCTCTTGTCATCACAATGCTCCATGACACTTCTCATCACAATGCTCCATGCCCTAGTCATCACAATGCACCATGCGCTTGTCATCACAATACTCCACATCCTTATCATTGCTATGCTCCATAACACTTGTCATCACAATGCTCCATGCACTTCTCATCAAAATGCTCTCTCACCACATATATCACAATGTTACATCACTAGTCATCACAATAATCCCTCAACCCTTTCATCACAATGTTCCATGACCACTGTCATCACAGTGCTACATGCCCTTATCATCACAATGCTCCATGACCCCTGACATCACAATGTTCCATAACCCCTCTCACAAAATGCTCCATGACCCATTTCATCACAATGCTTCATGACCCCTGACATCACAATGTTCCATAACCCCTCTCATCAAAATATTCCATGACCCTTTTCATCAAATTGCTCCATGACCCTGTCATCACAATGCTCCCTGTCCTTCTCATCTCAATGCACCATGCCCTTGTCGTCAAAATGCTCCATGACCTTTGTTATCACAAAGCTCCATGACTCTTGGCATCACAATGCTCCATGACCCCTGTCATCACAATGTTCCGTGACTCCAGTCATCACAATGCTTCATGAACTTTGTCATCACAATGGTCCATGCCCTCGTAACACAAGGCTCTGTGACCTTTGTCAACACAATGCTCCATGCCCTTGTCATCACAATGATCCATGCTCACTGTCATCACAATAATCCATGAAACTTGTCAGACCAATGGTCCATGCCCTCGTCACACAAGGCTCTGTGATCACTGTCACCACAATGCTCCATGAACTTTTCATCACAATGCTCTGTGTCCCTTGTCATCACAATGCTCCATGCCTTTGTCAGCACAATGCTCCATGACACTTGTCATCACAATGCTCCATGCGCTTTTCAGCACAATGCTCCATGACCCCTGTCATCACAATGCTCCGTGACTCCAGTCATCACAGTGCTTCATGACCTATCTCATCACTATGGTCCATGCCCTCGTCACACAAGGTTCTGTGATCTTTGTCACCACAATGCTCCATGAATATTTCATCACAATGCTCTGTGTACCTTGTTATCAAAATGCTCCATGCCTTTGTCAGCACAATGCTCCATGACACTTGTCATCAAAATGCTCCATGTGCTTCTCAGTACAATGCTCTATGACACATGTCATCACAATGCGCCACACACTTGTCATCACAATACTCCATATCCTTATCATTGCTATGCTCCATAACACTTGTCATCACAATGATCTATGCACTTCTCATCAAAATGCTCTCTCACCATATATATCACAATGTTCCATCACTAGTCATCACAATACTCCCTCACCCCTGTCACCACAGTGTTCCAATACCCCTGTCATCGCACTGCTACATGCCCTTATCATCACAATGCTCCATGAGCCCTGACATCACAATGTTCCATAATTCCTGTCAGAAAATGCTCCATGACCCATTTCATCACAATGCTTCATGACCCCTGACATCACAATGTTCCATAACCCCTGTCGTCAAAATATTCCATGACACTTTTATTCAAATTGCTCCATGACCCTGTCATCACAATGCCCCCTGCCCTTCTCATCACAATGCACAACGCCCTTGTCGTCAAAATGCCCCATGACCTTTGTCATCACAAAGCTCCATGACCCTTGGCATCGCAATGCTCCATTCATTGTCATCACAATGCTCAATGAAATATCTCATCACATTGCTCCATGCCCTTGTCATCACAATGCTCCATTACACCTGTCATAAAAATGCTCCATGACCCCTGCCAACACAATGTTCCACGGCCTTGTCATCACAAGGCTCCATGACCCTTGTCACCAAAATGCACCAAGACCTCTGTAATCATAATTCTCCATGCCCCTTTTCATCTCAATGCTCCATGAAACCTGTCATCACAATGCACCATGCCCATCATCATAATGATTCATGCTATTGTCATCACAATGAAATTAAAATGCTCCATGACCTCTGTCATCACAATGCTCCAAACCTTTCTGATCACAATGTCCCATAACACTTGTCATCACAATACCACATGACGATCGTTCATCACAATTATGAAAGGTCTTCTCATCACAATGCTCCATGACCTTTGTCAACACAAAGCTCAATACACTTGTCATCACAATGCTCCGTGACACTTGTCATCAGTATGCTCCTTGAACACTGTCATGACAAGGATCCATGCCTATTTCATCACAATGATCCATTTCCATTTCATGACAATGCTCCAAGACCACTGTTATCACAGTGCTCTGTGACTTCAGTCATCACAATCCTTCATGACATTTGTCATCACAATGGTCCATGACCTCGTCACACAAAGCTCTGTGACCTTTGTCACCACATGGCTCCATGAACTTTTAATCACAAGGCTCTGTGATCCTTGTCATCACAAAGCTCCATGCCTTTGTCAGCACAATGCTCCATGACCCTTGTCATCACAATGCTCGATGTGTGTGTCAGCACAATGCTCCATAACCCATGTCATCACAATGCGCCATGCACTTGTCATCACAATGCTCCACATCCTTGCCATCAAAATGCTCCATAAACCTTGTCATCACAATGCTCTATGCACTTCTCCTCAAAATGCTCTCTCACCACTGATATCACAATGTTCCATCACTAGTCATCACAATACTCCCTCACCCCTGTCATCACAATGTTCCATGACCCCTGTCATCCCAATGCTACATGCCCTTATCATCACAATGCTCCATTACACCTGACATCACAATGTTCCATAACCCCTGTAATCAAAATGCTCCATGACCCTTTTCATCAAAAAGCTCCATGACCACTGACATCAAAATGTTCTATAACCTCTGTCATCAAAATATTCCATGACCCTTTTCATCAAATTGTTCCATGACCCTGTCATCACAATGCTCCCTGCCTTTCTCATCACAATGCACCACGCCCTTGTCATCAAAATGCTCCATGACTTTGTCATCACAAAGGTCCATGACACTTGGCATCACAATGCTCCATTCCATTGTCATCACAATGTTCCATGTACCCTCTCATCACATTGCTCCAGGCACTTGTCATCCAAATCTCCATGACGCTTGTAATCACAATGCTCGATGCCCTTCTCATCACAATGCTCCATGCCCTTGTCCTTACAATCCTGCATGATCGATGTATCACAGTGTTCCGTGCCCTTGTCATCACAATGCTCCATGCCCACACTCATCACAAAAATCCATGAAAATTTTCAGACCAATGCCCCATTCCCTTGTCATCACAAAGCTCCATTACCCCTGTCATAACAATGCTCCATGACCCTTGCCATCAAAAGGTTCCACGGCCTTGTCATCACAAGCCTCGATGACCGTTGGTATCAAAATGCTCCAAGACCCCTGTAATCACAATGCTCCATGCCCTTGTCATCACAAAGCTCCATGACGCATGTCATCAGAATGTTCCATGGCCTTCTCATCACAATGGTCCTTGCCCTTGTAATCACAATGTTCCAACACCACTGTAATTACCATGCTCCATGCTCCTTTTCATCTCAATGCTCCATGAACCCTGTCATCACAATGAACCGTGCCCATCACCATAATATTTCATGCTATTGTCATCACAATGAAATCAAAATGCTCAATGACCACTGTCATCAAAATGCACCAAAATCTTCTGATCAAAATGTTCCATAACACTTCTCATCACAATGCCACATGACGCTGGTCATCACAATGATCCATGCCCTTTTCATCACTATGTTCCAAGACCCCTGTAATCACAATGCTCCATGAGCTTGTCATCACAAAGCTCCATGACGCATGTCATCAGAATTCTCCATTGCCTTCTCATCACAATGCTCCATGCCCTTGTCATCACAATGCTTCAAAACCCCTCTAATCACAATGCTCCATGACCGTTTTCATCAGAATGCTTCATGACCCTTTTCATCACAATGCTCCATGACCCTTGACATCACAATTTTCCATAACCCCTGTAATCAAAATGTTCCATGACACTTTTCATCAATTTGCTCCATGACCCTGTCATCACAATGCTCCCTGCCCTTCTCATCACAATGCACCACGACCTTGTCATCAAAATGCTCCATGACCTTTGTCATCACAAAGCTCCATGACTCTTGGCATCACAATGCTCCATTCCATTTCATCACAATGCAAAATGAAAGCTCTCATCATATTGCTCCATGCCCTTGTCAGCACAATGCTCCATGACTCTTGTCATCAAAATGCTCGATATACTTCTCATCACAATGCTCCATGCCCTTGTCATTACAATCCTCCATGACACATGTATCACAGTGTTCCGTGCCCTAGTCATCACAATGCTCCATGCCTAATCTCATCACAATAATCTATGAAATTTTCAGAGCAATGTTCCATGCCCTTGTCATCACAATGCTCCATTACCTCTGTCATAACAATGCTCCATGACACCTGCCATCACAATCCTCCTCGGCCTTGGCATCCAAGGCTCCATGACCCTTGTCATCACAATGCTCCACGACCCCTTTAATCACAATGCTCCATGCCCTTGTCATCACAAATATCCATGACCCATGTCATCAGAATGCTCCATGGCCTTCTCATCACAATGCTCCATGCACTTGTAATCACAATGCTCCAAGACCCCTGTAATCAAAACGCTCCATGCCCCTATTCATCAGAATGCTCCATGAGACTTGTCATCACCAGACTCCATGGTTTTCTCATCACACTGCTTCAGGACCTTGTCATCACAATGCTCCATTCCCTTGTCATCACAATGCTCCTTGACCCCTGTCATCACAATACTCCATGAACATTTTCAGCCCAATGCTCCATGACCTTCTCATCAAAATGCTCCAAGACCCCTGTAATCACAATGCTCCATGCCCCTTGTCATTATAGTGCTCCATGATGTTCGTCATCACAATTATCCGTGATCTTCTCATGACAATGCTCCACGGTCTTGCAATCACAATGCTCCATGCCCTGGTCATCACAATGCTCCATGTCCCATGTCATCACAATTCTCCACGTCCTTGTCATCACAATGCACCATGACACTTCTTATCACAATGTTACATGATCTTGTCATTACAATTCTCCATGCACTTGTCATTGCAATGCTCTATGACCTCTGTCATAGCAAGCTCCATGGGCTTGTCATCACAATGCTTCATGAAGCTGTCATCAAAATTCGCAATGGCCTTTGTCATCACAATGGTCCATGCACTTGTCATCACAATGCTCCATGACCCTTGTCATCACAGTGTCCCAAGCCCTTGTCATCAAAATGCTCCATTAACTTTGTCATCACAATCGTCCATGACACTTTTTATCACAAAGCTCCGTGCCATTGTCATCACAATGGACAATGACATATGTCATCACAATGCTCCATGACACCTGTCTTCACAATACTCCATGACCTTGTCATCACAATGTTCCACGCCCTTGTCAACACAATGCTCCATGCCCACTGTCATCACAATAATCCATGAAACTTGTCAGACCAATGTTCCATGCCCCTGTCATCACAATGCACCATTCGCTTGTCATCACAATGCTCCATGACCCCTGTCATCACAATGCTCCGTGACTTCAGTCATCACAATGCTTCATGACCTTTGTCATCACAATGGTCCATTCCCTCGTCACACAAGGCTCTGTGACCTTTGTCACCACAATGCTCCATGTCCTTGTCATCAGAAAGCTCCATGACGCATGTCATCAGAATGCTCCATTGCCTTCTCATCACAATGCTGCTTGCCCTTGTCATCACAATGCTAAAAAAACCCTGTAATCACAATTCTCCATGCACCTTTTCATCAGAATGCTCCATGACCATTTTCATCAAAATGCTCCATGACCCCTAACATCACAATGTTCCATAACCCCTGTCATCAAAATGTTCCATGACACTTTTCATCAATTTGCTCCATGACACTGTCATCACAATGCTCCCTGCCCTTCTCATCACAATGCACCACGACCTTGTCATCAAAATGCTCCCTGCCCTTCTCATCACAATGCACCACGACCTTGTCATCAAAATGCTCCCTGCCCTTCTCATTACAATGCACCACGACCTTGTCATCAAAATGCTTCATGACCTTTGTCATCACAAAGCTCCATGACCCTTGGCATCACAATGCTCCATGCCATTTCATCACAATGCTACATGAAACCTCTCATCACATTGCTCCATGCCCTTGTCAGAACAATGCTCCATGAAGCTTGTCATCACAATGCTCGATACTCTTCTCATCACAATGCTCCATGCCCTTGTCATTACAATCCCCCATGACACATGTATCACAGTGTTCCGTGCCCTAGTCATCACAATGCTCCATGCCGAATCTCATCACAATAATCCATGAAATTTTCAGACTAATGTTCCATGCCCTTGTCATCACAATGCTCCATTACCCCTGTCATAACAATGCTCCATGAACCCTGCCATCACAATGTTCCACGGCTTTGTCATCCAAGGCTCCATGACCCTTGTCATCACAGGGATCCAAGACCCCTGTAATCACAATTTTCCATGCCCTTGTCATCACAAAGATTCATGACACATGTCATCAGAATGCTCCTAGGCCTTATCATCAGAATGCTCCATGCCCTTGTCATCACAATGTTCCATAACCCCTGTTATCAAAATGTTCCATGACACTTTTCATCAATTTGCTCCAAGACCCTGTCATCACAATGCTCCCTGCCCTTCTCATCACAATGCACAACGACCTTGTCATCAAAATGCTTCATGACCTCTGTCATCACAATGCACCACACCCTTGTCATCAAAATGCCGCATGACCTTTGTCATCACAAAGCTCCATTACCCCTGTCATAACAATGATCCATGACCCCTGCCATCACAAGGTTCCACGACATTGTTATCACAAGCCTCCATGACCCTTGTCATCACAGTGCTCCAAGACCCCTGTAATCACAATGCTCCATGCCCTTGTCATCACAAAGCTCCATGACGCATGTCATCTAAATCCTCCATGGCCTTATCATCACAATGCTCCATGCCCTTGTCATCACAATGCTCCAACAGCCCTGTAATCACAATGCTCTATGTCCCTTTTTATCTCAATTCTCCATGAACCCTGTCATCACAATGCACCGTGTCCATCACCATAATATTTCATGCTATTGTCATCACAATGAAATCAAACTGCTCAATGATCTCTGTCATCACCATGCACCAAACCCTTCTGATCACAATGCTCCATAACACTTGTCATCACAATGCCCCATGAGGATGGTCATCACAATTATCCATGGACTTCTCATCACAATGCTCCATGATCTTTTTCATCACAATGCTCAATACACATATCGTCACAATGCTCCCTGACAGTTGTCATCAGTATGCTCCTTGAACACTGTCATGACAAGGCTCCATGCATTTTTCATCACAATGATCCATTCCCTTTTCATCACAATGCTCCAAGACCCCTACAGTCACAATGCTCCAAGTACTTGTCATCACAAAGCTCCATGACGCATGTCATCAGAATGCTCCATTGCCTTCTCATCACAATACTCCATGCCCTTGTCATCACAATGCTTCAAAACCCCTGTAATCACAATGCTCCATGCACCTTTTCATCAGAATGCCCCATGACTCTTTTCATCAAAATGCTCCATGACCCCTGACATCACAATGTTCCATAACCCCTCTCATCAAAATGTTCCATGACACTTTTCATCAGTTTGCTCCATAACCCTGTCATCACAATGCTCCCTGCACTTCTCATCACAATGCACCACGACCTTGTCATCAAAATGCTCCATGACCTTTGTCATCGCAAAGCTCCATGACCCTTGGCATCAAAATGCTCCATGCCATTTCATCACAATGCTACATGAAACCTCTCATCACATTGCTCCATGCCCTTGTCAGCACAATGCTCCATGACGCTTGACATCACAATGCTCGATACTCTTCTCATCACGATGCTCCATGACCTTGTCATTACAATCCCCCATGACACATGTATCACAGTGTTCCGTGCCCTAGTCATCACAATGCTCCATGCAGAATCTCGTCACAATAATCCATGAAATTTTCTGACTAATGTTCCATGCCCTTGTCATCACAATGCTCCATTACCCCTGTCATAACAATGCTCCATGAACCCTGCCATCACAATGTTCCACGGCTTTGTCATCCAAGGCTCCATGACCCTTGTCATCACAGGGATCCAAGACCCCTGTAATCATAATTTTCCATGCACTTGTCGTCACAAAGATTCATGACACATGTCATCAGAATGCTCCTAGGCCTTCTCATCACAATGCTCCATGCCCTTGTCATCACAATGTTCCATAACCCCTGTTTTCAAAATGTTCCATGACACTTTTCATCAGTTTGCTCCATGACCCTGTCATCACAATGCTACATGACCACAGTCATCAAAATGATCCATGCCACTTGTCATCAGAATGTTCCATGTGCTTCTCATCCCAATGCTCCATGAGCCCTGTAATCACAATGCTCCTTGACGCTTGTCGTCACAGAGCTCCATGACACTTGTCATCACAATTCTCCATGCCTTTTTCAGCAAAATGCTACAGGACCTTGTCATCACAATGCTCCATGACACTTCCCATCACAATGTTACATGCTCTTGTCATCACAGTTCTCCATGCACTTGTCATCGCAATGCTCCATGACACCTCGCATAGCAAGCTCCATGTGCTTTTCATCACAATGCTTCAGGAACTTGTCATCAAAATTCTCAATGGCCCTTGTCATCACAATCCTCCATGCCCTTGTCATCAAAATGCTCCATGTCCCTTTTCATCACAGTGCTCCAAACCCCTGTCATCACAATGCTCTATTAACTTTGTCATCACATTCCTCCATGACACTTGGCATCACATTACACCATGCCATTGTGATCACAATGGACCATGACATATGTCATCACAATGACCCCAGACCCCTGTCTTCACAGTACTCCATGACCTTCTCATCATAATGCTCCATGCTCTTTTCATCAGAATGCGCCTTGCCCACTGTCATCACAATAAACCATGAAAATTTTCAGACCAATGCACCATGCCCCTGTCATCAGAATGCTCCATACCCTTGTCATCACAATGTTCCGTGACTCCAGTCATCACAATGCTTCATGACCTTTGTCATCACAATGGTCCTTGACCTCGTCATCACAAGACTCTGTGACCATTGTCACCACAATGCTCCATGAACTTTTCATCACAATGCTCTGTGAACGTTGTCGTCACAATGTTCCATGACTTTGTCATCACAATGCTCCATGCGCTTCTCAGCACAATGCTCCATGACACATGTCATCAAAATGCGCCATGCAATTGTCATCACAATGCTCCACAGCCTTGTCATCACAATGCTCCATAAACCTTGTCATCACAATGCTCCATAAACCTTCTCATCACAAGGCTCCATGCACTTCTCATCAAAATGCTTTCTCACCACTGATATCACAATGTTCCATCAGTAGTCATCACAATAGTCCCTCACCACTGTCATCACAATTTTCCATGACCTCTGTCATCACAATGCCACATGCCATATCATCACAATGCTCCATGACCCCTGACATCAAAATGTTCCATATCCTCTGTCATCAGAATGCTCCATCACCCTTTTCATCACAAGGCTCCAAGACCCCTGACATCACAGTGTTCCATAACCACTGTCATCAAAATGTTCCATGACCCTTTTCATCAAATTGCTCCATGACCCTGTCATCACAATGCACCATGACCATCATCATAATGCTTCATGCTATTGTCATCACAGTGAAATGAATATGCTCCATGACCTCTGTCATCAAAATGCTCCAAACCCTTGTGATCACAATGTTCCATAAGCATTGTCATCACAATGCACCATGACGTTCATCATCACAATTATCCATGGTCTTCTCATCACAGTGCTCCATGACCTTTGTCATCACAATGCTCAATACACTTGTCATCACAATGCTCCCTGACACTTGTCATCAGTATGCTCCTTGAACCCTGTCATGACAAGGCTCCATTCCTTTTTCATCACAATGATCCACACCATTTTCATCGCAATGCTCAAAGACCCCTGTAATCACAATGCTCCATGACCCTTAATCACAAAGCTCCATGATGCATGTCATCAGAATGCTCCATGGCCTTCTCATCACAATGCTCCATGTCCTTGTCATCACAGTCCTCCAAGACCCCAGTCATCTCAATGCTCTGTTACTCCAGTCATCACAAGGCTTCATGACATTTGTCATCACAATGGTCCATGTCCTTGTCACACAAGGAACTGTGACCTTTCTCACCACAATGCTCCATGAACTTTTCATCACAATGCTCTCTGATCCTTGTCATCACCATGCTGCATGCCTTTGTCAGCACAATGCTCCATGACCCTTGTCATCACAATGCTCCATGTGCTTGTGAGCACAATGCTCCATAACCCATGTCATCACATTGTGCCATGCGCTTGTCATCACAATGCTCCACATCCTTGTCATTACAGTGCTCCAAAAACCTTATCATCACAATGCTCCATGCACTTCTCATCAAAATGCTCTCCCCACCCTCTCATCACAATGTTTCATCATCCCTGTCATGACAATGCTGCATGACCTTATCATCACAATGCTCCATGAACCCTGACATCACAATGTTCCATAACCCCTGTCATCAAAATGCTCCATGACCCTTTTCATCACAATGCTCCATGACCCCTGACATAACAGTGTTCCATAACCACTGTCATCAAAATATTCCATGATACTTTTCATCAAATTGCTCCATGAACCTGTCATCAAAATGCTCCCTGCCCTTCTCATCACAATGCACCACTACCTTGTCATCAAAATGCTCCATGAACTTTGTCATCACAAAGCTCCATGACCCTTGGCATCACAATGCTCCATGCCATTTTCATCACAATGCTTCATGACCCCTGTAATCACAATGCTCCATGCACCTTTTCATCAGAATGCTCCATGAGAATTGTCATCACAAGGCTCCATGGTTTTCTCATTACAGTGCCCCAGGACCTTGTCATCACAATGCTCCATTCCCTTCTCATCACAATGCCCCATTACCCCTGTCATCACAATACTCCATGAACATTTTTAGCCCAGTGCTCCATGACCTTCTTATCACAAAGCTCCATGACCCTGTCATCACAATGCTCCATGACCACTGTCATCACAGAGCTCCATGACCCCTGACAACACGACGATATGGGAATCTTGTCATCAAAATTCTCCATGACCCTTGTCATCACATTGCTCCATGCCCTTGTCATCACAATGCTCCATGAAGACTCTCATCACATTGCTCCACACCATTGTCATTACAGTTCTCCATGATCCATGTATCACAGTGTTCCGTGCCCTTGTCATCACAATGCTCTATGCCCACTCTCATCACAATAATCCATGAAACTTTTCAGACCAATGCTCGATGGCCTTGTCATCACAATGCTCCATTGCCCATGTCATAACCATGCTCCATGAACCCTGCCATCACAATATTGTACGGCCTTGTCATGACAAGGATCCAATACCCCTGTAATCACGATGCTCCATGCTACTTTTCATCAGAATGCTCCATGAGAATTGTCACCACAAGGCTCCATGGTCCTCTCATCACAATGCTCCAGTACCTTGTTATCACACTGGTCCATGCCCACTTCATCAAAAGGCTCTGTGAAATTTGTCACCACAATGCTCCATGAAATTTTCATCACAATGCTCTTTTACCCATGTCTTCACCATGCTCCATGCCTTTGTCTGCTCAATGCTCCATGACGCTTGTCAACACAATGCTCGATACACTTTTTATCACAATGCTCCATGCCCTTCTCATTACAATCCCCCATGACACATATATCAAGTGTTCCGTGCCCTAGTCATCACAATGCTCCATGCCGAATCTCATCACAATAATCCATGAAATTTTCAGAACAATGTTCCATGCCCTTGTCATCACAATGCTCCATTACCCCTGTCATAACAATGCTCCATGACTCCTGCCATCACAATGTTCTACGGACTTGTCATCCAAAGCCCCATGACCCTTGTCATCACAGTGCTCCAAGATCTCTGTAATCACAATGCTCCAAGCCCTTGTCATCACAATGATTCATGACGCATGTCATCAGAATGCTCCATGGCCTTCTCATGAAAATGCTCCATGCCCTTGTCATCACAATGCCCCTTGACGCTGGTAATCACAATTATCCCTGGTCTTCTCATCACAATGCTCCATGATCTTTGTCATCACAGTGCTCAATACACTTATTATCACAATGCTCCCGGACACTTATCATCAGTATGCTCCTTGAACACTGTCATGACAAGGCTCCATGCATTTTTCATCAAAATGATCCATTCCCTTTTCATCACAATCCTCCAAGACCCCTCTAATCACAATGCTTCATGTCCCTGTCATCACAAAGCTCCATGACGCATGTCATCAGAATGTTCCATGGCCTTCTCATCACAATGCTCCATGCCCTGGTCTTCACAATGCTACAAAACCCCTGTAATCACAATGCTCCATGAACCTTTTTATCAGTATGCTCCATGACACTTGTCATCACAAGGCTCCATGGCCCTCTCATGACAATGTTCCAGGAACTTCTCATCGCATTGCTCCATTCCCTTCTCATCAAAATACTCCATGACCCCTGACATCACAGTACTCCATGAACATTTTCAGCCCAATGCTCCATGACCTTCTCATCAAAAAGCTCCATGGCCCATGTCATCACAATGCTACATGACCACAGTCATCAAAATGATCCATGCCACTTGTCTTCAGAATGTTCCCTGTGTTTGTCATCCCAGTGCTCCATGACCCCTGTAATCACAATGCTCCTTGACGCTTGTCATCTCAGAGATCCATGACACTTGTCAGCACAATTCTCCATGCCTTTGTCAGCAAAATGCTACATGACTTTGTCATCACAATGCTCCATGCACTTGTCATCACAATTCTCCATTACCAGTGTCATCACAACCCTCCATGAACCTTGGGATCACATTGTTTCATGCCCTTGTCATCACAATGTTCCATGATACTTGAAATCAAAATGATCCATGACCTGTGTCATCACAGTGCTCCAAACACTTGTGATCACAGTGTTCCATAACAATTGTCATCACAACGCTCCATGATGCCTGTCATCACAATACACCACGCCCTTGTCTTCACAATGCTCCAACAGCCCTGTAATCACAATGCTCCATGCCCCTTTTCATCTCAATGCTCCATGAACCCTGTCATCACAATGCACCGTGCCCATCACCATAATATTTCATGCTATTGTCATCACAATGAAATCAAAATGCTCAATGACCTCTGTCATCACAATGCACCAAACCATTCTGCACACAATATTCCATAACACTTGTCATCACAATGCCCCATGACGCTGGCCATCACAATTATCCATGGACTTCTCATCACAATGCTCCATGATCTTTGTCATCACAATGCTCTATACACTTGTCATCACAATGCTCCCTGACACTTTTCGTCAGAATGCTCCTTGAACTCTTTCATGAAAAGGCTCCATGCCTTTTTCATCACAATGCTCCACGCCCTTTTCCTCACAATGCTCCATGCCATTGTCATCACAATACTCCACAAGCTTGTCATCAGAATGCTCCATGACCCTTGTCATCACAATGCTCCATGACCCCTGTCATCACAATGCTCCATGAAACCTGTCATCACAATGCTCAATGCCCCTTGTCATTACAGTGCTCCATGACGCTCATCATCAAAATTATCCATGGTCTTCTCCTCACAATGCTCCACGGTCTTGCCATCACAATGCTCCATGACACTTCTCATCACAGTGTTACATGCTCTTGTCATCACAATTCTCCATGCACTTGTCATCGAAATGCTCCTTGACCCCTGTCATAGTAAGCTCCATATGCTTTTCCTCAGAATGATTCACGAACTTGTCATCAAAATTCTCAATGGCCCTTGTCATCACAATCCTCCATGCCCTTGTCATCAAAATGCTCCATGACCCTTGTCATCACAATGTTCCAAACCCCTGTCATCACAATGCTCCATTAACTTTGTCATCACATTCCTCCATGACACTTGGCATCACAATGCTCCGTGCCATTGTCATCACAATGGACCATGACATATGTCATCACAATGCTCCCAGACCGCTCTCTTCACAGTATTCCATGACCTTCTCATCACAATGCTCCATGCTCTTCTCATCAGAATGTGCCTTGCCCACTGTCATCACAATAAACCATGAAACTTGTCAGACCAATGCACCATGCCCCTGTCATCAGAATGCTCCATACCCTTGTCATCACAGTGTTCCGTTACTCCAGTCATCACAATCCTTCATGACCTTTGTCATCACAATGGTCCTTGAACTCCTCATCACAAGGCTCTGTGACCATTGTCACAATGCTCCATGAACTTTTCATGACAATGCTCTGTGACCGTTGTCATCACAATGTTCCATGCCTTTGTCAGCAGAATGCTCCATGACCCTTGTCATCACAATGTTCCATGCGCTTCTCAGCACAATGCTCCATGACCCATGTCATCAAAATGCGCCATGCAATTGTCAACACAATGCTCCACAGCCTTGTCATCACAATGCTCCATAAACCTTGTCATCACAATGCTCCATAAACCTTCTCATCACAAGGCTCCATGCACTTCTCATCAAAATGCTTTCTCACCACTAATATCACAATGTTCCATCACTAGTCATCACAATGCTCCCTCACCACTGTCATCACAATTTTCCATGACTTCTGTCATCACAATGCTACATGCCTTATCATCACAATGCTCCATGACCCGTGACATCAAAATGTTCCATATCCTCTGTCATCAGAATGCTCCATCACCCTTTTCATCACAAGGCTCTAAGACCCCTGAAATCACAATGTTCCATAACCACTGTCATCAAAATGTTCCATGACCCTTTTCATCAAATTGCTCCATGACCCTGTCATCACAATGCACCATGTCCATCATCATAATGCTTCATGCTATTGTCATCACAATGAAATCAATATGCTCCATGACCTCTCTCACCAAAATGCTCCAAACCCTTGTGATCACAATGTTCCATAACCATTGTCATCACAATGCACAATGACGCTCATCATCACAATTATCCATGGTCTTCTCATCACAGTGCTCCATGACCTTTGTCATCACAATGCTCAATACACTTGTCATCACAATGCTCCCTGACACTTGTCATCAGTATGCTCATTGAACCCTGTCATGACAAGGCTCCATGCCGTTTTCATCACAATGATCCATACCATTTTCATCACAATGCTCCAAGACCCTTGTAATCACAATGCTCCATGACCTTGAATCACAAAGCTCCATGATGCATATCATCAGAATGCTCCATAGCTTTCTCATCACAATGCTCCATGTCCTTGTCATCACAGTCCTCCAAGACCCCAGTCATCTCAATGCTCTGTGACTCCTGTCCTCACAAGGCTTCAAGACATTTGTCATCAAAATGGTCCATGTCCTCGTCACACAAGGCTTTGTAACCTTTCACACCACAATGCTCCATGAACTTTTCATCACAATGCTCTGTGATCCTTGTCATCACCATGCTCAATGCCTTTGTCAGCACAATTATCCATGAGGCTTGTCATCACAATGCTCCATGCGCTTGTGAGCACAATGCTCCATAACCCATGACATCACAATGCACCATGCGCTTGTCATCACAATGCTCCACATTCTTGTCATTACAATGCTCCAAAAACCTTGTCATCACAATGCTCCATGCACTTCTCATCAAAATGCTCTCTCCCTCCGTCATCACAATGTTCCATGATCCCTGTCATTACAATGCTACCTGACCTTATCATCACAATGCTCCATGAACCCTGACATCACAATGTTCCATAACCCCTGTCATCAAAATCCTCCATGACCCTTTTCATCACAATGCTCGATGACCCCTGACATAACAGTGTTCCATAACCACTGTCATCAAAATATTCCATGATACTTTTCATCAAATTGCTCCATGACCCTGTCATCAAAATGCTCCCTGCCCTTCTCATCACAATGCACCACGAACTTGTCATCAAAATGCTCCATGAACTTTGTCATCACAAAGTTCCATGACCCTTGGCATCACAATTCTCCATGCCATTTTCATCACAATGCTCCATGACCCCTGTAATCACAATGCTCCATGTACCTTTTCATCAGAATGCTCCATGAGACTTGTCATCACAAGGCTCCATGGTTTTCTCATCACAATGCCCCAGGACCTTGTCATCACAATGCTCCATTCCCTTGTCATCACAATACCCCATTACGTCTGTCATCAGAATACTCCATGAATATTTTCAGCCCAATGCTCCATGACCTTCTTATCACAATGCTCCTTGACCCTGTCATCTCAATGCTCCATGACCACTGTCATCACAGCGCTCCATGACCCCTGACAACACAATGATCTGGGAATCTTGTCATCAAAATGCTCCATGACCCTTGTCATCACAATGCTCCATGCCCTTGTCATCACATTGCTCCATGAAGCCTCTCATCACATTGCTCCATGCCCTTGTCATTACAATCCTATATGACCCATGTATCACAGTGTTCCGTGCCCTTGTCATCACAATGCTCCTTGCCCACTCTCATCACAATAATCCATGAAACTTTTCAGACCAATGCTCGATGCCCTTGTCATCACAATGCTCCATTGCCCATGTCATAACCATGCTCCATGACCCCTGCCATCACAATGTTCTACGGCCTTGTCATCACAAGGAACCAATACCACTGTAATCACAATGCTCCATGCCCCTTTTCATCAGAATGCTCCATGAGAATTGTCATCACAAGGCTCAATGGTCCTCTCATCACTATGCTCCATGCCTTTGTCGCCACAATGCTCCATTACCCTTGTCATCACAATTCTCCATGCGCTTGTCCGCACAATGCCCCATGACCTGTGTCATCACAATGCGCCATGTGCTTGTCATAACAATGCTCCACAACCTTGTCAGCACAGTGCTCCATAAACCTTGTCATCACAATGCTCCATGCACTTCACATCAAAATGCTCTCCCACCACTGATATCATAATGTTCCATCACTAGTCATCACAATACTCCCTCACCCCTGTCATCACAATGTTCCAGGACCCCTGGCATCAAAATGCTCCATGACCCTTTTCATCATAATCCTCCATGACCCCTGACATCACAATGTTCCATAACCCCTTTCATCAAAATGTCCCATGACAATTTTCATCAAATTGCTCCATGACCGTTTCATCACAATGATCCCTGCCCTTCTTAACACAGTTCACCACGTGCTTGTCATCAAAATGCTCCATGACCTTTGTCATCACAAAGCTACATGACCCTTGGCATCACAATGCTCCATGCCCTTGTCATCAAAATGCTCCATGAACACTCTCATCACATTGTTCCATGCCCTTGTCATCACAGGCTCCGTGATGCTTTTCATCACAATGCTCGATGCTCTTCTTAACACAATGCTCCATGCCCTTGTCATTACAATCCGCCATGACCCATGTATCACAGTGTTCCGTGCCCTTGTCATCACAATGCTCCATGCCCCTCTCATCACAATAATCCATGAAGCTTTTCAGACCAATGCTCCATGCCCTTGTCATCAAAATGCTCCATTACCCCTGTTATAACAATGCTCCATGACACCTGCCATTACAATATTCCACGGCCTTGTCATCACAAGGCTCCATAACCCTTGTCATTACAATGCTCCATGTCCTTGTCATCAAAAAGCTCCATGACGCATGTCATCAGAATGCTCCATGGCCTTCTCATTCACGATGCTCCATGCCCTTGTCATCACGATTCTCCTAGACCTCTGTAATCACAATGCTCAATTCCCCTTTTCATCTCAAATCTCCATGAACCGTGTCATCACAATGCACCATGCCCATCATCATAATGCTTCATGCTATTGTCATCAAAATGAAATCAAAATGCTCCATGACCTCTGTCATCACAATGCTCCAAATCCTTGTGATCACAATGTTCCATAACACTTGTCATAACAACGCCCCATGATGCTCATCATCACAATTATCCATGGCTTTCTATTCACAATACTCCATGAACTTTGTCATCACAATGCTCAATACACTTGTCATCACAATGCTCGCTGACACTTGTCATCAGTATGCTCCTTGAACCCTGTCATGACAAGGCTCCATGAATTTTGCATCACAATGATCAATGTCCTTTTCTTCACAATGCCCTGTGACCCTTGTCATCACAATGCACCATGCCTTTGTCAGCACAATGATCCATGACACTTGTCATCACAATGCTCCGTGTTCTTTTCAGCACAATGCTCCTTGAAACATGTCATCACAATGCACCATGCGCTTGTCATCACAATGCTCCATGCACTTCTCATCAAAATGCTCTCTCACCACTGATATCACAATGTTCCATCACTAGTCTTCACAATACTCCCTCAACCCTGTCATCACAATGTTCCATGACCCCTATTATCACTATGCTACATGCACTTATCATCAAAATGCTCTATGACCAATGACATCACAATGCTCCATAATCCCTGTAATCAAAATGCTCCATTACCATTTTCATCACAATGCTCCATGACCCCTGACATCACAATTCTCCATAACCACTCTCATCAAAATATTCCATGACTTTTTCACCAAATTGCTCCATGACCCTGTCAGCACAATGTTCCCTGCCCTTCTCATCACAACGCACCACGACCTTGTCATCAAAATGCTCCATGACCTTTGTCATCACAAAACTCCATGACATTTGGCATCACAATGCTCCATGCCATTGTCATCACAATGCTCCATGAAACCTCTCATCACATTGCTCCATGCTCTTGTCATCACAAACCTCCATGTCGCTTGTCATCACAATGCTCGATTCCCTTCTCATCACAATGCTCCATGTCCTTGTCATTACAATCCTCCATGACCCATGTATCAAAGAGTTCTGTGCCCTTGTCATCACAATGCTCCATGCTCACTCTCAGCACAATAATCGATGAAACATTTCAGAACAATGCTCCATGCCCTTTTCATCACAATGCTCCATTACCCCTGTCATAACAATGCACCATGACACCTGCCTTCACAAGTTTCCATGGCCTTGTCATCACAAGACTCCATGACACTTGTCATCACAATGCTCCAAACACTGTAATCACAATTCTGCATACACTTGTCATCACAAAGCTCCATGACGCATGTCATCAGAATGCTCCATGGCCTTCTCATTCTCGATGCTCCATGCCCTTGTCATCACAATGGTCCAAAACACCTGTAATCACAATGCTCCATGCCCCTTTTCATCTCAATGCTCCATGAACCGTGTCATCACAATGCACCATGTGCATCATCATAATGCTTCATGCTATTGTCATCAAAATGAAATCAATATGCTCCATGACCTCTGCCATCACAATGCTCCAAGCACTTGTGATCACAATGTTGCATAACACTTGTCATCACAACGCCCAATGACGCTCATCATCACAGTTATCCATGGGCTTCTATTCACAGTACTCCATTATCTTTGTCATCACAATGCTCAATTCACTTGTCATCACAATGCTCCCTGACACTTGTCGTCAGTATGCTCCTTGAACCCTGTCATGACAAAGATCCATGCATTTTTCAACACAATGATCCATGCCTTTTCCTCACAATGCTCCAAGACCCCTGGAATCACAATGCTCCATGCCATTGTCATCACAAAGCTTCATGACTCATGTCTTCAGAATGCTCCATGGCCTTCTCATCACCATGCTCCATGCCCTTTTAAACACAATGCTCCATTCCCATGTCATCAAAATGCCCCATGACCCCTGTCATCAAAATACTCCATGAACATTTTCAGCCCAATGCTCCATGACCTTCTAATCACAATGCCCCATGAACCCTGTCATCACAATGCTCCATGACCCCTGTCATCACAATGCTCCGTGACTCCAGTCATCACAAAGCTTCATGACCTTTGTCATCTCAATGGTCCATGCCATTTTCACACAAGGCTCTGTGACCTTTGTCACCACAATGCTCCATGAACTTTTCATCACAATACTCTGTGAACCTTGTCATCAAAATGCACCATGCCTTTGTCAGCACAGTGCTCCATGACCCATGTCATCACAATGCGCCATGCGCTTGTCATCACAAATCTCTATGAGGCTTGTCATTACAACCCTCGATGCACTTCTCATCACAATGCTCCATTTCCTTGTCATTACAATCCTGCATGATCTATGTATCACAGTGTTCTGTGCCATTGTCATCACAATGCTCCATGCCCTTGTCATCACAATGCTCCATGACCCTTGTCATCACGATGCTCCAAACCCTTGTCATTAAAATGCTCCATTACCTTTGTCATCACTATCCTCCATGACCCTTGGCATCACAATGCTCCATGCCATTGTCATCACAATGGACCATGACATACGTCATCACTATGCTCCCAGACACCTATCTTCACAATACTCCATGACCTTGTCATCACTATGCTCCATGCACTTCACATCAAAATGCTCTCCCACCACTGATATCATAATGTTCCATCACTAGTCATCACAATACTCCCTCACCCCTGTCATCACAATATTCCAGGACCCCTGTCATCAAAATGCTCCATGACCCTTTTCATCATAATCCTCCATGACCCCTGACATCACAATGTTCCATAACCCCTGTCATCAAAATGTCCCATGACAATTTTCATCAAATTCCTCCATGCCCCTTTCATCACAATGATCCCTGCCCTTCTGAACACAGTTCACCACGTGCTTGTCATCAAAATGCTCCATGACCTTTGTCATCACAAAGCTACATGACCCTTGGCATCACAATGCTCCATGCCATTGTCATCAAAATGCTCCATGAACACTCTCATCACATTGTTCCATGCCCTTGTCATCACAGGCTCCGTGATGCTTTTCATCACAATGCTCGATGCTCTTCTTAACACAATGCTCCATGCCCTTGTCATTACAATCCGCCATGACCCATGTATCACAGTTTTCCGTGCCCTTGTCATCACAATGCTCCATGCCCCCTCTCATCACAATAATTCATGAAGCTTTTCAGACCAATGCTCCATGCCCTTGTCATCAAAATGCTCCATTACCCCTGTTATAACAATGCTCCATGACACCTGCCATTACAATATTCCACGGCCTTGTCATCACAAGGCTCCATAACCCTTGCCATTACAATGCTCCATGTCCTTGTCATCAAAAAGCTCCATGACGCATGTCATCAGAATGCTCCATGGCCTTCTCATTCACGATGCTCCATGCCCTTGTCATCACGATTCTCCTAGACCTCTGTAATCACAATGCTCAATGCCCCTTTTCATCTCAAATCTCCATGAACCATGTCATCACAATGCACCATGCCCATCATCATAATGCTTCATGCTATTGTCATCAAAATGAAATCAAAATGCTCCATGACCTCTGTCATCACAATGCTCCAAAGCCTTGTGATCACAATGTTCCATAACACTTGTCATAACAACGCCCCATGATGCTCATCATCACAATTATCCATGGTTTTCTATTCACAATACTCCATGAACTTTGTCATCACAATGCTCCATGACCTTGTGATCACCATGAGCCATGCCCACTGTCATCACAATAATCCATGAAACTTGTCAGACCAATGTTCCATGTCCCTGTCATCACAATGCTCCATGCACTTGTAATCACAATGCTCCATGACCCCTGTCATCACAATGCTCCGTGACTCCAGTCATCACAATGCTTTATGACTTTTGTCATCACAATGATCCATGCCCGCGTCACACAAGGCTCTGTGACCTTTGTCACCACAATGCTCCATGCCCTTGTCATCAAAATGTGCCATGCCCCTGTCATCACAATGCTCCATGCCCTTGTCATCACAATGCTCCATGACCCTTGTCATCACGAAGCTCTAAGCCCTTGTCATCAAAATGCTCCATTACATTTGTCATCACAATCCTCCATGACACTTGGCATCACAATGCTCCATGCAATTGTCATCGCAATGGACCATGACATATTTCATCAAAATGCTCCCTGACACCTGTCTTCACAATACTCCCTGACCTTGTCATCACAATGCTACATGCCCTTGTCATCACAATGCGTCATGCCCACTGTCATCACAATAATCCATGAAACTTGTCAGACCAACGTTCCATGCCCCTGTCATCACAATGCTCCATGCCTTTGTCATCACAATGCTCCATGACCCCTGTCATAACAATGCTCCATGAACCCTGCCATCACAATGCTCCACGGCCTTGTTGTCCAAGGCTCCATGACCCTTGTCATCACAATGCTCCAAGACCCCTGTAATCACAATGCTCCATGCCCTTGTCATCACAAAGATCCATGATGCAGGTCATCAGAATGCTTCACGGACTTCTCATCACAATGCTCCATGCCCTTGTCATCACAGTGCTACAAGACCCCTGTAATAACAGTGCTCCATGCCCCTTTTTATCTCAATGCTCCATGAACCCTGTCATCACAATGCACCATGCCAATCATCATAATGCTTCATGCTATTGTCATCACAATGAAATCAATATGCTCCATGACATCTGTCATCACAATGCTAAAAACCCTTCTGATCACAATGTTCCATAACACTTGTCATCACAATGCCCCATGATGCTCGTCATCACAATTATGAATGGTTTAATCATCACAGTGCTCCCTGACACTTGTCATCAGTATGCTCCATGAACCCTGTCATGAAAAGGCTCCATGCCTTTTTCATCACAATGATCCATTCCCTTTTCATCACAATGCTCCAAGACCGCTGTAATCACAATGCTCCCTGCCCTTGTCATCACAAATCTCCATGACACATGTCATCTGAATGCTCCATGGCATTCTCATCACAATGCTCCATGCCTTTGGCATCACAATGCTCCAAGTACACTCTCATCACAATGCTCCATGACTACAGTCATCACAGTGCTTCATGATATTTGTCATCACAATGGTCCATGACCTCGTCACACAAGGCTTTGTGACCTTTGTCACCACAGTGCTCCATGAACTATTCATCACAATGCTCTATGACCCTTGTCATCACAAAGCTCCATGCCATTGTCAGCAAAATGCTCCATGACCCTTGTCAGCACAATGCTCGATGCGCGTGTAAGCACAATGCTCCATAACCCATGTCATCACAATGCTCCCTGCACTTCTCATCACAATGCACCACGCACTTGTTTTCATAATGCTCCATGACCTTTGTCATCACAAATCTCCATGACACTTGGCATCACAATGCTCCATTCCATTGTCATCACAATGCTCCATGAACCCACTCATCACATTGCTCCATGCACTTGTCATCACAAATCTCCATGAGGCTTGTCATCACAACGCTCGATGCCCTTCTCAGCACAATGCTACATGTCCTTGTCATTACAATCCTGCATGATCTATGTATCACCGTGTTCCGTGCCCTTCTCATAACAATGCTCCATGACCCCTGCCATCACAAGTTTCCACGGCCTTGTCATCACAAGCCTCCATGAACCTTGTCATCACAATGCTCCAAGACCCCTCTAATCACAATTCTCCATGCCATTGTCATCAAAAAGCTCCATGACGCAAGTCATCAGAATGCTCCATGGCCTTCTCATCACAATGCTCCATGCCCTTGTCATCACAATGCTCCAACACCCCTGTAATCACAATGCTCCATGCCCCTTTTCATCTCAATGCTCCATGAACTCTGTCACCACAATTCACCATGCCCATCACCATAATATTTCATGCTGTTTGTCATCACACTGAAATCAAAATGCTCAATGACCTCTGTCATCACAATGCTCCAAACCCTTCTGATCACAATGTTCCATAACTCTTGTCCTCACAATGCCCCATGAGGCTGGTCATCACAATTATCAGTGGTCTTCTCATCACAATGCTCCATGATCTTTGTCATCACAATGCTCAATACACTTATCTTCACAATGCTCCTTGAAACTTCTCATCAGTATGCTACTTGAACCCTGTCATGACAAGGCTCCATGCAATTTTCATCACAATGATCCATGTCCTCGTCATCGCAAAGCTCCATGATGCATGTCATCAGAATGCTCCATGGCCTTCACATCACAATGCTCCATGCCCTTGTCATCACAATGCTACAAAACCCCTGTAATCACAATGCTCCATGCACCTTTTCATCAGAATGCTCCATGACACTTGTCATCACAAGGCTCCATGGTCCTCTCATCACAATGCTCCAGGACCTTGTCATCACAGTGCTCCATTCCCTTGAAATCACAATGCTCCATGACCCCTGTCATCACAATACTCTATGTATATTTTCAGCCCAATGCTCAATGACCGTCTCATTACAATGCTCCATGACCCATGTCATCACAATGCTCCATAACCACAGTCATCAAAATGCTCCATGACCCCTGTCATCACAATGGTGCATGCCCTCGTCATCAAAAGGCTCTGTGACATTTGTCACCACAATGCTCCATGAAATTTTCATGACAATGTAATCTTACTCATGTCATAACTATGCTCCATGCCTTTGTCAGCACAATGCTCCATGACCCTTGTCATTACAATGCTCCATGTGCTTCTCCGCACAATGCCCCATGACCTGTGTCATCACAATGCGACATGCGCTTGTCATCACCATGCTCCACAAACTTGTCATCACAGTGCTCCATAAACCTTGTCGTCACAATGCTTCATGCTCTTCCCATCAAAAGGCTCTCCCATCACTGATATCATAATGTTCCATCACTAGGCATCACCATACTCCCTCACCCCTGTCATCACAATGTTCCATGAACCCTGTCATCACAATGCTCAATGACACTTTTCATCACAATGCTCCCTGACCCCTGGCATCACAATGTTCCATAACCCCTGTCATCAAAATGTCCCATGACACTTTTCATCAAATTGCTCCATGACCCTTTCATCACAATGCTCACTGCCCTTCTCATCACAGTGCACCACGCCCTTGTCATCAAAACCCTCCATGACCTTTGTCATCACAAAGCTCCGTGACCCTTGGCATCACAATGCTCCATGCCATTGTCATCAAAATGCTCCATGAACCCTCTCAACACATTGTTACATGTATTTGTCATCACAGGCTCCATGATGTTTTTCATCACAATGCTCGATGCTCTTCTTAACACAAAGCTCCAAGCCTTGTCATTACAATCCTCCATTACCCATGTATCACAGTGTTGCGTGAACTTGTCTTCACAATGCTCCATTCCCCCTGTCATAACAATGCTCCATGACACCTGCCATCACAAGGTTCCACAGCCCTGTCATCACAAGACTCCATGACCCTTTTCATCACAATGCTCCAAGAGCCTGTAATCACAATCCTTCATGCAATTGTCATCAGAAAGCTCCATGACGCATGTCATCAGAATGCTCCATGGACTTCTCATTCACGATGCTCCATGCCCTTGTCATCACGATTCTCCTAGACCTCTGTAATCACAATGCTCAATGCCCCTTTTCATCTCAAATCTCCATGAACCATGTCATCACAATGCACCATGCCCATCATCATAATGCTTCATGCTATTGTCATCAAAATGAAATCAAAATGCTCCATGACCTCTGTCATCACAATGCTCCAAAGCCTTGTGATCACAATGTTCCATAACACTTGTCATAACAACGCCCCATGATGCTCATCATCACAATTATCCATGGTTTTCTATTCACAATACTCCATGAACTTTGTCATCACAATGCTCCATGACCTTGTGATCACCATGAGCCATGCCCACTGTCATCACAATAATCCATGAAACTTGTCAGACCAATGTTCCATGTCCCTGTCATCACAATGCTCCATGCACTTGTAATCACAATGCTCCATGACCCCTGTCATCACAATGCTCCGTGACTCCAGTCATCACAATGCTTTATGACTTTTGTCATCACAATGATCCATGCCCGCGTCACACAAGGCTCTGTGACCTTTGTCACCACAATGCTCCATGCCCTTGTCATCAAAATGTGCCATGCCCCTGTCATCACAATGCTCCATGCCCTTGTCATCACAATGCTCCATGACCCTTGTCATCACGAAGCTCTAAGCCCTTGTCATCAAAATGCTCCATTACATTTGTCATCACAATCCTCCATGACACTTGGCATCACAATGCTCCATGCAATTGTCATCGCAATGGACCATGACATATTTCATCAAAATGCTCCCTGACACCTGTCTTCACAATACTCCCTGACCTTGTCATCACAATGCTACATGCCCTTGTCATCACAATGCGTCATGCCCACTGTCATCACAATAATCCATGAAACTTGTCAGACCAACGTTCCATGCCCCTGTCATCACAATGCTCCATGCCTTTGTCATCACAATGCTCCATGACCCCTGTCATAACAATGCTCCATGAACCCTGCCATCACAATGCTCCACGGCCTTGTTGTCCAAGGCTCCATGACCCTTGTCATCACAATGCTCCAAGACCCCTGTAATCACAATGCTCCATGCCCTTGTCATCACAAAGATCCATGATGCAGGTCATCAGAATGCTTCACGGACTTCTCATCACAATGCTCCATGCCCTTGTCATCACAGTGCTACAAGACCCCTGTAATAACAGTGCTCCATGCCCCTTTTTATCTCAATGCTCCATGAACCCTGTCATCACAATGCACCATGCCAATCATCATAATGCTTCATGCTATTGTCATCACAATGAAATCAATATGCTCCATGACATCTGTCATCACAATGCTAAAAACCCTTCTGATCACAATGTTCCATAACACTTGTCATCACAATGCCCCATGATGCTCGTCATCACAATTATGAATGGTTTAATCATCACAGTGCTCCCTGACACTTGTCATCAGTATGCTCCATGAACCCTGTC
The DNA here is from genome assembly GCF_949752795.1 of Hyperoodon ampullatus. Taxonomy (NCBI): domain Eukaryota; kingdom Metazoa; phylum Chordata; class Mammalia; order Artiodactyla; family Ziphiidae; genus Hyperoodon; species Hyperoodon ampullatus. The sequence goes on from NW_027641092.1 coordinate 3,877,919, forward strand.
ATGAAAAGGCTCCATGCCTTTTTCATCACAATGATCCATTCCCTTTTCATCACAATGCTCCAAGACCGCTGTAATCACAATGCTCCCTGCCCTTGTCATCACAAATCTCCATGACACATGTCATCTGAATGCTCCATGGCATTCTCATCACAATGCTCCATGCCTTTGGCATCACAATGCTCCAAGTACACTCTCATCACAATGCTCCATGACTACAGTCATCACAGTGCTTCATGATATTTGTCATCACAATGGTCCATGACCTCGTCACACAAGGCTTTGTGACCTTTGTCACCACAGTGCTCCATGAACTATTCATCACAATGCTCTATGACCCTTGTCATCACAAAGCTCCATGCCATTGTCAGCAAAATGCTCCATGACCCTTGTCAGCACAATGCTCGATGCGCGTGTAAGCACAATGCTCCATAACCCATGTCATCACAATGCTCCCTGCACTTCTCATCACAATGCACCACGCACTTGTTTTCATAATGCTCCATGACCTTTGTCATCACAAATCTCCATGACACTTGGCATCACAATGCTCCATTCCATTGTCATCACAATGCTCCATGAACCCACTCATCACATTGCTCCATGCACTTGTCATCACAAATCTCCATGAGGCTTGTCATCACAACGCTCGATGCCCTTCTCAGCACAATGCTACATGTCCTTGTCATTACAATCCTGCATGATCTATGTATCACCGTGTTCCGTGCCCTTCTCATAACAATGCTCCATGACCCCTGCCATCACAAGTTTCCACGGCCTTGTCATCACAAGCCTCCATGAACCTTGTCATCACAATGCTCCAAGACCCCTCTAATCACAATTCTCCATGCCATTGTCATCAAAAAGCTCCATGACGCAAGTCATCAGAATGCTCCATGGCCTTCTCATCACAATGCTCCATGCCCTTGTCATCACAATGCTCCAACACCCCTGTAATCACAATGCTCCATGCCCCTTTTCATCTCAATGCTCCATGAACTCTGTCACCACAATTCACCATGCCCATCACCATAATATTTCATGCTGTTTGTCATCACACTGAAATCAAAATGCTCAATGACCTCTGTCATCACAATGCTCCAAACCCTTCTGATCACAATGTTCCATAACTCTTGTCCTCACAATGCCCCATGAGGCTGGTCATCACAATTATCAGTGGTCTTCTCATCACAATGCTCCATGATCTTTGTCATCACAATGCTCAATACACTTATCTTCACAATGCTCCTTGAAACTTCTCATCAGTATGCTACTTGAACCCTGTCATGACAAGGCTCCATGCAATTTTCATCACAATGATCCATGTCCTCGTCATCGCAAAGCTCCATGATGCATGTCATCAGAATGCTCCATGGCCTTCACATCACAATGCTCCATGCCCTTGTCATCACAATGCTACAAAACCCCTGTAATCACAATGCTCCATGCACCTTTTCATCAGAATGCTCCATGACACTTGTCATCACAAGGCTCCATGGTCCTCTCATCACAATGCTCCAGGACCTTGTCATCACAGTGCTCCATTCCCTTGAAATCACAATGCTCCATGACCCCTGTCATCACAATACTCTATGTATATTTTCAGCCCAATGCTCAATGACCGTCTCATTACAATGCTCCATGACCCATGTCATCACAATGCTCCATAACCACAGTCATCAAAATGCTCCATGACCCCTGTCATCACAATGGTGCATGCCCTCGTCATCAAAAGGCTCTGTGACATTTGTCACCACAATGCTCCATGAAATTTTCATGACAATGTAATCTTACTCATGTCATAACTATGCTCCATGCCTTTGTCAGCACAATGCTCCATGACCCTTGTCATTACAATGCTCCATGTGCTTCTCCGCACAATGCCCCATGACCTGTGTCATCACAATGCGACATGCGCTTGTCATCACCATGCTCCACAAACTTGTCATCACAGTGCTCCATAAACCTTGTCGTCACAATGCTTCATGCTCTTCCCATCAAAAGGCTCTCCCATCACTGATATCATAATGTTCCATCACTAGGCATCACCATACTCCCTCACCCCTGTCATCACAATGTTCCATGAACCCTGTCATCACAATGCTCAATGACACTTTTCATCACAATGCTCCCTGACCCCTGGCATCACAATGTTCCATAACCCCTGTCATCAAAATGTCCCATGACACTTTTCATCAAATTGCTCCATGACCCTTTCATCACAATGCTCACTGCCCTTCTCATCACAGTGCACCACGCCCTTGTCATCAAAACCCTCCATGACCTTTGTCATCACAAAGCTCCGTGACCCTTGGCATCACAATGCTCCATGCCATTGTCATCAAAATGCTCCATGAACCCTCTCAACACATTGTTACATGTATTTGTCATCACAGGCTCCATGATGTTTTTCATCACAATGCTCGATGCTCTTCTTAACACAAAGCTCCAAGCCTTGTCATTACAATCCTCCATTACCCATGTATCACAGTGTTGCGTGAACTTGTCTTCACAATGCTCCATTCCCCCTGTCATAACAATGCTCCATGACACCTGCCATCACAAGGTTCCACAGCCCTGTCATCACAAGACTCCATGACCCTTTTCATCACAATGCTCCAAGAGCCTGTAATCACAATCCTTCATGCAATTGTCATCAGAAAGCTCCATGACGCATGTCATCAGAATGCTCCATGGACTTCTCATTCACTATGCTCCATGCCCTTGTCATCACAATGCTCCAACACCCCGGTAATCACAATGCTCCATGCCCCTTTTAATCTCAATGCTCCAAGAACCCTGTCATCCCATGCACCATGCCCATCATCATAATGCTTCATGCTATTGTCATCACAATGAAATCAATATGCTCCATGACTTCTGTCATCACAATGCTCCAAACACTTGTGATCACAATGTTCCATAACACTTGTCATCACAATGCCCCATGACGCTCCTCATCACAGTTAACCATGGTCTTCTCATCACAATGCTCTATGAACTTTGTCATCACAATGCTCAATACACTTGTCATCACAATGCTCCCTGACATTGGTCGAGAGTATGCTCCTTGAACCCTGTCATGAAAAGGCTCCAAGCCTTTTTCATCACAATGCTCCATGCCCTTTTCATCACAATGTTCCATGCCATTGTCATCACATTACTCCACAAGCTTGTCATCAGAATGTTCCACGACCCTTGTCATCACAATGATCCATGACACCTGTCATCAAAATGCTCTATGCCCCTTGTCATTACAGTGCTCCATGACGCTCATCATCACAATTACCCATGGTCTTCTCATCACAGTGCTCCACGGTCTTTCCATCACAATGCTCCATGCACTGGTCATCACAATTCTACATGTCCTTATCATCAAAATGCTCCATGACAATTCTCATCACAATGTTAAATGATCTTGTCAATACAATTCTCCATACACTTGTACATCACAATGCTCCATGACCCGTGTCATAGCAAGCTCGGTGCACTTTTCATCACAATGCTTCATGACCTTCTCATCAAAATTCTCAATGGCCCTTCTCCTCACAATGCTCCAAGATCTTGTCATCACAGTGCTCCATGACCCTTGTCATCACGATGCTCCAAGTCCTTGTCATCACAATGCTCCATTACTTTGTCATCACAATCCTCCATGACACTTGGCATCACAATGCTCCATGCCATTGTCATCATAATGGACCATGACATATGTCATCACAATGCATCTTGACAGCTGTCTTCACAATATTCCTTGACCTTGTCGTCACAATGCTCCATGCGCCTGTCATCACAATGCGCCATGCCCACTGTCATCACAATAATCCATAAAAACTGTCATCACAATGCTCCATGCCCTTGTCATCACAATGCTCCATGACCCCTGACATCACAATGCTCCGTGACTCCAGCAACCACAATACTTCATGACACTTTCATCAAAATGGTCCATGCCCACATCATCACAATGTTCCGTGACCTTTGTCATCACAATGCTACATGCAATTATCATCACAATGCTCCATGACGACTGATATCACAATGTTCCATAACCCCAGCATCAAAAAGCTCCATGACCCTTTTCATCACAAAGCTCCATGACCCCTGACATCACAATGTTCCATATCCCCTGTCATCAAAATGTTCCATGACAGTTTTCATCAAATTGCTCTATGACCCTGTCATCACAATGCTCCCTGCCCTTCTCATCACATTGCACAACGCCCTTGTAATCAAAATGCTCCATGACCTTTGTCATCACAAAGCTCCATGACCCTTGGTATCACAATGCTCCATGCCATTGTCATCACAATGGTCCATGAACACTTTCATCTCATTGCTTCATGCCCTTGTCATCACAAAGCTCCATGACGCTTGTCATCACAATGCTCGATGACCTTCTATTCACAATGCTCCATGCTCTTGTCATTACAATCCTCCATGACCCATGTATCACAGTGTTCCTTGCCCTTGTCATCACAATGCTCCAAGACCCCTGTAATCACAATGCTCCTTGCCCTGGTCATCACAAAGCTTCATGACGCATGTCATAAGTATGCTCCATGGCCTTCTCATCACAATGCTCCATGCCCTGGTCATCACAATGCTCGAAGGCTCCTGTAATCAAAATGCCCCATGCCCCATTTCATCAGAATGCTCCATGAGACTTGTCATCACAAGGCTCCATGGACTTCTCATCACAATGCTCCAGGACCTTGTCATCACAATGCTCCATTCACTTGTCATCACAATACTCCATGAACATTTTCAGCCAATGCTCCATGATCTTCTCATCACACTGCTCCATGACCCCTGTCATCACAATGCTCCATGACCACTGTCATCACAATGCTCTATGACCCCTTACAACACAATAATCCGGGACTGTTGTCATCACAATGCTCCATGATCATTGTCATCACAATGCTCAATACACTTGTCATCACAATGCTCCCTGACACTTGTCGTAAGAATGCTCCTTGAACCCTGTCATGAAAAGGCTCCAAGCCTTTTTCATCACAATGCTCCATGCCCTTTTCATCACAATGCTCCATGCCATTGTCATCACATTACTCCACAAGCTTGTCATCAGAATGGTCCATGACCCTTGTCATCACAATGATCCATGACACCTGTCATCACAATGCTCTATGCCCCTTGTCATTACAGTGCTCCATGACGCTCATCATCACAATTACCCATGGTCTTCTAATCACAGTGCTCCACGGTCTTTCCATCACAATGCTCCATGCACTGGTCCTCACAAATCTACATGTCCTTATCATCAAAATGCTCCATGACACTTCTCATCACAATGTTACATGATCTTGTCAATACAATTCTCCATGCACTTGTACATCACAATGCTCCATGACCCCTGTCATAGCAAGCTCGGTGCGCTTTTCATCACAATGCTTCACAACCCTCTCATCAAAATTCTCAATGGCCCTTCTCCTCACAATGCTCCAAGATCTTGTCATCACAGTTCTCCATGACCCTTGCCATCACGATGCTCCAAGCCCTTGTCATCACAATGCTCCATTACTTTGTCATCACAATCCTCCATGACACTTGGCATCACAATGCTCCATGCCATTGTCATCATAATGGACCATGACATATATCATCAAAATGCTCCTTGACACCTGTCTTCACAATATTCCTTGACCTTGTCGTCACAGTGCTCCATGCGCCTGTCATCACAATGCGCCATGCCCACTGTCTTCACAATAATCCATAAAAACTGTCAGAGCCATGCTCTGTGCCCCTGTCATCACAATGCTCCATGACCCCTGTCATCACAATGCTCCGTGGCTCCAGCAACCACAATACTTCATGACTTTGTCATCAAAATGGTCCATGCCCACATCATCACAATGTTCCGTGACCTTTGTCATCACAATGCTACATGCAATTATCATCACAATGCTCCATGACGCCTGATATCACAATGTTCCATAATCCCAGCATCAAAAAGCTCCAAGACCCTTTTCATCACAAAGCTCCATGACCCCTGACATCACAATGTTCCATATCCCCTCTCATCAAAATGTTCCATGACAGTTTTCATCAAATTGCCCTATGACCCTGTCATCACAATGCTCCTGCCCTTCTCATCACAATGCACAACGCCCTTGTAATCAAAATGCTCCATGACCTTTGTCATCACAAAGCTCCATGACCCTTGGCATCACAATGCTCCATGCCATTGTCATCACAATGCTCCATGAACCGTTTCATCACATTGCTTCATGCCCTTGTCATCACAAAGCTCCAAGACCCCTGTAATCACAATGCTCCATGCCCTGGTCATCACAAAGCTTCATGACGCATGTCATAAGTATGCTCCATGGCCTTCTCATCACAATGCTCCATTCCCTGGTCATCACAATGCTCGAAGCCTCCTGTAATCAAAATGCTCCATGCCCCATTTCATCAGAATGCTCCATGAGACTTGTCATCACAAGGCTCCATGGACTTCTCATCACAATGCTCCAGGACCTTGTCATCACGATGCTCCATTCCCTTGTCATCACAATACTCCATGAACATTTTCAGCCAATGCTCCATGATCTTCTCATCACACTGCTCCATGACCCCTGTCATCACAATGCTCCATGACCACTGTCATCACAATGCTCTATGACCCCTTACAACACAATAATCCGGGACTGTTGTCATCACAATGCTCCATGATCATTGTCATCACAATGCTCAATACACTTGTCATCACAATGCTCCCTGACACTTGTTGTCAGAATGCTCCTTGAAACCTGTCATTAAAAGGCTCCATGCATTTTTCATCACAATGATCCATGCCCTTTTCATCACAAATATCCATGCCATTTTCATCACATTACTCCACAAGCTTATCATCAGAATGCTCCATGTTCCATGACCCTTGTCATCACAGTGCTCCATGACGCTCGTCATCACAGTTATCCATGGTCTTCTCATCACCGTGCTCCACGGTTTTGCCATCACAATGATCCATTCCCTGGTCATAACAATGCTCCATGACCCTTGTCATCACAATGCTCCATGTGCTTGTCCGCACAATGCCCCATGACCTGTGTCATCACAATGCGACATGCGCTTGTCATCACAGTGCTCCACAACCTTCTCATCACAGTGCTCCATAAACCTTGTCGTCACAATGCTCCATGCACTTCCCATCAAAATGCTCTCCCATCACTGATATCATAATGTTCCATCACTAGTCATCACAATACTCCCTCACCCCTGCCATCACAATGTTCCATGACCCCTGTCATCACAATGCTCAATGACACTTTTCATCACAATGCTCCCTGACCCCTGACATCACAATTTTCCATAACCCCTGTCATCAAAATGTCCCATGACACTTTTCATCAAATTGCTCCATGACCCTTTCATCACAATGCTCACTGCCCTTCTCATCACATTCCACCACGCTCTTGTCATCAAAACCCTCCATGACCTTTGTCATCACAAAGCTCCGTGACCCTTGGCATCACAATGCTCTATACCATTGTCATCAAAATGCTCCATGAACCCTCTCAACACATTGTTACATGTCCTTGTCATCACAGGCTCCATGATGCTTTTCATCACAATGCTCGATGCTCTTCTTAACACAAAGCTCCAAGCCTTGTCATTACAATCCTCCATGACCCATGTATCACAGTGTTCCGTGCCCTTGTCATCACAATGCTCCATGCCCCCTCTCATCACAATAATCCATGAAAATTTTCAGACCAATGCTCCATGCCCTTGTCATGAAAATGCTCCATTACCACTGTTATAACAATGCTCCATGAAAACTGCCATTACAATGTTCCACGGCCTTCTCATCACAAGGCTCCATGACCCTTTTCATCACAATGCTCCAAGACACCTGTAATCACAATGCTCCATGCCCGTGTCATCACAAAGCTGCATGACGCATGTCATCAGAATGCGCCTTCGCCTTCTCATCACAATGCTCCATGACCTGGTCATCGCAATGCTCCAAGACCCCTGTAATCACAATGCTCCATGCCCCTTTTCATCTCAATGCTCCATGAACCCTGTCATCACAATGCACCATGCCCATCATCATAATGCTTCATGCTATTGTCATCACAATGAAATCAAAATGCTCCATGACCTCTGTCATCACAATGCTCCAAACCCTTGTGATCACAATGTTCCATAACACTTGTCATCACAATGCCCCATGACGCTCATCATCACAATTATCCATGGTCTTCTATTCACAATACTCCATGACCTTTTTCATCACAATTCTCAATAAACTTGTCATCACAATGCTCCCTGACAATGGTCGTGAATATGCTCCTTGAAACCTGTCATGACAAGGCTCCATGCATTTTTCATCACAATGATCCATGCACTTTTCTTCACAATACTCCAAGACTCCTGTAATCACAATGCTCCATGCCCTTGTCGTCACAAAGCTTCATGAAGCATGTCTTCAAAATGCTCCATGGCCTTCTCATCACCATGCTCCATGCCCTTTTCATCACAATGCAACATTCCCTTGTCATCAAAATGCTCCATGACCCTTGTCATCACAATGATCCATTCCCTTGTCATCACAATGCTCCATAACCCTTGTCATCACAGGGTTCCAAGCCATTGTCATCACAATGCTCCATTATATTTGTCATCACATTTCTCCATGACACTTGGCATCACAATGCTCCATGCCATTGTCATCACAATGGACCATGACATATGTCACCACAATGCTCCCTGACAACTGTCTTCACAATAATCTACGACCTTGTCATCACAATGCTCCATGCCCCTGTCATCACAATGTTCCATGCCCTTGTCATCACAATGATCCATTCCCTTGTTATCACAATGCTCCATGACCCCTGTAATCACAATGTTCAGTGACGCTTGTCATCACAGTGCTCCATGACCCTTGTCATCAAAATGTTCCATGCATTTGTCAGCAAAATGCTTCATGAACTTGTCATCACAATGCTCCATTCCCATTGTCATCAAAATCCTCGATGAAACTTGGGTTCACATTGCTTGATGCCCTTGTCATCACAATGCGTCATGGTCCTTGAAATGAAAATGATCCATGACCTCCGTCATCACAATGCTCCATGCCCACTGTCATAGCAATAATCCATGAAACTTGTCAGACCAATGCTCCATGCCGCTGTCATCACAATGCTCCATGCCCTTTTAATCACAATGCTCCATTACCCCTCACATCATAATGTTCCTTGACTCCAGTCATCACAATGCTTTATGACCTTTGTCATCACAATGGTCCATTCCCTCGTCATCACAATGCTCAGTGGCCTATTCATCACAATGCTCCATGCAATTGTCATCATCATACTCCTCAAGCTTGTCGTCCGAATGCTCCATGAACCTTGTCATCACAATGCTCCATGACCCCTGTCATCACAATGCTCCATGACACCAGTTATCACAATGCTCCATGCCCCTTGTCACTACAGTGCTCCATGACGCCCGTCATCACAATTATCCATGGTCTACTCATCACAATGCTCCTCGGTCTTGCCATCACAATGCTCCATGCCCTGGTCATCAGTATTCTCCACGTCCTTGTCATCACAATGCTCTTTGACACATCTCATCACAATTTTACATGCTCTTTTCATCAAAATTCTCCATGCACTTGTCATCGCAATGCTCCATGACCCCTGTCATAGCAAGCTTCATGCGCATGTCATCACAATGCTTCACGAACTTGTCATCAAAATTCTCAATGATCCTTGTCATCACAATGCTCCAAGCCCTTGTCATCACAATGCTCCATTACCTTTGTCATCACAATCCTCCATGACACTTGGCATCACAATGCTCCATGCCACTGTCATCACAATTGTCCATGGCATAGGTCATCACAATGCTCCCTGACACCTGTCTTCACAATTCTGCATGACGTTGTCATCACAATGCTCAATGCCCTTGTCATCACAAGGAGCCATGCCCATTGCCATCACAATAATCCATGAAACATGTCAGACCAATGTTCCATGCCCCTGTCATCACAATGCTCCATGCCATTGTCATCACAATGATCCGTGACTCCAGTCATCAAAATGCTTCATGACCTTGGTCATCACAATGGTCCATGCCCTCATCATCACAAGGCTCTGTGACATTTGTCACCACAATGCTCCATGAACTTTTCATCAAAATGCTTTGTGACACTTGTCATCCCAATGCTCCATGCCTTTCTCAGCACAATGCTCCATGAAACTTGTCATCACAATGCTCCATGGTCCTGTCAGCACAGTGTTCCATGACCTTTGTCATCACAATGCTCCAAGCCCTTGTCATCACAATGCTCCATTACCTTTGTCATCACAATCCTCCATGACACTTGGCATCACAATGCTCCATGCCATTGTCATCACAATGGGCCATGACATAGGTGTTCACAATGCTCCCTGACACCTGTCTTCACAAAACTGCATGACCTTGTCATCACAATGCTCCGTGCCCTTGTCATCACAATGCGCCATTCCCACTGTCATCACAATAATCCATGAAACTTGTCAGACCAATGTTCCATGCCCCTGTCATCACAATGCCCCATGCCCTTGTCATCACAATGCTCCATGACCCCTGTCATCACAATGCTCTGTGACTCCAGTCATCACAATGCTTCATGACCTTTCTCATTAAAATGGTCCATGCCCTCATCATCACAAGACTCTGTGACATTTGTCACCACAATGCTCCATGAACTTTTCATCACAATGCTCTGTGACCCTTGTCATCACAATGCTCTATGCCTTTCTCAGCACAATGCTCCATGACCCTGGTCATCACAATGCTCCATGCGCTTCTCAGCACAATACTCCATGACCCATGTGATCACAACGTGCCATGTGCTTGTCATCACAATGCTCCACATCCTTTTCATCACAATGCTGCTTAAACCTTGTCATTACAGTGTTCCATGCACTTCTCATCAAAATGCTCTCTCACCACTGATATCACAACGTTCCATCACTATTCATTCCAATACTCCATCACCCCTGTTATCACAATGTTCCATGACACCTGTCATTAAAATGCTACATGCACTTATCATCAAAATGTTCGATGACCCCTGACATCACAATATTCCATAACCCCTGTCATCAAAATGCTCCATGACACATTTCATCACAAAGCTCCATGACCCCTGACATCACAATATTCCATAACCACTGTAATCAAAATGTTCCATGACCCTTTTCACCAAATTGCTCAATGACCCTGTGATCACAGTGCTCCCTGCCCTTCTCATCACAATGCACGTCACCCTTGTCATCAGAATGCTCCATGACATTTGTCATCACAAAGCTCCATAACCCTTGGCATCACAATGCTCCATGCCATTGTCATCACAATGCTCCATGAACCCTCTCATCACATTGCTCCATGCCCTTGTCATCACAAAGCTCCATGACGCTTGTCATCACAATGCTCGATGCATTTCTCATCACAATGCTCCATGCCCTTGTCATTACAATCCTCCATGACCCATGTATCACAGTGTTGCGTGAACTTGTCATCACAATGCTCCATTCCCCCTGGCATAACAATGCTCCATGGCACCTGCCATCACAAGGTTCCACAGCCCTGTCATCACAAGACTCCATGACCCTTTTCATCACAATGCTCCAAGAACCTGTAATCACAATCCTTCATGCAATTGTCATCAGAAAGCTCCATGACACATGTCATCAGAATGCTCCATGGACTTCTCATTCACTATGCTCCATGCCCTTGTCCTCACAATGCTCCAAGACCCCTGTAAAAACAATGCTCCATGCCCCTTTTAATCTCAATGCTCCAAGAACCCTGGCATCCCATGCACCATGCCCATCATCATAATGCTTCATGCTATTGTCATCACAATGAAATCAATATGCTCCATGACTTCTGTCATCACAATGCTCCAAACACTTGTGATCACAATGTTCCATAACACTTGTCATCACAATGCCCCATGACGCTCCTCATCACAGTTAACCATGGTCTTCTCATCACAATGCTCCATGAACTTTGTCATCACAATGCTCAATACACTTGTCATCACAATGCTCCCTGACATTTGTCGAGAGTATGCTCCTTGAACCCTGCCATGACAAGGCTCCATGCCTTTTTCATCACAATGATCCATGCCCTTTTCATCACAATGCTCAAAGTCCACTGTAATCACAATGCTCCATTCCCCTTTTCATCACAAACATCCATGACACATGTCATCAGAATGCTCCATGGCCTTCTCATCACAATGCTCCATGCCCTTGTTATCACAGTGCTCCAAGACCCCTGTCATCACAATACTCCATGAATATTTTCAGCCCAATGCTCCATGATCTTCTCATCACAATGCTCCATGATCCCTGTCATCACAATGCTCCGTGCTCCTTGAAATCAAAATGATCCATGGCCTCTGTCATCACAATGCTCCAAACCCTTGTGATCACATTGTTCCACAACACTTGTCATCACAACGCCCCATGATGCTCATCATCACAATTATCCATGGTCTTCTCATCACAATTCTCCATGTCCTTTGTCATCACAATGCTCAATACACTTGTCATTACAATGCTCCCTGACACTTGTCATCAGTATGCTCCTTGAACCCTGTCATGACAAGGCTCCATGCCTTTTGCATCACAATCACCCATGCCATTTTCATCACAATGCTCCAAGACCCATGTAATCACAATGCTCCACACCCCTTTTCATCAGAATGCTCCATGACACTTGTCATCACAAGGCTCCATGGTCTTCTCCTCACAATGCTCCAGGACCTTGTCATCACAATGCTCCATTCCATTGTCATCGCAATGCTCCATGACCACTGCCATCACAATACTCAATGAATATTGTCAGCCTAATGCTCCATGAACTTCTCATCACAGTGCTCCATGACCCCTGTCATCACAATGCTCCATGACCACTGGCATCACAGTGCTCCATGACACCGGACAACACAATGATCCGGGACTCTTGTCATCAAAATGCTCCATGACCCTTGTCATCAAAATGATCCATGCCCTTGCCATCCCAATGCTCCGTGACCCCTGTAATCACAATGCTCCAGGACGCTTGTCATCACAGTGTTCCATGACACTTGTCATCAAAATGCTCCATGCATTTGTCAGCAAAATGCTACATGACCTTGTCATCACAATGCTCCATGCGCTTGTCATCACATTACTCCATTCCCATTGTCATTAAAACCCTACACGAACCTTGGGTTCACAATGCTTCATGCCCTTGTCATCACAATGCTCCATGAACCTTGAAATGAAAATGATACATAACTTCTGTCATCACAATGCTCAAAACCCTTGTGATCACAATGTTCCATAACATTTGTCATCACAACGCTCCATGATGCCTGTCATCACAATGCTCCATGATCTTTGTCATCACAATGCTCAATACACTTGTCATCACAATGCTCCCTGACACTTGTCGTCAGAATGCTCCTTGAACCCTGTCATGAAAAGGCTCCAAGCCTTTTTCATCACAATGCTCCATGCCCTTTTCATCACAATGCTCCATGCCATTGTCATCACATTACTCCACAAGCTTGTCATCAGAATGGTCCATGACCCTTGTCATCACAATGCTCCATGTGCTTCTCTGCACAATACTACATGACCCATGTCATCACAACGTGTCATGTGCTTGTCATCACAATGCTCCACATCCTTTTCATCACAATGCTGCTTAAACCTTGTCATTACAGTGTTCCATGCACTTCTCATCAAAATGCTCTCTCACCACTGATACCACAACGTTCCATCACTATTCATTCCAGTACTACATCACCCCTGTCATCACAATGTTCCATGACACCTGTCATTAAAACGCTACATGCACTTATCATCAAAATGTTCGATGACCCCTGACATCACAATATTCCATAACCCCTGTCATCAAAATGCTCCATGACACATTTCATCACAAAGCTCCATGACCCCTGACATCACAATATTGCATAACCACTGTAATCAAAATGTTCCATGACCCTTTTCACCTAATTGCTCAATGACCCTGTGATCACAATGCTCCCTGCGCTTCTCATCACAATGCACGTCACCCTTGTCATCAGAATGCTCCATGACATTTGTCATCACAAAGCTCCATAACCCTTGGCATCACAATGCTCCATGCCATTGTCATCACAATGCTCCATGAACCCTCTCATCACATTGCTCCATGCCCTTGTCATCACAAAGCTCCATGACGCTTGTCATCACAATGCTCGATGCATTTCTCATCACTATGCTCCATGCCCTTGTCATTACAATCCTCCATGACCCATGTATCACAGTGTTGCGTGAACTTGTCATCACAATGCTGCATTCCCCCTGTCATAACAATGCTCCATGACACCTGCCATCACAAGGTTCCACAGCCCTGTCATCACAAGACTCCATGACCCTTTTCATCACAATGCTCCAAGAACCTGTAATCACAATCCTTCATGCAATTGTCATCAGAAAGCTCCATGACGCATGTCATCAGAATGCTCCATGGACTTCTCATTCACTATGCTCCATGCCCTTGTCATCACAATGTTCCAAGACCTCTGTAATCACAATGCTCCATGCCCCTTTTAATCTCAATGCTCCAAGAACCCTGTCATCCCATGCACAATGCCCATCATCATAATGCTTCATGCTATTGTCATCACAATGAAATCAATATGCTCCATGACTTCTGTCATCACAATGCTCCAAACACTTGTGATCACAATGTTCCATAACACTTGTCATCACAATGCCCCATGACGCTCCTCATCACAGTTAACCATGGTCTTCTCATCACAATGCTCCATGAACTTTGTCATCACAATGCTCAATACACTTGTCATCACAATGCTCCCTGACATTTGTCGAGAGTATGCTCCTTGAACCCTGCCATGACAAGGCTCCATGCCTTTTTCATCACAATGATCCATGCCCTTTTCATCACAATGCTCAAAGTCCCCTGTAATCACAATGCTCCATTCCCCTTTTCATCACAAACATCCATGACACATGTCATCAGAATGCTCCATGGCCTTCTCATCACAATGCTCCATGCCCTTGTTATCACAGTGCTCCAAGACCACTGTCATCACAATACTCCATGAATATTTTCAGCCCAATACTCCATGATCTTCTCATCAAAATGCTCCATGATCCCTGTCATCACAATGCTCCGTGCTCCTTGAAATCAAAATGATCCATGACCTCTGTCATCACAATGCTCCAAACACTTGTGATCACATTGTTCCACAACACTTGTCATCACAACGCTCCATGATGCCTGTCATCACAATACTCCATGCCCTTGTCATCACAATGCTCCATGACCTTTGTCATCACAATGCTCAATACACTTGTCATCACAATGCTCCCTGACACTTGTCGTCAGAATGCTCCTTGGACGCTGTCATGAAAAGCCTCCATGCTTTTTACATCACAATGCTCCATGCCCTTTTCATCACAATGCTCCATGACATTGTCATCACATTACTCCACAAGGTTGTCATCAGAATGCTCCATGACCCTTGTCATCACAATGCTCCATGACCCGTGTCATCACAATGCTCCATGACCCCTGTCATCACAATGCTCCATGCCCCTTGTCATTACAGTGCTGCATGACGCTCGACATCACAATTATCCATGGTCTTCTCATCACAGTGCTCCACGGTCTTGCCATCACAATGCTCCATGACACTTCTCATAACAATGTTACATGATCTTGTCATCACAATTCTCCATGCACTTGTCATTGCAATGCTCCATGACCCCTGTCATAGCAAGCTCCAAGTTCTTTTCATCACAGTGCTTCACGACATTGTCATCAAAATTCTCAATGGCCGTTGTCATCACAGTGCTCCATGCCCTTGTCATCACAGTGCTCCATGACCATTGTCATCAAAAAGCTCCAAGCCCTTGTCATCACAATGCTCCATTACATTTGTCATCACAATCCTCCATGACACTTGGCTTCACAATGCTCCATGCCATTGTCATCACAATGCACCAAGACATATGTCGTCACAATGCTCCCTGACACCTGTCTGCACAATAATTCATGACCTTCTCATAACAATGCTCCATGCCCTTGTCATCACAATGTGCCATGCCCACTGTCATCTCAATAATCTACGAAACATTTCAGACCAATGTTCCATGCCCCTGTCATCACAATGCTCCATGCCCTTGTCATCACAATGCTCCGTGATTCCAGTCATCACAATGCTTCATGACCTTTGGCATCAAAATGGTCCATGCCCTCGTCATCACAGGGTTCTGTGAAATTTGTCACCATAATGCTCCATGAACTTTTCATTCACAATGCTCTGTGACCCTTGCCATCACAATGCTCCATGCCTTTGTCAGCAGAGTGCTCCATGACCCTTGTTATCACAATGCTCCATGCGCTTGTTATCAAAATTTTCCACAAACTTGTCATCAAAATGCTCCATAAAACTTGTCATCACAATGCTCCATGTACTTCTCATCAAAATGCTCTCTCACCACTGATATCAAAATGTTCCATCACTAGTCATCACAATACTCCCTCACCCCTCTCATGACAATGTTCCACGGCCTTGTCATCACAAGGCTCCATGACCCTTGTCATCACAAGGCTCCATGACCCTTGTCATCACAATGCTCCAAGACACCTGTAGTCACAATGCTCCATGCTATTGTCATCACAAAGCTCCATGACGCATGTCATCAATCTGCTCCATGGCCTTCTCATCACAATGCTCCATGCCCTTGTCATCACAATTCTCCAAGACACCTGTAATCAAAATGCTCCATGCCACTTTTCATCTCAATGATCCATGAACTCTGTAATCACAATGAACAATGCCCATCATCAAAATGCTTCATGCTATTGTCATCACAATGAAATCAAAATGCTCCATAACCTCTGTCAACACAATGCTCCAAACCCTTGTGATCACAATGTTCCATAACACTTGTCATCACAACGCCCCATGATGCTCATCATCACAATTAACCATGGTCTTCTCATCACAATTCTCCATGTCCTTTGTCATCACAATGCTCAATACACTTGTCATTACAATGCTCCCTGACACTTGTCATCAGTATGCTCCTTGAACCCTGCCATGACAAGGCTCCATGCCTTTTGCATCACAATCACCCATGCCATTTTCATCACAATGCTCCAAGACCCATGTAATCACAATGCTCCACACCCCTTTTCATCAGAATGCTCCATGACACTTGTCATCACAAGGCTCCATGGTCTTCTCCTCACAATGCTCCAGGACCTTGTCATCACAATGCTCCATTCCATTGTCATCGCAATGCTCCATGACCACTGCCATCACAATACTCAATGAATATTGTCAGCCCAATGCTCCATGAACTTCTCATCACAGTGCTCCATGACCCCTGTCATCACAATGCTCCATGACCACTGTCATCACAGTGCTCCTTGACACCGGACAACACAATGATCCGGGACTCTTGTCATCAAAATGCTCCATGACCCTTGTCATCACAATGATCCATGCCCTTGCCATCCCAATGCTCCGTGACCCCTGTAATCACAATTCTCCATGACGCTTGTCATCACAGTGTTCCATGACACTTGTCATCAAAATGCTCCATGCATTTGTCAGCAAAATGCTACATGACCTTGTCATCACAATGCTCCATGCGCTTGTCATCACAATACTCCATTCCCATTGTCAACAAAACCCTCCATGAACCTTGGGTTCACAATGCTTCATGCCCTTGACATCACAATGCTCCATGCACCTTGAAATGAAAATGATACATGACTTCTGTCATCACAATGCTCAAAACCATTGTGATCACAATGTTCCATAACATTTGTCATCACAACGCTCCATGATGCCTGTCATCACAATGCTCCATGATCTTTGTCATCACAATGCTCAATACACTTGTCATCACAATGCTCCCTGACACTTGTCGTAAGAATGCTCCTTGAACCCTGTCATGAAAAGGCTCCAAGCCTTTTTCATCACAATGCTCCATGCCCTTTTCATCACAATGCTCCATGCCATTGTCATCACATTACTCCACAAGCTTGTCATCAGAATGGTCCATGACCCTTGTCATCACAATGATCCATGACACCTGTCATCACAATGCTCTATGCCCCTTGTCATTACAGTGCTCCATGACGCTCATCATCACAATTACCCATGGTCTTCTCATCACAGTGCTCCATGGTCTTTCCATCACAATGCTCCATGCACTGCTCATCACAATTCTACATATCCTTATCATCAAAATGCTCCATGACACTTCTCATCACAATGTTACATGATCTTGTCAATACAATTCTCCATGCACTTGTACATCACAATGCTCCATGACCCCTGTCATAGCAAGCTCGGTGCGCTTTTCATCACAATGCTTCACGACCTTCTCATCAAAATTCTCAATGGCCCTTCTCCTCACAATGCTCCAAGATCTTGTCATCACAGTGCTCCATGACCCTTGTCATCACGATGCTCCAAGCCCTTGTCATCACAATGCTCTATTACTTTGTCATCACAATCCTCCATGACACTTGGCATCACAATGCTCCATGCCATTGTCATCATAATGGACCATGACATATGTCATCACAATGCTCCTTGACACCTGTCTTCACAATATTCCTTGACCTTGTCATCACAATGCTCCATGTGCCTGTCATCACAATGCGCCATGCCCAGTGTCATCACAATAATCCATAAAAACTGTCAGAGCCATGCTCTGTGCCCCTGTCATCACAATGCTCCTTGACCCCTGTCATCACAATGCTCCGTGACTCCAGCAACCACAATACTTCATGACTGGGTCATCAAAATGGTCCATGCCCACATCATCACAATGTTCCGTGACCTTTGTCATCACAATGCTACATGCAATTATCATCACAATGCTCCATGACGCCTGATATCACAATGTTCCATAACCCCAGCATCAAAAAGCTCCATGACCCTTTTCATCACAAAGCTCCATGACCCCTGACATCACAATGTTCCATATCCCCTCTCATCAAAATGTGCCATGACAGTTTTCATCAAATTGCTCTATGACCCTGTCATCACAATGCTCCCTGCCCTTCTCATCACAATGCACAACGCCCTTGTAATCAAAATGCTCCATGACCTTTGTCATCACAAAGCTCCATGACCCTTGGCATCACAATGCTCCATGCCATTGTCATCACAATGCTCCATGAACCCTTTCATCACATTGCTTCATGCCCTTGTCATCACAAAGCTCCATGACGCTTGTCATCACAATGCTCGATGACCTTCTATTCACAATGCTCCATGCTCTTGTCATTACAATCCTCCATGACCCATGTATCACAGTGTTCCTTGCCCTTGTCATCACAATGCTCCAAGACCCCTGTAATCACAATGATCCATGCCCTGGTCATCACAAAGCTTCATGACGCATGTCATAAGTATGCTCCATGGCCTTCTCATCACAATGCTCCATGCCCTGGTCATCACAATGCTCGAAGCCTCCTGTAATCAAAATGCTCCATGCCCCATTTCATCAGAATGCTCCATGAGACTTGTCATCACAAGGCTCCATGGACTTTTCATCACAATGCTCCAGGACCTTGTCATCACGATGCTCCATTCCCTTGTCATCACAATACTCCATGAATATTTTCAGCCAATGCTCCATGATCTTCTCATCACACTGCTCCATGACCCCTGTCATCACAATGCTCCATGACCACTGTCATCACAATGCTCTATGACCCCTTACAACACAATAATCCGGGACTGTTGTCATCACAATTCTCCATGATCATTGTCATCACAATGCTCAATACACTTGTCATCACAATGTTCCCTGACTCTTGTTGTCAGAATGCTCCTTGAAACCTGTTATTAAAAGGCTCCATGCATTTTTCATCACAATGATCCATGCCCTTTTCATCACAATGCTCCATGCCATTTTCATCACATTACTCCACAAGCTTATCATCAGAATGCTCCATGACCCTTGTCATCACAATGCTCCATGACCCGTCTTCACAATGTTCCATGACCCATGTCATCACAATGCTCCATGACGCCTGTCATCAGTATGCTCCATGCCCCTTGTCATTACAGTGCTCCATGACGCTCGTCATCACAGTTATCCATGGTCTTCTCATCACAGTGCTCCACGGTTTTGCCATCACAATGCTACATTCCCTGGTCATAACAATGCTCCATGACCCTTGTCATCACAATGCTCCATGTGCTTGTCCGCACAATGCCCCATGACCTGTGTCATCACAATGCAACATGCGCTTGTCATCACAATGCTCCACAACCTTGTCATCACAGTGCTCCATAAACCTTGTCGTCACAATGCTCCATGCACTTCCCATCAAAAGGCTCTCCCATCACTGATATCATAATGTTCCATCACTAGTCATCACAATACTCCCTCATCCCTGTCATCACAATGTTCCATGACCCGTGTCATCACAATGCTCAATGACACTTTTCATCACAATGCTCCCTGACCCCTGACATCACAATTTTCCATAACCCCTGTCATCAAAATGTCCCATGACACTTTTCATCAAATTGCTCCATGACCCTTTCATCACAGTGCTCACTGCCCTTCTCATCACAGTGCACCACGCCCTTGTCATCAAAACCCTCCATGACCTTT
Source organism: Hyperoodon ampullatus (assembly GCF_949752795.1). Taxonomy (NCBI): domain Eukaryota; kingdom Metazoa; phylum Chordata; class Mammalia; order Artiodactyla; family Ziphiidae; genus Hyperoodon; species Hyperoodon ampullatus. Next base: position 3,898,609 of record NW_027641092.1, read on the forward strand.
GTCATCACAAAGCTCCGTGACCCTTGGCATCACAATGCTCCATGCCATTGTCATCAAAATTCTCCATGAACCCTCTCAACACATTGTTACATGTCCTTGTCATCACAGGCTCCATGATGCTTTTCATCACAATGCTCGATGCTCTTCTTAACACAAAGCTCCAAGGCGTGTCATTACAATCTTCCATGACCCATGTATCACAGTGTTCCGTGCCCTTGTCATCACAATGCTCCATGCCCCCTCTCATCACAATAATCCATGAAAATTTTCAGACCAATGGTCCATGCCCTTGTCATGAAAATGCTCCATTACCACTGTTATAACAATGCTCCATGAAAACTGCCATTACAATGTTCCACGGCCTTCTCATCACAAGGCTCCATGACCCTTGTCATCACAATGCTCCAAGACACCTGTAATCACAATGCTCCATGCCCTTGTCATCACAAAGCTCCATGACGCATGTCATCAGAATGCGCCTTCGCCTTCTCATCACAATGCTCCATGACCTGGTCATCACAATGCTCCAAGACCCCTGTAATCACAATGCTCCATGCCCCTTTTCATCACAATGCTCCATGAACCCTGTCATCACAATGCACCATGACCATCATCATAATGCTTCATGCTATTGTCATCACAATGAAATCAAAATGCTCCATGACCTCTGTCATCACAATGCTCCAAACCCTTGTGATCACAATGTTCCATAACACTTGTCATCACAACGCCCCATGATGCTCATCATCACAATTATCCATGGTCTTCTATTCACAATACTCCATGACCTTTGTCATCACAATTCTCAATAAACTTGTATTAGCAATGCTCCCTGACAATGGTCGTGACTATGCTCCTTGAAACCTGTCATGACAAGGCTCCATGCATTTTTCATCACAATGATCCATGCACTTTTCTTCACAATACTCCAAGACTCCTGTAATCACAATGCTCCATGCCCTTGTCATCACAAAGCTTCATGAAGCATGTCTTCAAAATGCTCCATGGCCTTCTCATCACCATGCTCCATGCCCTGTTCATCACAATGCTCCATTCCCTTGTCATCAAAATGCTCCATGACCCCTGTCATCACAATACTCCATGAATATTTACAGCCCAATGCTCCATGACCTTCACTTCACAATGCCCCATGAACCCTGTCATCACTATGCTCCATGACCACTGTCATCACAACGATCCATGACCCCTGACAACACAATGATCCTGGACTCTTGTCATCAAAATGCTCTATGACCCTTGTCATCAAAATGATCCATTCCCTTGTCATCACAATGCTCCATAACCCTTGTCATCACAAGGCTCCAAGCCCTTGTCATCACAATGCTCCATTATATTTGTCATCACATTTCTCCATGACACTTGGCATCACAATGCTCCATGCCATTGTCATCACAATGGACCATGACATATGTCACCACAATGCTCCCTGACAACTGTCTTCACAATAATCTACGACCGTGTCATCACAATGCTCCATGCCCCTGTCATCACAATGTTCCATGCCCTTGTCATCACAATGATCCATTCCCTTGTTATCACAATGCTCCATGACCCCTGTAATCACAATGTTCAGTGACGCTTGTCATCACAGTGCTCCATGACCCTTGTCATCAAAATGTTCCATGCATTTGTCAGCAAAATGCTTCATGAACATGTCTTCACAATGCTCCATTCCCCCTGTCATAACAATGCTCCATGACACCTGCCATCACAAGGTTCCACAGCCCTGTCATCACAAGACTCCATGACCCTTTTCATCACAATGCTCCAAGAACCTGTAATCACAATCCTTCATGCAATTGTCATCAGAAAGCTCCATGACGCATGTCATCAGAATGCTCCATGGACTTCTCATTCACTATGCTCCATGCGCTTGTCATCACAATGCTCCAAGACCCATGTAATCACAATGCTCCAAGAACCCTGTCATCCCATGCACCATGCCCATCATCATAATGCTTCATGCTATTGTCATCACAATGAAATCAATATGCTCCATGACTTCTGTCATCACAATGCTCCAAACACTTGTGATCACAATGTTCCATAACACTTGTCATCACAATGTCCCATGACGCTCCTCATCACAGTTAACCATGGTCTTCTCATCACAATGCTCCATGAACTTTGTCATCACAATGCTCAATACACTTGTCATCACAATGCTCCCTGACATTTGTCGAGAGTATGCTCCTTGAACCCTGCCATGACAAGGCTCCATGCCTTTTTCATCACAATGATCCATGCCCTTTTCATCACAATGCTCAAAGTCCCCTGTAATCACAATGCTCCATTCCCCTTTTCATCACAAACATCCATGACACATGTCATCAGAATGCTCCATGGCCTTCTCATCACAATGCTCCATGCCCTTGTTATCACAGTGCTCCAAGACCCCTGTCATCACAATACTCCATGAATATTTTCAGCCCAATGCTGCATGAACTTCTCATCACAATGCTCCATGATCCCTGTCATCACAATGCTCCATGCTCCTTGAAATCAAAATGATCCATGACCTCTGTCATCACAATGCTCCAAACCCTTGTGATCACATTGTTCCACAACACTTGTCATCACAACGCTCCATGATGCCTGTCATCACAATACTCCATGCCCTTGTCATCACAATGCTCCATGACCTTTGTCATCACAATGCTCAATACACTTGTCATCACAATGCTCCCTGACACTTGTCGTCAGAATGCTCCTTGAACGCTGTCATGAAAAGCCTCCATGCCTTTTACATCACAATGCTCCATGCCCTTTTCATCACAATGCTCCATGCCATTGTCATCACATTACTCCACAAGGTTGTCATCAGAATGCTCCATGATCCTTGTCATCACAATGCTCCATGACCCGTGTCATCACAATGCTCCATGACCCCTGTCATCACAATGCTCCATGCCCCTTGTCATTACAGTGCTGCATGACGCTCGACATCACAATTATCCATGGTCTTCTCATCACAGTGCTCCACGGTCTTACCATCACAATGCTCCATGACACTTCTCATAACAATGTTACATGATCTTGTCATCACAATTCTCCATGCACTTGTCATTGCAATGCTCCATGACCCCTGTCATAGCAAGCTCCAAGTTCTTTTCATCACAGTGCTTCACGACATTGTCATCAAAATTCTCAATGGCCGTTGTCATCACAGTGCTCCATGCCCTTGTCATCACAGTGCTCCATGACCATTGTCATCAAAAAGCTCCAAGCCCTTGTCATCACAATGCTCCATTACATTTGTCATCACAATCCTCCTTGACACTTGGCTTCACAATGCTCCATGCCATTGTCATCACAATGCACCAAGACATATGTCGTCACAATGCTCCCTGACACCTGTCTGCACAATAATTCATGACCTTCTCATAACAATGCTCCATGCCCTTGTCATCACAATGTGCCATGCCCACTGTCATCTCAATAATCTACGAAACATTTCAGACCAATGTTCCATGCCCCTGTCATCACAATGCTCCATGCCCTTGTCATCACAATGCTCCGTGATTCCAGTCATCACAATGCTTCATGACCTTTGGCATCAAAATGGTCCATGCCCTCGTCATCACAGGGCTCTGTGAAATTTGTCACCATAATGCTCCATGAACTTTTCATTCACAATGCTCTGTGACCCTTGCCATCACAATGCTCCATGCCTTTGTCAGCAGAGTGCTCCATGACCCTTGTTATCACAATGCTCCATGCGCTTGTTATCAAAATTTTCCACAAACTTGTCATCAAAATGCTCCATAAAACTTGTCATCACAATGCTCCATGTACTTCTCATCAAAATGCTCTCTCACCACTGATATCAAAATGTTCCATCACTAGTCATCACAATACTCCCTCACCCCTGTCATGACAATGTTCCACGGCCTTGTCATCACAAGGCTCCATGACCCTTGTCATCACAATGCTCCAAGACACCTGTAGTCACAATGCTCCATGCTATTGTCATCACAAAGCTCCATGACGCATGTCATCAATCTGCTCCATGGCCTTCTCATCACAATGCTCCGTGCCCTTGTCATCACAATTCTCCAAGACACCTGTAATCAAAATGCTCCATGCCACTTTTCATCTCAATGATCCATGAACTCTGTAATCACAATGAACAATGCCCATCATCAAAATGCTTCATGCTATTGTCATCACAATGAAATCAAAATGCTCCATAACCTCTGTCAACACAATGCTCCAAACCCTTGTGATCACAATGTTCCATAACACTTGTCATCACAACGCCCCATGATGTTCATCATCACAATTAACCATGGTCTTCTCATCACAATTCTCCATGTCCTTTGTCATCACAATGCTCAATACACTTGTCATTACAATGCTCCCTGACACTTGTCATCAGTATGCTCCTTGAACCCTGCCATGACAAGGCTCCATGCCTTTTGCATCACAATCACCCATGCCATTTTCATCACAATGCTCCAAGACCCATGTAATCACAATGCTCCACACCCCTTTTCATCAGAATGCTCCATGACACTTGTCATCACAAGGCTCCATGGTCTTCTCCTCACAATGCTCCAGGACCTTGTCATCACAATGCTCCATTCCATTGTCATCGCAATGCTCCATGACCACTGTCATCGCAATACTCAATGAATATTGTCAGCCCAATGCTCCATGAACTTCTCATCACAGTGCTCCATGACCCCTGTCATCACAATGCTCCATGACCACTGTCATCACAGTGCTCCTTGACACCGGACAACACAATGATCCGGGACTCTTGTCATCAAAATGCTCCATGACCCTTGTCATCACAATGATCCATGCCCTTGCCATCCCAATGCTCCGTGACCCCTGTAAACGCAATGCTCCATGACGCTTGTCATCACAGTGTTCCATGACACTTGTCATCAAAATGCTCCATGCATTTGTCAGCAAAATGCTACATGACCTTGTCATCACAATGCTCCATGCGCTTGTCATCACAATACTCCATTCCCATTGTCAACAAAACCCTCCATGAACCTTGGGTTCACAATGCTTCATGCCCTTGACATCACAATGCTCCATGCACCTTGAAATGAAAATGATACATGACTTCTGTCATCACAATGCTCAAAACCATTGTGATCACAATGTTCCATAACATTTGTCATCACAACGCTCCATGATGCCTGTCATCACAATGCTCCATGATCTTTGTCATCACAATGCTCAATACACTTGTCATCACAATGCTCCCTGACACTTGTCGTAAGAATGCTCCTTGAACCCTGTCATGAAAAGGCTCCAAGCCTTTTTCATCACAATGCTCCATGCCCTTTTAATCACAATGCTCCATGCCATTGTCATCACATTACTCCACAAGCTTGTCATCAGAATGGTCCATGACCCTTGTCATCACAATGATCCATGACACCTGTCATCACAATGCTCTATGCCCCTTGTCATTACAGTGCTCCATGACGCTCATCACCACAATTACCCATGGTCTTCTCATCACAGTGCTCCACGGTCTTTCCATCACAATGCTCCATGCACTGCACATCACAATTCTACATGTCCTTATCATCAAAATGCTCCATGACACTTCTCATCACAATGTTACATGATCTTGTCAATACAATTCTCCATGCACTTGTACATCACAATGCTCCATGAGCCCTGTCATAGCAAGCTCGGTGCGCTTTTCATCACAATGCTTCACGACCTTCTCATCAAAATTCTCAATGGCCCTTCTCCTCACAATGCACCAAGATCTTGTCATCACAGTGCTCCATGACCCTTGTCATCACGATGCTCCAAGCCCTTGTCATCACAATGCTCTATTACTTTGTCATCACAATCCTCCATGACACTTGGCATCACAATGCTCCATGTCATTGTCATCATAATGGACCATGACATATGTCATCACAATGCTCCTTGACACCTGTCTTCACAATATTCCTTGACCTTGTCATCACAATGCTCCATGCGCCTGTCATCACAATGTGCCATGCCCACTGTCATCACAATAATCCATAAAAACTGTCAGAGCCATGCTCTGTGCCCCTGTCATCACAATGCTCCATGACCCCTGTCATCACAATGTTCCGTGACTCCAGCAACCACAATACTTCATGACTTTGTCATCAAAATGGTCCATGCCCACATCATCACAATGTTCCGTGACCTTTGTCATCACAATGCTACATGCAATTATCATCACAATGCTCCATGACGCCTGATATCACAATGTTCCATAACCCCAGCATCAAAAAGCTCCATGACCCTTTTCATCACAAAGCTCCATGACCCCTGACATCACAATGTTCCATATCCCCTGTCATCAAAATGTTCCATGACAGTTTTCATCAAATTGCTCTATGACCCTGTCATCACAATGCTCCCTGCCCTTCTCATCACAATGCACAACGCCCTTGTAATCAAAATGCTCCATGACCTTTGTCATCACAAAGCTCCATGACCCTTGGCATCACAATGCTCCATGCCATTGTCATCACAATGCTCCATGAACCCTTTCATCACATTGCTTCATGCCTTTGTCATCACAAAGCTCCATGACGCTTGTCATCACAATGCTCGATGACCTTCTATTCACAATGCTCCATGCTCTTGTCATTACAATCCTCCATGACCCATGTATCACAGTGTTCCTTGCCCTTGTCATCACAATGCTCCAAGACACCTGTAATCAAAATGCTCCATGCCCTGGTCATCACAAAGCTTCATGACGCATGTCATAAGTATGCTCCAAGGCGTTCTCATCACAATGCTCCATGCCCTGGTCATCACAATGCTCCAAGACCCCTGTAATCACAATGCTCCATGCCCTGGTCATCACAAAGCTTCATGACGCATGTCATAAGTATGCTCCATGGCCTTCTCATCACAATGCTCCATGCCCTGGTCATCACAATGCTCGAAGGCTCCTGTAATCAAAATGCTCCATGCCCCATTTCATCAGAATGCTCCATGAGACTTGTCATCACAAGACTCCATGGACTTCTCATCACAATGCTCCAGGACCTTGTCATCACGATGCTCCATTCCCTTGTCATCACAATACTCCATGAACATTTTCAGCCAATGCTCCATGATCTTCTCATCACACTGCTCCATGACCCCTGTCATCACAATGCTCCATGACCACTGTCATCACAATGCTCTATGACCCCTTACAACACAATAATCCGGGACTGTTGTCATCACAATGCTCCATGATCATTGTCATCACAATGCTGAATACACTTGTCATCACAATGCTCCCTGACACTTGTTGTCAGAATGCTCCTTGAAAACTGTCATTAAAAGGCTCCATGCATTTTTCATCACAATGATCCATGCCCTTTTCATCACAATGCTCCATGCCATTTTCATCACATTACTCCACAAGCTTATCATCAGAATGCTCCATGACCCTTGTCATCACAGTGCTCCATGTCGCTCGTCATCACAGTTATCCATGGTCTTCTCATCACAGTGCTCCACGGTCTTGCCATCACAATGCTACATTCCCTGGTCATAACAATGCTCCATGACCCTTGTCATCACAATGCTCCATGTGCTTGTCCGCACAATGCCCCATGACCTGTGTCATCACAATGCGACATGCGCTTGTCATCTCAATGCTCCACAACCTTGTCATCACGGTGCTCCATAAACCTTGTCGTCACAATGCTCCATGCACTTCCCATCAAAAGGCTCTCCCATCACTGATATCATAATGTTCTATCACTAGTCATCACAATACTCCCTCATCCCTGTCATCACAATGTTCCATGACCCCTGTCATCACAATGCTCAATGACACTTTTCATCACAATGCTCCCTGACCCCTGACATCACAATTTTCCATAACCCCTGTCATCAAAATGTCCCATGACACTTTTCATCAAATTGCTCCATGACCCTTTCATCACAATGCTCACTGCCCTTCTCATCACAGTGCACCACGCCCTTGTCATCAAAACCCTCCATGACCTTTGTCATCACAAAGCTCCGTGACCCTTGGCATCACAATGCTCCATGCCATTGTCATCAAAATGCTCCATGAACCCTCTCAACACATTGTTACATGTCCTTGTCATCACAGGCTCCATGATGCTTTTCATCACAATGCTCGATGCTCTTCTTAACACAAAGCTCCAAGGCTTGTCATTACAATCCTCCATGACCCATGTATCACAGTGTTCCGTGCCCTTGTCATCACAATGCTCCATGCCCCCTCTCATCACAATAATCCATGAAAATTTTCAGACCAATGGTCCATGCCCTTGTCATGAAAATGCTCCATTACCACTGTTATAACAATGCTCCATGAAAACTGCCATTACAATGTTCCACGGCCTTCTCATCACAAGGCTCCATGACCCTTGTCATCACAATGCTCCAAGACACCTGTAATCACAATGCTCCATGCCCTTGTCATCACAAAGCTCCATGACGCATGTCATCAGAATGCGCCTTCGCCTTCTCATCACAATGCTCCATGACCTGGTCATCACAATGCTCCAAGACCCCTGTAATCACAATGCTCCATGCCCCTTTTCATCACAATGCTCCATGAACCCTGTCATCACAATGCACCATGACCATCATCATAATGCTTCATGCTATTGTCATCACAATGAAATCAAAATGCTCCATGACCTCTGTCATCACAATGCTCCAAACCCTTGTGATCACAATGTTCCATAACACTTGTCATCACAACGCCCCATGACGCTCATCATCACAATTATCCATGGTCTTCTATTCACAATACTCCATGACCTTTTTCATCACAATTCTCAATAAACTTGTATTAACAATGCTCCCTGACAATGGTCGTGACTATGCTCCTTGAAACCTGTCATGACAAGGCTCCATGCATTTTTCATCACAATGATCCATGCACTTTTCTTCACAATACTCCAAGACTCCTGTAATCACAATGCTCCATGCCCTTGTCATCACAAAGCTTCATGAAGCATGTCTTCAAAATGCTCCATGGCCTTCTCATCACCATGCTCCATGCCCTGTTCATCACAATGCTCCATTCCCTTGTCATCAAAATGCTCCATGACCCCTGTCATCACAATACTCCATGAATATTTACAGCCCAATGCTCCATGACCTTCACTTCACAATGCCCCATGAACCCTGTCATCACTATGCTCCATGACCACTGTCATCACAACGATCCATGACTCCTGACAACACAATGATCCTGGACTCTTGTCATCAAAATGCTCTATGACCCTTGTCATCACAATGATCCATTCCCTTGTCATCACAATGCTCCATAACCCTTGTCATCACAAGGCTCCAAGCCCTTGTCATCACAATGCTCCATTATATTTGTCATCACATTTCTCCATGACACTTGGCATCACAATGCTCCATGCCATTGTCATCACAATGGACCATGACATATGTCACCACAATGCTCCCTGACAACTGTCTTCACAATAATCTACGACCTTGTCATCACAATGCTCCATGCCCCTGTCATCACAATGTTCCATGCCCTTGTCATCACAATGCTCCATTCCCTTGTCATCAAAATGCTCCATGACCCCTGTCATCACAATACTCCATGAATATTTACAGCCCAATGCTCCATGACCTTCACTTCACAATGCCCCATGAACCCTGTCATCACTATGCTCCATGACCACTGTCATCACAACGATCCATGACTCCTGACAACACAATGATCCTGGACTCTTGTCATCAAAATGCTCCATGACCCTTGTCATCACAATGATCCATTCCCTTGTCATCACAATGCTCCATAACCCTTGTCATCACAAGGCTCCAAGCCCTTGTCATCACAATGCTCCATTATATTTGTCATCACATTTCTCCATGACACTTGGCATCACAATGCTCCATGCCATTGTCATCACAATGGACCATGACATATGTCACCACAATGCTCCCTGACAACTGTCTTCACAATAATCTACGACCTTGTCATCACAATGCTCCATGCCCCTGTCATCACAATGTTCCATGCCCTTGTCATCACAATGATCCATTCCCTTGTTATCACAATGCTCCATGACCCCTGTAATCACAATGTTCAGTGACGCTTGTCATCACAGTGCTCCATGACCCTTGTCATCAAAATGTTCCATGCATTTGTCAGCAAAATGCTTCATGAACTTGTCATCACAATGCTCCATTCCCATTGTCATCAAAATCCTCGATGAAACTTGGGTTCACATTGCTTGATGCCCTTGTCATCACAATGCGCCATGGTCCTTGAAATGAAAATGATCCATGACCTCTGTCATCACAATGCTCCATGCCCACTGTCATAGCAATAATCCATGAAACTTGTCAGACCAATGCTCCATGCCGCTGTCATCACAATGCTCCATGCCCTTTTAATCACAATGCTCCATTACCCCTCACATCATAATGTTCCTTGACTCCAGTCATCACAATGCTTTATGACCTTTGTCATCACAATGGTCCATTCCCTCGTCATCACAATGCTCTGTAACACTTCTCATCACAATGCTCCATGCCTTTGTCAGCACAATGCTCCATGACCCTTGTCATCACAATGCTCCATGTGCTTCTCAGCACAATGCTCCAAGACACATGTCATCACAATGTGCCATGCACTTGTCATCACAATGCTCCACAACATTGTCATCACAATGCTCCATAAACCTTGTCATCACAATGCTCCATGCACTTCTCATCTAAATGCTCTCTCACCACTGATATCACAATGTTCCATCACTAGTCATCACAATACTCCCTCACCCCTGTCATCACAATGTTCCATGACCCCTGTCATCAAAATGCTACATGCCCTTATCATCACAATGCTCCATGACCACTGACATCACAATGTTCCATGACCCCTGTCATCAAAATGTTCCCTGACCCTTTTCATCAAATTGCTCCATGACCCTGTCATCACAATGCTCCCTGCCCTTCTCATCACAATGCACCACGCACTTGTCATCAAAATGCTCCATGACCTTTGTCATCACAAAGCTCCATGACCCTTGGCATCACAATACTCCATGCCATTGTCATCACAATGCTCCATGAACGCTCTCATCACATTGCTCCCTGCCCTTGTCATCACAATGCTCAATGGCCTTTTCATCACAATGCTCCATGCAATTGTCATCATCATACTCCTCAAGCTTGTCGTCCGAATGCTCCATGAACCTTGTCATCACAATGCTCCATGACCCCTGTCATCACAATGCTCCATGACACCAGTTATCACAATGCTCCATGCCCCTTGTCACTACAGTGCTCCATGACGCCCGTCATCACAATTATCCATGGTCTACTCATCACAATGCTCCCGGGTCTTGCCATCACAATGCTCCATGCCTTGGTCATCAGTATTCTCCACGTCCTTGTCATCACAATGCTCTTTGACACATCTCATCACAATTTTACATGCTCTTTTCATCAAAATTCTCCATGCACTTGTCATCGCAATGCTCCATGACCCCTGTCATAGCAAGCTTCATGCGCATGTCATCACAATGCTTCACGAACTTGTCATCAAAATTCTCAATGACCCTTGTCATCACAATGCTCCAAGCCCTTGTCATCACAATGCTCCATTACCTTTGTCATCACAATCCTCCATGACACTTGGCATCACAATGCTCCATGCCATTGTCATCACAATTGTCCATGGCATAGGTCATCACAATGCTCCCTGACACCTGTCTTCACAATTCTGCATGACGTTGTCATCACAATGCTCAATGCCCTTGTCATCACAAGGAGCCATGCCCATTGCCATCACAATAATCCATGAAACATGTCAGACCAATGTTCCATGCCCCTGTCATCACAATGCTCCATGCCATTGTCATCACAGTGATCCGTGACTCCAGTCATCAAAATGCTTCATGACCTTGGTCATCACAATGGTCCATGCCCTCGTCATCACAAGGCTCTGTGACATTTCTCACCACAATGCTCCATGAACTTTTCATCAAAATGCTTTGTGACACTTGTCATCACAATGCTCCATGCCTTTCTCAGCACAATGCTCCATGAACCTTGTCATCACAATGCTCCATGCCCTTATCAGCACAGTGTTCCATGACCTTTGTCATCACAATGCTCCAAGTCCTTGTCATCACAATGCTCCATTACCTTTGTCATCACAATCCTCCATGACACTTGGCATCACAATGCTCCATGCCATTGTCATCATAATGGACCATGACATATGTCCTCACAATGCTCCTTGACATCTGTCTTCACAATATTCCTTGACCTTGTCGTCACAATGCTCCATGCGCCTGTCATCACAATGCGCCATGCCCACTGTCATCACAATAATCCATAAAAACTGTCAGAGCAATGCTCTATGCCCCTGTCATCACAATGCTCCATGCCCTTGTCATCACAATGTTCCATGACCCCTGTCATCACAATGCTCCGTGACTCCAGCAACCACAATACTTCATGACTTTGTCATCAAAATGGTCCATGCCCACATCATCACAATGTTCCGTGACCTTTGTCATCACAATGCTACATGCAATTATCATCACAATGCTCCATGACGCCTGATATCACAATGTTCCATAAACCCAGCATCAAAAAGCTACATGACCCTTTTCATCACAAAGCTCCATGACCCCTGACATCACAATGTTCCATATCCCCTGTCATCAAAATGTTCCATGACAGTTTTCATCAAATTGCTCTATGACCCTGTCATCACAATGCTCCCTGCCCTTCTCATCACAATGCTCAACGCCCTTGTAATCAAAATGCTCCATGACCTTTGTCATCACAAAGCTCCATGACCCTTGGCATCACAATGCTCCATGCCATTGTCATCACAATGCTCCATGAACCCTTTCATCACATTGCTTCATGCCCTTGTCATCACAAAGCTCCATGACGCTTGTCATCACAATGCTCGATGACCTTCTATTCACAATGCTCCATGCTCTTGTCATTACAATCCTCCATGACCCATGTATCACAGTGTTCCTTGCCCTTGTCATCACAATGCTCCAAGACCCCTGTAATCACAATGCTCCATGCCCTGGTCATCACAAAGCTTCATGACGCATGTCATAAGTATGCTCCATGGCCTTCTCATCACAATGCTCCATGCCCTGGTCATCACAATGCTCGAAGCCTCCTGTAATCAAAATGCTCCATGCCCCATTTCATCAGAATGCTCCATGAGACTTGTCATCACAAGGCTCCATGGACTTCTCATCACAATGCTCCAGGACCTTGTCATCACGATGCTCCATTCCCTTGTCATCACAATACTCCATGAACATTTTCAGCCAATGCTCCATGATCTTCTCATCACAATGCTCTATGACCCCTTACAACACAATAATCCAGGACTGTTGTCATCACAATGCTCCATGATCATTGTCATCACAATGCTCAATACACTTGTCATCACAATGCTCCCTGACACTTGTTGTCAGAATGCTCCTTGAAACCTGTCATTAAAAGGCTCCATGCATTTTTCATCACAATGATCCATGCCCTTTTCATCACAAATATCCATGCCATTTTCATCACATTACTCCACAAGCTTATCATCAGAATGCTCCATGACCCTTGTCATCACAGTGCTCCATGACGCTCGTCATCACAGTTATCCATGGTCTTCTCATCACAGTGCTCCACGGTCTTGCCATCACAATGCTACATTCACTGGTCATAACAATGCTCCATGACCCTTGTCATCACAATGCTCCATGTGCTTGTCCGCACAATGCCCCATGACCTGTGTCATCACAATGCGACATGCGCTTGTCATCACAATGCTCCACAACCTTGTCATCACAGTGCTCCATAAACCTTGTCGTCACAATGCTCCATGCACTTCCCATCAAAAGGCTCTCCCATCACTGATATCATAATGTTCCATCACTAGTCATCACAATACTCCCTCATCCCTGTCATCACAATGTTCCATGACCCCTGTCATCACAATGCTCAATGACACTTTTCATCACAATGCTCCCTGACCCCTGACATCACAATTTTCCATAACCCCTGTCATCAAAATGTCCCATGACACTTTTCATCAAATTGCTCCATGACCCTTTCATCACAATGCTCACTGCCCTTCTCATCACAGTGCACCACGCCCTTGTCATCAAAACCCTCCATGACCTTTGTCATCACAAAGCTCCGTGACCCTTGGCATCACAATGCTCCATGCCATTGTCATCAAAATGCTCCATGAACCCTCTCAACACATTGTTACATGTCCTTGTCATCACAGGCTCCATGATGCTTTTCATCACAATGCTCGATGCTCTTCTTAACACAAAGCTCCAAGGCTTGTCATTACAATCCTCCATGACCCATGTATCACAGTGTTCCGTGCCCTTGTCATCACAATGCTCCATGCCCCCTCTCATCACAATAATCCATGAAAATTTTCAGACCAATGGTCCATGCCCTTGTCATGAAAATGCTCCATTACCACTGTTATAACAATGCTCCATGAAAACTGCCATTACAATATTCCACGGCCTTCTCATCACAAGGCTCCATGACCCTTGTCATCACAATGCTCCAAGACACCTGTAATCACAATGCTCCATGCCCTTGTCATCACAAAGCTCCATGACGCATGTCATCAGAATGCGCCTTCGCCTTCTCATCACAATGCTTCATGACCTGGTCATCACAATGCTCCAAGACCCCTGTAATCACAATGCTCCATGCCACTTTTCATCACAATGCTCCATGAACCCTGTCATCACAATGCACCATGACCATCATCATAATGCTTCATGCTATTGTCATCACAATGAAATCAAAATGCTCCATGACCTCTGTCATCACAATGCTCCAAACCCTTGTGATCACAATGTTCCATAACACTTGTCATCACAACGCCCCATGACGCTCATCATCACAATTATCCATGGTCTTCTATTCACAATACTCCATGACCTTTTTCATCACAATTCTCAATAAACTTGTATTAACAATGCTCCCTGACAATGGTCGTGACTATGCTCCTTGAAACCTGTCATGACAAGGCTCCATGCATTTTTCATCACAATGATCCATGCACTTTTCTTCACAATACTCCAAGACTCCTGTAATCACAATGCTCCATGCCCTTGTCATCACAAAGCTTCATGAAGCATGTCTTCAAAATGCTCCATGGCCTTCTCATCACCATGCTCCATGCCCTTTTCATCACAATGCTCCATTCCCTTGTCATCAAAATGCTCCATGACCCCTGTCATCACAATACTCCATGAATATTTACAGCCCAATGCTCCATGACCTTCACTTCACAATGCCCCATGAACCCTGTCATTACTATGCTCCATGACCACTGTCATCACAACGATCCATGACTCCTGACAACACAATGATCCTGGACTCTTGTCATCAAAATGCTCCATGACCCTTGTCATCACAATGATCCATTCCCTTGTCATCACAATGCTCCATAACCCTTGTCATCACAAGGCTCCAAGCCCTTGTCATCACAATGCTCCATTATATTTGTCATCACATTTCTCCATGACACTTGGCATCACAATGCTCCATGCCATTGTCATCACAATGGACCATGACATATGTCACCACAATGCTCCCTGACAACTGTCTTCACAATAATCTACGACCTTGTCATCACAATGCTCCATGCCCCTGTCATCACAATGTTCCATGCCCTTGTCATCACAATGATCCATTCCCTTGTTATCACAATGCTCCATGACCCCTGTAATCACAATGTTCAGTGACGCTTGTCATCACAGTGCTCCATGACCCTTGTCATCAAAATGTTCCATGCATTTGTCAGCAAAATGCTTCATGAACTTGTCATCACAATGCTCCATTCCCATTGTCATCAAAATCCTCGATGAAACTTGGGTTCACATTGCTTGATGCCCTTGTCATCACAATGCGTCATGGTCCTTGAAATGAAAATGATCCATGACCTCCGTCATCACAATGCTCCATGCCCACTGTCATAGCAATAATCCATGAAACTTGTCAGACCAATGCTCCATGCCGCTGTCATCACAATGCTCCATGCCCTTTTAATCACAATGCTCCATTACCCCTCACATCATAATGTTCCTTGACTCCAGTCATCACAATGCTTTATGACCTTTGTCATCACAATGGTCCATTCCCTCATCATCACAATGCTCTGTAACACTTCTCATCACAATGCTCCATGCCTTTGTCAGCACAATGCTCCATGACCCTTGTCATCACAATGCTCCATGTGCTTCTCAGCACAATGCTCCAAGACACATGTCATCACAATGTGCCATGCACTTGTCATCACAATGCTCCACAACATTGTCATCACAATGCTCCATAAACCTTGTCATCACAATGCTCCATGCACTTCTCATCTAAATGCTCTCTCACCACTGATATCACAATGTTCCATCACTAGTCATCACAATACTCCCTCACCCCTGTCATCACAATGTTCCATGACCCCTGTCATCAAAATGCTACATGCCCTTATCATCACAATGCTCCATGACCACTGACATCACAATGTTCCATGACCCCTGTCATCAAAATGTTCCCTGACCCTTTTCATCAAATTGCTCCATGACCCTGTCATCACAATGCTCCCTGCCCTTCTCATCACAATGCACCACGCACTTGTCATCAAAATGCTCCATGACCTTTGTCATCACAAAGCTCCATGACCCTTGGCATCACAATACTCCATGCCATTGTCATCACAATGCTCCATGAACGCTCTCATCACATTGCTCCCTGCCCTTGTCATCACAATGCTCAATGGCCTTTTCATCACAATGCTCCATGCAATTGTCATCATCATACTCCTCAAGCTTGTCGTCCGAATGCTCCATGAACCTTGTCATCACAATGCTCCATGACCCCTGTCATCACAATGCTCCATGACACCAGTTATCACAATGCTCCATGCCCCTTGTCACTACAGTGCTCCATGACGCCCGTCATCACAATTATCCATGGTCTACTCATCACAATGCTCCCGGGTCTTGCCATCACAATGCTCCATGCCTTGGTCATCAGTATTCTCCACGTCCTTGTCATCACAATGCTCTTTGACACATCTCATCACAATTTTACATGCTCTTTTCATCAAAATTCTCCATGCACTTGTCATCGCAATGCTCCATGACCCCTGTCATAGCAAGCTTCATGTGCATGTCATCACAATGCTTCACGAACTTGTCATCAAAATTCTCAATGACCCTTGTCATCACAATGCTCCAAGCCCTTGTCATCACAATGCTCCATTACCTTTGTCATCACAATCCTCTATGACACTTGGCATCACAATGCTCCATGCCATTGTCATCACAATTGTCCATGGCATAGGTCATCACAATGCTCCCTGACACCTGTCTTCACAATTCTGCATGACGTTGTCATCACAATGCTCAATGCCCTTGTCATCACAAGGAGCCATGCCCATTGCCATCACAATAATCCATGAAACATGTCAGACCAATGTTCCATGCCCCTGTCATCACAATGCTCCATGCCATTGTCATCACAGTGATCCGTGACTCCAGTCATCAAAATGCTTCATGACCTTGGTCATCACAATGGTCCATGCCCTCGTCATCACAAGGCTCTGTGACATTTGTCACCACAATGCTCCATGAACTTTTCATCAAAATGCTTTGTGACACTTGTCATCACAATGCTCCATGCCTTTCTCAGCACAATGCTCCATGAACCTTGTCATCACAATGCTCCATGCCCTTGTCAGCACAGTGTTCCATGACCTTTGTCATCACAATGCTCCAAGCCCTTGTCATCACAATGCTCCATTACCTTTGTCATCACAATCCTCCATGACACTTGGCATCACAATGCTCCATGCCATTGTCATCATAATGGACCATGACATATGTCCTCACAATGCTCCTTGACACCTGTCTTCACAATATTCCTTGACCTTGTCATCACAATTCTCCATGCACCTGTCATCACAATGTGCCATGCCCACTGTCATCACAATAATCCATAAAAACTGTCAGAGCAATGCTCTATGCCCCTGTCATCACAATGCTCCATGCCCTTGTCATAACAATGTTCCATGACCCCTGTCATCACAATGCTCCGTGACTCCAGCAACCACAATACTTCATGACTTTGTCATCAAAATGGTCCCTGCCCACATCATCACAATGTTCCGTGACCTTTGTCATCACAATGCTACATGCAATTATCATCACAATGCTCCATGACGCCTGATAGCACAATGTTCCATAACCCCAGCATCAAAAAGCTCCATGACCCTTTTCATCACAAAGCTCCATGACCCCTGACATCACAATGTTCCATATCCCCTGTCATCAAAATGTTCCATGACAGTTTTCATCAAATTGCTCTATGACCCTGTCATCACAATGCTCACTGCCCTTCTCATCACAATGCACAACACCCTTGTAATCAAAATGTTCCATGACCTTTGTCATCACAAAGCTCCATGACCCTTGGCATCACAATGCTCCATGCCATTGTCATCACAATGCTCCATGAACCCTTTCATCACATTGCTTCATGCCCTTGTCATCACAAAGCTCCATGACGCTTGTCATCACAATGCTCGATGACCTTCTATTCACAATGCTCCATGCTCTTGTCATTACAATCCTCCATGACGCATGTATCACAATGTTCCTTGCCCTTGTCATCACAATGCTCCAAGACCCCTGTAATCACAATGCTCCATGCCCTGGTCATCACAAAGCTTCATGACGCATGTCATAAGTATGCTCCATGGCCTTCTCATCACAATGCTCCATGCCCTGGTCATCACAATGCTCGAAGGCTCCTGTAATCAAAATGCTCCATGACCCATTTCATCAGAATGCTCCATGAGACTTTTCATCACAAGGCTCCATGGACTTCTCATCACAATGCTCCAGGACCTTGTCATCACGATGCTCCATTCCCTTGTCATCACAATACTCCATGAACATTTTCAGCCAATGCTCCATGATCTTCTCATCACACTGCTCCATGACCCCTGTCATCACAATGCTCCATGACCACTGTCATCACAATGCTCTATGACCCCTTACAACACAATAATCCGGGACTGTTGTCATCACAATGCTCCATGATCATTGTCATCACAATGCTCAATACACTTGTCATCACAATGCTCCACGACACTTGTTGTCAGAATGCTCCTTGAAACCTGTCATTAAAAGGCTCCATGCATTTTTCATCACAAAGATCCATGCCCTTTTCATCACAATGCTCCATGCCATTTTCATCACAGTACTCCACAAGCTTATCATTAGAATGCTCCATGACACTTGTCATCACAATGCTCCATGACCCGTCTTCACAATGTTCCATGACCCATGTCATCACAATGCTCCATGACACCTGTCATCAGAATGCTCCATGCCCCTTGTCATTACAGTGCTCCATGACGCTCGTCATCACAGTTATCCATGGTCTTCTCATCACAGTGCTCCACGGTCTTGCCATCACAATGCTACATTCCCTGGTCATATCAATGCTCCATGACCATTGTCATCACAATGCTCCATGTGCTTGTCCGCACAATGCCCCATGACCTGTGTCATCACAATGCGACATGCGCTAGTAATCACAATGCTCCACAACCTTGTCATCACAGTGCTCCATAAACCTTGTCGTCACAATGCTCCATGCACTTCCCATCAAAAGGCTCTCCCATCACTGATATCATAATGTTCCATCACTAGTTATCACAATACACCCTCACCCCTGTCATCACAATGTTCCATGACACCTGTCATCACAATGCTCAATGACACTTTTCATCACAATGCTCCCTGACCCCTGACATCACAATTTTCCATAACCCCTGTCATCAAAATGTCCCATGACAATTTTCATCAAATTGCTCCATGACCCTTTCATCACAATGCTCACTGCCCTTCTCATCACAGTGCACCACGCCCTTGTCATCAAAACCCTCCATGACCTTTGTCATCACAAAGCTTCGTGACACTTGGCATCACAATGCTCCATGCCATTGTCATCAAAATGCTCAATGAACTCTCTCAACACATTGTTACATGTCCTTGTCATCACAGGCTCCATGATGCTTTTCATCACAATGCTCGATGCTCTTCTTAACACAAAGCTCCAAGGCTTGTCATAACAATCCTCCATGACCCATGTATCACAGTGTTCCGTGCCCTTGTCATCACAATGCTCCATGCCCCCTCTCATCACAATAATCCATGAAAATTTTCAGACCAATGCTCCATGCCCTTGTCATGAAAATGCTCCATTACCACTGTTATAACAATGCTCCATGAAAACTGCCATTACAATGTTCCACGACCTTCTCATCACAAGGCTCCATGACCCTTGTCATCACAATGCTCCAAGACACCTGTAATCACAAGGCTCCATGGCCTTGTCATCACATAGCTCCATGACCCCTGTCATCACAATGCTCCATGACCCCTGTCATCACAATGCTCCATGCCCCTTGTCATTACAGTGCTGCATGACTCTCGACATCACAATTATCCATGGTCTTCTCATCACAGTGCTCCACGGTCTTGCCATCACAATGCTCCATGACATTACTCATAACAATGTTACATGATCTTGTAATCACAATTCTCCATGCACTTGTCATTGCAATGCTCCATGACCCCTGTCATAGCAAGCTCCAAGTTCTTTTCATCACAGTGCTTCACGACATTGTCATGAAAATTCTCAATGGCCGTTGTAATCACAGTGCTCCATGCCCTTGTCATCACAGTGCTCCATGACAATTGTCATCAAAAAGCTCCAAGCGCTTGTCATCACAATGCTCCATTACATTTGTCATCACAATCCTCCATGACACTTGGCTTCACAATGCTCCATGCCATTGTCATCACAATGCACCAAGACATATGTCATCACAATGCTCCCTGACACCTGTCTGCACAATAATTCATGACCTTCTCATAACAATGCTCCATGGCCTTGTCATCACAAAGCTCCATGACGCATGTCATCAGAATGCGCCTTCGCCTTCTCATCACAATGCTCCATGACCTGGTCATCGCAATGCTCCAATACCCCTGTAATCACAATGCTCCATGCCGCTTTTCATCTCAATGCTCCATGTACCCTGTCATCACAATGCACCATGACCATCATCATAATGCTTCATGCTATTGTCATCACAATGAAATCAAAATGCTCCATACCTCTGTCATCACAATGCTCCAAACCCTTGTGATCACAATATTCCATAACACTTGTCATCACAACGCCCCTTGACGCTCATCATCACAATTATCCATGTTCTTCTATTCACAATACTCCATGACTTTTGTCATCACAATTCTCGATAAACTTGTCATCACAATGCTCCCTGACAATGGTCGTGAATATGCTCCTTGAAACCTGTCATGACAAGGCTCCATGCATTTTTCATCACAATGATCCATGCACTTTTCTTCACAATACTCCAAGACTCCTGTAATCACAATGCTCCATGCCCTTGTCATCACAAAGCTTCATGAAGCATGTCTTCAAAATGCTCCATGGCCTTCTCATCACCATGCTCCATGCCCTTTTCATCAAAATGCTCCATTCCCTTGTCATCAAAATGCTCCATGACCCCTGTCATCACAATACTCCATGAATATTTACAGCCCAATGCTCCATGACCTTCACTTCACAATGCCCCATGAACCCTGTCATCACTATGCTCCATGACCACTGTCATCACAACGATCCATGACTCCTGACAACACAATGATCCTGGACTCTTGTCATCAAAATGCTCCATGACCCTTGTCATCACAATGATCCATTCCCTTGTCATCACAATGCTCCATAACCCTTGTCATCACAAGGCTCCAGGCCCTTGTCTTCACAATGCTCCATTATATTTGTCATCACATTTCTCCATGACACTTGGCATCACAATGCTCCATGCCATTGTCATCACAATGGACCATGACATATGTCACCACAATGCTCCCTGACAACTGTCTTCACAATAATCTACGACCTTGTCATCACAATGCTCCATGCCCCTATCATCACAATGTTCCATGCCCTTGTCATCACAATGATCCATTCCCTTGTTATCACAATGCTCCATGACCCCTGTAATCACAATGTTCAGTGACGCTTGTCATCACAGTGCTCCATGACCCTTGTCATCAAAATGTTCCATGCATTTGTCAGCAAAATGCTTCATGAACTTGTCATCACAATGCTCCATTCCCATTGTCATCAAAATCCTCGATGAAACTTGGGTTCACATTGCTTGATGCCCTTGTCATCACAATGCACCATGGTCCTTGAAATGAAAATGATCCATGACCTCTGTCATCACAATGCTCCATGGCCACTGTCATAACAATAATCCATGAAACTTGTCAGACCAATGCTCCATGCCACTGTCATCACAATGCTCCATGCCCTTTTCATCACAATGCTCCAAGAACCCTGTAATCACAATGCTCTATGCCACTTTTCATCAGAATGCCCCATGAGACTTGTCATCACAAGCTCCATAGTCTTCTCATCACAATGCTCCAGCACCATGTCATCACAATGCTCGATGCGCGTGTCAGCACAATGCTCCATAACCCATTTCATCACAATGCACCATGCACTTGTCATCACAATGATCCACATCCTTGTCATCAAAATGCTCCATAAACTTTGTCATCACAATGCTCCATGCACTTCTCCTCAAAATGCCTTCTCACCACTGATATCACAATGTTCCATCACTAGTCATCACAATACTCCCTCACCCCTGTCATCACAATATTCCTTGACCCCTGTAATCACAATTCTCCATGCCCTTGTCATCACAAATCTCCATGACGCATGTCATCAGAATGCTCCATGGCCTTCTCATCACAATGCTCCATGCCCTTGTCATCACAATGCACCAACACCCCTGTAATCACAATTCTCCATGCCCCTTTTCATCTCAATGCTCCATGAACCCTGTCATCAAGATGCACCGTGCCCATCACCATAATATTTCATGCTATTGTCATCACAATGAAATCAAAATGCTCAATGACCTCTGTCATCACAATGCACCAAACCCTTCTGATCACAATGTTCCATAACACTTGTCATCACAATGCCCCATGACGCTGGTCATCACAATTATCCATGGTCTTCTCATCACAATGCTCCATGATCTTTGTCATCACAATGCTCAATACACTTATCATCACAATGCTCCCTGACAGTTGTCATCAGTATGCTCTTTGAACCCTGTCATGACAAGGCTCCATGCATTTTTCATCACCATGTTCCATTCCCTTTTCATCACAATGCTCCAAGACCCCTGTAATCACAATGCTCCATACCCCTATTCATCAGAATGCTCCATGAGACTTGTCATCACAAGGCTCCATGGTCTTCTCATCACACTGCTCCAGGACCTTGTCATCACAATGCTCCATTCCCTTGTCATCACAATGCTCCTTGACCACTGTCATCACAATACTCCATGAATGTTTTCAGGCCAATGCTCCATGACTTTCTCATCAAATGCTCCATGACCCTTGTCATCACAATGCTCCATGACCCCTCTCATCACAATGCTCCATGACACCTGTTATCACGGTGCTCCATGCCCCTTGTCATTACAGTGATCCATGACGCTCTTCATCATAATTATCCATGGACTTTTCATCACAATGCTCCACGGTCTGGCGATCACAATTCTCCATGCCCTGTTCATCACAATGCTCCATGTCCCATGTCATTACAATTCTCCATGTCCTTGTCATCACAATGCTTCGTGACACTTCTCATCACAATGTTACATGGTTTTGTCATCACAATTCTCCATGCACTTTTCATCGCAATGCACTATGAGCCCTGTCATAGCAAGCTCAATGCGCTTGTCATCACAATGCTTCACGACGTTGTCATCAAAATTCATAATGGCCCTTGAAATCACAATGCTCCATGCCCTTGTCATCACAATGCTCCATGACCCTTGTCATCACAATGTTTCAAGCCCTTGTCATCAAAATGCTCCATTACCTTTGTCATCACAATCCTCCATGACACTTGGTATCACAATGCTCCATGCCATTGTCATCACAATGGACAATGACATATGTCATCACAATGCTCCCTGACACCTGTCTTCACAATACTCCATGACCTTGTCATCACAATGTTCCATGCCCTTGTCATCACAATGCGCCATGCCCACACTCATCACAGTAATCCATTAATCTTGTCAGAGCAATGCTCCATGACCCCTGTCATCACAATGCTCAGTGACTCCAGTCATCACAATGGTTCATGACCTTTGTCATCACAGTGGTCCATGACCTCTTCACACAAGGCTCTGTGATCTTTTTCACCACAATGCTCCATGAATATTTCATCACAATGCTCTGTGTCCCTTGTCATCAAAATGCTCCATGCCTTTTTCACCACAATGCTCCATGCCCTTGTCATCACAATGCTCCATGCCCACTGTCATCACAATAATCCATGAAACTTGTCAGACAAATGTTCCATGCCCCTGTCATCACATTGCTCCATGCCCTTGTCATCACAAGGCTCCATGACCCCTTTCATCACAATGCTCCGTGACTCCAGTCATCACAATGCTTCATGACCTATCTCATCACAATGGTCCATGCCCTCGTCACACAAGGCTCTGTGATCTTTTTCACCACAATGCTCCATGAATATTTCATCACAATGCTCTGTGTTCCTTGTCATCACAATGCTCCAAGCCTTTTTCAGTACAATGCTCCATGACACTTGTCATCAAAATGCTCCTTGCGCTTGTCAGTACAATGCTCCATGACCCATGTCATCAAAATGCGCCATGCGCTAGTCATCACAATACTCCACATCCTTATCATTGCTATGCTCCATAACACTTGTCATCACAATGCTCCAAGCACTTCTCATCAAAATGCTCTCTCACCACATATATAACAATGTTACATCACTAGTCATCATAATACTCCCTCACCCCTGACATCACAGTGTTCCATGACCCCTGTCATCACAGTGCTACATGCCCTTATCATCACAATGCTCCATGAACCCTGACTTCACAATGTTCCATAACCCCTGTCATAAAATGCTCCATGACCCATTTCATCACAATGCTTCATGACCCCTGACATCACAATGTTCCATAACACCTGTCATCAAAATATTCCATGACAATTTTATTCAAATTGCTCCATGACCCTGTAATCACATTGCACCCTGCCCTTCTCATCACAATGCACCACGCCCTTGTCATCAAAATGCACCATGACATTTGTCATTACAAAGCTCCATGACCCTTGGCATCACAATGCTCCGTACCATTGTCATCACAATGCTCAATGAAATCTCTCATCACATTGCTCAATGCTCTTGTCATCACAATGCTCCATGAACCCTGTCATCACAATGCACCGTGCCCATCACCATAATATTTCATGCTATTGTCATCACAATGAAATCAAAATGCTCAATGACCTCTGTCATCACAATGCACCAAACCCTTCTAATCACAATGTTCCATAACACTTGTCATCACAATGCCACATGATGCTTGTCATCACAATTATCCATGGTCTTCTCATCACAATGCTCCATGATCTTGTCATCACAATGCTCAATACACTTATAATCGCAATGCTCCCTGACAGTTGTCATCAGTATGCTCCTTGAACTCGGTCATGACAAGGCTCCATGCATTTTTCATTACAATGATCCATTCCCTTTTCATCACAATGCTCCAAGACCGCTGTAATCACAATGCTCCATGTCCTTGTCATCACAAACCTCCATGACGCATGTCACCAGAATGCTCCATTGCCTTCTCATCACAATGCTCCATGCCCTTGTAATCACATTGCTTCAAAACCACTGTAATCTCAATGCTCCATTACCTTTGTCATCACAATCCTCCAAGACACTTGGTATCACAATGCTCCATGCCATTGTCATCACAATGGACAACGACATATATCATCACAATGCTCCCTGACACCTGTCTTCAAAATACTCCATGACCTTGTCATCACAATGTTCCATGCCCTTGTCATCACAATGTGCCATGCACACTGTCATCACAATAATCCATGAAACATGTCAGACCAATGTTCCATGCCCCGGTCATCACAATGCTCCGTGACTCCAGTCATCACAAGGCTTCATGACCGTTTTCCTCACAATGGTCCATGCCCTCGTCACACAAGTCTCTGTGACCTTTGTCACCACAATGCTCCATGCCCTTGTCATCTCAATGCTCCATGCCCACTGTCATCACAATAATCCATGAAACATGTCAGACCAATGTTCCATGCCCCTGTCATCACAATGCTCCATGCCGTTGTCATCACAATGCTCCATGACCACTGTCATCACAATGCACCTTGACTCCAGTCATCACAATGGTTCATGACCTTTCTCCCCACAATGGTCCATGCACTCGTCACACAAGGCTCTGTGACCTTTGTCACTACAATGCTCCATGCCCTTGTCATCTCAATGCTCCATGCCCACTGTCATCACAATAATCCATGAAACGTGTCACACCAATGTTCCATGCCCCTGTCATCACATTGCTCCATGCCCTTGTCATCACAATGCTCCATGACCACTGTCATCACAATGCTCCGTGACTCCGGTCATCACAAAGATTCATGACCTTTGTCCTCACAATGGTCCATGCCCTCGTCACACAAGGCTCTGTGATCTTTGTCATCACAATGCTCCATGAAATTTTCATCAAAATGCTCTGTGTCCCTTGTCATCACAATGCTCCATGCCTTTGTCAGCACAATGCTCCATGACACTTGTCATCAAAATGCTCCATGCGCTTGTCAGCACAATGCTCCATGACACATGTCATCACAATGTGCCATGCTCTTTTCATCACAATGCTTCACATCCTTTTCAACGCTATGCTCCATAAAACTTGTCATCACAATGCTCCATGCACTTCTCATCAAAGTGCTCTCTCACCACATATATCACAATGTTCCATCACTAGTCATCACAATACTCGCTCACCCCTGTCATCACAATGTTCCATAACCCCTGTCACAAAATGCTCCATGTCTCATTTCATCACAATGCTTCATGACACCTGACATCACAATGTTCCATAACACCTGTCATCAAAATATTCCATGACCCATTTTTTCAAATTGCTCCATGAACCTGTCATCACAATGCTCCCTGCCCTTCTCATCTCAATGCACCACGCCCTTGTCATCAAAATGCCCCATGACATTTGTCATCACAAAGCTCCATGACCCTTGGCATCACAATGCTCCATGCCATTGTCATCACAATGCTCAATGAAATCTCTCATCACATTACTCCATGCCCTTGTCATCAGAATGCTCCATTACACCTGTCATAACAATGCTCCATGACCCCTGCCATCACAATGTTCCACGGCCTTGTCATCACAAGGCTCCATGACACTTGTCATCACAATGCTCCAACACCCCTGTAATCACAATGCTCAATGCCCTTGTCATCACAATGCTCCAACACCCCTGTAATCACAATGCTCCATGCCCCTTTTCATCTCAATGCTCCATGAACCCTGTCATCACAGTGCACCGTGCCCATCACCATAATATTTCATGCTATTGTCATCACAATGAAATCAAAATGCTCAATGACCTCTGTCATCACAATGCACCACACCCTTCTGATCACAATGTTCCATAACACTTGTCATCACAATGCCCCATGACGCTGGTCATCACAATTACCCATGGTCTTCTCATCACAATGCTCCATGAGCTTTGTCATCACAATGCTCAATACACTTATCAGCACAATGCTCCCTGACAGTTGTCATCAGTATGCTCCTTGAACCCTGTAATGACAAGGCTCCATGCATTTTTCATCACAATGATCCATTCCCTATTCATCACAATGCTCCAAGACACCTGTAATCACAATGATCCTTGTCCTTGTCATCACAAAGCTCCATGACGCATGTCATCAGAATGCTCCATTGCCTTCTCATCACAATGCTCCATGCCCTTGTAATCACATTGCTTCAAAACCCCTGTAATCTCAATTCTCCATGCACCTTTTCATCAGAATGCTCCATGACCCTTTTCATCAAAATGCTCCATGACCTCTGACATCGCAATGTTCCATAACCACTGTCATCAAAATATTCCATGACACTTTTCATCAATTTGCTCCATGACCCTATCATCACAATGCTCCCTACCCTTCTCATCACAATGCACCACGACCTTGTCATCAAAATGCTCCATGACCTTTGTCATCTCAAAGATCCATGACCCTTTGCATCACAATGCTCCATGCCATTTCATCACAATGCTACATGAAACCTCTCATCATATTGCTCCATGCCCTTGTCACCACAATGCTCCATGACACTTGTCATCACAATGTGCCATGCTCTTTTCATCACAATGCTCCACATCCTTTTCATCGCTATGCTCCATAAAAATTATCATCACAATGCTCCATGCACTTCTCATCAAAATGCTCTCTCACTACATATATCACAATGTTCCTTAGCTAGTCATCACAATACTCGTTCACCCTTGTCCTCACAATGTTCCATGACCACTGTCATCACAGTGCTACATGCCCTTATCATCACAATGCTCCATGACCCCTGACATCACAATGTTCCATAACCCCTGTCATCAAAATATTCCATGACCCATTTATTCAAATTGCTCCATGACCCTGTCATCACAATGCTCCCTGCCTTTCTCTTCATAATGCACCACGCCCTTGTCATCAAAATGCCCCATGACATTTGTCATCACAAAGCTATGACCCTTGGCATAACAATGCTCCATGCCATTGTCATCACAATGCTCAATGAAATCTCTCATCACATTGCTCCATGCCCTTGTCATCACAGTGCTCCATTACACCTGTCATAAAAAAGCTCCATGACCCCTGGCATCACAATGTTCCACGGCCCTGTCATCACAAGGCTCCATGACCCTTGTCATCACAATACTCCAAGACCTCTGTAATCACAATTCTCCATGCCACTTATCATCTCAATGCTCCATGAACACAGTCGTCACAATGAACCATGCCCATCGTCATATTGATTCATGCTATTGTCATCAAAATGAAATCAGAATGCTCCATGTCCTCTCTCATCACAATGCTCCAAACCCTTCTGATCACAATGTTCCATAACACTTGTCATCACATGCCCCATGACGCTCGTCATCACAATTATGCAAGGTCTTCTCATCACAATGCTCCATGACCTTTGTCACCACAATGCTCGATACACTTGGCATCACAATGCTCGCTGACACTTGTCCTCAGTATGCTCCTTGAACACTGTCATGACAAGGCTCCATGCCTTTTTCATCACAATGATCCATTCCCTTTTCATCACAATGCTCCAAGACACCTCTTATCACAATGCTCCGTGACTCCAGTCATCACAATGCTTCATGACATTTGTCATCACAATGGTCCATGACCTCGTCACACAAAGCTCTGTGACCTTTGTCACCACAATGCTCCATGAAATTTTGATCACAATGCACTGTGACCCTTGTCATCACAAAGCTCCATGCCTTTGTCAGCAAAATGCTCCATGAAATTTTTATCACAATGCTCTGTGACCATTTTCATCACAAAGCTCCATGCCTTTGTCAGCACAATGCTCCATAACCCATGTCATCACAATTCACCATGCACTTGTCATCACAATGCTCCACATCCTTGTCATTAAAATGCTCCATAAACCTTGTCATCACAATGCTCCATGCACTTCTCCTCAAAATGCCTTCTCACCACTGATATCACAATGTTCCATCACTAGTCATCACAATACTCCCTCACCCCTGTCATCACAGTATTGCATGACCCCTGTAATCACAATTCTACATGCCCTTGTCATCACAAAGCTCCATGACGCATGTCATCAGAATGCTCCATGGCCTTCTCCTCACAATGCTCCATGCCCTTGTCATCACAATGCTCCAACACCCCTGTAATCTCAATACTCCATGCCCCTTTTCATCTCAGTGCTCCATGAAGCCTGTCATCACAATTCACCGTGCCACTCACAATAATATTTCATGCTATTGTCATCACAATGAAATCAAAATGCTCAATGACCTCTGTCATCACAATGCACCAAACCCTTCTGATCACAATGTTCCATAACACTTGTCATCACAATGCCCCATGACGCTGGTCATCACAATTATCCATGGTCTTCTCATCACAATGCTCCATGATCTTTGTCATCACAATGCTCAATACACTTATCATCACAATGCTCCCTGACAGTTGTCATCAGTGTGCTCCTTGAACCCTGTCATGACAAGGCTCCATGCATTTTTCATCACAATGATCCATTCCCTTTTCATCACAATGCTCCAAGACCCCTGTAATCACAATGCTCCATGTCCTTGTCATCACAAAGCTCCATGACGCATGCCATTAGAATGCTCCATTGCCTTCTCATCACAATGCTCCATGCCCTTGTCATCACATTGCTTCAAAACCCCTGTAATCTCAATGCTCCATGCAACTTTTCATCATAATGCTCCATGCCCTTGTCATCACAATGCTCCATGACCCTTGTCATCGCAATGTTCCAAGCCCTTGTCATCAAAACGCTCCATTACATTTGTCATCACAATCCTCCATGACACTTGGTATCACAATGCTCCATGCCATTGTCATCAAAATGGAAAATGACATATGTCATCACAATGCTCCCTGAACACCTGTCTTCACAATACTCCATGACCTTGTCATCACAATGTTCCATGCCCTTGTCATCACAATGTTCCATGCCCACTGTCATCACAATAATCCATGAAACATGTCAGACCAATGTTCCATGCCCCTGTCATCACAATGCTCCATGCCATTGTCATCACAATGCTCCATGACCACTGTCATCACAATGCACCTTGACTCCAGTCATCACAATGGTTCATGACCTTTCTCCCCACAATGGTCCATGCACTCGTCACACAAGGCTCTGTGACCTTTGTCACTACAATGCTCCATGCCCTTGTCATCTCAATGCTCCATGCCCACTGTCATCACAATAATCCATGAAACGTGTCACACCAATGTTCCATGCCCCTGTCATCACATTGCTCCATGCCCTTGTCATCACAATGCTCCATGACCACTGTCATCACAATGCTCCGTGACTCCGGTCATCACAAAGATTCATGACCTTTGTCCTCACAATGGTCCATGCCCTCGTCACACAAGGCTCTGTGATCTTTGTCATCACAATGCTCCATGAAATTTTCATCAAAATGCTCTGTGTCCCTTGTCATCACAATGCTCCATGCATTTGTCAGCACAATGCTCCATGACACTTGTCATCAAAATGCTCCATGCGCTTGTCAGCACAATGCTCCATGACACATGTCATCACAATGTGCCATGCTCTTTTCATCACAATGCTTCACATCCTTTTCAACGCTATGCTCCATAAAACTTGTCATCACAATGCTCCATGCACTTCTCATCAAAGTGCTCTCTCACCACATATATCACAATGTTCAATCACTAGTCATCACAATACTCGCTCACCCCTGTCATCACAATGTTCCATAACCCCTGTCACAAAATGCTCCATGTCTCATTTCATCACAATGCTTCATGACACCTGACATCACAATGTTCCATAACCCCTGTCATCAAAATATTCCATGACCCATTTTTTCAAATTGCTCCATGAACCTGTCATCACAATGCTCCCTGCCCTTCTCATCTCAATGCACCACGCCCTTGTCATCAAAATGCCCCATGACATTTGTCATCACAAAGCTCCATGACCCTTGGCATCACAATGCTCCATGCCATTGTCATCACAATGCTCAATGAAATCTCTCATCACATTACTCCATGCCCTTGTCATCAGAATGCTCCATTACACCTGTCATAACAATGCTCCATGACCCCTGCCATCACAATGTTCCACGGCCTTGTCATCACAAGGCTCCATGACACTTGTCATCACAATGCTCCAACACCCCTGTAATCACAATGCTCAATGCCCTTGTCATCACAATGCTCCAACACCCCTGTAATCACAATGCTCCATGCCCCTTTTCATCTCAATGCTCCATGAACCCTGTCATCACAGTGCACCGTGCCCATCACCATAATATTTCTTGCTATTGTCATCACAATGAAATCAAAATGCTCAATGACCTCTGTCATCACAATGCACCACACCCTTCTGATCACAATGTTCCATAACCCTTGTCATCACAATGCCCCATGACGCTGGTCATCACAATTACCCATGGTCTTCTCATCACAATGCTCCATAAGCTTTGTCATCACAATGCTCAATACACTTATCAGCACAATGCTCCCTGACAGTTGTCATCAGTATGCTCCTTGAACCCTGTAATGACAAGGCTCCATGCATTTTTCATCACAATGATCCATTCCCTTTTCATCACAATGCTCCAAGACACCTGTAATCACAATGATCCTTGTCCTTGTCATCACAAAGCTCCATGACGCATGTCATCAGAATGCTCCATTCCCTTCTCATCACAATGCTCCATGCCCTTGTAATCACATTGCTTCAAAACCCCTGTAATCTAAATTCTCCATGCACCTTTTCATCAGAATGCTCCATGACCCTTTTCATCAAAATGCTCCATGACCTCTGACATCGCAATGTTCCATAACCACTGTCATCAAAATATTCCATGACACTTTTCATCAATTTGCTCCATGACCCTATCATCACAATGCTCCCTACCCTTCTCATCACAATGCACCACGACCTTGTCATCAAAATGCTCCATGACCTTTGTCATCTCAAAGATCCATGACCCTTTGCATCACAATGCTCCATGCCATTTCATCACAATGCTACATGAAAACTCTCATCATATTGCTCCATGCCCTTGTCACCACAATGCTCCATGAAACTTGTCATCACAATGCTCGATACTCTTCTCATCACAATGCTCCATGCCCTTGTCATAACAATCCTCCATGACACATGTATCACAGTGTTCCATGTCCTAGTCATCACAATGTTCCATGCCGAATCTCATCACAATAATCCATGAAATTTTCAGACCAATGTTCCATGCCCTTGTCATCACAATGCTCCATTACCCCTGTCATAGCATTGCTCCATGTCCCCTGCCATCACAATGTTCCACCGCCTTGGCATCCAAGGCTCCATGACACTTGTCATCACAATGCTCCAAGACCCCTGTAATCACAATGCTCCATGCCCCTGTCATCACAAAGATCTATGACACATGCCATCAGAATGCTCCATGGCCTTCTTATCACTATGCTCCATGACCTTGTCATCACAATGTTCCATTCCCTTGTCATCACAATGCTCCTTGACCCCTGTAATCACAATACTCCATGAACATTTTCAGGCCAATCCTCCATGACCTTCTCATGACAGTGCTCCGTGACCCCTCTCATCACAATGCTCCATGACACCTGTCATCACAGTGCTCCATGCCCCTTGTCATTACAGTGATCCATGACGCTCTTCATCATAATTATCCATGGTCTTTTCATCACAATGCTCCATGGTCTTGCTATAATAATTCTCCATGCCCTGTTCATCACAAGGCTCCATTTCCCAAGTCATTACAATTCTCCACGTCCATGTCATCACAATGCTTCGTGACACTTCTCATCAAAATGTTACATGATCTTGTCATCACAATGCTTCTTGACACTTCTCATCAAAATGTTACATGATCTTGTCATCACAATTCTCCATGCACTTGTCATCGCAATGCTCTATGACCACTGTCATAGCAAGCTCCATGCGCTTGTCATCACAATGCTTCACGACGTTGTCATCAAAATTCTCAATGGCCCTTGTCATCACAATGCTCCATGCCCTTGTCATCACAATGCTCCATGACCCTTGTCCTCACAATGTTCCAAGCCCTTGTCATCAAAATGCTCCATTACCTTTGTCATTACAATCCTCCATGACACTTGGTATCACAATGCTCCATGCCATTGTCATCACAATGGACAATGACATATGTCATCACAATGCTCCCTGACACCTGTCTTCACAATACTCCATAACCTTGTCATCACAATGTTCCATGCCCTTGTCATCACAATGCGCCATGCCCACTCTCATCAAAATAATCCATAATCTTGTCAGAGCAATGCTCCATGACCCCTGTCATCACAATGTTCCGTGACCCCAGTCATCACAATACTTCATGACCTTTGTCATCACAGTGGTCCATGTCCTCTTCAAACAAGGCTCTGTGATCTTTTACACCACAATGCTCCATGAATATTTCATCACAATGCTCTGTGTCCCTTGTCATCAAAATGCTCCATGCCTTTTTCACCACAATGCTCCATGCCCTTGTCATCACAATGCTCCATGACCACTGTCATCACAATAATCCATGAAACATGTCAGAGCAATGTTCCATGCCCCTGTCTTCACATTGCTCCATGCCCTTGTCATCACAGTGCTCCAAGGCCACTGTAATCACAATTCTCCATGCCACTTTTCATCTGAATGCTCCATGAACCCTGTCATCAAAATGCACCATGCCCATTATCATAATGATTCATGCTATTTTCATCAAAATGAAATTAAAATGCTCCATGACCTCTGTCATCACAATGCTCCAAACCCTTCTTATCACAATGTTCCATAACACTTGTCATCACAATACCCCATGACGCTCGTCATCACAATTATGCAAGGTCGTCCCATCACAATGTTCCCTGACATTTGTCACCACAATGCTCAATACACTTGTCATCACAATGCTCCCTGACACTTGTCATCCGTATGCTGCTTGAACACTGTCATGACAAGGCTCCATGCCTATTTCATCACAATGATCCATTTCCTTTTCATCACAATGCTCCAATACCCCTGTTATCACAATGCTCTGTGACTTCAGTCATCACAATCCTTCATGACACTTGTCATCACAATGGTCCATGACCTCGTCACACAAAACTCTGTGACCTTTGTCACCACAATGCTCCATGAAATTTTAATCACAATGCTCTCTGATCCTTGTTATCACAAGGCTCCAAGCCTTTGTCAGCACAATGCTCCATGACCCTTGTCATCACAATGCTCAATGCGCGTGTCAGCACAATGCCACATAACCCATGTCATCACAATGCGCCATGCACTTGTCATCACAATGCTCCACATCCTTGTCATCAAAATGCTCCATAAACCTTGTCATCACAATGCTCCATGCACTTCTCCTCAAAATGCTCTCTTACCACTGAAATCACAATGTTCCATCACTAGTCATCACAATACTCCTTCACCCCTGTCATTACAATGTTCCATGACCCCTGTCATCACAATGCTACATGCCCTTATCATCACAATGCTCCATGACACCTGACATCACAATGTTCCATAACCCCTGTAATCAAAATGCTCCATGACCCTTTTCATCACAAAGCTCCATGACCACTGTCATCACAATGTTCTATAACTCCTGTCATCAAAATATTCCATGACCCTTTTCATCAAATTGCTCCATGACCCTGTCATCACAATTCTCCCTGCCCTTCTCATGACAATGCACCACGCCCTTGTCATCAAAATGCTCCATGACATTTGTCATCACAAAGTCCATGACCCTTGGCATCACAATGCTCCATTCCATTGTCATCACAATGCTCCATGAACCCTCTCATCACATTGCTCCATGCACTTGTCATTACAATCCTGCATGATCTATGTATCACAGTGTTCCGTGCCCTTGTCATCACAATGCTCCATGCACACTCTCATCACAATAATCCATGAAAATTTTCAGACCAATGGCACATTCCCTTGTCATCACAAAGCTCCATTACCCGTGTCATAACAATGTTCCATGACCCCTGCCATCACAACGTTCCACGGCCTTGTCATCACAAGCCTCGATGACCCTTGTAATCAAAATGCTCCAAGACCACTGTAATCACAATGCTCCATGCCCTGGTCCTCACAAAGCTCCATGACGCATGTCATCAGAATGCTCCATGGCCTTCTCATCACAATGATCCATGCCCATGTAATGACAATGTTCCAACATCCCTGTAATGACAATGCTCCATGCCCCTTTTGATCTCAATGCACCATGAAACCTGTCATCATATTGCACCGTGCCCATTACCATAATATTTCATGCTATTGTCATCACGATAAAATCAAAATGCTCAATGACCTCAGTCATCACAATGCACCGAACCCTTCTGATCAAAATGTTCCGTAACAATTGTCATCACAATGTCCCATGACGCTTGTCATCACAATGATCCATGCAATTTTCATCACAATGCTCAAAGACCCCTGTAATCACAATGCTCCATGTCCTTGTCATCACAAAGCTCCATGACGCATGTCATCAGAATGCTCCATTGATTTCTCATCACAATGGTCCATGCCCTTGTCATCACAATGCTTCAAAACCACTGTAATCACAATGCTCCATGCACCTTTTCATCAGAATGCTCCATGACCCTTTTCATCAAAATGCTCCATGACCCCTGACATCACAATGTTTCATAACCACTGTCATCAAAAGGTTCCATGACACTTTTCATCAATTTGCTCCATGACACTGTCATCACAATGCTCCCTGCCTTTCTCATCACAATGCACCACAAACTTGTCATCAAAATGCTCCATGACCTTTGTCATCACAAAGCTCCATGACACGTGGCATCACAATGCTCCATGCCATTTCATCACAATGCTACATGAAACCTCTCATCACATTGCTCCATGCCCTTGTCAGCACAATGCTCCATGACACTTGTCATCACAATGCTCGATACTCTTCTCATCACAATGCTCCATGCCCTTGTCATTACAATCCTCCATGACACATGTATCATAGTGTTCCGTGCCCTAGTCATCACAATGCTCCATGCCGAATCTCATCACAGTAATACATGAAATTTTCAGACCAATGTTCCATGCACTTGTCATCAAAATGCTCCATTACACATGTCGTAACAATGCTCCATGACCCCTGCAAACACAATGTTCCACGGCCTTGTCATCCAAGGCTCCATGACCCTTGTCATCACAATGCTCCAAGACCCACTAATCACAATGCTCCATGCCCTTGTCTTCACAAAGATATATGACCCATGTCATCAGAATGCTCCATGGACTTCTCATCACAATGCTCCATGCCCTTGTCATCACAATGCTCCAAGACCCCTGTAATCACAATGCTCCATGCCCCTATTCATCAGAATGCTCAATGAGACTTGTCATCACAAGACTCCATGGTTTTCTCATCGCACTGCTCCAGGACCTTGTCATCACAATGCTCCATTCCCTTGTCATCACAATGCTCCTTGACCCCTGTCATCACAATACTCCATGAACATTTTCAGGCCAATGCTCCATGACCTTCCATTCACAATGCTCCATGACCCTTGTCATCACATTGCTCCATGACCCCTCTCATCACAATGCTCCATGTCCCATGTCATCACAATTCTCCACGTCTTTGTCATCACAATGCTCCATGACACTTCTTATCATAATGTTACATGATCTTGTCATCACAATTCTCCATGCATTTGTCATTGCAATGCTCTATGACTCCTCTTATAGCAAGCTCCATGCGTTTGTCATCACAATGCTTCACAACGTTGTCATCAAATTTCTCAATGGCCCTATTCATCACAATGCTCCATGCCCTTGTCATCACAATGCTCCATGTCCATTGTCATCACAATGTCCCAAGCCCTTGTGATCAAGATGCTCCATACCTTTGTCATCTCAATCCTCCGTGACACTTGGTATCACAATTCTCCATGCCATTGTCATCACAATGGACAATGACATATGTCATCACAATGCTCCCTGACACCTGTCTTCACAATACTCCATGACCTTGTCATCACAATGTTCCATGCCCTTGTCATCACAATGTGCCATGCCCACTGTCATCACAATAGTCCATGAAACATGTCAGACCAATGTTCCATGCCACTGTCATCACAATGCTCCATGCCCTTGTCATCACAATGCTCCATGACCCCAGTCATCACAATGCTCCGTGACTCTAGTCATCACAATGATTCATGACTATTGTCATCACAATGGTCCATGCCTTCGTCACACATGGCTCTGTGACCTTGGTCACAACAATGCTGCATGCACTTGTCATCACAAAGCTCCATGACGCATGTCATCAGAATGCTCCATTGCCTTCTTATCACAATGCTCCTTGCCCTTGTCATCATAATGCTTCAAAACCCCTGTAATCACAATGCTCCATGCAGCTTTTCATCAGAATGCTCCATGACACTTTTCATCAAAATGCTCCATGACCCTTTTCATCATAATGCTCCTTGACCCCTGACATCACAATGTTCCATAACCCCTGTAATCAAAATGTTCCATGACACTTTTCATCAATTTGCTCCATGACCATGTCATCACAATGCTCCGTGCCCTTCTCATCACAATGCACCACGACATTGTCATCAAAATGCTCCATGACATTTGTCATCACAAAGCTCCATGTCCCTTGGCATCACAATGCTCCATGCCATTTCATCACAATGCTCCATGAAACCTCTCATCACATTGCTCCATGCCCTTGTCAGCACAGTGATCAATGACGCAAGTCATCACAATGCTCGATAATCTTCTCATCACAATGCTCCACGCCCTTTTCATTACAATCTCCCATGACACATGTATCACAGTGTTCAATGCCCTAGTCATCACAATGCTCCATGCTGAATCTCATCACAATAATCCATGAAATTTTCAGACTAATGTTCCATGCCCTTGTCATCACAATGCTCCATTACCCCTGTCATAAGAATGCTCCATGACCCATGCCATCACAATGTTCCACGGCCTTATCATCCAAGGCTCCAAGACCCTTGTCATCACAGTGCTCCAAGACCACTGTAATCACAATTTTCCATGCCCTTTTCATCAAAAAGATTCATGACACATGTTATCAGAATGTTGCATGGCCTTCTCATCACAATGCTCCATGCCCTTGTCATCACAATGCTCCAAGACCCCTGTAATCACAATGCTCCATGCCCCTTGTCATTACAGTGCTCCATGACGCTCGTCATCACAGTTATCCGTGATCTTCTCATCACAATGCTCCACGGTCTTGCCATCGCAATGCTCCATGTCCCATGTCATCACAATTCTCCACGTCCTTGTCATCACAATGCTCCATGACACTTATTATCACTATGTTACATGATCTTTTCATCACAATTCTCCAGGCACTTGTCATCGCAATGCTCTATGACCCTTGTCATAGCAGGCTCCATGCGCTTGTCATCACAATGCTTTACGACGTTGTCATCAAAATTCTCAATGGCCCTTGTCATCACAATGCTCCATGACCCTTGTCATCACAATGTCCCAAGCCCTTGTTATCAAAATGCTCCATTACCTTTGTCATCACAATCCTCCATGACACTTGGTATCACAATGCTCCATGCCATTGTCATCACAATGGACAATGACATATGTCATCGCAATGCTCCCTGACACCTGTCTTCACAGTACTCCATGACCTTGTTATCACAATGTTCCATGCCCTTGTCATCACAATGTGCCATGCCCACTGTCATCACAGTAATCCATGTAACTAGTCAGACCAATGTTCCATGCCCCTGTCATCACAATGCTCCATGCCCTTGTCATCACAATGCTCCATGACGCCTGTCATCACAATGCTCCGTGAAGCCAGTCATCACAATGCTTCATGACCTTTGTCCTCACAATGGTCCATGCCCTCGTCACACAAGGCTCTGTGACCTTTGTCACCACAATGCTCCATGCCCTTGTCATCACAATGCTCCATGCCCACTGTCATCAAAATAATCCATGTAACTTGTCAGACCAATGATCCATGACCTCTTCACACAAGGCTCTGTGATCTTTGTCACCACAATGCTCCATGAACTTTTCATCAAAATGCTCTTTGTCCCTTGTCATCACGATGCTCCATGCCTTTGTCAGCACAATGCTCCATGACCCTTGTCATCACAATGCTCCCTGCCCTTCTCATCACAATGCACCACGACATTGTCGTCAAAATGCTCCATGACCTTTGTCATCACAAAGCTCCATGACACTTGTCATCACAATGCTCCATGCCATTTCATCACA
Organism: Hyperoodon ampullatus; assembly: GCF_949752795.1. Lineage (NCBI taxonomy): Eukaryota > Metazoa > Chordata > Mammalia > Artiodactyla > Ziphiidae > Hyperoodon > Hyperoodon ampullatus. The sequence continues at coordinate 3,938,747 of NW_027641092.1, forward strand.
ATGCTACAAGAAACCTCTCATCACATTGCACCATGCCCTTTTCAGCACAATCCTCCATGACGCTTGTCATCACAATGCTCGATACTCTTCTCATCACAATGCTCCATGCCCTTGTCATTACAATACTCCATGACACATGTATCACAGTGTTCCATGCCCTAGTCATCACAATGCTCCATGCCGAATCTCATCACAATAATCCATGAAATTTTCAGACCAATGTTCCATGCCTTTGTCATCAAAATGCTCCCTTACCACTGTCATAACAATGCTTCATGACCCCTGCCATCACAATGTTCCATGGCCTTGTCATCCAAGGCTCCATGACCTTGGTCATCACAGTGCTCCAAGACGTCTGTAATCACAATGATCCATGCCCTTGTCGTCACAATGATTCATGACGCATGTCATCAGCATGCTCCATGGCCTTCTCATCAAAATGCTCCATTCCCTTGTCATCACAATGCTCCAAGACCCCTCTAATCACAATGCTCCATGCCCCTTGTCATTACAGTGCTCCATGACGCTCGTCATCACAATTATCCGTGATCTTCTCATCACAATTCTCCACTGTCTTGCCATCACAATGCTGTATGCCCTGATCATCACAATGCTCCATGTCCCATGTCATCACAATTCTCCACGTCCTTGTCATCACAATGCACCATGACACTTCTTATCACAATGTTACATGATCTTGTCATTACAATTCTCCATGCACTTGCCATTGCAATGTTCTATGACCCCTGTCATAGTAAGCTCCTTGCACTTGTCATCACAATGCTTCACGAAGTTGTCATGAAAATTCTCAATGGCCCTTGTCATCACAATGCTCCATGCACTTGTCATCACATTGCTCCATGACCCTTGTCATCACAGTGTCCCAAGCCCATGTCATCAAAATGCTCCATTACATTTGTCATCACAATCCTCCATGACACTTGTTATCACAAAGCTCCATGCCATTGTCATCACAATGGTCAATGACATATGTCATCACAATGGTCGCTGACACCTGTCTTCACAATACCCCAGACCTTGTCACCACAATGTTCCATGCCCTTGTCATCACTATGCGCCATGCCCACTGTCATCACAATAATCAATGAAACTTGTCAGACCAATGTTCCATGCCCCTGTCATCACAATGCACCATGCCTTGTCATCACAATGCTCCATGACCCCTGTCATCACAATGCTCCGTGACTCCAGTCATCACACTGCTTCAGGACCATTGTCATCACAATAGTCCATTCCCTCGTCACACAAGGCTCTGAGACCTTTGTCACCACAATGCTCCATGTCCTTGTCATCACAAAGCTCCATGACGCATGTCATCAGAATGCTACATTGCCTTCTCATCACAATGCTCCTTGCCTTTGTCATCACAATGCTTCAAAACCCCTGTAATCACAATGCTCCATGCACCTTTTCATCAGAATGCTCCATGACCCTTTTCATCAAAATGCTTCATGACCAATGACATCACAATGTTCCATAACCCCTGTAATCAAAATGTTCCATGACACTTTTCATCAATTTGCTCCATGACCCTGTCATCACAATGTTCCCTGACCTTCTCATCACAATGCACCACGACCTTGTCATCAAAATGCTCCATGACGTTTGTCATCACAAAGCTCCATGACCCTTGGCATCACAATGCTCCATGCCATTTCATCACAATGCTACATGAAACCTCTCATCACATAGCTCCATGCCCTTGTCAGCACAATGCTCCATGACGCATTTCATCACAATGATCGATACTCTTCTCATCACAATGCTCCATGCCCTTGTCATTACAATCCCCCATGACACATGTATCACAGTGTTCCGTGCCCTAGTCATCAGAATGCTTCATGCCGAATCTCATCACAATAATCCATGAAATTTTCAGACTAATGATCCATGCCCTTGTCATCACAATGCTCCATTACCCCTGTCATAACAATGCTCCATGACAACTGCCATCACAATGTTCCACGGCCTTGTCATCCAAGGCTCCATGACCCTTGTCATCACAGTCCTCCATGACCCCTGTAATCACAATTTTCCATGCCCTTGTCATCACACAGATTCATGACGCATGTCATCAGAATTCTCCGAGGCCTTCTCATCACAATGCTCCTTGCCGTTGTCATCACAATGCTCCAAGACCCCTGTAATCACAATGCTCCAAACCCTTGTCATCACAAAGCTCCATGACGCATGTCATCAGAATGCTCCATGGCCTTCTCATCACCATGTTCCATGCCCTTGTCACCACAATGCTCCAACAGCCCTGTAATCACAATGCTCCATGCCACTTTTCATTACAATGCTCCATGAACCCTGTCATCAAAATGCACCGTGTCAATCACAGTAATATTTCATGCTATTGTCATCACAATGAAATCAAAACGCTCAATGACCACTGTCATCACAATGCACCAAACACTTCTGATCACAATGTTCCATGACAACTTGTCATCACAATTTTCCATGGACTTCTTCTCACAATGCTCCATGACCTTTGTCATCACAATGCTCAATATACTTATCATCACAATGCTCCCTGACAGTTGTCATCAGTGTGCTCCTTGAACTCTGTCATGACAAGGCTCCATGCATTTTTCATCACAATGATCCATTCCCTTTTCATCACAATGCTCCAAGACCCCTGTAATCACAATGCTCCATGTCCTTGTCATCACAAAGCTCCATGACGGATGTCATCAGAATGCTCCATTGCTTTCTCATCACAATACTCCATGCCCTTGTCATCACAATGCTTAAAAACCCCTGCAATCTTAATGCTCCATGCACCATTTCATCAGTATGCTCCATGACCCTTGTCATCATAAGGCTCCATGGCCCTCTCATCACAATGCTCCAGGAACTTCTCATTACATTGCTCCATTCCCTTCTCATGACAATGCTCCATGACACCTGTCATCACAGTACACCATGAATAATTTCAGCCAAATGCTCCATGACCTTCTCATCACAAAGCTCCATGACCCATGTCATCACAATGCTACATGACCACTGGCATCAAAATGATCCATGCCACTTGTCAGCAGACTGTTCCATGTGCTTGTCATCCCAATGCTCCATGACCCCTGTAATCAAAATGCTCCTTGACGCTTGTCGTCACAGAGCTCCATGACACTTGTCATGAAAATTCTCCATGCCTTTGTCAGCAAAATGCTACATGACCTTGTCATCACAATGCTCCATGCAATTGTCATCACAATTCTCCTTTACCAGTGTCATCACAATCCTCCGTAACCCTTGGGATCACATTGTTTCATGCCCTTGTCATCACAATGCTCCGTGATTCTTGAAATCAAAATGATCCATGACCTGTGTCATCACAATGCTCCAAACTCTTGTGATCACAATGTTCCATAACAATTGTCATCACAACGCAACATGATGCCTGTCATCACAATACTCCATGCCCTTGTCATCAAAATGCTCCATGAACTTTGTCATCACAATGCTCCATACACTTGTCATCACAAAGCTCCCTGACACTTTTCATCAGAATGCTCCTTGAACCCTGTCATGAAAAGGCTCCATGCCTTTTTCATCACAATGCTCCATGCCCTTTTCCTCACAATGCTCCATGCCATTGTCATCACAATACTCCACAAGCTTGTCATCAGAATGCTCCATGACCCTTGTCATCACAATGCTCCATGATCCCTGTCATCACAATGCTCCATGACACCTGTCATCACAATGCTCCATGCCCCTTGTCATTACAGTTCTCCCTGACGCTCGTCATCAAAATTATCCATGGTCTTCTCGTCACAATGCTCCACGGTCTTGCCATCAGAATGCTCCAAGACACTTCTCATCACAATGTTACATGCTCTTGTCATCACAGTTCTCCATGCACTTGTCATCTCAATGCTCCATGACCCCTCTCATAGCAAGCTCCATGTGCTTTTCATCACAATGCTTCAGGAAGTTGTCATCAAAATTCTCAATGGCCCTTGTCATCACAATCCTCCATGCCCTTGTCATCAAAATGCTCCATGACCCTTGTCATCACAATGCTCCAAACCCCTGTCATCACAATGCTCCATTAACTTTGTCATCACATTCCTACATGACATTTGGCATCACAATACTCCATGCCATTGTCATCACAATGGACCATGACATATGTCATCACATGCCCCCAGACCCCTCTCTTCACAGTACTCCATGACCTTCTCATCACAATGCTCCATGCTCTTCTCATCAGAATGTGCCTTGCCCACTGTCATCACAATAAACAATGAAACTTGTCAGACCAATGCACCATGCCCCTGTCATCAGAATGCTCCATACCCTTGTCATCACAATGTTCCGTGACTCCAGTCATCAAAATGCTTCATGACCTTTGTCCTCACAATGGTACTTAACCTCGTCATCACAAGGCTCTGTGACCATTGTCACCACAATGCTCCATGAACATTTCATCACAATGCTCTGTGACCGTTGTCATCACAAGGTTCCATGAATTTGTCAGCACAATGCTCCATGCGCTTCTCAGCACAATGCTCCATGACCCATGTCATCAAAATGCGCCATGCAATAGTCAACACAATGCTCCACAGCCTTGTCATCACAATGCTCCATAAAACTTGTCATCACAATGCTCCATAAAACTTGTCATCACAATGCTCCATGCACTTCTCATCAAAATGCTTTCTCACCACTGATATCACAATGTTCCATCAGTAGTCATCACAATACTCCCTCACCACTGTCATCACAATTTTCCATGACCTCTGTCATCACAATGCCACATGCCATATCATCACAATGCTCCATGACCCCTGACATCAAAATGTTCCATATCCTCTGTCATCAGAATGCTCCATCACCCTTTTCATCACAATGCTCCAAGACCCCTGACATCACAATGTTCCATAACCACTGTCATCAAAATGTTCCATGACCCTTTTCATCAAATTGCTCCATGACCCTGTCATCACAATGCACCATGTCCATCATCATAATGCTTCATGCTATTGTCATCACAATGAAATCAATATGCTCCATGAGCTCTGTCATCAAAATGCACCAAACCATTGTGATCACAATGTTCCATAACCACTGTCATCACAATGCCCCATGACGCTCATCATCACAATTATCCATGGTCTTCTCATCACAGTGCTCCATGACCTTTGTCATCACAACACTCAATACACTTGTCATCACCATGCTCCCTGACACTTGTCATCAGTATGCTCCTTGAACCCTGTCTTGACAAGGCTCCATGCATTTTTCATCACAATGATCCATACCATTTTCATCACAATGCTCCAAGACCCCTGTAATCACAATGCTACATGAGCTTTAATCACAACGCTCCATGATGCATGTCATCAGAATGCTCCATGGCCTTCTCATCACAATGCTCCATGTCCTTGTCATCACAGTGCTACAAGACCCCTGTCATCTCAATGATCTGTGACTCCAGTCATCACAAGGCTTCATGACATTTGTCATCACAATGGTCCATGTCCTCGTCACAAAGGGCTCTGTGACCTTTCTCAGCACAATGCTCCATGAACTTTTCATCACAGTGCTCTGTGATCCTTGTCATCACCATGCTCCATGCCTTTGTCAGCACAATGCTCCATGACCCTTGTCATCACAATGCTCCATGCGCTTGTGAGCACAATGCTCCACAACCCATGTCATCACAATGCGCCATGCGCTTGTCATCACAAGGCTCCACATCCTTGTCATTACAGTGCTCCAAAAACCTTGTAATCACAATGCTCCACGCACTTCTCATTAAAATGCTCTCTCCCCCCTGTCATCACAATGTTCCATGATACGTGTCATGACAATGCTACATGACCTTATCATCACAATGCTCCATGAACCCTGACATCACAATGTCCCATAACCCCTGTCATCAAAATGCTCCATGACCCTTTTCGTCACAATGCTCCATGACCCCTGACATCACCCTGATCCATAACCACTGTCATCAAAATATTCCATGATACTTTTCATCAAATTGCTCCATGAGCCTGTCATCAAAATGCTCCCTGCCCTTCTAATCACAATGCACCACGACCTTGTCATCAAAATGCTCCATGAACTTTGTCATCACAAACTCCATGACCATTGGCATCACAGTGCTCCATGCCATTTTCATCACAATGTTTCATGACCCCTGTAATCACAATGCTCCATGCACATTTTCATCAGAATGCTCCATGAGACTTGTCATCACAAGGCTCCATGGTTTTCTCATCACAATGCCCCAGGACCTTGTCATCACAGTGCCCCATTACCCTGTCATCACAATACTCCATGAACATTTTCAGCCCAATGCTCCATGACCTTCTTATCACAATGCTCCATGACCCTGTCATCACAATGTTCCATGACCACTGTCATCACAGAGCTCCATGACCCCTGACAACACAATGATATGGGAATCTTGTATTCAAAATGCTCCATGACACTTGTCATCACATTGCTCCATGTCCTTGTCATCACAATGCTCCATGAAGCCTCTCATCACATTGCTCCATGCCCTTGTCATTACAAACCTCCATGATCCATGTATCACAGTGTTCCGTGCCCTTGTCATCACAATGCTCTATGCCCACTCTCATCACAGTAATCCATGAAAGTTTTCAGACCAATGCTCGATGCCCTTGTCATCACAATCCTCCATTGCCCATGTCATAACCATGCTCCATGAACCTTGCCATCACAATGTTCTACGGTCTTGTCATCACAAGGATCCAATACCCCTGTAATCACAATGCTCCATGCCCCTTTTCATCAGAATGCTCCATGAGAATTGTCACCAAAAGGCTCCATGGTCCTCTCATCACAATGCTCCAGTACCTTGTCATCACACTGGTCCATGCCCACTTCATCAAAAGACTCTGTGAAATTTGTCACCACAATGCTCCATGAAAATTTCATCAAAATGCTCTTTTACCCATGTCTTCACTATGCTCCATGCCTTTGTCAGCACAATGCTCCATGACGCTTGTCATCAGAATGCTCGATACTCTTCTCATCACAATGCTCCATGCCCTTGTCATTACAATCCTCCATGACACATGTATCAAGTGTTCCGTGCACTAGTCTTCACAATGCTCCATGCCGAAACTCATCACAATAATCCATGAAATTTTCAGACCAATGTTCCATGCACTTGTCATCACAATGCTCCATTACCCCTGTCATAACAATGCTCCATGACCCCTGCCATCACAAAGTTCCATGGCCTTGTCATCCAAAACTCCATGACCCTTGTCATCACAGTGATCCATGCGCACTGTCATCACAATATTCCATGAAACTTGTCAGACCAATGATCCATGCCCTCTTCACACAAGGCTCTGTAATCTTTGTCACCACAATGCTCCATGAACTTTTCATCACAATGCTCTTTGTCCCTAGTCATCACAATGCTCCATGCATTTGTCAGCACAATGCTCCATGACACTTGTCATCAAAATGCCCCATGACCTTTGTCATCACAAAGCTCCATTACCCCTGTCATAACAATGATCCATCACCCCTGCCATCACAAGTTTCCAGAGCCTTGTCATCACAAGCCTCGATGACCCTTGTCATCACAATGCTCCAAGACCCCTGTAATCACAATGCTCCGTGTACTTGTCATCACAAAGCTCCATGACTCATGTCATCTGAATGCTCCATGGCCTTCTCATCACAATGCTCCTTGCCCTTGTAATCACAATGCTCCAACACCCCTGTAAACACAATGCTCCATGCCCCTTTTCATCTCAATGCTCCATGAACCCTGTCATCACAATGCACCGTGCCCGTCACCATAATATTTCATGCTATTGTCATCACAATGAAATCAAAATGCTCAATGACCTCTGTCATCAAAATGCACCAAAGCCTTCTGATCACAATGTTCCATAACACTTGTCATCACAATGCCCTATGACGCTGGTCATCACAATTATCTATGGACTTCTCATCACAATGCTCAATACACTTATCATCACAATGCTCCCTGACAGTTGTCATCAGTATGCTCCTTTAACCCTGTCATGACAAGGCTCCATGCATTTTTCATCACAATGATCCATTCCCTTTTCATCACAATGCTCCAAGACCCCTGTAATCACAATGCTCCATGTCCTTGTCATCTCAAAGCTCCATGACGCATGTCATCAAAATGCTCCATTGCCTTCTCATCACAATGCTCCATGCCCTTGTCATCACAATACTTCAAAACCCTTGTAATCTCAATGCTCCATCCACCTTTTCATCAGAATGCTCCATGACCCTTTTCATCAAAATGCTCCATAACCCCTCACATCACAATGTTCCATAACCCCTGTTATCAAAATGTTCCATTACACTTTTCATCAATTTGCTCCATGACCCTGTCATCACAATGCTGCCTGCCCTTCTCATCACAATGCACCACGACCTTGTCATCGAAATGGTCCATGACCTTTGTCATCACAAAGCTCCATGACCCTTGGCATCACAATGCTCCATGCCATTTCATCACAATGCTACATGAAACCTCTCATCACATTGCTCCATGCCCTTGTCAGCACAATGCTCCATGATGCTTGTCATCACCATGTTCGATACTCTTCTCCTCACAATGCTCCATGCCCTTGTCATTACAATCCTCCATGACACATGTATCACAGTGTTCCGTGCGTTAGTCATCACAATGCTCAATGCCGAATCTCATCACAATAATCCAAGAAATTTTCAGACCAATGTTCCATGCCCTTGTCATCACAATGCTCCATTCCATTGTCATCACAATGCTCCATGAACCCTCTCATCACATCGCTCCATTCACTTTTCATAGCAAATCTCCATGACGCTTGTCATCACAATGCTCGATACCCTTCTCATCACAATTCTCCATGCCATTGACATTACAATCCTGCATGATCTATGTATCACAGTGTTCCGTGCCCTTGTCATCAGAATGCTCCATGCCCACTCTCATCACAATAGTCCATGAAAATTTTCACACCAATGCCCCATGCACTTGTCATCACAATGCTCCATTACCCCTGTCATAACAATGCTCCATGACCAATGCCATCACAAGGATCAACGGCCTCGTCATCACAAGCCTCCATGACCCTTGTCATCACAATGCTCCAAGACCCCTGTAATCACAATGCTCCATGCCCTTGTCATCACAATGCTCGAAGACCCCTGTAATCACAATGCTCCATATCCCTTGTCATTACAGTGCTTCATGACGTTCTTCATCATAATTATCTGTGATCTTCTCATCACAATGCTCCACGGTCTTGCCATCACAATGCTCCATGCCCTGGTCATCACAATGCTCCATGTCCCATGTCATCACAATTCTCCAAGTCCTTGTCATCACAATGCTCCTTGACACTTCTTATCACAATGTTACATGATATTTTCATCAGAATTCTCCATGCACTTGTCATCGCAATGCTCTATGACCCCTGTAATCGCAATTCTCCATGTCCTTCTCATCACAAAGCTCCATGACGCATATCATCAGAATGCTCCATTGCCTCCTCATCACAATACTCCATGCCCTTGTCATCACAATGTTCCATAACCCCTCTTATCAAAATGTTCCATGACACTTTTCATCAATTTGCTCCAAGACACTCTCATCACAATGCTCCCTGAAATTCTCATCACAATGCACACGACCTTGTCATCAAAATGCTCCATGACCTTTGTCATCACAATGCACCACGTGTTTGTCAACAAAAGTCCCCAAGACATTTGTCATCACAAAGCTCCATTACCCCTGTCATAACAATGATCCATGACCCCTGCCATCAGAAGTTTCCACGGCCTTGTCATCACAAGCCTCCATGACCCTTGTCATCACAATGCTCCAAGACCCCTGTAATCACAATGCTCCATGCCCTTGTCATCACAAAGCTCCATGACGCATGTCATCTGAATGCTCCATGGCCTTCTCATCACCATGCTAAATGCCCTTGTCATCACAATGCTCCAACAGCCCTGTAATTACAATGCTCCATGCCCCTTTTCATCTCAATGCTCCATGAACCATGTCATCACAAAGCACCGTGTCCATCACCATAATATTTCATGCTATTGTCATCACAATGAAATCAAAACGTTCAATGACCACTGTCATCACAATGCACGAAACCCTTCTGATCACAATGTTCCATAACAACTTGTCATCACAATGCCCCATGAGGCTGGTCATCACAATTATCCATGGACTTCTTATCACAATGCTCCATGATCTTTGTCCTCACAGTGCTCAATACACTTATCATCACAATGCTCCCTGACAGTTGTCATCAGTATGCTCCTTGAACCCTTTCATGACAAGGCTCCATGCATTTTTCATCACAATGATCCATTCCCTTTTCATCACAATGCTCCAAGACCCCTGTAATCACAATGCTCCATGTCCTTGTCATCACAAAGCTCCATGACGCAGGTCATCTGAATACTCCATTGCTTTCTCATCACAATACTCCATGCCCTTGTCATCACAATGCTTCAAAACCCCTGCAATCTCAATGTTCCATGCACCATTTCATCAGTATGCCCCATGACCCTTGTCATCACAAAGCTCCATGGCCCTCTCATCACAATGCTCCAGGACCTTCTCATGACATTGCCCCATTCCGTTCTCATGACAATGCTCCATGACCCCTGTTATCACATTACTCCATGAACATTTTCAGCCAAATGCTCCACGACCTTCTCATCACAAAGCTCCATGACCCGTGTCATCACAATGCTACATGACCACAGTCATCAAAATGATCCATGCCACTTGTCATCAGAATGTTCCATGTGCTTGTCATCCCAATGCTCCATGACCCCTGTAATCACAATGCTCCTTGACGCTTGTCGTCACAGAGCTCCATGACACTTGTCATCACAATTCTCCATGCCTTTGTCAGCAAAATGCTACATGACCTTTTCATCACAATGCTCCATGCAATTGTCATCACAATTCTCCTTTACCAGTGTCATCACAATCCTCCGTGACCCTTGGGATCACATTGTTTCATGCCCTTGTCATCACAATGCTCCGTGATTCTTGAAATCAAAATGATCCATGACCTGTGTCATCACAATGCTCCAAACTCTTGTGATCACAATGTTCCATAACAATTGTCATCACAACGCACCATGATGCCTGTCATCACAATACTCCATGCCCTTGTCATCAAAATGCTCCATGAACTTTGTCATCACAATGCTCAATACACTTGTCATCACAATGCTCCCTGACACTTTTCGTCAGAATGCTCCTTGAACCCTGTCATGAAAAGGCTCCATGCCTTTTTCATCACAATGCTCCATGCCATTGTCATCACAATACTCCACAAGCTTGTCATCAGAATGCTCCATGACCCTTGTCATCACAATGCTCCATGATCCCTGTCATCACAATGCTCCATGACACCTGTCATCACAATGCTCCATGCCCCTTGTCATTACAGGGCTCCATGACGCTCGTCATTAAAATTATCCATGGTCTTCTCATCACAATGCTCCAAGGTCTTGCCATCACAATGCTCCAAGACACTTCTCATCACAACGTTACATGCTCTTGTCATCACAGTTCTCCATGCACTTGTCATCGCAATGCTCCATGACCCCTCTCATAGCAAGCTCCATGTGCTTTTCATCACAATGCTTCAGAAACTTGTCATCAAAATTCTCAATGGCCCTTGTCATCACAATCCTCCATGCCCTTGTCATCAAAATGCTCCATGACCCTTGTCATCACAATGCTCCAAACCCCTGTCATCACAATGCTCCATTAACTTTGTCATCACATTCCTACATGACACTTGGCATCACAATACTCCATGCCATTGTCATCACAATGGACCATGACATATGTCATCACAATGCCCCCAGACCCCTCTCTTGACAGTACTCCATGACCTTCTCATCACAATGCTCCATGCTCTTCTCATCAGAATGTGCCTTGCCCACTGTCATCACAATAAACCATGAAACTTGTCAGACCAATGCACCATGCCCCTGTCATCAGAATGCTCCATACCCTTGTCATCACAATGTTCCGTGACTCCAGTCATCACAATGCTTCATGACCTTTGTCATCACAATGGTCCTTGACATCGTCATCACAAGACTCTGTCACCATTGTCACCACAATGCTCCATGAACTTGTCATCACAATGCTCTGTGACCGTTGTCATCACAAGGTTCCATGAATTTGTCAGCACAATGCTCCATGACCCTTGTCATCACAATGCTCCATGTGCTTCTCAGCACAATGCTCCATGACCCATGTCATCACAAAGCTCCATGACGCATGTCAACAGAATGCTCCATGGCCTTCTCATTCACGATGCTCCATGCCCTTGTCATCACAATTCTCCCAGACCCCTGTAATCACAATGCTCAATGCCCCTTTTCATCTCAATGCTCCATGAACCATGTCAGCAAAGTGCACCATGCCCATCATCATAATGCTTCATGCTATTGTCATCAAAATGAAATCAAAATGCTCCATGACCTCTGTCATCACAATGCTCCAAACCCTTGTGATCACCATGTTCCATAACACTTGTCATCACAACGCCCCATGACGCTCATCTTCACAATTATTCATGGCCTTCTATTCACAATACTCCTTGACCATTGTCATCACAATGCTCAATACAGTTGTCATCACAATGCTCCCTGACACTTGTCAGAAGTATGCTCCTTGAACCCTGTCATGACAAGGCTCCTTGAATTTTGCATCACAATGATCCATGCCCTTTTCATCACAATGCTCTGTGACCCTAGTCATCACAATGCACCATGCCTTTGTCAGCACAATGATCCATGACACTTGTCATCACAATGCTCCATGTGCTTTTCAGCACAATCCTCCTTGACCCATGTCATCACAATGCACCATGCGCTTGTCATCACAATGCTCCACATCCTTGTCATCACAAAGCTCCATAAACCTTGTCATCATAATGCTCCATGCACTTCTCATCAAAATGCTCTCTCACCACTGATATCACAATGTTCCACCACTAGTCTTCACAATACTCCCTCACCACTGTCATCACAATATTCCATGACCCCTATCATCACTATGCTACATGCCCTTATCATCAAAATGCTCCATGACCCCTGACATCACAAAGTTCCATAATCACTAATCAAAATATTCCATGACCTTTTTCAACAAACTGCTCCATGACCCTCTTAGCACAATGCTCCCTGCCCTTCTCATCACAATGCACCACGAACTTGTCATCAAAATGCCCCATGACCTTTGTCATCACAAAGCTCCATGACCCTTGGCATCACAATACTCCATGCCATTGTCATCACAATGCTCAATGAAATCTCTCATCACATTGCTCCATGACTTTGTAATCACAAAGCTCCCTGACACTTGTCTTCACAATGCTCGATGCCCTTCTCATCACAATGCTCCATGAACATGTCATTACAATTCTCCATGACCCATGTATCAAAGTGTTCTGTGCCCTTGTCATCACAATGCTCCCTGCCTTTCTCATCACAATGCACCACGACCTTGTCATCAAAATGCTCCATGACCTTTGTCATCACAAAGCTCCATGACTCTTGGCATCACAATGCTCCATGCCATTTCATCACAATGCTAAATGAAACCTCTCATCACATTGCTCCATTCCCTTGTCAGCACAATGCTCCATGACGCTTGTCATCACAATGCTCGATACTCTTCTCATCACAATGCTCCTTGCCCTTGTCATTACAATCCTCCATGACACATGTATCACAGTGTTCCGTGCCCTAGTCATCACAGTGCTCCATGAAGAATCTCATCACAATTATCCATGAAATTTTCAGACCAATGTTCCATGCCCTTCTCATCACAATGCTCCATTACCCCTGTCATAACAATGCTCCAAGACACATGAGATCACAATGTTCCACGGCATTGTCATCCAAGGCTCCATGACCCTTGTCATCACAGTGCTCTAAGACCTCTGTAATCACAATGCTCCATGCCCTTGTCGTCACAATGATTCATGACACATGGCATCAGAATGCTCCGTGGCCTTCTGATCACAATGCTTCATTCCCTTGTCATCACAGTGCTCCAAGACCCCTGTAATCACAATGCTCCATGCCCCTTGTCATTACAGTGCTCCATGACGCTCGTCATCACAATTATCCATGATCTTCTCATCACAATGCTCCACGATCTTGCCATCACAATGCTCCATGCCTTGGTCATCACAATGCTCCATGTCCCATGTCATCACAATTCTCCACGTCCTTGTCATCACAATGCTTCATGACACTTCTTATCACAATGTCACATAATCTTGTCATCACAAATCTCCATGCACTTGTCATCGCAATGCTCTATGACCCATGTCATAGCAAGCTCCATGCGCTTGTCATCACAATGCTTCACGAAGTTGTCATCAACACTCTCAATGGCCCTTGTCATGACAATGCTCCATGCCCTTGTCATCACAATGCTCCATGACCCTTGTCATCACAATGTCCCAAGCACTTGTCATCAAAATGCTCCATTACCTTTGTTATCACAATAATCCAGGACACTTGTTTTCAGAATGCTCCATGCCATTGTCATCACAATTGACAATGACATATGTCATCACAATGCTCCCTGTCACCTGTCTTCAGAGTATTCCATGACTTTGTCACCACAATGCTCCATGCCCTTGTCATCACAATGAGCCATGCCCACTGTCATCACAATAATCCATGAAACTTGTCAGACCAATGTTCCATGGCCCTGTCATCACAGTGCTCTATACCCTTGTCATCACAATGCTCCATGAGGCCTGTCATCACAATGCTCCGTGACTCCAGTCTACACAATGCTTTATGACATTTGTCATCACAATGTTCCATGCCCACGTCACACAAGGCTCTGTGACCTTTGTCACCACAATGCTCCATGTTCTTGTCATCACAATGTGCCATGCCCACTGTCATCACAATAATCCATGTAACTTGTCAGACCAATGTTCCATGCCCCTGTCATCACAATGCTCCATGCCCTTGTCATCACAATGCTCCAAGACCCTTGCCATCACGATGCTCTAAACCCTTGTCATCAAAATGCTCCATTACGTTTGTGATCACAATCCTCCATGACACTTGGCATCACAATGCTCCATGCAATTGTCATCTCAATGGACCATGACATATTTCATCAAAATGCTCCCTGACACCTGTCTTCACAATACTCCCTGACCTTGTCATCACAATGCTCCATGCCCTTGTCTTCACAATGTGTCATGCCCACTCTCATCACAATAATCCATGAAACTTGTCAGACCAAAGTTCCATGCCCCTGTCATCACAATGCTCCATGCCTTTGTCATGACAATGCTCCATAACCCCTGTTATAACAATGCTCCATGATCCCTGCCATCACAATGTTCCACGGCCTTGTCATCCAAGGCTCCATGACCCTTCTCATAACAATGCTCCAAGACCCCTGTAATCACAATGCTCCATGCCCGTGTCATCACAAAGATCTATGACGCATGTCATCAGAATGCTACATGAACTTCTCATCACAATGCTCCATGCCCTTGTCATCAAAATGCTCCAAGACCCCTGTAATCACAGTGCTCCATGCCCCTTTTTATCTCAAAGCTCCATGAACGCTGTCATCACAATGCACCATGCACATCATCATAATGCTTCATGCTATTGCCATCACAATGAAATCAAAATGCTCCATGACATCTGTCATCACAATGCTAAAACCCCTTGTGATCACAATGTTCCATAATACTTGTCATCACAATGCCCCATGACGCTCGTCATCACAATTATGAATGGTTTAATCATCGCAATGCTCCATGAGCTTTGTCACCACAATCCTCAATACACTTATCACCACAATGCTCCCTGACACTTTTCATCAGTATGCTCCATGAACCCTGTCATGAAAAGGCTCCATGCCTTTTTCATGACAATGATCCTTTCCCTTTTCATCACAATGCTGCAAGACCCCTGTAATCACAATGCTCCCTGCCCTTGTCATCACAAAGCTCCATGACACATGCCATCTGAATGCTCCATGGCATTCTCATCACAATGCTCCATGCCCTTGGCATCACAATGCTCCAAGTACACTGTCATCACAATGCTCCGTTACTACAGTCATCACAGTGCTTCATGACATTTGTCATCACAATGTTCCATCACCTCGTCACACAAGGCTTTGTGACATTTGTCACCACAATGCTACATGAACTCTTCATCACAGTGCTCTGTGAACTTTGTCATCACAAAGCTCCATGCCACTGTCAGCACAATGCTCCATGACCGTTGTCAGCACAATGCTCGATGCGCGTGTAAGCACAATGCTGCATAACCCATGTCATCACAATGCTCCCTGCATTTCTCATCACAATGCACCACGCACTTGTTATCAAAATGCTCCATGACCTTTGTCATAACAAAGTTCCATGACCCTTGGCATCACAATGCTCCATTCCATTGTCATCACAATGCTCCATGAACACTCTCATCACATTGCTCCATGCACTTGTCATCACAAATCTCCATGAGGCTTGTCATCACAACGCTCGATGCCCTTCTCATCACAATGCTACATGTCCTTGTCATTACAATCCTGCATGATCTATGTATCACCGTGTGCCGTGCTCTTGTCATAACAATGCTCCATGACCCCTGCCATCACAAAGTTCCACGGCCTTGTCATCACAAGCCTCCATGAACCTTGTCATCACAATGCTCCAAGACCCCTGTAATCAAATGCTCCATGCCCTTGTCATCACAAAGCTCCATGACGCAAGTCATCAGAATGCTCCATGGCCTTCTCATCACAATGCTCCATGCCCTTGTGATCACAATGCTCCAAGACCACTGTAATCACAGTGCTCCATGTCCCTTTTCATCTCAATGCTCCATGAACCCTGTCATCACAATGCACCATGCCCATCACCATAATATTTCATGCTATTGTCATCACAATGAAATCAAAATGCTCAATGACCTCTGTCATCACAATGCTCCAAACCATTCTGATCACAATGTTCCATAACTCTTGTCATCACAATGCCCCATGAGGCTGGTCATCACATTTATCAATGGTCTTCTCATCACAATGCTCCTTGATCTTTGTCATCACAATGCTCAATACACTTATCATCACAATGTTCCCTGACACTTCTCATCAGTATGCTCCTTGAACCCTGTCATGACAAGGCTCCATGCAATTTTCATCACAATGATCCATGCACTTTTCATCACAATGCTCCAAGACTCATGTAATCACAATGCTCCATGTCCTTGTCATCACAAAGGTCCATGATGCATGTCATCAGAATGCTCCATGGCCTTTGCATTAAAATGCTCCATGCCCTTGTCATCACAATGCTACAAAACCCCTGTAATCACAATGCTCCATGCACCTTTTCACCAGAATGCTCCATGACACTTGTCATCAAAAGGCTCCATGGTCCTCTCATCACAATGCTCCAGGACCTTGTCATCACAGTGCTCCATCCCCTTGTCATCACAATGCGCCATGACCCCTGTCATCACAATACTACATGTACATTTTCAGCCCAATGCTCTATGACCGTCTCATTACAATGCTCCATGACCCATGTCTTCACAATGCTCCATGACCACAGTCATCAAAATGCTCCATGACCCCTGTCATCACAATGGTCCATGCCCTCGTCATCAAAAGGCTCTGTGACATTTGTCACCACAATTCTCCATGAAATTTTCATCACAATGTTCTCTTACTCATGTCATAACTATGCTCCATGCCTTTGTCAGCACAATGCTCCATGCGTTTGTCCGCACAATGCCCCATGACCTGTGTCATTACAATGCGACATGTGCTTGTCATCACAATGCTCCACAACCTTGTCATCACAGTTCTCGATAAACCTTGTTGTCACAATGCTCCATGCACTTCCCATCAAAATGCTCTCCCATCACTGATATCATAATATTCCATCACTTGTCATCACAATAATCCCTCACCCCTGTCATCACAATGTTCCATGACCCCTGTCATCACAGTGCTCCAAGACCCTTTTCAACACAATGCTCCCTGACCCCTGACATCACAATGTTCCATAACCCCTGTCATCAAAATGTCCCATGACACTTTTCATCAAATTGCTTCATGACCCTTTCATCACAATGCTCACTTCCCTTCTCATCACAGTACACCACGCCGTTGTCATCAAAACCCTCCATGACCTTTGTCATCACAAATCTCCGTGACCCTTGGCATCACAATGCTCCATGCCATTGTCATCAAAATGCTCCATGAACCCTCTCATCCCATTGTTACATGTCCTTGTGATCACAGGCTCCATGATGCTTTTCATCACAGTGCTCGATGCTCTTCTTAACACAAAGCTCCAAGGTTTGTCATTACAATCCTCCATTACCCATGTATCACATTGTTCCGTGCCCTTGTCATCACAATGCTCCATGCCCCCTCTCATCACAATAATCCATGAAAATTTTCAGACCAATGCTCCATGCCCTTGTCATGAAAATGCTCCATTACCCCTGTTATAACAATGCTCCATAAACACTGCCATTACAATGTTCCACGGCCTTCTCATCACAAGGCTCCATGACCCTTGTCATCACAATGCTCCAAGACACCTGTAATCACAATGCTCCATACCTTTGTCATCACAAAGCTCCATGACGCATGTCATCAAAATGTGCCTTCGCCTTCTCATCACAATGCTCCATGACCTGGTCATCGCAATGCTCCAAGACCCCTGTAATCACAATGTTCCATGCCACTTTTCATCTCAATGCTCCATGAACCCTGTCATCACAGTGCACCATGCCCATCATCATAATGCTTCATGCTATTGTCATCACAATGAAATCAAAATGCTCCATGACCTCTGTCATCACAATGCTCTAAACACTTGTGATCACAATGTTCCATAACTCTTGTCATCACAACGCCCCATGACACTCATCATCACTATTAACCATGGTATTTTATTCACAATACTCCATGACCTTTGTCATCACAATGCTCAATAAACTTGTCATCACAATGCTCCCTGACAATGGTCGTCAATATGCTCCTTGAAACCTGTCATGACAAGGCTCCATGCATTTTCCATCACAATAATCCTTGCACTTTTCATCACAATACTCCAAGACCCCTGTAATCACAATGCTCCATGCCATTTTCATCACAATGATTAATGAAGCATGTCTTCAAAATGCTCCATTGCCTTCTCATCAACATGCTCCATGCCCTTTTCATCAAAATGCTCCATTCCCTTGTCATCAAAATGCTCCATGACCCGTGTCATCACAATACTCCATGAATATTTTCAGCCCTGTGCTCCATGACCACTTCACAATGCCCCATGAACCCAGTCATCAATATGCTCCATGACCACTGTCATCACAACGATCCATGACCCCTGACAACACAGTGATCATGGACTCTTGTCATCAAAATGCTCCATGACACTTGTCATCACAATGATCCATTCTCCTGTCATCACAATGCTCCATAACCCTTGTCATCACAAGGCTCCAAGCCCTTGTAATCACTATGCTCCATTATATTTGTCATCACATTTCTCCATGACACTTTGCATCACAGTGCTCCATGCCATTGTCTTCACAATGGATCATGACATATGTCACCACAATGCTCCCTGACACCTGTCTTCACAATAATCTATGACCTTGTCATAACAATGTCTCATGCCCTTTATCACAATGCGCCATGCCCACTGTCATCACAATAATCCAAGAAATTTATCAGACCAATGCCCCATGAACCCTGTCATCCCAATGCTCCATGAGCCCTGTAATCAGAATGCTCCATGACGCTTTTCATCACAGAGCTCCATGACCCTTGTCATCACAATTCTCCATGACCCCTGCCATCACAATACTCCATGAATATTTTCAGCCCAATGCTCCATGACCTTCTCATCACAATGCTCCAAGATCCCTTTAATCACAATGCCCCTTGCCCCTTTTCATCTCAATGCTCCATGAACCCTGTCATCACAATGATCCATGCCCATCATCATAATGCTTCATGCTATTTTCATCACAATGAAATCAAAATGCTCCATGACCTCTGTCATCACAATGTTCCAAACCCTTGTGATCACAATGTTCCATAACAGTTGTCATCACAAAGCCCCATTACGCTCGTCATCACAATTATCAATGGTCTTCTCATCACAATGCTCCATGACATTTGTCATCACAATGCTCAATACACTTGTCATCACAATGCACCATGAGCTTGTCAGCACAATGCTCCCTGACACTTGTCATCAGTATGCTCCTTGAACACTGTCATGACAAGGATCCATGCCTATTTCATCACAATGATCCATTCCCTTTTCATCACAATGCTCCAAGACCACTGTTATCACAAAGCTCCGTGACTTCAGTCATCACAATGCTTCATGACATTTGTCATCACAATGGTCCATGACCTTGTCACACAAAGCTCTGTGACCTTTGTCACCACAATGCTCCATGAACTTTGAATCACAATGCTCTGTGACCCTTGGCATCACAACGTTCCATGCCTTTGTCAGCACAATGCTCCATGACCCTTGTCATCAAAATGCTCCATGAGCTTGTCAGCACACTGCTCCATGACCGATGACATCACAAGGTGCCATGCGCTTGTCAACACAATGCTTCACATTTTTGTCATCACAATGCACCATAAAACTTGTCATCACAATACTCCATGCATTTCTCAAGAAAATGCTCTCTCACCACTGATACCACAATGTTCCATCACTAATCATCAGAATACTCCCTAACCCATTTCATCACAATGTTCCATGACCCCAGTCATCACAATGCTACATGCCCTTATCGTCACAATGTACCACTCCCTTGTCATCAAAATGCTACATGACCTTTGTCATCACAAAGCTCCATGACCCTTGGCATCACAATGCTCCATGCCATTGTCATCACAATGCTCCATGAAGCCTCTCATCATATTGCTCCATGCCCTTGTCATCACAAAGCTCCAAGACGCTTGTCATCACAATGCTCGATGCCCTTCTCATCACAATGTTCCATGCCCTTGTCATTAAAATCCTCCAAGACCCATGTATCAAAGTGTACCTTGCCCTTGTCATCATAATGCTCCATGCACACTCTCATCACAATAATCCATGAAACTTTTCAGACCAATACTCCATGTCCTTGTCATCACAATGCTCCATTACACCTGTCATAACAATGCTCCATGACCCCTGCCATCACAATGTTCCACGGCCTTGTTATCACAAGGCTCCATGACCCTTGTCATCACAATGCTCCAAGACCTCTGTAATCACAATTCTCCATGCCACTTTTCATCTCAGTGCTCCATGAACACTGTCATCACAATGCACCACGCCCATCATCATAATGATTCATGCTATTGTCATCACAATGAAATCAAAATGCTCCATGTCCTCTGTCATCACAATTCTCCAAACCCTTCTGATCACAATGTTCCATAACACTTGTCATCACATGCCCCATGACGCTCGTCATCACTATTATGCAAGGTCTTCTCATCAAAATGCTCCATGACCTTTTTCACCACAATGCTCAATACACTTGGCATCACAATGCTCGCTGACACTTGTCATCAGTATGCTCCTTGAACACTGTCATGACAAGGCTCCATGCCTTTTTCATCACAATGATCCATTTCCTTTTCATCACAATGCTCCAAGACCCCTGTAATCAAAATGCTCCATGTCCTTGTCATCACAAAGCTCCATGACGCATGTCATCAGAATGCTACATTGCCTTGTCATCACAATGCTCCATGCCCTTGTCATCACATTGCTTCAAAACCCCTGTAATCACAATGCTCCATGCACCTTTTCATCACAATGCTCCATGCCCACTCTCATCACAATAATCCATGAAACTTTTCAGACCAATGCTCCATGCCCTTGTCATCACAATGTTCCATTCCCCCTGTCATAACAATGCTCCATAACACCTGCCATCACAAGGATCCACAGCCTTGTCATCACAAGACTCCATGACCCTTTTCATCACAATGCTCGAAGACCCTGTAATCACAATGCTCCATGCAATTGTCATCAGAAAGCTCCATGACGCATGTCATAAGAATGCTCCGTGGACTTCTCATTAACTAGGCTCCATGCCCTTGTCATCACAATGCTCCAAGACCCATGTAATCACAATCCTCCATGTCCCTTTTAATCTCAATGCTCCAAGAACCCTGTCATCCCATGCACCATGCCCATCATCATAATGATTCATGCTATTGTCATCACAATGAAATCAATATGCTCCATGACTTCTGTCATCACAATGCTCCAATCACTTGTGATCACAATGTTCCATAACACTTTTCATCACAATGCCCCATGTTGCTCCTCATCACAGTTAACCATTGTCTTCCCATCACAATGCTCCATGAACTTTGTCATCACAATGCTCAATACAATTGTCATCACAATGCTCCCTGACATTTGTTGAGAGTATGCTCCTTGAACCCTGCCCTGACAAGGCTCCATGCCTTTTTAATCACAATGATCCATGCCCTTTTCATCACAATGCTCAAAGACCCCTGTAATCACAATGCTCCATTCCCCTTTTCATCACAAACATCCATGACACATGTCATCAGAATGCTCCATGGCCTTCTCATCACAATGCTACATGCCCTTGTTATCACAGTGCTCCAAGACCCCTGTCATCACAATACTCCACGAATATTTTCAGCCCAATGTTCCATGATCTTCTCATCACAATGCTCCATGATCC
Organism: Hyperoodon ampullatus; assembly: GCF_949752795.1. Lineage (NCBI taxonomy): Eukaryota > Metazoa > Chordata > Mammalia > Artiodactyla > Ziphiidae > Hyperoodon > Hyperoodon ampullatus. The sequence continues at coordinate 3,961,559 of NW_027641092.1, forward strand.
CTGTCATCACAACGCTCCAAACACTTGTAATCTCATTGTTCCACAACACTTGTCATAACAACGCTCCATGATGCCTGTCATCACAATCCTCCAAGCCCGTGTCATCACAATCCTCCATGACCTCTGTCATCACAGTGCTCAATACACTTGTCATCACAGTGCTCCCTGACACTTGTGGTCAGAATGCTCCTTGAATGCTGTCATGAAAAGCCTCCATGCCTTTTACATCACAATGCTCCATGCCCTTTTCATCACAATGCTCCATGCCATTGTCATCACATTACTCCACAAGCTTGTCATCAGAATGCTCCACGACCCTTGTCATCACAATGCTCGATGCCCCTTGTCATTACAGTGCTGCATGACGCCCAACATCACAATTATCCATGGTCTTCTCATCATAGTGCTCCACGGTCTTGCCATCACAATGCTCCATGACACTTCTCATCACAATGTTACATGATCTTGTCATCACAATTCTCCATGCACTTGTCATCGCAATGCTCCATGAACCCTGTCATAGCAAGCTCCAAGTGCTTTTCATCACAGTGCTTCACGGCATTGTCATCAAAATTCTCAATGGCCGTTGTCATCACAGTGCTCCATGCCCTTGTCATCACAGTGCTCCATGACCATTGTCATCAAAAAGCTCCAAGCCCCTGTCATCACAATGCTCCATTACCTTTGTCATCACAATCCTCCATGACACTTGGCTTCACAATGCTCCATGCCATTGTCATCACAAAGCACCAAGACATATATCATCACAATGCTCCCTGACACCTGTCTGCACAGTACTCCATGACCTTCTCATAACAATGGTGCATGCCCTTGTCATCACAATGCGCCATGCCCACTGTCATCTCAATAATCCATGAAACTTGTCAGACCAATGCTCCATGCCCCTGTCATCACAATGCTCCATGCCCTTGTCATCAAAATGCTCCGTGATTCCAGTCATCAAAATGCTTCATGACCTTTGCCATCAAAATGGTCCATGCCCTCGTCACCACAGGGCTCTGTGAAATTTGTCACCATAATGCTCCATGAACTTTTCATTCACAATGCTCTGTGACCCTTGCCATCACAATGCTCCATGCCTTTGTCAGCAGAGTGCTCCATGACCCTTGTTATCACAATGCTCCATATGCTTGTTATCAAAATTTTCCACAAACTTGTCATCAGAATGCTCCATAAAACTTGTCATCACAATGCTCCATGTGCTTCTCATCAAAATGCTCTCTCACAACTGATATCAAAATGTTCCATCACTAGTCATCACAATACTCGCTCACCCCTGTCATGACACTGTTCCACGGCCTTGTCATCACAAGGCTCCATGACCCTTGTCATCACAATGCTCCAAGACCCCTGTAATCACAATGCTCCATGCTATTGTCATCACAAAGCTCCATGACGCAGGTCATCAATCTGCTCCATGGCCTTCTAATCACAATGCTCCATGCCCTTGTCATCACAGTGCTCCAAGACAACTGTAATCAAAATGCTCCATGCCACTTTTCATCTCAATGCTCCATGAAATCTGTAATCACAATGAACCATGACCATCATCATGGAGACTTATCAATACAAAGGTTTTAAGATTCTTACTAGTCAGATATATTCCTCTGCGAGAAATATGGGGTTTTGAGTCCATTTCACTAAGGAAAGTGTAGGTCTTGTGTATTCCGTATTTGGTTTCTGGAACGGTACCTGTACTAATATCAAACTCTGGTTTTATGCATCACCCCACCTCTCCTTCCCCCTTAAGCAGGCACAAGAGTGTTTTCTAAATGTGAGACTCTGTTCTCTTTCCTAACTCAGTTCATGTGTAGCCATGTTTACAGGACCTTCATAAGTGATATCTTATGATAAGATTCTTTTTCTCTGTGACTTATTTCACTTAGAATCATCGTACCTGAATCCACTCACTTTGCTGCTACTGGCCTTATAACATTGATTTCATGGCTGAGGGATATTCCATCGTACATAAGTAACACAAATTCTTGAACCATTTTTGTCTTTCCTAGGATATTTAAGTTGTACCCAAGTTGAGGTTCTTTTAAGCAGTGCAGCACTAAATTTTGCGGTGGCTCTGTCTTATTGATTTTCAGTATTCCCAAGGTATATTCCCTAGACTGGAAGTGCCCTTGGCTCTGTTGCTCTGTTGTTTCCTTGTTTTAGGGAACACAATGCACTCCTCCAGAGAGGCAGTTGGCAATTAACATGCTGCCAATCAGCATAACTAGGCTCCCTGTTTTCCAGGGCCTGTCTTGCCTTTCTGGTTTTTACACATTTTGCAGATGTCCCTTTTGACCGGTGGGAAGTGATCCTTCATTGTAGTTCAGATTTGCGTTTCCCGCTTGCTTGCTTGGCCAAAAAGGACGTATGAGTTTTCTCCTGAATACATTCAGGAGAAAACACATACGCCCTTTCTGGCCAAGTGCATCATTGTTGAAGTTGTGCCCCTCTTCCTGTGCTTTAAATGTGATTCCAATGTACCTCTTGAAATCTGTTTCCTGGTATTCTGGCTCGCTTTCAAGTCCGCCTCATTGTCTTCCCTCAAAAGATTTTTGGACGATTTTTGTCCTTTACTTCTCTGACAGTTTGTGCTTTGCTGTGCCCCTAAGCTCCATTTATCAACTCGTTTTTTGTGAGTTGACCGCAAGTCCAAATTTTGGATCAAGACCTATACTGGTTCCCGGCGGGTGGCTGAGACTTTGGTTAATTCTTCTTCCTTCCGGGAAATTAGAGTGACATGTGCCCGTCCAAATGCCTAACAGCTATTCTCTCATTGGTTCTCCCTCTTCCCTTTCATCCTCTGCCAAATTTGCAACCTGTGCGAACCAGGAGGTTAAAGGGGCTGTCTTTCCAGGTTGGGAGATTGGTAGTAAATCTGTTGGAAAGTCAAACCGGATCACCAGGAGAGGGATTATTAGTTGAGTTTTAGAAATCTTTCATATTCACAGTGTGTCCATTCTCTAGGGTTTCCATACATGTTATTGCTGTAGTAATATTCCCTTCATCCTGGAGAATTGGGACCCTTGGAATATGGGCCACTCATTATTGCTTTAAAGGGTCTGCATTTGCTCACCGAATCTCACCAATCCTCTCAGTCCCTAGTGTCCAGCTTTATGCCACATCCAGCTGTCATTGTAGATAGGGTCATTCCAGGTTTCATCAGAGCCCCTGAAGGAATTGTAAAGAATTTCCCTGTTTTTTTGTTTTGTTTTTGAAATTCTTTTTATATTGGGTTTGAACTGATTCTCACTGCCATGTTTATGCCAGTCTAGACAAATTTTATTCCCTTATGGAGACATATCAATACATAGGTTTTAAGTTTCTTACAAGTCAGATATATTCCTCTGCGGGAAATATGTCATTTTGTGTCCCTTTCACTGAGGAAAGTGTAGGTTTTATCTATTCCGTATTTGGTTTTTGGAACGGTACATGTACTGATATCAAACTCTGGTTTTATGCATCACCCCACCTCTCCTTCCCCCTTAAGCAGGCATAAGAATGTTTTCTAAACGTGAGACTCTGTTCTCTTTCCTAACTCACTTCATGTGTAGCCATGTTTACAGGACCTTCATAAGTGATATCTTATGATAAGTTCCTTTTTCTCTGTGACTTATTTCACTTAGATTCATCGTACCTCAATCGACTCATTTTGCTTCTACTGGCCTTATGACATTGATTTCATGCCTGAGGGATATTCCATCATACGCTAGTACCACAATTTCTTGAACCATTTTTGTTTTCCTAGGATATTTAAGGTGTATCCAAGTTGAGGTTCTTGTAAGCAGTGCAGCCCTAAATATTGGGGTGGCTCTGCCTTATTGATTTTCAGTTTTCACAATTATATTCCCTAGACTGGAAGTGCCCTTGGCTCTGTAGCTCTGCTGTTTACTTGTTTTAGGGAACACAATGCACTCCTCCAGAGAGGCAGTTGGCAATTTACATCCTGCCCATCAGCATAACTAGGCTCCCTATTCTCCAGGGCCTGTCTTGCCTTTCTGGTTTTTACACATTTTGTGGATGTCCCTTTTGACCGGTGCGAAGTGATACTTCTTTGTAGTGCAGATTTGCATTGCCTGCTTGCTTGCTTGGCCAAAAAGTGCGTATGCGTTTTCTCCTAAATATATTCAGGAGAAAACGCATACGCCCGTTTTGGCCAAGTGCATCATTGTCGAAGTTTTGCCCCTCTTCCTGTGCTTTAAAGGCGATTCCAATGTACCTCTTGAAATCTGTTTCCTGCTATTCTGCCTCGCTTTCAAGTCCGCCTCGTTGCCTTCCCTCAACAGATTTTTGGATGATAGTTGTCCTTTATTACTTTGCCAGTTTGTGAATTGCTGTGCCCCTGAGCTCCATTTTTCTACTCGTTTGTTGTGAGGTGACAGTAAGTCCAAAATTTTGGTTGAGGACCTATACTGGTTCTTGGTGGGTGGCCGAGAGTTTTGTTAATTCATCTTACGGCCGGGAAATTAGAGTGACATGTGAAAGTCCAAATGCATAACAGCTACTCTCTCATTGGTTCTCCCTATTCCCTTTCATCCTCTGCCAAATTGGCAACCTGAGCGAACCAGGATGTTAAAGGGGCAGTCTCTCCAAGTAGGGAGATTGATAGTAAAGCAATTGGGAAATCAAACGGGAGCACCAGGAGATGGACTATTATTTGAGATTTATAAACCTTTCGTATTCACAGTGTGTCCATTCTCTAGGTTTCCCGTACATGTTATAACTGTAGTAATATTCCCATCAACCTGGAGAGTTGGGATCCTTGGAATGTGTGCCACGAATTATTGCTTTAAATGGTCTGCATTTGCTCACCGAATCTCACCAATCCTCGCAGTCCCACGTGTCCAGCCTTATGCCTCATCCAGCTGTCGTTGTAGGTAGGATCATTCCAGGTTTCATCAGAGCCCCTGAAGGAATTGTAAAGAATTTCCCGGTTTTTTTTGTTTCCTTTTTGAAATTCCTTTTTATAGTGGGTTTGAACAGATTCTCACTGCCATGTTTATGCCAGTCTAAGCACACTTGATTCCCTTACGGAGACATATCAATAAATAGGTTTTAAGATTCTTACTAGTCAGATATATTCCTCTGCGGGAAATATGGGGTTTTGAGTCCCTTTCACTGAGGAAGGTGTAGTTCTTGTCTATTCCGTAGTTGGTTTTTGGAACGGCACCTGTACTAATACCAAACTCTGGTTTTATGCATCACTCCACCTCTCCTTCCCCCTTAAGCAGGTAAAAGTGTGTTTTCTAAATGTGAGACTCTGTTCTCTTTCCTAACTAAGTTCATGTGTAGCCATGTTTACAGGACCTTCATAAGTGATATCTTATGATAAGTTTCTTTTTCTCTGTGACTTATTTCACTTAGAATCATCGTACCTGAATCCACTCACTTTGCTGCTACTGGCCTTATGACATTGATTTCGTGGCTGAGGGATATTCCATCATACGTAAGTAACACAATTTCTTGAAACAATTTTGTGTTTCCTGGGATATTTAAGGTGCACCCAAGTTGAGGTTCTTGTAAGCAGTGCAGCCCTAAATTTGGTGCGGCTCTGTCTTATTGATTTTCAGTTTTCCCAAGGTATCTTCTCTAGACTGGAAGTGCCTTTGGCTCTGTAGCTCTGTTGTTTACTTGTTTTAGGGAACACAATGCACTGCTCCAGAGAGGCTGGTGGCAGTTCATATCCTGTCCATCAGCATAACTAGGATCCCTGTTCTTCAGGGCCTGTCTTGTCTTTCTGGTTTTTACAGATTTATTTGATGTCCCTTTTGACCGGTGGGAAGTGATACTTCTTTGTATTGCAGATTTGCATTGCCCGGTTGCTTGCTTGGCCAAAAAGGGCGTATGCGTTTTCTCCTGAATATATTCAGGAGAAAACGCATACGCCCTTTTTGGCCAAGTGCATCATTGTCGAAGTTGTGCCCCTCTTCTGGTGTTTTAAAGGCGATTCCAATGTACCTCTTGAAATCTGTTTCCTGCTATTCTGGCTCGCTTTCAAGTCTGCCTACTTGCCTTCCCTCAACAGATTTTTGGACGATAGTTGTCCTTTATTACTCTGCCAGTTTGTGAATAGCTGTGCCCCTGAGCTCCATTTTTCAACTCGTTTTTTGTGAGCTGACCGCAAGTCCACAATTTTGGTTCAGGACCTATACTGTTTCCCGGCGGGTGGCTGAGACTTTGTTTAATTCTTCTTCCTGCCGGGAAATTAGAGTGACATGTGCCCGTCCAAATGCCTAACAGCTACTCTCTCATTGGTTCTCCCTCTTCCCTTTCATCCTCTGCCAAATTGGCAACCTGTGCGAACCAGGAGGTTAAAGGGGCTGTCTACACAAGTTGGGAGATTGATAGTAAAGCAGTTGGAAGGTCACACCAGAGCACCACGTGAGGGATTATTAGTTGAGTTTTAGAAACCTTTCGTATTCAGAGTGTGTCCATTCTCTAGGTTTCCAGTACATGTTATAGCTGTAGTAATATTCCCTTCAACCTGGAGAGTTGGGATCCTTGGAATGTGTGACACGCATTATTGCTTTAAGTTGTCTGCATGTGCTCACCGAATCTCACCAATCCTCTCAGTCCCAAGTGTCCAGCCTTATGCAATATCCAGCTGTTGTTGTAGATAGGGTCATTCCAGGTTTCATCAGAGCCCGTGAAGGAATTGTAAAGAATTTCCCTGTTTTTTGTTTTGTTCTTGAAATTCCTTTTTATAGTGGGTTTGAGCTGATTCTCACTGCCATGTTTATGCCAGTCTACACACTCTTGATTCCCTTGCGGAGACATATCAATACATAGTTTTTAAGATTATTACTAATCAGATATATTCCTCTGCGGGAAATATGGTGTTTGAAATCCCGTTCACTGAAGAAGGTGTAGGTCTTGTCTAATCCGTAGTTGGTTTTTGGAACGGTACCTGCACTAATATCAAACTCTGGTTTTATGCATCACCTCAAATCTCCTTCCCCCTTAAGCAGGCATAAGAGTCTTTTCTAAAAGTAAGACACTGTTCTCTTTCCTAACTCATTTCATGAGTAGCCATGTTTACAGGACCTTCATAAGTGAGATCTTTCCATGAAATTTTTATCATAATGCTCTGTGACCCTTGTCATCACAAAGCTCCATGCATTTGTCAGCACAATACTCCATGACCTTGGTCATCACAATGCTCGATGCGCGTGTCAGCACAATGCTCCATAATCCATGTCATCACAATGCTCCATGCACTTGTCATCACAATGCTCCTCATACTTGTCATCAAAATGCTCCATAAACTTTGTCATCACAATGAAACATGCACTTCTCCTCAAAATACCTTCTCACCACTGATATCACAATGTTCCATCACTAGGCATCACAGTACTCACTTACCCCTGTCATTACAATATTCCATGACCCCTGTAATCACAATTCTCCATGCCCTTGTCATCACAAAGCACCATGACGCATGTCATCAGAATGCTCCATGGCCTTCTCATCACAATGCTCCATGCCCTAGTCAACACAGTGCTCCAACACCCCTGTAATCACAATGCTCCATGCCCCTTTTCATCTCAATGCTCCATGAACCCTGTCATCAAAATGCACCGTGCCCATCACCATAATATTTCATGCTATTGTCATCACAATGAAATCAAAATGCTCCATGACCTCTGTCATCACAATGCACCAAACCCTTCTGATCACAATGTTCCATAACACTTGTCATCACCATGCCCCATGATGCTGATCATCACAATTATCCATGGTCTTATCATCACAATGTTCCATGATCTTTGTCATCACAATGCTCAATACACTTATTATCACAATGCTCCCTAACAGTTGTCATCAGTATGCTCCTTGAACCCTGTCATGACAAGGCTCCATGCATTTTTCATCAAAATGATCCATTCCCTTTTCATCACAATGCTCCAAGAACCCTGTAATCACAATGCTCCATGTCCTTGTCATCACAAAGCTCCATGACGCATGTCATCAGAATGCTCCATTGCCTTCTCATCACAATGCTCCATCCCCTTGTAATCAAATTGCTTCAAAACCCCTGTAATCTCAATGCTCCATGCAACTTTTCATCAGAATGCTCCATGCCCTTGTCATCACAATGCTCCATGACCCTTGTCATCGCAATGTTCCAAGGCCTTGTCATCAAAATGCTCCATTACCTTTGTCATCACAATCCTCCATGACACTTGGTATCACAATGCTCCATGCCATTGTCATCACAATGGAAAATGACATATGTCATCACAATGCTCCCTGACACCTCTCTTCACAATATTCCATGACCTTGTCATCACAATATTCCATGCCCTTGTCATCACAATGCTCCATGATCCCTGTCATCACAATGCTCCGTGACTCCAGTCATCACAATGCTTCATGACATTTGTCCTCACAATGGTCCATGCCCTCGTCACACAAGGCTCTGTGACCTTTTTCACCACAATGCTCCATGCCCTTGTCATCTCAAAGCTCCATGCCCACTGTTATCACAATAATCCATGAAACTTGTCAGACCAATGTTCCATGCCCCTGCCATCATATTGCTCCATAGCCTTGTCATCACAATGCTCCATGAAATTTTCTTCACAATGCTCTGTGTCCCCTGTCATCACAATGCTTCATGACATTTGTCATCACAATGGTCCATGACTTCATCACAGAAAGCTCTGTGACTTTGTCACCACAATGCTCCATGAAATTTTTATCGCAATGCTCTGTGACCCTTGTCATCACAAAGCTCCATGCCTTTTTCAGCACAATCCTCCATGACCCTTATCATCACAATGCTCAATGCGTGTGTCAGCACAATGCTCCATAACCCATGTCATCACAATGCACCATGCACTTGTCATCACAATGCTCCACATCCTTGTCATCAAAATGCTCCATAAACCTTGTCATCACAATGCTCCATGCACTTCTCCTCAAAATGCCGTCTCACACCTGATATCACAATGTTCCATCACTAGACATCACAATACTCCCTCACCCCTGTCATCAAAATATTTCATGACCCCTGTAATCACAATTCTCCATGCCCTTGTCATCACAAAGCTCCATGACGCATGCCATCAGAATGATCCATGGCCTTCTCATCACAATGCTCCATGCCCTTGTCATCTCAATGCTCCATGCCCACTGTCATCACAATAATCCATGAAACTTGTCAGACCAAAGTTCCATGCCCCTGTCATCACATTGCTCCATGACCTTGTCATCACAATGCTCCATGACCCCTGTCATAACAAAGCTCCGTGACTCCAGTCATCACAATGATTCATGACCTTTCTCATCACAATGGTCCATGACCTCATCACACAAGGCTCTGATCATTGTCACCACAATGCTCCATGCCTTTGTCAGCACAATGCTCCATGACACTTGTCATCAAAATGCTCCATGCGCTTGTCAGCACAATGCTCCATGACACATGTCATCACAATGTGCCATGCTCTTTTCATCACAATGCTCCACATCCTTTTCATCTTTATGCTCCATAAAACTTGTCATCACAATGCTCCATGCTCTTTTCATCAAAATGATCTCTCACCACATATATCACAATGTTCCATCTCTAGTCATCACAATACTCGCTCACCCCTGTCATCACAATGTTCCATGACGACTGTCATCACAGTGCTACATGCCCTTATCATCACAATGCTCCATGACCCCTGACATCACAATGTTCCATAACCCCTGTCACAAAATGCTCCATGACACATTTCTTGACAATGCTTCATGAGCCCTGACATCACAATGTTCCATAACCCCTGTCATCAAAATATTCCGTGACACTTTTATTCAAATTGCTCCATATCCCTGTCATCACAATGCTCCCTGCCCTTCTCATCATAATGCACCACGCCCTTGTCATCAAAATGCCGCATAACATTTGTCATCAAAAATATCCATGACCCTTGGCATCACAATGCTCCAGGTCATTGTCATCTCAATGCTCAATGAAATCTCTCATCACATTGCTCCATGGCCTTGTCAACACAATGTTCCATTACACCTGTCATAACAATGCTCCATGACCCCAGCCATCACAATGTTCCACGGCCTTGTCATCACAAGGCGCCATGACCCTTGTCATCACAATGCTCCAAGACCTCTGTAATCACAATACTCCATGCCACTTTTCATCTCAATGCTCCCTGAACACTGTCATCACAATGCACCATGCCCCTCAACATAATGATTCATGCTATTGTCATCACAATGGACAATGATATATGTAATCACAGTGCTCCCTGACACCTGTCATCACAATACTCCTTGACCTTGTCATCACAATGTTCCATGCCCTTGTCATCACAATGCACCATGCCCACTGTCACCACAATAATCCATGAAACATGTCAGACCAATATTTCATGCCCCTGTCATCACAAAGCTCCATGCCCTTGATATCACAATGCTCCATGACCCCTGTCATCACAATGCTCCGTGACTCCAGTCGTCACAATGCTTCATGACCTTTGTCCTCACAATGGTACATGCCCTCGTCACACAAGGCTCTCTGACCTTTGTCACCACAGTGTTCCATGCCCTTGTCATCTCAATGCTCCATGGCCACTGTCATCACAATAATCCATGAAATTGTCAGACCAATGATCCATGCACCTGTCATCACATTGCTCCATGCCCTTGTCATCACAATGCTCCATGACCCCTGTCATCACAGTGCTCTGTGACTCCAGTCATCACAATGCTTCATGACATTTGTCATCACAATGGTCCATGACCTGGTCACACAAAGCTCTGTGACCTTTGTCACCACAATGCTCCATGAAATTTTTATCACAATGCTCTGTGACCCTTTTCATCACAAAGCTCCATGCCTTTGTCAGCACAATGCTCCATGACCCTTGTCATCACAATGCTCGATGCGCGTGTCAGCACAATGCTCCATAACCCATGTCATCCCAATGCACCATGCACTTGTCATCACAATGCTCCACATCCTTGTCATCAAAATGCTCCATAAACCTTGTCATCACTATGCTCCATGCACTTCTCCTCAAAATGCTTTCTCACCACTGATATCACAATGTTCCATCACTAGTCATCACAATACTCCCTCACCCCTGTCATCACAATATTCCATGACCCCTGTAATCAAAATTCTCCATGCCCTTGTCATCACAAAGCTCCATGACACATGTCATCAGAATGCTCCATGGCCTTCTCATCACAATGCTCCATGCCCTTGTCATCACAATGCTCCAACACCCCTGTAATCACAATGTTCCATTCCTCTTTTCATCTCAATGCTCCATGAACCCTCTCATCTCAATGCACCGTGACCATCACCATAATATTTCATGCTATTGTCATCACAATGAAATCAAAATGCTCAATGACCTCTATCATCACAATGCACCAAACCATTCTGATCACAATGTTCCATAACACTTGTCATCACAATGCCAAATGAAGCTGGTCATCACAATTTTCCATGCTCTTCCCATCACAATGCTCCATGATATTTGTCATCACAATGCTCAATACACTTTTCATCACAATTCTCCATGATATATGTCATCACAATGCTCAATACACTTATCATCACAATGCTCCATGACAGTTGTCATCAGTATGCTCCTTGAAACCTGTCATGACAAGGCTCCATGCATTTTTCATCACAGTGATCCATTCCCTTTTCATCACAATGCTCTGTGTCCCTTGTCATCACAATGCTCCATGCCTTTGTCAGCACAATGCTCCATGACACTTGTCATCAAAATGCTCCATGCGCTTGTCAGCACAATGCTCCATGACACATGTCAACAAAATGTGCCATGCTCTTTTCATCACAATTCTCCATATCCTTTTCATCGCTATGCTCCATAAAACTTGTCATCACAAAGGTCAATGCACTTCTCATCAAAATGCTCTCTCACAACATATATCACAATATTCCATCAATAGTCATCACAATACTCGCTCAAACCTGTCATCACAATGTTCCATGACCACTGTCATCACAGTGCTACATGCCCTAATCATCACAATGTCCCATGACTCCTGACATCACAATGTTCCATAACCCCTGTCACAAAATGCTCCATGACCCATTTCATCACAATGCTTCATGACCCCTGACATCACAATGTTCCATAATCGCTGTCATCAAAATATTCCATGACACTTTTATTCAAATTGCTCCATGAACCTGTCATCACAATGCTCCCTGCCCTTCTCATCACAATGCACCACGCCCTTGTCATCAAAATGCCCCATGTCATTTGTCATCACAAAGCTCCATGACCCTTGGCATCACAATGCTCCATGCCATTGTCATCACAATGCTCAATGAAATCTCTCATCATATTGCTCCATGCCCTTGTCATCACAATGCTCCATTACACCTGTCATAACAATGCTCCATGACCCCTGCCCTCACAAAGTTCCACGACCTTGTCTTCGCAAGGCTCCATGGCCCTTGTCCTCACAATGTTCCAAGACCTCTGTAATCACAATTCTCCATGCCACTTTTCATCTCAATGCTCCATGAACACTGTCATCACAATGCACCATGCCCATCATCATAATGATTCATGCTATTGTCATCACAATGAAATAAAATGCTCCATGTCCTCTGTCATCACAATGCTCCAAACCCTTCTGATCACAATGTTCCAAAACACTTGTCATCACATGCCCCATGACACTCGTTATCCCAATTATGCAAGGTGATCTCATCACAATGCTCCATGACCTTTTTCACCACAATGCTCAATACACTTGGCATCACAATGCTCGCTGACACTTGTCATCAGTGTGCTCCTTGAACACTGTCATGACAAGGCTCCATGCCTTTTTCATCACAATGATCCATTCCCTTTTCCTCACAATGCTCCAAGACCACTGTTATCACAATGCTCCGTGACTCCAGTCATCACAATGCTTCATGACATTTGTCATCTCAGTGGTCCATGACCTGGTCACACAAAGCTCTGTGACCTTTGTCACCACAATGCTCCATGAAATTTTTATCACAATGCTCTGTGACCCTTTTCATCACAAAGCTCCATGCCTTTGTCAGCACAATGCTCCATGACCCTTGTCATCACAATGCTCGATGCGTGTGTCAGCACAATGCTCCATAACACATGTCATCACAATGCACCATGCACTTGTCATCACAATGCTCCACATCCTTGTCATCAAAATGCTCCATAAACCTTGTCATCAGAATTCTCCATGAAATTCTCCTCAAAATGCTTTCTCACCACTGATATCACAATGTTCCATCACTAGTCAGCACAATACTCCCTCACCCCTCTCATCAAAATATTCCATGAACCCTGTAATCACAATTCTCCATGCCCTAGACATCACAAAGCTCCATGACGCATTTCATCAGAATGCTCCATGGCCTTCTCATCACAATGCTCCATGCCCTTGTCATCACAATGCTCCAACAACCCTGTAATCACAATGCTCCATGCCCCTTTTCATCTCAATGCTCCATGAACCCTGTCATCACAATGCACCGTGCCCATCACCATCATATTTCATGCTATTGTCATCACAATGAAATCAAAGTGCTCAATGACCTCTGTCATCACAATGCACCAAACCCTTCTGATCACAATGTTCCATAACACTTGTCATCACAATGCCCCATCACGCTGGTCATCACAATTATCCATGGTCTTCTCATCACAATGCTCCATGATCTTTGTCATCACAATGCTCAATACACTTATCATCACAATGCTCCCTGACAGTTGTCATCAGTATGCTCTTTGAACCCTGTCATGACAAGTCTCCATGCATTTTTCATCACAATGATCCATTCACTTTTAATCACAATGCTCCAAGACCACTGTAGTCACAATGCTCCATGTCCTTGTCATCACAAAGCTCCATGACGCATGTCATCAGAATGCTCCATTGCCTTCTCATCACAATTTTCCATGCCCTTGTAATCACATTGCTTCAAAACCCCTGTAATCTCAATGCTCCATGCACCTTTTCATCAGAATGCTCCATGCCCTTGTCATCACAATGCTCCATGACCCTTGTCATCGCAATGTTCCAAGCCCTTGTCATCAAAATGCTCCATTACCTTTGTCATCACAATCCTCCATGACACTTGGTATCACAATGGACAATGACATATGTCATCACAATGCTCCCTGACACCTGTCTTCACAATACTCAATGACCTTGTCATCACAATGTTCCATGCCCTTGTCATCACAATGCACCATGCCCACTGTCATCACAATAAACCATGAAACATGTCAGACCAATGTTCCACGCCCCTGTCATCACAATGGTCCATGCCCTCGTCACTCAAGTCTCTCTGATTTTGTCACCACAATGCTCCATGATATTTTCATCACAATGCTCTGTGTCCCTTGTCATCACAATGCTCCATGACGCATGTCATCAGAATGCTCCATTGACTTCTCATCACAATGCTCCATGCCCTTGTAATCACATTGCTTCAAAACCCCTGTAATCTCATTGCTCCATGCACATTTCATCAGAATGCTCCATGCCTTTGTCATCACAATGCTCCATGACCGTTGTCATCGCAATGTTCCAAGCCCTTGTCATCAAAATGCTCCATTACATTTGTCATCACAATCCTCCATGACACTTGGTATCACAATGCTCCATGCCATTGTCATCAAAATGCACAATGACATATGTCATCACAATGCTCCCTGAGACCTGTCTTCATAATACTCCATGACCTTGTCAACACAATGTTCCATGCCCTTGTCATCACAATGCGCCATGCCCACTGTCATCACAATAATCCATGAAACATGTCAGACCAATGTACCATGCCCCTGTCATCACAATGCTCCATGCCCTTGTCATCTCAATGCTCCATGACCCCTGTCATGACAATGCTCCGTGACTCCAGTCATCACAATGCTTCATGACCTTTGTCCTCACAGTGGTCCATGCCCTCTTCACACAAGGCTCTGTAACCTTTGTCACCACAATGCTCCATGCCCTTGTCATCTCAATGAGCCATGCCCACTGTCATCACAATAATCCATGAAACATGTCAGACCAATGATCCATGCCACTGTCATCACATTGCTCCATGCCCTTGTCATCACAGTGCTCCATGACCACTGTCATCACAATGCTCCGTGACTCCAGTCCTCACAAAGATTCATGACCCTTGTCCTCACAATGGTCCATGCCCTCGTCACACAAGGCTCTGTGATTTTTGTCACCACAATGCTCCATGAAATTTTCATCACAATGCTGTGTGTCCCTTGTCATCACAATGCTCCATGCCTTTGTCACCACAATGCTCCATGACACTTATCATCAAAATGCTCCAAGCGCTTGTCAGCACAATGCTCCATGACACTTGTCATCACAATGTGCCATGCTCATTTCATCACAATGCTCCACATCCTTTTCATCGCTATGCTCCATAAAACTTGTCATCACAATGCTCCTTGCACTTCTCATCAAAATGCTCTCTCACCACTGATATCACAATGTTCCATCACTAGTCATCACAATACACCCTCACCCCTCTCACCACAATGTTCCATGACCACTGTCATCACAGTGCTACATGCCCTTATCATCACAATGCTCCATGACCCCTGACATCACAATGTTCCATAACCCCTGTCATCAAAATATTCCATGACCCTTTTATTGAAATTGCTCCATGACCCTGTCATCACAATGCTCCCTGCCCTTCTCATCACAATGCACCACGCCCTTGTCATCAAAATGCCTCATGACATTTGTCATCAAAAAGCTCCATGACCCTTGGCATCACAATGCTCCATGCCATTGTCATCACAATGCTCAATGAAATCTCTCATCATATTGCTCATTGCCCTTGTCATCACAATGCTCCATTACACCTGTCATAACAATGGTCCATGACCCCTGCCATCACAATGTTCCACGGCCTTGTCATCACAAGGCTCCTTGACCCTTGTCATCACAATGATCCAAGACCTCTGTAATCACAATTCTCCATGCCACTTTTCATCTCAATGCTCCATGAACACTGTCATCACAATGCACCATGCCCATCATCATAATGATTCATGCTATTGTCATCACAATGAAATCAAAATGCTCCATGTGCTCTGTCATCACAATGCTCCAAACCCTTCTGATCACAATGTTCCATAACACTTGTCATCACATGCCCCATGAAGCACGTCATCACAATTATGCAAGGTCTTCTCATCACAATGCTCCATGACCTTTGTCACCACAATGCTCAATACACTTGGCATCACAATGCTCGCTGACACTTGTCATCAGTATGCTCCTTGAACACTGTCATGAGAAGGCTCCATGCCTTTTTCATCAAAATGATCCATTCCCTTTTCATCACAGTGCTCCAAGACCCCTGTTATCACAATGCTCCTTGACTCCAGTCATCACAATGCTTCATGACATTTGTCATCACAATGGTCCATGACCTCATCACACAAAGCTCTATGACATTTGTCACCACAATGCTCCATGAAATATTTATCACAATGCTCTGTGACCCTTTTCATCCCAAAGCTCCATGCCTTTGTCAGCACAATGCTCCATGACCCTTGTCATCACAATGCTCGATGCGTGTGTCAGCACAATGCTCCATGACCCCTGACATCGCCATGTTCCATAACCCCTGTCATCAAAATGTTCCATGACACTTTTCATCAATTTGCTCCTTGACCCTGTCATCACAATGCTCCCTGCCCTTCTCATCACAATGCACCACGACCTTGTCATCAAAATGCTCCATAACCTTTGTCATCACAAAGCTCCATGACCCTTGACATCACAGTGCTCCATGCCATTTCATCACAATGCTACATGAAACCTCTCATCATATTGCTCCATGCCCTTGTCACCACAATGCTCCCTGACACTTGTCATCACAATGCTCGATACTCTTGTCATCACAATGCTCCATAACCTTGTCATTACAATCCTCCATGACACATGTATCACAGAGTTCCGTGCCCTAGTCATCACAATGTTCCATGCCGAATCTCATCACAATAATCCATGAAATTTTCAGACCAATGTTCCATGCCCTTGTCATCACAATGCTCCATTACCCCTGTCATAACAATGCTCCATGACCTCTGCCATCACAGTGTTCCACCGCCTTGGCATCCAAGTCTCCATGACCCTTGTCACCACAATGCTCCAAGAACCCTGTAATCACAATGCTCCATGCCCCTGTCATCACAAAGATCCATGACACATATCATCAGAATGCTCCATGGCCTTCTCATCACTATGTTCCATGACCTTGTCATCACAATGCTCCAAGACCCCTGTAATCACAATTCTCCATGCCCCTATTCATCAGAATGCTTCATTAGACTTGTCATCACAAGGCTCCATTGTCTTCTCATCACACTGCTCCAGGACCTTGTCATAAAAATGATCCATTCCCTTATCATCACAATGCTCCTTGACCACTGTCATCACAATGCTCGATGCCCTTCTCATCACAATGTTCCATGCCCTTGTCATTACAATCCTGCATGAACTATGTATCACAGTGTTCCGTGCCCTTGTCATCACAATGCTCCATGCCCACTCTTATCAGATAATCCATGAAAATTTTCAGACAAATGCCCCATACCCTTGTCATCACAATGCTCCATTACCCCTGTCATAACAATGCTCCATGACCCCTGCCATCACAAGGTTCCACTTCCTTGTCATCACAAGCCTCGATGACCCTTGTCATCCAAATGCTCCAAGACACCTGTAATCACAATGCTCCATGCCCTTGTCATCACAAAGCTCCATGTCGCATGTCATCAAAATGCTCCATGGCCTTCTCATCACAATGCTCCATGCCCTTGTCATCACAATGCTCCAACACCCCTGTAAACACAGTGCTCCATGCCCCTTTTCATCTCAATGCTCCATGAACCCTGTCATCACAATGCACCGTGCCCATCCCCATAATATTTCATGCTATTGTCATCACAATGAAATCAAAACGCTCAATGACCACTGTCATCACAATGCACCAAAACCTTCTGATCACAATGTTCCATAACACTTGTCATCACAATGCCCCATGACGCTGATCTTCACAATGATCCATGCCCTTTTCATAACAATGCTCCAAGACCCCTGTAATCACAATGCTCCATGTCCTTATCACCAAAACCTCCATGATGCATGTCATCAGAATGCTCCATTGTCTTCTCATCACAATGCTCCTTGCCCTTGTCATCACAATGCTTCAAAACCCCTGTAATCACAATGCTCCATGCACCTTTTCATCAGAATGCTCCATGACCATTTTCATCAAAATGCTCCATGACCCCTGACATCACAATGTTCCATAAACCCTGTCATAAAAATGTTCCATGACACTTTTCATCAGTTTGCTCCATGACCCTGTCATCACATGCTCCCTGCCCTTCTCATCATAATGCACAACGACCTTGTCATCAAAATGCTCCATGACATTTGTCATCACAAAGCTCCATGACCCTTGGCAACACAATGCTCCATGCCATTTCATCAGAATGCTACATGAAACCTCTCATCACATTGCTCCATGCCCTTGTCAGCACAATGCTCCATGACGCATGTCATCACAGTGCTCGATACTCTTCTCATCAGAATGCTACATGCCCTTGTCAATACACTCCTCCATGACACGTGTATCACAGTTTTCCATGCCCTATTCATAACAATGCTGCATGCCGAATCTCATCACCATAATCCATGAAATTTTCAGACCAATGTTCCATGCCCTTGTCATCACAATGCTCCATTACCCCTGTCATAACATTGCTACATGACCCTGCCATCACAATGTTCCACGGCATTTTTATCCAAGGCTCCATGACCCTTGTCATCACGATGCTCCAAGACCCCTGTAATCACAATGTTCCATGCCCTTGTCATCACAAATATCCATGACCCATGTCATCAGAATGCTCCATGGATTTCTCATCACAATGCTCCATGCCCTTGTAATCACAATGCTCCAAGACCCCTGTAATCACAATACTCCATGCCCCTATTCATCAGAATGCTCCATGAGAGTTGTCATCACCAGACTCCATGGTTTTCTCATGACACTGCTTCAGGACCTTGTCATCACAATGCTCCTTTCCCTTGTCATCACAATGCTTCTTGACACCTGTCATCACAATGCTCCATGAAATTTTCAGCCAAATGCTCCATGACCTTCTCATCACAAGGCTCCATGACATTTGTCATCACATTGCTCCATGACCCCTCTCATCACAATGCTCGATGACACCTGTCATCACAATGCTCCATGCCCCTTGTCATTACAGTGATCCATGACACTCTTCATCATAATTATCTATGGTCCTTTCATCACAATGCTCCACGGTCTTGCCATCACAATTCTCCATGCCCTGTTCATCACAATGCTCCATGTCCCATGTCATTACAATTCTCCACGTCCTTGTCATCACAATGCTCCTTGATACTTCTCATCACAATGTTACATGATGTTGTCATCACAATTCTCCATGCACTTGTCATCGCAATGCTCTATGAACCCTGTCATAGCAAGCTCCATGCGCTTGTCAACACAATGCTTCACGACGTTGTCATCAAAATTCTCAATGGCCCTTGTTATCACAATGCTCAATGCCCTTGTCATCACAATGCTCCATGACCCTTGTCATCAAAATGTTCCAAGCCCTTGTCATCAAATGCTCCATTACCTTTGTCATCACAATCCTCCATGACACTTGGTATCACAATGCTCCATGCCATTGTCATCACAATGGACAATGACATATGTCATCACAATGCTCCCTGACACCTGTCTTCACAATAATCCATGACCTTGTCATCACAATGTTCCATGCCCTTGTCATCACAATGCGCCATGCCCCCTGTCATCACAATAATCCATGAAACTTGTCAGACCAATGTTCCATGACCCTGTCATCACATTGCTCCATGCCCTTGTCATAACAATGTTCCATGACCCCTTTCATCACAATGCTCCGTGACTCCAGTCATCACAATGCTTCATGACCTATGTCATCACTATGGACCATGCCCTCGTCACACAAGGCTCTGTGATCTTTTTCACCACAATGCTCCATGAATATTTCTTCACAATGCTCTGTGTCCCTTGTCATCAAAATGCTCCATGCCTTTGTCAGCACAATGCTCCATGACACTTTTCATCAAAATGCTCAATGTGCTTGTCAGCAGAATGCTCCATGACCCAAGTCATCACAGTGTGCCATGTGCTTGTCATCACAATACTCCACATCCTTATCATTGCTACGCTCCATAACACTTGTCATCACAATGCTCCATGCACTTCTCATCAAAATGCTCTCTCACCACATATATCACAATGTTACATCACTAGTCATCACAATACTCCCTCACCCCTGTCATCACAGTGTTCCATGACCCCTGTCATCACAGTGCTACATGCCCTTATCATCACAATGCTCCATGACGCCTGACATCACCATGTTCCATAACCCCTGTCAAAAATGCTCCATGACACATTTCATCACAATGCTTCATGACCACGGACATCACAATGTTCCATAACCCTTGTTATCAAAATATTCCATGACACTTTTCATCAACTTGCTCCATGACTCTGTCATCACAATGCTCCCTGTCCTTCTCATCTCAATGCACCATGCCCTTGTCGTCAAAATGCCCCATGTCCTTTGTCATCACAAAGCTCCATGCCATTGTCATCACAGTGCTCAAAGAAATATCTCATCACATAGCTCCATGCCCTTGTCATCACAATGCTCCATTACACCTGTCATAACAATGATCCATGACCCCTGCCATCACAAGGTTCCACGGCCTTGTCATCACAAGCCCCGATGACCCTTGTCATCAAAATGCTCCAAGACCCCTGTAATCACATTGCTCCATGCCCTTGGCAGCACAATGCTCCATGACAATTGTCATCTCAATGCTCGATACTCTTTTCATCACAATGCTCCATGCCCTTGTCATTACAATCCTCCATGACACATGTATCACAGTGTTCCGTGCCCTAGTCATCACAATGTTCCATGCCGATTCTCACCACAATAATCCATGAAATTTCAGAACAATGTTCCATGCCCTTGTCATCACAATGCTCCATTAACCCTGTCATAACAATGCTCCATGACCCCTGCCATCACAATGTTCCACGGCCTTGTCATCCAAAGCTCCATGACCCTTGTCATCATAGTGCTCCAAGACCTCTGTAAGCAAAATGCTCCATTCCCTTGTCGTCACAATGATTCATGACGCATGTCACCAGAATGCTCCATGGCCTTCTCATAAAAATGCTCCATTCCCTTGTCATCACAATGCTCCAGGAACACTGGATTCACAATGCTCCATGCCCCTTGTCATTACAGTGCTCCATGACGCTCGTCATCACAATTATCCGTGATCTTCTCATTACAATGCTCCACGGTCTTGCCATCACAATGCTCCATTCCCTGGTCATCACAATGCTCCATGTCCCATACCATCACAATTCTCCACGTCCTTGTCATCACAATGCTCCATGACACTTCTTATCACAATGTTACATGATCTTGTCATCACAATTCTCCATGCAATTGTCATCGGAATGCTCTATGATCCCTGTCATAGCAAGCTCCATGAGCTTGTCATAACAATGCTTCACGACATTGTCATCAAAATTCTCAATGGCGCTTGTTTTCACAATGCTCCCTGCCCTTGTCATCACAATTCTCCATGACCCTTGTCATCAAAATGTTCCAAGCCCTTGTCATCAAAATTCTCCATTACCTTTGTCATCACAATCCTCCATGACACTTGGTATCATAATGCTCCGTGTCATAGTCTTCACAATGGACAATGACATATATCATCACAATGCTCCCTGACACCTGTCTTCACAATACACCATAACCTTGTCATCACAATGTTCCATGCCCTTGTCATCACAATACACCATGCCCACTGTCATCACAATAATCCATGAAACATGTCAGACCAATGTTCCATGCCCCTGTCATCACAATGCTCCATGCACTTGTCATCACAATGCTCCATGACCCCTGACATCACAATGTTCCATAACCCCTGTCACAAAATTCTCCATTACCCATTTCATCACAATGCTTCATGACCCCTGACATCCCAATGTTCCATAACCCCTGTCATCAAAATATTCCATGACCATTTTATTCAAATTGCTCCATGACCCTGTCATCACAATGCTCCCTGCCCTTCTCATCACAATGCACCACGCCCTTATCATCAAAATGCCCCATGACATTTGTGATCACAAAGCTCCATGACCCTTGGCATCACAATGCTCCATACCATTGTCATCACAATGCTCAATGAAATCTCTCATCACATTGCTCCATGCCCTTGTCATCACAATGCTCCATTACACCTGTCATAACAATGCTCCATGACCCCTGCCATCACAATGTTCCACCGCCTTGGCATCCAAGTCTCCATGACCCTTGTCATCACAATGGTCCAAGACCCCTGTAATCACAATGCTCCATGCCCTTGTCATCAAAAAGATCCATGACAGATATCATCAGAATGCTCCATGGCCTTCTCATCACAATGCTCCATGCCCTTGTCATCACAATGCTCCAAAACCCCTGTAATCACAATGCTCCATGCCCCTATTCTTCAGAATGCTCCATGAGACTTGTCATCACAAGGCTCCATGGTCTTCTCATCACACTGCTTCAGGACCTTGTCATCACAATGCTCCATTCCCTTGTCATCACAATGCCTCTTGACCACTGTCATCACAATACTCCATGAATATTTTCAGGCCAATGCTCCATGAACTTCTCATCACAATGCTCCATGACCATTGTCATCACAATGCTCCATGACCCCTCTCATCACTATGCTCCATGACACCTGTTATCACAATGCTCCATGCCCCTTGTCATTACAGTGATCCATGACGCTCTTCATCATAATTATCCATGGTCTTTTCATCACAATGCTCCACGGCTTTGCTATCACAATTCTCCATGCCCTGTTCATCAAAATGCTCCATGTTCCATGTCATTACAATTCTCCAAGTCCTTGTCATCACAATGCTTCGTGACACTTCTCATTACAATGTTACATGATTTTGTCATCACAATTATCCATGCACATGTCATCGCAATGCTCTATGACCCCTGTCATAGCAAGCTCCATGCGCTTGTCATCAAAATGCTTCACGACGTTGTCATCAAAATTCTCAATGGCCCTTGAAATCACAATGCTCCATGCCCTTCTCATCACAATTCTCCATGACCCTTGTCATCACAATGTTCCAAGCCCTTGTCATCACAATGCGCCATGCCCACTGTCATCACAATAACCCATGAAATATCTCAGACCAATGTTCCATGCCCTGTCATCACAATGCTCCATGCCCTTATCATCACAATGCTCCATGACACCTGTCATCATAATGCTCGATACTCTTCTCATCACAATGCTCCATGCCCTTGTCATTACAATCCTCCATGACACATGTAACACAGTGTCCCGTGCCCTAGTCATCACAATGTTCCATGCCGAATCTCACCACAATAATCCATGAAATTATCAGACCAATGTTCCATGCCCTTGTCATCACAATGCTCCATTACCCCTGTCATAACAATGCTCCATGACCCATGCCATCACAATATTCTACCGCCTTGTCATCCAAGGCTCCATGACCCTTGTCATCACGATGCTCCAAGACCCCTGTAATCACAATGCTCCATGCCCTTGTCATCACAAAGATCCATTACACATGTCATCAGAATGTTCCATGGCCTTCTCATCACAATGCTCGATGCCCTTGTCATCACAAAGCTCCAAGACCCCTGTAATCACAGTGCTCCATGACCCTATTCATCAAAATGCTACATGAGACATGTCATCAAAAGGCTCCATGGTCTTCTCATCACACTGCTTCAGGACCTTGTCATCACAAGGCTCCATTCCCTTGTCATCACAATGCTCCTTGACCACTGTCATCAAAATACTCCATGAACATTTTCAGGCCAATGCTCCATGACCTTCTCATCACAATGCTCCATGACCATTGTCATCACAATGCTCCAAGAACCCTGTAATCACAATGCTCCATGTCCTTGTCATCACAAAGTTCCATGATGCATGTCATCAGAATGCTCCATTGCCTTATCATCGCAATGCTCCATGCCCTTGTAATCACATTGCTTCAAAACCTCTGTAATCTCAATGCTCCATGCACCTTTTCATCAGAATGCTCCATGCCCTTGTCATCACAATGCTCCATGACCCTTGTCACCGCAATGTTCCAAGCCCTTGTCATCAAAATGCCCCATTACATTTGTCATCACAATCTTCCATGGCACTTGGTATCGCAATGATCCATGCCATTGTCATCACAATGGACAATGACATATGTCATCACATTGCTCCCTGACACCTGTCTTCACAATACTCCATGACCTTTTCATCACAATGTTCCATGCCCTTGTCATCACAATGTGCCATGTGAACTGTCATCACAATAATCCATGAAATATGTCAGACCAATGCTTCATGCCCCTGTCATCACAATGCTCCATGCCCTTGTCATCACAATGCTCCATGACCCCTGTCATCACAATGCTCCGTGACTCCAGTCATCACAATGCTTCATGACCATTGTCCTCACAATGGTCCATGCCCTCGTCACACAAGGCTCTGTGACCTATGTCACTACAATGCTCCATGCCCTTGTCATCTCAATGCTCCATGCCCCTGTCATCACAGTAATCCATTAAACTTGTCAGACCAATGTTCCATGCCCCTGTCATCACATTGACCCTGCCCTTGTCATCACAATGCTCCATGACCCCTGTCATCACTGTGCTCCGTTACTCCAGTCATCAACATGATTCATGACATTTCTCATCTCAATGGTCCATGCCCTCGTCACACAAGGCTCTGTGATATTTTTCACCACAATGCTCCATGAAATTTTCATCACAATGCTCTGTGTCCCTTGTCATCACAATGCTCCATGCCTTTGTCAGCACAATGCTCCATGACACTTGTCATCAAAATAATCCATGCGCTTGTCAGCACAACGCTCCATGACCCATGTCATCACAATGCTCCAAGACCTCTGTAATCACAATTCTCCATGCCACTTTTCATCTCTATGCTCCATGAACACTGTCATCACAATGCACCATGCCCATCATCATAATGATTCATGCTATTGTCATCACAATGAAATCAAAATGCTCCATGTCCTCTGTCATCACAATGCTCCAAACCCTTCTGAACACAATGTTCCATAACACTTGTCATCACATGCCCCATTATGCTCGTCATCACAATTATGCCAGGTCTTCTCATCACAATGCTCCATGACCTTTGTCACCACAATGCTCAATACACTTGGCATCACAATGCTCGCTGACACTTGTCATCAGTATGCTCCTTGAACACTGTCATGACAAGGCTCCATGCATTTTTCATCACAATGATCCATTCCCTTTTCATCACAATGCTCCAAGACCCCTGTTATCACAATGTTCCGTGACTCCAGTCATCACAATGCTTCATGACATTTGTCATCACAGTGGTCCATGACCTCGTCATACAAAGCTCTGTGACCTTTGTCACGACAATGTTTCATGAAATTTTTATCACAATGCTCTGGGACCCTTGTCATCACAAACCTCCATGCCTTTGTCAGCATAGTGCTCCATGACCCATGTCATCACAATGCTCGATGCGCGTGTCAGCACAATGCTCCTCATCCTTGTCATCAAAATGCCCCATAAACCTTGTCATCACAATGCTCCATGCACTTCTCCTCAGAATGCTTTCTCACCACTGATATCACAATGTTCCATCACTAGTCATCACAATATTCCCTCACCACTGTCAGCGCAATATTCCATGACCCCTGTAATCACAATTCTCCATGCCCTTGTCATCACAAAGCTCCATGACGCAAGTCATCAGAATGCTCCACGGCCTTCTCATCACAATGCTCCATGCCCTTGTCGTCACAATGCTCCAACACCCCTATAATCACAATGCTCCATGCCCCTTTTCATCTCAATGCTCCATGAACCCTGTCATCACAATGCACCGTGCCCATCACCATAATATTTCATGCTATTGTCATCACAGTGTAATCAAAATGCTCAATGACCTCTGTCATCACAATGCACCAAACCCTTCTGATCACAATGTTCCATAACACTTGTCATCACAATGCCCCATCACGCTGGTCATCACAATTATCCATGGTCTTCTCATCACAATGCTCCATGATCTTTGTCATCACAATGCTCAATACACTTATCATCAAAATGCTCCCTGACAGTTGTCATCAGTATGCTCCTTGAACCCTGTCATGACAAGGCTCCATGCGTTTTTCATCACAATGATCCATTCCCTTTTCATCACAATGCTCCAAGACCACTGTAATCACAATCCTCCATGTCCTTGTCATCATAAAGCTCCATGACGCATGTCATCAGAATGCTCCATTGCTTTCTCATCACAATGCTCCTTGACCCTTGTCATCACAATGCTCGATGCGTGTGTCAGCACAATGCTCCATAACCCATGTCATCACAATGCACCATGCCCTTGTCATCACAATGCTCCGCATCCTTGTCATCAAAATGCTCCATACACCTTGTCATCAAAATGCTCCATGCACTTCTCCTCAAAATGCGTTCTCACCACAGATATCACAATGTTCCATCACTAGTCATCACAATACTCCCTCACCCCTGTCATCACAATATTCCATGACCCATGTAATCACAATTCTCCATGCCCTTGTCATCACAGAGCTCCATGACGCATGTCATCAGAATGTTCCATGGGCTTCTCATCACAATGCTCCATGCCCTTGTCATCACAATGCTCCAACACCACTGTAATCACAGTGCTCCATGCACTTTTCATCAGAATGCTCCATGCCCTTGTCATCAGAATGCTCCATGACCCTTGTCATCGCAATGTTCCAAGCCCTTGTCATCAAAATGCTCCATTAGCTTTATCATCACAATCCTCCATGACACTTGGTATCACAATGCTCCATGCTTTTGTAATCACAATGGACAATGATATATGTCATCACAATGCTACCTGACACCTGTCTTCACAATACACCATGACCTTGTCATCACAATGTTCCATGACCTTGTCATCACAATGCGCCATGCCCACTCTCTTCACAATAATCCATGAAACATGTCAGACCACTGTTCCATGCCCCTGTAATCACAAATCTCCATGCCCTTGTCATCACAATGCTCCATGACCCCTGTCATTACAATGCTCCGTGACTCCAGTCATCACAATGCTTCATGACTTTTGTCCTCACAATGGTCCATGCCCTCGTCACACAAGGCTCTGTGACCTTTGTCACCACAATGCTCCATGCCCTATTCATCTCATTGCTCCATGCCCACTCTCATCACAATAATCCATGAAAAGTGTCAGACCAATGTTCCATGCCACTGTCATCACATTTCTCCATGCCCTTGTCATCAGAATGCTCCATGACCCCTGTCATCACAATGCTCCATGACTCCAGTCATCACAAAGATTCATGCCCTTTGTCCTACAATGGTCCATGCCCTCCTCACACAAGGCTCTGTGATCATTGTCACCACAATGCTCGATGAAATTTTCATCACAATGCTCTGTGTCCCTAGTCATCACAATGCTCCATGCCTTTGTCAGCACAATGCTCCATGACACTTGTCATCAAAATGCTCCATGTGCTTGTCAGCACAATGCTCCATGACACATGTCATCACAATGTGCCATGCTCTTTTCATCACAATGCTCCACATCCTTTTCATCGCTATGCTCCATAAAACTTGTCATCACAATGCTCCATGCACTTCTCATCAAAATGCTCTCTCACCACATATATCAAAATGTTCCATCACTAGTCATAACAATACTCGCTCAACCCTGTCATCACAATGTTCCATGACCACTGTCATCACAGTGCTACATGCCCTTATGATCACAATGCTCCATGACCACTGACATCACAATGTTCCATGACCCCTGTCACAAAATGCTCCATGACCCATTTCATCAGAATGCCTCATGACCGCTGACATCACAATGTTAGATAACCCCTGTCATCAAAATATTCCATGACCCTTTTCATCAAAGAGCCACATGATCCTGTCATCAAAATGCTCCCTGCCCTTCTCATCACAATGCACCACGCCCTTGTCATCAAAATGCCCCATGACATTTGTCATCACAAAGCTCCATGACCCATGGCCTCACAATGCTGCATGCCATTGTCATCACAATGCTCAATGAAATCTCTCATCACATTGCTCCATGCCCTTGTCAACAATGCTCCATTACACCTGTCATAACATTGCCCCATGACCCCTGCCATCACAATGTTCCACGGCCTTGTCATCACAAGGCTCCATGACCCTTGTCATCACAATGCTCCTAGACCTCTGTAATCACAATTCTCCATGCCACTTTTCATCTCAATGCTCCATGAACACTGTCATCACAATGCACCATTCCCATCATCATAATGATTCATGCTATTGTCATCACAATGAAATCAAATGCTCCATGTCCTCTGTCATCAAAATGCTCCAAACCCTTCTGATCACAATGTTCCTTACACTTGTCATCACATGCCCTATGACGCTCGTCATCACAATGATGCAAGGTCTTCTCATCTCAATGCTCCATGACATTTGTCACCACAATGCTCAATACACTTGGCATCACAATGCTCGCTGACACTTGTCATCAGTATGCTCCTTGAACACTGTCATGACAAGGCTTCATGCCTTTTTCATCACAATGATCCATTCCCTTTTCATCACAGTGCTCCAAGACCCCTGTTATCACAAAGCTCCGTGACTCCAGTCATCACAATGCTTCATGACATTTGTCATCACAATGGTCCATGACCTCGTCATACAAAGCTCTGTGACATTTGTCACCACAATGCTCCATGAAATTTTTATCAAAATGTTCTGTGAACCTTGTCATCACAAAGCTCCATGCCTTTGTCAGCACAATGCTCCATGACCCTTGTCATCACAATGCTCGATGCACGTGTCAGCAGAATGCTCCATAACCCATGTCACCACAATGCACCATGCACTTGTCATCACAATGCTCCACATCCTTGTCATCAAAATTCTCCATAAACCTTGTCATCACAATGCTCCATGCACTTCTCCTCAAAATGCCTTCTCACCACTGATATCACAATGTTCCATCACTAGTCATCACAATACTCCCTCACCCCTGTCATTACTATATTCCATGACCCTTGTAATCACAATTCTCCATGCCCTTGTCATCACAAAGCTTCATGACGCATGTCATCAGAATGCTCCATGACCTTCTCACCACAATGCTCCATGCCCTTGTCATCACAATGCTCCAACACCCCTATAATCACAATGCTCCATGCCCTTTTTCATCTCAATGTTCCATGAACCCTGTCATCACAATGCACCGTGCCCATCACCATAATATTTTATGCTATTGTCATCACAATGAAATCAAAATTCTCAATGACCTCTGTCATCACAATGCACCAAACCCTTCTGATCACAATGTGCCATAACACTTGTCATCACAATGCCCCAAGACGCTGGTCATCACAATTATCCATGGTCTTCTCATCACAATGCTCCATGATCTTT
Organism: Hyperoodon ampullatus; assembly: GCF_949752795.1. Lineage (NCBI taxonomy): Eukaryota > Metazoa > Chordata > Mammalia > Artiodactyla > Ziphiidae > Hyperoodon > Hyperoodon ampullatus. The sequence goes on from NW_027641092.1 coordinate 3,991,246, forward strand.
GTCATCACAATGCTCAATACACATATCATCACAATGCTCCCTGAGAGTTGTCATCAGTATGCTCCTTGAACCCTGTCATGACAAGGCTCCATGCATTTTTCATCACAATGATCCATTCCCTTTTCATCAAAATGCTCCAATACCCATGTAATCACAATGCTCCATGTCCTTGTCATCACAAAGCTCCATGACGCATGTCATCAGAATGCTCCATTGCCTTCTCATCACAATGCTCCATGCCCTTGTAATCACATTGCTTCAAAAACCCTGTAATCTCAAAGCTCCATGCAAATTTTCATCAGAATGCTCCATGCCCTTGTCATCACAATGCTCCACGTCCCTTGTCATTGCAATGTTCCAAGCCCTTGTCATCAAAATGCTCCATTACCTTTGTCATCACAATCCTCCATGACAGTTGGTATCACAATGCTCCATGCCATTGTCATCACAATGGACAACGAAATATTTCATCACCATGCTCCCTGACACCTGTCTTCACAATACTCCATGACCTTATTATCACAATGTTCCATGCCCTTGTCATCACAATGCGCCTTGCCCACTGTCATCACAATAATCCATGAAACATGTCAGACCAATGTTCCATGCCCCTGTTATCACAATGCTCCATGCCCTTTTCACCACAATGCTCCATGACCCCTGTCATCACAATGCTCCGTGACTCCAGTCGTCACAATGCTTCATGACATTTGTCCTCACAATGGTCCATGCCCTCGTCACATAAGGCTCTGTGACCTTTGTCACTACAATGCTCCATGCCCTTGTCATCTCAATACTAAATGCCCACTGTCATCACAATAATCCATGAATCTTGTCAGACCAATGTTCCATGCCCCTGTCATCACATTGCTCCATGCCCTTGTCATCACAATGCTCCATGACCACTGTCATCACAATGCTCCGTGACTCCAGTCATCACAAAGATTCATGCCGTTTGTCCTCACAATGGTCCATGCCCTCCTCACACAAGGCTCTGTGATCTTTGTCACCACAATGCTCCATGAAATTTTCATCACAATGCTCTGTGTCCTTTGTCATCACAATGCTCCATGCCTTTGTCAGCACAATGCTCCATGACACTTGTCATCACAATTTGCCATGCTCTTTTCATCACAATGCTCCACATCCTTTTCATCGCTATGCTCCAAAAAACTTGTCATCACAATGCTCCATGCACTTCTCATCAAAATGCTCTCTCACCACATATATCACAATGTTCCATCACTAGTCATCACAATACTCGCTCACCCCTGTCATCACAATGCTCCATGACCACTGACATCACAATGTTCCATAACCCTTGTTACAAAATGCTCTATGACCCATTTCTTCAAAATGCTTCATGACACCTGACACCAAAATATTCCATAACCGCTGTCATCAAAATATTCCAACCCTTTTATTCAAATTGCTCCATGATCCTGTCATCAAAATGTTCCCTGCCCTTCTCATCACAATGCACCACGCCCTTGTCATCAAATTGCCCCATGACATTTGTCATCAGAAATCTATATGACCCTTGGCATCACAATGCTCCATGCCATTGTCATCACAATGCTCAATGAAATCTCTCATCACATTGCTCCATGCCCTTGTCATCACAATGCTCCATTACACCTGTCATAACAATGCTCCATGACCCCTGCCATCACAATGTTCCACGGCCTTGTCATCACAAGGCTCCATGACCCTTGTCATCACAATGCTCCAAGACCTCTGTAATCACAATTCTCCATGCCACTTTTCATCTCAATGCTCCATGAAGACTGACATCACAATGCACCATGCCCATCATCATAATGATTCATGCTATTGTCATCACAATGAAATCAAAATGCTCCATGTCCTCTGTCATCACAATGCTCCAAACCCATCTGATCACAATGTTCCATAACACTTGTAATTACATGCCCCATGATGCTCGTCATCACAATTATGCAAGGTCTTCTCATCACAATACTCCATGACCTTTGTCACCACAATGCTCAATACACATGGCATCACAATGCTCACTGACACTTGTCATCAGTATGCTCCTTGAACACTGTCATGACAAGGCTCCATGCCTTTTTCATCACAATGATCCATTCCCTTTTCATCACAATGCTCCAAGACCCCTGTTATCACAATGCTCCGTGACTCCAGTCATCACAATGCTTCATGACATTTGTCATCACAGTGGTCCATGACCTCGTCATACAAAGCTCTGTGATCTTTGTCACCACAATGTTCCATGAAATTTTTATCACAATGCTCTGTGACCCTTGTCATCACAAACCTCCATGCCTTTGTCAGCACAATGCTCGATGCGCGTGTCAGGACAATGCTCCACATAATTGTCATCAAAGTGCTCCATAAGCCTTGTCATCACAATGCTCCATGCACTTCTCCGGAAAATGCTTTCTCACCACTGATATCACAATGTTCCAGCACTAGTCATCACAATACTCCCTCACCACTGTCACCACCATATTCCATGACACTTGTAATCACAATTCTCCATGGCCTTGTCATCACAAAGCTCCATGACGCATGTCATCAGTATGCTCAATGGCCTTCTCATCACAATGCTCCATGCCCTTGTCATCACAATGCTCCAACACCCCTGTAATCACAATGCTCCATGCTCTTGTCATCAGAAAGCTCCATGATGCATATCATCAGAATGCTCCGTGGCCTTCTCATCACCATGCTCAATGCCCTTGTCATCACAATGCTCCAACAGCCCTTTAATCACAATGCTCCATGCCCCTTTTCATCTCAATGCTCCATGAACCCTGTCATCACAGTGCACCGTGTCCATCACCATAATATTTCATGCTATTGTCATCACAATGAAATCAAAACGCTCAATGACCACTGTCATCACAATGCACCAAACCCTTCTGATCACAATGTTCCATAACAACTTGTCATCCCAAAGCCCCATGAGGCTGGTCATCACAATTATCCATGGATTTCTTATCACAATGCTCCATGATCTTTGTCATCACAATGCTCAATACACTTATCATCACAATGCTCCCTGACACTTGTCATCAGTATGCTCCTTGAACCCTGTCATGACAAGTCTCCATGCATTTTTCATCACAATGATCCATTCCCTTTTCATCACAATGCTCCAAGACCCCTGTAATCACAATGCTCCATGTCCTTGTCATCACAAAGCTCCATGACGCATGTCATCAGAATGTTCCATTGCTTTCACATCACAGTACTCCATGCCCTTGTCATCACAATGCTTCAAAACCCCTGCAATCTCAATGCTCCATTCACCATTTCATCAGTATTCTCCATGACCCTTGTCATCACAAGGCTCCATGGCCCTCTCATCACTATGCTCCAGGACCTTCTCATCACATTGCTCCATTCCCTTCTCATGACAATGCTCCATGACCCCTGTCATCACAGTACTCCATGAATAATTTCAGCCAAATGCTCCATGACCTTCTCATCACAAAGCTCCATGACCCATGTCATCACAATGCTACATGACCACAGTCATCAAAATGATCCATGCCACTTGTCATCAGAATGTTCCATGTGCTTGTCATCCCAATGCTCCATGACCCTTGTAATCAAAATGTTCCTTGATGCTTGTCGTCACAGAGCTCCATGACACTTGTCATCACAATTCTCCATGCCTTTGTCAGCAAAATGCTACATGACTTTGTCATCACAATGCTCCATGCAATTGTCCTCACAATTCTCCTTTACCAGTGTCATCACAATACTCCGTGACCCTTGGGATCACATTGTTTCATGCCCTTGTCATCACAATGCTCCGTGATTCTTGAAATCAAAATGATCTATGACCTGTGTCATCACAATGCTCCAAACACTTGTGATCACAATGTTCCATACAATTGTCTTCATAATGCTCCATGATGCCTGTCATCAGAATACTCCATGCCCTTGTCATCAAAATGCTCCATGAACTTTGTCATCACAATGCTCAATACACTTGTCATCACAATGCTCCCTGACACTTTTCGTCAGAATGCTCCTTGAAACATGTCATGAAAAGGCTCCATGCCTTTTTCATCACAATGCTCCATGCCCTTTTCCTCACAATGCTCCATGCCATTGTCATCACAATACTCCACAAGCTTGTCATCAGAATGCTCCATGACCCTTGTCATCACAATGCTCCATGATCCCTGTCATCACAATGCTCCATGACCCCAGTCATCACAATGCTCCATGCCCCTTGTCATTACAGTGCTCCATGACGCTCGTCATCAAAATTATCCATGGTCTTCTGATCACAATGCTCCACGGTCTTGCCATCACAATGCTCCAAGCCACATCTCATCACAGTGTTACATGCTCTTGTCATCAGAGTTCTCCATGCACTTGTCATCGCAATGCTCCATGACCCCTGTCATAGCAAGCTCCATGTGCTTTTCATCACAATGCTTCAGGAATTTGTCATCAAAATTCTCAATGGGCCTTGTCATCACAATCCTCCATGCCCTTGTCATCAAAATGCTACATGACCCTTGTCACCACAATGCTCCAAACCCCAGACATCACAATGCTCCATTAACTTTGTCATCACATTCTTCCATGACACTTGGCATCACAATACTCAATGCCATTGTCATCACAATGTACCATGACATATGTCATCACAATGCCCCCAGACCCCTGTCTTCACAGTACTCCATAACCTTCTCATCATAATGCTCCATGCTCTTCTCATCAGAATGCGCCTTGCCCACTGTCATCACAATAAACAATAAACTTGTCAGACCAATGCACCATGCCCCTGTCATTAGAATGCTCCATACCCTTGTCATCACAAAGTTCCGTGACTCCAGTCATCACAATGCTTAATGCCCTTTGTCATCACAATGGTACTTAACCTCATCGTCACAAGGCTCTGTTACCATTGTCACCACAATGCTCCATGAACTTTTCATCACAATGCTCTGTGACCGTTGTCATCACAAGGTTCCATGAATTTGTCAGCACAATGCTCCATGACCCTTTTCATCACAATGCTCAATGCGCTTCTCAGCACAATGCTCCATGACCCATGTCATCAAAATGCGCCATGCAATTGTCAACACAATGCTCCACAGCCTTGTCATCACAATGCTCCATAAACCTTGTCATCACAATGCTCCCTAAACCTTGTCATCACAATGCTCCATGAACTTCTCAACAAAATGCTTTCTCACCACTGATATCACAATGTTCCATCAGTAGTCATCACAATACTCCCTCACCACTGTCATCAGAATTTTCCATGACCTCTGTCATCACAATGCTCCATGCCCCAGTCATCACAATGCTCCATGTCCCATGTCATCACAATTCTCCAAGTCCTTGTCATCACAATGCTCCATGCCCCTTGTCATTACAATCACCCATGACACATGTATCACAGTGTTCTGTGCCCTAGTCATCACAAAGCTCCATGCCGAATCTCATAACAATAATCCATGAAATTTTCAGACCAATGATCCATGCCTTTGTCATCACAATGCTCCTTTACCCCGTCATAGAAATGCTCCATGACCCCTGCCATCACAATGTTCCACGGCCTTGTCATCCAAGGCTCCATGACCCTTGTCATCACAGTGCTCCAATATCCATGTAATCACAATGCTCCATGCCCTTGTCGTCACTAAGATTCATGACGCATGTCATCAGAATGCTCCGTGGCCTTCTCATCACAATGCTCCAGGCCCTTGTATTCACAATGCTCCAAGACCCCTGTAATCACAATGCTCCATGCCCCTTGTCATTACAGTGCTCCATGACGCTCGTCATCACAATTATCCGTGATCTTCTCATCACAATGCTTCACGGCCTTGCCATTACAATGCTCCATGCCCCGGTCATCACAATGCTCCATGTCCCATGTCATCACAATTCTCCACGTCCTTGTCATCACAATGCTCCATGACACTTCTTATCACAATGTTACATGATATTTTCATCACAATTCTCCATGCACTTGTCATCGCAATGCTCTATGACCCCTGTCATAGCAAGCTCCATGCGCTTGTCATCACAATGCTTCACGACGTTGTCATCAAAATTCTCAATGGCAATTGTCATCGCAATGCTCCATGACCCTTGTCATCACAACGTTCCAAGTACTTGTCATCAAAATGCTCCATTACCTTTGTCATCACAATCCTCCATGACACTTGGTATCACAATGCTCCATGCCATTGTCATCACAATGCTCCGTGACACCAGTCATCACAATGCTTAATGACCTTTGTCACCACAATGCTCCACGCCCTTGTCATCACAATGCTCCATGCCCACTGTCATCACAATATTCCATGAAACTTGTCAGACCAATGATCCATGCCCTCTTCACACAAGGCTCTGTAACCTTTGTCACCACAATGCTCCATGAACTTTTCATCACAATGCTCTTTGTCTCTAGTCATCACAATGCTCCATGCCTTTGTCAGCACAATGCTCCATGACACTTGTCATCAAAATGCTCCATGCGCTTGTCAGCACAATGCTCCTTGACCTATGTCATCACAATGTACCATGTCCTTGTCATCACAATGCTCCAAATCCTTTTCATCGCTATGCTCCATAAAAGTTGTCATCACAATGCTCCATGCACTTCTCATCAAAATGCTCTCTCACCACATATATCACAATGTTCCATCACTAGTCATCACAATACTCCCTCACCCCTGTCATCACAATGTTCCATGACCACTGTCATCACAGTGCTACAGGGCCTTATCATCACAATGCTCCATGACCCCTGACAGCACAATGTTCCATAACCCCTGTCACAAAATGCTCAATGACCCATTTCATCACAATGCTTCATGACCCCTGACATCACCATGTTCCATAAAACCTGTCATCAAACTATTCCATGACACTTTTCATCAAATTGCTCCATGACATTGTCATCACAATGCTCCATGCCCTTCTCATCACAATGCACCACGCCCTTGTCATCAAAATGCCCCATGACCTTTGTCATCACAAAGCTCCATTAACCCTGTCATAACAATGATCCATGGCCCCTGCCATCACAAGGTTCCAGGGCCTTGTCATCACAAGCCTCGATGACCCTTGTCATCACAATGCTCCAAGACCCCTGTAATCACAATGCTCCATGCCCTTGTCATCACAAAGCTCCATGAGGCATGTCATCTGAATGCTCCATGGCCTTCTCATCACAATGCTCCATGCCCTTGTCATCACAATGCTCCAACAGCCCTATAATCACAATGCTCCATGCCCCTTTTCATCTCAATGCTCCATGAACCCTGTCATCACAATGCACCATGCCCATCACCATAATATTTCATGCTATTGTCATCACAATGAAATCAAAATGCTCCATGACCTCTGTCATCACAATGCACCAAACCCTTCTGATCACAATGTTCCATAACACTTGTCATTACAATGCCCTATGACGATGGTCATCACAATTATCCATGGTCTTCTCATCACAATGATCCATGATCTTTGTCATCAAAATGCTCAATACACTTATCATCACAATGCTCCCTGACAGTTGTCATCAGTATGCTCCTTGATCCCTGTCATGACAAGGATCTATGCATTTTTCATCACAATGATCCATTCCCTTTTCATCACAATGCTCCAAGACCCCTATAATCACAATGCTCCTTGTCCTTGTCATCACAAAACTCCATGGCGCATGTCATCAGAATACTCCATTGCCCTCTCATCACAATGCTCCATGCCCTTGTCATCGCAATGCTTCAAAACCCTTGTAATCACAATGCTCCATGCACCTTTTCATCAGAATGCTCCATGACCCTTTTCATCAAAATGCTCCATTACCCCTCACATCACAATGTTCCATAACCCCTGTTATCAAAAAGTTCCATGACACTTTTCATCAATTTGCTCCATGACCATGTCATCACAATGCTCCCTGCCCTTCTCATCACAATGCACCACGACCTTCTCATCAAAATGGTCCATGACTTTTGTCATCACAAAACTCCATGACCCTTGGCATCACAATGCTCCATGCCATTTCATCACAATGCTACATGAAACCTCTCATCACATTGCTCCATGCCATTGTCAGCACAATGCTCCATGATGCTTGTCATCACAGTGCTCGATACTCTTCTCATCACAATGCTCCATGTCCTTGTCATTACAATCCTCCATGACACATGTATCACAGTGTTCCGTGCCTTAGTCATCACAATGCTCCATGCCGAATCTCATCACAATAATCCATGAAATTTTCAGACCAATGTTCCTTGCCCTTGTCATCACAATGCTCCATTACCCCTGTCATAACAATGCTCCATGAACCCTGCCATCACAATTATCCACGGCCTTGTCATCCAAGGTTACATGACCCTTGTCATCACATTGCTCCAAGACCCCTGTAATCACAATGCTCTATGCCCTTGTCGTCACAAAGATCCTTGACGCATGTCATGAAAATGCTCCATGGCCTCATCACAATGCTCCATGCACTTGTCATCACCTGCTCCAAGACCCCTGTAATCACAATGCTCCCTGCCCTTCTCATCACAATGCACCACACCCTTGACATCAAAATGCTCCATGACATTTATCATCACAAAGGTCCATGACCCTAGCATCACAATGCTCCATTCCATTGTCATCACAGTGCTCCATGAACCCTCTCATTACATCGCTCCATGAACTTTTCATCCCAAATCTCCATGACGCTTGTCATCACAATGCCCGATGCCCTTCTCATCGCAATGCTCGATGCCATTGACATTACAATCCTGCATGATCTATGTATCACAGTGTTCTGTGCCCTTGTCATCACAATGCTCCATGCCCACTCTCATCACAATAATCCATGAAAATTTTCAGACCAATGCCCCATGCACTTGTCATCACAATGCTCCATTACCCCTGTCATAACAAGGCTCCATGACCAATGCCATCACAAGGATCAACGGCCTTGTCATCAAAAGCCTCCATGACCCTTGTCATCACAATGCTCCAAGACCCCTGTAATCACAATGCTCCATTAACTTACAATCACAAAGCTCCATGAAGCATGTCATCATAATGCTCCATGGCCTTCACATCACAATGCTCCATGCCCTTGTCGTCACAATGCCACAACAACCCTGTAATCACAATGCTCCATGCCCCTTTTTATCTCAATGCTCCATGAACCCTGTCATCACAATTCACCGTGCCCATTACCATAATATTTCATGCTATTGTCATCACAATGAAATCAAAATGCTCAATGACCTCTGTCATCACAATGCACCAAATCCTTGTGATCAAAATGTTCCATAACACTTGTCATCAGAATGCCACATGAGCCTGGTCCTCACAATTATCCATGGTCTTCTCATCACAATACTCCATGACCTTTGTCATCACAATGCTCAATACACTTATCATCACAATGCTCCCGGACACTTATCATCAGTTAGCTCCTTGAACAGTGTCATGACAAGGCTCCATGCATTTTTCATCACAATGATCCATTCCCCTTTCTTCCCAATGCTCCAAACCACTGCAGTCACAATGCTCCATGTCCTTGTCATCACAAAGCTCCATGACGCATGTCATCAGAATGCTCCATTGCCTTCTCATTACAATGATCCATGCCCTTGTCATCACAATGCTTCAAAACCCCTGTAATCACAATGCTCCATGCACCTTTTCATCAGAATGCTCCATGACCCTTTTCATCAAAATGCTCCATGACCCCTGATATCACAATGTTCCATAACCCCTGTCATCAAAATATTCCATGACACTTTTCATCAATTTTGCTCCATGACCCTGTCATCATAATGCTCCCTGCCCTTCTCATCACAATGCACCACGACCTTGTCATCAAAATGCTCCATGACCTTTGTCATCACAAAGCTCCATGACCCTTGGCATCACAATGCTCCATGACATTTCATCACAATGCTACATGAAACCTCTCTTCACATTGCTCCATTCCCTTGTCAGCACAATGCTCCATGACGCTTGTCATCACAATGCTCGACACTCTTCTCATCACAATGCTCCATGCCCTTGTCATTACAATCCTCCATGACACATGTATGAGAGTGTTCCGTGCCCTAGTCATCACAGTGTTCCGTGCCCTACTCATCACAATGTTCCATCCTGAAACTCATCACAATAATCCATGAAATTTTCAGACCAATATTCCATGCCCTTGTCATCACAATGCTCCATTACCCTGTCATAACAATGCTCCAAGACACATGCCATCACAATGTTCCACGGCCTTGTCATTCAAGGCTCCATGACCCTTGTCATCACAGTGCTCCAAGACCTCTGTAATCACAATGCTCCATGCACTTGCTGTCACAATGATTCATGATGCAAGTCATCAGAATGCACCATGGCCTTCTCATCACAATGCTCCATTCCCTTGTCATCACAGTGCTCCAAGACCCCAGTAATCACAATTCTACATGGCCCATGTCATTACAGTGCTCCATGACGCTCGTCATCACAATTATCCGTGATCTTCTCATCACAATGATCCACGGTCTTGCCATCACAATGCTCCATGCCCTGGTCATCACAATGCTCCATGTCCCATGTCATCACAATTCTCCAGGTTCTTGTCATCACAATGCTCCATGACACTTCTTATCACAATGTTACATGATCTTGTCATCACAATTCTCCATGCACTTGTCATCGCAATGCTCTATGACCCCTGCCATCGCAAGCTCCATGCGCTTGTCATCACAATGCTCCATGACGATTGTCATCACAATGTCCCAAGCCCTTGTCATCAAAATGCTCCCTTATCCTTGTCCTCACAATCCTCCATGACACTTGGTATCACAGTGCTCCATGCCATTGTCATCACAATGGACAATGACATGTCATCACAGTGCTCCCTGACACCTGTCTTCACAGTACTCCATGACCTTGTCATCATAATGTTCCATGCCCTTGTCATCACAATGCGCCATGCCCACAGTCATCACAATAATCCATGAAACTTGTCAGACCAATCATCCATGCCCCTGTCATCACAATGCTTCATGCCCTTGTCATCACAAAGCTCCATGAACATGTCATCAGAATGCTCCATGGCCTTCTCATTCACGATGCTCCATGTCCTTGTCATAACTATTCTCCTAGACCCCTATAATTAAAATGCTCCATGGTCCTTTTCATCTCAATGCTCCATGAACCGCATCATCACAATGCACCATGCCCATCATCATAATGCTTCATGCTATTGTCATAAAAATGAAATCAGAATGCTCCATGACCTCTGTCATCACAATGCACCAAACCCTTGTGATCACAATGTTCCATAACACTTGTCATCACAATGCCCCATGACGCTGGTCATCACAATTATCCATGGCCTTCTCATCACAATGCTCCATGATCTTTGTCATCACAATACTCAATACACTTATCATCACAATTCTCCCTGACTGTTGTCATCTGTACGCTCCTTGAACCCTGTCATGACAAGTCTCCATGCATTTTTCATCACAATGATCCATTCCTTTTTCATCAAAATGCTCCATGACCCCTGACATCACAATGTTACATAACCCCTGTCATCAAAATGTTACATGACACTTTTCATCAATTTGCTCCATGACCCTGTCATCACAACGCTCCCTGCCCTTCTCATCACAATGCACCATGACCTTGTCATCAAAATGCTCCATGACGTTTGTCATCACAAAGCTCCATGACACTTGGCATCACAATACTCCATGCCATTTCATCACAATTCTACATGAAACCTCTCATCACATTGCTCCATGCCCTTGTCACCACAATGCTCCATGACGCTTGTCATCACAATGGTCGATACACTTCTCATCACAATGCTCAATGCCCTTGTCATTACATTCCTCCATGACACATGTATCACAGTGTTCCATGCCCTAGTCATCACAATGTTCCATGCCGAATCTCATCACAATAATCCATGAAATTTTCAGACCAATGTTACATGCCCTTGTCATCACAATGCTCCATGACCCCTGTCATCACAATGTTCCGTGACTCCAGTCATCACAATGCTTCATGGCCTTTGTCCTCACAATGGTCCATGCCCTCGTCACACAAGGCTCTGTGACCTTTGTCACCACAATGCTCCATGCCCTTATCATCTCAATGCTCCATGCCCACTGTCATCACAATAATCCATGAAACATATCAGACCAATGTTCCATGACCCTGTCATCACAATGATCCATGCCCTTGTCATCACAATGCTCCATGACGTCTCTCATAACAGTGCTCCGTGACTCCAGTCATCACAATGATTCATGACCTTTCTCCTCACAATCGTCCATGCCCTCGTCACACAAGGCTCTGTGATCTTTGTCACCACAATGCTCCATGAAATCTTCATCACAATGCTCTGTGTCCCTTGTCATCACAATGCTGCATGCCTTTGTCAGCACAATGCTCCATGACACTTGTCATCAAAAGGCTCCATGCGCTTGTCAGCACAATGCTCCATGACACATGTCATCACAATGTGCCACGCACTTTTCATCACAATGCTCCACATCCTTTTCATCGCTATGCTCCATAAAACTTGTCATCACCATGCTCCATGCACTTCTCATCAAAATGCTCTCACACCACATATATCACAATGTTCCATCACTAGTCATTACAATACTCACTCACCCCTGTCATCACAATATTCCATGACCACTGTCATCACAGTGCTTCATGCCCTTTTCATCACAATGCTCCATGACCCCTGACATCACAATGCTCCATGTCCTTGTCATCACAAGGCTCAATGACACATGTCGTCAGAATGCTCCATTGCCTTCTCATCACAATGCTCCATGCCATTGTAATCACATTTCCAAACCCCTGTAATTCAATGCTCCATGCACCTTTTCATCAGAATGCTTCATGACCCTTTTCATCAAAATGCTGCCTGACCCCTCACATCACAATGTTCCATAACCCGTGTCATCAAAATGTTCCATGACACTTCTCATCAATTTGCTCCATGACCCTGTCATCACAATGCTCCCTGCCCTTCTCATCACAATGCACCACGACCTTGTCATCAAAATTCTCCATGACCTTTGTCATCACAAAGCTCCATGACCCTTGGCATCACAATTCTCCATGCCATTTCATCACAATGCTACATGAAACCTCTCATCACATGCTCCATGCCCTTGTCAACACAATGCTCCATGACGCTTGTCATCGCAATGCTCGATACGCTTCTCATCACAATGCTCCATGCCCTTGTCATTACAATCCTCCATGACACATGTATCACAGTGTTAAGTGCCCTAGTCATCACAATGTTCCATGCCGAATCTCATCACAATAATCCATGAAATTTTCAGACCAATGTTCCATCTCCTTGTCATCACAATGCTCCATTACCCCTGTCATAATTATGCTCCATGACCCCTGCCATCACAATGTTCCACCGCCTTGGCATCCAAGGCTCCATGACCCTTGTCATCACAATGCTCCAAGACGCCTGTAATCACAATGCTCCATGCCCTTGTCATCAAAAAGATCCATGACACATGCCATCAGAATGCTCCATGGCCTTCTCATCACAATTCTCCATGCCCTTGTCATCACAATGCTCCAAGACCCCTGTAATCACAATGTTCCATGCCCCTATTCATCAGGATGCTCCATGAGACTTGTAATCACAAGGCTCCATGGTCTTCTCATCACACTGCTCCAGGACCTTGTCATCACAAAGCTCCATTCCCTTGTCATCACAATGCTCCTTGACCACTGTCATCACAATACTCCATGAACATTTTCAGGCCAATGCTCAATGACTTTCTCATCACATTGCTCCATGCCGTTGTCATCACAATGCTCCATGACCCCTTTCATCACAATGCTCCGTGACTCCAGTCATCACAATGCTTCATGACTTATCTCATCACTATGGTCCATGCCCTCGTCACACAAGGTTCTGTGATCATTTTCACCACAATGCTCCATGAATATTTCATCACAATGCTCTCTGTCCCTTGTTATCAAAATGCTCCATGCATTTGTCAGCACAATGCTCCATGACACTTGTCATCAAAATGCTCCATGCACTTGTCAGCACAATGCTACATGACCCATGTCATCACAATACGCCATGCGCTTGTCATTACTATACTCCTCATCCTTATCATTGGTATGCTCCATAACAGTTTTCATCACAATGCTCCATGCACTTCTCATCAAAATGCTCTCTCACCACATATATCACAATGTTACATCACTAGTCCTCACAATATGCCCTCACCCATGTCATCACAGTGTTACATGACCCCTGTCATCACAGTGCTACATGCCCTTATCATCACAATGCTCCATGACCCCTGACATCACAATGTTCCATAAACCCTCTCACAAAATGCTCCATGACCCATTTCATCACAATGCTTCATGACCCCTGACATCACAATTTTCCATAACCAGTGTCATCAAAATATTCCATGACCCTTTTATTCAAATTGATCCATGACCCTGTCATCACAATGCTCCCTGTCCTTCTCATCATAATGCACAATGACCTTGTCATCAAAATGCCCCATGACCTTTGTCATCACAAAGCTCAATGACACTTGACATCACAATGCTCCATGCCATTGTCATCACAATGCTCAATGAAATCTCTCATCACATTGCCCCATGCCCTTGTCATCACAATGCTTCATTACAACTGTCATAACAATGTTCCATGAACCCTGCCATCACAATGTTCCACCGCCTTGTCACCACAAGGCTCCATGGCCCTTGTCATCACAATGCTCCAAGACCTCTGTAATCACAATTCTCCATGCCCCTTTTCATCTCAATGCTCCATGAACCCTGTCATCACAATGCACCATGCCCATCACCATAATGATTCATGCTATTGTCATCATAATGGAATTAAAATGCTCCATGACCTCTGTCATCACAATGCTCCAAACCCTTCTGATCACAATGTTCCATAACACTTGTCATCACAATACCCCATGACGCTCGTCATCACAATTATGCAAGGACTTCTCATCACAGTGCTCCATGACATTTGTCACCAAAATGCTCAATACACTTGTCATCACAATACTCCCTGACAGTTGTCATCAGTATGCTCCTTGAACCCTGTCATGACACTGCTCCATGCATTTTTCATCACAATGATCCATTCCCTTTACATCACAATGCTCCAAGACCCCTGTAATCACAATGCTCCATGTCCTTGTCATCACAAAGCTCCATGACGCATGTCATCAGAATGCTCCATTGCTTTCTCATCACAATACTCCATGCCCTTGTCATCACAATGCTTCAAAACCCCTGTAATCTCAATGCTCCTTGCACCTTTTCATCAGTATGCTCCATGACCCTGGTCATCACAAGGCTCCATGGCCCTCTCATCACAATGCTCCAGGACTTTCTCATCACATTGCTCCATTCCCTTCTCATCACAATGCTCCATGACACCTGTCATCACAGTACTCCATGAACATTTTCAGCCCACTGCTCCATGAACTTCTCATCACAAAGCTCCATGACCCATGTCATCACAATGCTACATGACCACAGTCATCAAAATGATCCATGCCACTTGTCATCAGAATGTTCCCTGTGTTTGTCATCCCAATGCTCCATGACCCCTGTAATCACAATGCTCCTTGATGCTTGTCGTCTCAGAGCTCCATGACACTTGTCATCACAATTCTCCATGGCTTTGTCAGCAAAATGCTACATGACCTTGTCATCACAATGCTCCATGCACTTGTCATCACAATTCTCCATTACCAGTGTCATCACAATCCTCCGTGAACCTTGGGATCACATTGTTTCATGCCCTTGTCATCATAATGTTCCATGATACTTGAAATCAAAATGATCCATGACCTGTGTCATCACAGTGCTCCAAACACTTGTGATCACAATGTTCCATAACAGTTGTCATCACAACGCTCCATGATGCCTGTCATCACAATACTCCATACCCTTGTCATCACAATGCTCCATGCCCTTGTCGTCACAAAGATCCATGACGCATGTCATCAGAATGCTCCATGGCCTTCGAATCACAATCCTCCATGCCCTTGTGATCACAATGCTCCAAGACCCCTGTAATCACAATGCTCCATACCACTTTTCATCTCAATGCTCCATGAACACTGTCATCACAATGCACCATGCCCATCATCATAATGCTTCATGCTATTGTCATCACAATGAAATCAAAATGCTCCATTACCTCTGTCATCACAATGTTCTAATCCCTTGTGATCACAATGTTCCATAACACTTGTCATTACAATGCTCCTTGACGCTGGTAATCACAATTATCCATGGTCTTCTCATCACAGTGCTGCATGACATTTGTCACCAAAATGCTCAATACACTTATCATCACAATGCTCCCGAACACTTATCATCAGTATGCTCCTTGAACACTGTCATGAGAAGGCTCCATGCACTTTTAATCACAATGATCCATTCCTTTTTCATCACAAAGCTCCAAGACCTCTCTAATCACAATGCTCCATGTCCTTGTCATCACAGAGCTCCATGACGCATGTCATCAGAATGCTCCATGGCCTTCTCATCACAATGCTCCATGCCCTGGTCATCACAATGCTTCAAAACCCCTGTAATCACAATGTTCTATGCACCTTTTCATCAGTATGCTCCATGACTATTCTCATCATAAGGCTCCAAGGCCCTCTCATCAAAATGCTCCAGGACCTTCTCATCACATTGCTCCATTCCCTTCTCATCACAATGCTCCATGACCCCTGTCATCACAGTACTCCATGAACATTTTCAGCCGACTGCTCCATGACCTTCACATCACAAAGCTCCATGACCCATGTCATCACAATGCTACATGACCACAGTCATCAAAATGATCCATGCCACTTTTCATCAGAATGTTCCCTGCGTTTGTCATCCCAATGTTCCATGACCCCTGTAATCACAAATCTCCTTGACGCTTGTCGTCTCAGAGCTCCATGACACTTGTCATCACAATTCTCCATGCCTTTGTCAGCAAAATGTTACATGACCTTGTCATCACAATGCTCCATGCCCTTGTCATCACAATTCTCCATTACCAGTGTCATCACAATCCTCCGTGAACCTTGGGATCACATTGTTTCATGCCCTTGTCATCACAATGTTCCATCATACTTGAAATCAAAATGATCCATGACCTGTGTCATCACAGTGCTCCAAACACTTGTGATCACAATGTTCCATAACAGTTGTCATCACAACGCTCCATGATGCCTGTCATCACAATACTCCATGCCCTTGTCATCACAATGCTCCAACAGCCCTGTAATCACAATGCTCCATGCCCCTTTTCATCTCAATGCTCCATGAACCCTGTCATCACAATGCACCGTGTCCATCACCATAATATTTCATGCTATTGTCATCACAATGAAATCAAAATGCTCAATGACCTCTGTCATCACAATGCACCAATCCCTTCTGATCACAATGTTCCATAACACTTGTCATCACAATGCCCCATGAGGCTGGTCATCACAATTATCCATGGACTTCTCATCACAATGCTCCATGATCTTTGTCATCACAATGCTAAATACACTTGTCATCACAATGCTCCCTGACACTTTTCGTCAGAATGCTCCTTGAACCCTTTCATGAAAAGGCTCCATGCCTTTTTCATCACAATGCTCCATGCCCTTTTCCTCACAATGCTCCATTCCATTGTCATCACAATACTCCACAAGCTTGTCATCAGAATGCTCCATGACCCTTGTCATCACAATGCTCCATGACCCCTGTCATCACAATGCTCTATGACACCTGTCATCACAATGCTCCATGCCCCTTGTCATTACAGTGCTCCATGATGCTCATCATCAAAATTATCCATGGTCTTCTCATCAGAATGCTCCACGGTCTTGCCACCACAATGCTCCATGACACTTCTCATCACAGTGTTACATGCTCTTGTCATCACAATTCTCCATGCACTTGTCATCGAAATGCTCCATGACCCATGTCATAGTAAGCTCCATGTGCTTTTCCTCAGAATGATTCACGAACTTGTCATCAAAATTCTCAATGGCCCTTGTCATCACAATCCTCCAAGCCCTTGTCATCGAAATGCTCCATGACCCTTGTCATCACAATGCTACAAAACCCTGTCATCACAATGCTCCATTAACTTTGTCATCACATTCCTCCATGACACTTGGCATCACAATGCTCCGTGCCATTGTCATCACAATGGACCATGACATATGTCATCACAATGCTCCCAGACCACTGTCTTCACAGTACTCTCTGACCTTCTCATCACAATGCTTCATGCTCTTCTCATCAGAATGCGCCTTGCCCACTGTCATCACAATAAACCATGAAACTTGTCAGACCAATGCACCATGCCCCTGTCTTCAGAATGCTCCATACCCTTGTCATCACAGTGTTCCGTTACTCCAGTCATCACAATCCTTCATGACCTTTGTCATCACAATGGTCCTTGAACTCCTCATCACAAGGCTCTGTGACCATTGTCACAATGCTCCATGAACTTTTCATCACAATGCTCTGTGACCGTAGTCATCACAATGTTCCATGCCTTTGTCAGCAGAATGCTCCATGACCCTTGTCAATACAATGCTCCATGCGCTTCTCAGCACAATGCTCCATGACCCATGTCATCAAAATGTGCCATGCACTTGTCATCACAATGCTCCACAGCCTTGTCATCACAATGCTCCATAAACCTTGTCATCACAATGCTCCATATATCTTGTCATCACAATGCTCCATGCACTTCTCATCAAAAAGCTTTCTCACTACTGATATTACAGTGTTCCATCAATAGTCATCACAATACTCCCTCACCACTGTCATCACAATTTTCCATGACCTCTGTCATCACAATGCTACATGCCTTATCATCACAATGCTCCATGACCCCTGACATCAAAATTTTCCATAACCTCTGTCATCAGAATGCTCCATCACCCTTTTCATCACAATGCTCCAAGACCCCTGACATCACAATGTTCCATAACCACTGTCATCAAAATGTTCCATGACACTTTTCATCAAATTGCTCCATGACCCTGTCATCACAATGCATCATGTCCATCATCATAAGGCTTCATGCTATTGTCATCACAATGAAATCAATATGCTCCATGACCTCTGTCATCAAAATTCTCCAAACCCTTGTGATCACAATGTTCCATAACCATTGTCATCACAATGCACCATGACGCTCATCATCACAATTATCCATGGACTTCTCATCACAGTGCTCCATGACCTTTGTCATCACAATGCTCAATACACTTGTCATCACAATGCTCCCTGACACTTGTCATCAGTATGCTCATTGAACCCTGTCAGGACAAGGCTCCATGCCTTTTTCATCACAATGATCCATACCATTTTCATCACAATGCTCCAAGACCCCTGTAATCACAATGCTCCATGACCTTTAATCACAAAGCTCCATGATGCATGTCATCAGAATGCTCCATGGCCTTCTCATCACAATGCTCCATGTCCTTGTCATCACAGTGCTCCAAGACCCCAGTCATCTCAATGCTCTGTGACTCCTGTCATCACAAGGCTTCATGACATTTGTCATCACAATGGTCCATGTCCTCGTCACACAAGGCTCTGTAACCTTTCGCACCACAATGCTCCATGAACTTTTCATCACAATGCTCTATGATCCTTGTCATCACCATGCTCCATGCCTTTGTCAGCACAATTCTCCATGAGCCTTGTCATCACAAGCTCCATGCGCTTGTGAGCACAATGCTCCATAACCCATGTCATCACAATGTGCCATGCGCTTGTCATCACAATGCTCCACATTCTTGTCATTACAGTGCTCCAAAAACCTTGTCATCACAATGCTCCATGCACTTCTCATTAAAATGCTCTCTCCCCCCGTCATCACAATGTTCCATGATCCCTGTCATTACAATGCTACATGACCTTATCATCACAATGCTCCATGAACCCTGACATCACAATGTTCCATAACCCCTGTCATCAAAATCCTCCATGACCCTTTTCATCACAATGCTCCATGACCCCTGACATAACAGTGTTCCATAACCACTGTCATCAAAATATTCCATGATACTTTTCATCAAATTGCTCCATGACCCTGTCATCAAAATGCTCCCTGCCCTTCTCATCACAATGCACCACGAACTTGTCATCAAAATGCTCCATGAACTTTGTCATCACAAAGCTCCATGACCCTTGGCATCACAATGCTCCATGCCATTTTCATCACAATGCTCCATGACCCCTGTAATCACAATGCTCCATGAACCTTTTCATCAGAATGCTCCATGAGAATTGTCATCACAAGGCTCCATGGTTTTC
The DNA here is from genome assembly GCF_949752795.1 of Hyperoodon ampullatus. Taxonomy (NCBI): domain Eukaryota; kingdom Metazoa; phylum Chordata; class Mammalia; order Artiodactyla; family Ziphiidae; genus Hyperoodon; species Hyperoodon ampullatus. The sequence goes on from NW_027641092.1 coordinate 4,011,616, forward strand.
TCATCACAATGCCCCAGGACCTTGTCATCACAATACTCCATTCCCTTGTCATCACAATGCCCCTTTACCCCTGTCATCACAATACCCCATGAATATTTTCAGCCCAATGCTCCATGACCTTCTTATCACAATGCTCCTTGACCCTGTCATCACAATGCTCCATGATCACTGTCATCACAGCGCTCCATGACCCCGACAACACAATGATCTGGGAATCTTGTCATCAAAATGCTCCATGACCCTTGTCATCACAATGCTCCATGCCCTTGTCATCACATTGCTCCATGAAGCCTCTCATCATATTGCTCCATGCCCTTGTCATTACAATCCTACATGACCCATGTATCACATTGTTCGGTGCCCTTGTCATCACAATGCTCCTTGCCCACTCTCATCTCAATAATCCATGAAACTTTTGAGACAAATGCTCGATGCCCTTGTCATCACAATGCTCCATTGCCCATGTCATAACCATTCTCCATGAACCCTGCCATCACAATGTTCTATGGCCTTGTCATCACAAGGATCCAATTCCACTGTAATCACAATGCTCCATGCCCCTTTTCATCAGAATGCTCCATGAGAATTGTCATCACAAGGCTCCATGGTCCTCTCATCACAATCCTCCAGAACCTTGTCATCACAATTCTCCATTACCTTGACATCACAATGTTCTATGACACCTGTCATCTCAATACTCCATGAATATTTTCAGCCCAATGCTCCATGACATTCTCATCACAATGTTTCATGACCCATGTCATCACAATGCTCCATGAACACTGGCATCAAAATGCTCCATGATCATTGTCATCACAATGATCCATGCCCTTGTCATCCCAGTGTTCCATGGCCCCTGTAATCACAATGATCTGTGACGCTTGTCATCACATTGCTCCGTGACCCGCGTCATCACAATGCTCCATGCCTTTGTCAGCAAAATGCTACATTACCTTGTCATCACAATGCTCCATGCGCTCGTCATCATAATTCTCCATTACCATTGTCATCAAAATCCTCCATGAACGTTGGGTTCACATTGCTTCATGTCCTTGTCATCAAAATGCTCCATGCTCCTTGAAATCAAAATGATCCATGACCTCTGTCATCACAATGCTCCAAACACTTGTGATCACAATGTTCTATAACACTTGTCATCACAACACACTTTGATGCCTGTCATCACAATTATCCATGGACTTCTAATGACAATGCTCCATGACATTTGTCATCACAATGTTCAATACACATGTCATCACAATGCTCCCTGTCACTTCTCATCAGAATGCTCCTTGAACCGTGTCATGAAAAGGCTCCATGCCCCTTTCATCACAATGCCCGATGCCATTGTCATCACAATACTTCACAAGCTTCTCATCAGTATCCTCCATGACCCTAGTCATCACAATGATCCATGACCCCTGTCATCACAATGCTCCATGCCCCTTGTCATTACAGTGCTCCATGATGCTCGTCATCACAATTATCCATGGTCTTCTCATCACAATGCTCCACGGTCTTGCCATCACAATGCTCCATGTGCCTTGTCATTACAATACTCCACGTCCTTGTCATCACAATGATCCTTAACACTTCTCATAACAATGTTACATGATCTTGTCTTCACAATTCTCCATGCACTTGTCATCGTAATGCTCTATGACCACAGTCATAGCAAGCTCTATGTGCTTTTCATCACAATGCTTCTCGACGTTTTCATCAAAATTCTCAATGGCCCTTGTCATCACAATGCTCCATTCCCTTGCCATCACAATGCTCCATGACCATTGTCATCACAATGTTCCAAGCCCTTGTCATCAAAATGCTCCATTACCTTTGTCATCACAATCCTCCATGACACTTGGTATCACAATGCTCCATGCCATTGTCATCACAATGGACAATGACATATGTCATCACAATGCTCCCTGACACCTGTCTTCAAAATACTCCATGACCTTGTCATCACAATGTTCCATGCCCTTGTCATCACAATGCTCCATGACCCCTGTCATCACAGTGCTCCGTGACTCCAGTTATCTCAATGCTTCATGACCTCTGTCATCACAATGCTCCAAACCCTTGTGATCACCATGTTCCATAACACTTGTCATCATAACGCTCCATGATGCCTGTCATCACAATACTCCATGCCCTTGCCATCACAATGCTCCATGAACTTTGTCATCACAATGCTCAATACACCTGTCATCACAATGCTCCCTGACACTTTTCCTCAGAATGCTCCTCGAAACCTGTCATGAAAAGGCTCCATGCCTTTTTCATCACAATGTTCCATGCCCTGTTTCTCACAATGCTCCAAACCCCTGTCATCACAATGCTCCATTAACTTTGTCATCACATTCATCCATGACACTTGGCATCACAATGCTCCATGATCCCTGTCATCACAATGCTCCATGACACCTGTCATCACAATGCTCCATGCCCCTTGTCATTACAGTGCTCCGTGACGCTCGTCATCACAAATATCCATGATCTTCTCATCACAATGCTCCACGGTCTTTCCATCACAATGCTCCATGACACTTCTCATCACAATGTTACATGCTCTTGTCATCACAATTCTCCATGCATTTATCATTGCAATGCTCAATGAGCCCTGTCATTGCAAGCTCCATGTGCTTTTCATCACAATGCTTCACGAAATTGTCATCAAAATTCTCAATGGCCCTTGTCATCACAATCCTCCATGCCCTTGTCATCAAAATGCTCCATGACCCTTGTCCTCACAATGCTCCAAAGCCCTGTCATCACAATGATCCATTAACATTGTCATCACATTCCTCCATGAACCTTGGCATCACAGTGCTCCATGCCATTGTCATCAAAATGCTCCATGAACACTCTCATCACATTGTTCCATGCAGTTGTCATCACAGTCTCCATGATGATTTTCATCACAATCCTCAATGCTCTTCTTAACACAATGCTCCATGCCCTTTTCATTACAATCCGCCATGACCCATGTATCACAGTGTTCCATGCCCTTGTCATCACAATGCTCCATGCCCCCTCTCATCACAATAATCCATGAAACATTTCAGACCAATGCTCCATGCCCTTGTCATCAAAATGCTCCATTAACCCTGTTATAACAATGCTCCATGACACCTGCCATTACAATGTTCCACGGCCTTGTCATCACAAGGCTCCATAACCCTTGTCATCACAATGCTCCATGTCCTTGTCATCACAAAGCTCCATGACGCATGTCATCAGAATACTCCATGGCCTTCTCATTCACGATGCTCCATGCCCTTGTCATCACAATTCTCCTAGACCCCTGTAATCACAATGCTCCATGCCACTTTTCATCTCAATGCTCCATGAACCGTGTCATCACAATGCACCATGCCCATCAACATAATGCTTCATGCTATTGTCATCAAAATGAAATCAAAATGCTCCATGACCTCTGTCATCACAATGCTCCAAACCCTTGTGATCACATTGTTCCAAAACACTTGTCATTGCAACGCTCCATATTACCTGTCATCACAATACTCCATGCCCGTGTCATCACAATGCTCCATGAACTTTGTCATCACAATGCACAATACACTTGTCATCACAATGCTCCCTGACACTTGTCGTCAGAATGCTCCTTGAAAACTTTCATGAAGAGCTCCATGCCTTTTCCATCACAATGCTCCATGCCCTTTTCATCACAATGCTCCATGACCCCTCTCATCACAATTCTCCATGCACTTTTCATCGCAATGCACCATGTGCCCTGTCATAGCAAGCTCCGTGCACTTGTCAACACAATGCTTCACGACGTTGGCATCAAAATTCTCACTGGCCCTTGTCATCACAATGCTCCATGACGCTCGTCATCACAATTATCCATGGTCTTCTCATCACAGTGCTCCACGGTCTTGCCATCACAATGCTCCATGACACTTCTCATCACAATGTTACATGCTCTTTTCATCACAATTCTCCATGCACTTGTCATTGCAATGCTCCATGACCCCTGGCATAGCAAGCTCCATGTGCTTTTCATCACAGTGCTTCACGAACTTGTCATCACAATTCTCAATGGCCCTTGTCATCACAATGCTCCATTACCGTTGTCATCACAATCCCCCATGACACGTGGCTTCACAATGCTCCATGTCATTGTCATCACAATGCACCATGACATATGCCATCACAATGCTCCCTGACACCTGTCTTCACTATATTCCATGACCTGGTCATAACAATGCTCCATGCCCTTGTCAGCACAATCTGCCATGCCCACTATCATCACAATAATCTATGAAACTTGTCAGACAAATGCTCCATGCCCCTGTCATCACAATGCTCCATGCCATTGTCATCACAGTCCTCCGTGACTCCAGTCATCACATTGCTTCATGACCTTTGTCATCACAATGGTGCATGCCCTCCTCATCACAGTGCTCTTTGAAATTTGTCACCATAATGCTCCATGAACTTTTCATCACAATGCTCTCTGACCCTTGTCATCACAATGCTCCATGCGCTTGTGAGAACAATGCTCCATGACCCATGTCATCACAATGTGCCATGCGATGGTCATCACAATGTTCCACAACCTTATCTTCACAATGCTCCGTAAACATTGTCATCACAAAGCTCCATGCACTTCTCAACAAAATTCTCTTTCACCACTGATATCAAAATGTTCCATCACTAGTCATTACAATACTCCCTCACCCCTGTCATGACAATGTTCCACAGCCTTGTCATCACAATGCTCCATGACCCTTGTCATCACAATTCTCCATGATCCCTGTCATCACAAGACTCCATGGTCTTCTCAACACAATGCTCCAGGACCTTCTCATCACAATGCTCGATTCCGTTTTCATCACAATGCTCCATGGCTCCTGTCATCACAATACTCCATGAACATTTTCAGCCCAATGATCCATGACCTTCTCATCACAATGCACCATGACCACTGTCATCACAATGATCCATGACCACTGTCATCCCCACGCTCCATGAAGCTTCACAACACAATGATCCGGGAATCTTGTCATCAAAAATCTCCATGACACTTGTCATCACAATGATCCATGCCCTTGTCATCCCAATGCTCCATGACAACTTTAATCAGAATGTTCCGTGAGGCTTGTCATCACAATGCTCCATGACCCTTGTCATCACAGTGCTGCATGGCCACTGTCATCACAATGCTCCATGCACTTGTCATCACAATGCTCCATGACACATGTCATCACAATGATCCGTGACTCCAATCATCACAATGCTTCAAGACTTTGTCATCACAGTGGTCCATGCCCTCATCATCACAAGTCTCTGTAACCTTTGTCACCACAATGCTCCATGAACTTTTCATTACAATGCTCTGTGACCCTTGTCATCACAATGCTCCAACACCCCTGTAGTCACAATGCTCCATGCCCATTTTCATCTCAATGCTCCATGAACCCTGTCATCACAATGCACCGTGCCCATCACCATAATATTTCATGCTATTGTCATCACAATGAAATAAAAATGCTCAATGACCTCTGTCATCACAATGCACAAAACCCTTCTGATCACAATGTTCCATAACACTTGTCATCACAATGCCCCATGATGCTGGTCATCACAGTTATCCATAGTCTTCTCATCACAATGCTCCATGATCTTTGTCATCACAATGCTCAATACACTTATCATCACAATGCTCCCTGACAGTTGTCATCAGTATGCTCCTTGAACCCTGTCATGACAAGGCTCCATGCATTTTTGATCACAATGATCCATTCCCTTTTCATCACAATGGTCCAAGACCCCTGTAATCACAATGCTCCATGTCCTTGTCATCACAAAGGTCCATGACGCATATCATCAGAATGCTCCATTGCCTTCTCATCACAATGCTCCATGCCCTTGTAATCACATTGCTTCAAAACCCCTGTAATCTCAATGCTCCATGCAACATTTCATCAGAATGCTCCATGCCCTTGTCATCACAAAGCTCCATGACACTTGTCATCGCAATGTTCCAAGTCCTTGTCATCAAAATGCTCCATTACATTTGTCATCACAATCCACCATGACACTTGGTATCACAATGCTCCATGCCATTGTAATCACAATGGACAATGACATATGTCATCACAATGCTCCCTGACACCTCTCTTCTCAATATTCCATGCCCTTGTCACCAAAATGCTCCATGCCCTTGTCATCTCAATGCTCCATGCCCACTTTCATCACAATAATCCATGAAACTTGTCAGACCAATGTTCCATGCCCCTGTCATCACATTGCTCCATGCACTTGTCTTCACAATGCTCCATGACCCCTGTCTTCACAATGCTCCGTGACTCCAGCCATCACAATGATTCATCCCCTTTCTCATCACAATGGTCCATGCCCACTGTCATCACAATAATCCATGAAACTTGTCAGACCAATGGTCCATGTCCTCTGTCATCACAATAATCCATGAAACTTGTCAGACCAATGTTCCATGCCCCTGTCATCAAATTGCTCCATGCCCTTGTCATCACAATGCTCCATGACCCCTGTCATCACAATGCTCCGTGACTCCAATCATTACAATGATTCCTGACCTTTCTCATCACAATGATCCATGCCCTCGTCACACAAGGCTCTGTGATCTTTGTCACCACAATGCTCCATGAAAATTTCATCTCAATGCACTGTGTCCCTTGTCATCACAATGCTCCATGCCCTTGTCATCACAATGCTCCATGAACCCTGCAATCACAATGTTCCACGGCCTTGTCATCACCAGGCTCCATGACCCTTGTCATCACAATGCTCCAAGACCTCTGTAATAACAATTCTCCATGCCACTTTTCATCTCAGTGCTCCATGAACACTGTCATCACAATGCACCATGCCCATCATGATAATGATTCATGCTATTGTCATCACAATGAAATCAAAATGCTCCATGTCCTCTGTCATCACAATGCACCAAACCCTTCTGATCACAATGTTCCATATTACTTGTCATCACATGCCCCATGACGCTCGTCATCACAATTATGCAAGGTCTTCTCATCACAATGCTCCATGACCTTTGTCACCACAATGCTCAATACACTTGGCATCACAATGCTCGCTGACACTTGTCATCAGTATGCTCCTTGAACAGTGTCACGACAAGGCTCCATGCCTTTTTCATCACAATGATCCATTCCCTTTTCATCACAATGGTCCAAGACCCCTGTAATCACAATGCTCCATGTCCTTGTCATCACAAAGCTCCATGACGCATGTCATCAGAATGCTCCATTGCCTTCTCATCACAATGCTCCATGCCCTTGTAATCACATTGCTTCAAAACCCCTGTAATCTCAATGCTCCATGCACCTTTTCATCAGAATGCTCCATGCCCTTGTCATCACAATGCTAAATGACCCTTGTCATCGCAATGTTCCAAGCCCTTGTCATCAAAATGCTCCATTACCTTTGTCATCACAATCCTCCATGACACTTGGTATCACAATGCTCCATGCCATTGTCATCACAATGGACAATGACATATGTCATCACAATGCTCCCTGACACCTGTCTTCACAATATTCCATGACCTTGTCATCACAATGTTCCATGCCCTTGTCATCTCATGTGCCATGCCCACTGTCATCACAATAATCCATGAAACATGTCAGACCAATGTTCCATGCCCCTGTCATCACAGTGCTCCATGCCCTTGTCATCACAATGCTCCATGACCCCTGTCATCACAATGCTTCATGACTCCAGTCATTACAATGATTCCTGACCTTTCTCATCACAGTGATCCATGCCCTCGTCACACAAGGCTCTGTGATCTTTGTCACCACAATGCTCCATGAAATTTTCATCACAATGCACTGTGTCCCTTGTCATCACAATGCTCCATGCCCTTGTCATCACAATGCTCCATTACACCTGTCATAACAATGCTCCATGAACCCTGCCATCACAATGTTCCACGGCCTTGTCATCACAAGGCTCCATGACCCTTGTCATCACAATGCTCCAAGACCTCTGTAATCACAATTCTCCATGCCACTTTTCATCTCAGTGCTCCATGAACACTGTCATCACAATGCACCATGCCCATCATCATAATGATTCATGCTATTGTCATCACAATGAAATCAAAATACTCCATGTCCTCTGTCATCACAATGCTCCAAACTTTTCTGATCACAATGTTCCATATCACTTGTCATCACATGCCCCATGACGCTCGTCATCACAATTATGCAAGGTCTTCTCATCACAATGCTCCATGACCTTTGTCACCACAATGCTCAATACACTTGGCATCACAATGCTCGCTGACACTTGTCATCAGTATGCTCCTTGAACACTGTCACGACAAGGCTCCATGCCTTTTTCATCACAATGATCCATTCCCTTTTCATCACAATGCTCCAAGACCCCTGTTATCACAATGCTCCATGACTCCAGTCATCACAATGCTTCATGACATTTGTCATCACAATGGTCCATGACCTCAACACACAAAGCTCTGTGACATTTGTCACCACAATGCTCCATGAAATTTTTATAACAATGCTCTGTGACCCTTGTCATCACAAAGCTCCATGCCTTTGTCTGCACACTGCTCCATGACGCTTGTCATCACAATGCTCGATGTGCGTGTCAGCACAATGCTCCATAACCCATGTCATCACAATGCACCATGCACTTGTCATCACAATGCTCCACATCCTTGTCATCAAAATGCTCCATAAACCTTGTCATCACAATGCTCCATGCACTTCTCCTCAAAATGCTTTCTCACCACTGATATCACAATGTTCCATCGCTAGTCATCACAATACTCCCTCACCCCTGTCATCACAATATTCCATGACCCCTGTAATCACAATTCTCCATGCCCTTGTCATCCCAAAGCTCCATGATGCATGTCATCAGAATGTTCCTTGGCCTTCTCATCACATTGCTCCATGGACTTGTCATCACAATGCTCCAACACCCCTGTAATCACAATGCTCCATGCCCCTTTTCATCCCAGTGCTCCATGAACCCTGTCATCCCAATGCACCCTGTCCATCACCATAATATTTCATGCTATTGACATCACAATGAAATCAAAATGCTCAATGACCTCTGTCATCACAATGCACCAAACCCTTCTGATCACAATGTTCCATAGCACTTGTCATCACAATTCCCCATGATACTGGTCATCACAATTATCCATGGTCTTCTCATCACAATGCTCCATGATATTGGTCATCACAATGCTCAATACACTTATCATCACAATGCTCCCTGACAGTTGTCATCAGTATGCTCCTTGAACCCTGTCATGACAAGGCTCCATGCATTTTTCATCACAATGATCCATTCACATTTCATCACAATGGTCCAAGACCCCTGTAATCACAATGCTCCATGTCCTTGTCATCACAAAGCTCCATGACGCATGTCATCAGAATGCTCCATTGCCTTCTCATCACAATGCTCCATGCCCTTGTAATCACATTGCTTCAAAACCCCTGTAATCTCAATGCTCCATGCACCTTTTCATCAGAATGCTCCATGCCCTTGTCATCACAATGCTAAATGACCCTTGTCATCGCAATGTTCCAAGCCCTTGTCATCAAAATGCTCCATTACCTTTGTCATCACAATCCTCCATGACACATGGTATCACAATGCTCCATGCCATTGTCATCACAATGGACAATGACATATGTCATCACAATGCTCCCTGACACCTGTCTTCACAATATTCCATACCCTTGTCATCACAATGTTCCATGCCCTTGTCATCTCATGTGCCATGCCCTTGTCATCACAATGCTCCATGACCCCTGTCATCACAATGCTCCGTGAGTCCAGTCATTACAATGATTCCTGACCTTTCTCATCACAATGATCCATGCCCTCGTCACACAAGGCTCTGTGATCTTTGTCACCACAATGCTCCATGAAATTTTCATCACAATGCACTGTGTCCCTTGTCATCACAATGCTCCATGAACCCTGCCATCACAATGTTCCACGGCCTTGTCCTCACAAGGCTCCATGACCCTTGTCATCACAATGCTCCAAGACCTCTGTAATCACAATTCTCCATGGCACTTTTCATCTCAGTGCTCCATGAACACTGTCATCACAAAGCACCATGCCCATCATCATAATGATTCATGCTATTGTCATCACAATGAAATCAATATGCTCCATGACTTCTCTCATCACAATGCTCCAAACACTTGTGATCACAATGTTCCATAACACTTGTCATCACAATGCCCCATGACGCTCCTCATCACAGTTAACCATGGTCTTCTCATCAAAATGCTCCATGAACTTTGTCATCACAATGCTCAATACACTTGGCATCACAATGCTCCCTGACATTTGTCGAGAGTATGCTCCTTGAAACCTGCCCTGTCAAGGCTCCATGCCTTTTTCATCACAATGATCCATGCCTTTTCATCACAATGCTCAAAGACCCCTGTAATCACAATGCTCCATTCCCCTTTTAATCACAAACATCCATGACACATGTCATCAGAATGCTCCATGGCCTTCTCATCACAATGCTCCATGCCCTTGTTATCACAGTGCTCCAAGAACCCTGTCATCACAATACTCCATGAATATTTTCAGCCCAATGCTCCATGATCTTCTCATCACAATTCTCCATGATCCCTGTGATCACAACGCTCCGTGCTCCTTGAAATCAAAATGATCCATGACCTCTGTCATCACAATGCTCCAAACCCTTGTGATCACATTGTTCCACAACACTTGTCATCACAACGCTCCATGATGCCTGTCATCACAATACTCCATGTCCGTGTCATCAAAATGCCCCATGACCTTTGTCATCGCAATGCTCAATACACTTGTCATCACAATGCTCCCTGTCACTTGTCGTCAGAATGCTCCTTGAACGCTGTCATGAAAAGCCTCCATGCCTTTTACATCACAATGCTCCATGCCCTTTTCATCACAATGCTCCATGCCATTTTCATCACATTACTCCACAAGCTTGTCATCAGAATGCTCCACGACCTTTGTCATCACAATGCTCCATGCCGCTTGTCATTAAAGTGCTGCATGACGCTGGACATCACAATTATCCATGGTCTTCTCATCATAGTGCTCCACGGTCTTGCCATCACAATGATCCATGACACTTCTCAATACAATGTTACATGATCTTGTCATCACAAATCTCCATGCACTTGTCATCGCAATGCTCCATGAACCCTGTCATAGCAAGCTCCAAGTGTTTTTCATCACAGTGCTTCACGACATTGTCATCAAAACTCTCAATGGCCGTTGTCATCGCAGTACTCCATGCCCTTGTCATCACAGTGCTCCATGACCATTGTCATCAAAAAGCTCCAAGCCCTTGTCATCACAATGCTCCATTACCTTTGTCATCACAATCCTCCATGACACTTGGCTTCACAATGCTCCATGCCATTGTCATCACAATGCACCAAGACATATGTCATCACAATGCTCCCTGACACCTGTCTGCACAGTACTACATGACCTTCTCATAACAATGCTGCATGCCCTTGTCATCACAATGCACCATGCCCACTGTCATCTCAATAATCCATGAAACTTGTCAGACCAATGCTCCATGACCCTGTCATCACAATGCTCCATGCCCTTGTCATCACAATGCTCCGTGATTCCAGTCATCACAATGCTTCATGACCTTTGGCATCAAAATGTTCCACGCCCTCGTAATCACAGGGCTCTGTGAAATTTGTCACCATAATGCTCCATGAACTTTTCATTCACAATGCTCTGTGACCCTTGCCGTCACAATGCTCCATGCCTTTGTCAGCAGAGTGCTCCATGACCCTTGTTATCACAATGCTCCATGCGCTTGTTATCAAAATTTTCCACAAACTTGTCATCACAATGCTCCATAAAACTTGTCATCACAATGCTCCATGTACTTCTCATCAAAATGCTCTCTCACCACTGATATCAAAATGTTCCATCACTAGTCATCAGAATACTCCCTCACCCCTGTCATGACAATGTTCCACGGCCTTGTCATCACAAGGCTCCATGACCCTTGTCATCACAATGCTCCAAGACCCCTGTAATCACAATGCTCCGTGTTATTGTCATCACAAAGCTCCATGACGCATGTCAACAATCTGCTCCATGGCCTTCTCATCACAATGCTCCATGCCCTTGTCATCACAATGCTCCAAGACAACTGTAATCAAATTGCTCCATGCCACTTTTCATCTCAATGCTCCATGAACTCTGTAATCACAATGAACCATGCCCATCATCATAATGCTTGATGCTATTGTCATCACAATGAATTCAGAATGCTCCATAACCTCTGTCAACACAATGCTCCAAACCCTTGTGATCACAATGTTCCGTAACACTTGTCATCAAAACGCCCCATGATGCTCATCATCACAATTATCCATGGTCTTCTCATCACAATGCTCCATGACATTTGTCATCACAATGCTCAATACACTTGTCATTATAATGCTCCCTGACACTTGTCGTCAGTATGCTCCTTGAACCCTGTCATGACAAGGCTCCATGCCCTTTGCATCACAATCACCCATGCCATTTTCATCACAATGCTCCAAGACCCATGTAATCACAATGCTCCACACCCCGTTTCATCAGAATGCTCCATGACACTTGTCATCACAAGGCTCCATGGTCTTCTCCTCACAATGCTCCAGGACCTTGTCATCACAATGCTCCATTCCATTGTCATCGCAGTGCTCCATGACCACTGTCATCACAATACTCAATGAATATTGTCATCCCAATGCTCCATGAACTTCTCATCACAGTGCTCCATGACCCCTGTCATCACAATGCTCCATGCCCCTTGTCATTACAGTGCTGCATAACGCTCGACATCACAATTATCCATGGTCTTCTCATCACAGTGCTCCACGGTCTTGCCATCACAATGCTCCATGACACTTCTCATCACAATGTTACATGATCTTGTCATCACAATTCTCCATGCACTTGTCATCACAATGCTCCATGAACCCTGTCATAGCAAGCTCCAAGTGCTTTTCATCACAGTGCTTCACGACATTGTCATCAAAATTCTCAATGGCGGTTGTCATCACAGTGCTCCATACCCTTGTCATCACAGTGCTCCATGACCATTGTCATCAAAAAGCTCCAAGCCCTTGTCATCACAATGCTCCATTACCTTTGTAATCACAATCCTCCATGACACTTGGCTTCACAATGCTCCATGCCATTGTCATCACAATGCACCAAGACATATGTCATCACAATGCTCCCTGACACCTGTCTGCACAGTACTCCATGACCTTCTCATAACAATGCTGCATGCCCTTGTCATCACAATGCACCATGCCCACTGTCATCTCAATAATCCATGAAACTTGTCAGACCAATGCTCCATGCCCCTGTCATCACAATGCTCCATGCCCTTGTCATCACAGTGCTCCGTGATTCCAGTCATCACAATGCTTCATGACCTTTGGCTTCAAAATGGTCCATGTCCTCGTCATCACAGGGCTCTGTGAAATTTGTCACCATAATGCTCCATGAACTTTTCATTCACAATGCTCTGTGACCCTTGCCATCACAATGCTCCATGCCTTTGTCAGCAGAGTGCTCCATGACCCTTGTTATCACAATGCTCCATGCGCTTGTTATCAAAATTTTCCACAAACTTGTCATCACAATGCTCCATAAAACTTGTCATCACAATGCTCCATGTACTTCTCATCAAAATGCTCTCTCACCACTGATATCAAAATGTTCCATCACTACTCATCAGAATACTCCCTCACCACTGTCATGACAATGTTCCACGGCCTTGTCATCACAAGGCTTCATGACCCTTGTCATCACAATGCTCCAAGACCCCTGTAATCACAATTCTCCATGCTATTGTCATCACAATCTCCATGACGCATGTCATCAATCTGCTCCATGGCCTTCTCATCACAATGCTCCATGCCCTTGTCATCACAATGCTCCAAGACAACTGTAATCAAAATGCTCCAAGCCACTTTTCATCTCAATGCTCCATGAACTCTGTAATCACAATGAACCATGCCCATCATCATGGAGACTTATCAATACATATGTTTTAAGATTCTTACTAGTCAGATATATTCCTCTGTGGGAAATATGGCGTTTTGAGTCCATTTCACTTAGGAAAGTGTAGGTATTTTCTATTCCGTAGTTGGTTTTTGGTACGGTACCTGTACTAATATCAAACTCTGGTTTTATGCATCACCCTACCTCTCCTTCCCCGTTAAGCAGGCATAAGCGTGTTTTCTAAATGTGAGACTCTGTTCTCTTTCCTAACTCAGTTCATGTGTAGCCATGTTTACAGGACCTTCATAAGTGATACGTTATGATAACTTTCTTTTTCTCTGTAACTTATTTCACTTAGAATCATCGTAACTGAATCCACTCATTTTGAAACTACTCACCTTATGACATTGATTTCATGGCTGACTGATATTCCATCGTGCATAAGTAACACAATTTTTTGAACCATTTTTGTCTTTCCTGGGATATTTAAGGTGTACCCAAGTTGAGGTTCTTGTAAGCAGTGCAGCCCTAAATTTTGGGGTGGCTCTGTCTTATTGATTTTCAGTTTTCCCAAGGTATATTCCCTTATCTGTAATGACCCTTGGCTCTGTTGCTCTGTTGTTTACTTGTTTTAGGGAACACAATGCACTCCTCCAGAGAGGCAGTTGGCAATTTACATCCTGCCCATCAGCATAACTAGGCTCCCTGTTCTGCAGGGCCTGCCTTGCCTTTCTTGTTTTTACACATTTGCGGATGTCCCTTTTGACCGGTGGGAAGTGATACTTCATTGTAGTTCAGATTTGCATTGCCCGATTGCTTGCTTGGCCAAAATGGACGTATGTGTTTTCTTCTTAATATATTCAGGAGAAAACACATACGGCATTTCTGGCCAAGTGCATCATTGTTGAAGTTGTGCCCCTCTTCCTGTGCTTTAAAGGCGATTCCAATGTACCTCTTGAAATCTGTTTCCTGCTATTCTGGCTCGCTTTCAAGTCCGCCTCGTTGCCTTCCCTCAAAAGATTTTTGGACGATTGTTGTCCTTTATTTCTCTGACAGTTTGTGCATTGTTGTGCCCCTAAGATCCATTTTTCAACTCGTTTTTTGTGATCTGACCGCAAGTCCAAAATTTTGGTTCAGGACCTATACTGGTTCCCGGCGGGTGTACTGAGAATTTGGTTAATTCTTCTTCCTTCCGCGAAATTACAGTGACATGTGCCCGTCCAAATGCCTAACAGCTACTATCTCATTGGTTCTCCCTCTTCCCTTTCATCCTCTGCCAAATTGGCAACCTGTGCGAACCAGGAGGTTAAAGGGTCTGTCTTTCCAAGTTCAGAGATTGATAGTAAAGCAGTTGGAAAGTCAAACCGGGGCACCAGGAGAGGGATTATTAGCTGAG
The DNA here is from genome assembly GCF_949752795.1 of Hyperoodon ampullatus. Lineage (NCBI taxonomy): Eukaryota > Metazoa > Chordata > Mammalia > Artiodactyla > Ziphiidae > Hyperoodon > Hyperoodon ampullatus. The sequence goes on from NW_027641092.1 coordinate 4,027,076, forward strand.
TTTTAGAAACCTTTCGTATTCACAGTGTGTCCATTCTCTAGGTTTCCAGTACATGTTATAGTTGTAGTAATATTCCCTTCAACCTGGAGAGTTGGGACCCTTGGAATGTGTGCCACACATTATTGCTTTAAATGGTCTGCATTTGCTCACCCAATCTCACCAATACTTTCAGTCCCAAGTGTCCAGCCTTATTCCACATCCAGCTGTCATTGTAGATAGGGTTATTCCAGGTTTCATCAGAGCCCCTGAAGGAATTGTAAAGAATTTCTCTGTTTTTTTGTTTTGTTTTTGAAATTCCTTTTTATAGTGGGTTGAAGCTGATTCTCACTGCCATGTTTATGGCAGTCAAGAAACACTTCATTCCCTTACGGAGACATATCAAAACATAGGTTTTAAGTTTCTTACTAGTCAGATATATACCTCTGCGGGAAATATGGGGTTTTGAGTCCCTTTAAATGAGGAAAGTGTAGGTCTTTTCTATTCCGTGGTTGGTTTTTGAAACGGTACATGTACTAATATCAAACTCTGGTATTATAGATCACCCTACCTCTCATTCCCCCTTAAGCAGGCATAAGAGTGTTTGCTAAATATGAGACTCTGTTCTGTTTCCTAACTCAGTTCATGTGTAGCCATGTTTAGAGGACCTTCATAAGTGATACCTTATGATAAGTTTCTTTTTCTCTGTGACTTATTTCACTTAGAATCATCGTACCTGAATCCACGCATTTTGCTGCTACTGGCCTTATGACATTGATTTCATGGCTGACTGATATTCCATCGTATGTAAGTAACACAATTTCTTGAACCATTTTTGTCTTTCCTGGGATATTTAAGGTGAACCCAAGTTGAGGTTCTTGTTAGCAGTTCAGCCATAAATTTTGCGGTGGCTCTGTCTTATTGATTTTCAGTTTTCCCAAGGTATACTCCCTAGACTGGTAGTGCCCTTGGCTCTGTAGCTCTGTTGTTTCCTTGTTTTAGGGAACACAGTGCACTCCTCCAGAGAGGCAGTTGGCAATTTACATCCTGTCCCTCAGCATAACTAGGCTCCGTGTTCTCCATGGCCTATCTTGCCTTTCTGGATTTTACACCTTTTGCAGATGTCCCATTTGACCGGTAGGAAGTGATTCTTCATTGTAGTGCAGATTTGCATTGCCCGCTTGCCTGCTTGGCCAAAAAGAACGTATGTGTTTTCTCCTGAATATATTCAGGAGAAAACACATACGGCATTTCTGGCCAAGTGCATCATTGTTGAAGTTGTTCCCCTCTTCCTGTGCTTTAAAGGCGATTCCAATATACCTCTTGAAATCTGTTTCCTGCTATTCTGGCTCGCTTTCAAGTCCGCCTCGTTGTCTTCCCTCAACAGATTTTTGGACGATTGTTGTCCTTTATTACTCTGCCAGTGTGTGCATTGTTGTGCCCCTGAGCTCCATTTTTCAACTCGTTTTTTGTGAGCTGACCGCAAGTCCAAAATTTTGGTTCAGGACCTATACTGGTTCCCGGCACGTGGTTGAGACTTTTGTTAATACTTCTTCCTGCCGGGAAATTAGAGTGACATATGCCCATCCAAATGCCTAACAGCTACTCTCTCACTGGTTCTCCCTCTTCCCTTTCATCCTCTACAAATTTGGCCACCTGTGAGAATCAGGAGGTTAAAGGGGCTGTCTCTCCAAGTTGTGAGATTGATAGTAAAGCAGTTGGAAAGTCAAACCGGGGCACCAGGAGAGGGATTATTAGCTGAGTTTTAGAAACCTTTCGTATTCACATTGTGTCCATTCTCTAGGTTTCCGGTACATGTTATAGCTGTAGTAATATTCCCTTCAACCTGGAGAGTTGGCACCCTTGGAATGTGTGGCACACATTATTGCTTTAAATGGTCTTCATTTGCTCACCCAATCTCACCAATCCTTTCAGTCCCAAGTGTCCAGCCTTATTCCACATCCAGCTGTCATTGTTGATAGGGTCATTCCAGGTTTCATCAGAGCCCCTGAAGGAATCGTAAAGAATTTCTCTGTTTTTTTGTTTTGTTTTTGAAATTCCTTTTTATAGTGGGTTGAAGCTGATTCTCACTGCCATGTTTATGGCAGTCAAGAAACACTTCATTCCCTTACGGAGACATATCAATACATAGGTTTTAAGTTTCTTACTAGTCAGATATATACCTCTGCGGGAAATATGGGGTTTTGAGTCCCTTTCACTGAGGAAAGTGTAGGTCTTTTCTATTCCATAGTTGGTTTTTGGAACGGTACATGTACTGATATCAAACTCTGGTTTTATGCATCACCCCACCTCTCCTTCCCCCTTAAGCAGGCATAAGATTGTTTTCTAAATGTGAGACTCTGTTCTGTTTCCTAACTCAGTTCATGTGTAGCCATGTTTAGAGGACCTTCATAAGTGATATCTTATGATAAGTTTCTTTTTCTCTGTGACTTATTTCACTTAGAATCATCGTACCTGAATCCACTCATTTTGAAACTACTGGCCTTATGTCATTGATTTCATGGCTGACTGATATTCCATCGTACGTAAGTAACACAATTTCTTGAACCATTTTTGTCTTTCCTGGGATATTTAAGGTGTACCCAAGTTGAGGTTCTTGTTAGCAGTGCAGCCATAAATTTTGGGGTGGCTCTGTCTTATTGATTTTCAGTTTTCCCAAGGTATACTCCCTAGACTGGTAGTGCACTTGGCTCTGTAGCTCTGTTGTTTCCTTGTTTTAGGGAACACAGTGCACTCCTCCAGAGAGGCAGTTTGCAATTTACATCCTGTCCATCAGCATAACGAGGCTCCCTGTTCTCCATGGCCTATCTTGCCTTTCTGGATTTTACACATTTTGCGGATGTCCCATTTGACTGGTGGGAAGTGATACTTCATTGTAGTTCAGATTTGCATTGCCCGCTTGCTTGCTTGGCCAAAAAGCTCATATGTGTTTTCTCCTGAATATATTCAGGAGAAAACGCATAAGCCCTTTTTGGCCAAGTGCATCATTGTTGATGTTGTGCCCCTATTCCTGTGCTTTAAAGGCCATTCCAATGTACCTCTTGAAATCTGTTTCCTGCTATTCTGGCTTGCTTTCATGTCCGCCTCATTGCCTTCCCTCAACAGATTTTCGGACGATTGTTGTCCTTTACTACTCTGCCAGTTTGTGCATTGCTGTGCCCCTGAGATCCATTTTTAACTCGTTTTTTGTGAGCTGACCACATGTCCAAAATTTTGGTTCAGGACGTATACTGGTTCCCGGCGGGTGTCTGAGACTTTGGTTAATTCTTCTTCCTGCCAGGAAATTAGAATGACATGTGCCCGCCCAAATGCCTAACAGCTACTCTCTCACTGGTTCTCCCTCTTCCCTTTCATCCTCTACAAATTTGGCCACCTGTGAGAATCAGGAGGTTAAAGGGGCTGTCTCTCCAAGTTGTGAGATTGATAGTAAAGCAGTTGGAAAGTCAAACCGGGGCACCAGGAGAGGGATTATTAGCTGAGTTTTAGAAACCTTTCGTATTCACATTGTGTCCATTCTCTAGGTTTCCGGTACATGTTATAGCTGTAGTAATATTCCCTTCAACCTGGAGAGTTGGCACCCTTGGAATGTGTGGCACACATTATTGCTTTAAATGGTCTTCATTTGCTCACCCAATCTCACCAATCCTTTCAGTCCCAAGTGTCCAGCCTTATTCCACATCCAGCTGTCATTGTTGATAGGGTCATTCCAGGTTTCATCAGAGCCCCTGAAGGAATCGTAAAGAATTTCTCTGTTTTTTTGTTTTGTTTTTGAAATTCCTTTTTATAGTGGGTTGAAGCTGATTCTCACTGCCATGTTTATGGCAGTCAAGAAACACTTCATTCCCTTACGGAGACATATCAATACATAGGTTTTAAGTTTCTTACTAGTCAGATATATACCTCTGCGGGAAATATGGGGTTTTGAGTCCCTTTCAATGAGGAAAGTGTAGGTCTTTTCTATTCCGTGGTTGGTTTTTGGAACGGTACATGTACTAATATCAAACTCTGGTATTATGCATCACCCCACCTCTCATTCCCCCTTAAGCAGGCATAAGAGTGTTTGCTAAATGTGAGACTCTGTTCTCTTTCCTAACTCAGTTCATGTGTATCCATGTTTACAGGACCTTCATAAGTGTTATCTTATGATAAGTTTCTTTTTCTCTGTGACTTATTTCGCTTAGAATCATCGTACCTGAATCCACTCATTTTGCTGCTACTGGCCTTATGACATTGATTTCATGGCTGAGGGATATTCCATCGTACGTAAGTAAAACAATTTCTTGAACCATTTTTGTCTTTCCTAGGATATTTAAGTTGTACCCAAGTTGAGGTTCTTGTAAGCAGTGCAGCACTAAATTTTGAGGTGGCTCTGTCTTATTGATTTTCAGTATTCCCAAGGTATATTCCCTAGACTGGAAGTGCTCTTGGCTTTGTAGCTCTGTTGTTTCCTTGTTTTAGGGAACACAATGCACTCCTCCAGAGAGGCAGTTGGCAATTTACATCCTGCCCATCAGCATAACTAGGCTCCCTGTTCTCCGGGGCCTGCCTTGCCTTTCTGGTTTTTACACATTTTGCGAATGTCCCTTTTGACCGGTGGGAAGTGATACTTCATTGTAATTCAGATTTGCATTGCCCCCTTTCTTGCTTGGCCAAAAAGGACGTATGCGTTTTCTCCTGAATTGATTCAGGAGAAAACACACATACGGCATTGCTGGCCAAGTGCATCATTGTTGAAGTTTTGCCCCTGTTCCTGTGCTTTAAAGGCGATTCCAATGTACCTCTAGAAATCTGTTTCCTGCTATTCTGGCTCACTTTCAAGTCCGCCTCGTTGCCTTCCCTCAAAATATTTTTGGACGATTGTTGTCCTTTATTTCTCTGACAGTTTGTGCATTGTTTTCCCCCTAAGATCCATTCTTCAACTCGTTTTTTGTCAGCTGACCGCAAGTCCAAAATTTTTGTTCAGGACCTATACTGGTTCCCTGCGGGTTGCTGAGACTTTGGTTAATTCTTCTTCCTTCCGGGATATTAGAGTGACATGTGCCCGTCCAAATGCCTAAGAGCTACTCTCTCAATGTTTCTCCCTCTTCCCTTTCATCCTCTGCCAAATTGGCAACCTGTGCGAACCAGGAGGTTAAAGGGTCTGTCTTTCCAATTTTGGAGATTGATAGTAAAGCAGTTGGAAAGTCAAACGGGAGCACCAGTTGAGGGACTATTAGTTGAGTTTTAGAAACCTTTCATATTCACAGTGTGTCCATTCTGTAGGTTTCCCTTACATGTTATAGCTGTAGTAATATTCCCTTCAACCTGGAGAGTTGGGACCCTTGGAATGTGTGCCACGCATTATTGCTTTAAATGGTCTGCATTTGCTCACCAAATCTAACCAATCCTCTCAGTCCCAAGTGTCCAGCCTTATGCCACATCCAGCTGTCGTTGTAGATAGGGTCATTCCAGGTTTCCTCAGAGACCCTGAAGGAATTGCAAAGAATATCCCTGTTTTTTTGTTTTGTTTTTGAAATTCCTTTTTATAGTGGTTTTGAGCTGATTCTCACTGCCATGTTTATGCCAGTCTACACACACTTGATTCCCTTTCAGAGACATATTGATACATAGGTTTTAAGATTCTTACTACTCTGATATATTCCTCTGCGGGGAATATGGGTGTTCAGTCCCGTTCACTGAGGAAAGAGTAGGTCTTGTCTATTCTGTATTTGGATTATGGAACGGTACCTGTGCTAATATCAAACTCTGGTTTTGTACATCTCCCCACCTCTCTTTCCCCTTAAGCAGGCATAAGTATGTTTTCTAAATGTGAGACACTGTTCTCTTTCCTAATTCAGTTCATAGGTAGCCATGTATATATTTCCTTCATAAGTGATATCTTATGTCAAAATGCTCCATGGCTCTTGTCATCATAATGCTCTATGATGTTCTTCATAACAATTATCCATGGTCTTCTCATCACAATGCTCCACTGTCTTGCCATCATATTGCTCCATGCCCTGATCATCACAATGCTCCTTTACCTTTGTCATCACAATCATCCATGACACGTGTCATCACAATGCTTCATGTTATTGGCATCACAATGGACCATGACATATGTCATCACAATGCTCCCTGACACCTGTCTTCACTATAGTCCATGACGTTGTCATCACAATGTTCCATGCTCTTTTCATCACAATGCACCATGCCCACTGTCATCACAATAATCCATGAAATTTGTGAGACCAATGCTCCATGCCCCTGTCATCACAATGCTCCGTGACTCCATTCATCACTATGCTTCATGATATTTGTCATCACAATGGTCAATGCCCTCGTCATCACAAGGATCTGTGACCTGTGTAACCACAATGCACCATGAACTTTTCATCACAATGCTCCATGCCTTTCTCAGCACAACACTCAATGACACTTGTCATCACAATGCTCCATGCGCTTGTCAGCAAAATGCTCCACCAGCTTGTCATCACAATGCTCCATGCACTTCTCATCAAAATGCTCTGTCACCACTGATATCACAATGTTCCATCACTAGTCATCACAATACGACCTCATCCTTGTCATCACAATGTTCCATGACTGCTGTCATCACAATACTACATGCCATTATCATCACAGTGCTCCATGACCCCTGACATCACAATTCTCCATAACCCATGTCATCAAAATGCTCCATGACATTTTTCGTCACAATGCTCCATGACCCCTTACCTCACCATGCTCCATAATCCATGTCATCACAAATCTCCATGACGCTTGTCATCACAATGCTCGATGCCCTTCTCATAACAATGCTCCATGCCCTTGTCATTACAGTCCTCCATGAACACTGTACCACAGTGTTCTGGGCCCTTGTAATCACAATGCGCCAGGCCCACTCTCATCACAATAATCCATGAAACATTTCAGACCAATGCCCCATGGCCTTGTCATCACAATGCTCCATGACCCCTGTCATCACAATGCACCGTGCCCATCACCATAATATTTCATGCTATTGTCATCACAATGAAATCAAAATGCTCAATGACCTCTGTCATCAAAATGCTCCAAACCCTTCTGATCACAGTGTTCCATAACACTTGTCATCAAAATGCCACATGAGGCTGGTCATCACAATTATCCATGGTCTTCTCATCACTATGCTCCATGATCTTTGTCATCAAAATGCTCAATACACTTATCATCTCAATGCTCCCTGACAGTTGTCATCAGTATGCTCCTTGAACCCTGTCATGACAAGGCTCCATGCATTTTTCATCACAATGATCCATTCCCTTTTCATCACAATGCTCCAAGACCCCTGTAATCAAAATGCACCATGTCCTTGTCATCACAAAACTCCATGACGCATGTCATCAGAATGCTCCATTGCTTCTCATCACAATGATCCATGCCCTTGTCATCACAATTCTTCCAAACCCCTGTAATCACAATGCTCCACGCACCTTTTCATCAGAATGCTCCATGACCCTTTTCATCAAAATGCTCCATTAACCCTGACATCACAATGTTCCATAACCCTTGTCATCAAAATGTTCCATGACACTTTTCATTAATTTGCTCCATGAGCCTGTCATCACAATGCTCCCTGCCCTTCTCATCACAATGCACCACGACCTTGTCATCAAAATGCTCCATGACTTTTGTCATCACAAAGCTCCATGACCCTTGGCATCACAATGCTCCATGCCATTTCATCACAATGCTCCATGAAACCTCCCATCACATTGCTCCATGCCCTTGTCACCACAATGCACCATGACGCTTGTCATCGCAATGCTCGGTCTCCTCTCATCACAATGCTCCATGACCTTGTCATTACAATCCTCTATGACACATGTATCACAGTGTTCCGTGCCCTAGTCATCACAATGCTCCATTACCCCTGTCATAATAATGCTCCATGACCCCTGCCATCACAATGTTCCATGGCCTTGTCATCCAAGTCTCCATGACCCCTGTCATCAAAATACTCCATGAACATTTTCAGCCCAATGCTCCATGACCTTCTCATCACAATGCTCATGGACCCTTGTCATCACAATGCTCCATGACCCCTCTCAACACAATGATCCATGACACCTGTCATCACAATGCTCCATGCCCTTTGTCATTACAGTGATCCATGGCGCTTTTCATCATAATTATCCATGGTCTTTTCATCACAGTGCTCCACGGTCTTGCCATCACAATTCTCCATGCCCTGTTCATCACAATGCTCCATGCCCATTTCATCACAATGCTCCATGCCATTGTCATCACATTACACCTCAAGCTTGTCATCAGAATGGTCCATGACCTTTGTCATCACAATGATCCATGACACCTCTCACCACAATGCTCCATGCCCCTTGTCATTACAGTGCTCCATGATGCTCATCATCACAATTATCCATTGTCTTCTCATCACAATGCTCCACGGTCTTGCCATCACAATGCTCCATGCCCTGGTCATCACAATTCTACAGGTCCTTGTCATCACTGTGCTCCATGACACTTCTCATCAAAATGTTACATGCTCTTGTCAATACAATTCTCCAAGCACTTGTCATCGCAGTGCTCCATGACCCTTGTCATAACAATGCTCCATGACCCCTGCCATCACAATGTTCCCCGGCCTTTTCATCCAAGGCCCCATGACCCTTGTCATCACAATGCTCCAAGACCCTTGTAATCACAATGTTCCATGCCTTTGTCATCACAAAGATCCATGACGCATGTCATCAGAATACTCCATGCCCTTGTCATCACAATGGTCCAAGACACCTGTAATCACAATGCTCCATGCCCCTTTTCATCTCAATGCTCCATGACCCCTGCCATCACAATGCTCTGTGACTCCAGTCATCAAAATGATTCATGAGCTTTCTCATCACAATGGTCCATGCCCCTGTCACACATGGCTCTGTGACCTTTGTCACCACAATGCTCCATGAACTTTTCATCACAGTGCTTTGTGACCCTTGTCATCACAATGCACCATGCCTTTGTCAGCACAATGATCCATGACACATGTCATCACAATGCTCCATGCGCTTTTCAGCACAATGATCCATGAAACCTGTCATTACAATGCTCCATGCGCTTTTCAGCACAATGCTCCTTGACCCATGTCATCACAATGCGCCATGCACTTGTCATCACAATGCTCCACATCCTAGTCATCACAATGCTCCATAAAACTTGTAATCACAATGCTCAATGCACTGTTCATCAAAATGCTCTCTCACCATTGATTTCACAATGTTCCATGACTATTCATCACAATACTCCCTCAACCCTGTCATCACAATGTTCCATAACCCCAGTCATCACAATGCTACATGCCCTTATCGTCACAATGTACCAATCCCTTGTCATCAAAATGCTCCATGACCACTGTCATCACAACGCTCCATGACCCGTGACAACACAATGATCCGGGACACTTGTCATCTGAATGCTCCATTACCCTTGTCATCAAAATGATCCATGCCCTTGCCATCCCAATGCTCCATGACCCCTGTAATCACCATGCTCCGTGACGCTTGTCATCACAGTGCTCCATGACCCTTGTCATCAAAATGTTCCGTGCATTTGTCAGCAAAATGCTACATGACCTTGTCATCACAATGCTCCATGTGCATGTCATCACAGTACTCCATTCCGATTGTCATCAAAATCCTCGATGAAACTTGGGTTCACATTGCTTCATGCCCTTGTCATCACAATGCTCCATGGTCGTTGAAATGAAAATGTTCATGCCCTCTCTCATCACAATGCTCCAAACCCTTGTGATCACAATGTTCCATAACCCTTGTCATCACAACGCTCCATGATGCCTGTCATCACAATGCTGCATGAACTTTGTCATCACAATGCTCAATACACTTGTCATCACAATGCTCCCTGACACTTGTCATCAGAATGCTCCTTGAAACCTGTCATGAAAAGACTCCATGCCTTTTTCATCACAATGCTCCATGCCCTTTTCATCACAATGCTCCATGTCAGTGTCATCACAATACTCCACAAGCTGGTCATAAGAAGGCTCCATGACCCCTCTCATCAAAATGATCCATGACACCTGTCATCACAATGCTCCATTCCCCTTGTCATTACAGTGCTCCATGATGCTCGTCATCACAATTACCCATGATCTTCTCATCACAATGTTCCACGGTCTTGCCATCAGAACGCTGAATGCCCTGGTCATCACAATGCTCCATGTCCCTTGTTATCACAATTCTCCACGTCCCTCTCATCACAATGTGCCATGACACTTCTCACCACAATGTTACATGCTCTTGTCATCACAATTATCCATGCACTTGTCATCAAAATGCTCCATGACACCTGTCATAGCAATCTCCATGTGCTTGTCATTGCAATGCTTCACGACGTTGTCATCAAAATTCTCAATGGCCGTTGTCATCACAATGCCCCATGCCCTTGTCATCACAATGTTCCATGACACTTCTCATCACAATGCTCCAAGCCCTTGTCATCACAATGCTCCATTACATTTGTCATCACAATCCTCCATGACACTTGGCATCCCAATGCTCCATGCCATTGTCATCACAATGCACCTTGACATATGTCATCACAATGCTCCCTGACACCTGTCTTCACAATAATCCATGACCTTGTCATCACAATGCTCCATTCCTTTGTCATCACAAGGCGCCATGCCCACTGTCATCACAATAATCCATGAAACTTGTCAAACCAATGTTCCATGCCCCTGTCATCACAATGCTCCATGAACCTTGACAACACAATGATCCGGGACTCTTGTCATAAAAATGCTCCATGACCATTGCCATCACAATACTCCATGCCCTTGCCATCCCAATGCTACAAGACACCTGTAATCACAATGCTCCATGCCCCTTTTCATCTCAATGCTCCTTGAACCCTCTCATCACAATGCACCATGCCCATCATCATAATGCTTCATGCTATTGTCATCACAATGAAATCAAAATGCTACATGACCGCTGTCATCACAATGCTCCAAACCCTTGTGATCACAATGTTCCATAACACTTGTCATCACAATGCCCCATAATGCTCGTCATCACAATTATCCATGGTCTTCTCATCACAATGCTCCATGACCTTCGTCATCACAATGCTCAATACACTTGTCATCACAATGCTCCCTGACTCTTTCCATCAGTATGCTCCTTGAACCCTGTCATGACAAGGCTCCATGCCTTTTTCATCACAATGATCCACAGCCTTTTCATCACAATGCTCCAAGACCCCTGTAATCACAATGCTCTTTGCCCTGGTCATCACAAAGCTCCATGACGCATGTCATCAGAATGCTCCTTGGCCTTCTCTCACAATTTTCCATGCCCTTGTAATCACAATGCTCCAAGACCCATGTAATCACAATGCTCCATGCCCCTTTTCATCAGAATGCTCCATGAGACTTGTCATCACAAGGCTCCATGGTCTTCTCATCACAATGCTCCATGAAGCCTCTCATCACATTGCTCCATGCCCTTGTCATAACAAAGGTCCATGATGCTTGTTACAATGCTCGATGCCCTTCTCATCACAATGCTCCATGCCCTTGTCATTACAATCCTCAATGACCCATGTATCACAGTGTTCCATGCCCTTGTCATCACAATGTTCCAGGCCCACTCTCATCACAATGCTCCATGACACTTCTCATCAAAATGTTACATTCTCTTGTCATCACAATTCTCCACACATCTGTCATCGCAATGCCCCATGACACCTGTCATAGCAAGCTCCATGCCTTTGTCATCAAAACGCTTCATACCATGTCATCAAAATTCCCAATGTCCGTTGTCATCACAATGCTCCATGCCCCTGTCATCACAATGCTCCATGACACTTCTCATCACAATGCTCCAAGCCCTTGTCATCACAATGCTCCATTACCTTTGTCATCACAATCCTCCATGACACTTGGCATCACAATGCTCCATGCCATTGTCATCTCAATGGACCGAGACAAATGTCATCACAACGCTCCCTGTCACCTGTCTTCACAATAATCCATGACCTTGTAATCACAATGCTCCATGCCCTTGTCATCACAATGCGCCATGCCCACTGTCATCACAATAATCCATGAAACGTGTTAGACCAATTTTCCATGCCACTGTCATCACAATGCTCCATGTCCTTGTCATCACAAAGCTCCATGACACATGTCATCAGAATGCTCCATTGCCTTCTCATCACAATGCTCCATGCCCTTGTCATCACAATGCTCCAAGACCACTTTAATCACAATGCTCCATGCCCCTTTTCATCTCAATGCTCCATGAACCCTGTCATCACAATGCACCATGCCCATCATCATAATGCTTCTTGCTATTGTCATCACAATGAAATCAAAATGCTCCATGACCTCTGTCATCACAATGCTCCAAACCGTTGTTATCACAATGTTCCATAACACTTGTCATCACAATGCCCCATGACGCTCGTCATCACAATTTTACAGGGGTTTCTCATCACCATGCTCCATGACCTTTGTCATCACAGTGCTCAATACACTTGTCATCACAATGCTCCCTGACACTTGTCGTCAGTATGCTCCTTGAACCCTGTCATGACAAGGCTCCATGCCTTTTCCATCACAATGATTAATGCCCTTTTCATCACAATGCACCAAGACCCCTGTAATCACAATGCTCCATGCCCTTGTCATCACAACGCTCCATGATGCATGTCATCAGAACGCTCTATGGTCTTCTCATCCAAATGCGCCATGCCCTGGTCATCCCAATTCTCCAAGACCCTTGTAATCACAATGCTTCTTGCCCCTTTTCATCAGAATGCTCCATGAGACTTGTCATCACAAGGCTCCATGGTCTTCTCATCACAGTGCTCCAGAACCTTGTCATCACAGTGCTCCATGACCCCTGTCTTCACAATACTCCATGAACATTTTCAGCCCAAAGATCCATGACCTTCTCATCTCACTTCTCCATGACCCTTGTCATCACAATGCTCCATGACCTCTGTCATCACAACCCTCCATGACACCTGACAACACAGTGATCCAGGACTCTTGTCATCAAAATGCTCCTTAACCCTTGTCATCACAATGATCCATGCCCTTTTCATCCCAGTGCTCCATGATCCATGTAATCACAATGCTCCATGACGATTGTCATCACAGTGCTCCGTGACCCTTGTCATCACAATGCTCCATGCCTTTGTCAGCACAATGCTACATGGCCTTGTCATCACAATCCTCCATGACCCCTGGGATCACATTGCAACATGCTCTTGTCATCTCTGTCTTTATTTTCTGGTTTTTACAGATTTTCGGATGTCCGTTTTGACCGGTGGGAAGTGACAATTCTTTGTAGTGTGGATTTGTATTGCGGGGTTGCTTGATTGGCCAGAAAGGGCGTATGCCTTTTCTCCTGAATATATTCAGAAGAAAATGCATACGCCCTTTTTGGCCAAGTGCATCATTGTCGAAGTTGTTACACTTTTCCTGTGCTTTAAAGGCGATTCCAGTTTAACTCTTGAAATATGTTTTCTGCAATTCGGCCTCATTTTCAAGCCTGCTTCGTTGCCTTCCCTCAACAGATTTTTGGAAGAGAGTTGTCCTTTATAACTCTGCTGGTTTGTGAATTGCTGTGCCCCTGAGCTCCAATTTTCAACTCGTGTTTTTGTGAGCTGACCGCAAATCTACAATTTTGCTACAGGACCTATACTGGATCCGGGGGTGCAGGCTGACACTTTGGTTAATTCTTCCTTCCGGACGGGAAATTAGAGTGACATGTGTCCGTCCAAATGCCTGCAGCTACTCTCTGATTTGTTCTCCCTCTTTCCTTTCACCAACTGCACAATTTGCAAACTGTGCGAACCAGTACCTTATAGGAGCTGACTCTCCAAGTTGGGAGATTGATAGTAAAGAAGTTGGAATGCCAAACTGGAGCACAAGGAGAGGAAAAATTAGGAGCCTTTTAGAAATCTTTTGCCATCACAGGGTGTCCATTCTCTAGGATTCCCATACATGTTATAACTGTATTGATATTCCCTTCTACATGGAGAGTTGGGACCCATGGAATGGGTGGCATGCATTACTGCTTTAAAGGATCTGCATTTTCTCACCCATTCTCACAAGTCCTCTCAGCCCCAAGTGTCCAGCCTTATGTCTCATCTAGCTGTCTTTGCAGATAGGGTCGTTCCAGGTTTCATCAGAACCCCTGAAGGAATTGTGTAAGAATTTCGCTGTTTTTATTTGTTTTGTTTTTGAAATTCATTTTTATAATGGGGTTGAGCTGATTTTCACCGACGTGTTTATGCCTGTCTAGACACACTTGATTCCCTTATGGAGACATATCAATATATAGGTTTTAAGATTCTTACTAGTCAGATATATTCCTCTGTGTGGAATAGGGGTGTTGAGTCCCGTTCACAGAGGAAGGTGTAGGATATGTCTATTCTGTATTTGCTTCATGGAATGGTACCAGGGCTAATATCAAAGTCTGGTTTTATGCATCACCCCACCTCTCCTTTCCCCTTATCAGGCATAAGAGTGTTTTCTCAATGTGAGACTTTGTTCTCTTTCCTAACTCAGTTAATATGTAGCCATGTTTACAGGACCTTCATAAGTGATATCTTATGATAAGTTTCTTTTTCTGTGTGACTTATTTCACTTAGAATCATCGTACCTAAATCCACTCATTATGCTGTTACTGGCTTTATGACATTGATTTCATGTCTGAGTGATATTCCATTGTACAAAATTACCACACATTCTTTACACAATTTTCTCTTTCCTGGAATACTTAAGTTGTACTGAAGTTGAGGTTCTTGTATGCAGAGCAGCTTTAAATTTTGGGGTGCCTGTGTCTTGTTGATATTTAGTCTTCCCAAGTTATATGCCCATGAGTGGAAGTGCCCTATGCTCGGTAGCCTTGTATTTTAGATGTTTTAGGAAACAGCATACACTTCTTCAGAGTGTGTCTGGGATATTTATACCACACCCATCAGCGTGACTAGCTCCCTGTTCTGCATGGCCTCTCCTGCATTTCTGGTTTGTACACATTTTTTGGATGGCCTTTCTGAGCAGTGTAAATTGAGACTTCTTTGTTGTGCGGATTTGCATTTCCCGCTTGCTTGGTTGGCCAAAAACTCTGTATGTGTTTTTTTCCTGAAAATATTCACGAAAAAAACACATACACCCTTTTGCCCAGCTGCATCATGTTAGAAATGCTGCTGCTTTTCATATGCTTTAAATGTAAGTCCAATCTACCTTTTGAAATCTGTTTCCTGCAATTCTGCCTCTCATTCAGATCCTCTTCGTTGCCTTACCTGAATATATTTTTGGACGTTGGTTATCATTTTTATCTTTGCAGGTCTTTGAATTGTTTGCTCCTGAGCCCCATTTTGCAACTCGCATTTTTTGTGAGCTGGTCGCCAAACCATTGTATTGCTTCCGGCCCTATTCTGGTTCTGGGGAGGCAGGCTGAGCCTTTGGTTAATTCTTCTTCCTAATGGGAAATTAGAGTGGCATGTGCCTGTCAAAACTCCTACAGCTAGTCTCTCATTGGTTCCCCCTCTTCCCGTTTATCCTCTGCAGAAATTGCAAACTGTGTGAAACAGGAGGTTAAAGGTGCTGATTCTCCAAGTGGGGAGATTGTTAGTAATTTGGCTTGAATGGCGAACCCCAGAACCAGGAGATCAAAAATGAGGTGGATTTTAGACACCTTTCCTGGTCACACAGTGTACATTCGTCTCGGTTTCCCAGGCATGTTTTTGCTGTCAGAAGATTCCCTTGACCCTGCAGATTTGGGACCCAAGGAATGGGAATCAGGCAGTATTACTTTAAAAGGTCTGCCTTTACTCACCCAGCCTCTCTAACATCTCTTAGCGTGCATAGCTTCCTGCCTTATATATCATCCTGCTGTGGGTCTACATGTGTTTAATCCATGTTACATCGTAGCCCTTCAACAAAAGTTGTAAGAAGTTTTGTCTGTCTCACTGTTTTTATAAATATTTTTAAATTTATTTTTATATTTGTTACAGCTGATTTTCAAAGCTCTGTTTTTTGCTGCTGTACATCCACTTGATTCATGTACTGTGAGACAACAATAAATTCTTTTTCAGATGCTTACCAGTCATTTATATTATTTTCCAGTGACTTGAGTGCGCTGAGTGCAGTTCTTTGAGGTACCGTGTAGGCCTTGTCAGTTATTCAATTTGGTACTTGGAATGGTGTCTTTGCTAATTTCAACCTCCTGGATAATACCTCATCCTTCCCCACCTTTTCCATTTAGCAGCCTTATGTTTATTTTCTACATATTTGACTATGTTTCTATTTTGTAATTTATTTCATGTGTAGCCATTTTTGATTCCACCTTTAAGTGACATCTTATGATATGTGTCTTTTTCTTTCGGTCATATGTCACTTAGAATGATCGCATGTAACTCCTCCAGAGTTGTTACAACTGGCCTTATTTCATTGATTTCTCGATGAGTAATATTCCACTCTACATAAGTACCCCAACTCTTTTATCCATTTTATCCTTCCAGGGACATTTAGGTTATATCCTAGTTGAGGCCCTTTTTAACAGAGAGGTGGTAAACGTTGGGGTGCCTGTTTTCTGTCGGTTTTTGTTTTTCCCAAGGTATACGCCCATGAGTGCAAGTGCCCTATGCTCTGTAGCTCATTTTTTCGATGTTTTAGCAAACACAATAAACTTCTCCAGAGTGGCCGTTGGCAAATTAACTTTGCACTATCAGCCTCACAGGGCTCCCTTTTCTCCTCACCCTGTCCTGCATTTCTGGTGTTTACACTTTATGTGGATGGCCCTTCTGACTGATGTGATGTGATACATTTTGCAGTATAGATTTCCAATGCCCACCTTTTTGGTTGGATAAAATGTGTGTATGGCCTTTACTTGAATATATTCAGAAAAAAAATGCATACGGCCTTTTTGGCCAACTGCATCATTGGCGATGTTCAGCCCCTTTTCTTTTGCTTTAATGGGGAGTCCTTTCCACCTCTTCAAATCTGTTTCCTGACAATCTCCCTTGCTTACAAGTCCTTTTCTGTGACTTACATCAAGACATTTTTTGACGATAGATATTTTCAACTCTGCAGTTTTATGAATTTAATGCCTCTGAGTTCCATTATTCAACTTGTGTTTTTGGAAACTGGATACAAAACAGCGGGATTTCCACTAGCCCTATTCTGTTTCCGGTGGCAATTCTAGCCTTTGATGAATTTGTCTTCCGGATTGGAAATTAGAGTGGCATGTGCCTGTCTGAACACCTAGGACTTATCTCTAAATTTTTCTCATCCTTCCCTTCATCCTCTGGACAAATTCCAAACTGTGTGCAACAGGATTTTGACGATGCTGATATCTCCAAGTGTGGAGATTGTTAGGAAAGATGCTGGAGGGGTGAACCCGAGCACCAGGCGATGAGGAGATGAGGTGCCTTTTCCAAACTGTTTCCGATCAAACGGTGTACCATCCTCTAGGTGTGACAGGCATGTTTTAGCCGTAGGAATGGTCCCGTGCATGTAAGGAGAGCACCAGGAATTTTTCCAAATCAGTGCCTCCCCGAACCCCAAACTGGGGAATTTCTAAGCTACGGCTACACATATGTCCATTAAGGGCCTTGGGAAATATGTAGAGTCCAAACTTTAGATGATTGAAATCTTCGGGATCAGAAGTGCTCACCATCGGCCTTGCTTAGTTTACATTTTATAGGTCATTGATAGATGATGTCAATAAAAATATCTATTCTTTTTCAGATTATTTCGCCTTATAGGTTATTGCAAATTATTCAGTGTAGTTCCCTGTGCTATACAATAGTTCCTTGTTCATGATCTGTTTTATACATAGCAGTGTGTATGTGTTAATCCCAAACTGTTAATTTATCCCTTCTCCTACCTTTCCCCTTTGGTAATAATAAATTATAAGATTTTATACTTCTCAGAAATGGGGAAGCTGAAAGAGAGGTATCATTTTCAATGGAAAAGCATTCAAAACAAGATTGAAGCTTCAGCCAAGAGTATTCGATGTACATCCTTGGGAATAAATCACTTCATTTCTCTAATGTTGACCTGACAAATAAGACAGATGTCTTCACTGAACTTGCTTATAATAAAGTGATGGAAATATCAAATGTAAGTCTTAGAAACATCTTATTTTACCCGAGCCTTATACACTGCTCTATGTTAACTACAGTTTGGCTCACACATCTGTTCATTGAAGTTACAATGTTCTCAATTTCTGTTACTGATCCTCCAGAGTGGACCCCAACAGGAGTCCCTGTGCCCAGTGTCGTTGGAGCCAACAGATCAAGACTGAGTTTGGTTCAGAAGCAAAGGAAACTTTATATTTTGAAAACAGAATGGAGAGGTGAGAGCGTGCACTCCCCCGCGGGCTGTGGGCTGGGCTGCTGTGTAGGGATCCCAGCATCGTCAGCAGGAGGGAGGGTATGGAGGTCTCGAGGGCTGGGTTGGCTGCAGCTCAGGCTCTATGTCGCTCAGTCTGCATGAGACCCCACTAGCTGAGGTGTCAGCCCAGCCATTCTGCACTAGGAAATCGGGTCTGAAGTGCCGGTTGTGGGACCTCTGCATGTGGAACCATAGGAGCACGTGAAATTAGACAAAGCACAAAGGAAAAACAGGTTAGACCTTATTTTATTGCACAGATTCTCTTTTTATCTCCCAGGAATTTTTAATGAACGTTTCCTGTGATGAACACCTCCTCTGCTTTTTGTCCCATTCCTCATTCTTGGGGTGCTGAGGGTGCAAACCCCTCTTTTGTAACTGCTTCATGCTGAGGTGGGAGCCCTCATACACGGGGGGTGGTGCAAAACTTCTCCCCAGCAGCCTCCAGGTGAGGTTGATTGTCCCAAGGCTTCCTGCCTCACTGCTCGTCCACCTGAGCACCAGCATTGGAAGTGTTATAGATTCTAATGACCTTTAAGGGTCCAGGAAAGAGATGCACAGAGATGCTGCTGTGGCAGGTTTCACCCCACCCCACATTTGTTCACCGACCTTAGGCTGACGGTTTTTGCCAGCCTAGATGCTCTGACCAGTAGTCTGTGCTTTCTTTAATTAGGTCCCTGAATTAATGTATAAACAGCACCATGTGTCAGAGCCCTGCCCGCTCAACTCCCAGACAGTCCAGGGTCAGTGGTGATCCAGGACCATGACGTCCACT
The DNA here is from genome assembly GCF_949752795.1 of Hyperoodon ampullatus. Classification (NCBI taxonomy): domain Eukaryota; kingdom Metazoa; phylum Chordata; class Mammalia; order Artiodactyla; family Ziphiidae; genus Hyperoodon; species Hyperoodon ampullatus. The sequence continues at coordinate 4,046,260 of NW_027641092.1, forward strand.
GAGTCAACGGCCTTTTGAAGTAGCCAGCAGTCCAGCCGGTCATATTGGCCACCATCGTCATGGTTTCTGTAGGGTTTTCTATGGTGAAAGCGTGATATACGTTTCCCCCGCCAAGCTTATTAGCTCCCGTCTGGGTGCAGTAAGTCCTGCAAGCAGTAGCCTGCTCTTTTGGGGCACAGACTTGTTTTCTGAGAGAAACTCCAGGTCAAGTGATGGTCACACGAGTCATCTTGGGGTCCCATTGCCCCCGTTTGTCTCTCCGGAGGTTGGAGTTGGAGGGCCTCCTCACTGGAGGTCAGTGTGTCCACAGAGCGACCCCTGCAACTTCAGGGCATGATGGGTGGTTGGGATCACCACGTGGGGTCCTTTTCCCTTAGTAGGGAGCTGGCCTTGCGGGCTGCTGATTTCCACCTTTTTAGATACCCCAGTATCCTGGCCTGATGGGGCGGTGGGCAAAGCCCTTGGTGACCATAGTTTATCATACCTGAAGGGCATTCCTGTGTTGCTCCAATTCAAGTGGTCCCAGTTTTTGCACTAAGGCTCCAAGGGCAATTAACCTTTGACCGGGTATGTAAAGGTCAAAGGGTTTAGCTAAATTAGGGAGTTCCTGGGCAAGGGCCTGAATTGACTGCTCTTTCCATTCTTGAAAGGCTGCTTCTGGATTCTATTAAAAAGGATCATCATCTTTTCGTGTCAGTGTTTCATGTAGAGGCCCAGCTATTAGACTGTAGTTAGGGATCCAGATGCAGAAAACCTTGGCCTCCCCAGGAACCCCTAAGCGGTCTTCTAGTTTTAGAAGAGGTAAGGCTGCAAATGGCTTCTTCCCTATCCTGGGATGCGTTTCTCCGAATATCTGTGAGAATGAAGCCCAGGCATGTCACCTTATCCTGGGATATTTGAGCCTTTTTCTTGGACACCTTCTATCCTTTCTTGGCTAGGTAGTTCAGAGGCGTCTTTAGTAGGCCTGGCGATCAGAATGTCATCTGCATATTGAAGGAGGGTTCCCTTTTACAGAGGTAGAACTTTTAGGTCTTTAGAGGACATTTCCCCAATGATGGTGTGGGGATTTTTGAACCATTGGGGCAGGACGGCCCAGCATTATTGCTTTTGTTGCATGTTGTGTCCTGCCACTCACAAGCCAAAAATTCTTGTGACTCTGAGATGAGTGGAATACAGAAGAAGGCATCATTGAAGTCTAATACAGAATGCCATGGCCTGGTGGATGGTAGACTGACCAGCAGGATGTAGGAAATAGGAGCTACTTGATGTATATCCTCAGTGGCTTCACTGACTGTCTTGATATACTTTACCAGGTCTCCAGCAGCCCATGGGGCTCTCGTGGTCAGGCCAATCCCAGGATATGGAGCTCACCTGGGCTGCACCTCCACCCCCAACAGCCCACGGGGCTCTCGTGGTCAAGTCCCTCCCAGGGTATGGAGCTCACCTGTTCAGCTACCCAGCAGCCCATTGGTCTCTCATAGTCAGGCCCTTCCCAGGATATGGAGCTCCCTTTGGGCAGGTACCCCATAAGGGCTGGAAACACAGGAACCGTGCACATAGCCCAACTTGCAGAGAACCCCCAGCTCACCTGTCGCTCACAGCTGACACAGAACACCTCAGAGCAGGACTTGAACTAACAAACAGCAGCTCTGACAAGTCTGTGACCCCAGGTATCACTCTGTGCGGCCTCTCTCTGCCTGGTCTTCCAGACACTTCCACTGCAACCAGGGCACCAGGCCTCTATCTCCACCCACCATTACTCCTCTCCCTGACTCCTGGGTTCCTCTCATTAGGATAGAGTCATCTTGAAGTTGTTTTCCACTCATGGACCAGATAAAATGATAAGAAACCAAGCTGCAGCTGCAGCCCCTTGTCTATCCTGACTCTCAAGAGCCCACACCTGTTCCTTGGGCCTGGCCCGTTTAGCAAGGCTCATTTTCTGCAACTGTGAGCCCCTGAGGAATGAGGATTGGCTGATTTGGGCAGCATGACACTGCCTGCCAGCCCTCCCCAGGTGTGCCTGGGTTGAGATCAATATAAGCACCTCTCCAGTCAGCAAGAGCTCCTGTAGCTGTGCCTGACGCCATATTCTCTGCCCCGTCAGCAGTGTCGGGGCTGGGGTGGTGGGAGGGAGTGAGGGGCCGTGGCTTTGTGGGTGGCCCAGTGTGAGTGGGGCTCTGCTGGACTTCCTGCAGGAGTTGCCTGGCTGCCACCTGCTAAAGAAGAGGATGTGTCACCCATACCTGCCTCTAGAATTTCTCCCCAGGCAGAGGTGAGGAAGTAAAAAAGCAGTGGGGGCCGTGGCAGGAGGGGTATCTCAGTCAGGGAAATGGAAAACTTCCAGAAGAGCATCTGGGGCCAGGACCATCCTGGCTGGCCTGCAGGCACCATGTCGGCCTGCATGCTGTCGCTGGTGTGGCTCCACAGCCCTTCCTCTAGGCTTGCAAGTTCTTGTACATATTCAGGTGTTTTACCTGGAAAGGGTGGGAAGATTTCAGCTGCAGCAGGACTGGGGCTCAGCTCACATTTACTCACAGATGCTTCGACATAGTCCCCCAGCTTTGCAATGAGGATGTTCCTTGTGTGGGGGAGCGCTGCTGACTGCATGGGAGATGATTTCTCACTTCTGACCAACTTAAGAATTTGTTACCACTGGAACAAGTGCCTTGATACGATTTTCCTCTGTATAACTGCTGGGTTCTGTTTTTTTTTTTTTTTTTTTTTTCCTTTTTTCTTTTTGGTTCAAGGTAGGTTTTATTTATTCCTCTTTTTTTAAATTTAGAGATATAAACATGGGAATAATGCATTTATATAAAGACGTCTATATGAAGGGAAAAACTTTTTTTTTATTTTATTAAATGTTATTTATTTATTTTTAATTTTTTAAAATTTATTTATTTCTTTTATACAGCAGGTTCTTATTGGATATCTATGTTATACATATAAGTGTGCACATGTGAATCCCAGTCTCCCAATTCATCCCACCACCACCCTCCCATGGTGTTCCCCCCTTGGTGTCCATATGTTTGTTCTCTACATCTGTGTCTCTATCTCTGCCCTGCAAACCGGTTCATCTGTACCATTTTTCTAGGTTCCACATATATGCATTAATATACAATATTTGTTTTTCTCTTTCTGACTTACTTCACTCTGTATGACAGTCTCTAGATCCATCAAGGTCTCTACAAATGACCCAATTTCATTCCTATGTATGGCTGAGTAATATTCCATTGTATATATGTACCACATCTTTATCCATTTGTCTGTCTGTGGGCACTTAGGTTGCTTTCATTACCTGGCTATTGTAAATAGTGCTGCAATGAACATTGTGGTGAATGTGTCTTTTTGATTTATGGTTTTCTCTCGGTATATGCCCAGTAGTGGGATTGCTGGATTATATGGTAATTCTATTTTTAGTTTTTTAAGGAACCTCCATTCTGTTCTCCATAGAGACTCTATCGATTTACATTCCCAACAATAGTGGAAGAAGGTTCCTTTTCTCCACACCCTCTCCAGCATTTGTTGTTTGTAGATTTTCTGATGATGCCCATTCTAAAAGGTGTGACGTGATACCTCATTGTAGTTTCGATTTCCATTTCTCTAATAATTAGTGATGTTGAGCAGATTTTCATGTGCGTCTTGGCCATCTCTATGTTTTCTTGGAAGAAATGTCTATTTAGATCTGCTTCCATTTTTGTATTGGGTTTTTTGTCTTATTAATGTTGAGCTGCATGAGCTGTTTATATATATTGGAGATTAATCATTTGTCCATTGATTCGTTTGCAAATATATTCTGCCATTCTGAGGGTTGTCTTTTCATCTTGTTTGTAGTTTCCTTTGCTTTGCAAAAGCTTTTACGTTTCATTAGGTCCCATCTGTTTAGCTTTTTTTTTATTTCATTACTATAGGAGGTGGATCAAAAAAGATCTTGCTGTGATTTACGTCAGAGTATTCTTCGTAAGTTTTCCTCTCAGAGTTTTATACTCTCCGGTCTTACATTAAGGTCTCTAATTGATTTTGAATATATTTATATGTATGGTGTTGGGGAGTATTCTAATTTCATTTTTAACATGTAGCTTTCCATATTTCCCAGCACCACTGATTGAAGAGACTGTCTTATCTCCATTGTATAGTCTTGGCTCCTTTGTCATAGATTAGTTGAACATAGGTGTGTAGGTTTATCCCTGGGCTTTCTTTTTTTTTTTTTTTTTCCTTTTACACGTTTATTGGAGTATAATTGCTTTACAATGGAGTGTTAGTTTCTGCTGTATAACAAAGTGAATCAGCTATACATATACAGATATCACCAGATCCCCTCCCTCTTGCATCTCCCTCCCACACTCCATATCCCACCTCTTTATGTGGTCACAAAGCACCGAGCTGATCTCCCTGTTCTATGTGGCTGCTTCCCAGTAGCTATCAGTGTTACATGTGGTAATGTATTTATGTCCATGCCACTCTCTCACTTCGTCCCAGCTTACCTATACCCTTTCCGGTGTCCTCAAGTCCTTTCTCTACATCTGTGTCCTTAATCCTGTCCTGCCACTAGGATCTTCATAATCTTTTTTTTTTTTTTCTTCATTAGATTCCGTATATCTCTGTTAACATACAGTATTTGTTTTTCCCTTTCTGACTTACTTCAATGTCTAGGACAGATTCTAATCCATCCACCTCAGTACAAATAACTCAGTTTTGCTTCTTTTTATGGCCGAGTAATATTCCATTGTATATATGTGCCAGATCTTCTTTATCCATTCATCTGTCGATGGACACTTAGGTTGCTTCCATGTCCTGGCTATTGTAAATAGAGCTGCAATGAATATTTTTGTACATAACCCTTTTTGAATTATGGTTTTCGTAAGGCAAATTCCCAGTAGTTGGATTGTTGTGTCGTATGGTACTTCTATTGTTAGTTATTTAAAGGAACCTCCGTACTGTTCTCCCTAGTGCCCATATCAATTTACATTCCCACCCACAGTACAAGTGTGTTCCCTTTTCTCCAATAAAGGCCTCTCCATCATTTATTGTTTTGTAGATTTTTTTGATGATTGCCACTCTGACTGCTGTGAGGTGATACCTCACAGTAGTTTTGATTTGCATTTCTCTAATGATTAGTGATGTTCAGCATTCTTTCATGTCTTTCTTGGTAATCTGTATATCTTCTTTGGAGAAATGTCTATTTAGGTCTTCTGCACGTTTTTGGATTGGGTTGTTTGTTTTTGTGATATTGAGCTACATGAGGTGCTTGTAAAATTTGGGGATTAATCCTTTATCAATTGCTTCATTTGAAAATATTTTCTCCCATTCTGAGGGTTGTTTTTGCATCTTGTTTATGTTTTCTTGTACTGTGTAAAAGCTTTTAGTTTCATTAGGTCCCATTTGTTGATTTCTGTTTTTATTTCCATTTCTCTAGGAGGTGGGTCAAAAAGGATCTTGCTGTGATTTATGTCATAGAGTGTTCTGCCTATGGTTTCCTCTAAGTGTTTTATAGTGTCTGGTCTTATATTTAGATCTCTAATCAATTTAGAGTTTATTTTTGTGTATCGTGTTATGGAGTGTTCTAATTTCATTCTTTTATGTGTAGGGGTCCAGTTTTCCCAGCACTAATTACTGAAGAGACTTTCTTTTCTCCATTGTATATCCTTAGCTCCTTTGTCATAGATGAGATAGCCATAGGTATGTAGGTTTATCTCTGAGATTTCTTCCTGTTCCATTGATCTGTGTTTATGCCAATCTACATACACTTGATTCCATTATGGAGACATATAAATACATAGGTGTCAAGATTATTACCAGTCAGATATATTCCTCTTCAGTGAATAGGGTGTTTTGTGTCCAGTTCATTGAGAAAGGAGTAGGTCTTGTCTATTACATATTTGGTATATGGAATGGTATCTGTGCTAATTTCAAACTCTGCTTTTACACATCACCCCACGTCACCTTTCCCCTTAAGGAGGCATAAGTGTGTTTTCTAAATGTGTAACTCTGTTCTCTTTTGAAATTCAGTTCATGTGTAGCCATGTTTACATTCCCTCTATAAGTGATATATTACAATAAGTTTCTTTTTCTTTGTGGCTCATTTCCCTTAGCATCATCATACCTAAAGCCACTCATTATGCTGCTATTGACCTTATGACATTGATTTTATGTCTGAGTGACATTCCATTGTATATAAGTACCACAACATCTTTATCCATTATTTTCCCTTTCCTGGGATATTTAAAGTGTACCAAAGTCGAGGTTCTTGTAAACAGAGCAGCCCTAAACTTTGGACTGGCTGTGTTTTGTGGATTTTTAATTTTCCCAAAATACACGCCCATGAGTGGAAGTGTGCTATGCTCTGTAGCTCTGTTTTAGAAAACAACATACAGTTCTCCAGAGAGGCTGTTGGCAATTTACATCCTGTCCATCGGCGTAACGAGGCTCCCTTTTCTCCATTGCCTGTCCTGTATTTGTGGTTTTTACACAATTTGCGGATGGCCCTTTTGACCAGAGATAAGTGACACTTCTATGTAGGGTGGATTTGCAATGCCTGATGGCTTGCTTGGCCAAAAAGGTCATATGCATTTTTTTCCCGAATATATTCAAGAAAATACACATACTCCCTTTTCGGCCAAGGGCAACATTGTCGAAGTTCTGTCGCTTTTCATGTGCTTTAAAGACGACTCCAATCTACCTCTTGAAATCTGTTTCCTTCAATTCTGCCTTGCTTTCAAATCCTCTGCACTGCCTTACCTCAATATATTTCTGGATGATAGTTGTCCTTTATAACTCTGCAAGTTTGTAAATTGCTGTGCCCCTGATTTCCATTTTTCAACTTGCTTATTTGTGAGCTGTCTGCAATACCGCAGGATGGCTTTAGGCCCTAGTCTGGTCCCGGTGTTGCAGGCTGAGCCTGAGTTTAATTCTTCTTCCTGATGGGAAACTAGAGTGACATGTGCCCATCCAAACACCTACAGCTAATCTTTCATTTGTTTCCCCTCTTCCTGTTCATCCTCTGCAAAATTTGCAAACTGTGCACAACAGGAGGGTAAAGGCAGTGACACTCCAAGTGGGGAGATTTTTAGTAATGCAGATGGAATGGCGAAGCCGAGCACGAGGAAAGAAAAAATGAGGTACCTTTTAGAAAACTTTCCGGATTACACAGTGTACCATCCACTGGGTTCCCCAAGCATGTCTTAACTGTAGGAAGATTCCCTTAAACCTGGAGAGTTTGGGCCACTAGAATGGGTAGCACACTGTATTGCTCTAAGTGGTGTTCTTTTGCTCACACAACCTCAGCAATCTTGTCAGACCCAATTGTCCAGTCTTATGTCTCATCCAGCTGTGGATGTAAAGGTGGTCAATCCAGGTTGCATCACAGGCCCTGAACGTAATTTTTAAGACTTTCTCCCTGTTTCGCTGTTTTTCCATTTTCCTTTTGAAATTTATTTTTATAAGGGGGTTTAGCTGAATTTCAGTGCTGTGTTCATGTCATTATACACACACATGATTCATTTATGGAGACATGAGAATACATATGTTTTAAAATTGTTACTAGTCAGATATATTCCTCTTCAATGAATAGGGGTTGTTGAGTCCAGATCATTTTGCCGGGAGTAGGTGCTGTCTATTACATACTTGGTTTATGGAACGATATCTGTGCTAATTAAGGACTGTGGATTTATGCATCACCCCAACTCGCCTTTCCCCTTAATCAGGAAGAAGTTTGTTTTCTAAATGTGTGACTCTGTTGTGTTTGTAATTCAGTTCATGTGTAGCCATGTGTACATTCCCGCTATGAGTGATATCTTATGATAAGTTTCATTGTTCTGTTGTCTTTCCTAACTCAGATCATGTGTAGCCATATTTACAGGACCTTCATAAGTGATATCTTCTGATAAGTTTCTTTTTCTCTGTGACTTATTTCACTTAGAATCATCGTACCTGAATCCACTCATTTTGCTGCTACTGGCCTTATGACATTGATTTCATGGCTGAGGGATATTCCATTGTACATAAGTACCACAATTTCTTGAAGCATTTTTGTCTTTCCTGGGATATTTCAGGTGTACCCAAGTTGAGGTTCTTGTAAGCAGTGCAGCCCTAAATTTCGGGGTTGCTCTGACTTATTGATTTTCAGTTTTCTCAAGGTATCTTCACTACACTGGAAGTGCCCTTGGCTCTGTAGCTCTTTTGTTTACTTGTTTTTGGGAACACAATGCACTCCTCCAGAGAGGCAGTTGGCAATTTACATCCTGCCCTTCAGCATAACTAGGCTCCCTGTTCTCCAGCGCCTGTCTTGCCTTTGGCATTTTTACACATTTTGCGATGTCCCTTTTGACCTTTGGGAAGTGATACTTCTTTGTAGTGCAGATTTGCATTGCCTGCCTAGTTGCTTGGCCAAAATGGGCATAAGCGTTTTCTCCTAAATATATTCAGGAGAAAACGCATATGCTCTTTTTGGCCAAGTGAATAATTGTCGAAGTTGTGCCCCTCTTCCTGTGCTTTAAAGGCGATTCCAATGTACCTCTTGAAATCTGTTTCCTGCTATTCTGGCTCGATTTCAAGTCCGCCTCGTTGCCTTCCCTCAACAGATTTTTGGGCGATAGTTACCCTTAATTACTCTGCCAGTTTGTGAATTGCTGTGCCCCTGAGCTCCATTTTTCAACTCGTTTTTTGTGAGCTGACCGCAAGGCCAAAATTTTGGTTCAGGATCTATACTGGTTCCTGGCAGGTTGCTGAGACTTTGGTTAATACTTCTTCCTGCCGGGAACTTAGAGTGACATGTGCCCGTCCAAATGCCTAACAGCTACTCTCTCATTGGTTCTCCCTCTTCCCTTTCATCCTCTACCAAATTGGCAACCTGTGCGAACCAGGAGTTTAAAGGGTCTGTCTCTCCAAGTTGGGAGATTGACAATAAAGCAGTTGGAAAGTCAAACCGGATCACCAGGAGAGGGACGATTAGTTGAGTTTTAGAAACCTTTCGTATTCACAGTGTGTCCATTCTCTAGGTTTCCCGTACATGTTATAGCTGTAGTAATATTCCCTTCAACCTGTAGAGTTGGGACCCTTGGAATATGTGCCACGCATTATTGCTTTAAATGGTCTGCATTTGCTCACCGAATCTCACCAATCCTCTCAGTCCCACGTGTCCAGACTTATGCCACATCCAGCTGTTGTTGTAGATAGGGTCATTCCAGGTTTCATCAGAGACCCTGAAGGAATTGTAAAGAATTTGCCTGTTTTTTTGTTTTGTTCTTGAAATTCCTTTTTATAGTGGGTTTGAGCTGATTTTCACTGCCATGTTTATGCCAGTCTAGACACACTTGATTCCCTTACGGAGACATATCAGTACATAGGTTTTAAGATTCTTACTTGTCAGATATATTCCTCTGCGGATAATACGGTTGTTGAGTCCCGTTCACTGAGGAGGGAGTAGGTCTTGTCTATTCTGTATTTGGATTATGCAACGGTACCTGTGCTGTTATCAAACTCTGGTTTTGTTCATCTCCCCACCTCTCCTTTCCCCTTAAGCAGGCATAAGTATATTTTCTCTATGTGAGACTCTGTTCTCTTTACTAATTCAGCTCATGTGTACCCATGTTTGCATTTCCTTCATAAGGGATATCTTATGTCAGAATGCTCCATGGCTCTTGTCATCATAATGCTCCATAATGCTTGTCACCACGATTATCCATGGCCTTCTCATCACAATACTCCACGGTCTTGCCATCACATTGCTCCATGCCCTGGTCATCACAATGCTCCATGTCCCTTGTCATCACAATTATCCACCTCTTTGTCATCACAATGTTCCATGACACTTCTCATCACCATGTTACATGCTCTTGTCATCACAATCCTCCATGCATTTCTCATCGCAATGCTCCCTGAACCCTGTCATAGCAAGCTCCATATACTTGTCATCACAATGCTTCATGACATTTTTATAAAAATTCTCAATGTCCCTTGTCATCACAATGCTCCCTGCCATTGTCATCACAATGCTTCATGACACTTGTCATCACAATGCTCCAAGCTCTTGTCATCACAATGCTCCATGCCCTTTTCATCACAATGCTACATGACCCATGTCATCACAATGATCCTTGACACCTGTCATCACAATGCTCCTTGCCCCTTGTCAGTACAGTGTGCCATGATGCTCGTCATCACAGTTACCCAACGTCTTCTCATCACAATGCTTCACGGTTTTACCATCACAGTGTTCCATGCCCTGGTCATCTCAATGCTCCATGTCCCTTGTCATAACAATTCTCCACGTCCTTGTCATCACAATGCTTCTTGACACTTCTCATCACAATGATATATGCTCTTGTCATCACAATTCTGCATGCACTTGTCATCACAATGGTCCATGACCCCTGTCATAACAAGCTCCATGTGCTTGCCATCATGATGTTTCAAGACCTGGTCATTAAAATTCTCAATGGCCCTTGTCATCACAATGATCCATGCCCTTGTCATCACAATGCTCCTTTACCTTTGTCATCACAATCCTCCATGACACTTGGCATCACAATGCTCCATGGCATTGACATCACAATGGACCATGACATATGTCATCAAAATGCTCCCTGACACCTGTCTTCACAATAATCCAGGACGTTGTCATCACAATGTTCCATGCTCTTGTCATCACAATGCACCATTCCCACTGTCATCACAATAATCCATGAAACTTGTCAGACAAATGCTCCATGCCCCTGTCATCACAATGCTCCATGCCCTTGACATCCCAATGCTCCATGACCCCTGTCATCACAAGGCTCCGTGACTCCATTCATCACAATGTTTCATGATCTTTGTCATCACAATGGTCAATGCCCTCATCATCACAAGTCTCTTTGACTTATGTCACCACAATGCTCCATGAACTTTTCATCACAATGCTCCGTGACTCTTTTCATCACAATGCTCCATGCCTTTCTCAGCACAATACTCAATGAGACTTGTCATCACAATGCTCCATGCGCTTGTCAACACAATGCTCCACCAGCTTGTCATCACAATGCTCCATGCACTTCTCATCAGAATGCTCTGTCACCACTGATATCACAATGTTCCATCAGTAGTCATCACAATACTCCCTCACCCTTGTCATCACAATGTTCCATGAACCCTGTCATCACAATACTACATGCCCTTATCATCACAGTGCTCCATGACGCCTGACATGACAGTGCTCCATAACCCATGTCATCAAAATGCTCCATGACCCTTTTCATCACAATGTTCCATGACCCCTGACCTCACAATGCTCCATAACACATGTCATCAAAATGCTCCATTACCTTTGCCATCAACAAGCTCCATGACTCTTGGCATCACAATGCTCCATGTCATTGTCATCACAATGCTCCATGAACCTTCTCGTCACATTGCTCCATGCCCTTGTGATCACAAATCTCCATGACGCTTGTCATCAAAATGCTCAATGCCCTTCTCATAACATTGCTCCATGCCCTTGTCATTACAGTTCTCCATGAACCCTGTACCACAGTATTCCAGGCCCTTGTCATCACAATGTTCCATGCCCACTCTCATAACAATAATCCATGAAACTTTTCTGACCAATTCCACATGGTCTTGTCATCACAATGCTCCATTACCCCTGTCATAACAATGCTCCATGACCCTTGTCATCACAAGGCTCCAAGACCCATGTACTCACAGTGCTCCATGCCCTTGTCATCACAAAGATCCATGATGGATGTCATCAGAATGCTCCATGTCTTTCTAATCGCAATGCTCCTTTCCTTTGTCATCAGAATGCTCCAAGACCCCTGTAATCACAATGCTCCATGCCCATTTACATCAGAATGCTCCAGGACCTTGTCATCACAATGCTCCATTCCCTTGTCATCACAATGCTCCATGACTGCTGTCATCACAGTACTCCATGAACATTTTCAGCCCAGTGTTCCATGACATTCTCATCACATTGCTCCATGACCACTGTCATCACAGTGCTCCATGACCCCTGACAAAACAGTGATCCGGGACTCTTGTCATCAAAATGCTCCATGACACTTGTCATCACAATGATCCTGCCCTTGTCATCCCAATGCTCCATGAACCCGTAATCACAATGCTCCGTGACGCATGTCATCACAGTGCTCCATGACACTTGTCATCACATTGCTCCATGCCTTTGTCATCAAAATGCTCCATGACCTTGCCATCACAATGCTCCATGCCCTTCTCATCACAATGCACCACGACCTTGTCATCAAAATGCTCCATGACTTTTGTCATCACAAAGCTCCATGACCCTTGGCATCACAATGCTCCATGCTCCTTTAAATCAAAATGATCCATGACCCCTGTCATCACAATGCTCCAAACCCTTGTGATCACAAGGTTCCATAATTCTTGTCATCACAGCGCTCAATGATGTCTGTCATCACAATACACCATGCCCTTGTCATCACAATGCTCCATGACCTTTGTCATCACAATTCTCAATACACTTGTCATCACAATGCTCCCTAACACTTGTCGTCAGAATGCTCTTTGAACCCTGTCATGAAAAGGCTCCATGCATTTTTCATCACAATGCTCCATGCCATTTTCATCACAATGCTCCAAGACCCCTGTTATCACAATGCTCCATGTCAGTGTCATCACAATACTCCACAAGCTTGTCATGAGAATGGTCCATGACCCTTGTCATCACAATGCTCCATGACACCTGTCATCACAATGCTCCATGCCCCTTGTCATTACAGTGCTCCGTGAAAATCGTCATCACAATTATCCATGGTCTTCTCATCACAATGCTCCACGGTCTTGCCATCACAATGCTGCATGCCCTGGTCATCACAATGCTCGATGTCTTTGGTGATCACAGTTCTCCACGTCCTTGGAATCACTATGCTCCATGACACTTCTTCTCACAGTTTTAAATGCATTGTCATCACAATTCTCTATGCACTTTTCATCACAATGCTCCATGACAACTGTCATAGCCAGCTCCATGCGGTTGTCATCACAATGCTTCATGAATTGTCATCAAAATTATCAATGGCCCTTGTTATCAAAATGCTCCATGCCCTTGTCAACACAGTGCTCCATGCCCTTGTCATCACAATGATACATGACCCTTGTCATTGCAATGTTCCAAGGCTTTGTCATCAAAACGCTCCATTACCTTTGTTATCACAATCCTCCATGACACTTGGTATCACAATGTGCCATGCCATTGTCATCACAATGGACAATGACATATGTCAACACAATGCTCCCTGACACCTGTCTTCAAAATACTCCATTACCTTGTCATCACAATGTTCCCTGCCCTTTTCATCACAATGCGCCATGCCCACTGTCATCACAATAATCCATGAAACATGTCAGACCAATGTTCCATGCCCCTGTCATCACAATGCTCCATGCCCTTGTCATCACAATGCTCAATGACCCCTGTCATCACAATGTTCCGTGACTCCAGTCATCACAATGCTACATAACCTTTGTCCTCACAATGGTCCATGCCCTCGTCACACAAGGCTCTGTGACCTTTGTCACCACAATGCTCAATGCCCTTGTCATCTCAATGCGCCATGCACACTGTCATCACACTAATCCATGAAACATGTCAGACCAATGCTCCATGCCCCTGTCATCACAATGCTCCATGCCCTTGTCATCACAATGCACCATGACTCCTGTCATCACAATGCTCCATGACTCCAGTCATCACAATGCTTCATGACATTTGTCCTCACAATGGTCCATGCCCTCCTCACAAAAGGCTCTGTGACTTTTGTCACCACAGTGCTCCATGCCCTTGTCATCTCAGTGCTCCATGCTCACTGTCATCACAATAATCCATGAAACTTTTCAGACCAATGTTCCATGCCCCTGTCATCACATTGCTCCATGCCCTTGTCATCACAATGCTCCATGACCCCTGTCATCACAATGCTCCGTGATTCCAGTCATCACAATGATTCATAACCTTTCTCATCACAATGCTCCATGCCCTCGTCACACAAGGCTCTGTGATCTTTGTCACCACAATGCTCCATGAAATTTTCATCACAATGCTCTGTGTCCCTTGTCATCACAATGCTCCATGCCTTTGTCAGCACAATGCTCCATGACACTTGTCATCACGATGTGCCATGCTCTTTTCATCACAATGCTCCACATCCTTTTCATCGCTATGCTCCATAAAACTTGTAATCACAATGCTCCATGCACTTCTCATCAAAATGCTCTCTCACCACATATATCACAATGTTCCATCACTAGTCATCACAATACTCGCTCACCCCTGTCATCACAATGTTCCATGACCACTGTCATCACAGTGCTACATGCCCTTATCATCACAATGCTCCATGACCCCTGACATCACAAAGTTCCATAACTCCTGTCATCAAAATATTCCATGACACTTTTATTCAAATTGTTCCATGACCCTGTCAACACAATGCTCCCTGCCCTTCTCATCACAATGCACCATGCCTTGTCATCAAAATGCCCCATGACATTTGTCATCACAAAGCTCCATGACCCTTGGCATCACAATGCTCCATGCCATTGTCATCACAATGCTCAATGAAATCTCTCATCACATTGCTCCATGCCTTGTCATCACAATGCTCCATTACACCTGTCAAAACAATGCTCCATGACCCCTGCCATCACAATGTTCCACGGCCTTGTCATCACAAGGCTCCATGACCCTAGGCATCACAATGCTCCAAGACCTCTGTAATCACAATTCTCCATGCCACTTTTCATCTCAATGCTCCATGAACACTGTCATCACAATGCACCATGCCCATCATCATAATGATTCATGCTATTGTCATCACAATGAAATCAAAATGCTCCATTTCCTCTGTCATCAAAATGCTCCAAACCCTTCTGATCACAATGTTCCATAACACTTGTCATCACATCCCCCATGACGCTCGTCATCACAATTATGCAAGGTCTTCTCATCACAATGCTCCATGACCTTTGTCACCACAATGCTCAATACACTTGGCATCACAATGCTCGCTGACACTTGTCATCAGTATGCTCCTTGAACACTGTCATGACAAGGCTCCATGCCTTTTTCATCACAATGATCCATTCCCTATTCATCACAATGCTCCAAGACCCCTGTTATCAGAATGCTCCGTGACTCCAGTCATCACAATGCTTCATGACATTTGTCATCACAATGGTCCATGACCTCGTCACACAAAGCTCTGTGTACCATTGTCACCACAATGCTCCATGAAATTTTTATCACAATGCTCTGTGACCCTTGTCATCGCAAAGCTCCATGCCTTTGTCAGCACAATGCTCCATGAGACTTGTCATCACAATGCTCGATGCGCGTGTCAGCACAATGCTCCATAACCCATGTCATCACAATTCTACATGCCCTTGTCATCACAAAGCTCCATGACGCATGTCATCAAAATACTCCATGGCCTTCTCATCACAATGTTCCATGCCCTTGTCATCACAATGCTCCAAAACCCCTGTAATCACAATGGTCCATGCCCTTTTTCATCTCAATGCTCCATGAACCCTGTCATCACAATGAACCGTGCCCATCACCATAATATTTCATGCTATTGTCATCACAGTGAAATCAAAATGCTCAATGACCTCTGTCATCACAATGCACCAAACCCTTCTGATCACAATGTTCCATAACACTTGTCATCACAATGCCCCTTGACGCTGGTCATCACAATTATCCATGGTCTTCTCATCAAAATGCTCCATGATCTTTGTCATCACAATGCTCAATACACTTATCATCACAATGCTCCCTGACAGTTGTCATCAGTATGCTCCTTGAACCCTGTCATGACAAGGCTCCATGCATTTTTCATCACAATGATCCATTCCCTTTTCATCACAATGGTCCAAATCACCTGTAATCAAAATGCTCCATGTCCTTGTCATCAAAAAGCTCCATGACGCATGTCATCACAATGCTGCATTGCCTTCTCATCACAATGTTCCATGCCCTTGTAATCACACTGCTTCAAAACCCCTGTAATCTCAATGCTCCATGCACCTTTTGATCAGAATGCTCCATGCCCTTTTCATCACAATGTTCCATGACACTTGTCATCACAATGTTCCAAGCCCTTGTCATCAAAATGCTCCATTACCTTTGTCATCACAATCCTCCATGACACTTGGTATCACAATGCTCCATGCCATTGTCATCACAATGGACAATGACATATGCCTTCACAATGCACCCTGACACCTGTCTTCACAATACTCCATGACCTTGTCATCACAATGTTCCATGCCCTTGTCATCACAATGCGCCATGCCCACTGTCATCACAATAATCCATGAAACATGTCATTCCAATGTTCCATGGCCCTGTCATCACAATGCTCCATGCCCCTGTCATCACAATGCTCCATGACCTCTGTCATCACAATGCTCCGTGACTCCAGTCATCACAATGCTTCATGACCTTTGTCCTCACAATGGTCCATGCCCTCGTCACACAAGGCTCTGTGACCTTTGTCACCACAATGCTCCATGCCCTTGTCATCTCAATGCTCCATGCCCACTGTCATCACAGTAATCCATGAAACTTGTCAGACCAATGTTCCATGACACTGTCATCACATTGCTCCATGCCCTTGTCATCATAATGCTCCATGACCACTGTCATCACAATGCTCTGTGACTCCAGTCATCACAAAGATTCATGACCTTTGTCCTCACAATGGCCCATGCCCTCGTCACACAAGGCTTAGTGATCTTTGTCACCACAATGCTCCATGAAATTTTCATCACCATGCTCTGTGTCCCTTGTCATCACAATGCTCCATGCCTTTGTCAGCACAATGCTCCATGACACTTGTCATCAAAATGCTCCATGTGCTTGTCAGGACAGTGCTCGATGACACATGTCATCACAATGTGCCATGCTCTTTTCATCACAATGCTCCACATCCTTTTCATCGCTATGCTCCATAAAACTTGTAATCACAATGCTCCATGCACTTCTCATCAAAATGCTCTCTCACCACATATATCACAATGTTCCATCACTAGTCATCACAATACTCGCTCACCCCTGTCATCACAATGTTCCATGACCACTGTCATCACAGTGCTACATGCCCTTATCATCACAATGCTCCATGACCCCTGACATCACAATGTTCCATAACCCCTGTCACAAAATGCTCCATGACCCATTTCTTCACAATGCTTCATGACCCCTGACATCACAATGTTCCATAACCCCTGTCATCAAAATATTCCATGACGCTTTTATTCAAATTGCTCCATGACCCTGTCATCACAATGCTCCCTGCCCTTCTCATCACAATGCACCACGCCCATGTCATCAAAATGCCCCATGACATTTGTCATGACAAAGCTCCCTGACCCTTGGCATCACAATGCTCCATGCCATTGTCATCACAATGCTCAATGAAATCTCTCATCACATTGCTCCATGCCCTTTTCATCGCAATGCTCCATTACACCTGTCATAACCATGCTCCATGAACCCTGCCATCACAATGTTCCACAGCCTTGTCATCACAAGGCTCCATGACCCTTGTCATCACAATGCTCCAAGACCTCTGTAATCACAATTCTCCATGCCACTTTTCATCTCAATGTTCCATGAACACTGTCATCACAATGCACCATGCCCACCATCATAAAGATTCAAGCTATTGTCATCACAATGAAATCAAAATGGTCCATGATCTCTGTCATCACAATGCTCCAAACCCTTCTGATCACAATGTTCCAAAACACTTGTCATCACATGCCCCATGATGCTCGTCATCACAATTATGCAAGGTCTTCTCATCACAATGCTCCATGACCTTTGTCACCACAGTGCTCAGTACACTTGGCATCAAAATGCTCGCTGACACTTGTCATCAGTATGCTCCTTGAACACTGTCATGACAAGGCTCCATGCCTTTTTCATCACAATGATCCATTCCCTTTTCATCACAATGCTCCAAGACCCCTGTTATCACAATGCTCCTTGACTCCAGTCATCACAATGCTTCATGACATGTGTCATCACAATGGTCCATGACCACGTCACACAAAGCTCTGTGACCTTTGTCACCACAATGCTCCATGAAATTTTTATCACAATGCTCTGTGACCCTTGTCATCACAAAGCTCCATGCCTTTGTCAGCACAATGCTCCATGACCCTTGTCATCACAATGCTCGATGCGCGTGTCAGCACAATGTTCCATAACTCATGTCATCACAATGCACCATGCACTTGTCATCACAATGCTCCACATCCTTGTCATCAAAATGCTCCATAAACCTTGTCATCACAATGCTCCATGCACTTCTCCTCAAAATGCCTTCTCACCACTGATATCACAATGTTCCATCACTAGTCATCACAATACTCCCTCACCCCTGTCATCACAATATTCCATGACCCCTGTAATCACAATTCTCCATGCCCTTGTCATCACAATGCTCCATGACACATGTCATCAGAATGCTCCATGGCCTTCTCATCACAATGCTCCATGCCCTTGTCATCACAATGCTCAATGAAATCTCTCATCACATTGCTCCATGCTCTTGTCATCACAATGCTCCATGATCTCTGTCATCACAATGCACCAAACCCTTCTGATCACAATGTTCCATAACACTTGTCATCACAATGCCCCATGACGCTGGTCATCACAGTTATCCATGGTCTTCTCATCACAATGCTCCATGATCTTTGTCATCACAATGCTCAATACACTTATCATCACAATGCTCCCTGACAGTTGTCATAAGTATGCTCCTTGAACCCTGTCATGACAAGGCTCCATGCATTTTTCATCACAATGCTCCATTCCCTTTTCATCACAATGCTCCAAGACCCATGTAATCACAATGCTCCATGTCCTTGTCATCACAAAGCTCCATGACGCATGTCATCAGAATGCTCCATTGCCTTCTCATCACAATGCTCCATGCCCTTGTAATTACATTGCTTCAAAACCCCTGTAATCTCAATGCTCCATGCACATTTTCATCAGAATGCTCCATGCACTGGTCATCGCAATGTTCCAAGCCCTTGTCATCAAAATGCTCCATTACCATTGTCTTCACAATCTTCCTTGACACTTGGTATCACAATGCTCCATGCCATTGTCACAACAATGGACAACGACATATGTCATCACAACGCTCGCTAACAACTCTCTTCACAATAATCCATGCCCTTGTCATCACAGTCTTCCATGCCCTTGTCATCAAAATGCGCTATGCCCACTGTCATCACGATAATCCATGAAACATATCAGACCAATGTTCCATGCCCCTGTCATCACAATGCTCCATGCCCTTGTCATCACAATGCTCCATGCACTTCTCATCCAAATGCTCTCTCACCACATATATCACAATGTTCCATCACTCGTCATCACAATACTCGCTCACCCTTGTCATCACAATGTTCCATGACCACTGTCATCACAGTGCTACATGCCCTTATCATCACAATGCTCCATGACCCCTGACATCACAATGTTCCATAACCCCTGTCACAAAATGCTCCATGACCCATTTCATCACAATGCTTCATGACCCCTGACATCACAATGTTCCATAACCCCGGTCATCAAATTGCTCCATGACCCTGTCATCACAATGCTCCCTGCCCTTCTCATCTCAATGCAACACGCGCTTGTCACCTAATTCCCGATGACATTGTCATCACAAAGCTCCAAGACCCTTTGCATCACAATGCTCCATGCCATTGTCATCACAATGCTCAATGAAATCTCTCATCACATTGCTCCATGCCCTTGTCATCACAATGCTCCATTACACCTGTCATAACAATGCTCCATGACCCCTGCCATCACAATGTTCCACGGCCTTGTCATCACAAGGCTCCATGACCCTTGACTACACAATGCTCGAAGACCTCTGTAATCACAATTCTCCATGCCACTTTTCATCTCAATGCTCCATGAACACTGTCATCACAATGCACCATGCCCACCATCATAAAGATTCAAGCTATTGTCATCACAATGAAATCAAAATGCTCCATGTTCTCTGTCATCACAATGCTCCAAAACCTTCTGATCACAATGTTCCAAAACACTTGTCATCACATGCCCCATGATGCTCGTCATCACAATTATGCAAGGTCTTCTCATCACAATGCTCCATGACCTTTGTCACCACAGTGCTCAGTACACTTGGCATCAAAATGCTCGCTGACAATTGTCATCAGTATGCTCCTTGAACACTGTCATGACAAGGCTCCATGCCTTTTTCATCACAATGATCCATTCCCTTTTCATCACAATGCTCCAAGACCCCTGTTATCACAATGCTCCTTGACTCCAGTCATCACAATGCTTCATGACATGTGTCATCACAATGGTCCATGACCTCGTCACACAAAGCTCTGTGACATTTGTCACCACAATGCTCCATGAAATTTTTATCACAATGCTCTGTGACCCTTGTCATCACAAAGCTCCATGCCTTTGTGAGCACAATGCTCCATGACCCTTGTCATCACAATGCTCCATGCGCGTGTCAGCACAATGTTCCATCACCCATGTCATCACAATGCACCATGCACTTGTCATCACAATGCTCCACATCCTTGTCATCAAAATGCTCCATAAACCTTGTCATCACAATGCTCCATGCACTTCTCCTCAAAATGCCTTCTCACCACTGATATCACAATGTTCCATCACTAGTCATCACAATACTCCCTCACCCCTGTCATCACAATATTCCATGACCCCTGTAATCACAATTCTCCATGCCCTTGTCATCACAATGCTCCATGACACATGTCATCAGAATGTTCCATGGCCTTCTCATCACAATGCTCCAAGCCCTTGTCATCACAATGCTCCAACACCCCTGTAATCACAAAGCTCCATGCCCCTTTTCATCTCAAAGCTCCATTAAACCTGTCATTACAATGCACCGTGCCCATCACCATAATATTTCATGCTATTGTCATCACAATGAAATCAAAATGCTCAATGACCTCAGTCATCACAATGCACCAAACCCTTCTGATCACAATGTTCCATAACACTTGTCATCACAATGCCCCATGACGCTGGTCATCACAATTATCCATGGTCTTCTCATCACAATGCTCCATGATCTTTGTCATCACAATGCTCAATACACTTATCATCACAATGCTCCCTGACATTTGTCATCAGTATGCTCCTTTAACCCTGTCATGAGAAGGCTCCATGCATTTTTCATCACAATGATCCATTCTCTTTTCATCACAATGCTCCAAGACCCCTGTAATCACAACGCTCCATGTCCTTGTCATCACAGAGCTCCATGACGCATGTCATCAGAATGCTCCTTTGCCTTCTCATCACAATGCTCCATGCTTTTGTCATCACATTGCTTCAAAACCCCTGTAATCTCAATGCTCCATGCACCTTTTCATCAGAATGCTCCATGCCCTTGTCATCACAATGCTCCATGACCCTTGTCATCGCAATGTTCCAAGCCCTTGTCATCAAAATGCTGCATTACGTTTGCCATCACAATCCTCCATGACACTTGGTATCACAATGCTCCATGCCATTGTCATCACAGTGGACAATGACATATGTCATCACAATGCTCCCTGACACCTGTCTTCACAATACTCCATGACCTTGACATCACAATGTTCCATGCCCTTGTCATCAAAATGTGCCATGCCCACTGTCCTCACAATAATCCATGAAACATGTCAGACCAAAGTTCCATGCCCCTGTCATCACAATGCTCCATGCCCTTGTCATCACAATGCTCCATGACCCTTGTCATCACAATGCTCGATACTCTTCTCATCACAATGCTCCATACCCTTGTCTTTACAATCCTCCATGACACATTAATCACAGTGTTCCGTGCCCTAGTCATCACAATTTTCCATGCCGAATCTCATCACAATAATCCATGAAATTTTCAGTCCAGTGTTCCATGCCCTTGTCATCACAATGCTCCATTACCCCTGTCATAACAATGCTCCATGACCCCTGCCATCACAATGTTCCACCACCTTGTCATCCAAGGCTCCATTACCCTTGTCATCACGATGCTCCAAGACCCCTGTAATCACAATGCTCCCTGCCCTTGTCATCACAAAGATCCATGACACATGTCATCAGAATTCTCCATGGACTTCTCATCACAATGCTCAATGCCCTTGTCATCACAATGCTCCAAGACCCCTGTAATCACAATGCTCCATGACCCAAATCATCAAAATGCTCCATGAGACTTGTCATCACAAGGCTGCATGGTCTTCTCATCACACTGCTCCAGGAAGTTGTCATCACAATGCTCCATTCCCTTGTCATCACAATGCTCCTTGACCACTGTCATCACAATACTCCATGAACATTTTCAGGCCAATGCTCCATGACCTTCTCATCACAATTCTCCATGCCCCTGTCATCACAATCCTCCATGACCCTTGGAATCACAATGCTCCATGCCATTGTCATCACAATGCTCAATGAAATCTCTCATCACATTGCTCCATGCCCTTGTCATCACAATGCTCCATTACACCTGTCATATCAATGCTCGATGACCCCTGCCATCACAATCTTCCACGGCCTTGTCATCACAAGGCTCCATGAGCCTTGTCATCACAATGCCCCAAGACCTCTGTAATCACAATTCTCCATGCCACTTTTCATCTCAGTGCTCCATGAACACTGTCATCACAATGCACCAAGCCCATCATCATAATGATTCATGCTATTGTCATCACAATGTAATCAATATGCTCCATGTCCTCTGTCATCACAATGCTCCAAACCCTTTTGATCACAATGTTCCATAACACTTGTCATCACATGCCCCATGACGCTCCTCATCACAATTATGCAAGGTTTTCTCATCACAATGCTCCATGACCTTTGTCACCACAGTGATCAGTACACTAGGCATCACAATGCTCGCTGACACTTGTCATCATTATGCTCCTTGAACACTGTCATGACAAGGCTCCATGCCTTTTTCATCACACTGATCCATTCCCTTTTCATCACAATGCTCAAAGACCTCTGTTATCACAATGATCCGTGACTCCAGTCATCACAATGCTTCATGACATGTGTCATCACAATGGTCCATGACGTGGTCACACAAAGCTCTGTGACCTTTGTCACCACAATGCTCCATGAAATTTTTATCACAATGCTCTGTGACCCTCGTCATCACAAAGCTCCATGCCTTTGTCAGCACAATGCTCCATGACCCTTGTCATCACAATTCTCGATTCGCGTGTCAGCACAATGCTCCATAACCCATGTCATCACAATGCACCATGCCCTTGTCATCACAATGCTCTATGACACTTGTCATCGCAATGTTCCAAGCCCTTGTCATCAAAATGCTCCATTACATTTGTCATCACAATCCTCAATGACACTTGGTATCACAATGCTCCATGCCATTGTCATCACAGTGGACAAGGACATATGTCATCACAGTGCCCCCTGACACCTGTCTTCACAATACTCCATGACCTTGTCATCACAATGTTCCATGCCCTTGTCATCACAATGCGCCATGAGCACTGTCATCACAATAATCCATGAAACATGTCAGACCAATGCTCCATGCCCCTGTCATCACAATGCTCCATGAACCCTGTCATCACAATGTACCGTGCACATCACCATAATATTTTAAGCCATTGTCATCACAATGAAATCAAAATGCTCAATGACCTCTGTCATCACAATGCACCAAACCCTTCTGATCACAATGTTCCATAACACTTGTCATCATAATGCCCCATGACGCTGGTCATCACAATTATCCATGGTCTTCTCATCACAATGCTCCATGATCTTTGTCATCACAATGCTCAATACACTTATCAGCACCATGCTCCCTGACAGTTGTCATCACTATGCTCCTTGAACCCTGTCATGACAAGGCTCCATGCATTTTTCATCACAATGATCCATTCCCTTTTCATCACAATGCTCCAAGACCCCTGTAATCACAATGCTCCATGTCCTTGTCATCACAAAACTCCATGACGCATGTCATCAGAATGCTCCATTGCCTTCTCATCTCAATGCTCCATGCCCTTGTAATCACATTGCTTCAAAACCCCTGTAATCTCAATGCTCCATGCACATTTTCATCAGAATGCTCCATGCCCTTGACATAACAATGCTCCATGACCCTTGTCATCGCAATGTTGCAAGCCCTTGTCATCAAAATGCTCCTTTACCTTTGCGATCACAATCCTCCATGACACTTGGTATCACAAAGCTCCATGTCATGGTCATCACAGTGGACAATGACATATGTCATCACAATGCTCCCTGACACCTGTCTTCACAATACTCCATGACCTTGTCATCACATTGATCCATGCCCTTGTCATCACAATGCTCCATGACACCTGTCATCATAATGCTCGATACTCTTCCCATCACAATGCTCCATGCCCTGGTCATTACAATCATCCATGGCACATGTATCACAGTGTTCCGTGCCCTAGTCATCACAATGTTCCATGCCGAATCTCATCACAATAATCCATGAAATTTTCAGGCCAATGTTCCATGCCCTTGTCATCACAATGCTCCATTACCCCTGTCATAACAATGCTCCAAGGCCCCTGCCATCACAATGTTCCACCGCCTTGTCATCCAAGGCTCCATGACCCTTGTCATCACGATGCTCCAAGACCCCTGTAATCACAATGCTCCATGCCCTTGTCATCACAAAGATCCATGACACATGTCATCAGAATGCTCCATGGCCTTCTCATCACAATGCTCAATGCCCTTGTCATCACAATGCTCCAAGACCCCTGTAATCACAATGTTCCATGCCCCAATTCATCAAAATGCTCCATGAGACTTGTCATAACAAGGCTCCATGGTATTCTTATCACACTGCTCCAGGACCTTGTCATCACAAGGCTCCATTCTCTTGTCATCACAATGCTCCTTGACCACTGTCATCAAAATACTCCATGAACATTTTCAGGCCAATGATCCATGACCTTCTCATCACAATGCTCCATGACCCTTCTCATCACAATGCTCCGAGAACCCTGTAATCACAATGCTCCATGTCCTTGTCATCACAAATCTCCATGACGCAAGTCATCAGAATGCTCCATTGCCTTCTCATCACAATGCTCCTTGCCCTTGTTATCACATTGCTTCAAAACCCCTGTAATCTCAATGCTCCATGCACCTTTTCATCAGAATGCTCCATGCACTTGTCATCACAATGCTCCATGACCCTTGTCATCGCAATGTTCCAAGCCCTTGTCTTCAAAATGCTCCTTTACATTTGTCATCACAATCCTCAATGACACTTGGTATCACAATGCTCCATGCCATTGTCATCACAATGGACAATGACATATGTCATCACAATGCTCCCTGACACCTGTCTTCACAATACTCCATGACATTGTCATCACAATGTTCCATGCCCTTGTCATCACAATGTGCCATGCCCACTGTCATCACAATAATCCATGAAACATGTCCTAGCAATGCTCCATGCCCTTGTCATCACAATGCTCCATGACCCCTGTCACCACAATGCTCCGTGACTCCAGTATTCACAATGCTTCATGACATTTGTCCTCACAATGGTCCATGCCCTCGTCACACAAGTCTCTGAGACCTTTGTCACTACAATGCTCCATGCCCTTGTCATCTCAATGCTCCATGCCCACTGTCATCACAGTAATCCATGAAACTTGTCAGACCAATGTTCCATGCCCCTGTCATCACATTGCTCCATGCCCTTGTCATCACAATGCTCCATGACCCCTGTCATCACAGTGCTCCGTTACTCCAGTCATCACAATGATTCATGACCATTCTCATCTCAGTGGTCCATGCCCTCGTCACACAAGGCTCTGTGATCTTTGTCACCACAATGCCCCATGAAATTTTCATCACAATGCTCTGTGTCCCTTGTCATCACAATGCTCCAAGCCCTTCTGATCACAATGTTCCATAACTCTTGTCATCACATACCCCAAGACGTTCGTCATCACAATTATGCAAGGTCTTCTCATCACAATGCTCCATGACCTTTGTCACCAAAATGCTTAATACACATGGCATCACAATGCTCGCTGACACTTGTCATCAGTATGCTCTTTGAACACTGTCACGACAAGGCTCCATGCCTTTTTCATCACAATGATCCATTCACTTTTCATCACAATGCTCCAAGACCCCTGTTATCACAATGCTCCGTGACTCCAGTCATCACAATGCTTCATGACACTTGTCATCACAATGGTCCATGACCTCATCACACAAAGCTCTGTGACTTTTTTCACCACAATGCTCCATGAAATTTTAATCACAATGCTCTCTGATGCTGGTCATCACAAATCTCCATGCCTTTGTCAGCACAATGCTCTATGACCCTTGTCATCACAATGCTCGATGTGCGTGTCAGCACAATGCTCCATAACCCATGTCATCACAATGCGCCATGCACTTGTCATCACAATGCTCCACATCCTTGTCATCAAAATGCTCCAGAAACCTTGTCATCACAATGCTCCATGCACTTCTACTCAAAATGCTCTCTCACCACTGATATCACAATGTTCCATCACTAGTTATCACAGTACTCCCTCACCCCTGTCATTACAATGTTCCATGACCCCTTTCATCACAATGCAACATGCCCTTATCATCACAATTCTCCATGACACCTGACATCACAATGTTCCATAACACCTGTAATCAAAATGCTCCATGACCCTTTTCATCACAAAGCTCCATGACCACTGACATCACAATGATCTATAACCCCTGTCATCAAAATATTCCATGACCCTTTTCATCAAATTGCTCCATGACACTGTCATCACAATGCTCCCTGCCCTTCTCATCACAATGCACCACGCCCTTGTCATCAAAATGCTCTATGAACTTTGTCATCACAAAGTCCATGGCCCATGGCATCAAAATGCTCCACTCCATTGTCATCACAATGCTCCATGAACCCTCTCATCACATTGCTCCATGCACTTGTCATTACAATCCTTCATGATCTATGTATCACAGTGTTCCGTGCCCTTGTCATCACAATGCTCCATGCCCCCTCTCATCACAATAATCCATGAAAATTTTCAGACCAATGCTCCATGCCCTTGTCATGAAAATGCTCCATTACCCCTGTTGTAACAATGCTCCATAAAAACTGCCATTACAATGTTCCACGGCCTTCTCATCACAAGGCTTCATGACCCTTGTCATCACAATGCTCCAAGACACCTGTAATCACAATGCTCCATGCCTTTGTCATCACAAATCTCCATGACACATGTCATCAAAATGCGCCTTCGCCTTCTCATCACAATGCTCCATGACCTGGTCATCGCAATGCTCCAAGACCCCTGTAATCACAATGCTCCATGCCCCTTTTCATCTCAATGCTCCATGAACCCTGTCATCACAGTGCACCATGCCCATCATCATAATGCTTCATGCTATTGTCATCACAATGAAATCAAAATGCTCCATGACCTCTGTCATCACAATGCTCTAAACCCTTGTGATCACAATGTTCCATAACACTTGTCATCACAACGCCCCATGACGCTCATCATCACAATTATCCATGGTATTTTATTCACAATACTCCATGACCTTTTTCATCACAATGGTCAATAAACTTGTCATCACAATGCTTCCACACTGTGGTCGTCAATATGCTCCTTGAAACCTGTCATGACAAGGCTCCATGCATTTTTCATCACAATAATACTTGCACTTTTCATCACAATACTCCAAGACCCCTGTAATCACAATGCTCCATGCCCTTGTCATCACAATGCTTAATGAAGCATGTCTTCAAAATGCTCCATTGCCTTCTCATCAACATGCTCCATGCCCTTTTCATCACAATGCTCCATTCCCTTGTCATCAAAATGCTCCATGACCCGTGTCATCACAATACTCCATGAATATTTTCAGCCCTGTGCTCCATGACCTCTTCACAATGCCCCATGAACCCAGTCATCACTATGCTCCATGACCACTGTCATCACAACGATCCATGATCCCTGACAACACAGTGATCCTGGACTCTTGTCATCAAAATGCTCCATGACACTTGTCATCACAATGATCCATTCCCTTGTCATCACAATGCTCCATAACCCTTGTCATCACAAGGCTCCAAGCCCTTGTCATCACAATGCTCCGTTATATTTGTCATCACATTTCTCCATGACACTTGGCATCACAGTGCTCCATGCCGTTGTCATCACAATGGATCATGACATATGTCACCACAATGCTCCCTGACACCTGTCTTCACAATAATCTATGACCTTGTCATAACAATGTCTCATGCCCTTTTTATCACAATGCACCATGCCCACTGTCATCACAATAATCCAAGAAATTTATCAGACCAATGCCCCATGACCCTTGTCATCACAATGCTCCATGACCCCTGCCATCACAATACTCCATGAATATTTTCAGCCCAATGCTCCATGACCTTCTCATCACAATGCTCCAAGATCCCTTTAATCACAATGCTCCTTGCCCCTTTTCATCTCAATGCTCCATGAACCCTGTCATCACAATGATCCATGCCCATCATCATAATGCTTCATGCTATTTTCATCACAATGAAATCAAAATGCTCCATGACCTCTGTCATCACAATGTTCCAAACCCTTGTGATCACAATGTTCCATAACAGTTGTCATCACAACGCCCCATTACGCTCGTCATCACAATTATCAATGGTCTTCTCATCACAATGCTCCATGACTTTTGTCATCACAATGCTCAATACACTTGTCATCACAATGCTCCATGAGCTTGTCAGCACAATGCTCCCTGACACTTGTCATCAGTATGCTCCTTGAACACTGTCATAACAAGGATCCATGCCTATTTCATCACAATGATCCATTCCATTTTCATCACAATGCTCCAAGACCACTGTTATCACAATGCTCCGTGACTTCAGTCATCAAAATGCTTCATGACATTTGCCATCACAATGGTCCATGACCTCGTCACACAAAGCTCTGTGACATTTGTCACCACAATGCTCCATGAACTTTTAATCAAAATGCTCTGTGACCCCTGGCATCACAACGCTCCATGCCTTTGTCAGCAAAATGCTCCATGACCCTTGTCATCACAATGCTCCATGAGCTTGTCAGCACACTGCTCCATGACCGATGTCAACACAAGGTGCCATGCGCTTGTCAACACAGTGCTTCACATCTTTGTCATCACAATGCACCATAAAACTTGTCATCACAATACTCCATGCACTTCTCAAGAAAATGCTCTCTCACCACTGATATCACAATGTTCCATCACTAATCATCACAATACTCACTAACCCCTTTCATCACAATGTTCCATGACCCCACTCATCACAATGCTACATGCCCTGATCGTCACAATGTACCACTCCTTTGTCATCAAAATGCTACATGACCTTTGTCATCACAAAGCTCCATGACCCTTGGCATCACAATGCTCCATGCCATTGTCATCACAATGCTCCATGAAGCCTCTCATCATATTGCTCCATGCCCTTGTCATCACAAAGCTCCAAGGCGCTTGTCATCACAATGCTCGATGCCCTTCTCATCACAATGTTCCTTGCCCTTGTCATTACAATCCTCCATGACGCATGTATCAAAGTGTATCTTGCCCTTGTCATCATAATGCTCCATGCACACTCTCATCACAATAATCCATGAAACTTTTCAGACCAATGCTCCATGCCCTTGTCATCACAATGCTCCATTACTCCTGTCATAACAATGCTCCATGACCCCTGCCATCACAAGGATCAACGGCCTTGTCATCACAAGACTCCATGACACTTGTCATCACAATGCTGCAAGGCTCTGTAATCACAATGCTCCATGCCCTTGTCATCACAAAGCTCCATGACGCATGTCATCAGAATGCTTCATGGCCTTCTCATTCACAATGCACCATGCCCTTGTCATCACAATGCTCCATGACCCCTGTCATCACAATGCTCCATGACCGCAGTCATCAAAACGATCCATCACCCCTGACAACACAATGATCAGGGACTCTTGTCATCAAAATGCTCCATGACCCTTCTCATCACAATGATCTATGCCCTTGTTATCCCAATGCTCCATGACCCCTGTAATCACAATGTTCATTGACGCTTGTCATCACAGTGCTCCATAACCCTTGTCATCAAAATGTTCCATGCATTTGTCAGCAAAATGCTTCATTTACTTGTCATCACAATGCTCTATTCCCATTGTCATCAAAATCCTCGATGAAACTTGGGTTCACATTGCTTGATGCCCTTGTCATCACAATGCTCCATGGTCCTTGAAATGAAAATGATCTATGACCTCTGTCATCACAATGCTCCATGCCCACTCTCATAGCAATAATCCATGAAACTTGTCAGGCCAATGCTCCATGCCCCTGTCATCACAATGCTCCATGCCCTTGTAATCACAATGCTCCATTACCCCTCACATCATAATGTTCCTTGACTGCAGTCATCACAATGCTTTATGACCTTTGTCATCACAATGGTCCATCCCCTCGTCATCACATTGCTCTGTAACACTTGTCATCACAATGCTCCATGACTTTGTCAGCACAATGCTCCATGACCCTTGTCATCACAATGCTCCATGTGCTTCTCAACACAATGCTCCGAGACACATGTCATCACAATGTGCCATGCACTTGTCATCACAATGCTCCACAACCTTGTCATCAATATGCTCCATAAATCTTTTTATCACAATGCTCCATGCACTTCTCATCTAAATGCTCTCTCACCACTGATATCACAATGTTCCATCACTAGTCATCACAATACTCCCTCACCCCTGTCATCACAATGTTCCATGACACCTGTCATCAAAATGCTACATGCACTTATCATCACAATGCTCCATGACCACTGACATCACAATGTTCCATGACCCCTGTCATCAAAATGTTCCCTGAGGAAAAGGGAAGATGGCGGAAGAGTAAGACGCGATCACCTTCCTCCCCACAGATACATCAGAAATTCATCTACACGTGGAAGAACTCCAACAGAACTCCTACTGAACGCTGACAGAAGACCTCAGACCCCCCAAAAGGCAAGAAACTCCCCACATACCTGAGTAGGTCAAAAGAAAAAAAAGAATAAACAGAGACAATAGGATATGGACGGGACCTGCACCAGTGGGAGGGAGCCGTAAAGGAGGGAAGGTTTCTACACACTACAAGCCCCTTCGCGGGCGGAGACTGCAGGTGGCGGAGGGGGAAAGCTTCGGAGTAGCGGAGGAGAGGCACAGCAACAGGGGTGCGGAGGGCAAAGCGGAGAGATTCTGGCACAGAGGATCAGTGCCCTCAGGCACACACCAGCCCGAGAGGCTTGTCTGCTCGGCCGCCGGGGAGGGCGGGGCTGGGAGCTGAGGATCGGGTATCGGCTTTCAGTCGGAGCGCAGGGAGAGGACTGGGGCTCGCGGCAGGAAGAGAGCCTGAAGGAGTTAGTGCACCACGGCTAGCCCGGAGGGAGTCCGGGGAAAGGGTCTGGAGATACCGGAGAGGCAAGAGACTTTTTTTCCCTTTTGTTGCCTGGTGCGCGAGGAGAGGGCATTAAGAGGGCTGCTTGGGGAGGCGCTGGAGACAGGCGCGAGCCGCGGGTAAGGCGCGGACCTCGGAGACGGGCGTGGGACGCTGAGGCGGCTGCTGCTGCTGCTGCCGCCGCTGCCGCCGCCGCCGCCCGCCGCCGCCGCCGCCCGCCACCTCCGCCGGCCGCCGCCACCGCCGGCCGCCGCCGCCGCTGCCGCTGCCGCTGCGGGGCCTGTGTGCGAGCGCGGGTCACTGTCCGCCCCACCTTCCGGGTTCCTGTGCAACCCGCCACTGCCGGGGTCCCGGGACCCGGGGACGGCTTTCCCGGGAGGACGCACGGAGCGCCACAGGCTGGTGCAACGTCACGCCGGCCTCTGCCGCCGCAGGCCCGACCCACACTGCGCGCCCCTCCCTCCCCTCTGCCTGAATGAGCCAGAGCCCCCGAATCAGCGGCTCCTTTAAACCCGTCCGGTCTGAGCGAAGAACGGACGCCCTCCGGCGACCTACGCGCAGAGGCGGGGCCAGGTCCAAGGCTGAGACCCGGGAGTTGTGAGAGCAGAGACAGGGAAATCTCTCTGTGCAGCCTTGGAGGCAGCGGATTAAAGCTCCACGGTCCATTTGATGTGCCCTGCGTCTGTGGAGTGCATAAATAGACAGCGAATCATCCCAAATTGAGGAAGTGTACTTTGAGAACAAGATTTAAGACTTTCCCCCCTTTTTCCTCTTTTTACAACGAATTATCCCAGATTAAGGAGTTGGACTTAGCAAGATTTCAGACTTCTCGCCCTTTTCCTCTTTTTACAACAAATTATCCCAAATTGAGGAGGTGGACTTAGAGAGCAAGATTTTTGATTTTTCCCCCTGCTCTCTTTTTGTGAATGTGTATGTGTAATCTTCTGTGTAAGATTCTCTCTGTATAGCTTTGCTTCCAGCATATGTCCCTGGGTTCTATTGGTCCGTGTTTTTTTTCAATAATTACTTTTTAATTTTAATAATGCTACTATATTTCATACTTTATTCTATTTTACTTTACCTGCTCTTTCTTTTTTTCCTACCTTCCCTTCCTCCTTCCCTCCCTCCGCACCTCCTTTCCTTCTTTCTTTTTCTTTCCTCCCTCCCTCCCTCCCACTCTTCCTCTTTCCACTTTCATTTTCTTTCCTTCCTCGCTCCCTCCCTCCACGCCTCCTTTCCTTCTTTCTTTTTCTTTCCTCCCTCCCTCCCACCCTTCCTCTTTCCACTTTCTTTTTCTTTCCTTCCTCCCTCCCTCCCTCCGTGCCTCCTTTCCTTCTTTCTTTTTCTTTCCTCCCTCCCTCCCTCCCACCCTTCTTCTTTCCACTTTCTTTTTCTTTCCTTCCTCCCTCCCTCCCACCCTTCTTCTTTCCACTTTCTTTTTCTTTCCTTCCTCCCTCCCTCCCTCCTGTCTTTCTTTCTTTCTTTCCTTCCTCCCTCCCTCCCTCCCTTCTTCCATTCACTCTTCCTTTTGCTTTCATTCTTCCCTCCCTCCCTCCTTTCTTTCCTTCTTTCTTTCCATCCTTCCTCCCTCCCTCCCTCCTTTCTTTCTTTCTTCCTTCCTTCCTTCCTTCCCTTCTTCCTTTCTTCCCCTCTCTCTTTCTTTCTTCTACTAATTCTTTCTTTCTACTTTTTCTGTTATTCTGAGCCGGGTGGATGAAAGGCTCTTGGTGCTGCAGACAGGAGTCAGTGCTGTGCCTCTGAAGTGGGAGAGCCAACTTCAGGACACGGGTCCACAAGAGACCTCCCAGCTCCACATAATATCAAACAGCGAAAATCTCCCAGGGATCTCCATCTCAACACCAGCACCCAGCTTCAGTCAACGACCAGCAAGCTACAGTGCTGGTCACCCTATGCCAAGCAACTAGCAAGGCAGAAACACAACCCCACCCATTAGCAGAGAGGCTACCTAAAAACACAATAAGGCCACAGGCACCCCAAAACACACCACCGGACGTGGACCTGTCCACCAGAAAGGCAAGATCGAGCCTCGACGACCAGAACACAGGCATTAGTCCCCCCCACCAGGAAGCCTACACAACCTACTGAAACAACCTTAGCCACGGGGGACAGACACCAAAAACAACGGGAACTACGAATCTGCAGCCTGCAAAAAGGAGACCCCAAACACAGTAACATAAGCAAAATGAGAAAGCAGAAAAACACACAGCAGGTGAAGGAGCAAGATAAAACCCTACCAGACCTAACAAATGAAGAGGTAATAGGCAGTATGCCTGAAAAAGAATTCAGAATAATGATAGTAAAGCTGATCCAAGATTCTATTTCCAAGATCCAAAATCTTGGAAATAGAATAGACAATATGCAAGAAACAGTTAACAAGGACCTAGAAGAAATAAAGATGAATCAAGCATCGATTAAAAACACAATAAATGAGGGCCTCCCTGGTGGCGCAGTGGTTGAGAGTCCGCCTGCCGATGCAGGGGATACGGGTTCGTGCCCCGGTCTGGGAGGATCCCATATGCCGCGGAGCGGCTGGGCCCGTGAGCCATGGCCGCTGAGCCTGCGCGTCCGGAGCCTGTGCTCCGCAACGGGAGAGGCCACGACAGTGAGAGGCCCGCGTACCACAAAAAAAAAAAAAAAAAAAAAAAAAAAAAAAAAAAAAAAAAAAAAAACACAATAAATGAAATGAAAAATACTCTAGATGGGATCAAGAGCAGAATAACTGAGGCAGAAGAACGAATACGTGAGGTGGAAGATAAAATAGTGGAAATAACTAATGCAGAGCAAAATAAAGAAAAAAGAATGAAAAGAACAGAGGACAGTCTCAGAGACCTCTGGGACAACATTAAACGCACCAACATTCGAATTATAGGGGTTCCAGAAGAAGAAGAGAAAAAGAAAGGAACTGAGAAAATATTTGAAGAGATTATAGTTGAAAACTTCCCTAATATGGGAAAGGAAATAGTTAATCAAGTCCAGGAGGCACAGAGAGTCCCATACAGAATAAATCCAAGGAGAAATACGCCAAGACACATATTAATCAAACTGTCAAAAATTAAACACAAATAAATCATATTAAAAGCAGCAAGGGAAAAACAACAAATAACACACAAGGGAATCCCCATCAGGTTAACAGCTGATCTCTCAGCAGAAACGCAACAAGCCAGAAGGGAGTGGCAGGACATAATGAAAGTGATGAAGGAGAGAAACCTGCAACCAAGATTAATCTACCCAGCAAGGATCTCATTCAGATTTGATGGAGAAATTAAAACGTTTACAGACAAGCAAAAGCTGAGAGAGTTCAGCACCACCAAACCAGCTTTACAACAAATGCTAAAGGAACTTCTCTAGGCAAGAAACACAACAGAAGGACTATACCTACAATAACGAACCCAAAGCAATTAAGGAAATGGGAATAGGAACATACATATCAATAATTACCTTAAATGTAAATGGACTAAATGCTCCCACCAAAAGACACAGAGTGGCTGAATGGATACAAAAACAAGACCCATATATATGCTGTCTACAAGAGACCCACTTCAGACCTAGAGACACATACAGATTGAAAGTAAGGGGATGGAAAAAGATATTCCATGCAAATGGAAATCAAAAGAAAGCTGGAGTAGCAATTCTTATATCAGAAAAAATAGACTTTAAAATAAAGACTATTAGAAGAGACAAAGAAGGACACTACATAACGATAAAGGGATTGATCCAAGAAGAAGATATAACAATTGTAAATATTTATGCACCCAACATAGGAGCACCTCAATACATAAGGCAAATACTAACAGCCATAAAAGGGGAAATCGACAGTAACACAATCATAGTAGGGGACTTTAACACCCCACTTTCACCAATGGACAGATCATCCAAAATGAAAATAAATAAGGAAACACAAGCTTTAAATGATACATTAAACAAGATGGACTTAGTTGATATTTATAGGACATTCCATCCAAAAACAACAGAATACACATTTTTCTCAAGTGCTCATGGAACATTGTCCAGGATAGATCATATCTTGGGTCACAAATCAAGCCTTGGTAAATTTAAGAAAATTGAAATTGTATCAAGTATCTTTTCCGACCACAATGCTATGAGACTAGACATCAATTACAGGAAAAGATCTGTAAAAAATACAAACACATGGAGGCTGAACAATACACTACTCAATAATGAAGTGATCACTGAAGAAATCAAAGAGGAAATTAAAAAATACCTAGAAACAAATGACAATGGAGACACGACGACCCAAAACCTATGGGACGCAGCAAAAGCAGTTCTAAGGGGGAAGTTTATAGCAATACAATCCCACCTTAAGAAACAGGAAACATTTCGAGTAAACAACCTGACCCTGCACCTAAAGCAATTAGAGAAAGAAGAACAAAAAACCCCCAAAGTTAGCAGAAGGAAAGAAATCATAAAGATCAGATCAGAAATAAATGAAAAAGAAATGAAGGAAACGATAGCAAAGATCAACCAAACTAAAAGGTGGTTCTTTGAGAAGATAAACAAAATTGATAAACCATTAGCCAGACTCATCAAGAAAAGAAGGGAGAAGACTCAAATCAATAGAATTAGAAATGAAAAAGGAGAAGTAACAACTGACACTGCAGAAATACAAAAGATCATGAGAGATTACTATAAGCAACTCTATGCCAATAAAATGGACAACCTGGAAGAAATGGACAAATTCTTAGAAATGCACAACCTACCAAGACTGACACAGGAAGAAATAGAAAATATGAATAGACCAATCACAAGCACTGAAATTGAAACTGTGATTAAAAATCTTCCAACAAACAAAAGCCCAGGACCAGATGGCTTCACAGGCGAATTCTATCAAACATTTAGAGAAGAGCTAACACCCATCCTTCTCAAACTCTTCCAAACAATATCAGAGGAAGGAACACTCCCAAACTCATTCTACGAGGCCACCATCACCTTGATACCAAAACCAGGCAAGGATGTCACAAAGAAAGAAAACTACAGGCCAATATCACTGATGAACATAGATGCAAAAATCCTCAACAAAATACTAGCAAACAGAATCAAACAGAAAATTAAAAGGATCATACACCATGATCAAGTGGGGTTTATTCCAGGAATGCAAGGATTCTTCAATATACGCAAATCAATCAATGTGATACACCATATTAACAAGTTGACGGAGAAAAACCATATGATCATCTCAATAGATGCAGAGAAAGCTTTCGACAAAATTCAACACCCATTTATGATAAAAACTCTGCAGAAAGTAGGCATAGAGGGAACTTTCCTCAACATAATAAAGGCCATATATGACAAACCCACAGCCAACATTGTCCTCAATGGTGAAAAACTGAAACCATTTCCACTAAGATCAGGAACAAGACAAGGCTGCCCACTCTCACCACTCTTATTCAACATAGTTTTGGAAGTTTTAGCCACAGCAATCAGAGAAGAAAAGGAAATAAAAGGAATCCAAATTGGAAAAGAAGAAGTAAAGCTGTCATTGTTTGCAGATGACATGATACTATACATAGAGAATCCTAAAGATGCTACCGAAAAACTACTAGAGCTAATCAATGAATTTGGTAAAGTAGCAGGATACAAAATTAACGTACAGAAATCTCTGGCATTCCTGTACATAAATGATGAAAAATCTGAAAATGAAATCAAGAAAACACTCCCATTTACCATTGCAACAAAAAGAATAAAATATCTAGGAATAAACCTACCTAAGGAGACAAAAGACCTGTATGCAGAAAATTATAAGACACTGATGAAAGAAATTAAAGATGATACAAATAGATGGAGAGATATACCATGCTCCTGGATTGGAAAATCAATATAGTGAAAATGACTCTACTACCCAAAGCAATCTACAGATTCAATGCAATCCCTATCAAACTACCACTGGCATTTTTCACAGAACTAGAACAAAAAATTTCAAAATTTGTTTGGAAAAACAAAAGACCCCGAATAGCCAAAGCAATCTTGAGAAGGAAAAACGGAGCTGGAGGAATCAGGCTCCCTGACTTCAGACTATACTACAAAGCTACAGTAATTAAGACAGTATGGTACTGGCATAAAAACAGAAAGATAGATCAGTGGATCAGGATAGAAAGCCCAGAGATAAACCCAAGCACATATGGCTAACTTATCTTTGATAAAGGAGGCAGGAATGTACAGTGGAGAAAGGATAGCCTCTTCAATAAGTGGTGCTGGGAAAACTGGACAGGGACATGTAAAAGTTTGAGACTAGATCATTCCCTAACACCATACACAAAAATAAGCTCAAAATGGATTAAAGACCTAAATGTAAGGCCAGACACTATCAAACTCTTAGAGGAAAACATAGGTAGAACACTCTATGACATAAATCACAGCAAGATCCTTTTGGACCCACCTCCTAGAGAAATGGAACTAAAAACAAAGATAAACAAATGGGACCTAATGAAACTTCAAAGCTTTTGCACAGCAAAGGAAACCATAAACAAGACCAAAAGACAACCCTCAGAATGGGAGAAAATATTTGCAAATGAAGCAACTGACAAAGGATTAATCTCCAAAATTTATAAACAGCTCATGCAGCTCAATAGCAAAAAAACAAACAACCCAATCCAAAAATGGGCAGAAGACTTAAATAGGCATTTCTCCAAAGAAGATATACAGACTGCCAACAAACACATGAAAGAATGCTCAACATCATTAATCATTAGAGAAATGCAAATCAAAACTACAATGAGATATCATCTCACACCAGTCAGAATGGCCATCATCAAGAAATCTAGAAACAATAAATGCTGGAGAGGGTGTGGAGAAAAGGGAACACTCTTGCACTGCTGGTGGGAATGTGAATTGGTACAGCCACTATGGAGAACGGTATGGAGGTTCCTTAAAAAACTAAAAATAGAACTACCATATGACCCAGCAATCCCACTACTAGGCATATACCCTGAGAAAACCATAATTCAAAAAGAGACATGTACCAAAATGTTCATTGCAGCTCTATTCACAATAGCCCGGAGCTGGATACAACCTAAGTGTCCATCATCGGATGAATGGATAAAGAAGATGTGGCACATATATACAATGGAATATTACTCAGCCGTAAAAAGAAACGAAACTGAGCTATTTGTAATGAGGTGGATAGACCTAGAGTCTGTCATACAGAGTGAAGTAAGTCAGAAAGAGAAAGACAAATACCATATGCTAACACATATATATGGAATTAAAAAAAAATGTCATGAAGAACCTAGGGGTAAAATGGGAATAAAGACACAGACCTACTTGAGAATGGACTAGAGGATATGGGGAGGGGGAAGGGTAAGCTGTGACAAAGCGAAAGAGAGGCATGGACATATATACACTACGAAACGTAAGGTGGATAGATAGTGGGAAGCAGCCGCAGAACACAGGGAGATCAGCTCGGTGCTTTGTGACCGCCTGGAGGGGTGGGATGGGGAGGGTGGGAGGGAGGGAGATGCATGAGGGAAGGGATATGGGAACAGATATATATGTATGACTGATTCACTTTGTTATAAAGCAGAAACTAATAAAAAATTAAAAAAAAAAAAAGATCACAGGTAGGTGGAAACAACCCAAATGTCCACAGATATCAACAAATGTGGCATATACATACGATGGAGTACTATTCAGTCTAAAAAGGGAGGAAATTCTGACTCATGCTACAACATGGATTGCTAAGTGAAATAAGCTAAACACAAAAGGACAAATACTGTATGATTCCACTTATATGATGTCCCTTGAGATCAAATTCATAGAAAATAGAATGGTGGTTGCCAGGGGCTGGAGGTTGGGAATGGGAAATGAGTGGGTATGGAGTTTCACTTGGGAAGATGAAAAAGTTCTGGAGATGTATAATGGTGATGGTTTGTACAACAATGTGAATGTACTTAATGCCACTGAATTATACATTTTAAAATAGTTAAAAAAAAAAGTTCCCTGACCCTTTTCATCAAATTGCTCCATGACCCTGTCATCACAATGCTCCCTGCCCTTCTTATCACAATGCACCACGCACTTGTCATCAAAATGCTCCATGACCTTTGTCATCACAAAGCTCCATGACCCTTGGCATCACAATACTCCATGCCATTGTCATCACATTGCTCCATGAACACTCTCATCACATTGCACCTTGCCCTTGTCATCACAATGCTCAATGGCCTTTTCATCACAATGCTCCATGCAATTGTCATCATAATACTCCACAAGCTTGTCGTCCGAATGCTCCATGAACCTTGTCATCACAATGCTCCATGACCCCTGTCATCACAATGCTCCAAGACACCAGGTATCACAATGCTCCATGCCCCTTGTCACTACAGTGCTCCATGACGCCCGTCATCACAATTATCCATGGTCTACACATCACAATGCTCCCCGGTCTTGCCATCACAATGCTCCATGCCCTGGTCATCAGTATTCTCCACGTCCTTGTCATCACAATGCTCTTTGACACATCTCATCACAATTTTACATGCTGTTTTCATCAAAATTCTCCATGCCCTTGTCATTGCAATGCTCCATGACCCCTGTCATAGCAAGCTTCATGCGCTTGTCATGACAATGCTTCACGAATTTGTCATCAAAATTCTCAATGGCCCTTGTCATCACAATGCTCCAAGCCCTTGTCATCACAATGCTCCATTACCTTTGTCATCACAATCCTCCATGACACTTGGCATCACAATGCTCCATGCCATTGTCATCACAATTGTCATGACATAGGTCATCACAATGCTCCCTGACACCTGTCTTCACAGTTCTGCATGACGTTGTCATCACAATGCTCCATGCCCTTGTCGTCACAAGGAGCCATGCCCATTGCCATCACAATAATCCATGAAACTTGTCAGACCAAAGATCCATGCCCCTGTCATCACAATGCTCCATGCCCTTGTCATCACAATGATCCATGACTCCAGTCATCAAAATGCTTCATGACCTTGGTCATCACAATGGTCCATGCCCTCGTCATCACAAGGCTCTGTGACATTTGTCACCACAATGCTCCATGAACTTTTCATCAAAATGCTCTGTGATACTTGTCATCACAATGCTCCATGCCTTTCTCAGCACAATGCTCCATGAACCTTGTCATCACAATGCTCCATGCCCTTGTCAGCACAGTGCTCCATGACCTTTGTCATCACAATGCTCCAAGCCCTTGTCATCACAATGCTCCATGACCCCTGTCATCACAATGCTCTGTGACTCCAGTCATCACAATGCTTCATGACCTTTCTCATCAAAATGGCCCACGCCCTCGTCATCACAAGTCTCTGTGACCTTTGTAACCACAATGCTCCATGAACTTTTCATCACAATGCTCTGTGACCCTTGTCATCACAATTCTCTATGCCTTTCTCAGCACAATGCTCCATGACCCTTGTCATCGCAATGTTCCATGCGCTTCTCAGCACAATACTCCATGACCCACGTCATCACAACGCGCCATGTGTCTGTCATCACAATGCTCCACAT
Organism: Hyperoodon ampullatus; assembly: GCF_949752795.1. Classification (NCBI taxonomy): domain Eukaryota; kingdom Metazoa; phylum Chordata; class Mammalia; order Artiodactyla; family Ziphiidae; genus Hyperoodon; species Hyperoodon ampullatus. Next base: position 4,087,349 of record NW_027641092.1, read on the forward strand.
CCTTTTCATCACAATGCTGCTTAAAACTTGTCATTACAGCACTCCATGCACTTCTCATCAAAATGCTCTCTCACCACTGATATCACAATGTTCCATCACTATTCATTCCAATACTCCATCACCCCTGTCATCACAATGTTCCATGACCCCTGTCATTAAAATGCTACATGCACTTATCATCACAATGTTCGATTACCCCTGACATCACAATATTCCATAACCCCTGTCATCAAAATGCTCCATGACACTTTTCATCTCAAAGCTCCATGACCCCTGACATCACAATATTCCATAACCACTGTAATCAAAATGTTCCATCACCCTTTTCACCAAATTACTAAATGAGCCTGTCATCACAATGCTCCCTGCCCTTCTCATCACAATGCACGTCACACTTGTCATCAGAAAGCTCCATGACATTTGTCATCACAAAGCACCATAACACTGGGCATCACAATGCTCCATGACATTGTCATCACAATGCTCCATGAACCCTCTCATCACATTGCTCCATGCCGTTGTCATCACAAAGCTTCATGCCGCTTGTCATCACAATGCTCCATGCCCACTCTCATCACAATAATCCATGAAACTTTTCAGACCAATGCTCCATGCCCTTGTCATCACAATGCTCCATTCCCCCTGTCATAACAATGCTCCATGACACCTGCCATCACAAGGATCCACAGCCTTGTCATCACAAGACTACATGACCCTTTTCATCACAATGCTCCAAGACCATGTAATCACAATGCTCCATGCAATTGTCATCAGAAAGCTCCATGACGCATGTCATAAGAATGCTCCGTGGACTTCTCATTAACTATGCTCCATGCCCTTGTCATCACAATGCTCCAAGACCCCTGTAATCACAATGCTCCATGTCCCTTTTAATCTCAAAGTTCCAAGAACCCTGTCATCCCATGCACCATGCCCATCATCATAATGATTCATGCTATTGTCATCACAATGAAATCAATATGCTCCATGACTTCTGTCATCACAATGCTCCAAACACTTGTGATCACAATGTTCCATAACACTTGTCATCACAATGCCCCATGACGCTCCTCACCACAGTTAACCATGGTTTTCTCATCACAATGCTCCATGAACTTTGTCATCACAATGCTCAATACAATTGTCATCACAGTGCTCCCTGACATTTGTCGAGAGTATTCTCCTTGAACCCTGCCCTGACAAGGCTCCATGCCTTTTTCTTCACAATGATCCATACCCTTTTCATCACAATGCTCAAAGACCCCTGTAATCACTATGCTCCATTCCCCTTTTCATCACAAACATTCATGACACATGTCATCAGAATGCTCCATGGCCTTCTCATCACAATGCTCCATGCCCTTGTTATCACAGTGCTCCAAGACCCCTTTCATCACAATACTCCATGAATATTTTCAGCCCAATGCTCCATGATCTTCTCATCAGAATGCTCCATGATCCCTGTCATCACAACGCTCCGTGCTCCTTGAAATCAAAATGATCCATTACCTCTGTCATAACAATGCTCCAAACCCTTGTGATCACATTGTTCCATAACACTTGTCATCACAACGCTCCATGATGCCTGTCATCACAATACTCCATGCCCGTGTCATCACAATGTTCCATGACCATTGTCATCACAATGCTCAATACACTTGTCATCACAATGCTCCCTGACACTTGTCGTCAGAATGCTCCTTGAACGCTGTCATGAAAAGCCTCCATGCCTTTTACATCACAATGCTTCATGCCCTTTTCATCACAATGCTCCATGCCATTGTCATCACATTACTCCACAAGGTTGTCATCAGAATGCTCCACGACCCTTGACATCACAATGCTCCATGCCCCTTGTCATTACAGTGCTGCATGACGCTCGACATCACAATTATCCATGGTCTTCTCATCACTGTGCTCCACGGTCTTGCCATCACAATGCTCCATGATACTTCTCATCACAATGTTACATGATCTTGTCATCACAATTCTCCATGCACTTGTCATCGCAATGCTCCATGAACCCTGTCATAGCAAGCTCCTAGTGCTTTTCATCACAGTGCTTCACGACATTGTCATCAAAATTCTCAATGGCCGTTGTCATCACAGTGCTCCATGCCCTTGTCATCACAATAATCCATGAAACATGTCAGACAACTGTTCCATGCCCCTGTCATCACAATGCTCCATGCCTTTGTCATCACAATGCTCCAACACCCCTGTCATCACAATGCTCCCTGCCCTTCTCATCGCAATGCACCACGAACTTGTCATCAAAATGCCCCATGACATTTGTCATCACAAACCTCCATGACCTTTGGCATCACAATGCTCCATTCCATTATTATCACAATGCTCCATGGACCCTCTCATCACATTGCTCCATGCACTTGTCATCCCAAATCTCCATGACTCTTGTAATCACAATGCTCGATGTCCCTCTCAACACAATGCTACATGCCCTTGTCATTACAATCCTGCATGATCTATGTATCACAGTGTTCCGTGCCCTTGTCATCACAATGCTCCATGCCCACTCTCATCACAATAAGCCATGAAAGTTTTCAGACCAATGCCCCATACCCTTGTCATCACAATGCTCCATTACCCCTGTCATAACAATGCTCCATGACCCCTGCTATCACAATGTTCCACAGCCTTGTCATCACAAGCCTCCATGACCCTTGTCATCACAATGCTCCAAGACCCCTGTAATCAAAATGTTCCATGCCCTTGTCATCACAATGCTCCAACTCCCCTGTAATCACAATGCTCCATGCCACTTTTCTTCTCAATGCTTCATGAACCATGTCATCACAATGCACCGTGCCCATCACCATAATATTTCATGCTATTGTCATCACAAGGAAATCAAAATGCTCAATGACCTCTGTCATCACAATGCTCAAAACTCTTCTGATCACAATGTTCCATAACACTTGTCATTACAATGCTCCATGACACTTGGCATCACAATGCTCCAGGCCATTGTCATCGCAATGGACCATGACATATGTCATCACAATTCTCCCTGACACCTGTCTTCACAATACTCCATGACCTTGTCATCACAATGCTCCATGTCCTTGTCATCACAATGAGCCATGCCCACTGTCATCACAATAATCCATGAAAATTGTCAGACCAATGTTCCATGCCCCTGTCATCACAATGCTCCATGCTTTTGTCATCACAGTGCTCCATGACCCCTGTCATCACAATGCTCCGTGACTCTAGTCATCACAACGCTTTATGACATTTTATATCACAATGGTCCATGCTCTCGTCACACAAGGCTCTGTGACCTTTGTCACCACAGTGCTCCATGCCCTTGTCATCACAATGTGCCATGCCCACTGTCATCACAATAATCCATGAAACTTGTCAGGCCAATGTTCCATGCCCCTGTCATCACAGTGCTCCGTGCCTCCAGTCATCACAATGCTTCATGACCTTTGTCATCACAATGGTTCATGCCCTCATCACACAAGGCTCTGTGACCTTTGTCACCTAATGCTCCATGAACTTTTCATCACAAAACCCTATGAGCCTTGTCATCACAATGCTACATGCCTTTGTCAGCACAATGCTCCATGACGCTTGTCATCACGTTGTCCATGCACTTGTCAGCACAATTCTCCATGACCCATGTCATAACAATTCGCCATGCGCTTTTCATCACAATGTTCCACATCCTTTTCATCGCTATGCTCCATAAAACGTGTCATCACAATTCTCCATGCACCTCTCATCTAAATGCTCTCTCACCACATATATCACAATGTTCCATCACTAGTCATCACAATACTCCCTCACCCCGTCACCACCATGTTCCATGACCCCTGTCATCAAAATGCTACATGCCCATATCATCACAATGCTACATTCCCATATCTTCACAATGCTCCCTGACCCCTGACATCACAATGTTCCGTAACCCCTGTCACAAAATGCTCCATGACACTTTTCATCACAATGCTCCATGACCCCTGACATCACAGTGTTCCATAACCCCTGTCATCAAAATGTTCCATGATACATTTCATCAGATTGCTCCATGACTCTGTCATCACAATGCTCCATGAACTATTCATCACAATGCTCTGTGACCCTTGTCATCACAAAGCTCCATGCAATTTTCAGCACAATGCTCCATGACATTTGTCATCACAATGCTCGATGCACATGTAAGCACAATGCTCCATAACCCATGTCATCACAGTGCTCCCTGCACTTCTCATCACAATGCACCACGCCCTTGTCATCAAAATGCTCCATGACTTTGTCATCACAAAGCTCCATGACGCTTGGCATCACAATGCTCCATTCCACTGTCATAAAAATGCTCCATGAACCCTCTAATCACATTGCTCCATGCATTTGTCATCACAAATCTCCATGAGGCTTGTCATCACAACGCTCGATGCACTTCTCCTCACAATGCTCCATGCCCTTGTCATCACAAAGCTCCGTGACGCATGTCATCAGAATGCTCCATGCCATTGTCATCAAAATACTTCACAAGCTTGTCATCAGAGTGCTGCATGACACTTGTCATCACAATTCTCCATGCACTTGTCAGTACAATGCTCCCTGACCCTTGTCATCACAATGCTCCAAGCGATTGTCATCACAATGCTCCATTACATTTGCCATCAGAATCCTCCATGACACTTGTCATCACAATGCTCCATGCCCTTGTTATCACAATGCTCCATGACCCCTGTCATCACAATGCTCCATGACTCCAGTCATCTCAATGCTTCATGACCTTTGTCGTCACAATGGTACATGCCCTCGTCATCACCAATCTCTGTGACATATTTCACGACAATGCTCCATGAACTTTTCATCACAATGCTATTTGACCCTTGTCATCACAATGCTCTATGCCTTTCTCAGCACAATGCTCCATGACCCATGTCATCACAATGCGCCATGCACTTGTCATCACAGTGCTCCACAATCTTTTCATCACAGTGCTCCATAAACTTTGTCATCACAATGCTCCATGCACTTCTCATCAAAATGATCTCGCACCACTGATATCACAATGTTACATCACTGTTCATCAAAATACTCCCTCACCCCTGTCATCACAATGTTCCATGACTCCTGTCATCACAATGCTACATGCACTTATCATCACAATGTTCGATGACCCCTGACATCACAATGTTCCATAACACCTGTCATCAAAATGCTCCATGACCCTTTTCATCAAAATGCTCCAGGACCCCTGACATCACAATGTTCCATAACCACTTTCATCAAAATGTTCCATGACACTTTTCATCAAATTTCTCCATGACCCTGTCATCACAATGCTCCCCGCCCTTCACAACAGAGTGCACCACACACTTGTCATCAAAATGCTCCATGACCTTTGTCATCACAAAGATCCAAGACCCTTGGCATCACAATGCTGCATGCCATTGTCATCACAATGCTCCATGAACCCTCTCATCACATTGCTCCATGGCCTTGTCATCACAAAGCTCCATGACGCTTGTCCTCACAATGCTCGATGTCTTTCTTATCACAATGCTCCATGTGCTGGTCATTACAATCCTGCATGACCCATGTATCTCAATATTCTGTGCCCTTGTCATCACAATGCTCCTCCCCCTCTCATCACAATAATCCATGAAATTTTTCAGATGAATGCTCCATGTCCTTGTCATCACAATGCTCCATTACCCCTGTCATAACAATGCTCCATGACCCCTGCCGTCACAATGTTCAACAGCCTTGTCATCACAAGGCTCCATGACCCTTGTCATCACAATGCTCCACGGCCCCTGTAATCACAATGCTCCATGCCCTTGTCATAACAATGCTCCAAGACTGCTGTTATCACAATGCTCCATGCTCCTTTTCATCTCACTGCTCCATGAACCCTGTCATCAAAATGCACCATGCCCATCATCATAATGCTTCATTTTATTGTCATAACAATGAAATCAAAATGCTCTATGACCTCTGTCATCACAATGCTCTCAATCCTTCTGATCAAAATGTTCCATAACACTTATCATCACAACGCCCCATGACGCTCGTCATCACAATTATCCATGGTCTTCTCATCACAATGCTCCATGACCTTTGTCATCACAATGCTCAATACCCTTGTCATCACAATGCCCCCTGACACTTGTCGTCACTATGCTCCTTGAACGCTGTCATGACAAGGCTCCATGCCTTTTTCATCACAATGATCCATGCCCTTTTCATCACAGTGCTCCAAGTCCGCTGTAATCACAATGCTCCATACCCTTGTCATCACAGTGCTCCGTGATGCATGTCATCAGAACGCTCCATGTCCTTCTCATCCCAATGCTCCATGCCCTTGTGATCACAATGCTCCAAGACCCCTGTAATCACAATGCTCCATGCCCCTTTTCATAAGAATGCTCCATGAGACTTGTCATCACAAGGCTCCATGGTCTTCTTATCACAATGCTCCAGTACCTTGTCATCACAATGCTCCATGACCCCTGTCATCACAGTACTCCATGAACATTTTCAGCCCATTGCTCCATGACCTTCTCATCACAATGCCCCATGACCCGTGTCATCACAATGCTCCAGGAACACTGTCAGCACAACGCTCCATGAACCCTGACAACACAGTGATCCGGGACTCTTGTGATCAAAATGCTCCATGACCCTTGTCATCACAATGATCCATGCCCTTGTCATCCCAGTGCTCCATGACCACTCTAATCACAATGCTCCTTGAGGCTTGTCATCACAGTGCTCCATGAACCTTGTCATCACAATGCTCCATGCCTTTGTCAGCAAATGCTACATAATCTTGTCATCACAATGCTCCATGCACTTGTCATCACAATCCTCCATGACCCTTGGGATCACATTGCTTCATGCCCTTGTCATCTCTCTCTTGCCTTTGTGGTTTTTACAGATTTTCGGATATCCCTTTTTACCGGTGGGAAGTGACAATTCTTTGTAGTGTGGATTTGCATTGTGCGCTTGCTTGATTGGCCAAAAAGGGTGTATGCGTTTTCTCCTGAATATATTCAGGAGAAAATCATACGCCCTTTTTGGCCAAGTGCATCATTGTCGAAGTTGTGATGCTTTTCCTGAGCTTTAAAGGCGATTCTAATTTACCTCTTGAAATATGTTTTGTGCAATTCTGCCTCATTTTCAAGTCCACTTCTTTGCCTTTCCTCAACAGATTTTTGGAATTGATTAGTTCTTTATAACTGCAGGTTTGTGAATTTCTGTGCCCCTGAGCTCCAATTTTGAAATCCCATTTTTGTTAGCTGACCGCAAATCCATAATATTGCTTTAGGACCTATACTGGTTCCAGGGGTGGCTATACTGGTTCCATGCTGTTGGCTGAGGCTTTGGTTAATTCTTCTTCCTGAATGAGAAATTAGAGTGACATGTGCCCGTCCAAATGCCTTCATCTACTCTCTGATTGGTTCTCCCTCTTCCCTTTCATCCTCTGCACAATTAGCAAACTGTGCGAACCAGGAGGTTTTAGGGGTTGACTCTCCAAAGTTGGGAGATTGATAGTAAAGCAGTTGGAATGCCAAATTGGAGCACAAGGAGAGGAAAAATTAGGAGACTTTTAGAAACCTTTCACCAAAACAGTGTGTTCATTCTCTAGGTTTCCCATACATGTTATAACTGTAGTGATATTCCCTTCTACCTGGAGATTTGGGACCCATGGAATGGTGGCATGCATTACAACTTTAAAGGGTCTGCATTTTCTCTCCCAATCTCACCAGTCCTCTCATTCCCCGGTGTCCAGCCTTATGTCTCATCCAGCTGTCTTTGCAGATAGGGTCATTCCAGGTTTCATCAGAACCCCTGAAGGAATTGTGTAAGAATTTCGCTGTTATTTTGTTTTGTTTTTGAAATTCATTTTTATAATGGAGTTGAACTGATTTTCACGGACGTGTTTATGCCGGCCTAGACACAATTGATTCCCTTACAGAGACATATCAATACATAGGTTTTAATATTTTTTACTAGTCAGATATATTCCTCTGTGTGGAAGAGGGGTGTTGAGTCCCGTTCACTGAGGAAAGTGTAGGTCTTGTCTATTCTGTATTTGGTTTATGGAATGGTACCTGTGCTAATATCAAACTCTGGTTTTATGCATCACCCCACTTCTACTTTCCCCTTAAGCAGGCATAAGAGTGTTTTCTAAATGTGAGACTCTGTTCTCTTTCCTATTTCAGTTCATGTGTTGTGATGTTGACATTACCTCTATAAGTGATATCTTATGATTAGATTCTTTTTCTGTGTGACTTATTGCACTTAGAATCATCGTACCTTAATCCACTCATTATGCTGCTACTGTCCTTATGGCATTGATATCACGCCTGAGTGATATTCCGTTGTACAAAATTACCACAAGTACTTTATGCATTTCTCTTTTTCCTCGCATATTTTATGTGTACCGAAGTGGAGGTTCTTGTATGCAGAGCAGCCCTAAATATTGGGGTGCCTGTGTCTTGTTGATATTTAGTCTTCCCAAGTCATATGCCCATGAGTTGAAGTCCCCTTTGCTCGGGGGCTTTGTATTTTAGATGTTTTAGGAAACAGCATACACTTCTTCACAGTGGCTCTTGGATATTTGTACCCCACCCATCAGCGTGACCAGGCTCCGTGTTCTCCATGGCCTCTCCTGCATTTCTGGTTTGTACACATTTTTTTGGATGGCCTTTCTGAGCAGTGGAAATTGAGACTTCTTTGTTGAGCAGACTTGCATTTCCCACTTGCTTGGTTGGCCAAAAACTATGTATGTTTTTTTTTTCCTGAAGATATTCACGAAAAAAACGCATACACCCTTTTGCCCAACTGCATCATTTTAGAAATTCTGCTGCTTTTCATATTCTTTAACTGTGAGTACAATCTACCTTTTGAAATCTGTTTCCTGCAATTCTGCCGCTCATTCAGATCCTCTTCGTTGCCTTACCTGAATATATTTTTGGACGTTGGTTATCATTTATATCTTTGCAGGTCTTTGAATTGTCTGCTCCTGAGCTCCATTTTTCAGCTCGCATTTTTTTGTGAGCTGGCCGCCAAACCATTGTATTCCTTCCGGCACTATTCTGGTTCTGGGGAGGCAGGCTGTGCCTTTGGTTAATTCTTCTTCCTAATGGAAAATTAGAGTGACATGTGCCTGTCAAAACTCCTACAGCTAGTCTCTCATTGGTTCCCCCTCTTCCCGTTTATCCTCTGCAGAAATTGCAAACTGTGTGAAACAGGAGGTTAAAGGTGCTGATTCTCCAAGTTGGGAGATTGTTAGTAATTTGGCTGGAATGGCGAACCGCAGCACCAGGATATCAAAAATGAGGTGCATTTTAGACACCTTTCCTGAGCACACGGTGTACGTTCATCTTGGTTTTCCAGGCATGTTTTCACTCTCAGAAGATTCCCTTGAACCTGCAGATTTGGGACCCATGGAATGGGTACCAGGCAGTATTACTTTAAAAGGTCTGCATTACCTCACCCAGCCTCTCTAACATCTCTTAGCGTGCATAGCTTCCAGCCTTATATATCATCCTGCTGTCGGTCTACATGTGTTCAATCCATGTTACATCGTAGCCCTTCAACAAAAGTTGTAAGAATTTTTGTCTGTCTCACTGTTTTTATACATATTTTTAAATTTATTTTTATATTGGTTACAGCTGATTTTCAAAGCTCTGTTTTTTGCTGCTGTGCATCCACTTGATTCATGTACTGTGAGGCAACAATAAATTCTTTTTCAGATGCTTACCAGTCATATGTATTATTTTCCATTGACTTGAGTGGGCTGAGTGCAGTTCTTTGAGGTACCGTGTAGGCCTTGTCAGTTATTCAATTTGGTACTTGGAATGGTATCGTTGCTAATTTCAACCTCCTGGATAATACCTCACCCTTCCCCACCTTTCCCATTTAGCAGCCTTATGTCTATTTTCTACATATTTGACTATGTTTCTGTTTTGTAATTTATTTCATGAGTAGCCATTTTTGATTCCACCTTTAAGTGACATCTTATGATATGTGTCTTTTTCTTTCTGACATACGTCACTTAGAATGATCATATGTATCTCCTCCAGAGTTGTTACAACTGGCCTTATTTCATTGATTTCTCGATGAGTAATATTCCACTCTACATAAGTACCCCATCTCTTTTATCCATTTTATGCTTCCAGGGACATTTATTTTATATCCAAGTTGAGGCCCTTTTTAACAGAGAGGTGGTAAACGTTGGGGTGCCTGTTTTCTGTCGATTTTTGTTTTTCCCAAGGTATACGCCCATGAGTACAAGTGCCCTATGCTCTGTAGCTCATTTTTTAGATGTTTTAGCAAACACAATACACTTCTCCAGAGTGGCCGTTGGCAAATTACATTTCCACTATCAGCCTCACAGGGCTCCCTTTTCTCCTCACCCTGTCCTGCATTTCGGGTGTTTACACTTTATGTGGATGGCCCTTCTGACTGATGTGAAGTGATACATTTTGTAGTATTGATTTCCAGTGCCCACCTGTTTGGTTGGATAAAAAGTATGTATGGCCTTTACTTGAATATATTCAGAAAAAATGCATACGCCCTTTTTGGCCAACTGCATCATTGGCGATCTTCAGCCCCTTTTTTTGCTTTAATGGGGAGTCCTTTCCACCTCTTCAAATCTGTTTCCTGCCACTCTCCCTTGCTTACAAGTCCTTTTCTGTGACTTACCTCAAGACATTTTTTGACGATAGATATTTTCAACTCTGCAGTTTCATGAATTTTAGTGCCCCTGAGTTCCATTTTTCAACTTGTGTTTTTGGAAACTGGACACAAAACAGCGGGATTTCCTCTAGCACTATTCTGTTTCCGTGGGCAATTCTAACCTTTGATGAATTTGTCTTCCGGATTGGAAATTACAGTGGAATGTGCCTGTCCGAACACCTAGGACTTGTCTCTAAATTTTTCTCATCCTTCCGGTTCATCCACCGGACAAATTCCAAACTGTGTGCAACAGGATGTTGACGGTGCTGATATCCCCAAGTGAGGAGATTTTTAGGAAAGATGCTGGTGGGGTGAACCCGAGCACCAGGCGATGAGGAGATGAGGTGCCTTTTCCAAACTGTTTCCGATCAAACGGTGTACCATCCTCTAGGTGTGACAGGCATGTTTGAGCCGTAGGAATGGTCCCGTGCATGTAAGGAGAACACCAGGGATTTTTCCAAATTAGTGCCTCCCTGAACCCCAAACTGGGGAATTTTTAAGCTATGGCTACATATATGTCCATTAAGGGCCTTGGGAAATAGGCAGAGTCCAAACTTTAGATGATTGAAATCTTCAGAGTCAGAAGTGCTCACCATCGGCCTTGCTTAGGTTACATTTTATCTGTCATTGATAGATGATGTCAATAAAAATATCTATTCTTTTTCAGATTATTTTCCCTTATAGGTTATTGCAAAATATTCAGTGTAGGGCTTCCCTGGTGGCGCAGTGGTTGAGAGTCCGCCTGCCGATGCAGGGGACACGGGTTCGTGCCCCGGTCTGGGAGGATCCCACGTGCCGCGGAGCGGCTTGGCCCATGAGCCATGGCCATTGAGCCTGCGTGTCCGGAGCCTGTGCTCCGCAACGGGAGAGGCCACAACAGTGAGAGGCCCACATACCGCAAAAAAAAAAAAAAAAAAAAAAAAAAAAAAATATTCAGTGTATTTCCCTGTGCTATACAGTAGTTCCTTGTTGATGATCTGTTTTATACATAGCAGTGTGTATGTGTTAATCCCAAACTGTTAATTTATCCCTTCTCCTACCTTTCCCCTTTGGTAATAATAAATTATAAGATTTTATACATCTCAGAAATGGGGAAGCTGAAACAGAGGTATCATTTTCAATGGAAAAGAATTCAAAACAAGATTAAAGCTTCAGCCAAGAGTATTCGATGTACATCCTTGGGAAAAAATCACTTCATTTCTCTAATGTTGCCCTGACAAATAAGACAGATGTCTTCACTAAACTTGCTTATAATAAAGTGATGGAAATATCAAATGTAAGTCTTAGAAACATCTTATTTTACCCGAGCCTTATACACTGCTCTAGGATGACTAAAGTTTGGCTCACACATCTGTTCATTGAAGTTACAATATTCTCAATTTCTGTTAATGATCCTCCACAGTGGACCCCAACAGGAGTCCCCATGCCCAGTGTCATTAGAGCCAACAGATCAAGACTGAGTTTTGTTCAGAAGCAAAGGAAACTTTATATTTTGAAAACAGAATGGAGAGGTGAGAGCGTGCACTCCCCCGCGGGCTGTGGGCTGGGCTGCTGTGTAGGGATCCCAGCAGTTTCAGCGGGAGGGAGGGGATGGAGATCTCGAGGGCTGGGTTGGCTGCAGCTCAGGGTCTATGTCGCAGAGTCTGCATGGGACCCCACTAGCTGAGGTGTCGACCCAGCCATTCTGCACTAGGAAATCGGGTCTGAAGTGCCGGGTGTGGGACCTCTGCATGCGGAACCCTAGGAGCACGTGAAATTAAACAAAGCACAAAGGAAAAACAGGTTAGACTTTATATTATTGCCCAGATTCTCTTTATATCTCCCAGGAATTTTTAATGAACGTTGCCGGAGACGAACACCTCCTCTGCTTTTTGTCCCGTTCCTCATTCTTGGGGTGCTGAGGGTGCAGACCCTTCTTTTGTAACTTCTTCATGCTGAGGTGGGAGACCTCATACATGGGGGGAGGGGCAAAACTTCTCCCCAGCAGCCTCCAGGTGAGGTTGATTGTCCCCAGGACTCCTGCCTCACTGCTCGTCCACCTGAGCACCAGCATTGGAAGTGTTATAGATTCTAATGAGCTTTAAGGGTCCAGGAAAGAGATGCACAGAGATGCTGCTGTGGCAGGTTTCACCCCACCCCACATTTGTTCGGTGACCTTAGGCTGACGGATTTGCCAGCCTAGATGCTCTGACCAGTAGTCTGTGCTTTCTTTAATTAGGTCCCTGAATTAATGTACAAACAGCACCATGTGTCAAAGCCCTGCCCGCTCAACTCCCAGACAGTCCAGGGTCGGTGGAGATCCAGGATCATGACGTCCACTGAGTCAACGGCCTTTTGAAGTAGCCAGCAGTCCAGCCGGTCATATTGGCCACCATCACCGTGGTGTCTGTAGGGTTTTCTATGGTGAAATCGTGATATACCTTTCCTCCACCAAGCTTTTTAGCTCCCGTCTGGGTGCAGTAAGTCCTGCAAGCAGTAGTCTGCTCTTTCGGGGCACAAACTTGTTTTCTGAGAGAAACTCCAGGTCAAGTGATGGTCACACGAGTCATCTTGGGGGCCCATTGCCCCCGTTTGTCTCTCTGGAGGTTGGAGTTGGAGGGCCTCCTCACTCGAGGTCAGTGTGTCCGCAGCGCGACCCCTGCAACTTCAGGGCATGATGGGTGGTTAGGATCACCACGTGGGTTCCTTTTCCCTTAGGAGGGAGCTGGCCTTGCGGGCTGCTGATTTCCAGCTTTTTAGATACCCCAGTATCCCGGCCTGATGGGGCAGTGGTCAAAGCCCTTGGTGACCATAGTTTATCATACCTGAAGGGCATTCTTGTGTTGCTCCATTTCAAGTGGTCCCAGTTTTTGCACTAAGGCTCCAAGGGCGATTAACCTTTGACCGGGTATGTAAAGGTCAAAGGGTTTAGCTAAATTAGGGAGTTCCTGGGCAAGGGCCTGAATTGACTGCTCTTTCCATTCTTGAAAGGCTGCTTCTGGATTCTATTCAAAAGAATCATCATCATTTCGTGTCAGTGTTTCATGTAGAGGCCCAGCTATTAGACTGTAGTTAGGGATCCAGATGCATAAAACCTTAGCCTCCCCAGGAACCCATAAGCTGTCTTCTAGTTTTAGAAGAGGTAAGGCTGCAAATGTCTTCTTCCCTATCCTGGGATGCGTTTCTCCGAATATCTGTGAGAATGAAGCCCAGACTTGTCACCTTAGCCTGGGATATTTGATCCTTTTCTTTGGACACCTTCTATCCTTTCTTGTCTAGGTAGTTCAGAGGCGTCTTTAGTAGGCCTGGCGATCAGAATGTCATCTGCATATTGAAGGAGGGTTCCCTTTTACAGAGGTAGAACTTTTAGGTCTTTAGAGGACATTTCCCCAATGATGGTGTGGGGATTTTTGAACCATTTGGGAAGGACGGCTCAGCATTATTGCTTTTGTTGCATGTTGTGTCCTGCCACTCACAAGCCAAAGTTTTTGTGACTCTGAGATGAATGGAATACAGAAGAAGTCATCATTGAAGTCTAATATTGAATGCCATGGCCTGGTGGAAGGTAGAATGACCAGCAGGGTGTAGGAAATAGGAGCTACTGGATGTATATCCTCAGTGGCTTCACTGACAGTCCTGATATACTTTACCAGGTCTCCAGCAGCCCATGGGGCTCTCGTGGTCAGGCCAATCCCAGGATATGGAGCTCACCTGTGCAGCTACCCAGCAGCCCATGGGGCTCTCCTAGTCACGCCCTTCCCAGGATACAGAGCTCCCCTGTGCAGGTACCCCAGCAGGCCTGGACACACAGTAACTGTTCACATAGCCCACCTTGCAGAGAACCCCCAGCTCACCTGTCACTCACAGCTGACACAGAAAACATCAGAGCAGGACTTGAACTAACAAACAGCAGCTCTGACAGGTCTGTGACCCTGGTTATCACTCTGTGCAGCCTCTCTCTGCCTGGTCTTCCAGACACTTCCACTGCAGCCAGGGCACCAGGCCTCTGTCTCCACCCACCATCACTCCTCTCCCTGACTCCTGGGTTCCTCTCATTAGGATAGGGTCTTCCTAAAGTTGTTTTCCACTCATAGACCAGATAAAAATGATAAGAAAACAAGCCGCAGCTGCAGCCCCTTGTCTATCCTGACTCTCAGGAGCCCACACCTGTTCCTTGGGCCTGGCCCGTTTAGCAAGTTTCATTTTCTGCAACTGTGAGCCCCTGAGGGGTGAGGATTGGCTGATTTGGGCAGCCTGACACTGCCTGCCAGCCCTCCCCAGGTGTACCTGGGTTGAGGTCAATATAAACACCTCTCCAGTCAGCAAGAGACCCTGTTGCTGTGCCTGGCGCCATATTCTCTGCCCCGTCAGCAGTGCCGGGGCTGGGGTGGTGGGAGTGAGTGAGGGGCCGTGGCTTTGTGGGTGGCCCAGTTTGAGGGGGGCTCTGATGGACATTCTTCAGGAGTTGCCAGGCTGCCACCTGCTAAAGAAGAGGATGTGTCACCCATACCTGCCGCTGGAATTTCTCCCCAGGCAGAGGTGAGGAAGTAAAAAAGCAGTGGGGGCCGTGGCAGGAGGGGTATCTCAGGCAGGGAAATGGAAAGCTTCCAGAAGAGCATCTGGGGCCAGGACCATCCTGCCTGGCCTGCAGGCACCAAGTCGGCCTACGTGCTGTCGCTTGTGTGACTCCACAGCCCTTCCTCTAGGCTTGAAAGTTCTTGTACATATTCAGGTGTTTTACCTGGAAAGGGTGGGAAGAGTTCAGCTGCAGCAGGACTGGGTCTCAGCTCACATTTACTCACAGAGGCCTCGACACAGTCCCCCAGCTTTGCAATGAGGATGCTCCTTGTGGTGGGGAGCGCTGCTGACTGCATGGGAGACGATTTCCCACCTCTGACCAACTTAAGAATTTTTACCACTGGAGCAAGTGCCCTGATACAATTTTCCTCTGTATAACTGGTAGGTTCTGTTTTTTGTTTTTTGTTTTCTTTTTTTCTTTTTGGTTCAAGGTAGATTTTAGTTATTCCTCTTTTTTTTAATTTACAGATAAAAACATGGAAATAATGCATTAATATAAAGAGGTCTATATGAAAGGAAAAACTTTTTTTCTTTTTTTTTATTAAATGTTATTTATTTATTTTTAATTTTTTTTTAATTTATTTATTTCTTTTATACAGCAGGTTCTTATTGGATATCTATTTTATACATATAAGTGTGCACATGTGAATACCAGTCTCCCAATTCATCCCACCACCACCCTCACATGGCATTCCCCCCTTTGTGTCCATATGTTTGTTCTCTACATCTGTGTCTCTATCTCTGCCCTGCAAACCGGTTCACCTGTACCATTTTTCTAGGTTCCACATATATGCATTAATATATAATATTTGTTTTTCTCTTTCTGCATTACTTCTCTCTGTATGACAGTCTCTAGATCCATCAAGGTCTCTACAGATGACCCAATTTCATTCCTATGTATGGCTGAGTAATATTCCATTGTATATATGTACCACATCTTTATCCATTCGTCTGTCTGTGGGCACTTAGGTTGCTTTCATTACCTGGCTAATGTAAATAGTGCTGCAATGAATATTGTGGTGAATGTGTCTTTTTGATTTATGGTTTTCTCTGGGTATATGCCCAGTAGTGGGATTGCTGGATTATATGGTAATTCTATTTTTAGTTTTTAAAGGAACCTTCATACTGTTCTCCATAGAGATTGTATTGATTTACATTCCCAACAATAGTGGAAGAAGGTTCCTTTTCTCCACACCCTCTCCAGCATATGTTGTTTGTAGATTTTCTGATGATGCCCATTCTAACAGGTGTGATGTGATACCTCATTGTAGTTTCGATTTCCATTTCTCTAATAATTAGAGATGTTGAGCAGATTTTCATGTGTGTCTTGGCCATCTCTATGTCTTCTTGGAATAAATGTCTATTTAGATCTTCTTCCATTTTTGTATTGGGTTGTTTGTTTTATTAATATTGAGCTGCATGAGCTGTTTACATATATTGGATATTAAGCAATTGTCCATTGATTCGTTTGCAAATATTTTCTGCCATTCTGAGGGTTGTCTTTTCGTCTTGTTTGTAGTTTCCTTTGCTTTGCAAAAGCTTTTACATTTCATTAGGTCCCAGCTGTTTAGTTTTCTTTTTTATTTCATTAGTATAGGTGGTGGTTCAAAAAAGATCTTGCTGTGATTTACGTCAGAGTATTCTTCGTAAGTTTTCCTCTCAGAGTTTTATACTGTCCAGTCTTACATTAAGGTCTCTAATCCATTTTGAATATATTTTTATGGATGGTGTTGGGGAGTGTTCTAATTTCATTCTTTTACATGTAGCTGTCCATATTTCCCAGCACCACTGATTGAAGAGACTGTCTTATCTCCATTGTATAGTCTTGCCTCCTTTGTCATAGATTAGTTGACCATAGGTGTTTAGGTTTATCCCTGGGCTTTCTTTTATTTTTTTTCCTTTTACACGTTTATTGGAGTATAATTGCTTTACAATGGAGTGTTAGTTTCTGCTGTCTAACAAAGTGAATCAGCTATACATATACAAATGTCACCAGATCCCCTCCCTCTTGCATCTCCCTCCCACACTCCATATCCCACCCCTTTAGGTGGTCACAAAGCACCGAGCTGATCTCCCTCTTCTATGTGGCAGCATCCCAGTAGCTATCAGTGTTACATTTGGTAATGTATTTATGTCCATTCCACTCTCTCACTTCGTCCCATCTTACCCATCCCCCTTCCGGTGTCCTCAAGTCCTTTCCCTATGTCTGTTTCCTTAATCCTGTCCTGCCACTAAGTTCTTCAAAATCTTTTTTTTTTTCTTCATTAGATTCCGTATATCTCTGTTAACATACAGTATTTGTTTTTCCCTTTCTGACTTACTTCACTGTGTAGGACAGATTCTAAGTCCATCCACCTCAGTACAAATAAGTCAGTTTTGCTTCTTTTTATGGCTGAGTAATATTCCATTGTATATATGTGCCAGATCTTCTTTATCCATTCATCTGTCGATGGACACTTAGGTTGTTTCCATGTCCTGGCTATTGTAAATAGAGCTGAAATGAATATTTTTGTACATAACTCTTTTTGAATTATGGTTTTCACAAGGCAAATGCCCAGTAGTTGTATTCTTGTGTCCTTTGGTACTTCTATTGTTAGTTATTTAAAGGAACCTCCGTACTGTTCTCCCTAGAGCCCATATCAATTTACATTCCCACCCACAGTGCAAGTGTGTTCCCTTTTCTCCAATAAAGGCTTCTCCAGCATTTATTGTTTTGTAGATTTTTTTTTATGATTGCCGCTCTGACTGCTGTGAGGTGATACCTCACGGTCGTTTTGATTTGCATTTCTCTAATGATTAGTGATGTTCAGCATCCTTTCATGTGTTTCTTGGCAATTTGTATATCTTCTTTGGAGAAATGTCTATTTAGGTCTTCTGCCCGTTTTTGAATTGGGTTGTATGTTTTTGTGATATTGAGCTACATGAGGTGCTTGTAAAGTTTGGAGATTAATCCTTTGTCAATTGCTTCATTTGAAAATATATTCTCCCATTCTGAGTGTTGTTTTTGCATCTTGTTTATGTTTTCCTGTACTGTGTAAAAGCTTTTAAGTTTCATTAGGTCCCATTTGTTGATTTCTGTTTTTATTTCCATTTCTCTAGGAGGTGGGTCAAAAAGGATCTTGCTGTGATTTATGTCATAGAGTGTTCTGCCTATGGTTTCCTCTAAGTGTTTTATAGTGTCTGGTCTTATATTTAGATCTCTAATCAATTTAGAGTATATTTTTGTGTATGGTGTTATGGAGTGTTCTAATTTCATTCTTTTATGTGTAGGGGTCCAGTTTTCGCAGCAGCAATTACTGAAGAGACTGTCTTTTCTCCATTGTATATCCTTAGCCCCTTTGTCATAGATGAGATAGCCATAGGTATGTAGGTTTATATCTGGGCTTTCTGTCCTGTTCCATTGAACTGTGTTTATGCCAATCTACATACACTTGATTCCATTATGGAGACATATAAATACATAGGTTTCAAGATTTTTACCAGTCAGATATATTCCTCTTCAGTGAATAGGGTGTTTTGTGTCCAGTTCATTGAGAAAGGAGTAGGTCTTTTCTATTAGATATTTGTTATATGGAATGGTATCTGTGCTAATTTCAAACTCTGGTTTTACGCATCACCCCACATCACCTTTCCCCTTAAGGAGGCATAAGTGTGTTTTCTAAATGTGTAACTATGTTCTCTTTTGAAATTCAGTTCATGTGTAGCCATGTTTACATTCCCTCTATAAGTGATATATTACAATAAGTTTCTTTTCATTTGTGGCTCATTTCACTTAGCATCACCGTACCTAAAGCCACTCATTATGCTGCTATTGGCCTTATGACATTGATTTTATGTCTGAGTGACATTCCATTGTATATAAGTACCACAACATCTTTATCCATTATTTTTTTTCCTTTCCTGGGGTATTTAAAGTGTACCGAAGTTGAGGTTCTTGTAAACAGAGCAGCCCTAAATTTTGGGGTGGCTGTGTGTTGTGGATTTTTAGTTTTCCCAAAATACACGCCCATGAGTGGAAGTGTGCTATGCTCTGTACCTCTGTTTTAGAAAACAACATACAGTTCTCCAGAGAGGCTGTTGACAATTTACATTCTGTCCATTGGCGTAACCAGGCTCCCTTTTCTCCATGGCCTGTCCTGTATTTGTGGTTTTTACACTATTTGCAGATGGCCCTTTTGACCGTAGGTAAGTGACACTTCTATGTAGTGTGGATTTGCAATGCCTAATGGCTTACTTGGCCAAAAAGGGCGTATGCATTTTTTCCCAAATATATTCAAGAAAATACACATACTCCCTTTTTGGCCAAGGACATCATTGTCGAAGTTCTGTCGCTTTTCATGTGCTTTAAAGATGACTCCAATCTACCTCTTGAAATCTGTTTCCTTCAATTCTGCCTTGCATTCAAATCCTCTTCACTGCCTTACCTCAATATATTTCTGGATGATAGTTGTCCCTTATAACTCTTGAAGATTGTGAATTGCTGTGCCCCTGATTTCCATTTTCCAACTCGCCTATTTGTGAGCTGGCTGCAATACCGCAGGATGGCTTTAGGCCCTAGTCTGGTTCCGGGGCTGCAGGCTGAGCCTTTGGTTAATTCTTCTTCCTGAGGTGGAACTAGAGAGACGTGTGCCCATCCAAACACCTACAGCTAATCTCTCATTTGTTTACCCGCTTCCTGTTCATCCTCTGCACAATTTGCAAACTATGCATAACAGGAGGGTCAATCCACTGACACTCCAAGTGGGGAGATTTTCAGTAATGTGGATGGAATGGCGAAGCCGAGCACGACGAAAGGAAAAATGAGGTACCTTTTAGAAAACTTTCCCGATTACACAGTGTACCAACCACTGGGTTTCCCAGGCATTTTTAACTGTAGGAAGATTCCCTTAAACCTGGAGAGTTGGGACCACTAGAATGGGGAGCACAAACTATTGCTCTAAGTGGTGTTCTTTTGCTCACACAACCTCAGCAATCTTGTCAGCTCCAAGTGTCCAGTCTTATGTGTCATCCAGAGGTGGGTGTTAAGTTGGTCAATCCACGTTGCATCACAGGCCCTGAATGTAATTTTTAAGAATTTCTCTATGTTTCGCTGTTTTTGCATTTTGCTTTTGAAATTTATTTTTATACGGGGGGTTTAGCTGAATTGCAGTGCAGTGTTCATGCCGTTATACACACACATGATTCCTTTATGGAGACATGAGAATACTTATGTTTTAAAATGCTTAAAGTCAGATATATTCCTCTGCAATGAATAGGGGGTGTTGAGTCCAGTTCATTGTGCTGGGAGTAGGTGTTGTCTATTACATACTTGGTTTATGTATCGGTATCTGTGCTAATTTAAAACTGTGGTTTTCTGCATTACCCCACCTCGCCTTTCCCCTTAAGCAGGTAGAAGATTGTTTTCTAAATGTGTGACTCTGTTCTGTTTGTAATTCAGTTTATGTGTAGCCATGTGTACATTCCCGCTATGAGTCATATCTTATGATAAGATTCAATACTCTGTACTTTTTCCTAACTCAGTTCATGTGTAACCATGTTTACAGGACCTTCATAAATGATATCTTATGATAAGTTTCTTTTTCTCTATGACTTATTTCACTTAGAATCATCGTACCTGAATCCACTCATTTTGCTGCTACTGGCCTTATGACATTGATTTCATGGCTGAGGGATAATCAATCGTACGTAAGTACCACAAATTCTTGAACCTTTTTTGTCTTTCCTGAGATATTTAAGGTGTACCCAAGTTGAGGTTCTTGTAAGCAGAGCAGCCCTATATTTTGGGGTGGCTCTGTCTTATTGATTTTCAGTTTTCCCAAGGTATATTCCATAGACTGGAAGTGCCCTCGGCTCTGGAGCTCTGTTTTTTACTTGTTTTACCGAACACAATGCACTCTTCCAGACAGGCAGTTGGCAATTTACATCCAGCCCATCAGCATACCTAGGCTCCCTGTTCTCCAGGGCCTCTCTTGCCTTTCTGGTTTTTACACATTTTGCGGATGTCCCTTTTGACCGGTGGGAAGTGATACTTCTTTGTAGTGCAGATTTGCATTGCCCGCTTGCTTGCTTTGCCAAAAAAGGCGTATGCTTTTTCTCCTGAATATATTCAGGGGAAAATGCGTAACCCCTTTTTGGCCAACTGCATCATTATCGAAGTTGTGCCCCTCTTCCTGTGATTTAAAGGTGATTCCAATGTACTTCTTTAAATCTGTTTCCTGCATTTCTGGATCGCTTTTAAGTCCGCCTCGTTGCCTTCCATCAACAGATTTTTGGACGATAGTTGTCGTTTATTACTATGCCAGTTTGTGAATTGCTGTGCCCCTGAGCTCCATTTTTCAACTCGTTTTTTTGAGCTGACCGCAAGTCCAAAATTGTGCTTCAGGACCTATACTGGTTCCCGGCGGGTGGCTGAGACTTTGGTTAATTCTTCTTCCTGCCGGGAAATTAGACTGACATGTGCCCGTCTAAATGCCTAACAGCTACTCTCTCATTGGTTCTCCCTCTTCCCTTTCATCCTCTGCCAAATTGGCAACCTGTGCGAACCAGGTGGTTAAAGGTTCTATCTCTCCAAGTTGGGAGATTGATAGTAAAGCAGTTGGAAAGTCAAACCGGAGCGCCAGGAGAGGGACAATTAGTTGAGTTTTAGAAACCTTTCATATTCACAGTGTGTCCATTCTCTAGGTTTCCCGTACATGTTATAGCTGTAGTAATATTCCCTTCAACCTGGAGATTTGCGTCCCTAGGAATGTGTGCCTCGCATTATTGATTTAAATTGTCTGCATTTGGTCACTGAATCTCACCAATCCTCTCAGTCCCAAGTGTCCAGCCTTATGCCACATCCAGCTGTCGTTGTAGATAGGGTCATTCCAGGTTTCATCAGAGTCCCTAAAGGAATTGTAAAGAAATTCCCTCTTTTTTTGTTTTGTTTTTGAATTTCCTTTTTATACTGAGTTTGAGCCGATTCTCACTGCCATTATTATGCCAGTCTAGACACACTTGATTCCCTTAAGCAGACATATCAATACACAGGTTTTAAGATTCTTACTAGTCAGATATTTTCCTCTGCGGGAAATATGGTTTTTTGAGTCACTTTTAGTGAGGAATGTGTAGGTCTTGTCTATTCTGTATTTGGTTTTTGGAACGGTATATATACTACTGTCAAACACTTGTTTTCTGCATCACCCCACCTCTCCTTCCCCCTTAAGCAGGCATAAGACATTTTTCTAAATGTGAGGCTCTTTTCTCTTTCCTAACTCAGTTCATGTGTAGCCATGTTTACAGGATCGTTATAAGTGATATCTTATGATAAGTTTCTTTTTCTCTGTGACTTATTTCTCTTAGAATCATCATACCTGAATCCACTAATTTTGCTGCTACTGGCCTTATGACATTGATTTCATGGCTGAGGGATATTCCACACTACGTTAGTAACAAAATTTCTTGAACCATTTTTGTCTTTCCATGGATATTTAATGTGTATCCAAGTTGAGGTTCTTGTAAGCAGTACAGCCCTAAATATTGTGGTGGCTCTGTCTTATTGATTTTCAGTTTTCCCTAGGTATATTCCCTAGACTGGAAGTGCCCTTGGCTCTGTAGCTCTGTTGTTTACATGTTTTAGGAAACACAATGTACTCCTCCAGAGAGGCAGTTGGCAATTTACATCTGGCCCATCAGCATAACTAGGCTCCCGGTTCTCCAGGGCCTATCTTGCCTTTCTGGTTTTTACACATTTTGCGGATGTCCCTTTTGACCGGTGGGAAGTGATACTTCTTTGTAGTGCAGATTTGCATTGCCTACCTGCTTGCTTGGCCAAAAAGGGCGTATGCTTTTTCTCCTGAATATATTCAGGAGAAAACGCGTACGCCCTTTTTGGCCAAGTGCATCATTGTCGAAGTTGTGCCCCTCTTCCTGTGATTTAAAGGTGATTTCAATCTAGCTCATTAAACCTGTTTCCTGCATTTCTGGCTCGCTTTCAAGTCCACCTCGTTGCCTTCACTCAACAGATTTTTGGACTATAGTTGTCCTTTATTACTCTGCCAGTTTGTGAATTGCTGTACCCCTGAGTTCCATTTTTCAACTCGTTTTTTGTGAGCTGACCGCAAGTCCAAAATTGTGCTTCAGGACCTATACCAGTTCCCGGTGGGTGGCTGAGACTTTGGTTAATTCTTTTTCCTTCCCGGAAATTAGAGTGACATGTGCCCGTCCAAATGCCTAACAGCTACTCTCTCATTGGTTCTCCCTCTTCCATTTCATCCTCTGCCAAATTGGCAACATGTGCGAAACAGGAGTTTCAAGGGGCTGTCTCTCCAAGTTGGGAGATTGATAGTAAAGCAGTTGGAAAGTCAAATCGGAGCACCAGGAGAGGGACTATTGTTGAGTTTCAGAAACCTTTCGTATTGACAGTGTGTCCATTCTCTAGGTTTCCTGTACATGTTATAGCTGTAGTAATATTCCCTTCAACCTAGAGAGTTGGGACCATTGCAATGTGTGCCACGCATTATTGATTTAAATGGTCTGCTTTTGCTCACCAAAACTCACCAATCCTCTCAGTCCCATTGTCCAGCCTTATGCCACATACAGCTGTCGTTGTAGATAGGGTCATTCCAGGTTTCATCAGAGACCCTGAAGGAATTGTAAAGCATTTCCCTGTTTTTTTGTTTTATTTTTGAAATTCCTTTTTATAGTGGGTTTGAGCTGATTCTCACTGCCATGTTTATGCCAGTCTAGATACACTAGATTCCCTTACGGAGACATATCAATACATAGGTTTTAAGATTCTTACTAGTCAGATATATTTATCTGAGGGAAATATGGCGTTTTGAGTCCCTTTCACTGAGGAAAGGGTAGGTCTTGTCTATTCCGTCTTTGGTTTTTGAATCGGTACCTGTACTAATATCAAACTCTGGTTTTATGCATCACCCCACCTCTCGTTCCCACTTAGCAGGCATAAGAGTGTTTTCTAAATGTGAGACTCTCTTCTCTTTCCTATCTCAATTCATGTGTAGCCATGTTTACAGGACCTTCATAAGTGATATCTTACGATAAGTTTCTTTTTCTCTGTGACTTATTTCACTTAGAATCATCGTACCTGAATCCACTCATTTTGCTGCTACTGGCATTATGACATTGATTTCATGGCTGAGGGATATTCCATCGTACATATGTACGACAATTTCTTGAACCATTTTTGTCTTTCCAGGGATATTTAATGTGTACCCAAGTTGAGGCTCTTGTAAGCAGTGCAGCCTAAATTTTGGGGTGGCTCTGTCTTATTGATTTTCACGTTTCCCAAGGTATATTCTCTCGACTGGAAGTGCCCTTGACTCTGTAGCTCTGTTGTTTACTTGTTTTAGGGAACACAATTCACTCCTCCGGAGAGGAAGTTGGCAATTTACATCATGCCCATCAGCATAACTAGGCTCCCCGTTTTTATAGGGCCAGTGTTGCCTTTCTAGATTTTACACATTTTGCGGATGTCCCTTTTGTCTGGTGGGAAGTGATACTGCTTTGTAGTGCAGATTTGCATTGCCCACTTCCTTGCTTGACCAAAAAGGGCGTATGCGTTTTCTCCTGAATATATTCAGGAGAAAACGCTTACACCCTTTTTGGCGCATTGCATCATTTTCGAAGATGTGTCCCTCTTCCTGTGCTTTAAAGGCGATTCCAATGTACCTCTTGAAATATGTTTCCTGCTATACTGGCTCGCTTTCAAGTCCACCTCGTTGCCTTCCCTCAACAGATTTTTGAACG
Source organism: Hyperoodon ampullatus (assembly GCF_949752795.1). Classification (NCBI taxonomy): domain Eukaryota; kingdom Metazoa; phylum Chordata; class Mammalia; order Artiodactyla; family Ziphiidae; genus Hyperoodon; species Hyperoodon ampullatus. The sequence goes on from NW_027641092.1 coordinate 4,112,390, forward strand.
ATAGTTTTCCTTTATTACTCTGCCCTTTTGTGAAGAGCTGTGCCCCTGAGCTCCATTTTTCAACTCGTTTTTTGTGAGTTGACCGCAAGTCCAAAATTTTGGTTCAGGACATCTACTGGTTCCCGGCGAGTTGCTGAGACTTTGATTAATTCTTCTTCCTGCCAGGAAATTAGAGTGAAATGTGCCCGTCCAAATGCCTAACAGCTACTCTCTCATTGTTTCTCCATCTTCCCTTTCATCCTCTGCCAAATGCCAACATGTGAGAACCAGGAGGTTAAAGGGGATGTCTCTCCAAGTTGGGAGATTGATAGTAAAGCAGTTGGAAAGTCAAACCGGAGCAACAGGAGAGGTATTATTATTTGAGTTTTAAAAACCTTTCGTATTCACAGTATGTCCATTGTTTAGGTTTCCCGTAAATGTTATAGCTGTAGTAGTATTCCTTTCAACCTGGAGAGTTGGGACCATTGGAATGTGTGCCACACATTATTGCTTTAAATGGTCTGCATTTCCTCACCGAATCTCACAAATCCTCTCAGTCCCAAGTGTCCAGACTTATGCCACATACAGCTGTCATTGTAGATAGGGTCATTACAGGTTTCATCAGAGCCCCTGAAGGAATTGTAAACAATTTCCCTGTTTTTTTGTTTTGTTTTTGAAATTCCTTTTTATATTGTGTTTGATATGATTCTCACTGCCATATTTATGCCAGTTAGGGCACACTTGATTCCCTTACGGAGACATATCAATACATAGGTTTTAAGATTCTTACTAAGCAGATATATTCCTCTGCTGGAAATATGGGGTTTTGAGTCCCTTTCACTGAGGAAGGTGTAGGGATTGTCTCTTCCGTAGTTGGTTTTTGGAATGGTACATGTACTAATATCACACTCTGGTTTTATGCATCACCCCACCTCTCCTTCCCCCTTAAGCAGGCATAAGAGTGTTTCTAAATGTGAGACTCTGTTCTCTTTCCTAACTCAGTTCATGTGTAGCCATATTTACAGGACCTTCATAAGTGATATCTCATGATAAGTTTCTATTTCTCTGTGACTTATTCCACTTAGAATCATCGTACCTGAATCCACTTATTTTGCTGCTACTGGCCTTATGACATTGATTTCATGGCTGAGGGATATTCCATCGTACGTAAGTAACACAATTTCTTGAACCATTTTTGTCTTTCCATGGATATTTAAGGTGTACCCAGGTTGAGGTACTTGTAAGCAGTGCAGCCATAAATTTTGTGGTGGCTCTTTCTTATTGATTTTCAGTTTTCCCAAGGTATATTCCCTAGACTGGAAGTGCCCTTGGCTCTGTAGCTCTGTTGTTTACTTGTTTTAGGGAACACAATGAACTCCTCCAGGGAGGCAGTTGGCAATTTACATCTGGCCCATCAGCATAACTAGGCTCCCTGTTCTCCAGGGCCTGTCTTGCCTTTCTTGTTTTTACACATTTTGCGGATGTCCCTTTTGACCGGTGGGGAGTGATACTTCTTTGTAGTGCAGATTCACATTTCCTCCTTGCTTGCTTGGCCTAAAGGGTGTATGCTTTTTCTCCTGAATATATTCAGGAGAAAACACATACGCCCATTTTGGCCAAGTGCATTATTGTCGAAGTTGTGCCCCTCTTCCTGTGATTTAAAGGTGATTCCAATGTACCTCTTTAAATCTGTTTCCTGCATTTCTGGATCGCTTTCAAGTCTGCCTCGTTGCCGTCCCTCAACAGATTTTTGGACGATAGTTGTCCTTTATTACTCTGCCAGTTTGTGAATTGCTGTGCCCCTGAGCTCCATTTTTCAACTCGTTTTTGGTGAGCTGACCACAAGTCCAAAATTGTGCTTCAGGACCTATACTGGTTCCCGGCAGGTGGCTGAGACTTTGGTTAATTCTTCTTCCTCTCAGGAACTTAGAGTGACATGTGCCCGTCCAAATGCCTAACAGCTACTCTCTCATTGGTTCTCCCTATTCCCTTTCATCCTCTGCCAAATTGGCAACCTGTGCGAACCAGGCGGTTAAAGGGTCTGTCTCTCCAAGTTGGGAGATTGATAGTAATGCAGTTGGAAAGTCAAACCGGAGTGCCAGGAGACGGACAATTAGTTGAGTTTTAGAAACCTTTCGTATTAACAGTGTGTCCATTCTCTAGGTTTCCTGTACATGTTATAGCTGTAGTAATATTCCCTTCAACCTGGAGATTTGGGACCCATGGAATGTGTGCCACACATTATTGCTCTAAATGGTATGCATTTGCTCACCGACTCTCACCAATCCTCTCAGTCCCAAGTGTCCAGCCTTATGCCACATCCAGCTGTCATTGTAGATAAGGTCATTCCAGGTTTCATCAGAGCCCCTGTAGGAATTGTAAAGAAGTTCCCTGTTTTTTTGTTTTGTTATTGAAATACCTCCTTAGTGGGTTTGAGCTGATTCTCACTGCCATGATTATGCCAGTCTAGACACACTTGATTCCCTTATGGAGACATATAGATACATAGCTTTTAAGATTTTTACTAGTCAGATATATTCCCCTGCGGGAAATATGGGGTTTTGAGTCCCTTGAACTGAGGAAAGTTTAGGTCTTGTCTATTCCGTAATTGGATTTTGGAACTGTACCTGTATTAATATCAATCTCTGGTTTTATGCATCACCCCACCTCTCCTTCCCCCTTAAGAAGGCATAAGGGTGTTTTCTGAATGTGAGACTCTGTTCTCTTTCCTAACTCACTTCATGTGTAGCCATGTTTACAGGACCTTCATAAGTGATATCTTATGATAAGTTTCTTTTTCTCTGTGACTTATTTCACTTAGAATCATCGTACCTGAATCCACTCATTCTGCTGCTACTGGCCTTATGACATTGATTTCATGGCTGAGGGATATTCCATCGTACGTAAGTACCACAATTTCTTGAACCATTTTTGTCTTTCCTGGGATATTTCAGGTGTACCCAAGTTGAGGTTCTTGTAAGCAGTGCAGCCCTAAATTTTGGGGTGGCTCTGTCTTATTCATTTTCAGTTTTCCCAAGGTATATTCCCTAGACTGGAAGTGCCCTTGGCTCTGTAGCTCTGCTGTTTACTTGGTTTAGGGAACACAATGCACTCCTCCAGAGAGGCAGTTGGCAATTTACATCCCGCCCATCAGCATAAATAGGCTCCCTGTTCTCCAGGGCCTGTTTTGCCTTTCTAGTTTTAACACATATTGCGGATGTCCCTTTTGGCCGGTGGGAAGTGTTACTGCTTTGTAAGGCAGATTTGCATTGCCCACTTGCTTGCTCGGCCAAACAGAGTGTATGCTTTTTCTCCTGAATATATTCAGGAGAAAACGCATACGCCCTTTTTGGCCCAGTGCATCATTGACGAAGTTGTGCACCTCTTCCTGTGCATTAAAGGCGATTCCAATGTATCTTTTGAAATCTGTTTCCTGCTATTCTGGCTCGCTTTCAAGTCCAACTCGTTGCCTTCCCTCAACAGATTTTTGGACGTTAGTTTTCCTTTATTACTGTGCCCGTTTGTGAATTGCTGTGCCCCTGAGGTCCATTTTTCAACTCGTTTTTTGTGAGCTGAGTGCAAGTCCAAAATTTTGGTTCAGGACCTATACTGGTTCCCGGCAGGTGGCTGAGACTTTGATTAATTCTTCTTCCTGCCGGGAAATTAGAGTGAAATGGGCCCATCCAAATGCCTAACAGCTACTCTCTCATTGGTTCTCCATCTTACCTTTCATCCTCTGCCAATTGGCAACATGTGAGAACCAGGAGGTTAAAGGGGCTGTCTCTCCAAGTTGGGAGATTGATAGTAAAGCAGTTGGAAATTCAAACCTTAGAACCAGTAGAGGGACTATTAGTTGAGTTTTAAAAACCTTTCGTATTCACCGTGTGTCCATTCTCTAGGTTTCCCGTACATGTTATAGCTGTAGTAGTATTCCCTTCAACCTGGAGAGTTGGGACCATTGGAATGTGTGCCACACATTATTGCTTTAAATGGTCTGCATTTGCTAACCGAATCTCACCAATCCTCTCAGTGCCAAGTGTCCAGACTTATGCCACCTCCAGCTGTCGTTGTAGATAGGGTCATTCCAGGTTTCATCAGAGACCCTGAAGGAATTGTAAAGAATTTCCCTGTTTTTTTGTTTTGTTTTTGAAATTCCTTTTTATAGTGGGTTTGAGCTGATTCTCACTCCATGTTTCTGCCAGTCTAGACACACTTGATTCCCTGATGGAGACATATCAATACATAGGTTTTAAGATTCTTAGTAGTCATATATAATTCTCTGCCGGAAATATGGGGTTTTGAGTCCCGTTCACTGAGGAAGGTGTACGGATTGTCTCTTCCGTAGTTGGTTTTTTGAACGGTACCTATACTAATATCAAACTCTGGTTTTATGCATCACCCCACCTCTCCTTCCCCCTTAAGCAGGCAGAAGAGTGTTTTCTAAATGTGAGACTCTGTTCTCTTTCCTAACTCGGTTCATGTGTAGCCATGTTTACAGGACCTTCTTAAGAGATATCTTATGATAAGTTTCTTTTTCTCTGTGACTTATTTCACTTAGAATCTTCGTACCTGAATCCACTCATTTTGCTGCTAGTTGTCTTATGACATTGATTTCATGGCTGAGGGATATTCCATCCTATGTAAGTACCACAATTACTTGAACCATTTTTGTCTTTCCTGGGACATTTATGGTGTACCCAAGTTGAGGTTCTTGTAAGCAGAGCAGCCCTAAATTTTGGGGTGGCTCTGTCTTATTGATTTTCATATCTCCCAAGATATATTCCATAGACTGGAAGTGCCCTCGGCTCTGGAGCTCTGTTTTTTACTTGTTTTAGCGAACACAATGCACTCCTCCAGAGAGGCAATTGGCAATTTACATCCTGCCCATCAGCATAAGTAGGCTCCCTGTTCTCCAGGGCATGTCTTGCCTTTCTGGTTTTAAAACATTTTGCGATGTCCGTTTTGACTGGTGGGTAGTGATACTTCTTTGTAGTGCAGATTTGCATTGCCCGCTTGCTTGCTTGGCCAAAAAGGGCGTATGCGTTTTCTCCTGAATATATTCAGGAGAAAATGCACACGCCCTCTTTGGCCAAGTGGATCATTGTCGAAGTTGTGCCCCTCTTCCTGTGCTTTAAAGGCGATTCCAAATTACCCCTTGAAATCTGTTTCCTGCTATTCTGGTCCGCTTTCAAGTCCACCTCGTTGCCTTCCCTCAACAGATTTTTGGATGATAGTTGTCCTTTATTACTCTGCCAGTTTGTCAATTGCAGTGCCCCTGAGTTCCATTTTTCAACTCGTTTTTTGTGAGCTGACCGCAAGTCCAAAATTTTGGTTCAGGACCTATACTGGTTCCCGGCGGGTGGCTGAGACTTTGGTTAATTCTTCTTCCTGCCGGGAAATTTGAGTGTCATGTGCCCGTCCAAATGCCTAACAGCTACTCTCTCATTGGTTCTCCCTCTTCCCTTTCATCCTCTGCCAAACTGGCAACCTGTGCTAACAAGCAGGTTAAAGGGGCTGTCTCTCCAAGTTGGGAGATTGATAGTAAAGCAGTTGGAAAGTTAAACCAGAGTACCAGGAGAGGGACTATTGTTGAGTTTCAGAAACCTTTCGTATTCACAGTGTGTCCATTCTCTAGGTTTCCTGTACATGTTATAGCTGTAGTAATATTCCCTTCAACCTAGAGAGTTGGGACCATTGCAATGTGTGCCATGCATTATTGATTTAAATGATCTGCATTTGCTCACCAAAACTCACCAATCCTCTCAGTCCCAAGTGTCCAGCCTTATGCCACATACAGCTGTCATTGTAGATAGGGTCATTCCAGGTTTCATCAGAGACCCTGAAGGAATTGTAAAGCATTTCCCTGTTTTTTTGTTTTATTTTTGAAATTCCTTTTTATAGTGGGTTTGAGCTGATTCTCAATGCCATGTTTTTGCTAGTCTAGACACACTTTATTCCCTAATGGAGACATATCATTACATAGGTTTTAAGATTCTTACTAAGCAGATATATTCCTCTGTGGGAAATATGGGATTTGGGTCCCTTTCACTGCGAAAAGTGTAGGTCTTGTCTATTCCTCATTTGCTTTTTGGAACGGTACCTGTACTAATATCAAACTCTGGTTTTATGCATCACCCCACCTCTCCTTCCCCCTTAAGCAGGCATAAGAGTGTTTTCTAAGTGGGAGACTCTGTTTACCTTCCTAAATCAGTTCATGTGTAGCCATGTTTACAGGAAGTTCATAAGTGATATCTTATGATAAGTTTCTTTTTCTCGGTGACTTATTTCACTTAGAAACATCGTACCTAAATCCACTCATTTTGCTGCTACTGGCCTTATGACATTGATTTCATGGCTGATGGATATTCCATCGTACGTAAGTAACACAATTTCTTGAACCATTTTTGTCTTTCCTGGGATATTTAATGTGTACCCAGGTTGAGGTTCTTGTAAGCAGTGCAGCCCTAAATTTTGGGGTGGCTCTGTCTTATTGGTTTTCAGTTTTCCCAAGGTATATTCCCTAGACTGGAAGTGCCCTTGGCTCTGTAGCTCTGTTGTTTACTTGTTTTAGGGAACACAATGCACTCCTCCAGAGAGGCAGTTGGCAATTTACATCCGGCCCATCAGCATAACTAGGCTCCCTGTTTTCCAGGGCCTGTCTTGCCTTTCTGGTTTTTACACATTTTGCGGATGTCCCTTTTGACCGGTGGGAAGTGATACTTCTTTGTAGTGCAGATTTGCATTGCCTCCTTGCTTGCTTGGCATAAAGGGCGTATGCGTTTTCTCCTGAATATATTCAGGAGAAAACACATACGCCCTTTTTGGCCAAGTGCATTATTGTCGAAGTTGTGCCCCTCTTCCTGTGATTTAAAGGTGATTCCAATGTACCTCTTTAAATCTGTTTCCTGCATTTCTTGATCGCTTTCCAGTCCGCCTCGTTGTCTTCCCTCAACAGATTTTTGGACGATAGTTGTCCTTTATTACTCTGCCAGTTTGTGAATTGCTGTGCCCCTGAGCTCCATTTTTCAACTCGTTTTTTGTGAGCTGACCACAAGTCCAAAATTGTGTTTCAGGACATATACTGGTTCCCGGCGGGTGGCTGAGACTTTGGTTAATTCTTCTTCCTGCCGGGAACTTAGAGTGACATGTGCCCGTCCAAATGCCTAACAGCTACTCTCTCATTGGTTCTCCCTCTTCCCTTTCATCTTCTGCCAAACTGGCAACCTGTGCGAACCAGGCGGTTAAAGGGTCTGTCTCTCCAAGTTGGGAGATTGATAGTAAAGCAGTTGGAAAGTCAAACCGGAGCGCCAGGAGACGGACAATTAGTTGAGTTTTAGAAACCTTTCGTATTGACAGTGTGTCCATTCTCTAGGTTTCCCGTACATGTTATAGCTGTAGTAATATTCCCTTCAACCTGGAGATTTGGGTCACTAGGAATGTGTGCCACGCATTATTGCTTTAAATGGTCTGCATTTGCTCACCGAATCTCACCAATCCTCTCAGTCCCAAGGGTCCAGCCTTATGCCACCTCCAGCTGTCGTTGTAGATAGGGTCATTCCAGGTTTCATCAGAGCCCCTGAAGGAATTTTAAAAAATTTCCCTGTTTTTTGTTTTGTTTTTGAAATTCCTTTTTATAGTGGGTTTGAGCTGATTCTCACTGCCATGTTTATGCCAGTTAGGACACACTTGATTCCCTTACGGAGACATATCAATACATAGGTTTTAAGATTCTTACTAGTCAGATATATTCCTCGGGGGGAAATATTGGGGTTTGAGTCCCTTTTTCTGAGTATGGTGTAGGTCTTGTCTATTCCGTATTTGGTTTTTGGAACGGTACATGTACTAATATCAAACTCTGGTTTTATGCATCACCCCACCTCTCCTTCCCCCTTAAGCAGGCATAAGAATGTTTTCTAAACGTGAGACTCTGTTCTCTTTCCTAACTCAGTTCATGTGTAGCCATGTTTACAAGACCTTCATAAGTGATATCTTATGATAAGTTTCTATTTCTCTGTGACATATTTCACTTAGAATCATCGTACCTGAATCCCCCCTTTTTGCTGCTTCTGGCCTTATGACATTGATTTCATGGCTGAGGGATATTCCATCGTACGGAAATACCACAATTTCTTGAACCATTTTTGTCTTTCCTGGGATATTTCAGGTGTACCCAAGTTGAGGTTCTTGTAAGCAGTGCAGCCCTAAATTTTGGGGTGGCTCTGTCTTATTCATTTTCAGTTTTCCCAAGGAATATTCCCTAGACTGGAAGTGCACTCTGCTCTGTAGCTCTGTTGTTTACTTGTTTCAGGGAACACAATGCACTCCTCCAGAGAGGGAGTTGGCTATTTACATCGCACCCATCAGCATAACTAGGCTCGCTGTTCTCCAGGGCCTGTGTTGCCTTTCTAGTTTTACACATTTTGCGGATGTCCCTTTTGTCCGGTGGGAAGTGATACTGCTTTGTAGTGCAGATTTGCATTGCCCGCTTGCTTGCTCGGTCAAAAAGGGCGTATGCATTTTCTCCTGAATATATTCAGGAGAAAACGCATACGCCCTTTTTGGTCCATTGCATCATTTTCGAAGTTGTGCCCCTCTTCCTGTGCTTTAAAGGCGATTCCAATGTACCTCTTGAAATCTGTTTCCTGCTGTTCTGGCTCGCTTTCAAGTCCACCTCATTGCCTTCCCTCAACAGATTTTTGGACGATAGTTTTCCTTTATTACTCTGCCAGTTTGTGAATTGCTGTGCCCCTGAGTTCCATTTTTCAACTCGTTTTTTGTGAGCTGACTGCAAGTCCAAAACTTTGGTTCAGGACCTATACTGGTTCCCGGCGGGTGGCTGAGACTTTGGCTAATACTTCTTCCTGCCAGGAAATTAGTGACTAATGCCGGTCCAAATGCCTAACAGCTACTCTCTCATTGGTTGTCCATCTTCCTTTTCATCCTCCGCCAATTTGGCAACATGTGAGAACCAGGAGGTTAAACGGGGGGCTGTCTCTCCTTGTTGGGAGATTGATAGTAAAGCGTTTGGAAATTCAAATCGGAGCACCAGGAAAGGGACTATTAGTTGAGCTTTAGAAACCTTTCGTATTCACAATGTGTCCATTCTCTAGGTTTCCTGTACATGTTATAGCTGTAGTAATATTCCCTTCAACCTGGAGAGTAGGGACCCATGGAATGTGTGCCACACATTATTGCTCTAAATGGTATGCATTTGCTCACCGACTCTCACCAATCCTCTCAGTCCCAAGTGTCCAGCCTTATGCCACATCCAGCTGTCATTGTAGATAAGGTCATTCCAGGTTTCATCAGAGCCCCTGTAGGAATTGTAAAGAATTTCCCTGTTTTTTTGTTTTGTTATTGAAATACCTCCTTAGTGGGTTTGAGCTGATTTTCACTGCCATGTTTATGCCAGTCTAGACACACTTGATTCCCTTATGGAGACATATAGATACATAGCTTTTAAGATTTTTACTAGTCAGATATATTCCCCTGCGGGAAATATGGGGTTTTGAGTCCCTTGAACTGAGGAAAGTTTAGGTCTTGTCTATTCCGTAATTGGATTTTGGAACTGTACCTGTATTAATATCAATCTCTGGTTTTATGCATCACCCCACCTCTCCTTCCCCCTTAAGAAGGCATAAGGGTGTTTTCTGAATGTGAGACTCTGTTCTCTTTCCTAACTCACTTCATGTGTAGCCATGTTTACAGGACCTTCATAAGTGATATCTTATGATAAGTTTCTTTTTCTCTGTGACTTATTTCACTTAGAATCATCGTACCTGAATCCACTCATTCTGCTGCTACTGGCCTTATGACATTGATTTCATGGCTGAGGGATATTCCATCGTACGTAAGTACCACAATTTCTTGAACCATTTTTGTCTTTCCTGGGATATTTCAGGTGTACCCAAGTTGAGGTTCTTGTAAGCAGTGCAGCCCTAAATTTTGGGGTGGCTCTGTCTTATTCATTTTCAGTTTTCCCAAGGTATATTCCCTAGACTGGAAGTGCCCTTGGCTCTGTAGCTCTGTTGTTTACTTGGTTTAGGGAACACAATGCACTCCTCCAGAGAGGCAGTTGGCAATTTACATCCCGCCCATCAGCATAAATAGGCTCCCTGTTCTCCAGGGCCTGTTTTGCCTTTCTAGTTTTAACACATATTGCGGATGTCCCTTTTGGCCGGTGGGAAGTGATACTGCTTTGTAGGGCACATTTGCATTGCCCACTTGCTTGCTCGGCCAAAAAGAGCGTATGCGTTTTCTCCTGAATATATTCAGGAGAAAACGCATACGCCCTTTTTGGCCCATTGCATCATTGCCGAAGTTGTGCACCTCTTCCTGTGCATTAAAGGCGATAACAATGTATCTCTTGAAATCTGTTTCCTGCTATTCTGGCTCGCTTTCAAGTCCAACTCGTTGCCTTCCCTCAACAGATTTTTGGACGTTAGTTTTCCTTTATTACTGTGCCCGTTTGTGAATTGCTGTGCCCCTGAGGTCCATTTTTCAACTCGTTTTTTGTGAGCTGAGCGCAAGTCCAAAATTTTGGTTCAGGACCTATACTGGTTCCCGGCAGGTGGCTGAGACTTTGATTAATTCTTCTTCCTGCCGGGAAATTAGAGTGAAATGGGCCCATCCAAATGCCTAACAGCTACTCTCTCATTGGTTCTCCATCTTACCTTTCATCCTCTGCCAATTGGCAACATGTGAGAACCAGGAGGTTAAAGGGGCTGTCTCTCCAAGTTGGGAGATTGATAGTAAAGCAGTTGGAAATTCAAACCTTAGAACCAGTAGAGGGACTATTAGTTGAGTTTTAAAAACTTTTCGTATTCACAGTGTGTCCATTCTCTAGGTTTCCCGTACATGTTATAGCTGTAGTAGTATTCCCTTCAACCTGGAGAGTTGGGACCATTGGAATGTGTGCCACGCATTATTGCTTTAAATGGTCTGCATTTGCTAACCGAATCTCACCAATCCTCTCAGTGCCAAGTGTCCAGACTTATGCCACCTCCAGCTGTCGTTGTAGATAGGGTCATTCCAGGTTTCATCAGAGACCCTGAAGGAATTGTAAAGAATTTCCCTGTTTTTTTGTTTTGTTTTTGAAATTCCTTTTTATAGTGGGTTTGAGCTGATTCTCACTCCATGTTTCTGCCAGTCTAGACACACTTGATTCCCTGATGGAGACATATCAATACATAGGTTTTAAGATTCTTAGTAGTCATATATAATTCTCTGCCGGAAATATGGGGTTTTGAGTCCCGTTCACTGAGGAAGGTGTACGGATTGTCTCTTCCGTAGTTGGTTTTTTGAACGGTACCTATACTAATATCAAACTCTGGTTTTATGCATCACCCCACCTCTCCTTCCCCCTTAAGCAGGCAGAAGAGTGTTTTCTAAATGTGAGACTGTTCTCCTTCCTAACTCGGTTCATGTGTAGCCATGTTTACAGGACCTTCTTAAGAGATATCTTATGATAAGTTTCTTTTTCTCTGTGACTTATTTCACTTAGAATCTTCGTACCTGAATCCACTCATTTTGCTGCTAGTTGTCTTATGACATTGATTTCATGGCTGAGGGATATTCCATCCTATGTAAGTACCACAATTACTTGAACCATTTTTGTCTTTCCTGGGACATTTATGGTGTACCCAAGTTGAGGTTCTTGTAAGCAGAGCAGCCCTAAATTTTGGGGTGGCTCTGTCTTATTGATTTTCATATCTCCCAAGATATATTCCATAGACTGGAAGTGCCCTCGGCTCTGGAGCTCTGTTTTTTACTTGTTTTAGCGAACACAATGCACTCCTCCAGAGAGGCAATTGGCAATTTACATCCTGCCCATCAGCATAAGTAGGCTCCCTGTTCTCCAGGGCATGTCTTGCCTTTCTGGTTTTAAAACATTTTGCGATGTCCGTTTTGACTGGTGGGTAGTGATACTTCTTTGTAGTGCAGATTTGCATTGCCCGCTTGCTTGCTTGGCCAAAAAGGGCGTATGCGTTTTCTCCTGAATATATTCAGGAGAAAACGCACACGCCCTCTTTGGCCAAGTGGATCATTGTCGAAGTTGTGCCCCTCTTCCTGTGCTTTAAAGGCGATTCCAAATTACCTCTTGAAATCTGTTTCCTGCTATTCTGGTCCGCTTTCAAGTCCACCTCGTTGCCTTCCCTCAACAGATTTTTGGATGATAGTTGTCCTTTATTACTCTGCCAGTTTGTCAATTGCAGTGCCCCTGAGTTCCATTTTTCAACTCGTTTTTTTGTGAGCTGACCGCAAGTCCAAAATTTTGGTTCAGGACCTATACTGGTTCCCGGCGGGTGGCTGAGACTTTGGCTAATACTTCTTCCTGCCAGGAAATTAGAGTGACTAATGCCGGTCCAAATGCCTAACAGCTACTCTCTCATTGGTGGTCCCTCTTCCTTTTCATCCTCCGCCAAATTGGCAACATGTGAGAAGCAGGAGGTTAAACGGGGGTCTGTCTCTCCTTGTTGGGAGATTGATAGTAAAGCTCTTGGAAATTCAAATCGGAGCACCAGGAAAGGGACTATTAGTTGAGCTTTAGAAACCTTTCGTATTAACAGTGTGTCCATTCTCTAGGTTTCCTGTACATGTTATAGCTGTATTAATATTCCCTTCAACCTGGAGAGTTGGGATCCATGGAATGTGTGCCGCACATTATTGCTCTAAATGGTATGCATTTGCTCACCGACTCTCACCAATCCTCTCAGTCCCAAGTGTCCAGCCTTATGCCACATCCAGCTGTCATTGTAGATAAGGTCATTCCAGGTTTCATCAGAGCCCCTGTAGGAATTGTAAAGAATTTCCCTGTTTTTTTGTTTTGTTATTGAAATACCTCCTTAGTGGGTTTGAGCTGATTCTCACTGCCATGTTTATGCCAGTCTAGACACACTTGATTCTCTTATGGAGACATATAGATACATAGCTTTTAAGATTTTTACTAGTCAGATATATTCCCCTGCGGGAAATATGGGGTTTTGAGTCCCTTGAACTGAGGAAAGTTTAGGTCTTGTCTATTCCGTAATTGGATTTTGGAACTGTACCTGTATTAATATCAATCTCTGGTTTTATGCATCACCCCACCTCTCCTTCCCCCTTAAGAAGGCATAAGGGTGTTTTCTGAATGTGAGACTCTGTTCTCTTTCCTAACTCACTTCATGTGTAGCCATGTTTACAGGACCTTCATAAGTGATATCTTATGATAAGTTTCTTTTTCTCTGTGACTTATTTCACTTAGAATCATCGTACCTGAATCCACTCATTCTGCTGCTACTGGCCTTATGACATTGATTTCATGGCTGAGGGATATTCCATCGTACGTAAGTACCACAATTTCTTGAACCATTTTTGTCTTTCCTGGGATATTTCAGGTGTACCCAAGTTGAGGTTCTTGTAAGCAGTGCAGCCCTAAATTTTGGGGTGGCTCTGTCTTATTCATTTTCAGTTTTCCCAAGGTATATTCCCTAGACTGGAAGTGCCCTTGGCTCTGTAGCTCTGTTGTTTACTTGGTTTAGGGAACACAATGCACTCCTCCAGAGAGGCAGTTGGCAATTTACATCCCGCCCATCAGCATAAATAGGCTCCCTGTTCTCCAGGGCCTGTTTTGCCTTTCTAGTTTTAACACATATTGCGGATGTCCCTTTTGGCCGGTGGGAAGTGATACTGCTTTGTAAGGCAGATTTGCATTGCCCACTTGCTTGCTCGGCCAAAAAGAGTGTATGCTTTTTCTCCTGAATATATTCAGGAGAAAACGCATATGCCCTTTTTGGCCCATTGCATCATTGCCGAAGTTGTGCACCTCTTCCTGTGCATTAAAGGCGATTCCAATGTATCTTTTGAAATCTGTTTCCTGCTATTCTGGCTCGCTTTCAAGTCCAACTCGTTGCCTTCCCTCAACAGATTTTTGGACGTTAGTTTTCCTTTATTACTGTGCCCGTTTGTGAATTGCTGTGCCCCTGAGGTCCATTTTTCAACTCGTTTTTTGTGAGCTGAGTGCAAGTCCAAAATTTTGGTTCAGGACCTATACTGGTTCCCGGCAGGTGGCTGAGACTTTGATTAATTCTTCTTCCTGCCGGGAAATTAGAGTGAAATGGGCCCATCCAAATGCCTAACAGCTACTCTCTCATTGGTTCTCCATCTTACCTTTCATCCTCTGCCAATTGGCAACATGTGAGAACCAGGAGGTTAAAGGGGCTGTCTCTCCAAGTTGGGAGATTGATAGTAAAGCAGTTGGAAATTCAAACCTTAGAACCAGTAGAGGGACTATTAGTTGAGTTTTAAAAACCTTTCGTATTCACCGTGTGTCCATTCTCTAGGTTTCCCGTACATGTTATAGCTGTAGTAGTATTCCCTTCAACCTGGAGAGTTGGGACCATTGGAATGTGTGCCACACATTATTGCTTTAAATGGTCTGCATTTGCTAACCGAATCTCACCAATCCTCTCAGTGCCAAGTGTCCAGACTTATGCCACCTCCAGCTGTCGTTGTAGATAGGGTCATTCCAGGTTTCATCAGAGACCCTGAAGGAATTGTAAAGAATTTCCCTGTTTTTTTGTTTTGTTTTTGAAATTCCTTTTTATAGTGGGTTTGAGCTGATTCTCACTCCATGTTTCTGCCAGTCTAGACACACTTGATTCCCTGATGGAGACATATCAATACATAGGTTTTAAGATTCTTACTAGTCATATATAATTCTCTGCCGGAAATATGGGGTTTTGAGTCCCGTTCACTGAGGAAGGTGTACGGATTGTCTCTTCCGTAGTTGGTTTTTTGAACGGTACCTATACTAATATCAAACTCTGGTTTTATGCATCACCCCACCTCTCCTTCCCCCTTAAGCAGGCAGAAGAGTGTTTTCTAAATGTGAGACTCTGTTCTCTTTCCTAACTCGGTTCATGTGTAGCCATGTTTACAGGACCTTCTTAAGAGATATCTTATGATAAGTTTCTTTTTCTCTGTGACTTATTTCACTTAGAATCTTCGTACCTGAATCCACTCATTTTGCTGCTAGTGGTCTTATGACATTGATTTCATGGCTGAGGGATATTCCATCCTATGTAAGTACCACAATTACTTGAACCATTTTTGTCTTTCCTGGGACATTTATGGTGTACCCAAGTTGAGGTTCTTGTAAGCAGAGCAGCCCTAAATTTTGGGGTGGCTCTGTCTTATTGATTTTCATATCTCCCAAGATATATTCCATAGACTGGAAGTGCCCTCGGCTCTGGAGCTCTGTTTTTTACTTGTTTTAGCGAACACAATGCACTCCTCCAGAGAGGCAATTGGCAATTTACATCCTGCCCATCAGCATAAGTAGGCTCCCTGTTCTCCAGGGCATGTCTTGCCTTTCTGGTTTTAAAACATTTTGCGATGTCCGTTTTGACTGGTGGGTAGTGATACTTCTTTGTAGTGCAGATTTGCATTGCCCGCTTGCTTGCTTGGCCAAAAAGGGCGTATGCATTTTCTCCTGAATATATTCAGGAGAAAACGCACACGCCCTCTTTGGCCAAGTGGATCATTGTCGAAGTTGTGCCCCTCTTCCTGTGCTTTAAAGGCGATTCCAAATTACCTCTTGAAATCTGTTTCCTGCTATTCTGGTCCGCTTTCAAGTCCACCTCGTTGCCTTCCCTCAACAGATTTTTGGATGATAGTTGTCCTTTATTACTCTGCCAGTTTGTCAATTGCAGTGCCCCTGAGTTCCATTTTTCAACTCGTTTTTTGTGAGCTGACCGCAAGTCCAAAATTTTGGTTCAGGACCTATACTGGTTCCCGGCGGGTGGCTGAGACTTTGGTTAATTCTTCTTCCTGCCCGGAAATTTGAGTGTCATGTGCCCGTCCAAATGCCTAACAGCTACTCTCTCATTGGTTCTCCCTCTTCCCTTTCATCCTCTGCCAAACTGGCAACCTGTGCTAACAAGCAGGTTAAAGGGGCTGTCTCTCCAAGTTGGGAGATTGATAGTAAAGCAGTTGGAAAGTTAAACCAGAGCACCAGGAGAGGGACTATTGTTGAGTTTCAGAAACCTTTCGTATTCACAGTGTGTCCATTCTCTAGGTTTCCTGTACATGTTATAGCTGTAGTAATATTCCCTTCAACCTAGAGAGTTGGGACCATTGCAATGTGTGCCATGCATTATTGATTTAAATGATCTGCATTTGCTCACCAAAACTCACCAATCCTCTCAGTCCCAAGTGTCCAGCCTTATGCCACATACAGCTGTCATTGTAGATAGGGTCATTCCAGGTTTCATCAGAGACCCTGAAGGAATTGTAAAGCATTTCCCTGTTTTTTTGTTTTATTTTTGAAATTCCTTTTTATAGTGGGTTTGAGCTGATTCTCAATGCCAGGTTTTTGCTAGTCTAGACACACTTTATTCCCTAATGGAGACATATCATTACATAGGTTTTAAGATTCTTACTAAGCAGATATATTCCTCTGTGGGAAATATGGGGTTTGGGTCCCTTTCACTGCGAAAAGTGTAGGTCTTGTCTATTCCTCATTTGCTTTTTGGAACGGTACCTGTACTAATATCAAACTCTGGTTTTATGCATCACCCCACCTCTCCTTCCCCCTTAAGCAGGCATAAGAGTGTTTTCTAAGTGGGAGACTCTGTTTACCTTCCTAAATCAGTTCATGTGTAGCCATGTTTACAGGAACTTCATAAGTGATATCTTATGATAAGTTTCTTTTTCTCGGTGACTTATTTCACTTAGAAACATCGTACCTAAATCCACTCATTTTGCTGCTACTGGCCTTACGACATTGATTTCATGGCTGATGGATATTCCATCGTACGTAAGTAACACAATTTCTTGAACCATTTTTGTCTTTCCTGGGATATTTAATGTGTACCCAGGTTGAGGTTCTTGTAAGCAGTGCAGCCCTAAATTTTGGGGTGGCTCTGTCTTATTGATTTTCAGTTTTCCCAAGGTATATTCCCTAGACTGGAAGTGCCCTTGGCTCTGTAGCTCTGTTGTTTACTTGTTTTAGGGAACACAATGCACTCCTCCAGAGAGGCAGTTGGCAATTTACATCCGGCCCATCAGCATAACTAGGCTCCCTGTTTTCCAGGGCCTGTCTTGCCTTTCTGGTTTTTACACATTTTGCGGATGTCCTTTTTGACCGGTGGGAAGTGATACTTCTTTGTAGTGCAGATTTGCATTGCCTCCTTGCTTGCTTGGCATAAAGGGCGTATGCGTTTTCTCCTGAATATATTCAGGAGAAAACATATACGCCCTTTTTGGCCAAGTGCATTATTGTCGAAGTTGTGCCCCTCTTCCTGTGATTTAAAGGTGATTCCAATGTACCTCTTTAAATCTGTTTCCTGCATTTCTTGATCGCTTTCCAGTCCGCCTCGTTGCCTTCCCTCAACAGATTTTTGGACGATAGTTGTCCTTTATTACTCTGCCAGTTTGTGAATTGCTGTGCCCCTGAGCTCCATTTTTCAACTCGTTTTTTGTGAGCTGACCACAAGTCCAAAATTGTGTTTCAGGACATATACTGGTTCCCGGCGGGTGGCTGAGACTTTGGTTAATTCTTCTTCCTGCCGGGAACTTAGAGTGACATGTGCCCGTCCAAATGCCTAACAGCTACTCTCTCATTGGTTCTCCCTCTTCCCTTTCATCTTATGCCAAACTGGCAACCTGTGCGAACCAGGCGGTTAAAGGGTCTGTCTCTCCAAGTTGGGAGATTGATAGTAAAGCAGTTCTAAAGTCAAACCGGAGCGCCAGGAGACGGACAATTAGTTGAGTTTTAGAAACCTTTCGTATTGACAGTGTGTCCATTCTCTAGGTTTCCCGTACATGTTATAGCTGTAGTAATATTCCCTTCAACCTGGAGATTTGGGTCACTAGGAATGTGTGCCACGCATTATTGCTTTAAATGGTCTGCATTTGCTCACCGAATCTCACCAATCCTCTCAGTCCCAAGGGTCCAGCCTTATGCCACATCCAGCTGTCGTTGTAGATAGGGTCATTCCAGGTTTCATCAGAGCCCCTGAAGGAATTGTAAAAAATTTTCCTGTTTTTTGTTTTGTTTTTGAAATTCCTTTTTATAGTGGGTTTGAGCTGATTCTCACTGCCATGTTTATACCAGTTAGGACACACTTGATTCCCTTACGGAGATATATCAATACATAGGTTTTAAGATTCTTACTAGTCAGATATATTCCTCGGCGGGAAATATTGGGGTTTGAGTCCCTTTTTCTGAGTATGGTGTAGGTCTTGTCTATTCCGTATTTGGTTTTTGGAACGGTACATATACTGATATCAAACTCTGGTTTTATGCATCACCCCACCTCTCCTTCCCCCTTAAGCAGGCATAAGAATGTTTTCTAAACGTGAGACTCTGTTCTCTTTCCTAACTCAGTTCATGTGTAGCAATGTTTACAAGACCTTCATAAGTGATATCTTATGATAAGTTTCTATTTCTCTGTGACATATTTCACTTAGAATCATCGTACCTGAATCCACCCATTTTGCTGCTTCTGGCCTTATGACATTGATTTCATGGCTGAGGGATATTCCATCGTACGGAAATACCACAATTTCTTGAACCATTTTTGTCTTTCCTGGGATATTTCAGGTGTACCCAAGTTGAGGTTCTTGTAAGCAGTGCAGCCCTAAATTTTGGGGTGGCTCTGTCTTATTCATTTTCAGTTTTCCCAAGGAATATTCCCTAGACTGGAAGTGCACTCTGCTCTGTAGCTCTGTTGTTTACTTGTTTTAGGGAACACAATGCACTCCTCCAGAGAGGGAGTTGGCAATTTACATCCCACCCATCAGCATAACTAGGCTCGCTGTTCTCCAGGGCCTGTGTTGCCTTTCTAGTTTTACACATTTTGCGGATGTCCCTTTTGTCCGGTGGGAAGTGATACTGCTTTGTAGTGCAGATTTGCATTGCCCGCTTGCTTGCTCGGTCAAAAAGGGCGTATGCATTTTCTCCTGAATATATTCAGGAGAAAACGCATACGCCCTTTTTGGCCCATTGCATCATTTTCGAAGTTGTGCCCCTCTTCCTGTGCTTTAAAGGCGATTCCAATGTACCTCTTGAAATCTGTTTCCTGCTATTCTGGCTCGCTTTCAAGTCCACCTCATTGCCTTCCCTCAACAGATTTTTGGACGATAGTTTTCCTTTATTACTCTGCCAGTTTGTGAATTGCTGTGCCCCTGAGTTCCATTTTTCAACTCGTTTTTTGTGAGCTGACTGCAAGTCCAAAACTTTGGTTCAGGATCTATACTGGTTCCCGGCGGGTGGCTGAGACTTTGGCTAATACTTCTTCCTGCCAGGAAATTAGTGACTAATGCCGGTCCATATGCCTAACAATTACTCTCTCATTGGTTGTCCATCTTCCTTTTCATCCTCCGCCAATTTGGCAACATGTGAGAACCAGGAGGTTAAACGGGGGACTGTCTCTCCTTGTTGGGAGATTGATAGTAAAGCGTTTGGAAATTCAAATCGGAGCACCAGGAAAGGGACTATTAGTTGAGCTTTAGAAACCTTTCGTATTCACAATGTGTCCATTCTCTAGGTTTCCTGTACATGTTATAGCTGTAGTAATATTCCCTTCAACCTGGAGAGTTGGGATCCATGGAATGTGTGCCGCACATTATTGCTCTAAATGGTATGCATTTGCTCACCGACTCTCACCAATCCTCTCAGTCCCAAGTGTCCAGCCTTATGCCACATCCAGCTGTCATTGTAGATAAGGTCATTCCAGGTTTCATCAGAGCCCCTGTAGGAATTGTAAAGAATTTCCCTGTTTTTTTGTTTTGTTATTGAAATACCTCCTTAGTGGGTTTGAGCTGATTCTCACTGCCATGTTTATGCCAGTCTAGACACACTTGATTCTCTTATGGAGACATATAGATACATAGCTTTTAAGATTTTTACTAGTCAGATATATTCCCCTGCGGGAAATATGGGGTTTTGAGTCCCTTGAACTGAGGAAAGTTTAGGTCTTGTCTATTCCGTAATTGGATTTTGGAACTGTACCTGTATTAATATCAATCTCTGGTTTTATGCATCACCCCACCTCTCCTTCCCCCTTAAGAAGGCATAAGGGTGTTTTCTGAATGTGAGACTCTGTTCTCTTTCCTAACTCACTTCATGTGTAGCCATGTTTACAGGACCTTCATAAGTGATATCTTATGATAAGTTTCTTTTTCTCTGTGACTTATTTCACTTAGAATCATCGTACCTGAATCCACTCATTCTGCTGCTACTGGCCTTATGACATTGATTTCATGGCTGAGGGATATTCCATCGTACGTAAGTACCACAATTTCTTGAACCATTTTTGTCTTTCCTGGGATATTTCAGGTGTACCCAAGTTGAGGTTCTTGTAAGCAGTGCAGCCATAAATTTTGGGGTGGCTCTGTCTTATTCATTTTCAGTTTTCCCAAGGTATATTCCCTAGACTGGAAGTGCCCTTGGCTCTGTAGCTCTGTTGTTTACTTGGTTTAGGGAACACAATGCACTCCTCCAGAGAGGCAGTTGGCAATTTACATCCTGCCCATCAGCATAAATAGGCTCCCTGTTCTCCAGGGCCTGTTTTGCCTTTCTAGTTTTAACACATATTGCGGATGTCCCTTTTGGCCGGTGGGAAGTGATACTGCTTTGTAAGGCAGATTTGCATTGCCCACTTGCTTGCTCGGCCAAAAAGAGTGTATGCTTTTTCTCCTGAATATATTCAGGAGAAAACGCATACGCCCTTTTTGGCCCATTGCATCATTGCCGAAGTTGTGCACCTCTTCCTGTGCATTAAAGGCGATTCCAATGTATCTCTTGAAATCTGTTTCCTGCTATTCTGGCTCGCTTTCAAGTCCAACTCGTTGCCTTCCCTCAACAGATTTTTGGACGTTAGTTTTCCTTTATTACTGTGCCCGTTTGTGAATTGCTGTGCCCCTGAGGTCCATTTTTCAACTCGTTTTTTGTGAGCTGAGTGCAAGTCCAAAATTTTGGTTCAGGACCTATACTGGTTCCCGGCAGGTGGCTGAGACTTTGATTAATTCTTCTTCCTGCCGGGAAATTAGAGTGAAATGGGCCCATCCAAATGCCTAACAGCTACTCTCTCATTGGTTCTCCATCTTACCTTTCATCCTCTGCCAATTGGCAACATGTGAGAACCAGGAGGTTAAAGGGGCTGTCTCTCCAAGTTGGGAGATTGATAGTAAAGCAGTTGGAAATTCAAACCTTAGAACCAGTAGAGGGACTATTAGTTGAGTTTTAAAAACCTTTCGTATTCACCGTGTGTCCATTCTCTAGGTTTCCCGTACATGTTATAGCTGTAGTAGTATTCCCTTCAACCTGGAGAGTTGGGACCATTGGAATGTGTGCCACGCATTATTGCTTTAAATGGTCTGCATTTGCTAACCGAATCTCACCAATCCTCTCAGTGCCAAGTGTCCAGACTTATGCCACCTCCAGCTGTCGTTGTAGATAGGGTCATTCCAGGTTTCATCAGAGACCCTGAAGGAATTGTAAAGAATTTCCCTGTTTTTTTGTTTTGTTTTTGAAATTCCTTTTTATAGTGGGTTTGAGCTGATTCTCACTCCATGTTTCTGCCAGTCTAGACACACTTGATTCCCTGATGGAGACATATCAATACATAGGTTTTAAGATTCTTACTAGTCATATATAATTCTCTGCCGGAAATATGGGGTTTTGAGTCCCGTTCACTGAGGAAGGTGTACGGATTGTCTCTTCCGTAGTTGGTTTTTTGAACGGTACCTATACTAATATCAAACTCTGGTTTTATGCATCACCCCACCTCTCCTTCCCCCTTAAGCAGGCAGAAGAGTGTTTTCTAAATGTGAGACTCTGTTCTCTTTCCTAACTCGGTTCATGTGTAGCCATGTTTACAGGACCTTCTTAAGAGATATCTTATGATAAGTTTCTTTTTCTCTGTGACTTATTTCACTTAGAATCTTCGTACCTGAATCCACTCATTTTGCTGCTAGTTGTCTTATGACATTGATTTCATGGCTGAGGGATATTCCATCCTATGTAAGTACCACAATTACTTGAACCATTTTTGTCTTTCCTGGGACATTTATGGTGTACCCAAGTTGAGGTTCTTGTAAGCAGAGCAGCCCTAAATTTTGGGGTGGCTCTGTCTTATTGATTTTCATATCTCCCAAGATATATTCCATAGACTGGAAGTGCCCTCGGCTCTGGAGCTCTGTTTTTTACTTGTTTTAGCGAACACAATGCACTCCTCCAGAGAGGCAATTGGCAATTTACATCCTGCCCATCAGCATAAGTAGGCTCCCTGTTCTCCAGGGCATGTCTTGCCTTTCTGGTTTTAAAACATTTTGCGATGTCCGTTTTGACTGGTGGGTAGTGATACTTCTTTGTAGTGCAGATTTGCATTGCCCGCTTGCTTGCTTGGCCAAAAAGGGCGTATGCGTTTTCTCCTGAATATATTCAGGAGAAAACGCACACGCCCTCTTTGGCCAAGTGGATCATTGTCGAAGTTGTGCCCCTCTTCCTGTGCTTTAAAGGCGATTCCAAATTACCTCTTGAAATCTGTTTCCTGCTATTCTGGTCCGCTTTCAAGTCCACCTCGTTGCCTTCCCTGAACAGATTTTTGGATGATAGTTGTCCTTTATTACTCTGCCAGTTTGTCAATTGCAGTGCCCCTGAGTTCCATTTTTCAACTCGTTTTTTGTGAGCTGACCGCAAGTCCAAAATTTTGGTTCAGGACCTATACTGGTTCCCGGCGGGTGGCTGAGACTTTGGCTAATACTTCTTCCTGCCAGGAAATTAGAGTGACTAATGCCGGTCCAAATGCCTAACAGCTACTCTCTCATTGGTGGTCCATCTTCCTTTTCATCCTCCGCCAAATTGGCAACATGTGAGAACCAGGAGGTTAAACGGGGGTCTGTCTCTCCTTGTTGGGAGATTGATAGTAAAGCTCTTGGAAATTCAAATCGGAGCACCAGGAAAGGGACTATTAGTTGAGCTTTAGAAACTTTTCGTATTAACAGTGTGTCCATTCTCTAGGTTTCCTGTACATGTTATAGCTGTATTAATATTCCCTTCAACCTGGAGAGTTGGGATCCATGGAATGTGTGCCGCACATTATTGCTCTAAATGGTATGCATTTGCTCACCGACTCTCACCAATCCTCTCAGTCCCAAGTGTCCAGCCTTATGCCACATCCAGCTGTCATTGTAGATAAGGTCATTCCAGGTTTCATCAGAGCCCCTGTAGGAATTGTAAAGAATTTCCCTGTTTTTTTGTTTTGTTATTGAAATACCTCCTTAGTGGGTTTGAGCTGATTCTCACTGCCATGTTTATGCCAGTCTAGACACACTTGATTCTCTTATGGAGACATATAGATACATAGCTTTTAAGATTTTTACTAGTCAGATATATTCCCCTGCGGGAAATATGGGGTTTTGAGTCCCTTGAACTGAGGAAAGTTTAGGTCTTGTCTATTCCGTAATTGGATTTTGGAACTGTACCTGTATTAATATCAATCTCTGGTTTTATGCATCACCCCACCTCTCCTTCCCCCTTAAGAAGGCATAAGGGTGTTTTCTGAATGTGAGACTCTGTTCTCTTTCCTAACTCACTTCATGTGTAGCCATGTTTACAGGACCTTCATAAGTGATATCTTATGATAAGTTTCTTTTTCTCTGTGACTTATTTCACTTAGAATCATCGTACCTGAATCCACTCATTCTGCTGCTACTGGCCTTATGACATTGATTTCATGGCTGAGGGATATTCCATCGTACGTAAGTACCACAATTTCTTGAACCATTTTTGTCTTTCCTGGGATATTTCAGGTGTACCCAAGTTGAGGTTCTTGTAAGCAGTGCAGCCCTAAATTTTGGGGTGGCTGTGTCTTATTCATTTTCAGTTTTCCCAAGGTATATTCCCTAGACTGGAAGTGCCCTTGGCTCTGTAGCTCTGTTGTTTACTTGGTTTAGGGAACACAATGCACTCCTCCAGAGAGGCAGTTGGCAATTTACATCCCGCCCATCAGCATAAATAGGCTCCCTGTTCTCCAGGGCCTGTTTTGCCTTTCTAGTTTTAACACATATTGCGGATGTCCCTTTTGGCCGGTGGGAAGTGATACTGCTTTGTAAGGCAGATTTGCATTGCCCACTTGCTTGCTCGGCCAAAAAGAGTGTATGCTTTTTCTCCTGAATATATTCAGGAGAAAACGCATACGCCCTTTTTGGCCCATTGCATCATTGACGAAGTTGTGCACCTCTTCCTGTGCATTAAAGGCGATTCCAATGTATCTCTTGAAATCTGTTTCCTGCTATTCTGGCTCGCTTTCAAGTCCAACTCGTTGCCTTCCCTCAACAGATTTTTGGACGTTAGTTTTCCTTTATTACTGTGCCCGTTTGTGAATTGCTGTGCGCCTGAGGTCCATTTTTCAACTCGTTTTTTGTGAGCTGAGTGCAAGTCCAAAATTTTGGTTCAGGACCTATACTGGTTCCCGGCAGGTGGCTGAGACTTTGATTAATTCTTCTTCCTGCCGGGAAATTAGAGTGAAATGGGCCCATCCAAATGCCTAACAGCTACTCTCTCATTGGTTCTCCATCTTACCTTTCATCCTCTGCCAATTGGCAACATGTGAGAACCAGGAGGTTAAAGGGGCTGTCTCTCCAAGTTGGGAGATTGATAGTAAAGCAGTTGGAAATTCAAACCTTAGAACCAGTAGAGGGACTATTAGTTGAGTTTTAAAAACCTTTCGTATTCACCGTGTGTCCATTCTCTAGGTTTCCCGTACATGTTATAGCTGTAGTAGTATTCCCTTCAACCTGGAGAGTTGGGACCATTGGAATGTGTGCCACGCATTATTGCTTTAAATGGTCTGCATTTGCTAACCGAATCTCACCAATCCTCTCAGTGCCAAGTGTCCAGACTTATGCCACCTCCAGCTGTCGTTGTAGATAGGGTCATTCCAGGTTTCATCAGAGACCCTGAAGGAATTGTAAAGAATTTCCCTGTTTTTTTGTTTTGTTTTTGAAATTCCTTTTTATAGTGGGTTTGAGCTGATTCTCACTGCCATGTTTATGCCAGTCTAGACACACTTGATTCTCTTATGGAGACATATAGATACATAGCTTTTAAGATTTTTACTAGTCAGATATATTCCCCTGCGGGAAATATGGGGTTTTGAGTCCCTTGAACTGAGGAAAGTTTAGGTCTTGTCTATTCCGTAATTGGATTTTGGAACTGTACCTGTATTAATATCAATCTCTGGTTTTATGCATCACCCCACCTCTCCTTCCCCCTTAAGAAGGCATAAGGGTGTTTTCTGAATGTGAGACTCTGTTCTCTTTCCTAACTCACTTCATGTGTAGCCATGTTTACAGGACCTTCATAAGTGATATCTTATGATAAGTTTCTTTTT